>NW_026542598.1:55425167-56794230 GCF_028750875.1 Macrosteles quadrilineatus | reverse complement strand
AGCAAAGGCCTTTTTCACTCGTGTTACACATTATATTTTTCCTACAGTCACTTTAAAGCATCTATCTATATATTAATAGTCTATATATTAATAGGCAAGCATGTTTCTTTAAAACCTTTTTTCTCAGCTCGTGTGTATCGTACAGAAAATCTACGCATACCGTTAGAAAGCTATTTTCCTGTAGGTGTGCAGAATCCCTTTATAAACTAAATAGGCACAAAAATAAGCACAAAAAATGAATTTGAAATTTTAAAAAATTAACATGGGTTTTATGGGTTGCTATGGTGATGACGAAATAACAACAAAATATAAACAGAAAATCAAAACAAATGGAAGACATTCCAATCACATGTTTTATTTAGCAGTGTGGGGTGAAAATAGAGAAGTTTGCACAAAACATACTTTTGGTCGATTTTTCGACCACGGGGCGTGCTCTCGTATAAATAATTAGTCTTTCAAACACTATACAACACGTTTTAGGTTCAGCTGGCAACACAAATGGTGCCCTATAGAAAGTAGTACCCGCGGTCCGTATCACTCCGCTATTTTTCCTCGGCAAGAAATGTGCTCTGCGTTTTGAGAATATAGTTCCGTATGTTTTTGTAATTTGACGCGGTTTCCGCGCCTAAAAAAAATGCTTTAAAGGTATTTTATTGTTTATTAAGATCGTAGGAATGTAAAAACGTTTAAAAGAAAAGTCCAGAAAGTTCAGAAATACCGAAACTATAAACACGAAATGACAGGTTAAATTGTAGTTATAATAGTCAATCAGCTGCTCATAGTATTATTATCTTTAAGTGTTGCCAACTTATTTCCAAGCGTACACGGATTACGTGCATAATAGAACCACGCTGTTTTGTGTTGTTTCGTTGGAATCCTGATGTGCGGCAAAGTATAAACCGTACGACAAAGTATAAACCGTACGGCAAAGTATAAATATGCAGCAATTTATAAACAGTACAAGGAAGCCAACTTTGTCGGGTGACTGTAGGAAAAATATATTTTATCCACAGAATAGTTTTTGTTAATAATTGTTGTAATTTAAATTGAATGACTCCTGAGAAAACACATAGAATAACAGTATTCTATATAATTGATCATTAAAGAAAAAACTTCTGAACACGAGGTGATTTTTTTCTATTTTAAATTACCTTTGTTTATTAAGAATTTGTACGTCAATAATTATTTGCATATTTATAAAATGAAAAGTGGTGTTCAATTTCATAGAACAAGTTATAAGTAATTAATTGAGGTAATAAAAAATTCAAGCTCAAAATGAAATAATGTAACAAATTTACCTATGCTGTTTTAAAACTGATAAAGACTATAGATCAAAACTTAATTTTCAAACCTACAATCAATTTAAAAATATTAAATTTAGAATGAAATAAGTCCTTTAAGGAAACCATCAAATTAATGCAGGACAAATAATGCTATTTTAAAATATTTACAAAACCTTGATTCCTTGAACTTGAAATGATCGCTTTAGGAAACAAATTCATGAGATCAAATAAGCTTTTAACCTAAAAGGTGACAATTTTTTAGTGCTTTTCTACTTCCTATACTTGATGTATCTACAACTTATACATTCAAAATTTGAAATTCAGGCTCTATTACATTATTATTTTTTTACAATTACTATTCACAGTGAATAAATTTATAGTATAAGCTATTACAAAGATAAAATGTTTTAAAATTTATTATGTACAACCTGAAGCATGTCAGACACTTTTATTTACAAAATTATATACAATTTAAAATATCGGAGGATAAGAAGCGTTAGCTGCACCGAAATCTTGGACTAGATTGCATAACTTCACACAATTGTAGCACAGCAACCACCATCTTGCTGCCAGCATTTAAACACTCAATGTATTTTATATCCTTAGCCAATAAGTTTACAATACTTGAAACTAAAGTTCCTTTAGTTTTAATAAAGTAAAGTAAATTCTTCATAATAAAATCAAGACTCGTAAAAACAAGACAATATTCAAAGTAATACCGTAATTGAGAAATTTAGTGGCAATAATTTAAATGTATTATAAAAACTGGTGGGCGGATTAAAAACATTATGTTTTATATCAATCAACTGATCAAGAAACAATTGTGATTATCTTTTTACATATTATACAATTAAAGTCATAAAAATATGTACACAGTGTAAAAATATGTACAGTATAAGAATCAGGTTATGGCGAAGATGATATTTGAGCAGACATGAAATATAATATTATGTTAACCCGTTTACATACCAACCATTCTACGCTATTGACTTCAATTGTCATAGTCTGATAAAATAAAAATGAATAATCCTTGTGATTGAGACTAAATAAAATTTAAGGGCTCAACAAAGATAAACAAATATTAAAAATTAACATTTTTTGTTAAAAATTTAAAATACTAAAAATATTATATACAATACTTTCTGTACATTTTATGTACATTTTAAGTCTCAAAGACAGACTTCCTTATAAATAACATAGATTTTAAAATATAAATAAACCCCTCTTAAAACTATTTACAAAGTGCTTGACTGGCAGTCTTAAGTTGCTGGTCCTGAAACAAAATAGTTCAAAGGGGTTATTATAATACAATATGAAACACTAAAATAAAACTGTTCAGGGTAGTTTTATTGTTTATACTAAAAACATGAACTAAAGGACATTGTGTTTTTCTCCACAATCTGGATGGTACAGGACAGAGCTAGATTATAGAGCTGAACAGGGTTCGTGTTCCTTTAAATCGTCTTATTTTCTTATTTGTACAGTTTAAAAGGTATCATTTTCAACACAGATGCCAAAATTGTGACAATTAGGCAGGCTGTTGTCATCACCATATAAATTGTCTGATAAGTTAGTTCACTCTTCATAATGTTGCTGCCGTTGTGGGAGACTATGAACACATCTATGCCATCGTGGAAGACAATCACAATGCCTGCACATTTGTTCTTGATTTTGACAGGATCTTGCATGGGAGTTGACAACTTATTGTAATAAAACCGCTCCTCAAACTTATTTTAAACCACTTTAATGCTAATGCAAACTTATTCAGTTTATTTTAATTTATACATTAAGTTTGAACATTTTTTTTAGTTTTTACTGATAGTAACATGGTATTGTGCAATTTTTCACCTTTTATATACAACATACTTAATGGCAATCAACCAATTGAATTTGAATTTAATAAGTTGGTTTATTTATTATCGGTATATTCATTAATTTGTATTCTTAGTTGACTGTAAAAATCTCACAAAATGTTACGTTTTGAAGAAAATAAAAATGATTACTCAACTCACAACTCAGTATTGAGTGCTTTGATCATCGTCCTCATTAGTACTTCAAAATAATATTCAACTCAAGTAAAACTTGTGTTATTTTAAATCAAAAATATTTGGTTACTGCTACAATGCCCTGAATAATAATAAATCTATGTCAATACTGATGTCCAACAGTAGATCTTATCACTCACCTAATTATCTCTTCCGTCCTTTTGCCTTTTTGTTTGTGACAGCAGAAGATGAGGGCTGTGGACCTCTTTTGCGTCCTAGAAAACACAAAAAATACAGATGCTCGGTAAGAGGCAAAAAAAAAAAAAAAAATGTTTTGTAGTTGGCCGGCAGTTTCAAGCGTAACCAACTGTTACTTACATGCCTTTCTCTAAAAACCCTTTAAACATCATTTCACCATCATTCTCTCCTCCGTACTACCCCTAAGAGTTGAAGCCTTAAGAGTCGCATAGCCCGATTCCGTTTGTCACCGCTCGCACTACATGCTCGCTACTAGATTCCCGGAGTATAGTTTTGTGTGTCTCCTATGGCGTTGTTCTTTTTGTTTGCAATATATTTTTTTATAAATACAGTATATCAAGTAAGATTTGTTATTGGTTAATTGTGCACTCTAATTAATATATATGGTTTTCATAACTTTTTTTGTATTATATATGGATAAAATTACATCGTTTGTCTAATGTTTCAATACCCAGAAAAAAACTCCTTTTGTCACCAATCATATTTTAAATCAAAGACACTCATGAAGTAGTGTTAATAGAATAGAAAGCACACAATATCCAACAGCATTGACTACTATGTACAATATCTGACATTCCATTCCTATGTTAAAGTTGAAGCGAGTTTTGAATAAAAAAGAGAGTAATTGAATTGGGCTGCCGACAGATTACAGCTGATGTAAATTTCTGATTTCTATTAAATACGGCAACTTTTTAACATAGCCATACTAAAGGACAATTTGTTAAAGCCAAAGTACAACTTACTGCGAATAATAGCATTTTTTATGTCATATTATTTATCACAGTAAAAAAACTAAGGGTGGACATATCGTTTTAGACCATAGCACAATCTGTGAGTGGCTTATTAAACTAAGTTCTATTTCAATCAACAATTGGCTACAGATGGTCCTTACAGATGGGATGTTTAGTTTATCCAAAAGTCAGTGCTATTTAAAAGACATCAAAGATTCTCACCACTAGTTTGGGGTGGAGGGGAGGCTGGTTGGACGGGTGGAGGTTCCACGCTTTTCTTTTGCCGACCTTTCCGTTTCTTTGGTTGCGGTTGCGGTTCTGGCTCAGGTTCTTCTTCCTCTTCCTCCTCCTCATCATCCTCTTCTTCAAAGTGAACCCTTTTCCGTCTTTGCCCTTTCTTTGACTTTTTACTCACATCTTTTCAGACAGAACAAGGAAACAGTTACAGAATTGAGAAGACAAATAGACAGTTGAAGGAAAGGTTTATAATAGGAAAAGGAATCAAGACATGGATGGATAAGGAGCTGAGGGAAGGCAATTTATGTGGTTTGAAGAGATAGTTAATTGTGGTTGGTTGAAGATTGGATAAAGAAGTAGAAGTCAGCAGTGAAAAAAGAAGGTAAATAAAAATTGAAAATATAAAGTCAATGAAAGTAAAGAAAACAAACAGAAACTATAAAGTAAATCAGTGAGAAGAAAGACAAACAGCAACAAAAGTAGAAAATCAATGAGAAGAAAGAATAAAACAGTGATTGTAAGAGGCAAATCAAGAAGAAGGAAGAATAAAACAGCACTAGATTGTAAAGTACATGAATTAGGAGAAAGAAGACAGATAATTATAAATAATAAATCAACAAGAAGGAAGACAAAACAGTACATTAATTGAGATAAATGAGCAATAATCATCCTGAGGAAATAGTCAAAGATTAAGCATAGGATCATAAAGTAAAATAAAGTTGAGATAAAGCAACAAAGCAATTGAGTTGGACAGGTTTCAAAAGTTGAAAATAGAAAGGTAAGACATAGATAAAAGAAAAGACAACATTAAAAAAAAAATCTTTTTAAAATTTAGAAACGTTTAAAAACTAATAGTCCTGTACATAGAATGCCTCACTGATTGATGTTCACTGAATGGTCAGTATTTATTTTTATTATTATTCTATAGAATTAAATTAGGATTGGTAAATATAAAAACATGATTAGTGTAAAACTACCATAATATAACATTTAAAATTAAACAAAACCCAATTAAAAAAACAAATTGTTTTGTTTATTAGAGTATATTTTTTAAACTGTAGCAAGATGTTTTGCAATAAAAGTTATTATCCTCATTTTTTTTTAACTTTTAACTGGTGCACACAGTCAACTATTGGCCGAAAGAAATTTTATGTTTAAAGTAATTACATGAAGTAGAGAAAACCGACAGATAAGCAGGAGGAGTTAGGTAATCAGGAAAAACAGGGGCATGAAAAGGGAACAATGTATTATGTTTGGGGAGGGAACAGAAACACAAGAAATCAATCTTACACTAACAATAACAACCAAATATTTTTTTGGTAAGAAAGATATTTACCAAACATTTGAGATTCAAAACTGAATACAAGCTTACATTTTAAAAACAATTTATATGTTCAAGAAATTATTAAAGCATCATAGTGCTTGGTAAAATATTTCTTGCCATTATCAATAATTTCAGTACGAAATAGGACCCAAATAATGTAATCGATGCTGAATGTAAGTCACATGATGATATTATTATAGTGTTAATTAAAACTGGAAAATAAACAAATCTTCCAATTATAACTAACTCTTAAGAGATAAGGATGCAACAGGAAAAGAAGACGAGTATAATCCTTTCAATGCTAAAGGCTGAAATTATCAAAATCAATAATAGTACCATTAAATTTTTCAAAAAGATAAAAATAATTGTTAACTAAGTCCAATGGTATATAGAATCAACTAACAAATGTCTGAAATAGCATTTCACTATATATGCAACTTGCAAAGAATCTGTTCTTTGATTGGGTGTTAATCAATTCTTTTTTTTTTAAGTTTGGCTCTCTCTCACTAGCAATTTCTGCCACAGACAGTGAATTTATTATCGTGTGTTGCACATCAAAGCTACAAACCATGACAGGATAGAATCTATCTAATCGCTGACTCATGATGTCAGCATGTAAGAACACTTTGCCACTAACCTCATAAAAAGTGTATTGACAGCAATTTGCAATGTTTAAAGAATGCTTTGATTGTGGGTGACTTAAAAGTTAGTAAGTTTGATATGTACATCTGTCCATATCGAAAGTTTGAATTTTATTTGGTTATTTTTGTTTTGACGATCTATCAGCCCCAGCAGTGAATGGATTGGACATAAGGAAATGGTGAAAAGGAGTGAATAAGGAAGGTTATATAATTATTTTATAAAGAATAAATAGAAGGATCCACTTTAGACTCGTAACATTGTTCCTTCACAATAAAGAAGGAACTTCCAAAAGAACAATAAGAAATACTTCTCTAATGATGCACAATTGAGACAATCCCAAGAAAACAGGATTTACAGGCAAGTTCAAGTGAACCTGTGAAATGGTCGAAAGAGACTTCTTTCTCACCAAGACACAGAATAATCATTTTGAAGTATCACAAGACACTGGAATGTAAGGTATGTGAAGAACCGAGTTACAAGAACATTTTGACTTGAAGACACTGGAAAAAGGAACACATCAAAATATTTTCAAAGGCACATAAGATTGTTAAATTAATTTGCTGGTGAATTTTCATCCACATAACACCCAGAGCGATAGGTACTCAACTGGACATGAAGTGACAAAATGTAAAAATTCAATAATATTGGGAAAGAAAAATGTCACTCTACAATCATTTGACAAAGAAGTAAAAAGTTTCTCTTGCCACAACACAAGGAATGTTTGAGAATCATTAACCAAAACAGAACATGATGTCATTCTTCTTATTTCAGTGTAAAACAGATGTAGAAGAGAAAGAGTAAGACAGTAAAATAATCTTTAACCATCTTTAAACAGTGAGAAAGAAACATCTTATCCATACTTGCTTGATAATCGTCATGCATAGTAGGAAAACAGCCTGTAGAAGATTTGCATAAAACATACAAGTAGAAATATAATGTATCGATAGTAAACGGGTACAAACAAATTTAGTTTGGTTGCCAACATCATTACTATAACTGATTTTTTTTTGGGGGGGGGGGAGTAAAAATGTTAAGAAGCTTAATGGTCCAACCATAACAATTTTAACTTTTAGTGTAGGTGTTTTCACAATTCTTGGCAAATATTAATATACAATTTAGAAGTTATTATAACTTCAATAAAAAAAATGATCACAACAAAAATAGAAGTGGATTATATGAAACTCAATTATGTTCTTCGTTGTAAAATTACATATAACATTCACACCTGGTTATTTTTTTTGAATACGTATAGACACAAAATATTCAGAACTAGAAAATAGATTTTAACGATCAATAAAAAATTTAGAGAGAGGGATAAGAATAAGTATAGAACTCTTATAAAACTATAAATTAATTAATTGTAAACCACTGTATAAATAATACACTTCCAATATAGAACAAAAAAATAATAATATTAGGAAATGTTTAAAGTTTCAGAAACTCAAGACAAGCTGAAGAATTTTGTCACAACCAAGGAAATGTCGCTGACAAAAATTTGAGCCAGAATATACTGGTATCACCTGATGACGATTGCTTGATGGTCCTAGTAGTTTCTGAAGATGATGTGAAAATAGGTGGTAGAACACCTTAACAACTCACCAATAATCTTTTGAGTGAGGCTTCAAAAGGAATAGGCAAAAGGACTTCGGGAAAGGCGAGGAACTTTTTTTGTACCATATCAATTGTCAACCAATATGCTGCGTTCTACCTACAGCATAAGTCCAAATCAATATGGTACAATGTAATTGTGTGTACCTGAAACAGATCTAAGGTTAATATATCTTGAACTTTCACATAATTTGTTATCAAATTTATGTGCGCAAATCTTATTACAATATATATGTATAGTAACATCCTAGTATTAATTCTTAAATGGAAATAATCTTACCTTTGTTTCAAATTCTTCTTAGGTTTTGGAAAATAAAGATAGATTGAGTATTTTAATAATTTACATGTAGCCTACTTTAGCTAATAAAATTTTTTTTTTATTGAAAAAATATTAAAATTGGGAAAAAGTTACTCAAAAAGTAATTATTTCAATAAAAGGTAATGCAGACGTTATTGAATTCAGATTGAAAAGAGAAACAAATTTTAATTTATTAATTTTCTTTGGGAAAAAATATTATTCAAACCTGTTGTTGAACTATAAAATATAAACTTGTATTGGCAGAATTTTATTTAACTAAAATTCTTTCGATCAAGGCTACAATATGTTTTGATATTTCATATATATATTTATATTCATTTAAGGTTATTCCCCTTTTGCCATCTCATTGATCTTCCTTGGATCTTTTGGTATATTCGTATTTGAGCTATGATAGCTTATTGTTAAAATTCATTAATTCTTCAATTTAATGATGAAACTTGTAGACTTGTTGTTTTGTGAAACTTGTTGTCTCTGGGTGATCTTCAAACGTTGGCGAGGTTGATTCTTCACAACATATGGAATTCTTAACAGTTTCTCTCAATCTTCCAAATAAAGAGCATAATCCATTACTTTATTCAGCTATATAGAGGATATCCACAATTAAAACTGTTGTAAAGTTAAGAATTAAATGATTTGAAAAAATGCAAATAAAATGTTAGGACGTAACTAATTTTAATGGTTCTCCATAAAATAAAAAATCTCAAATTGGTAAGTTTAGTAAAAATAAAGATCTGAAACATTTAAAGTTGATCTTCAAGGGGAACAATCTTGAATATCCTCAGCAGATGTAACAAACATAGTATCTAATCTTGGATATCTTCAGTATATCTTCAAAATAAATATAGAATATAATCTTGAATATCTTCAGTCTTTAATACATTTTATAGTACATCTTCCAAACATGCAACATAATCTTGAATATCTCTGGATATTTGTTTTTCAAATAACATTTTGAGCATCTTCAGTGTATATTCCATATAAAGAGTACAATCTTGCGAATCTCCTGCGAAGACTGAGACTGTATGTAGGCCTACTGAGGATTTATTTTCCATGTAAATCATTGAAATTTATTAATGTTTAATATTTCAAAACAGTAAAACTGGAAATTTAAAACCTATTCGGGATGTTCCAAAATAAGTCATTTTGACAACAAAATAATTACAGTAATAAAATATTTGATAAATAAAAATGGAAATTGCAGAGATCTATTTTTATTACTGGTCTATTTTTATTGCTATTCAGGATGTTTACTCAGTTAAATATGTGAATTGTCAATTTTAAAAATACTCTTAACTCATAAATTTTTCAGATAATATTTTTACATTGGACAATTGTTTTATGCACTTGTCTCATCTTTCTTTGACAGACATTAAAAACCTACTAGTTTAAAAAACAAATCCAAGTTTTTGTAAACATTTTAATTTATTACAGCTCATCTCATGTGTTGAGTGACTCATTCTTTGAGGAATGAAGAATTAGTTTCATCTTCAAATCAGATTTTATCCTTAGAACTGAAGGTGTGTAGATGTCCACAAGATATCCTTTTCTACATCAACGTTTGTCCCTTCTTCTCTTACTTTGTTTGATCCTTTTTGTCTTTGTTATAAAAATTATTGTGTTCAAGTCATTCTCTTCTTTTGTTCGATCCTTTTTGTCTTTGTTATAAAAATTATTGTGTTAAAGTCATATCATAATCAGTGAAATTGATCATCAAGGTTAATTTAATAGAAAATGCAAAGTACTCATAATTGAAGTTTAAATGCCAATTATAATTTTGCATAGCTTGAAATTTGTACAAAACCAAATTAACTACAGTCAAAAATGTATACAAATGATTACTTTTTAATTTCTGCTGATGAACAATTTTAAAATTGAAAGTAAAAATACAATTAAATACTAGTGTGATTGCCACCACACCAATTAACTGTTTCAATAGGCATGTTTAATTCAATAATGGTTTCTCGTGAGTTAATAATTTTTGGTAAACATTATTTCCACAAACATTTATCTCATGAAATGAGTAAATAATTTATCATACATACTTCATATATAATTTTTGTAATTCTTAATGTGTGATCTTCACATCACAGCTGTCGTACTTGGGTTTCTTCTCTTCCAGTATTTTCATTAGGTTAAGACGGATATCCAGATTTAAAAAATAAGTTTTTTTATTGATATTGATTTCATCATATCTTCTGTGCAAATAAAGTAATGATCATTCATTTCCAAATACAACTACTTCAGGAAATAGTGAAAATTGACTATTACAATTAAATTTAAAGGCTGGTTAAAAACAGATATTTGTATGTTTATGTCTCATTCAAATGTTATATTTTTCTTTAGGAGTTCTTGTGAGGAGTCCTGAAGCCATTAAGCCGTCCAGATATCTTCATGTCTTCCAAAGATTCTTCAAGTTTTCTTATTGTATGATTTCCAATAATTTACTTTACTTAATAATTTATCCATTATTGATATTGATTTCATCATATCTTCTGTGCAAATAAAGTAATGATCATTCATTTCCAAATACAACAACTTCAGGAAATAGTGAAAATTGACTATTACAAATAAATTTAAAGGCTGGTTAAAAACAGCTATTTGTATGTTTATGTCTCATTCAAATGTTATATTTTACTTTAGGAGTTCTTGTGAGGAGTCCTGAAGCCATTAAGCCGTCCAGATATCTTCATGTCTTCCAAAGATTCTTCAAGTTTTCTTATTGTATGATTTCCAATAATTTACTTTACTTTTGGTTTTCCTTTCATTAGTAAATATTTTAGTCATGACAGTGATAACTAATTATATTTATTAATTTTAAAATTTATAAGAATATAAACTTTTTAATTTCAAAATTGCATTACTCAATGATTTTAACAATTTTGTATAAAACAATTTTGTAGTTAGTATTTTTGGAAGTTTTTCTTGTAGTTCAACAGTTTAATTTTTGTGTGAATTAAAAACTTTTAAAACATTGAATTTAGAGTATAGTTCAAATTTTGTTAAAGGTATAAAGACATAAACTATTGATTTTCCAGTCAATATTCCAGATATTTGTATTAAAAATTCTAAAAACATATTCCATACATCACTTCTTAAAATGTAACCGTGTTTTACTATTTCTCCTCCAGATTTTCCGTTTCTAGTATTTCCAAAGTTATCCATTAAGTGCATGCATCCCCAAAGACATTCCTTGCAGTTTTTTAAGACAATTTATGATAATTTTGTGTTACAATTAAATGCCTTTAGAAAATTATTGAAGCTAAATAATCATTTTTTCAACCATCACTTGAAATTTCAACGATTTCAATTAGTTAGTAACAGTGACCAAATTGAAAACACCTTCATCGGTTTACGCACTTATTACGTTATGTTATTGTTTGTACTCTTCAGTAAAAAAATGAAGAAAAATCTCTTACCATACACAGTTTCTACAGTCTGTGTCAGCAGTAGCATACAAATGTATATACAATATTTTTTAATGTCATCGTATGATTTCACCAAAAAATGAATTTAATACCCCAGTGAAACTGCATGAAACGTCTATTTCATCCGGCTCGAATAAACAGTAAAAAAATAAAAATAAAAACATACCTTCAACAGGTTTCTCTTTGCTTTTTTTCTCAACTGGCTCCACCTCTTTGCTGGGAGGACTTGGTTCTTTAACCTTACTTTTATTCTTGCCCCGTCGGCCTTTACGCTTATCTATAAACACGACTGTCGGTCCTTCATTCTCCGTTTGTGTTGAGGTGTCTTCTTCTCTCTCCGGACTCGTACTCTTTTCCACATAACTCTCACTAACCATCATACTCAAGTCCTCCCAGTGAGTAGTCAGCTGATACTCTCCAGGCTCATCCCTCATCATGTCCAGCAGAGGAGGGGAGAAAATATCTGCACCGGTGAAGACCATGTCTTGCTGATCATTATAGAAGTCTGGAAACGCGTTTGTATTCCCGCATTCGTATTGGGAGAACAAATCGTCATCGTACTGACCGAGGATGAAATCATGCGAGAACGACCAATTGTGAGTGTCTCCCGGTCCGTCGGGATAGAACATGTTCGGATCGTTGGGGTCAAACAGATCCTCAAATGGTTGATTTTGTAAGTTTCCGTCAATATCCATCCACAGCTGGGGGACACTGTCTTGCACAGACGAGACTTTGGAAATCTCTTCCAACAGTAAATCCGTGGTGGCTCTTGGTTCTTCAGAAGGAGCTTGTCCAGCCTCAGTGAAAGATGTGGCGATCGTTGAAGAGGTTGCGTCCGCTTCAACGACCGTAACATCTTTTGCCGGATCCATGACAAACTCTACTTCCTGAACCCGACTCACGTCATTTGTCTCACTCTCTTCATTTCTCGTCTCCTCTACTGCAAGGCTTTCTCTCACTTCCTCAGGAACATCTACAGATTTCTCTTCTGCATCACAGTTGCTTTCGATTGAAGCCAGTTGCTCTATATTTTCTGGCCTCACCACAGCCCTCAACACCGGAGGCTGGGTTACTTCTCTCTTGACTGCTTCAGACTCTTCATACTTAACTTCAGGTTCCACCTTGATTGTAGGTTCGTCATCGTCATCGTCTATGACAATGATCTCCGGGTCCTGACTCTGGCTGTCAGCTTCCATCTTCGATACTGACCTTCGGTTCTTTGTGTTACAATAAAACTCCTTCATTGAAGTTGATAGGGGTCCTGCTGGGACCCTACCGAAAGACCTCGGTATTGTACTGTGTACGCAGGAATGTGAAGACATGGCTTTGTTTTCAAAAAGCTTGGAAGTTTTCTTATTCTTAGGAGTTTTACGAGCCGCTTTTTCCAGCCTAAGCTTTTCCTCTGCCTCCTGTCGCTTCCTGAGTTTGGCAGTGAATTCTTCCTCAAACAGGTCGGCCATTACTTGTTGCTCAAGACCATTTACTTCAAGTTCATCAAGTTGTGTCCACATTTCCTTTAAGTTATTGGTTGTACACCTTTCACTCTGAAACCAAAGATTCACATACAATTACAAATATTTTTACTTATTAATTTACACTTTCTACAACCCAACTCTTTGTCTCAACATGTGTCTGAAAATGTCAAAAAGGAAGCAAGATTTTACAATAAAGTTAATTAGGTAGACATGAAAACAATTTGTGTGATAACTTAATCAGTCAATAACAAACTTGGCCTTAGACAGTGAAAAATTAGTTGTTCCGGACTAGAGATGAAGATTTACCTATGCCAAAATAATTAGGACCATAGTGCCTAATAAGTTGGACCTTGCATACCTTAGAGAGTTCACAAAATGAGACGAACAATTTAAATAAAACTAAATATTGTTAAATAAATTACTGGAATACCTTAAGATCATCATTGTCATAGATGCCGATGAGTTCGTCAGTGAGCAGAGGAGCGTTGAGTTCTAGGTCATCCAACGACTTTACAGAACTCTCGATGTTGAAACTGGTGTGTTGATAGCCCTGCATACAAACAAATGATATAACAAAGTACATAGAAAAGAACTACTCAGGCAATTCTTTATTCTCATATTCAATTTTTTATACACAAGTGGAGAATTTCATTAATATTTTAATAAACATTCCAGGAGATAAGAAAAATCTAAGAATAAATAAATAGGAGAATTGAACACATGTAATTTCCATTGAAAAGAACTTTTACTAACAGGACCTTCAATGTGAATACAAATACTTTTTTGTCATGCTATCATTAAAAAGATTAATCCTTGTGATTTTTATAGTGTACACAACATCTCACACATAACACCTTTTGTCATTATACAAAAGGGATGTTCATTGTTCACTCATCACATGGTCAAATTCTGAACTTTTCAATAAATAAGCCAACACAGGCCAGAAAAAAATAAGTTGTAGTTCACATATTTACAGTACACTCCTAATTAACTAACGTTGTTGGGAGCAAAACTGATTTGGTTACCAAGAATCTCAGATAACACGGACGTTTTTTAGATTTTATTCTCGGGTAAACGTAAGTGTACTGTTTTGCGTAATTAAAAACAAATTTAAATGTTTACAATAAGCTAAGGTTTTTACAGACTTCCATTTCATAGACCCAACTGAAATATTCGGGCACCAGAATCGAGTAAATTACACTTACCTCACTAGTATCCTTGACGCTTAAGCCAGGTGCCTGCATAAGCATGAGTGTGAACTTATCCTTGCGGCCCCGGGCCACAACAGGAAGCAGACCTGTGTACTTGTCAGAGTCATGGTACAAGTCAGCAAAGCCTGGCGGAGGAGTCAACCTCGCTGCAGCTAGCCTGTTGATCTCCTGCCTCTCCTCCTTACGGCCAACCAGCACCTGTCACAAGATTGAAACTAACTGTTATTGCCTGACCTAACTTCTTTTAACAGATAACTGATTGACTTTGAAATCAGCAAGTAGGCTTTTTGTACTATGATAATCTTTTATGAGTTTCATGTGAACAATAGAAATAGATAATCCCTTCTTGTCTGAAGCCAATTTTAAAATGAAAATGAAGTTAGTTTGATTGAGCTACTGACAGTGCTATGGTGTTGTTACCGATTTATGTTAAAACATAGTACATACACGATCTGTTTAACCAAGCTATAAATTAAAGGATAACTTATTGTCAACAATGGCATCTTTTGTGGTATTAAGGAACGCGGCAGCGATCCGCCCCGCCAAGTCCCCCAGCGGTACACAGCTGCTGCAGTGTATATATATATATGACGTGACAAAGTGGCTTTTTTACTCGTCTATAGCTCTGAAGAAACAAAAGCTATTAAAATAATCATTCATCTACTGGATAGGGGCACTCATTCTCAACAAAAAAAAAAAAAACAGAATTTAAAGAACGGTTGTGTTTGAGCCAGAAAAACTAGTTTGAAAATTCACAAATTTTCCGTGTTCTCCTTCTTCTCCTTGAATGTTGACGGACCTACAGCCCAAACCACTGGCTCAATTTTAATGTTTTTTATGTTGTTTGAAAGCCCTTAACATGTAGATGTGCCTTTTGAGGGTCTCAAGTCGGTGCGTTGACCCATAAACCCTTGACAAGCCCTCAAAGTACGATTTTGGCCCATTTAAATAACATGCGATTAAAATAAAAACAAAAGAAGGACCAGCTGCGATTAAATCTCATTTAATTTAAATGTTAGAGAAATTCATAGGAACAGCTGAAAATTATTTTAAAACTTTTATAAAGTATTTTTTTCAGGTATACCGAATGATTTGAACTACTTACTATATAAAATTACTTAGAGCAGTGATATTCCCCGATACTTTCCATTGAAAAATGCAGTGTACCGATATTACACTACACTGGTACAGCAGCTCGTCATTTTTAACAGTTTAATACTACTTATTAAAACATATGAAACCTAGGAACTTGAAACTTAGTACTAGTACTAAGGTTTGTTTTATGTTTTGAAACACTAAAACAAATAAAACAATCGGGAAAATCACTCTACGTATGTTAAACAAGCAATTAAAAAGTGATATGTAAATTTAGGATAGATGAGTTTTTCAATATTTGTTTTGTTTAAATGCTATTTCTAACAAACTTAATCTGTTTGATTACATTTTTACTTCTCTAATAAGGGCTCAATTTACACTAGTCTTTAGATGTACGGGTTTAATTATTTCATGTTGTTCAAGATGACCATTGATGAAATTTGAAACTGAGTTTAAGCCCAGGGGGTTTGTTAAATAGTAATTTTGGTACGTGTGCCAACAAGTTTTTAATCGGTTTAAAGCAGATAAGACCAAAAATGTAGAATTTAGTTCTACACAAACAATATTATTGAAATTCAATGAGATGTAGTTGTGCCGTGGTCTATATCAGAGAAAGGAGGATTTTTATTTTAACTGTTAATTTTCTACAAAAATAAATAAAATCTAACAAAAAACCACTAAGTGGTAACACTTTCCCCGCCAAGTCAGCAATCCAAAAAAGATAATAAATCATTACTTTTTCCGCCAAGAAAAACAATGTAATGTATGTAAGTTTGGCAACTTGGCGGCAGACTTTTGCTCGATCACTTAAAAAATACCATAAAACTAGTTTCATTGAGCAAGTATCTCTCCCATTAGTACATTGCTAGGTGAGAGCTTATTTTACAAAATTTGACCTTATTTGTGCCACATTTCATAAACTCGTAATAGTGATGGTTTTATATTTACTGATTACCTCGAAATTATTATACTTAGTTGGACTAATTAGTTAGAGAAGTTGATTTGTAAAATTATCCACGAACGTAACTTCAATGAAAAAAACCAAGCAAAAGTCTGCCGCCAAGTTGCCAAACTTACATACATTACATTGTTTTTTCTTGGCGGAAAAAGTAATGATTTATTATCTTTTTTGGATTAATGACTTGGCGGGGAAAGTGTTACCACTTAGTGGTTTTTTGTTAGATATAGAATATCAAAGTATAAACATTGTATAGGAGGGAATAAACGTTGGCAACAGTGCACTTGGTGTGTGGATCTTTTAACTATTTTTTAAAAAAGCTTTAAGGGTGATTAACTTGTATTAGATAGACAGTTTTGTCAATGCCAAAATGTACAACAAAATAGTATTATTGTATTTTGATGATTACTAGTTAAAAACATGAATTTCAAACTACGATTATACAGTTAATGACCCTTTAACAAGGGGAATAAACATTGTGAACAATTTGAGGAAAGTTGACTATAAGAAGTAATTTTTGGACTGAGTATATATTTTAGAGTTTGGAAATGAAACATGCATGTTCAGGTTTATGTTGAAATATACGCTAGAAGTTATAAATCCAAAATGTTTAAAATCACCCACAAAGAAATCTTACCTTCCATTTTTTAAAGACCAGGACATATTGTATGTACTGTTCGTCCGATAGCTCATCTGGGATGTCTCTGAGAACTCGCCTGAAAAAAGGAAGATTTAATCAATAAGCCGTTAAATGAAATTACTATGGACTTATCAGTCAAAATTAGCTTCAAAGGCTAATATAGGCTATCAGTCCCAATGAGTAGAGTAACATAACAAAACTTTTTATAACTCAACACAAGTATACCACCTGAAAACTGTACCTGATATCACTACATCATGGGACACATGATTAAATCTGCTACACTACGGTGTTGGTTTGCTAGTAGTGTATTACGACAGGCCTAAATTTACATAAAAGCTGCAAACTAAGAATACTCACTGGATAATTGGAATGCATATTTCATGAAACATCTTGATGAAGAATTTCGCCTTGATGATGGCTTTCAGAATATGATTCATTGAATTGTCTGAAACAGAAAAATGTCAAATGAAACAATAATGTAAAAAGCTCAACCCAAAGTGCATAAGTTTCATAGTTTTTTATTTTAATGTTAATGGTTTCAAAGGAAATATGAAATATAAATGTACAGTGCTTAGTTATAAAAATGACAATGGATCTACTAAGTAGTTGAATGGCAAGAAAATCAGTTTAGCATCCACAGTTGCTTGTACAGATATAATACCGTATATTTCAACAAAACTTTGAGAAATTTCCTACTTTTTTAACTTTGAGAATAAATTAAAGCCACTAATTTTAAGAGAGGAAAAACAACATTAGGTACATAAAATTACTATGAAAAAATTAATATGACGGTAGGAGTAATTTAAATTCAAGAATAATACCATGAAATGGTTTTAAAACTCACCCAACAAGATGAAGAGAGCTGACATAAGTCTGTCGGATATAGTCCGAGGATTCTCTTTGCCTCTTCTATAAAACAAAGAATAAAAATAAACTTGTTTTAGATTATACATAATTTAATATCTTACTAATATTATAAATCTGAAAGTTTGTGTGTTGCTCAATCAAGCACAAACTACAGGACGGATTGGGCTGAAATTTGGCATGATGATTCATTCCTGATTAACATTTAGGCATATACATAATTTAATCTATCAATATAAATTTCAAAATACAATGCTGATTTTATCAAATGAAAAAAAAACTACTTGACTTTAAAATGACGTTGAAAACAGTGAACACCATAATCTACACCAGACATTATGGGCTTATAGGTATAAAAGATAAAAACAATTTAAAACTTCTGCAGTTAGTCAAGTAGAACAGTAAAACACTATTAACCAAAATAAAAGGGAAAGGTTATTTTGGATCAGTTTTTTTTATATTTTTATTATTGATTAATGGCACAAACTTTTAAGACTTTTGGTTCAATCTACCCTACATACAACAACCGTTTTTTACAATAACTTAATTACTGTAATCTTAAAATCTACAACAATATACATGCAAAAAATATATATATCTTTCATACACAATTGTTTTCTAAACAAAACCTTATCTTCAAAGAGCTCACCACGACAATGACTTAGGCCCATCTACTCGAGCATCGGCGGACAATTCCCGTTTCCTAGCTATTAATTATCATTGCTTGTGACAGCGATGTACAATTGGCTGCAGATTTTATTAGACCGATATAAAAAATTTATAATTTTATAATTTATTTGAATTTTTTGTACTATGGTTTTGGTTAACCTGGGTTTCGGTTTAACACAGCCAGGTTAAAACAGGTTTACTGTGTTCACTGTTTTACTATCTGTACAAACTGACAGAGATTGGATCCCAAGGCAATTAAATCATTGCCAAATGTTGAACACATCAAACATTTGTGGCAGCAAAGAATGGGTGGAAAATAGATCATTCTACAAAAAATCTAACCTTTAAAGTTTTCTCTAAATACAATCCTAAGTTCGGCTTTAATTGTTTTCAAATAAATTCAATTAGCCTTAAACACAGACTCTTAGAGAAAACCTTCATAACAATATTCATTTCATACAGTATACGGGGTGGAAAAAAGTCCCAGGACGGTTAAATATTTCAAAAAGTGATAAAGGATAGAGTTTCAAAACTTGGCACACAGCTACTGGGCAATAGGATAATTTTAAAACATTATTCAAAGATGTGCTACTTCCTCAGCCTCAGGGTGAAGGCCCGCTAGAAGTCAGAAGTAAATGTTAAATGTAAGCATAAGGTCTAGTAAGTTAAATACAATGCCGCAAACCCTACTCAAACAGACAACCGTGTCAAGTGTCAAAAATGACAGCTATTCAAAGATGCATTGAATTTTCATTACTATTAAACGCTACCTCCCAGGGGCGCCCAATAGAAGTTGGAAGAAAATAATAAACGTATGAATAGGTCGATATGGCTGTAATTTTTGAATCGGTTGTCCATTTGAGTTTGGGGTTGCGGAATTGAATTCTACTAGCAAAGGTCTTTAACTTGATGTGCATATCAATCTATGCTTACATTTTAGGATTTTCTTCTGACTAGTACCCCTGAGGAGGTAGGGCATCCTAAACAATGTGTTAAAATGATTTCAATGCCCAGTAACTTTGTACCAAATTTTAAAGTTCTATCTTTATTAGTGTTTGAAATATTTAAGCGTCCCTGGACTTTTTTACCCTGTAATAAACAAAGCTGCAAAAAATCTGAAAATCAACTATTCCATATCAATGGGGTCTTAATTAAGTAAAAGTCAATGGTAAGAGTGAGTATGAGTGTACCTGGAAGCTTTAATCTCCATGTCCAGATACATAGCGAGTAGATCTGACATCCTTTCCAGGTAATGATTGAACTCCAGTGGCTGCAAAAACATTCAATATTAAAACTCTCTTGGCACCACTATGATTATAATCTAAGCACTAACATTTTTAACAGCAATTTTTTAACTGAGATATAGATGGAGCCAGAGTGGCGAGTGGGGTGTGCATGTGCACAATAACCCTTCCTCAACCGCTTTTCTCTTTCTCAAACTTTTGTTCTTCCTCCACCATCGTTGCTTTTATTATGTTTTACAGTCAACTCAACAATTAACTGCTTTTGGATTGAATCAATATTGCCACTAGCGTCTAGTGCTTTGACTCTCGGTGTGTTTACAGACTTCCTCATAAGTAGTTGGTCTCATGCCTCCCTAAACGCCAACCTTAGACACAATCTTTACAGAAACTTCCTTGAAAATCTAGCCATGTTTAACAACAAGTTCAATGTATTGTTTAGCTAATTATCTTTGATCACGGTATGAAATTCAAGGGTTACATATAACAGACAGTTGAGCAGAGTGTCAGTTCAATTTAACTTCAATTTAAAATCAGTTCAAATTAACAACAATTAGTGAATTTTTAATATAAATTTCCAAAAAAAATTTTGTGTAATATGTTTTTTTAGGATTTTTTGAGAGGATAGCAGGCTTACCTGAATGGGAAAGAGTCCAAACTGGCACAGGAAACACAAAACAAAACTTTACACTATATACACAAAACATTAGAATATTTCACTGTCACTGACAGCATTTTCAACTAAGGAAGAGGAAGAGATAGTTTTCTAGATGTCCAAAATGGTGGCCAGTGACGTACATTGCCACTGGCCACCATTTTGGACATCTAGAAAACTATCTCTTCCTCTTCCTTAGTTGAAAATGCTGTCAGTGACAGTGAAATATTCTAATGTTTTGTGTATATAGTGTAAAGTTTTGTTTTGTGTTTCCTGTGCCAGTTTGGACTCTTTCCCATTCAGGTAAGCCTGCTATCCTCTCAAAAAATCCTAAAAAATCTAGGCCCTTGTGCTCTATGCTACACCCTTTGTGTAATATGTGTTGTTTACCTATGATTATAGATCAAAGATTTAAGTTACTTGCATTTCATTACCCTGAGTATACATTTTTCTCCTTCATAAAGTAATGTTTGGATTAAACAGATTTTTGGGATTAGCGTGATTCTACTATAAAAACCAATACATAACCAAAATTCATTTTGAATCTTCTATGTTCATGATACAGTTACAGTAACAGATTCTTTACTTTAAGGATATGTTGCACCTCAACAAAACTGTTGTGCTCACCTTTCTCACTTCCTTATACAGCATATGGAACAGCTTCAAGTAATCGTTCATCCTTGTCTTCAACTTGGAGGCTCTGTTTGGCTTTTTGTAGCAATTTTTCACATCTTCAGCAACATTCCTGTAAATAAGACAAAAGTAAAAAATGTCTGCTGAGAAAGATATAATGCTAGTAGTTATATGGATCAACCTACAACTAGAATAAGAATACGAGTAAAAATATCTTTATTGTCATTAAATACAAAAGTACAATAGACAACGTCAACTTAACAAACATGACTCTCACGGTTATGGAGGAAAAAATTCAAACTGTAATCAACCTGTACATTTTTGCATGTTTCTTACATACCAAAAAGCACTTTTAAACACACTCATTCTCCACAGGCACGTACACAACCATGGGAAACGAGGTCAAAACCAAATATGCAGACCCTACACAAGACTGACCAAGGTTCTCACATCCTTCGAAGCTACAGGTATTGACCTTTTCAATTGCTTGCCTTTTTCAGCTCAGCATGTTAGCTTAGGTAGTTTTAAGAATGTGATCTATGCATGGTTGATAGTAAGGCCCTTCTACAGCCTTAAAGAATATTTTGAAGCAGACTTTAGCTCCATCAAGTTTGCATGATGTTTTTTGTTTTTCTAAAATAGCCACTCTTATTTAATTTTGTAGAATGAACACTTATTTTTTATTTTTGCTTAGTGTAGCATGTTATACTATTGTACTTATGACAAGATCGATTGCATGTAATTTTGCTTAAAGATCAATAAGTCTTATGTCTTACGTGGACATTATCATCGTTTCCTGCGATGGCGGTAAAATTCTGATTATGTATCTCCTCCGGCCATGTAGTCATTATCATTGACTCTAGCAGTTACGGAAACGTCAGCGTCGTCTTGCGCCACCGCGGAATATTGATTAAAATTGTTCAGCTTTGTAGATATGATGTATTTACGATGATAATCACCTTCTTCCGCGACTGCCAAAAATTTCTGATTATCTCTCGCTGACGTATTGCCATCATTGACACCCGCGGTCACAAAAACGTCATCATCCTCTTGCAAGATCACGGCCAAATCTTAAACATCTTAAGCGGTAGAGTAGACACTATCGTCATCTTCCGCAATTGTGACAACATTCTGATCATCTCCGTGGCCATGAAGACATCATCGATTCAAGCGGTCACAGAAAAGTAAACATTGTCTCGTAAGTTGTATCACACAGTTGAATCACATATGATTGCGGAAAAAGATTTTTCAGTCTTGTAAACATTACCTTCCTCGATCATGAAAAAGTCATCGTCATCTTACCCGATCGCGGCAAGTTCATGAACATCTCCCGTGGCCATCTAAACATCATCATCATCATCTCCCGCAGTCACGGAAATCTGATTCTCGCCTTGTGTAATTGTGAATCAAATCATGCATATTTGGTTGGTTTTTCTTTGTCATTGACAAGGTCTATAAAATTCCCGACTGAAACAACAAAATATATACTAAATACTGACTTTTCAAGACTATTTTGAAATTCAATACTAATTCTCGACTTTCCGGTTTTTCCCGACTACTGGACAACCCTTGGTAGTGGATGTACAGTTGAAATGGCTACAATTGTTACACCAAAAGCTCACCTGACGTAGATGTTCATGAGATCGTCGAGGCGTTGGTAACTGCGACTGCCTGCAGCCTCGCGACACAGGGCGTTAAACTTGACCAGCCAAGGAAACACCTGTTTTTTCACCACCTTCACTTTCTCCTTAGTCTTGTACAGTCCCAGCTCTGCTGATACCTCCTCCTTACGTACGGTGGGAAACACCTTGGCTATCCGAGGGTTCACATAGATGCGGCCCTTAATCTCTGGCTTAATGTCCGTCACTGGAACAGAAAATAAAGAATATAAGTATTTATCCAACAAAAAAAATGTTATTTGAAAGTTTTAAAAATTCAAACATTCTTGATCTGGCATAAAAAGACCTTGTTAGCTGAAGAGCATAAAACAAAAAAAAATTAAAACATACTTACAAATGATTTTCTTTATTACAGAGAAAAATATTTTTTGAAATATTTACACATCACAATAGGTAGGACTGGGGGAGGGAGCTGGTTAGAGTAGTGGTTAGAGCACAGGACTTTGGCCAAGAGGTCATCCGGGTTAAAATCCTGCCAATTCACCAAAGGATTTTATCTAAGTGATAATGCCGCAACCCTTAGGTCTAGCCTAGGGGAAGACAAAAAAAATACTAGGTAGTACTCAAACTACAAGGGCAGCTGATAAGTTTTACAGCTGGCATCAGATGTACGCTGTACAGTCACGGCAAACATATAATCAGTTAGTGTGAAAATGGCAGAAACCTGATCACAACTTGATTACACAAGCATAAAGACAAAACACCACCATAATAATTAAGTTATATCAATTTAATTAAATGTAAAATTTATTTCAAAAAATAATTATATAGGGATACAAATTGAAGGTGGCTGACATAAGAAGGTCGTACAGTAGTTAGAGTTCTGTTAGTGAAGCCAAAATGTCCAGCTCAAAACTTTAAGCAGATGTAAACATTTTTGTGAAGCAGACAAAATATGTACTTAAACAGTTTTAGTACTGAAAAGGGTTCCAAAGGTAGGGGACATCATTTTTTTTTTGGGGGGGGGGGGGGATCATTATTGCCATAAGAAGCTATAGAGTGGGTAGGTAGCTAAGTAGTTTGAAAGCTCACCATCAAATTAAAAGACTCTTCCCATTGGATTATGGTATTAATTACACTTTCTAACAACAGGTCGTCCACGGTTAGAAGATCAGATTTGTAACATGAGATTGGAGCACTTTTTTCAAAATAGTAAAATATGGTAATTAAAAGATAACTTTGTGTAGAAATGAACTCAAAATGTAAATAGAAAATAGAAATAAACAATAAATTTAAACAGAATTCAAAATTTTATTGAGATGCTGTAACATTTTATGTAGTTGAACATAATTATTAGGCTATTTTATTACTATTTTAAGAAACTAGAAAGAAATAGTACTAGTACAGTATTTCCTCAGCTTACATATGTTTATGATTACACAGAAGCCACATCATGTTAAAAAACACAACTCACTAAACTTATTTCAAACAAGTTCTGTTGCCTTCGATGCACTATCTGTTTGATCAGTATGAATAAGCAGAAACAATAGGCCTAGGATATGGCTTTCTGTAGGCCTACACTATTCAACCATGTGATATCGTCAAGGTTACCATTTTACTCGACTATTAAGTCAACAGCGTACAAACAATAGGAGTACAGTCCCTCTAACATGAAATTCATAGGCTTAGGGCCTATAACAACAATTTTTTTGCAAGTTTCGTATTGTTTGACATAGCCATAGTTTGAGTTACAGAGGTTAAACTTAATTAAGTTTGAACTAAAAAGGAAAGTAGATCAGAGTTATTCTAGTATTAAGGTAAGTTATGTGTCTCTTTAACTTACTTATAAAGACAAAATCTTTGAGTTAAGTATGGTTACTATATTTTACTTTAGGGATCAATCCACACCAAGTAAACCAAGTAAAAATTAATTGGTTGTATCAACATTTTAAGCATTTAAAAATATGTTTAACCCTAACACATTAGCTACCAACTATACTCATCCCTCAGTTACAGAGGAGTGTGACGGTCGATAGGGAACGTGTTAACAGTACAGTTAATTAGAGGTCCAAAAATGTAATTAGAGCATTATTTTAGGATCTTTTATTTATGGCGGTCATTTTATTGTTGTCTGGACAGAACACCCATTTTCTTCTATGACAGGTTTTTCTGATGGGATTGAATATAGAACGAGATAAGGAAGATTGTAAGCTAAGCAGGTTTGAGTTAACGAGGTTCAATTGTAAAGATATAAGACTACTTACTAGCTGTGGTGTTCCGAGTACATTCTGCAGCTCCGTCTTGTGAGCTTGTAACTACAGCCTCCTGGTTGTATGCCATCATTGTCTGCTAGAACACAAAATCAATTTTGTCAGTTTCCTATGTTAAAGAACAGGTTAGCATGTCTTCATATCTTGCCTTTACCACACTGGCCTTAAGCCTTGATGCAACCAAGTTAAATTCAACAGGCAAATCCTAAAAATAGGGGGTAACTTATGAGTATATGAAAATATTATTATAGGCCTACCAATAATTAGTATCTTA
Organism: Macrosteles quadrilineatus; assembly: GCF_028750875.1. Classification (NCBI taxonomy): domain Eukaryota; kingdom Metazoa; phylum Arthropoda; class Insecta; order Hemiptera; family Cicadellidae; genus Macrosteles; species Macrosteles quadrilineatus. The sequence goes on along the minus strand of NW_026542598.1, from coordinate 56,768,811 downwards.
ACATCTTAACAACATTTAAGATTTAAAACTTAGAGACAATTCCTTTGATTTAGTTCTGAAATCTGGTTGCATGATTCAGAGTAGGATGATACAGGTACCACTGGATGAATTGTTGAGAAGGGAAAATATTAATTAAAGAAAGTTAAGTTAATGATTGAGATAAAAGAAAGTAAAATGAGAAAGGGTAAAATGGTAAATAGTTTGAAGTACCAGAGGGGTGTATTGTTGAGAAAGAGAAATATTGAGATTAAAGAATATATGAGACGGAGATAAAAAAAGAACACACTTATTTAATGGTTACAGGAGAATAGGACAAACTTTTACTTACATTTTGAATGCAACATATGTTAACAATATAGGTAGTAATAAGGAATAATTTAATATGACAGCAAACACATGTTGCTGAAAAGAGAGTTAGTTTTAAGTAAAACAAAGATGATGAAATAAAATGTTCATATTTACTGAATACTGGTGTAAAAAATATCTAAAGAAAATGTCTTTACCATATTTGATCAGTCGGGTGTTATCCAGCCGGATTTTAGTACACATAAAATTCATACCTGAAGTATTTTGGTTGTGTTTGCTGATTGGATTTAGGCTTAGATGCAAGGTGACATAAAACACTCAAAAACGAAAGAAGCAATGGCCAAAAATCATGTGTTTATTTTTCAAAATGGTGGTTGATTAGATGAAAACGTTAGGTAGGCCTAGTCATTTTATAGAACAAGAGCTAAACTGCGACTAGGCCTATATTTGCTATCAGACTGAATGATAGAAGGTTATCTATGTGAAGGACTCAACTTCAGGCTTAACTTGTTTTGCTTGCTGATTAAAAAATAAATGTTTTTGTAAACCTAAATCAAAGTTTATAAATCCACTAGAGAACCCGTGCGGCTCAATGAGCCGCATAGTATGAAACATAACGCAGAGGAAAACTTTATGCTTAAATTCGAGTAATTGTAGCTACATCTTAGAGTTGTTTAAACACTTGTTAGAAACTAATTTTAAATATCTCTGTTTGCGTCGTCAAGGTTCACCTACATTATTTCTGCTCTCAGTTTTAATTGATAACTTCTAATGAATGCTAAACAATCTGCTTCAATTCGAGTTAACATGTTGCAACAAAGTTTTTCCAGCATTGAGAATTAAAGAAAACTGTTGCCTTAGGCCTACTGATAACCAGTGTTTAGTAATTTAATTTGGGTCATTTTATTTCTTTTGAGACATCCCCCTAATCAAACAAATTTTATTCGTGGAGAACCCTGAAAAGTTAGGTGATATCAACTATTTCATGTGGTCCATTTTTTGCCAACTTAACTGTCATAATCTGCTTTGAATTAGCTAAAGCAGCAACACCATTGAAAGTTGGTTAGCATATTTCAACGTGTTGTCTGTCAGTCTCACGTTTTTCAGTGGAGTTTCTCTAAATACCTGTCCCAACGTTTTGAAAGTATGGATTCATTTGTCGAAATAGGTTGGATAACTCTTGTAGCTATATGATTTGGATAGCAATTTTCATATTCTCTTTTTGAACAGCGTATATTATTTGCCTTTCCTAAATCATAAAAATAAACTTGACCGTAACAACTTGATCGTTGAATACATAAACACTAATTCCTTCACTTATGTTTGGTCTAATATTGCCTCTAAAACTTTCAATAGCAAATGAGTTGTTGTAGCAAACTTCTTATTTTTAACTTGAAATGTCTGGATTATGTTGGTAAATTCAGTTAGTAGACCTTGTATAAGTTTTCCCGAGGAACTGGAAACATAACCTAGAAGTAAACAATCCATTTGTGTTTTTTCTCAAATGAAGTAGAGTGAGTAATACAAAAGTTTACAATAAAAATATAAGGTCCGCCAAGATTTGGTATAATCTTACTACCTACTTGAACTATAGTCAAGGCATTAAATATAGTTTATACTAAATGTTTTGAAATATCTTGCTTTGTCATTGTCAGAAGTAAACATTTCTTGCATGCATTCATTTGATCTGACATTAGGCAAGTTTATTTTACCACCGTGACAACACTATGTGCTTCGTACATTTTTTCACTTCCAAAGTGAGTTGCTGAGCAGAACCATCGATGTATAGCAGAACTGGCAAATATTAGGTATACATATCACCAAGTGAATGTGTATCTGGATGGGTGTCTGTTAGACCAGGCCTCTCTATTTCTACTCTCCTCATACGCATAAGATATCTTATTATTAATTGTCTCCTACTCACGTTTTCAATATTTCTTCTTTGAACTTGAGGCATTTTCTGTTCTTCCTACAAAACTGATTACCGGTTTAACTTGGTATTAACCTACTGAATATTACAAACATTAATATTTACTCCCAAAAAGCTAATGAGTTTCTTTTTATAAACAGCTGTTTTTAGTTTTTAAATTTCTCCTATGTATTTCTTATGGGGAAAACCCGACCTTTGAGAGGGTCTCACGCCCTTCAGAGTAGGAATTTTAAAATTCTAAAACCTTATTGCAAAACTTCATATTGAGACAAATCTTTTGACACCTTAAACGTTGAAATTGGTCCACAAATAGGGGAGGAGTTGCGTTAACAAAAAACGGCTTCACGTATTATATATATAGATAGATGTACAATGGAGTAGTAGGCAATGGCAGTTTGAGTGATACTAAGTTGTGCTGGAATTGTACCCCAGCTGATCATCGACGTCAATTTGACGTCTATGATCAGCAGGTGCACAGTTCCTTTCCCTACACTTGGATTATAATGTAACCTAATTTAGGCCTATTTAATGTAGGCACAAGTGATCAGTAAACCAGTTGATTATATTAAAAATATAAAAAAGTTGATGTACTGCTCGGAATTGAACCCTCCTGGATGTGTACCCCCTACCAACATCAATCTACTAATGGACAGGCTGGAATTGTACACCCCTTGCAAGTAACATCTTCTTTCAATAAACTTAAGTGGCTGTCATTAAAATAAAATAGTAGCAAATCCTAAACTCTAATACAATTATGCATATTGTGTGTTAGTGGGTTTGTTGTTAAAATCTTTCTCATAGTTCAGCAGAAGGATTTTGACTAAAGTTTGAAATTAGGGACTGGTGATACATCAAATTCATCTTTGGACCTCTGCAGGCCTACCCATGTAATGTTGGCATAGTGTACTGCAGCTGACATCATAGGTAATACTAATTTGCCGACACTTTAAAAGCCTACCTTGAAGATACTGTATCCTAATTTGGCCCTAATTATGTAGGCCTATCCTGACTTATCTACCATTGTCAAGATTTAATAATAACTATTGGGGGCTTGCTAATTGAACCATTTTCACTATGAATAGTTACAAGCTTATACAAGATAGAACAGTAAACGGCATTCCAAACTTATGATGAAGTACTGAATTGATCATTAAAGGTTTTCCTTAACTTGTTTTGTTGAAATGTAACTTATTACTTTTTTATAAGAAATTATAATTAGAAAGAAGTTTATTTGATTATCTCTTTGTTTGCTAAATTGGTGGACCTGAGACTGCACACCTAGTAGGTAGGCCTATAGGCTATATAACTTGCTAGCTCGGTACCTAAGTGGTGTTTTATGGGCACCTTGTGCTGGATTATCATGCGACTAAGGTAAAGCTTGCTTCATTGTGTGCTTTATGAAATGATTGGTCTACACTTCCCCTATTGATTTTAGCCACAAAACCTAATTTTTAGGCCTACGACAAAAAGAAGTAACTTATTACGATATTGTTAACCTTAAGTTTGTTTGTTTCGCTTGGTAAAATTAGATGTGAAAGGCTTACTATCTGATAATTATGTTTAAAAATTATATGAAAAAAAACTTTATTTCACAATTAGAGCCTAGGGCATATAACTAAGGTTTGATTTCTAAAATAGGCTAAAATGAGGATTTCCTAAATTTTGCATTTATATCTGAAACCACAGTATATAGTTTGGTTTAACAACTTGGCCTTTTCATAACAACAATCAACATCTAACATTTTAATACTGACATATTTAGACCTTTCCGATTAAATCTATATATTTAATACGCTAGGCATTTTTTTTGTCATACGGTAATTGTTTTGGAGTGGTGGTGCTACCGATCACCATGTTCAAGGTGTCGTTAGAAAGGTCTTAGCATGTAGTTTTGCCATCAATCGAAAAAACTTTGGAATTCCATCAGGGCTCTGCCCCAGTGGCCTTCAAAGTTCCCATGTTATTCTTAGGGAGAAAATGTTTGTTTACATCTGAACAGATGAATACTTAGAAATTGACACTAATATTTGAAACAGCTGGTTATATACCTAACATCAGAAAGAGACTGGAACAAGATTGGGAGATGGGCCATTATGAAACGCAGTTTGTCACAGGACATGGAAAATTTTAAGGTGATTTTGTGAAGATTTCACATGGTAGAAGAGGAAGTATGTAGATGTGGAGAAATAAAAACCACGAGTCACGTATTTATAAATTGTTTACTTCAGGAGACAAATAGATCAGAACATGAATAAGTCTTGGATAAGATAGGCCTACAAACAAAAACTAAGAAAAGGGATGAAAACTTGCCCATGAAGGGGAAAGGAAAGGTTAGAGTGAATCTCAATGATCGCTGTCGCTCAGGGCGGTATGGGGAAGGGAGTCGTGCTGTTAGGCTTTTGGACACATAACGTGCCTGGAAAACTAATGCAGCTATGAGTAAGGCTATTTGTAGAAAACACTATTTACAATAAATGTTGATTATATTGATCTGTTATGTACATCTTTAGTATTTTCATAATCTTTAGAGTCGAATATTTTTAAAGTCATCAGAAATTATGACTGTTATTTGTTTTAAATAACGCCTGTAGAAATACCCTACTTAGCAATTGCTCGAATTCGAGCAACAGGTACACTAGTTTCAGATTAAACCTTTAGAAGCCCGAGAGATTGATTTCAAAGGGAGTTCAAGAGCGCGACGAGAAAATAATCTAATTTGTCAGTGTCATAAGGGTAGAAACACACATACGGCGATTGCTAGCGGAACGGGAGGGGCGATCCAGAACGAGCTGTAGCACTAGCGAGAGCAACACGAACGGGAGTGTGATCATTTCCAATATATCACATAGTAAGTTTGAACGCAATTTGCAGCACAGCAAAAACACTTGGCTAAAAACATTAATTTTGCGTGCTTCAAACCGATCGGAGTGGTTGCATGGAGTGAATGCTGGAAGGGAGGTACATGGTTAATATCACCATTTGTTTCCAGTTCTTGATTCATTCTTTGATTCAGTCTTTGAATACATTCTTTCAAAAGGAGAAGGTTGGAAGGTTTGAGGAGGTTCCGGTAGAATGGGAGTACAGAGCGGACTACTGCCGAAAGTGGAACTAAAAATGTCCACAAGATAGTTGCCCACTCCGCTCCCAAACGCTATAGAAAAACAAACGAGACTGTTCCAAAGTTAACCGCTCCACTTCGCTCGCAACAGCGGTTTGTGTGCACGTTATTACTTGATTGTATAGGTTTGATTTTGTCGCTCTAAATCGCGCCGCTCCGCTCTTCCGCTTCTTGGCCTCTGGGGACCTCAAAACGAAAAAGTAAATCGGTCCCAGGTCTAATTCTTACCATGAGACCTAGTCGCTAAAAGATTAACTTACTAAGTTATGGAAGGTTGGATTAAGTAAAGTTTACGGTTTAGTTTTTGTTGAGTTAACAACCTTGGTATTATATACGGAGGCCACATATTTTACAAAGTTTGTGCAGCGGCGGTTGGGCTATGTTAGGTTAGGATATCATAAATATATACCTTACACCAGTATTTGAAGGCATTTCCTCGTTTCGTTACGAATCGAATGATGCCAGATGAGTCAATAGGTACTTTCTATTTATGATAACCCAACCCCCGCAGCACGCTGTAGCCTGTAAGGGTAGTACCGTATAGGCCTAATGCTAAAGTATAGGTAGCCTACCGAGTTTTTGTAACTTAGGGGTACGCCTAGGCCTAAATTAGGTTAAAGATTGGCTAACAGGTAGCTTATGACTTTTACGGAGAAAACTAACTTAGTCATTTTTTAATTCAGGACGTTAGCCTACTTATATTTTGTATAAAAATAGTGGAAAAATGCTGTTTTAACGAGATGTTTAATGAGATTACTATGATAGACCTACGGTACTGTAAATTTTTTCTTGGTAAAGTTGAGGCCCTTAGGCAAGAGGTAAGTTAGCCTAAGATACTCAAAATAAGATACTCAAATAGATACTCAAATAGATACAAGATACTCAAAGATACTCAAATCCCAACCAGACCAACTACAATCAGACCCTTGACATGACCTCCGACTCAGAACCCCTTCAAAACTGTGGTCAGTCAGATCAAATGAAAAAAATAATTGAAATACTCATGGAAGACATTGCATCCCTTCAGAAACAACTCGAAGACCAAAAATCAGAAACCAATAAACTCTCTGAAGTTGTAGTAATTAAAATGCAGGTTATCCAAAAAATGGAACAAACCATTCGAGACTTAATAAATGGCACAAGCCTGACAGACTCCCTAGCTAGGCAGTCACATCACCTTAAGTTACCAGAAACCCCTCGCCTCCACGACCCCCAACTGCGGGGTGAAAAAGCGGCCTCCGAACTTGTACAGGGAAGCTACGAACACACAAACACCACAATATCCCCAGATGGAGGACCTTTCTTGATCCAAAAATCAAACGCCTATAACAAAACAAACCTCAACAACAACAACAAATCCAGGTCAAGTAGATCCTGTAAATGCACCCCAGAAGAAATAGAAAACACGCAACCAAAAGCCCTTCTTGTTGGAGACTCAACACTTCGCGCAGCGGCTAGCATCATCAAGGATAATTACAAAATAAACGTGGACAGTAAAATTATACCAGGGGGATACATCGAAGACCTAGACCAGATACTAGACGAAACAAAAAGCATGCCTAGAAAAGTAATTATTAACCTGGGATCTAATAATGCTCAGCACGCCAAAACTCCCAATCATGCGATGAGGCCACTGTGGCTGGCCATTGAAGCTGCACAGAAACTTCACCCAACCACAGAATGGTATGTAAATGGAATCCTACCTAGAAGAGACACGAGAGAAACATACATTAAAGAAATAAATGAAGCCTACAGATTCATGTGTGAGCAACTTAAGATTAGCTATATAGACTCAGGTGCTATCGTCGACACCTCCAACTATCGTCCCGATGGTATCCATCCTAATCTAAAAGGTGCAACAGTCCTGGCACATCACATAATTACAGAAGCTAACCTAACCTGCCCGCACTCCGCACTCAACAGAAACCACAACAGACACACTAAGACTATCAACCAAAATAGGCTAAATGGAACTAGCAAGAGAAAAACCTTGATACAGGAGGTTGAAAAACAACCACCCGCCACCCCCTATAGAAATTACCTCGACAATGACCATGATAATAAATACACAAATGAGCCTAGCCCCTCCAAAAGCCTGAGCCAGGACAAACCACTCATAACACCACCTGAACAAACATATGTTCAGGGGCCAAAGCACAACTTATCCAGTCCAAATCTCATAACAACCCAACCTACAACTCGAGACTGTAATAGGCCTACTAACTCACAACCAACCCCAGAAAAACCAGCAGATCAAGCAAACACCACTGATAACCTGTCAAATAGAGAACCAAAAAACTTGCAAGGCCATTCTCCGTCCATAATGGACTAAACAAAGACAACCAAATCGACCCCAACACGATCAAACAAATAAGCATAAAAGAAAAACACCTAAAAATTATCTATATAAATATTCAGCGAGGACTACAAAAGAAACTGTGCCAACTCGAATTTGAACTGAACATTTCAAAACCTGATATACTTTTAATAGCTGAACATGGACTCAAACAGGATCAAATGCAAAACCTGAATATAAACAACTATATCCTAATCAGCAATTTCTCAAGATGCAAAAATAAATGGGGAGGCGTAGCTGCCTACACCAAACAAAACAGTGAAACAAACTTCACCAAAATCAACACAGACGACCACTGCGAGGAACTAACATCGGAATTTGTGGGACTATACTACAAAAATTATCACTTAAACATTATAGGGGCATATAGATCACCTTCAACCAACTTGGATGGCTTTCTGCATAGCTTTGACCACCTTCTAACAAGCTTTTCAAACAAAAACAAGGATATTATCTTCCTCGGGGATATCAACGTAAACATACTAAACCCTACTAGCCCAGACACGATAAAGCTTACAAACTTCCTGAAAGAACACAATCTAGAGGCTGGGAAAATACCATTCACAAGAATTACCCCAACTTCAATTACCAGCATTGATATCTGCCTAACAAACCTAGGCCTCCCAAATTTAAAATTAAATGCCCTAAAAACTCCACTATCAGACCACCACATTGTCTGCTGCGAAATTAGAACACACTCATCCCAAGTAAACAAACCTATTAAAAAAATCGTCAGACCTATAACTACACACAAACTAAATCAGCTAAAACAGAGCCTAACTGACCAAAAGTGGGACGAAATCTACAAGACTCCACTGGTTGAGGACAAATATAATAATTTTATAAAAATCCTAACGGACAAAATAAATGAACACTTCCCCAAAACTAGCTCAAACTCCAATAGAAAATCCAACCATATTTTTTGGGATGAAAAACTGATCAAGCTTCGAAACCTGACCAATCTAGCCCATGACAAATATATACTGAGCAATACTGAAGAGGATAAGAAAACATACTCAAACTTAAAGAAAATGTACGACACCAGCATTAAAAAAAATAAATCGGAACAAATCATGAAAACAATAAATGAGGCACCAAACAAAAACAAAACCATCTGGAAGACCGTCAACAAGGAGCGAAAAAACAAAGAAAAAACAAAAAAAAATCTAACTCTACATCTCAATGGAAATGAAACCACAAACCCAATAGACATAGCCAACAGATTCAACTCCATATTCATAAACACTGGAAATAACTCAGGACACAAACAAATAGAACAAAACCAAAACAATCAAATTACATCTAGGCCTATAAATGGACTAACAGGACTGGGACAGTTTCAACCCATATCAAAGACAGAACTGGAAGAAATCTTCAAGCAACTCCCACCAAAAAACTCTTCAGGCCTAGACGAAATACCGAACAAAATCATTAAATTTTGTAAAAATGAACTGATTTCCCCCCTCCTAAACATCATAAATGCCTCCATTACTCAATCAACAGTTCCTACTGCAATGAAAAGAGCCCTAGTATACCCTAAATACAAAAAAGGAGACGACAGCCTTCCAGAAAACTACCGCCCCATCTCAATCCTCCCAGTTCTATCAAAATACCTAGAAAAAATTATAAACGCTCAATTGGTATCATATTTGGAAAAAAACAGCATTCTAAGCAGCAACCAGCATGGCTTCAGGGAAGGAAAATCGACAAACACAGCTCTCACCCAGCTGTGCAACTCCATTACTGACATCTGGGAAAAAAAACAAACAGCAAACGGTATTTTCATTGACCTAGAAAAGGCTTTTGACAGTTTGGACCGCAGGATTCTTCTAAAAAAATTACAAGAGATCAAAATTACCGGAAAAGCCCTCCGCTGGATCCAAAGCTACCTGGAGAACAGAGAACAATTGGTGGAAATAGAATACCTATCGAACAACCACTTAACAAAATACAGATCAAAACTAAAAAAAACCATCACCGGAATACCACAAGGATCAGTCCTCGGACCATTATTCTTTCTCATCTACATAAACTGCCTCCCAACACTCCTCCCCCCCGACTGCACATGCATCATGTTTGCCGACGATACAACCATAATTGCCCCCATGACAAAAGACGCAAATCAAATTGAAAACATAATACAATCAGCCAGTAATATAAGCCAAGACATGAATTTAACCATAAATAAAACTAAAACTGTGCACATTGAATTCAAAGTTAAAAACAGAACTAACGGTAATGAAGAAGCTGCTAGCCCACAAACTGAAAACAACATATACAGAGCAAACCATACAAAATTCCTGGGAGTTACCCTTGATTCAAATTTAAACTGGCAAAAGCACCTAGAAATTCTACACTCAAAACTATCATCGGCAATTTTTGCAATCAGAAGAATCAGGGAAATCACAAATACATCAATAGCAATAACGGCCTACCATGCACTCTTTTCATCTCATCTCAAATATGGACTTATAGCCTGGGGAGGAGCAGACGAAACCCACCTACAAAAAATCATCACACTCCAAAAAAAAGCTGTCCGAATCATCGCAAGGGTCGAAAATGAAGAACACTGCAAGCCACTATTTATCCAATATAAGATCCTTACTCTAACCTCCCAATACATCCTTGACACAATCATCGCCATCAAATCAGATCCTCCACAAACCAGACAAGAATGCCATCAATACAATATTAGGTCAGGGACAAATCTCAACCAAGGCCAACACAGACTACACAGAACAAGTAAAACCCCTACATACATGGGAACAACTCTCTATAACTCTCTTCCTCAAAACTTAAAATCGATAAACGAAACAAAAAAATTCATCACTAGCCTTAAAAAATACCTCCTGAACAGGCCATACTACAATTTAAAGGAATTCTACAAAGACCACAACAATGTGACACACCTCTAAAATAAATAAACCACACACACTCACACATAAACACACACACATAAATACAACAAACCCCCTCCAAGAAATTGACAACTCTCCGGTCTCCACGACTGCGAAGAGGAGCGCCGATGTAAGATGTAAGATGTAAGATAGGCCTACCGATATAGGCTAAAACAATGATTCTTTTCCAAAGACCTTTTAAGATTACAATAGGCCTCTTCGTGTTTTACTTAAAAGAAAAACTCCACCAATGAGCTATAAGCTAGACAACCCTAGGCATGTACCCTAAATAAAACTAAGTTAGTTTGAGAACAGGCTGGCCTAGGTCTAAATTAAGTTAGGCCTTCCATGATTTAGGTAGGCCTAGGCCTAACCTAGCCCACTTTTGAGTCAAAACACATTTGGCCAACATCATTCAATTATTCCTTATGGAAAAAAGTGTGCTACTACAATACTGTTAAACAAAGCCATGAGCAAGAGTGCAAGGGTATTCATTAGGCACAGGCCTAGGCTAACATATTTGATTCCCTCACAACCACATTTAGGCTAGGCCTACTTAGACCTAGCTTGGGCCTAGGCATTTCCTAGCCTAGGTAAAAATATTTTTTTGTCACAGGCCTTAGATTTAATTGTGATGTCGATAACTGTCAACTCCAGTTCAGAAACCTTTAATAGGATTGATCAAATGACTAGCCTATCCCCAAGTGCACCTTGATATAAATCCTAGGATTTTATGCAATACCTAGATGTGTAACTTAAACCTCTCCTTGCAAGTAGTGATAGCTATTCATAAACGTGTTAAAAGGACAATACTCTTTTTTTGCGAAAGTAAACATTTTCCATGACGATAAAAATGCATGCAAAATAAACAAAACCAAGACACCTCATCATAAGTTAGTAGGAGCCATCGCCATTGACTTTCTCTTCCAACAATAAATGACATGCCTATAGAAATTGCGGTTTTAAGGAACTTATTATATTAATAAGTATAATACTTACTCGTCTAGGAATAGTTTACAAACTGCAATTCTTGGATTCAGCAATGATTCAATTGTTTTTAGTCATGGTCGCCAAAAATATTTTCGGCGCTAGATTCACCATTACGTTTGTACTCCGAGGGTTATGTTTCCAAAGCGTTAACGCAGTTTTAAAACAAACATAACGCACAAAAAATAAACACCACGATAACACAGATATTAATGATGAAAAGTCATCATATCTTTAACACTTTTACTCATTAAGAGAGGCATACTTTTCCCACTTCTCCTTACACCTTCACAAACACAAAAACAGAAACAACCTTTGTATACGACAATACGAACGAACGAGGCGAGGACTCCTACCCTTTCCAAACCCGACCAACGACCAACAAGAATACCATCCCCACTTCAAAGTGGACTTGATTTGAATTATTGCCGTAAACGGACCAACTACGATTACAAAGAATTCTATTCGTTCAATTCTCACTACCTCGCTAGAGTCGCTCGGATTCGGTTCCACTACTAATAGGGAATCCAGCAAAAAGAAGTAACGGTATGACGGTATACCAAAAAAATCTAAGTCAAAAACATACCGTAGATAAAACCACAATAAAACACAAATTTAATTTCCCTTACATCTAATGACATATTGATATGTCGAACACTTTTGTTTTAATTTGATTTGTTTCGTTTCATTTTTCATTGATTGGAGTTTTCTTGAAAACCAGAAAGGCGGCCGTCATTGCACCCCCAAAATCCTATTTTTAGATTACTAATTTTGAAAATATTTTAAACAAGTGCACAACTTAACTAATCTACATATTCACCCCACTTCCCATTATAGAAACCCGAAAATTTAATTACCATTACTTTACTTAAAACTCTCACATTATAGGGTGTTTCCAAAAAAACATTTTGTCCCTATAGTACCACCATGGTTAAATTATTTTTAAATGTGTCATACTACAAAAAACCACGAACGACCTCCTTGTTGGTGTTTTAATGTAATTTTATAGAACTCTCTATTGTAACGTCGGCAACATTTCTGAAAATTCCAACAGACCTAAATCCGTGTAGGCGTGTAGACAATTAATAAAGTACCTACTTCAGTTATTTTGCTTACTACTTGCATGGGAAATTGTAGACATATTCTTTTATTCAGTGTAATAACCCAGAGGACAAAATAACTAATTATTATCTACCGGAAAATGAACATACGGGATAACCTAAATAATAACCTTCCCTATAGGCTGTGAGTGAGTGAGTAGATTAAACCATTCACTACCCAACATTAAACCTCTATGCCTATATATATACAATAAAGAACATTTTTATTTGCCTCATTAGAAAAGCGTTGATCAGTTAGCAGATTTCTCTATAGGGAAGTAGCGCGCTATATTAATTAGGCCCTATCGGTAGGTGGCATGGTAAGACCTAGACCGGGGACCGAATTACTTATTAATTTTTATGGCCCAAGAGGTCAAAAACACTATCATCCGTTCATAAGTTATATATTTTAATTTTTTAAAGATTTTAACACTTTCAAAATTTGTTTTTCCCTATGTTTACCCTCGAAACGTATAAAATGCCAGATTTTTATTACAGCCATCGTGAAAAGCTAATATATATATATAATAAGTATGATGGTGATTAGGGTTACTACTATATAAATAATCGAAAACATTATAAAAACTTAGGTACTAATGTTTTCGATCATTTATATATATATATATATATATATAATTTTGTATATTGAATGGAGCGTTGTTGTAAAATCAAGTTACAGAGAACATTAAAAAATTACACATTGCACATTATTTATGATTGTAAGTTATTCTTATGTATAAACAAATTGATGTGAATGAGAATATGTACAAGGAAACGTCAATACATCAAAATCTTAGCCTAAGCCGCAACACACCATGCAGAGAAGTGAAAAACAAAATCAAAACTTATTAATCATCACACTTAGCACTAATTGACTAAAAAAACTTAGTTACTTTAGCCAGGTGAAATAAAAAAAAAAACTCTTTGAATGAGTAAATCGGATTTGCCATCAGAAGAGATTAGATCCCCTTTTTGAATTTTGCTTCCAGCAGGCTCCGAGCTGTACAAGGGAGTTTGTTAAAAAACTCATTTGTATACAATAGCTAGATATTGGACCTTAAACTAACATAGGGTACATTCAAGTCGTCCTTCCTCCTAGTATTGTGAGGGTGGATATCACTTCGGAGTTCGAGAGAGCCTGACTCCTGCTTAATACACAGAAGAGATGGAAAATATCTAACATAAACTGTACACTTTCGATCAGAAATAAAGATAGATTTGCAGTGGCCTAGAAAATCAGCACCTGCCAAAAGATTCTGACTGCCGTCATTTGGAGCGTCAAAACCCTCTCGACTCCCCCGGAGTGCCACACCCCAAAGTCTTAAACCATAAAGAAGAGTTATGCTCTGAAAAAAGGCAAGGTAGGCAGTTCTTAGCCATTCGGGTACGGAGTTCATCAAGTTCCTGAGCAAGTGAATCATCCTTGAAAGTCTGTCTACTACATACAAAAGTTATGTGACTATTCCCAATCCAGCTTAGGATCCAACACTAACCAAAAAGTAGTTTTACCAAGTAGTTTAACGCTTGTAACATTTTGCTTAAGCTGTCTGAGACTAAATATTATAGACACTCTTAATCTCATTCAGGAAGAGAAAGTTAGCTCGGAACCACGCCGAGGCCCTTTGGAGAGTATGAGACATAGTGCACTGCAGGACATTAAAGTTTTTTTAAAGTTATCATTTAACCCAATCAGAGCAGTGTCATCTGCATAGCAAACAACCCCCTCTCCCAATGCAAAGAAAGGTAATTTATCATTATGTTGAAAAGCAATTAAGGGCCCAAGGACAGACCCCTGTGGATTGCTGGATTATGAATGTAAATGTTGATAGAATTTGGCAAATTTATTTATTTAATCCTATACTATTAGACTTAAGTAAAAAACAATTTTTTACCTTTTCTACAACAGCAAACATATAGGTATTCCATAAAACTAATGTTATTTAACAGAGGAATAAGTCTTGTTTATGGAAAATTTGTGGTAAAATCCTAATCAGACAAATTGAAATTCGCTTAGTCTCTGTAGGTTTGCTGTGGCGGGGGTATTTCAAACTATATGGTGTTCTCTACGATTTAGATATATGTTACAGAATTCAAGCATTATTTTTTCGTATCCCAACATAAGGGTGTAGTTCAGAGGTCTTCAGGAGTTTTTAAGTGAGATTTGGCTTCAAATAAGAAAAATTAATTCGGTTAACATATCCGTTCCAATGTTTGAGTTATAAATTGATAATGATAAATTATCATATTCTCTTAAAACATTACACTCTGTTTTTATTTGAAGTTATATCATATTTTCCAAACACGAGTCCAATCCAATCACACTATACAAAATCATTTTCAAAACAGAGAAATGATAATATTTTACTTCAAACCCAAGCCATGGACTAACCGACACAAGGGAGTATGTTTTATTTATGTTAAAAATTCAGATCTTAAAGTACACATGCTGAGATGTATATTACCATTGATATCTGCTATATACTATATACTATATCGTGCTATATCTGTTATAGTATATGGACATGGTCAATGAATGATATTACTATAGTTCGGCCGCTTAGAAAACGACCTGCGCGCTAATGCTAAACCAATGCTGGAGGAGGTCGCTTTCTGAAACGGCCGAACTATATTTCAATACTTTTCTGCTTTTCACTCATTCATTATAGTGGCTTTCAGATTCAGGCTCTCAGCTGTTCAGCTCCAGCTAAGTCGCTAAGTCGTTTTGTCGTTTTAGTGTGCTGTGCTGGGATCTGGCGGAAGCAGAGCAAACTACATTTTCATCGTGCGGTGCTGCTACCTGCCGTTAACTCTGCCAACTAATCCTCCTCAACTGTATCAATAGCAGACGACGCTAGTGCTCAAGCGCGCGTCAGCTGTGTAGTGTTGTGTTGTGTCCCTCTCGACATCGTTTATGGATCTTGTTTTATCACTGTGTTTTCCAGTTACTGCCCGTATTTCGTTCAATAACGGATGCACCAGCAAACATGTTAATTTTTGCACACATTTTTTCACATTCGCTTTTTGAACTTCGCCCCGGAGTGGATGGCTATATTTAGTACCCTTAGCACAAGTTCACCCCTTCGCCACCAAAATGAGCGACGGGGAGGCAGAATTATCACCGGTGAGTAAATATAAATAATGTACCTATTTATTTTACTCAAATGTTGAGTTTTTTTTTGTTTTTTTTTTAGAAAAGCGATCCGTTATTGACAACAGACAGTATGAACACTTTATTGGGCAAATTTATTTAGTTATCCTGGAGATGAAGCTTGCGTCAATACAGTTCATAAAGCGTTTATTGTCCTACTACTGTCAGTACTGTCTCATAATGCAAGCCACTTCAATAATGCATTTTACTTGCTACGAGATAATTCTATTTTTCCCAAAACCAAAATAACACTAAAAAGATGCAAAATACTTTTTAATCCGTGTTTAAAACCAAAGTTAACAAATATATTAATACAAAATAATTCAAAAAGTACTTTCCACCCTAAGTTTTCCAAAATATCTATTTACAAATATATATTTATTCTAAGAATAGGTCGACATTTGTTAACAAATTCAATAAAAACCCTCTGATAGAACAAGTGTAAGAAGATATACAACATATAATGATTTGATGTAGCCAATACTATACTGTACTTGGGTTATTTATGCGTATATCACTGAATTCGTTTAAAAAAATCTATATTAAATTCTTATTAAATTATAGTTTGAAAATTTATTTTAAGATAACTAAGTGTACAATATGCAGTTGTCTGCTTGCAATATTAATCGGAGCTAGCATATTAATACTTTTTTAAAGTCAATGCTACATCTGTTCTCGTTAATGAGATATATACCTGCAGTATCCAATGTCAATGATATATTTGGTTCACAGGAATGTCTATTTGCAGTATTCTAAAGTCAATTATAAGTCTGGTTCACGTAAATGAATTGTCTACTTGCAGTGTCCAAACTCAATGGCATATTTGGCTAATGTAAATTAATTGTTTACTTTTAGTATCCAATCCAAACTCAATGGTACATTTATTTATTTATTATTATTTATTATTTAACTAATTATAACGCAATCTATCAGACTAGTTCTGTCAAAGATTAAGAATTCAAGTATACATTTAGTTCACGTAAATGAATTGTCTACTTGCAGTATCCTAAGTCGATGGTTCATTTGATTCCCATAAATGGAGTGCCTATTTGCAGTATCCAAAGTCAATGGTACGCTTACTTCTGGTTCACTTAAATGGAATGTATATTTGCAGTATTCAAAGTCAATTATACGCCGGGCTCACGTAAAAAAATTGTTTACTTGCAGTATCCAAACTCAATGGCACATTTGGTTAATGTTAATTAATTGTTTACTTTTAATATCCAATCCAAACTCAATAGTACATTTGTTTCACGTAAATGAATTGTCTACTTGCAGTATCATATGTCGATGGTTCATTCTGATTCCGGCGACCATAAATTACAGTACCGTATTGGTTATTCATTTTGTAGTAAATTATGCTCGATGATATTAATCCAATTGTTCTCAGCTTTTTCTCTGTACGGTATTTGTATAATGTGCTATTTTAGATGATTTGTTGACTAACATATGTTGCGACTCTTGTTTACCTATTTATTTATCTCGCAAATAATGTCATGGCGACCAATTAACCCATAAGGCCCATGTTAAATTTGCAACAGTTTAAATTCACGTAGAAAAAACCCCTGTGGTCCGATTTGTACCATTTCAGATGTATACCTTCCCATAGTTGGTTACTATGACTGTGCTAAATTTCATGCAGATCGCTTCAGCCACAGAAAACGTACTAGTACGTTTTCTGTGCTTCAGCCGTTCCAGGAGGAGTATTTGTAAAACAAAAGCAGTTGAGTATATATTATAAGAGCTTCGCTTCGCTCAAAAAACTAAATTAGGAAAATATTATGGGATGCAAAAAAAATTACGATGATAAAACTCAATCTTTAGTTAGTTTGAATCAATTTATATTGTGGTTTTAGGCCTACTTTAGTTTTATTCCCGTTCGGAAAACGTTAAAAAATTAATTGTCAAGTAGTTTTTAAGTCAGTAAAGGTTGCTCTAAAACTTCTTTTTATTTTGACTTACTTTGGATATAACTTTCTGTCTTAATTCAAGCCTTATAATGCTAAAATTAAAAATTCGGATACAACTATTTTTAAATGAATTATTTATCTCTACTGGTCAGAGGTCATTATTTTATATTATAAATATATTTAATTTTAATGTCATACGCATTACATCGCCGACCTAAAGAACCTTTTACACTAAAATATAAAGTAAATCAACAATAAATCATTGTAAACGGCTGATTCCATTATATTACAGTTTTTCTCTGTGTAAGTTTTAGATATCAGTGATTTAACACGACTAAAATAAAGTATTATACTTTATTTTAGGAGGTGGATTTGAAACCACCTCCTCAAGAAAATACAATAAATAACGACTATATTACATTAGGCTTACAGTATTTACCACTATTTTATTATTATTTTTTTTTTACCACTAGCGATTTTTTCTGTGGATGGATTAATTAATAATTAATTTAGTTTACAACTACAACATGCGAGGGGTTCTTTCAAGTGAATTACTTCCGTCTCATAGAACACGAAATGCGTGATAGGTAGTAGTTATGTGTAATAATTTAATTAATAATAGTAGAAATTTATCAATGTGGTGATAATTTGTAATAGTGAAAGTTCATCACCACGAATGTTAGCATCTAAAAGAACATAAAAAGAACTTGCAACTTAAAGTTCAAAGCAAGAATAATATCAACAATTCAGTCAGTCGATTCAAGTTTTTACCTGTAGTGTACTGTTTGAAAGAAATTAGTAAATATTTTGATTGTATTGAATAAGATAGGGTTAATTGGGCAGGGCAGTTTTTACGTTTAGGCTACAGTAAATTTATCCTAAATCACTGATTCGTGTCAATTAAACCAATACGTAACTAATAAAATACACTTTATGATCAAATGTATTTTTCGAGATTAGATTATCTTTTAGCAACTTAATTAATTGTTAAACCAAACGATGGATTGTATTAACTGGTTTATGTAAAATAATGTACTGTGCTCAATTTCTAACATCAGGTTTACCCTTGCTCATGAACAAGTTGACAAAATGTAATTAGAAAAATATAATGAATAGGAATATTTAAAAATTGATTAAGTCTATGTCCAATAGTTATCTTTACACAATCAATTAATTGCTTGTCTGTCTGTGTGCCCAATATGCATTCACCCGATTACCGTTAAACTTTGGGACCCTATAAGGGTTTTGTCTGGTACCTAATCATAAAATCCCTCAGGTTTCTGCCCCCTGACTTTTAAGTTACCATTAAGCTTATATAAATTATTGAATTTAAAGTAGATTATATTTATTTGACTCGACACGGATACGCCGTAGTTCGTATTCATATCCATGGCGATGAGTGATAAATGAATAAGAAGATATATTTAGATAAGCTAGTTAGTTAGATAGCTCTAAGCAGGACCATTATTTATCAAAAGCCCAAAGACAAGGACAGCTCTGAGACCGAGGTTCTCAACTGAAAAAATCAACTGATTTTTCAACAACTGAAAAACTACTGATTTGAATCAGTAGGGCAGCCGTTTGGTTGATATTCAAGCACTAACAATAATAGTTCGAGATTTCCCCCATAAAATATCATATTTACTCCTACAGCTTTTAACTAATAATAGGTTTTGACGAGGTATAATATTGTCAATGGTAATTGGAAAAAGTATGTGTCAGATTGCTGATACTGTTTATTATAATTTCTGGCCCATTGAAAAGCTCAAGTAAACTACTAGTGTGTTATATAAACCAAAATAAACACCGACAAATTTTGTTCTCTTAAAAAATAATGGATAACTTGACTGCGGGGCTGCATGTGGTATAATTATCCAAATTGGCGCCAAGCAGTTCCCCTCATGAATGTTTCCCTGGTGAACTAAATATTGGAAACATTGATCAATATCCCGTTTCCTGGTACAGTACATAGGTTTTGCGGTAGTGGTACACCTCGCCAAGTATAGGATATTGGCCAACTTTCACATACGGTAATTGTTATTGTGATGCTTCTCACGAAGGCAGTGGCTATATCCGGTGGCGGCTTGGGGAAGAGGAAGTGACGTACCGCTGCCATATCGATTGTTTATTGGTCGTTATGTTAGTCACTGGTACAACCGAATTAGGCTAAGCAGTAAGCGCAGTCGGTGGCAGGCGGTGCATATTGATATGTTGGTGGGGACCAGCTACTGCGAGTGGGTAGGGGGGAAGGTGAGTCAGAATAAAGAATATAGATTTTTTTTAATTTTAGTAAAAATCATATTCCCTAACTGGTAATAGATGTGTGATTGTAATTCCCCCTCAATGAGACACATTTTCAAAATACGTTTTTAATTACGTTTTTACAGTTTTTGAGCAGTTAGTTTTGACAAAAAACTTTAATTTACATTCTATAGATTAGGTAAAGCAGGGTTTTAAAATAAATTATTGTACCAGTCGCATGCATTCTTGATTTATAATTCAGTTAACAAGATAATTAGGCTAACTTAATTACATGTAAAAATTTAAAGAAGAAGCAAGCAAATGCATTGGGGTAAACTTTGCGAGCAATGAAAAATCAATTACTTTAATATTTGCATAAAAAGGTTGTTTACAACGCAAACAAAGTAATCACGACAGTTTAAATAACTGTACTTTTATAAACGAGGAGTTTACCTATGATGAAATAAAAATCTTAACAAACAGTTGCATGGTACTTGTCCGATTTTTAACATCGATATGGTAAAGGCTGTATGAATTAACAGCTGTGTCTAAGGAACATGTCGGCCTTAGTCACTAACAAGGCTACAAGATCGCGCCACTCATCCTACACTCATCCTTCACTCATATTTGGGTTAAAATACGCACATAGTGGCGTCCCCATCTTAAATAATTGATAATTGATAATTGATAATTGTGTTTACTGAAATCGGATGTTGAATTTTCTTATGTATTAATCTCAAATAATTTGTTTCACCATAGATTAAAGGAGAAGACACTCTACACCTATGTCTACTCCTTAATTAATGTATGGTTTGAACGTTTCCCTCAATCCTTAATCTTGCCACTTACTGTTTGTTATTTACGCTCCTTGAACCAAGTACTGTATTGGATTTTACGATTTTGTAAAGGCTAGACGTAACGCGAACAAAACGATTCGATTGCCGCCATCGATTTATGGCTGCAGTGAAGACAGTAAGCCGTTCAAATAGTCAGTACATCTAGATTCTACATCGAGATTCTAATAAAACAAATTGTTGGTAGTCTGTTAAGTAATTGATTATTTATTGTTGATTTGCGATTACTGAAATACAGTTATTTATAGATATATATCTTACTACCGAGTGGCCGAGTGGAGTAATTAGTTTTCCCTTCTTGTTCCGACATGATTATAAACTATATATTAAAGTGTTTTTTCTTCAACCATACCAAATCTTAAAAGCTTCAATAGTTTGATTGCACTAACAGTATTTAAAAACCTTATTTATACCACATACCATGTTAAAAATATTGATAGCATAGAAGATTATGCTTATACATTTAAAAAAAATAATTCATGAAGGAATATACAAGAATGTCTTGATGGAATCTATATTGCTTTCCCTTAACCGGGAATATTTATCTTGAAATGAACATTGCAGAAATTCTCAACAGAAATATTTTACTTTCTCCTTCTGGAAATAATTTCTCTAAATAATTACTGACCTATACTAGAGATAGAATCCCATCCTAATTTAAAACGAGTGTTTTACGTTCGATTTCTTACACAACATATATTTTCACATACTACAAGAAAACTGAATACTGTACGTGCCTTGTGCGTAGCACTAGTCCTGGTAGTACAGTAGTTATTTTTCTCATGGGCGTAAAATGAATTAGCTGGGTTCAAGGTATACAATGTTCATTTTGCAATTTCGTCCGCTTATTTTGGAAGTGTTTTTTCGCCCCCCACTATTAACATTCTCCCTGCATTGATATTCAGTACCGTAGGTATGGTGTATAATGGTTTTCAAATAAATGTAATTTATAAACTATCCATTGAAACCCTATTCGCAATCCTGCAGAACGGATTCTTGTAACTCTGTACGTTAATCTAAATTTAGTAAAAACTTGTTTATTTTAAGAAATTTAACATTGTTTTCTTTTTTTTTTTTTTTTTTTTTTTTTTTTTTTTTATGATGTCGTCGTTCTTCATTGTTGCACAACCTTTAACAGTTGTTTACTTGCATAAACAGCTGATTAGTGCCGCAACGTTGTCACACCTGACAACAATCGAAGGACAATATCTCTTGTTATTCGTCAAGGTAAAGAGAAAATAACTATTTCAACTTAATATACCACCGACTTAATAAGCATCAAAGTGTTTTTGGTTGATTCTAAATTAAAACCTGCTAGTCTATTTAGGTCTATCGTGTGTAGACCTAATTTAGATGTTCAAGGTATTATAAACATTACATGATCATTTAATTTCGCCATAAATCCTAACTGTAATTTTCATGACTACTCCGCGTGCTTGTTCCTCAGTCTTTTAAAAATACTTATAAGTATTTCCTCCAAAACAGTCGCTTAAATGTAAGCAGTACAAGTTTTAAAATGACCCTTAATACAGTTTGGACGAAAGGAAATAAGCTGGATATTAAAATGACGAATGCAGTTTATGTGTTTATTCTCCAAAGGTGTTTATTTATCCAAAGGTTTATTCTCCTGTTCGATCCTACGACATTTCGAAACATTTTAAATGGGTTAACGTGATCTGTAACAATAAATTACGAAGTGATAAATAACAATAAATCTAGGATTTTAAGTGATTAACAATAAATCTAGTTAGATTGAAGCACAATATTGTAATTTTTATTTTAGACGTAAAGATATATTTTGTTTGACATGAATAATGCAAATCTGTATTTGTTACTTTAATCGAATAAAGGAGTTATTGAGTTATAAATGTATGCATGTTAGTACTATAAGCCCAACCAACATGTCCATCCGATATAGATTTTTACAATAGTACATTCCCTTATCATATGATGAGATATTTGGCAATGGATTTAAGAACTGAAACGTTATGGGTGGTAAACAAGCCATCTTACAGGCCGAATACTACTATCCTACTATACTACTATCCTTAAGATAACCTGTTTTGAAAGTTTTTTGGCCGTTACATTTAAATAACAATATAAAAAATTCACGGCAAGTGACGTCATTCGTTGAACTCAAAGACACAACATCAAAGACTAACCTTTTTTACCATTCGGCCATACCTCTTTGTGAAGCACTGGGAAAGCGGAAATCTACTACTTAATATACCGTAGTTGTGTATTTGCAATGTCTAAATTAACCAACAAACAATATTGTGTGGTGCCAGCGACAAAGTACAGTAATACGGAAAAAGAAGAGGTGCCGTGAAGTATTCACTCTTACGAAATACACATTGCGCCACAAATGTGTGGTGTTCCACCTATCAGTACAACCACATAATCAAATCGAACATAGCTTTCTATGTGATCTGCATTGTGGTATAGTGCTATATACTGCTACTTCTTGCATTCACACGATGTATGTGAGAAGAGTTATGTAACTAGTTCTGTTAATAATTATCGCCGAATTGTTAAATTTTTGCCACTTTTTGTGCTGGGTTGATATTAAGTAGTATAAAAAAAAACTACTAAAACATAAATGTTCACTAATACTGTCAAATGCAAATTGTGCGTAAACAAATGTATAAGTAAGGATCGATTTCGATTGAATGGGATTTGGATTGAATCATCATATGCACCTAATTCAGATTTAAAAGCGAGCATTACAAACAAGCGCTCGGTACCCAGAAAATGAATTGATGCTAATTAATTTAGATGATTACTTGTAAGTTACCTGTGCTATTAATCTATATATTAATATTTTATTTTAAGATCCGATAAACCGATGTGAATGTGAACATGTCATAGGAAATCCTTTTAATCTAAGGATCATTTTATTTCTCCTCTTGCTACTTCTTACACACCGTTTATTACCTATGTTACATATTAAATAAAAGATGTGTAAAATAAAATAGGTGTATTCTGAAATGAATCCTAAATAACAATGATTGCCAACAAAAACAAAGTTAACTTATTAACATAACATATGGTATTTTTAAATCATACAGTATGTTAGAAAAGACACATCAACCTATGATAGGATTTCACTCGTTTCTTCTTTGAAACATTTCCCGTTCAACGCCCTTAGTTATTTGGATAAAGATACACTTTGAAGTAGAACATATTTGTTATAGTTTTCGTTTTCAGGGAATGCTATGCGACTTTTACTATGAGTGGTGAGTGGCAGTACATATATTACTACAGTAGTAGTGTGGTTTGGTGGTTATACTCACTTTTACCAGTTGTACCAGTGGTATTTGAATTTACTGACGATTTGATTGCAATCCAGCAATCGGCCAGACCACAAAATTCCATATTCTAAAGACTATTGTAGTTATCTGCAATATTGCTTAATATAATATAGACATTTCTACAGGAAAACTGTTAGCTTCAAACTTCGCACCATAATTGGGGAAGTCAGGAGTCGAGGTCGCGACGATCTATTGACACAATATTTTATGTAGTATTATTTGTAATATTTGATTGTTGATTGATAAAAGATAACAGTTTCGTCTGTTAAATAGTTAAAATCAGCCTAAAATAATGAAATCGGGTAGTAAAACACCAAAGTAACATTAACAAAATACTAGTAACCTGCGTCACTTCGTGACTTCAAAATCCGTGATATATTTGATAATATAAGGTACGATGTACATTAATAAGACATGATAAAGGTGAAAACTATTCATTTTCATCTTTACATTTTAAACAAATAGCATTACGATATTTTACTTCAATTCACTGAAACATCACTAACTAGGCCCTACCCTAACTACTAACCCCATTTTCGTAATGTAAACAAAATTGTATCATGGCCATCTGTTTTGAAGTAAACAAATTAAAATTTGAAAAAGGTTCAGATGAGTGACAACAGAATTCAGCACATTCTTTGAAATTTTAAATGCCTATAGGACGAAGGGCTTTCACGGGATATCACCCAAACACACACAAGACACATCTAGAGGATAAGAGCTTTAAATTGATATCTAATATGCCTGTAAAAACAAATATTTAGGGGTTGATTTGCTCCACATAAAAATCAAATTTTTTTAAATAATATTATAGATAACAAAAACTTATAATATAATAATTAACATTCATATAACAAAATATTATTTTAAAATTATTGTAATTTTGTAATATCATGTTAGAAAATTGCCGAACATTTGATAAATAATGCCACACTCTCCATGGACCAATTGAGCTCAAAAATACTAAAATTTGAAATCAAATCTGTAACCATGAGTGTACCTATGTTTAAACGATGTAAAATATTTGAGTGATTGGCTATATCTGTTATATAATTGTTTATAGGCAATGGTCATACCAACCCCACCATATTGTAAAATTTTACTCATGTGTGCGAATTGTTTTTACTTTTTAAACACACAATGAAAGGTATAAAGTTTAAAAGATCAAACAATTGTAAAAAAATTAGTTCTTATTTATAAGGTACGATATACATTTATAAGACATGAAGGAAAACCTCAACTTCAATCAAACCTGCAATATAGTGAAAATGTCTCAAATTTCCTACAAACGCCGTACCATAATTATTCCGCCAAAAGTCACAAACAAAATGTGAAATACGTGTTCAAATTTTTTTTGTTCTCATTACAGTACGTTCATTATGTTATCAAAACAGTGAGCTAGTTTTTAGCAAAACGAACTTTCAGCCTAATTTCAGTTGTAATTAATTGTAAGGTTTGGTTATCCACGGCCATCTTGTTTACTGCTCTGTTTGGCGGGAAAGTAGATGTTCTAAACCTAAACCTAACCTATAGTAGGCCTCAGTGCCTGCAATGTTGCCGTTTAATTGTTTTCTCCCGCCTAAAATTATGCAAACACTACTAACTATGTGGCTCTATCGCAGTGTAATAATGTTCGTACCAAGGCTACGTTATATAACTGTACAAACGTAATCAACTACGTACACAGTGATGTCTCAATTTTACTCATCACAGTCAACGTTCACTGTATGACAACGAACACTAGCCTTACATTTATAATTAATATTGATAGTTAAATTTTACACACAACGTCAATGACTTTAATTTAAACATTTACAAATAATAAATACTTGTAATCAAAACATTTTGCTGTAGTTGAATTTTAGTTTCAACATATTTTATCAACATTTGGAACGAATTCAACATTAATACATTCTGGGTGAAAATTAATTATGTTACCAATTTTCCCCAAATACCATTAGCGCGGTGTTACTGGCGATGAATATCGGTATCGGATATGTTTGCGTAATAAAAAAAATATATGTATCATTAACTTAACCTCGGACGCGGCGGAAGATTTGATGGGTTAAACAAATAAAAATAAGCACACATGACAGTTACAGAGCTGCAATTTGCATCATTCTGTTCACAAATGAAACCAGTGAGGAGTTCTCGTTGCGGCATAAAAGCGAATTACGGTTGCAATTATGATTATATTATCCATGATAAAAAAATAAAATCTAAAATAATATACCAACTGTTATTGAGTTACCTCCCATCTACTGATTTACCCTCCCGGATCTACTTCAGCGTAGATTGTAGGTTATGTGATAGTAGTAGATAGACAATCTACACCGTTCACTCTAGCTATTGTCCTTGACTACAGGTGGCCAACACAACATTGGAATGCCTTGCTGATTAATCTGTATACTGGAAGCTGTTACCAGTTAAAAATTAGAAAAAAACTCAGTTTTGTTCTAAAATTAAGTTAAAAGTTAGGTTATAATGCTAATAAACCGATTTCTAGACCTTCGGCTACCTAAATTTACGATTTACGAATAATGACGCACTTATTCGCTAAGGGTTCTGTGACTTACATTTACAGTAATGGACAGAAATATCATAGTATTATGATAGAATATAATTTGGAATACATCAACAAAGAAAACTCATCTACAACTAGTTGCTCGATATAGATAAATAGGTAGTAGTAAAGTTGGTGAGTCGGTACTCCGCGGTAGCATCATGTAGCATCACGGAGGCCCAAGGCGGCGATGTCGAAGGTTGGGAATTGGGATCCTGCGCACAGTTGTTTTGACTGGCAAGTGCAAGGTTTAAAAATGTCGCCAACCTCTTAAAACAATTCTGCATGAATCCCACATTAGTTACCCAACAATATAAGCTAGCAGCTGGTTAACAACCACTAATGCATCGTCTAGGAAAACGCTGTATAATTTTACATGCACGGTCAGAAGCATAGCTGATTTCCCTTCGACTTCCTCAAACAATTGCAGATAATTGCCTTCAAACGTCCACTTTCTTTCAGCCAGTCCCTCGCTCGCCATATCGACAGCAGCGAAAGCTGTCGTTCATACGACTTGCGCAGTACTGTCACATTTGCGTAGTGCTGTCACTCACATTTGCGCAGTGCTGTCACTCATATCTGCGCAATACTGTTACTTACATCGCGCATTGCTTGTTCGACGCAATGTTTACGCTTGCGCACTCTGTCACGCGCACGTCGCACGGCATAACAATTGCGCACCCTAATAACCAAATGACCGCGTTGGAATTAGGGTGCTTTTACTCTTGACATGGTTTCGCTCTGAAAATAGATATTATTTACAGGCCACGCTAATTACAAATTATCTAATCTACGAGATGAGAAAATGATGTAGTAGAATTGATAACACCTCAAGTGATAATTCTGTTTATAGTTTCTAAGCTGTGCGGAGGCTAGAAAACACCATTGGAAATGTCAAACATTATCATGTGATTCAACGTAAAGTTATTTTTTATGTTTTGACGAGTCATGTGAATATTTGCATTCACATATGTCTTTTTTTTAGACATAAGAAAATAATTAATTTTGTAAATTCGAGTGTTACGGAATTTGAATGTGGTCGACAACTAGCAAAACTTAAATAACATTTTGACATACTCTTTTGACAACTAAATTGACATAATCGACGGTCTGTCTCTCCCAAACATACAAATTGGCCTTGAAACACTTGTCCAGTTTGTACAATAACCAGATCGCCAAGGCAGCTTTACAGCCAATGTCCACGGAAGGTTAGGCCCGTCAAGGTAAATTATTGTGACTTTCAAATCAAGCGTAAGCCACGCTACGCTCTTGGCCCGTTTCCTCTGTTCCGAGACCATTTTCAAATTGCATTTCCATGCTTTCCTATTCCTCTGTTCCACCGCCAACGCAACGCTAGTGGGTAATCTCAGTTTCAAGTTGTAGGGATTTCAGAGCCTGACTAGGGATTAGGTCGGATAATTTATCGAATAGGAATCGAGTATAAGTGAGTTTTGCATACCTCAGAAACAAGTTTTAAAACTACTTGAATGACGTGGTTTTGCTTTCAAGATCCCTAAATATAGGGGGATCTGTGGTAAGAATTTTAATTAAGGAATTGTAAAGATACATTTACTTACCAGAGACAAGGGAATAACTACTTATTCCATTGTCTGTGATATTAGGATGTGATATTCGCGACAAAGTAACAAAAAAATAAAAGAATAGGATTAGGTATAACAGCTTTATATTTTTAGCACGTTGACCTATACAGTGTAGAAAAAAATAATTTGGCTACAATTGAGTATTAACTACAATGTAAACATTATGGGTTTCTACTAACCATTGAATTTTTACATTTTCCTGTTGTATGGGATAGAAAGGGAGTTCTAAAAGTGAACTACGGAAGAAAGTGGGATTATTGCGATAATGTGGGAAACCTTCGTTGTTTAAGTGGAAACACCAGCAGTAGCAGACCGTCTAGACGGGAAACCTTACGTGAACCGATCGATCCCAGATTGGAAAAATCTGTGTTGGTTAACACTTTCACTCTTAACACACGCCATTACGTGTGTGACATTCATTCTCTGGTGAAACTGAAGTTTGACAAGATTATATACTTATATAAATAGGTTTGTGATTTTTACGCGTGAAAATGCATGTTAATAGCGAAAAATATAAGTACAGTAGTTTAATTTATGAGCAGGCCATAAATTTAAACAACTACCGTACCTGTTATATTTGTTCACTTCATGATTTTCTATAACCACTTATTTTCAGTGATTTAAAACATCAACTGTATATACCTAAACAAACAAAAAAAACTTTCAAAATGTAGCTATTTGGGGGGGGGGGGGGGGGTAATTTGCTACAGTGCAGATCCTAAAGATATTCCAGTCGAGTGGGTCAAACTACAGTCATATACAAAACAAGAATCTAAATCAAGCTATTTAAATCTGTAATGTATGTAAATGTTACTAAAAAATACTCTGCTTTCTTGACTCATTTTAGCGCCTTCTTAAAAATTACTTGCAGCTGATTACTTCAAACGTTTTGGAAATCCATCAACTAAAGCTTTTACAACCTTTTTAAATTTTAACTTTACCCATCCACATATAAAATATATATAAATTAAGGATGAAATAAAAACTGTAATTACAATTTTCATATTCTCAAATTAAATATATATTTAAAGGATTGCGTAGTTTAAACACATTTATACCACCAACCATTTTCCCTATATCTGTTTAACTAAAAAGGTACATCGTTACCAACAGGTGTGATGAGACAACAGCTGTTTGTAACAATAACGTCAACAATCACGTGACCTGGGATCTAAACAGCTGTTGAGCTGATGTTTACACAGCTGATTACCCGACCACATGACTCACCTGCTGTTGGTGTACCAGGTGACAACTGGGTCAATCTTACGTCAGTTGTTGGTAATTGTGAGAACGGCGCGGCTACACGCAAACAGAGCTGCGCTTGCGTAGCGAGGTTAACCTTATAATGACATCGTCAGATAATCCCCAGATCTACCTAGGCTACCCCAGGAATAGGAATACCGCAATGGCAATGTACTGTGGTAATAAGGGTTCAGAATCTGACTGATTGATGAAAGTCCGGATTAAATAAAATAATCTTAATACAGTATGGAAAGATCTATAAGGTTACCATTTGGGTACCCTTTGCAACTTAGTAAATTTCCTCTTTATCTCTATTATAAAAAGTTGAAATCGAGGACAGCAGCAGCTCTACAGCTTTTTTCTCATTTGAAAACTTTGATTGCAAATTGCAAATAATCTAATGTAGCCCATCGAGAGTATAGATTTTTTTGTATAGAGTGTATTTTGGATGGCAACTTTTAAATCAAAGTGAAAGGAACAATTTTTCTCATTTGCACAAAAACAACTCATTGACAAGTGAAAGCAATTGAGAGAAACTAATTAAATAATCCCCATCTCCTGTCTAATCAAGAAACGAGTCAGTTAAGTTTCATGCATAAATTAGTTTATGGAATAACAAAATGTCGTAAATCCTTTGCCAAGCCCCTTGCTTGCAACTATTGGAAACACCATAATGAAACCGTCTCACTGATTTACCGTAGACAATTCAAAAACAAATCAATGCCTTACTGATTTACCGTAGGTAAATTACAAACCACTACCTTACTGATCCAGTTGAATTTTTCCACTTCCACAATCGTGGTGGCCTTGGCAGCATTATTGCCGTCGGAAATGCTTCTGCAACCGGAACTGTCTCTGCCGGGGTTCATTGTTGCGTTGCCATAGAAACTGATAGTAATCGCTGTTCAAAACAAGCTACTTGCGGAAAACACAATAGGATGTTGGGCAATTCCATCGTTGTGATGTGTTTGTTGTACAGTCGTTAGTGTCAACGAATAGGCTAGTCTAGTATTGTTTACGCGTGTATTTATGAATTGTGTAATATATTGAAAAATAACAATTAAAATAAATAAAATAATTAGCAAAATTGGTGCTAAAATAGTCACGTTTTTAACCTAATCTCCTCGTCCCAGCAAACCTACAGAAGCGGATCTTAGTTATTCTATTGTTAGTTACTTTATTTATAATTGTGTCATTCAATTTGGGTCAATCCAATACAAGGAAATTGAAGTTCCCAAACAAATATTGGGCAAAAACATTGAGCAAAATACACATTGGTCCAACCTAATAGAATTGTTGGTACGAAAATACAAAAATTGTCCCATGAGAAAATCCAAAACACACTACTACTACCCATAATTCTTACAATTTTGTACTTTTATGAGACAATATTTTGAAGTCTAATAAACCTGTCATGGGATCTCAACACTTTCTCTGGTACTTTTCTGCTATCCCGTCCATACCATTGCTATATGTTTAAGTTAAGTGAACACACATTTTAAATTAAAGCAAGTGTACTGTATTTTTAAATGTACAAATAACCTATCCTAACAAAACCGGGTGTGGTGGACGTAAAAGAAAAAAAAACTTGGTGTGGTCAGTATAATAGAAAAGTAATTTTTTTCTTTATGTATATCAATAATGATTTTCTTTGTACAATATTAAGCTCGTATTCTTTATAATTTTATCCGTTCATCATCCATAAAGTATTAAATGTTAAAATGTAAAATATTTATTAAACTAAAGGAGCCTTAAGACAATATTCCCACCTGAATCATAGTCAACAAGCCTTTCGCATTAGTTTTTGGCCTAGAACAGAACACACTGGCTAGAAGCCAGTGTCAAATTTCCCAACATCTGAAATAAACACTTTGATCTTGGTCATCTAACTTGGCACAAAAGTGGGATACAATTTAAGTCATTTGATGTTTTTAGATGGAATTCAAGCCACTGTTCAGAATGTCCATCATAACCTCTAGACTAGCTTGTTAACATAACAGATAACGATAACACACCTAATGGTGTTTCCTAATGGAAGTCATAGTCTAACCATGAACCTCAGATCTTCAGTTAAACAGGCTTAACCTTGAGTTTTGACCTTACACACCTGATTTACTATTGAATCAGCTGTTTATCTTGACAATTAATTGCTGTTCTGCTGTAGCTGCCTTTCCACAATGATTGAATATTGGGATTGCAATTTATTGATACAATTAATTTTATTGCCTTGTTTAAATTGTATTAATTAATTTTACCTAACCCGCCATGTTAAACTTCCCTATCCCAAGCGTGATGTATACAACTTCCTTACTTCTCGAGTGATGTAAAGTTGGAAAAAAACTCACTCGGTGATGTAATGAAACCCATTTAAATAACATTGAGTGGATAACTTAAAAAATATACCTCTATGGAGCCAACGACATTCAACGCTAGAAAGCAGCTGTGTGTTTGAATTTTATTGTTATGCTTTTGAAGAATTTTCCTAACCTAGCTTTTGTTTATAAATAAACGTTACTGTTAGAAGATGAGTGAAATTGATAATGAAGCATGTTGCTCGTAACCTCCTGAATATTGTCGGGTCAGGTAAAATCTTGTACGTTACACGTTACGCAAGAGCGTGTTTACATCACTTAGGTAAATTATGCAACTCGCTTCCGCTCGTTGCACCACAACATTCACCTGCGTGATGTAAAAACGCTCTTACTACACTTGTAAGGTAAATAGCTAATACTTCCAAGCATTGAAGCATTAAATACACTTTGAATTTTAAATATTGTAGAAAGTGTAGAGACTATTATTTTGATTGATCTGGAGCACTTTCATTGCTAAATAAAAGGTTCAAATAAGCTATACAGTACTTTTTGTATTTTCAGAAAGTCTAGTTTTGGTGATGTCTATATGACCAAAATGGTCTGTAGAATTCACATCTAGGTGCATATAGTACAATAAATATTGTTAGAAAGCCGGGAAAAGTTGAGTCAATCTGTATGTATTTTAAACAAAGTAAGATAGATAAGTCATTACCAAAAGGATCTGACTGTCAACAGGATATGACTTTAGCTTTGATATAAACCACCATATAAATCTACTTGTGATTTTCAGCATGCTGAATCTTTACTCTATTTTAATTTTGTATCTTCTTATTTTGTGACATATTTGTAATGTATCAGTACTAATAATTCTTGCCATAACCTGGGCCTGCCTGGCTGATCAGGGAAAGTACATAGTTACGTATGCGATGCT
Source organism: Macrosteles quadrilineatus (assembly GCF_028750875.1). Lineage (NCBI taxonomy): Eukaryota > Metazoa > Arthropoda > Insecta > Hemiptera > Cicadellidae > Macrosteles > Macrosteles quadrilineatus. Next base: position 56,736,004 of record NW_026542598.1, on the reverse strand, counting down.
GTTACATCTTACATGCCACACCTGCCTCGATTAATAGTCAGTTTGCATTTAATCAGGTTCTATACACACACAACTATTATATACTAACTCTAATGACTTTGAGTTGTAGGACAATTGGATTAACTTGTTTTTAACTTATTGAAGATAGAATTGTTTAATTTTGTATACTGACACACAAATGACCGTTCGACCATAGAACCTAGCTAGTCATACTTTGAGAATGTAAATATTCATGTTAAACGACTAAATGCTGTCAACTGTTGAAAAACAATGGAGTCATTAGCAGAAACAGTGTTGCAAACCCGACTAGTACCTCAGGTACATCTTGCAGATATGGATGGAAATTTATGAGCCTTTTAAAAATGTTCACATTCTAAAACAAAATGTAATATGTGTAATTTTTAAAGCCTTGTAAACGCTCAGATAGTATCAGATAATATTTTGCCTAGGGCGAAGACGTTTTAGGTTAATTGAGTTTTTACCAACAAGGTTGTTCAAGCAATACACCGATTTTGAATTTCTGGTTTAAAAGTTTGATAGGATTAGAATTCTTGTAAAAAGAATTAAAAAAATGATGATAAGAAAATCATAGTTCCACCATAGAAACACAAAATTTAATGAAAACATAAATCAATAGTGTAGTTTCCCCCTCTAGACAACTATGCACAGACAAATGAATTAATTAAACTCCTAAAACAACTTTTCAGGTCCGTAATACATTAATTTATGAAAGTTGAAATTAACTGCTCAAAATCAAGCATTTTTATACAAAATTGTACATTTCTTAAACAATTTTTGTCATACTGCAGCAAAAACAGTACCGTAGTTTTTAATGCATGCTTTGTGAGTCTAAAGTAGTATGTTTACTGTCTAGGGAGTAAAAAACGTTTTTAGCCCCTATGGAGTAAAAATCAGCTGCTGTCAACAGTTGTCAACTCAGTTGTAAATTTCAATTGTAAACAATTACATGTATCGAAAGTATTTACCGATTGTTTGATCAATTGTAATTAATGCCTTATTGTAAACAGTTTGACATATTGATAGTACAATGTACACTAAACAATCGTAATTATTGACAAAACGATTGAATCACTATAGAGCTGCTTGTTTCCATTAGAAAATTAAATTGAAAAAAAAAGTTAGAAGTAGTGTTGAGATTTTATCTAAAAAATGAACACTGTTTTAGTTTTGTACCATAGTTTTTTGTTGAAAAAATGTATGACAAAAAATATAGTTCATCTCACGGGCAAAAATTTTCTTTTCAACCCTCGCTAATTTTCCGACCTCGGCTCTAAAAGTGTCACTTAAGGCCCTAAATTGTAGTTATTTAACTTTTTTTTTTATTTTTTACCGTGCATGCAGCGTTTAAATGTACCGTTTAGGTTCACTTTAGCAACCAGCTACTCTGTCTCTATGGTAGAATAAAAATAGTCTGGAAACGCCACTATTAAATCTGTCCTTCACCTATGAGCACAGATCATTATCTGGTGTGCCGAGATGGTATTAGCACTCTCTACCATGGTGCCAATCAAGTGTATTAATACTTCATGAAGTAGCAGAAATGCCACTGTGGCATTTTGGCGTGGGAAGCAATTTTCTTTTGACACATTGAATATTTTTTTTAATCTGTAACTTATGTTGAAATATTAAATTATTCAAAATATATACATATTGAAAAATACGGCTGTTTTTGCTGCAGTATGGTGAAAAAATATATCATGCTTATATGCGTGAAAACAACAACTAGAAATGAATATAGATTAGCTAAATACTACACTTAGTTTTTCGAATTAAAAAGTGCAAAAACGAATAGGCCTATGATTGTTTGAACACCAAGAATAGCTTATGTTGATAAAATTTACGAAATGGCACTGTTTTTAAAATACCAACAAAAAGAGTGATGTAGTTGAAAAGTACCTGTGTACTTTTAACTGACACATTAAATTATAACCTGTGTTAACACATTTCAACAATTCCCCATCTAATGAAGAATCCATGTTTAACCACCATTTGGAAAGTTTGCACTTTCTTCTTATTTACCCTTTCACCCTAACACTAACCAACAGTTTGAAAGTGGAATGTGATGGTTTAGGGATCGTGGTAAAAGTTGTATAATAATAAATCATAAGCAGTAACTACAGTATTGTAGTCCTGTTAAACTTGCAGTAACATCCGTTTCAAAACACTATCATGTATCATGTTTTGTTTAATAATAAGTTATGTATTAAATGGTCAAAGCATTTGAACCAGATTTGCTTTTGTTTTGGATAATATCTTTATCACAGTTTCACAGTTTTAACTGTTCGTTATATAGTTTATGACTGTTTATCAAAACAATACTCTTGGTCTTCCTGTCATAATGCAATCATATTTTTGTTTTAAATATTTGTTACAAACATATTTTTAGATGCCCAATTAACAAACGTTTGGAAACTAACAATCTACAATTGACTCTACCGGTACGATGCATCCTATGTAACTTTTCCTATTGATTTTTAAGTAAAAATTACTAACATAAAGTGCAAAAGGTGCAAATTTATAGTCTAAATAATACTTTTTAATGTTTCAGTCACAGATCTTGGAACGGGTAAAGCCAGATCGAGTTGCGGTGACAAAGCCAGAAGAAGACCGGAGGAGAAGGACGATCATTGTGGAGAAGAAAAATGGTTCTTACGGATTTACACTACAGGTACCTACACCAACATCCAAAAAAATATCTCCAACAGTTTATACCAACCAAATATCATTGGTTACTGGTAATGCAAAATAAAAAGGTTGAAGTTTGTAAATTGTTCTATTCAGGTGCAGAATTATGATGTAAACAAAATTAATACTTTAATACTTTTCAATGGCGGCCATACAATCTTTTACGTTGCAAGAAATTCAGGAGAATTGCCTAGTGTAGTGTAGCGCAGGTGCCGAGTTTAGGGAATGTGTTTAAGAAAAATTTTCTGTAGGTAGACCTTATAATGAACAATTGTCTGTAGGTAGACCTTATAAGAACAATTGTCTGTAGGTAGACCTTATAAGAACAACTGTCTGTAGGTAGACCTTATAAGAACAATTGTCTGTAGGTAGACCTTATCACAAATTTTACCAACATTTATGGTAGTAACACAAGCAATGGCATGAAATGGATATATGAATCAACCCTCTCTCGCCTATTTAGATCAGTCAAATAAGACCATTGTCCAGGTATGCAACCACTTAAAAATCATGCTTTCTTTGTTAAACATTCTGGTTGGTTTACAAAAGTTAATTTAACAACATGAACTTTCACATCTGGTGTACACAGCCTCATGATTCAAGTGTTAAACTAATTGATCAATATTATTTTAGAGTTATGGAATCCACTACAAGAGGGAACAAGAGATAGAGATGATTACCTACGTTGATTATGTCGACTACGATGGACCAGCCTTCCGAGCCGGGATGAGGGAAGGTACGTACAAAACATACAAAGTGTTATCTGTGAACATAAATGTGTCCACCATAACTATTGAGAAAAATCAAAAGAATATTTGTTTGGTATTTTAAGGGTTTGAGTTTTTATGCCAAACAAAGCAATCAGAAAATGATTTAAATTGAAACACAGTTGAAGTCCATTGATTTACATTATCACAGTAATAAGTACACTAAATTAAAGTTAAACTTCTACTACCATACATACACAGATGCACTTGAGATTTCTCATGTGACATACAACATAGGAAATTGTGATTTAATGAATAATTTGCACCTATCCGTTACTTTGAAGATGATTAGGAGCATCAGAGAATAAGAACTTGAGCTTGTAAGCTTCGGCGAGAAGCATTTCAATATTCAAGTCTGTCCAGTTTTGAGTCGGTAGATTTTGCAGCATTATCATCAGCTCTTGAAAATCTTGCTTATGGATGAGTTCTTCCTTCCAGAGGAGTAGGAACGCAGCACAAACATACGAGTGGAAGGAAGCAAAGCTATCAGACTCTGCAAGATATGTGTCCCACAACCTGATGGAACAATGCAGCGGAATCTCACGAGTCAGCATATTGTTCATCCAACGTAGAGAAAACTGCAAATAATCTACCCCGTTATTTAGCAAGTGCTTGTGAAGATTTTCATCAACCCTCTGAACAAGCTCCTTCATCTGGTTCACTCTACGTTGAATTCCTACTTGTGCGAAAACATAATTGTCTTGGATTGCGTCGATGAATTTGGAAAAGCACCAAAAAGAATCAGCCTCCACAATGTCATGTTGTTCTTTTGAAAGAGTGTTCACTTTGAAAGTATCTATATCAACTTCAGCTGGTAGAAACTCTTGTAGGAAAACAATGAAAAAAGGAGTCACAAGATCGTTCATGCCTTGCACATAGCCTGATCCGGGATGACGGACTGCCCAAACAAACAATATTCTCTGGAACATTTCTTGCACTGTCTGCTGTTGGAACAAAACTGTTGCTGGACTCATTCGAGGTATATCAACTTGTATCTGTTTATAAATGGTATGGTAAGAATCAATAGTGTCTTTAGCAAAATATTGCTTCACCAAGTTCAAATAGGTGATTCTTTTTTGCTCCATGATAGCTGGTCTTTGCTCTATGTTAGTAGGGAGATATCCAGCAAGCAGTCGCCACACGATTGGTCGGTATTCTCTTGGAATGCCAGTCCAACTGAGGAGTTGAACATCTTTTAGAACCAAAGGTTTATACTCCAGTAGACGTTGAAACTTAGTCAATTTGTTCTCAACTCTAACATCATCATTGATGTTTTTCAAATGACTATGAACTATGGCAAAATCTTTCTCATCTGGCTTATCTGAACACTTCACACAACTGTTGTACATCGTTGATATCTGGAATTCCAACAAGTCTTTGCTCAAATTTTGACTTAAGTTAATCTTTGCTTTATTGATACCTGCTACAGGACCTACTGAAATAATTTCAGACATGCTGCAATCTAAATAATTCGCCACAACTTTATGTGAACATCTCACACCAACTTCCAAGTCATCAGGGTATGTGCTTGGACTTGAATTTTCAAAACAGTTGACTTTTACTTGGCTTGGTCTTCCTGGGACCAGCTTTGAACTTTTCTTCCAAAATTCATCTTTAATGTCATGGTTTTCCATTTAGGTACTTTGAAATGCTATTAGCTACTTCTGATTGATCTATGAATAATTGTAAATATCTAACTTCTAATACATATTTACTATGAGTCAGCTGATATATTTTGTACAAGAAAAGAATTGTTAATTAACAGCCTGTTAGAAAAATTTCCATTAAATACTGACTGGAGCTTTTAGATAAACTAACATTTTCAGGCTAAGTCTAGTTGTTAAGATAGGAGCCTAAAATTTGTTTGTAATCTTAGACAGGAGGACTATTACCAAGTGTGTCGAAAAATGTAATTCTCTACCATTTTTGGGCTAAATATATAAAATATATATATATTTATATATATAGGGAAATTTGCTAAAATGAAACAGATTGAATTCCTATTTAGGTCAATCAAAATTATATTTTCCCCCTTACCAAAAATCGTACTTTGATAGGCCTAGTTTATTTGAGATATCCATATGCTTTACAAGTTATTGTTCTTTCAGTTTGGCTTTGTTGAAAAGTTGGCATAGTGAACAAAAATCAGTAATTATCATCAACGTCCTCTTTCAACTATTATTTTCATTTTAAAGCTGACTACAACTTCAACTTTGGAATGGGATGTCTAGTTCTATTCAGTAAAAGGTTGTTTCTACAAAGGGACATTCAGCTCATCCTAATCACTTGGTAATGACAGCTGATAATCAGCTGACTTTCACCAGCTGTGGAGCCTTGACTGTTTTTCTAATCTGAACAAGTTCGTAATCATGCTCAGTAACAGATGATGTAAAGCTTCGCCCATCATAAAATGTCAGGCATGAGTGGACATCTTGTACAATGTACATCTCTGCTTTGACTAGGCGTTTTATAAATTATATAATTATAATTATAAAAAAATAAAAATGAATTATAATTATAAAAAAAAAATAAAAAAACAGGTCACAAATTAATGATAATTTAATGGAAATTGAATTTAAGTAGTTGTTGCTGGGCATAAAGTAAAAGTATCAACCACTAAAATACAACAAGCTACCCTAATACTGAATACCAAAATATATAAGTACTTTTAAATCTAATTTCTACAAATGGCTTTTGAACAACCCTATTTATTCTCTAAAGGAATTTTTTGAAATGCCTTTTATTAATTTTTCGACCAAATTACTGTTGGATTTAGTTGATTATAGAGTTTAATGCCTTGAATTTTTCTCAACAATAAGATTATTTGGTTGTAATATTTAAAACGTATATTGTAACATGTCTCCTTGTGTGTAGTTAGCTATATTCATTAACTGACTATGCTATAATATAATTTGAGCTGTTTTATGATATTGTCAAAAATTTGTAAAAATTCGAAAGACAATAAAAACATTTCATTTAATTTCATCAGGCTATTTTATATTCATCATATGAGTAACATTTTTCATTTTTAAGGTATGTTTAGCCTATAAAAAACATAAATGGGAAATGACTTTACATGGATGCCTCTGCCATAATATTTTAGTTGTAAGCCACCAAACTTGTTATTTATCAATATACATAATGCAACATAATATGTTTCCTTTACACATTACATAAAGCAGTACCGTACTGACAGCTGACGTGCAGGAAGCACCAACATTCGGTTTCTTTCACTTCCCGCTCCTGGCCGCATTGTACTCGCAGCCAATTTCAATAATGATTTCCCACCCGTTTTACATAAGGTGAGGAATATTCCCATAATCCATCATTATTACAAGTTTAATTTTAATGTGCGCGTGAATTTAGCACTCTTGTCATTAATCTACTCTGTAACTAAATCAGTTCAAAATGTTTAGTTGCTCGATTAATTTTTGTGATGATGTAAACAAGTTTGCACCTAAGTTTAAAAACAAAATTCTAGGTTTTGTGTTTTTAAGAAGACTAAACTTCAACCTAGAGTTTAGAATAAAATGTTACACTGTTTAACATTAATGGTACATGGGAATTTTACTTTCTCCTCCCATACCATTAGTATATGGAGAAAGTATTGTTTTGGTCAACATTTTTGAATTTGAGTGAATACAGTATAGCCGTTTTGGGTCCCCCTGCACCCGAAAAAAAGGTTTTTGTGAAAAAAGTGATTTCTGTGTGTGTGTGGATGTGTACAGTGCTACAGATCACACCTGTAGTCCGATCTTGATGAAATTTGGTATGTAGGTCCTAGGTATCCATGGTATCTCCAGGTGTTTTTTAATTTTTTTAAATTTTGATTTTTAATGGTGTTTTTCCCATAAAAATCCATAAAATAATGGAAAAATCAGATTTTCTTGAAAATGTCCCAAACGATTTTGAGAAAAAAATCATTACTATGTTATAGTCCATTAAACTTTAAACTCTGAACAAAATGGCACAAATCCCATCTCCATAAAAATTATGGTTCAAAAGTTATTGTAACTTATGTTATTTTCCCATAAAAACCTATAAAATAAAAAAAATTAGATTTTAGGAAAAAACCTGTTTTGATTAAAAATTAATGTTTTATGGTCCTTATAATTCTAAACAAAAGAGTGTAACCCCCATTGCTCTAACAATTACGGTTCAAAAGTGTTTGCAACTTTTGTGATTTTTCCCTATAAAATATCAATATGATAGTACTCCCACTGCATACCCATGAAAAAGTTTGTTGCCAAGCTTATGGGAGAAAGTATGTGTCAGATTACTAATACCGTTTATTTTCATTTGTATTCTAAAGGAAGAAAATTAATACTTTTTCATTCATGTTAAATGAGTGTCAAGTAAAAAGACAAAACTAACAATTTCAATTTAGTTTTAAAATTACATTGAAATTTTCTGTAACTTGGCACACTTTTTGTCTTTCAGTAATGGACCAACTGGAAACAAAAATCTTTAAGTTCTGAATACAGCATAAGGAATACGTTTGGAATTGGAAAACACCTAAATTAAGAAAATTCCCAAATAATCTTCTTGTGTTATAACAACCATACAAATGACTGGTAAAGCCTTGACTGTAAAGGAAGAAGTTCCATCCGAAACACTCAACCTGAGCTTGTTAAATTACCCAAGGTCTTAGACAAGGACATGGGGTTTTCCTCTTGGTAGCTGATTCTCACATATTACATGAGAATAAAAAAAAAAACTGTTTTTTATTTTTAACGTAGGCCTATATATTAAGGTGGGAAAACAACTTACTGTGTCTTTGCACGGTAAACTATTCCAAAATAATGATTTCAATAACCCCTGCCACAGCAAACCTGTTAAATAAGCGGATTCCCTTTATTTAGTTGGATTTTAACTAAAATAATCTCTCTAAATTGTCACATTTATTTCCTATTTGAATCGTTAATTTGGATTTGTACTTAGGTTTGCAGCTACAGGGAAGGTAATCAATAAAGTGTTTTTCATTTGAAGAGTAAGTAGTTAATAGTCAAATTTGCCAAAACATACCCAAATTGGAAAAGCTATGTCACTAAGTGATATTTTTATATAAATACAATGTTCTCTGTACCATTCATAGGTTCTGGAAACTACTTTATACGAGGTGTTAGCCCGTCCTACGTACGGGAATTCAGTAGTCAGTTAAAACCGTGTAGGCTACATAATTCAGATCAGCTAGTTTACACATATAAAGACAAAGTTTCTTGCAGTTTTAATGTGAAAAATCATCTTGTAAACAAATGTTGTGTGACCAAATATATTTTTATTCCATCATAGGCCTATACGATATGCATTTTAAATCCGATAATTTTACAACAAAACAGCAATTCTGCAATTTTTACGATGTAAAAAGCGTTGAAGGGAGATTTGCAGCCGATTCGCACAGACGCACACTGATTATAAGTAGCCTGCAGTAGAGAAAGTAATAGTCAATTGAGAAGTGTATAGACTTAGTCAACGAAACCACCTTCCATAGCATACCTGCCTCTTCCATAATTATCACTACAATACAACTACTATACACAATTTCCAGTAGGTCTGAATAGAAACGACCTAAAATAAAACGATAATATCCAACAAAATTCACATTACACATAAATCGCCACACCTATCCTTTATATCAATTTCACTGCATTAGTTGCTAAATAAATAAGTGTAAACAAAGAAAAGTAAAAACAATAACAGTTTGTTTTAAAACAGCTGTTTGGTTCAAATAACATTCATTTGAAAAAAAGAACTGGTCACATGTAGCAGAAATATAAATACCCCCGCCGCAGCAAACCTGCAGACTAAGCGAATTTCCATTTGATTTACACTGAAATGTCTACTTAAAAATATAACATTTATTCCCGATTTAAATAGAATTAGTTTAACAAGTACTTAGGTTTGCTGCATCAGGGAGGTAAAACTGTTTTTTTTATGTTAATAGTTAGTAAGAAATAAAAACATTTTTCAAATTTGATCAAAATATGTTCATAAACAAGCAAACTACAACAGTTTACTTATTCACCATAAGAATAACATGGGAATTTTAAATTTACAATTTTTTGGAATTTTCTCCGTAACCATTAGGCGCATAATAACGCTTCAATATACTAAATTATTTGTTTTTTTAAGCTCTACAAAATGGTTTGGAAAGAAATTGCTAAATTTTATGTTTTTTGGGTCAAAAATGTGAAAACCCTATTTTTACCCCATAAAACCCCCCGTAAACCCCCGTTCCCATGGTCCGATCATGCTGGATCGCGAACTCGTTCGAATAAACGTAGGTTTACACGTTTGTACCGAATTTCATCAAAATCGGATCATTTTTGCTCGAGTTATAGTGCTAACGGACACACACATATATATATATATATATATATAAATATATAAATATATAAATATATAAATATATATATATATATGAATTTGAACGGATGGTGTTTTTGGTCTCTAGGGACCTCGAAACAAAAAAAAAATCGGTCCCGCGTCCAGGTCTTACCATGAGTACTACGGTAATAGCTTATTCCCTATATGGGAAATTCGCTAAAAGTAACTACGCTAGTAAAGCTAATGACGTAATTGTCAATGTTTATTATCCATACCGTTATCAGTTCTATCCTTAATAATTACCCACCCTCATTGAATAAGTGTACATCGTAATTCCCATATTAGTTCATTTAAACTACAATATATTCATAGTTGAAATAAAAGTGATATTTTCACGTTTGGGGGCGCTGATAGGCACCCCCAAACGTAACCACACTGAACACGATTTCATAAAAGGATGGGTTGTCTAATTGCAGTATCCTAGGTCAATGTTGTTGTGTTGTTGTGGTGGGTTGTTGTGTTCAATCTTTGTATAAAACTCGGCTGAGGTTGTGGTGGTAATTTAAAATCGTGATTCCTGATTATTCTTGATCTTCTTTTTATGACATCAATATTTCGGGGCCTAATCCAAACAAAGTGAAAGCAGACAAACATTAATTGTAAACAAAAAGCTACCATGAAGAATTAAAACATGTAAACATTGTTATTTTTCTATTCTTTCCTCGAAAAGTGGTATAGTAAAATAATTTGCATTTATCCTTTTTTATTAAGACTCGTGTACAGAGCCTCGATTTGTACTGTGGTTTAATTAATTTTGGTCTAAACTATTTTTAACTGTGGTCTAATTATCTCTACTAATCTTAATGACAAAATAAGAGTAGGCCCCTAAATAAAATAACCTCATAGTTTTATAATTTATATTTAAAGAGCTGTTAGTTAAATAAAATTATATTGCTCTAAAACAAATCTAAGTTTACAAAGATTGCTTTTAAAAAATAATTTGAACATCCTAGTATTTTACTATGGATAATTTAATTAATCTGTCATCCTCTTACAGAAAAATTGAACATATCAATGATTTGCATTACACATAGTATAAATAAGTCAACCCTAAGTATGTCTTTACATTTTTATCCAAATGCTGAATTTGTGACACAAAAGCTGAATGTTTACAGCTGTTATGTTAAGCAAATTATGTTATGCCAAAAGCTAGTTTAGAATCTTAGCGTCGGCTGCTAGACTTTTTAAAAATTAAAACTTAATATCTAAAAAACTGGGACCCTAAACTAAATATATGGCTTCGACATTCCCTAGTTCTCAAAATTATCTTTCTTTCGACACAAAAATCATGAAAATCTGTCTAGTGGTTGATTCAGAATCGTAAAATAAAAAAACACTGTTTCGTTTTAATATTATAGATGCTCTGCTACTCATGGTGATTTTTATGACTGACTAGCTGTACCCGCGGGCTTTGCCCCGTTTAACTTCATGAGTGAGCTCGTTCTCATGGCTCAATCACGTTCTGGTTGAAGTTCGTTCGCTACGCTCACTCACCTTTAGGTTGGAGGTCGTTCGCTGCGCTCACTTGCCTTCAGGTTAGCTCGTTCGCTACGCTAACTCGCCTCCAGGTTGAAGTTCGTTCGCTATGCTCACTCACCTTTTGGTTGCAAATTAGCTGTTGTCATAAATTAAAAAAATAATAGTGCTGCACCCTGTTGGTAATCCTTTTAACTTAAATGCTATTGATCATCATAGAACAGAACCAACTTGTTTAATTGAAACAGCTGTTGAGATTCAATATTTCCTTTTAAATATGAAAAATCATAAGGTTAACATGGGAAACTCCAGATCCACTGGGGCGGAGCCCGAAAGCCCGATCAAAATAAAAACTACTTAGTTTTCCTATTTAATGCCCAAAGAATCGGTGTACCGAATTTCAGCCTCCGAGGTAAATGGGAAGTGGGAGAATTAGTGATGAGTGAGTGAGTCAGTCAGTGAGGGCTTTGCCTTTTATATATATAGATTTCCAACAGTATAATTTATAGTTACAAAATAAATGAGTTTTTATGATTGGTTAGGACGCGCAGGTAAAAGCTAAGGTTAAGGATTAAGTATGTTTACAAAAATCTGAAAATTAATTCCATAAAGATGTTTAGCAATACTCCATCACTTCAAATGTACAGCAAGATGATTTTACAGGGGATGTGATCCTTTCCATCAATGGTCATGACATGGAGAAGACGGATCACAAAACACTTGTCAATTTCATAAAGAATTGTGATTCTCGAATGCGAATGGTCGTCTTGTTTGAAGACTGCGTCAGGAAGGTATGGTTTATATCCTCCTTGTTGCATGTTGTAATATTGCTGCATTAGACAATACAAAATATAATTAAAAAAATTGATTACTGGTAATGAAGATTTGTTTTTAGTTTTTCTCTCTAAGTGGAAAGCTTTCAATATTTTTCCTAATACCTGTTCTTATCATTTACCCTTAACACTTGCAAAGACACTATCAAAACTGTTCCGCAACTGCAGGTAGAGCTGCACATGCGGTACATCCAGCTGCAACGGATTCTGCAAGGCAAGATGGTGGAGCTGGAAAGATTGTGTCTGCGGGAGAGAGAGTTACTGCAGGGGAAGTGGAAGACACACAGTCTGCCTGCCAGGAAGAAGACATCTGGAGCAAAGTCTTCCATTGACGCCACAACCCCTACCCACCAAGACATAGGTGAGAGAAATAAGTGTTTACAGCATTGTGTTAACTACGGAAAAGCTGTGACGTTTTATTTTTATCACAGTCAGACTTAACTACACCGCACTGTGATCTCCATGGTATAACCATGTCATATGTAGTCAGAGGCAGTTCAAGGACCTTATAATGGGGGAGGCTACCAGGGGGTGTCCCACGCCCCTCAAGAAAAGAGGGGATTCAGGAGCTCCCCTGGAAGATTTGTACTTTTACCTTTCCACAAGTAGCAGCTTAATTTTCAATTTCATTGACTTCCAGCTTATTTAATTTTAACAACCGAATTCTAGGTAGCAAATAGTAATCTTAAGGTATCATGCTGATCTAGTTCACTCTGTTCTAGGAGAATCCCCGTACTGCCGCCCTACTGTGTCTACGGAGGACGTAGCCAGGGCTGCCCCAGTCTACCCTACGCCTAACCAGCTTCTGCTGGCCTACCAGTACATAGACGCACACGGCCGAGCCTACTTCATCCATCCCACTGCCACACCCAGCAGTAGTGGTGAATACCTAGTCTCCAGTTGGCAAAGGTATCTTGAACTTCAAATAATTTATAAGACACTACGATTAATGGTTAATTGTGTCTATTTATATACAGTAAAATCTTGTTAGTACGAAGCTTGGTAAAACAAATTACTTGATATAAGAAAAATTTTTTGAAATTCCCTTGAAACTTTCATGGAGTTCATTGCAAAAAATACCTCTATACAACATACCGCAGTAATTAGGGTTAAGTAATTAGTAATTAGGCAGTGGTTTTGCGCAATAGAAAGACGGATTATAGTAATGAAATATTGTTGTAATAATACCTGTGGCTCACCATTGACTGCCGTTTCATTTGTATCCAGTCTTTCTATTAAAAGTTATACTCCCTCCTGTTTAACACGAGCTTCAACTTTACATAACTTTAGTAGATTTTACTATCTCACAAACAATCTAGTTTATTTACACGTTTCAAAACCTTACAGCAACTACTCGTCAGGCAGTGAGAGAGAGAGGGAGCGGAAGAACTCGAGACATCGAGACCGTGAGCGCCATCATGCAAGTGACAGCAGGCGGTGTAGTGCGAGTGGAGTCGCGCCGGACACCAGCTCTCGTGGAGGCTACGCTCAACAGTGTGCCAATGCTCACAACGGTGTCAATCACAAGGGCAAAGGTGAGAAGGCCACATTATTAGGTACCAGTAATTGTATTCTCAATTTCAAAAAAGTTTGGATTGATAACAGCTTTGTTGACAGTTGTTGAAGTTTAATACAAAGAAAAGGTTTGGATTGTTGACACAATTATTAGTAAACGCTACAACGGATTGCTATGTTATAATTACTGTTATTGTTTTTAAAGTTTAAATAAACAGCTGTTTTATTAATAGTAGAGGTTTGGAAAATAATACTACCGGAATCTATTTGTAAACATGAACAACTGATGAGCAAAGCTAGCTTGTCCTGTGTGAATTTGAAATGGGGAAGTGAATTGCATTCATGGCAAAAATCTTAAATCACACCGTTACAGACAAAATATATTAATTTTTTTAGCAAACAATCAACATTGCAAAATATTTGCAGCTCTGTGGAAAAACTGGTTACATAAAAAAGTTTACTGGATGTGCTGATATCTATGGTGTTTAGCTTTCATCCTTAATTTTTCTAATTTGAGAAGCCATCTACTAACAATGTGCATAATCAAGATAAAAACCATTGAAATTTAAAACAAATTATTTACATGCTTAAATTTCAAAGGTTTCATTTAGCAATACCAATTAATTTAATTGTAAGTAATCACAATTGAAGTAATCACAATTTACCTTTGAACAGTAAATTCAAATGAAACAGATTGGTATTGTATACCCATAAACTGAACGGTGAATTCTTGTAGTTATTGTAAATTACTTTATCTCTAGAACCTCTCTAGCCAATTTAAAAAAGTTAAAAATTATCGTAACTAACAAAATTAATTTACAGTATACAAATATTTTGTAAATTTTATGCTTTAAATACTTGTATTAATAATTACAAAAATTGTTACGTTGAAAATAGTTGTATTGCTAACAAGCATGTTTTCTTTCGACAACCTGCTAACCTGTTTTACACTCATTACCATAACAGCACTAACCCTGACTAATGGGCCGAGGTAAATGGGCCAATTAGTAACGTTTGCATAACAGAGATAGCTATTGCAAAAACAAGAAGAGTACCGGTACTGTCTTTTGGAAAGACAATAATTGTCTTTGTTGAGATTTTCAAGAATGGAAACACAATAGTGCCACAAGCTAAAAGTATTATATAAATATTTGTTTGTGACTAGGGGTCATAATCCTGGGATCCAAGCCAGATTTTGATACCACGAAATCTTGGTATGAGCGTCTCTTAATCACGGAATTAATGGGATTGTAAAGTCTATATTTATTCTCTTAACTTGAGGTGTACTTAGCATGAAACGTGAAGAACGCAATTGATATGATATAAAAACCGCAACAGTCGGTGATTGAAGTATTATTTTCTCCATAATATTGTAAGCTTAAAATTATTTTCTATAAACACACCAATAGATTTAATACTAGATTTATATTCAGCATTCTATCTTTAAGTAATTTCCTTCTACACAGGTGACTGGTTTTTTATTTAATCTTCTCAAACTGTGTGGTTCATACATGCGCTGCTCTGTGAGCAAATTTTCAGTTATTTGTATCATAAATTATTGTTTTGTTGGTAAACATATAATTTTTACTGCTGCAACTGATTCTTCCCATTTTATCTTGTTATTCTTTTACAGTGTGATTGAAAAGTCCCGGAACGGTGTAATATATTTTTTACCATTTTAGATAAAGTAATGAGATTTGGTATAGCAATAATAGCCATAAATGTCTATTCTTTTAAGCTATTATTATTTTTTTATCCCTTACGGGGAACGGCCCACGAGGAGTCATACAAAACTCTTAAATAGCAGTATTGGTCGAGTTTGGTCGAGCCTGTAAAAGTGTGTAAAAATTGAATGTCTAGTAAACTATTGTTGAACCACCATAACTCATTCCACCAGAATCATTTTCTGGAATTCCCTGTGTTCCCACACCGTATCACTCACTACTCATCACTAGTTCACGACTCATTTGACCATATCACATCTCATTCCATCAAAATCATATCACCCCTCAAGTCCAACACTGTATCACATCTCACTTGCCACACCAGTTCACCACATCACACCATCCGCTGCCAACAATATGTCAGGTTGGCATGCCTGTGTAGGGGACCGCTCGCACAACCACCTCTGCAACCCCTGCCTACAGCCGAGTGCTCAAGACAACACCAGCCTGGAAGCGTACGATCTCGCCAGTCCGTGCTGCAATTCACACTGCGTTCCCTCCACTCGCCGACGTTCCCGACACAAAAACTCCCACGATTCCTCCACCTCTTCCCGAGGTGAAATTTGATACTCGCCTCTTTGTGTTTAATCACCCTTTATGTTTTTATATCTTTTTATTCACACACAGCACTTGATGTTGATATGCCTAGCACTATTTCTGTCTTTGATGTTTCAAATTCTACACCTGCTGTTTGGTTTTGATGCTTATTTTCTCAATGTTTTAAAGCTTTGAGGTTAAAAGTATTTGCAGTAGACTACTTCTTGTTTGGGACCAGATCCTCCTGAACTAAAAACGTTTGAACCATTAGATGCAAGTCCAAAAATAAATTTGTTTAAGAACCTCGTATATGTGAACAAAATTGGTCAACTATAATACCACAAATACAATAAGATTGTGACTTAATTATGAACAGTGTGTTAAGTGTGTGATTATTGCACAAGTGGGCGTCTAGAAGATTCATATACCAAACCAAGCAATTTTCAACGAGAGGAGTCTACTGCTCTGTATGTTTCTTGGAATGATTGTTTCTATATTAAAGTAGAACCTATACATTATGGCTATTAATCGGGCAATTTACTGCATGACGAGTTGAGATATTGATGTTAAACTTTGGGTTTTACACTCAAGAGGAATGTTCGAATAGGGACACATTATGTTTAGAATTAAATAATTAAGATATTTTGTGTCTTGTAATTGATGACTGTTTGAGGATGCTTATTTATTTTACCGTACTTTTTATGTTTTAACCCTAGAAAGGTATCGTCATACAGTATGACGCAAAGGGTATCAAACGTAAATTTTAGGTACTGATAGCTTTATAGTAATTGTCATAAAGTAAGGTATCGTCATACAGTGTGACGCTAAGGATTTAATGCGTAAATTTGAAATACTGTCGGCCATTTTACTATATACACAAAGGATATTGACACGTAAGTTTGACATATGCGTTCCAAGAAACCGACTAGCAAGGACACAAAGAAACTCACTACAACCCAACCAAGGCAGCTGTCAAAAGGCAAATGACTGCTGAGAGCACTGCTGGAAGGAGGGTAGTGTCGGTAGAGGGGTTGGGGAGTGAGACGCTAAAAATAACTCACCCTATGTCAAATTTACATGCGATACCCATCTAGGGTTAAACAATGCTTATTACAAAATGTTATGATTAATGGATGTAATAAATCTTATTATTGGTTATATTTATTGAATGAATATAACATAAGATCCTGTTACAGGCGAACACAAAGAGAAGTGTAACAGTCGGGCAGTTCAAGTGTCATCTAACAGCTACAAGAATGGCTGCCATCATGTAGAACCTTCCTACACCAGCCGGGGCACTCGGTGAGAACACTAGATTTCGTCATGTACAATATATATAACCATATACTTCAAATAGTGCCACTAGAATGCTAGAACAATTGTTTACTTGAAACTTGTTTTGTAGTGTGTTTCATTTTGAGTGCACTGATGTAGACTGTTTTTCTCTTAAGTTGAAGTGGGATAAACTACTCTTTGGTATTAATACCCGATGACAAGCAGCAGTTCACAAATTAATTGTGATATTTGGTGGAAATAATTTTATATGGAATTATATTAGCTCGTTTCCCATCAAATTAAGAATGAGGCTTATGAAAAGTCATGTAATAACATTAATATTTTGTTCACAACATTTTGGCGGTTTTAGGGGAAGAAATTTATCCCCTCCACTTGATCATACTTTTGAAATAATTGCGCAACAGCTGAGGTATACCAAATCATCAATCAGCTGCGACATATATACAGTATTTAGCAAAAAAAGTAGTGGGGAAGCTAAGCTCCCCTCAAACCGCCTCAATTTTGTAAATGGAGTATAGTGTAGGAATTTTTATCAATTTATGACAAATTAACCTTGAAAAATGCCAGTATTATTTTATGAGGTATTTACAAGCCCATGGACTTTAATTTTCTTAGGATAGCTATTTGAACCTTATCCTTTAAATACCTAATTTTTTAGTTGTACAAAATTAAAACAATTCTAAAAACAAACTCTACAAAACTAAATCTTGAACTAAATTGAATTATTGTATTAGCTGTTAATGTTGTTGGTTTAAACAGTTACCGTAGTTGAGTTTTACGTACCTTGGGAATAGACTTACAGTTTAATTTGTTATTCAAGTACATAGCTTGAAATTCAAAAGAGAATTATGTTTGGGGTTACAGACCAACATTTTAGAATGATGAGTTATGTTTAAGTTACCAGTTATTTATCTTCTGAGCATGACTGCATCACAGAAACTTACAGAGGGTTGCTCTTTCAACCTCCTTGCAAAATTTAGCTATATTTAGAGCAGTTCACTGAAACCAACCACTGGCGTAGGCTACGAGAACACAGATTATATTGTCAAGTCGGCAACATTGTATTCCTCAGCAGGAGCAAAGAGGCTGAAGACTTGACTATATAATCTGTGCCCTAGTGGTGCATGCTGGTAGCTCGTCTAGCATCTGTTTCTGTGAACTACTATGAAGATGGCTGTCTGCAGCAAAATCGAAACGTCAACATTTAGTAATAAGTTTATGTCCTAATTTGTAGTGTAGGTGTTGGTGAACATGGAACCAACATCTCTTATCTTAAAACAAGGTACTTATCTGGCTGAAATATTACTTCTTATCTGGAAAACAAGGTTAGGATTATTAAGTTTGCTCCATGTTAATTGTTTGTAACCATCTCTTGGTTCAACAGGTACTTCAGCCTAGTAAGTCAATGCAGCCTACACTCATGTACCAGTAGCGAGCTAAACAGTGGCGGAGGTGGCGGTGGAGTGACTACGGGGGGAGGGGAGAGTAGCGCCGCGTCCTACACCACGTCTCTCAGCACCGACACTCTCTACTGGGACCCTCCTAGCGAGGCTACACAACGCCAACACTCTCACCGAGGCCATCACGAGCCTGCCAAACCCAAGTCATGGGACAACCTAACCACCAAGGCGTTCGGAGGCTACGGCTTTGGCTACGGTTACCTCGACCGAGGCGAATCCTCCAAGAGTCACTCCTCCAAAAATGGCCATTCTTCTTCGCACAATCGCAAACAACAACGATATGTTCAGCCTACAAAGTCAACGGAGTCGTTGCTGCTGTTACCGCAATACCCAACACTCTCAGACTCGAGTTTGAGTTGCGAGTGTCTCGAAGTGAATACCCCTAACTCAACGGAGCACAATGGAAAGTTTAATGGAGAACTGAGTCGTGACAAGGCAAGTCAAACGGAGAACCGGAGGATCGTGAATATCCAACAAGCTCCAGAGATTACTCGTCTGTGATAATGTACAATATCAAATATTTAGGTTAAGTACGCTTCAATTTTTCAAAAGAGGAAACTATTGAATGACTGTATTATCTGTTAATGTTGTTGGTTTAAATAGTTTTACGTACTTAAAAATTTGGGAATACAGTTTAATTTGTTATACAAGTACATAGTTTGAATTCAAAAGAGAATTATATTTGTGTTAAAGATGAACATTTTAGAATGATGAGTTATGTTTAAGTTACCAGTTATTGATGTGTAGATTTTTTAAATAATTTATAGTTGAAAATAATGCTCAAAGAGTATTTAGAACATTTATTTGTTTATGTAGTTTTAAGATTTTAAATTAATTTCAATCAAATAGGAACCGGTTCCATTAAACTTTCTTTACTGATTTTCAGACGTTTCTTGTAGTTTTACCTTATCAGCACAAAATGAGATACAATTTATATAAAGATTTTGATGTAATATAGTTTACTAAATACTAAGTTATAGAGTACCATGTCAAAAAGTAATTTGGTAGAATTGACAATAGATGCTGTGCAGTCCTTTGATAGGTATTGGTATAGAATTGTGCTGAATCAGATTATTTATAGGTGGTTTGGATTAAAATATAAAATTAAGAATAAACTGCTAAATGAGTTGCTCTTAGACAAGTGATTATGAATCACTTTCTGATCACTATACTTTTAGGTAACTTGCTCAATGTTATAACATTTTCACAGCAATGCCATTATCCCACAATCCTTCAAACACTTGTCTGAATCTAAAAACTCATTTAGTTAACATGTGTTTCAAATTAGAAACTGTTGGTTCATCTTTTAAGCCGCGTTTACACGGGGCCAGTAGGCAAGGAGGTTACTTGCCTCTAGTACATTTTAAATTAACGGAATCAGGAAACCTGCCCATCTACTGGCCTTGTGTGCTTTATTCCAATGATGATCGGAAAGGATTTTATTAGTGGAAGCTTTGATCCAATAGTCAATGGTGGAAGGGACTTACAACATCCTAATGCTGAACTGGAAAAAAACTGAAAAAAGCTACTCAATCTTTTTTAGGTCTACATAATTAAATAAATATCACATGAGAAACTAAAGCATTGTATAAAAGGCAAACCTAAGGGTATTCTACTTTTTAAAAAGGTAAGACAGATTGGATTAAAGTTTAGATTGGTTAAAAACTCACTAACAATTTCAATTAACATATTTTAAACTGTAGAATATTGGTTTATTTACAGTTACTATAACGTAAATACAATCCCACCACAATAGCTGGATCAGTGGTTTAGATAATTTATAAGATGAATTAATTCAAAGCTTCAATTAAATCAAATTCAAAGCTGTCTATTTCAATGGTAGTATTCATGCCAATAAACATCATGATATTGGCAATGAAAGGTGTGAAAACAAAACAATTCTTTTCTCTTCACAGACAATACCTGGATTTAGCCTTTAAGCTATGTTTTATGATTTGGCAGTGTGCTCTTTTAACTGTTTTAACTACTCTAAAAGGTCCCTAGCCTACTGAATGGATATTCACCCTGGAAATGGTCTTTCAATAGTTTCCTTCTGATTTGTGAAAATATTGTACTGCTTTTTAAGATTGATGATTTTCTAGTCAAATGTTGTGTAAGGATCTGTTGTTGCCATGAGTTGCTTGTTGTTTAACGAGACTGTTATAATCACATCGATGCATATCTTTGTTATTCTCTTCTATTTTTATTTTACCCACAAGCACCTTTTGTCTTAATTAATAAACATTTAATTATTCATGGTGTATGTTTATTTGCCTGTATTTAACAAATGAATATTTGTTGTGTACATAAGACTGTGATGGGAGTAATCAAGAGATGAAAGACATCAATTTTAAATGAATTGCTGGAGTGGATCAAGGCCCCACTAGAAAAAGCAGGCCATGCTGCAGGATCCATGACGTCACACAAGTGGATAGATTTCATTGATAAATTCATTGCCATCACCATTCCCATATGTTTTAGGTAAATAAACAAGCTGGCTGTTCGTAAGATTTTAAATGGTAAGAGTTTAGTACAACTATCCACCACTGTGACGTTGTGTTGCGCTACCCGCGCTGCAGCATGGCCTGTTTTTTCTAGTGGGGCCTTGAGTGGATGCAGCAAGAACAAGACGGACTGTGGTAAGCTGTTGATGAGGCTAGATTCTACTTTTTGTTGGGTAGCACTATCAACTTTTAGATATTGAAGCAGACATTTTATCTACATGGACTGGTTGCAGCCTAATTTTTATTCAAAAAGGAACACATATGGTTTAATGAATCACTTACAGAGTGTGCAACGGACAAAAATTAAATTTGCTTCCTTAGTTTATTTTAATGAGATTTGATGTTGTTCTTTTTGATTGACTTGGTTAGAAAGTTGGTGTATTCAAAAGAAATCTGCAATTTACATCAATACAGACTGTTGGGCTTCGATCCAATTATATGTTTATTTTTTAGTAAAAACTGGCGACAACATTAACACGAGGATAGAATGTCTAGTTCTATCAAAAGTCAAAGATTCTAAATTAATTCTTCATTCATATTCAGCTTAAAATACATACAAAAATATATTATGTTGCCATCTTGGTGAAGTGATTTTCTTTTCCCTGTCTATCTATGTGCCCACGAAAAGTGAATGTTTTCCAAATAAAATGAGAAATGTCACTCAGAAGTAATCAATTGTTAATATTAATTTTTTTATGTAATGAAACACATTCAATTTCAAAGTGTTATGACCTGCAACATGATCATTCATAATACAGTACAAAAAGTTTAGTAGTAACAGTAACTCATTTCAAAGTCATATAGCAATTAACATTAGGTGTAAATCAATACGAGTTTTAAACAATCATTGTCCAAATGGAGAAAGTTGTAATCACACGCTACAAACTTTTAATGTAACGCGTATTGGTGATGACTCTACCCTAACATAGAGTTAGTTGTACTCTAAGATGGACAAAGACGTGAATGTTGTGGATATCAACCCAGAGAGCCACCTGATGTTCTACCTGCGAGCCATGCAGGTATGGGGTATGTGGCCGTACAAGTCCAAGAGCTCTTTTATAACAGCGGCTCATTGGATCTACTCCAAGTCGATGATGCTGTGTCTGTTAATCATCTCTATACAACAGCTGCTTCAAATGACTATCTCACCCGACTTGGAAAACATCAGTGCAGCCATCGACGTCGCCTCTCTAACTCTCGCTGCCCTCTACCGTCAAGCCTTATTCATGTTTTACATCAAGGATTTCAAATCCCTCGCAGACAAAGTCGACGCTAACTTCCTCCCACACAGACTACCTTACAACGTCAAGTTCGACATCAACCAATGGATCAAGTACGCCAGATTGTTCACGTACGTCTACTTTTTCTTACCTGTTCTCATCATAATTGCATGGGTAACTTCGAGGAATATTGATAACATAAAGATATCCCAGGAGCTTGAAAAAATATCTTCAGTACCGGGAGAGTATGACAATTTGACTTTGGCTGAACAAATGGCGCTCAATCTGACTACGGCGGTTCAAGATGAAGAGGTTCTAGTTTTACTTCCAAAGACGAATTTGCAGCATGTCAAACGGCGACTGCCTGTCAACTGCTGGTACCCGTTTGATTCTGGTGTATCGCCAGCTTTCGAGATTGCATTTGTGTGGGAAACATCGATGGCGGCCGTATGTGGTATGGCTTATGTCATCAGTGATGCTTTGCTGTTTATGATGATATATCTTATCTGTGGACAGTTGCAAATTGTCAAGATAAGTTTGTATGCGTTGAAAGATGATTACGCTAAGTTTAAGCAAACCGTCACCGAAAAACTAATTATCACGAGGGAGAAAGGTAAGAAAAATGTTTTACTATCTAGGCTCGCTTCTAAAGGAATCAGCTCAATGAATTCTGGTTCTTGTATTTTTGTAAATTGTTCATGTTCAGCTGTTTGTTCATGAACGGTAACCTGTTTAATAAAAATAAAATCAATAACCCTTGTCATCACACCTATTAATCCTTGTCAATGACAAATCAGCATGCGTGTTTCTCAAAAACTAAGGCATTTTACCCTACTCAAACTACAATAATTTGTATTTTAAAGTTGACTTATAATATGCCTATCCTTGATCTCTACTTCAATGAAGGTATTTAAATGTACTAGTACTAATGAATGAATAGTTTTTTTTTCTTTAGTAAAATGAAGTTGCACTGAGGGGAAAAAAAACTAACTCTTAAAGGGATTCCTCGTTCTGGAACTAGTTGTTGGTTGTAATAGGATAATGATGCTTTCTATCAACATATTGAAGCTTGACAGTAACAAGACAAGGGCTTGGACTGTATCCTAACATCATAGGAAAAAAATCGGCACAGTTACAAAATCAAATCATACATACAAAACGGTGTTTGTTGTCACCAGCATGGCAACCCATAAGACCCATGTAAATTTTTTAAAATTTTAAATTAATTTTTGTGCTTATTATTTTTTAGCCTATTTTAATTTATAAAGGGGCACACCTACAATTTCAATTTCAATTTCAATATTTGTCATGAGAGCCGAAGCCCCCTGACTACATACCCGGTACCTATCGTGAGACTTACCCGGGCCCCATGATGTAGGCCGAAGCTTACGCATCAACCTTTTGCACATCATGGGCGGATGACTTAAGGTCATCAGGCTCACCGGCTGCCGAAGCAGACCCTTCGGAAAGAGGGTTGCCCCTCAATCCTAACCAGGGTTTCCGGCTACTTGTTTAAGCGTCACTCCACCTGGGTTCCACTAGGTCGGGACCTAGAGGACCATGGTAGAGCGCCCCGACGCATTTAGTGCAAGTAACACTCGGGACCTATCTAATCCCTGACAGGTAAACCCGCCATCAATAGCCAGAAGGAAGGGGACCTCCCATTTACACCACTACCCGATCGAGGCCTTACCCAGTTGCTGGGAAACCAGAGATAACCAGAGCGATAGATCCCCAGATACCCCTGGCGGGCTCGGACCCAGCACCCGATCTACTTCGTTTGCCCGTCAGACCCAACATCACTGCCAGGCCATCAGGGTTTCCCAAAAGGAGGCAGGTATAGAAGTGGGACCCACCCGGATGAACCTATCCACCAGAGGTGGCGACACCCTTGACTCAATTGAGGTTCCGGGAAGAACCCCCCACACTCAAGATAACCATACCGTCCGTGCTCAGAGACAGGGATTGGTTTGCATAAGTGCCTACAAACCGTTACCCTCACACTGCGGAAAGTTACGTTGCCCTTGAGTGTCCCCGTGAGCTACGGGTACTTGCCCGTTTTCACCTCCAGGAAAGGTTACTTCCAAAGTCGAGGATTTGCCACACTGAATGCTGGTCGCACACAACAAGCAGGCCGAAGCCCAAAGAACCACAGACACAGGTAGGTTAGAGAATATGATGCACTTCCATCTCTCCTAGAGCTAAACACCCCTCCATCCTGGATAAAGGAATGTCACTGGGACCCAATGCCCAGTCGTCCATGTCTGTGGCCTACTTGAAAATGCCGATACCAACACCGAGCAGTTACCTCCCCTTTGGGGGCTAGGTTTTTCACCTCCCAGGACGAGGCTACACCTACAGGAAAAAATTTTCCTAACAGTAAGCGTAGATTTTCCCTACTATGCACACAAGCTAAGAAAAAAGGGTTTTAAAGAAACATGCTTGCCTATTAATATATAGATAGATTAATTAATACTGTATTAAGAGGTGGATTGATAGGAGGATGGCTTGCGACCATCCTCTTTAAATGTGTCTTGTGTGCTCAAAATTTGTTAGCAAATATTTTTACAGACTCTCTAAAGTCACTAGCCGCTTGGGAAGGTTACTCAAAAGAAAGGGAAATTCAAGCAAAAATGGACGAAGCAATTATAAAATGTGTTGATTATCACAATGAAATACTGAGGTAAGAAGTAACACAATGATAAATGTATAATGTTTAAATTATAAAACTCGTCTTTTTGGATTATTGGTAGATTTTATGTTGCACACTTAGGTGCAGTCTTCAGCTTAACATTTTTTGCCATAGAGTAATGGTTGCATTTGTAACTCTAACTCATATCTGCACTGTATTGTATTGTTATATTTGAGTTTAAAAGAGTAGGTAGTAAAGGCAAAGTATATCGCAAAGTATACAAAGTATTATAACTTAACGGTTAGTATGGAATGAATGAGATATTAGCTATTTTACTAAAGTTGGCTGGTTAATCCAGATAAAGGAGAGCTGGGTTCAGTTTCCAACCCTCGACAAGCTGCTAACTTTTCTCAGGATGAAACCAGTAACCTTCTGATAAGTGCGAGAACTATATATATTTAACTAACTGTAGAGCTAGACATTTAACTCTTGGGAAAGGAGGTAAGATGTTCATGAAGTATAGTGAAGGCCGGCCCTGTCAAAATTACCACTACCTTTAAGAAAATACAAGATTTTCTGATTCAGGGTCATCGAGGACCTGGACATGATGTTGAGGACGTCTATTGTGGTAGATTTTCTACATGCTGTGGTCTCTCTCAGCTTTGCTATGTTGCAGACTGTTGTAAGTTGACAATTATGTATCTTTTCTTGGCTTACATATCCACTGCAGTTACATAATGTTTGGCTCTACGACGGAGGGTATTCATACGTACCGATACGCTGAGCAATGCAAATTATTTTACTGTAATCCCATTTTAACCAAAAGTACAGTTATAGATTGACAGTTTAAAAGAATGGTCACTGATAGATCCAGAGTACTGCCATAGGCAGAGAAAATTTAGGGAAGATTATAAGGGGTTTGTGTTTATTAAGGGATAAAGTCCAATAGCTGGTCTTGTTCCAACCTATTGTTAATATTTTGTCAGAAAGAACGTTTTTTGTAATTTTTTTGTAATTGACAATGTGTTATTTATTAATAAGTTAAATAATAAGTTCCATAACAAAACAACAAACTCAAACTTAAATTTTTACCAGATTTTTTTGCATTTACTTTATTTCCAATTGAATTTGTAGTGTTTTTTGTGAGAGAACAATAAAAAATCTTGTAGTTGTAACCATCAAACTGTTTGCAGAAAATCAGGGCCGGAACAAGGGGGGGGCAGAGGGGGCGGTTGCCCCGGGCGGCAGGGTTGAGGGGCGGCAAATTTCAGGTTGCAGAAAATTTGTTTAATACTGTTTGTAAAAGTTTTTAATGAGCCGAACGTCATAAGGAACGTCAATTAAGTAATTTCAAAACTGCATAACGTAATAAACAAACAATAATTTTACAATAGAAATCAATATAAATTGCAACGGAGTAGAAAACACTGAGAGCCCTAATAGCATAGTTAGCAGCACAGCAAAGTTTGTTTACAATTTCAGCTGATCGCCATCCCTGTCAAGGCGCCATGCCGCCCTGCCGTGGTTCGTTATATAGAGGTTAGGTTTCCAGGAATTTCGCTAAGTCGAGGTTCCAGAACCAGCGTCGATCAATATAGGTCGGGACTTGACCTCATTAAAATACAGTACAATTAAAGTAGCATGGGCTACAATTCTTTACAGTACAGTGTTTACATTGTACAGTAGAACCTAAATTATCCGGCATAATAAAGGGGAGGGATCTTGAATATTGCGCAATCATGACAATGGCCACAACCAATCACAGCTTGTTCTAACCCTCCTAAAACCTAGCCAAACACTGTATTGCGTAGTCATAAATTATGTAAAGAACAAAACAAAACAGTAGAAAGTTTTGTAAGCTACTGCTCGCGATAGGCCGGTAGCACAGACAATATAATACTTTATTGTCTGTGCCGGTAGGCTACTTACAGTACAGTACTGATTTATCACAACAGAGGAATGTCAATAATAATCATTAACTATAGCATTGGTGTTGCTAATGCTAGTTGAAACAAATCGTATTGAAAACAATAAATTATTAGATAAGTCATTATAAAAGAGTATAATCATAGCCAACTTAAGGATAGTAAAAATACTCGTAAAAGGAATGTTAAAATAGCGATGTTGTTATTCTTTCTCTTTGGTTTTGTTTTTATATTCTTTCTTAGGTTTTTCTTTATCAAAAAAATTGTACAATTCACCATAGTTATCCCATATCGCCCAATCACGGCTTACTAAACATTACGTCGTCATCAGTCCTCAGTGAATGAAATCAGTTCTCAGTTGCAACATAGCGCGCGCAGAGACAGCAGACAAAGATGTAAATTGTAAAACGGAGCAGAAGAATGTTAGCGCAAGCGATGAGGTGACCTTTCCATTTCATTTGATAAAGAAACAGATTTTCCCAAAACAATAATTGGGTGGGGGATTTGTTATATCGAGGGAAAGACGTAGACAATTCGTTATGCAGAGGTTAAATTCGCAATGTAGAGGTTCTGACAATGATAAATTTGTTATACTTATTGAGGTGTCTTATTTTAGCCGAAATCACGAAAAATTCGTTAAATCAAGGTCGTTGTTATAGTTTGTTCGTTATGTAGAGGTAAAATATACATTGTGTCTTATGGAGAGTTCTAGGGGATTAAAAAAAATTCGTTATATCAAGGAATTCGTTATATCTACCTATTCCACTTTACCTATTCCATTTTTGTTTAATTTGTGAGGGATTTTTTGTTGTGGGTGAAGGGGGGGGAGGGGCGGCAAATTTTAGTTTGCCCCCACTCAAAAATTGTCTAGATCCGGCCCTGCAGAAAATTGATTGTAGGCTACTCCTAAAAGAAATGGGATTGAACCTAGAAATAATACTTATCGGGATTGAATCAAGCAACGTTGTGGATCATAAGAAAGTGTTAAAAGAAACATTTTGATGATAACAATAATATTAAATATCTGAAGTTTATCTTACTAAGGCTAAACGATTTTTTTTTAAGTAAATTTGATTTAAGATCTATTATGATGATGTTAGACCAGTTGATTACTCCACAGAAATAAAAATAAAATTTTATCGTACTGTCAACAATTTTTTTCAGATTGCAAACACTATTTACGAGTGGATACAGATGATTCTCTTCATCGGAACTTGTATTCTGCATCAGTTCCTTAATAATCTATTTTGTGAAGTCCTCATACAACAGGCAAGTATTTTCTTCATGTTTTTAATGAGTTAAGATTTTGTGACAAATATGGACAAGATATAATAATTTTAGATTTTTTTTAAATAAAACATTGAGGTTATAGGCTAGTTACACATTTATATATTTTTAAAGGGATCCACTCTATTATTACATTGAAACAGCAACGCCACCAAGATAGTGTGAAACTGAACATGAATGTTAGCTGAATGCAAAATGCAGTAGGATGATGTGAAGCTTTGTTACCTATAACCGCCAATTATCAAGACAGACTGGCTATTAGGGAAATCTCTAGGCTGGTTTGGTTGTAATGTGTGGAATTTCTGGCCTTGTGGCCTGGGTTCAAAATCCCTCCCAATAACCATTTGCCTTTACCTATGTGATAATTCCATAACCGGAGGTTTAGAGCCTCCCCAAAGCTAAGAGTGAGTCTATTAAGAAAAAAATAATTGGATTGTTAGACGATTAGATCTTTTTCTGTATATTAAAGAACTCCCTCTACTAAAAGCCGTACAATATTTTATTACATTAGGAGGAACAAACATAGAGTAATATTATCTTTCCTGGTTTGTTTCCCCAAACCGAGCCGAGCCTATTTATTACAGCAAGAGACGTTAGCCGAGGCAGCCTACGACGCCCCGTGGGTTGATGGGTCATCCACCCAAAAGACGGCAGTCTACATGGTTATGGTACAAGCTCGTAAACCTCTGCGGCTAAGTGGCTGGAAGATGTACGTCCTCGGTCTTAGCACATTTGTCGATGTAAGTTTTACCAAATTAATTTGGTTTTTGAAAGTAATCATATGCAAAATTAATAGTAGCCTATTGAATTGTAAAACTTGGTACAATAGTAGGTAGGTAGGCCTAGTAAACTGGCAACAGTGTGGGATTGATACAAGAGAGGACGTGCTAAAAGATAGACTAAGTTTACACCTATGTTAAATGGAAATGGAGTGTAGAAAAAGTTGATAAATAGCCTCACCATAATCACGGCTGTCGACCGACAAAGCACGTTCCCTGAGTGGGACGAACTTGTAATTTGTATCGAGAAATTCAAAAATAAACAGCTTTTTAATTCATTCACTCATAATACACGGCTGTAAAAGATGTTATTTTAGTAGTTAATTGAATTATACCATGATTGTGTATAATCCATCACTAAAATACTGCAGCAGAAAAAAAACTGCCATAACTTTTACTAAGATCTATCAAGTTTCAACCTATGAATCCTATTTTCGCTTTTGTACACGTAAGCCTACAGTAAAATTTTCAATATTCAACCTTGGGGAAGGCAACATGGGCCTCAATCAATATAGTATGTGAGTTTTTTAATTATGTTTTTGAAGTACTTTTAACTACCTACGTGGTTTTATATATACTTTTTTGATATATGCTTTTCAGTACTGTTAACTAACACTTAGTCCCAGCCTGATCAGTATAATTTCTTTTAATTATTTGTATTTCAGTTTATAAAGCTTCTAGCTTCATACTTCTTGGTGCTACAGACTCTGCATGCAGAAGAGAAGAAAGAGTAAAGATTTAGCACTATCAGCAAGAGGCTTTTAGCATAGATAAAACATACTCCCTTCTTTTAGTCTTTGTGAATCCGTTTTGAGCACCTAAAATTATTAAATAAAAGTTCTTGTGTTAGGGATTTTATACTTAAACCCTCTGTTACTCTTGACTAATAATGTAATACTAAGGCACATCAAAATGAAGCATTTTATAAGTGTATTGTTTCAAATGTTGATTCAGAGAATATTAAAACTAAAAAATGTGATTAGAAAACTAACATCTTTTACTAAGCTTGCCTCTGCTAAATTCATGCTTGATTGAAGTTTTTTTTTACTCAAACCTGCAGTAACCGCCACGGATAAAAAAACCTTATTTTACATTAAAACTTTGCTGCAAACATTTCTCTTCTATCTGGTTTTACCCATTTCATCAAATAGAGACTATTTTACAGCAGGCTACAATTTTAGTTCCAACGCATATCACTATTTCAGTAATGTCTAAAGTTATGACCGCCACTGAATTTCAAGTTCCCACAACTGGTGGGACATCAAGCTTTATATAGCCTATTGCACACAGTCTATTAAGTATATCTATGTCCTGCTAATCACTTTTCTGAAGACACTTGTAACTAAATATGTACCAGTAATTTTTAAGGTTGTAGTAAAAAGAATATTTTGTTGGAACCCACGATTACTTACAGGATTGTGTGCCAATCTAAAATGTATCATTCCTAAATGTGAGGTTCAGGTAGCTATTCAGAAACATTTAACAAAATGTAACTAATCCATACAAAGTTTATAATTAAAAAAAAATTGATCAGTACAAGTTCCACAGAGTCACTCTACCGTCTTTGCCCGCCACGGCCAACAACCATTCCACATCCCAAGCCCGCACCCTGGCTGGTGAATAGCGGATGTCGTGGATTGTGTCTTTGTGATTAACAAGGACGGCGAGTAGTTTTAAAGTCTTCATAGAGAACAATCTTACCCGTGCATCCCAACAGCCGGCAGCCAGTAGCCTCTTATCAGGCCTTATTGCGAGACAACTTACGCCAGGATTGGTGATCTTCGTCTCCTTCCACTTTATCAGTTCCAATCCTTTGGTAAGTTCAAACCCGAGGATAGAATCCCCACTGCCGCCTACGACACATTTGGAACACCCGTCAAAATCCAAAGCCATCGGACAGTCGGAACTCACTTTACAAGAAGTCACTTCGCAGCCGGTATCACAGCTGAATAGTGTCAATAAGCCACTTTCATACAACACAAAAATGTAGCTTTTATCACTCAAGTTTAAACACTTTAGCGCCATTATTTCACCTAATTTTTCACTACACGGCGGTTTCAAAGTTTGGATTAAGTCACCTTCAAAGTTTATCACTTTTATTGATGAGCTAGATTCAGGACAAACAATATATTTTGAATCTGAAATGCCAAACCTGCAAAAGCCCCAGTAATCGAGAGGTATTGTTTTTTCTAGGATTGGGTGTTTATCTTCTTTCCAAATTTTTATTCCTCCTCCTTTTTCTTGAGACACAAGTTTATACCGGAAGTAGGTTAAGGACAAACAAGCCTCCTCGCTGATTTTTAATTTTGATTCTTCTCTGCAGCTCTGAAAAGATAGAAATAACACTGTTCCAGTTATAGATTCTTAGTAGGTAATGCTTATTACATTATATGGTTTAAATGATAAAATTTACAGTAATTACTGCACAAAATGGTGCAGAAAAAACACCTTCTCACATCACCTACAAGGCTAAGAAGCAGAGGATAATTTTCAGCTTGGTTTTAACTGGGGAACACTCTTTTAGATGTATACCAAAGATAACTTCTCAAGCAATTTCTCAATTACTCAGAATAAAAAGTAATTGACAAAGATATTTTAGATTTAAACAACTAACTGTTAATACTTCCATTATGCGTTTCATTACAATATTCTGTGCACATACCCCCAAATAAAATAGTATTTGCAAGAATCGCAATCCAAGTTTAAAATACTTGCAATTGTTTCTACAGTATAACATTTGGGCAAGGACTATTTAGCTACATTACCAGTAGGCTACCTACGCATTTTTGAAAAAGAAGTAAATGTTATAGGCTACCTATGGTTGTCAAACACATCTAATTTAACCCTATATTTGTAAAGAGTACATAGTCTTAGATATGAGGCAGCTCATATTTAATTTGGTGAGCAAAATTTTTATTTTTCATCTCCAATGTAGTATATGCTACAAAACAGAAGTTTTGTGTACAAAGTGACCAGCAGTCGGATTTGTGCGAAAGGTCAATTTGACAAAACCATATTGTTTGGTTAAACACCAACTTAAATTGAACTTTTAAGAAACTAAAATAGAGCAATGTCTGCAAACTTTATTCCTCGCTTTCTAGGTAGGGAAAGAAGTGTGTTGATTTACATTGGTTTTCAGAAGGGGCCTACTATCTTAATTAACCCTCCAAGTGTCCATAGTTTAGGCCTTAATGTCCACCTATTTTTGGCGCATTTGCAAGGTTTTATTAAAACGGATCTGAGAAGCTTAAAACGATGTTAATTCTAATGTTCTATATACCATTTTGTTTGGAAAATCATGGGCTTCAATATTATATATAAAACATAAGGAACATTTTTTCAAAAAAAAAAATTTTTAGGTAAAAAAAATATAATTTCGAAAATTTTCAAAAAAAAAATAAGTTCGCGCTCAATGAAATTGTATAAATTATAGGCCTATAAATATTTGAAAATAGCCACTTTGTTCTAAATTTTATGAGGATTACAAATATATAATAATATAAGGAAGTATATTTGCAAATAAATAAGTTATGGGCAAAAAACTGATTTCAGTACATAGCGTTTAGCTAAGAATGCATAGCCTAACCATAGCTAGGAATCTGGCTGATAATTTACATCAATATCACTACCTACTTCTTCAGGATCATCAACCAGCACTTCAAAACCACTTAAATCTTCTTATAATGCACCACGTATATCACTACTTTTGATTTTTAACACTAAAACAATGATAAACGTAATAAAACACATCAGTCATCGGTCCGGGGGAACCTAGCTGTTTACAAATACACGCACGTCAGCTGTCTGCTACAATATTTTCGGAACTAAAATGAATAGCGCTTAGAGACAGACCTCTGCAGAAAGCTTAGAATATTACGGAAAGAACGATACCTAACTCGATCCAGTTCAATCCGATTCAGTCAGTTATAGAGCCTTTGCCGTAAACGATGTCTGCTTGTCGAAAAATCGGCAAGTAACACTATACAAAGTGTGGTGCTTGCCGAATTTTCGTCAAGTAACACTGGGAGGGTTAAATAGGCTACATCAGAACAGAATAATATAAGAATTAGGCCTAAATACATTATTAAATTCATCCATCAGGCAACTTTACTGCAAACACTATGAGAAAATCCGAACAGTTAAGCTTTGCAAATATCAGCAATTAGGCCTACGTATTTCCATAGAAGCTAGTAAAAACCTTCTCTCCTAAAAGTTCTCTCACCTTAAGGTTCCATTTGTGGACGAGGCCACTTTGAGTCGATGCATACAGATACTCAGCATCTTCAGTCAGATGGAAGAGAAGACTGTGAACTGCCCCCATATCTCCTCGGAGAGTGAACAATGGGTCAGGTGGTAGCTCTGCCATTCTATTGAGAAGTTATACAACAAATTAATTCTGCTCTTACCTATATATCTAGGACTACCTAACTTACTTGTACAAATAAATTAGAACACAAATAGAAATATGGCTAGTTTAATTAATGATACAACTCATACAAGATTAACAGTGAAAAATACACAGAAGGAAATTGTATTCATGAGTCGGCTGCACCTAAAAGGTTAGGGCTGGGTAACATAATGGTTATCCCATAATTCAATTCCGGCAAAACTTCAATTATTTCTGACTTCATCCTACTTTGACAAATTATTAAAACTTAAAAATTGTTTGTTCTATTGATATACAAAAAATAACAATAGAAAACCTAACCTAGGCCTAATCAAACTTGCAACTTAGACTAATTTGGCAACTTAGTCCATCATCAATAAGCATAAGCTAATAGGTCTAACTGTAACTTATTTTACTTATCATATACTTTGTACTACATAGGCCTAGTTGAATAGTGGGACGTTAAGGTTATACCAATTTCTTAACCCAATGTAATAAACAGTTCATTTACTAGGTATGTTTAACGTGTATAGTCAATGGGTTAACTCAATTTTACCTGTCGATCTCTTGCTCACATACACTCACTCATGGGTGTTGTTTTGTATTATAGTATAGTTTAATTTTAATAAGGTAACCTTCCATGAATCTACCACTACCAAACCAAACTAATTAAAATAAAAAATAAAACAATAATAAACAAACAGGAATGACAGGATCTGTATCTTTTAGGTTAGGTTTCAATATTTTTGTTTTGCTTATTTACTTACGGTTTATTTTGTTTTGTTTGAACGCCTTTGGTGATTTTTATCCATCGACATTCAGAAAAAATCTGTTGCGATGTTTTCTTATATGTATGGTAATTCAAACAAAATGTCTTTTAAAAGTATGCATAAATTACGGTTTCAAGCTACACAAATCAAAAGAAACAGTTTTTTGATTCCCATCCTCCCGTTCTCAATTCTCAAGAAAGGACTACCTGGGACTACCGGTCCTATTGTTTATATTAGGTACCAAAGTTAAGATGGGGACACCACCTAGGTGTGTATTTTAGCCCAATCGAGTGAAAAGTGAATGTAGAAGTATAATTAAGTGTCACTTTACATCCATCCGGTCGTCACACATCATTCCCACACTGCAGTTACGCAGTTTTTGTTCATTTTTAATGGTTTAAATGTACCGTTTTTACCATTTCAATGTCCATGTCCCTGTTCGTGTGTTCAGTACTGTTTGTGTAACGATGGCCAGACGGCCTTCTAAGCCGGGGCCACACTCATCTTATCTCGCTGATTTTTTTCCACGGGCGTTACCCAGACGGGACGCCCAATGACGAGGGTGGGTTTGAGAGATACATTACGGTATATGAGGCAGGCCACACTAGAGTAAAAACGTCCGTGAACGCGTTTGTCAGTCTCGCTGGTTTTACCAGCGAGACTGACAAACGGAATTTTACGTGTATTCTCTACTAACATCCCACGGGCGTTCCACGTAAAACTAGTCGCGGGGGATTGCGGCTTATGGGAGTTAACACACTCATCTTATCTCGCTGAATTTTTTCCATGGACGTTTCTAGTTTTAACCTGACTGATTTAGTACGTGGAGGGGGGGTGGTGGAAGACGGACACGGACGATTTTTATTTGCCAGTGTGGCATGCTCTATCAGTCTCACTGGTTTGCCCGAAAAATCTATCTCGTAAGACGAGTGTGGCCACGATCAAACTGTTTCACGTGCGTCGCACGTGAAAACGGAAAAAACAGTCTCGCTGGTTAAAAGTTACAAGTGTGGCCCCGGCCTATGAAGTGATCACCCTTTTGACATCCTTCACGACTGAAGATGA
This sequence comes from Macrosteles quadrilineatus, assembly GCF_028750875.1. NCBI lineage: Eukaryota > Metazoa > Arthropoda > Insecta > Hemiptera > Cicadellidae > Macrosteles > Macrosteles quadrilineatus. Next base: position 56,700,734 of record NW_026542598.1, on the reverse strand, counting down.
CTTTAGTAGAAAGTTGAAACTATAGTTGCGATACTAGAAACAATCAGGATTACCACGAAACAGGTATTTACACCAATTTAAAGGGTTTTTTTCACAAGAGTAGGGTGATCTACCATATCAAAATATGTACGGTTTGGGCGGGTCAAATGTATTCCCAGCGCAGCGTCTCCAGAATCTAAAGCTCTTGATAACAATGATACAACTATATGATTAACTGAATCGAGGGTCGATCTTCCCTTTATTCCCGAAATGGTGGGAACTGGGAAGATAAGACTATTTTCATCCAAAAGGACAAGAGTCTATTCATAAACAGACGTTCTTTTTGTTTTTCTTCTTGTTATAAACATAATCACTTATTTATTTTCAATGTAATTTTGTGTTATAATAATTAGTCTCTAATGTAAATATTATTGTTTTCACTATGCTGATAATGGACTCGATCCCCAACCACAGGCACAAGCCCATTTGGAGATCCATTTCAAACAATGAATTTGCATTCTTCTGTAATAATTTTGTTTTTGAAATAAATTATGTTTCATTCATTCATTTTCTTTTTTGCTTCCATTCTTATGAATGAGGCTAACAATGGCATGTTTTAGGGGAGATGGAAAGCATCCCTCTCCAAAGGAGTAAAGTTAACTGTTCTATTGGGCCAATTTATAGCATGAACTATGTCATATGTTTCTCTGAGAAGTCGAGAAGAAGGTATATTTTTTTAAATTGTATTTAATTTACAATCTGTTCAACAAAATTAGAACAATTAGCAAATATGATAAAATTTAAATACAGTAGATAGTCTTTATCCAACAATAAAGCTAACACACAAACTTAATTAGTCACAAAGTCCATAAATTCTTAAAAACGACAACTCAAGTCCAAAACATGGCATCTTTTCTGAGATTTGCATTTTACAAGAGAACCCTAAAATGCTACTTACCTTTTCCAAGGACTGAACTGGTGGAACTCCTGATTAGAATTTCTGAGGAATATAATTTAAGTATCTCTTTGGAAGAATGTTAATTTGATAAATCTACGGCTGTGGTATAACAACTACGCTGTTTGATGATTAAATAGTTGAGTCTATTTTAGCTAAGCATACGAAGACGATATCTCACAAGCCATGCAAAGCAAAAGCAAAGGTCAAGGTCACTGGAAGGTGACACTCAGCACAGTCATTAGTGTGATTGGCTGGTAACAATCTCCGAGCAATCTATCTGAGGTGACTGACGGTAAATGTAAATTTCATCGCAAGGTCATTAATGACTATAGTTGTGGCAAAACCATCCAGCGGTGTACTGTATATTATCATAGACTAAGCTGTTTTATCTATGATATTATGTTCTGTCATAAATTGCAGAAATAGACATTATTGCATCGCATCCGTGCTAACATTTAAAGTGAACCATTTTTAAAGAGGCTGATGCGTTTGAATATTGTATGAACATGACACATTGCGTATTTTCCGAACACTGCATTTCAATTATTCCATAAGTACAGCTCAATTTCGGTAAAATCCACATGTTTCAAGACATCATTCAGCAGGTACTTGTGAAGTTTTTCAGTATTGGCGTCATCGAAATATAAACATGAATGTGTGTATTTCATACATATATGTAACGAATGACGAAATATAAAATTACTGTTACAAAAAGCAGGCATGTGAAAACATTCATGACTATGTACCTTCCCGCAGTTGACTCTCTTGATATCTTGAGACATCTTGGAATTTTCTTTGTACAAATTCACTATACTTGATGATGACTATGCAGACTCAACAGAAATGAAATTGTGTAATGACGGAATGTAAATCGGACGATTTTACTAATATTTCTGCAGGCTATTGTACTTGACTTCCAGGAAATTGTGTTATACCTAAGTAGACGTTCCATTTATATGGACCAGCTGTATTCAATTTTTTGTAAAAAAACATAGTTTTGTGAGCTAGTCACAGAATGCGCTAACGCCAAAAATTATATTTTCTACCTAATGTTTTGTTGCTGGCCAAGTTGATGGGTCATAACAGTTGCTATAGCTCACAATAAGTCATTCCATTAATTTGAGTAGGTAAATAATATGTATTCGACAGAAATCAGTAATTTAGATCAGCACAATCTGTCGGTGGCTCACATCAACCCACGACGATTTTGGTAAAAAAACTGGCTACAAATTTAACATGGGGTTGGGGATGGAATGTCTAGTGTTGTATTAATAGTCAAAGACCTAAGCTATTACACTATACGAGCACATTTTCAACAACAAAAATGAATTTATATAAACACCTGATCTGAAACAGTGATTTTTATGCATACTCAAATCATATATATAAGAACATAAATGGCATGGATCATAAAGAAATGACGTCACTGGCCCAAAAGTAAACATGTTTGTGTTAATGTTCAAATAAAAATATAAAAACCGTCCAAACCAGATGTTACGGCTGGAGACATTCGGGTCAGTGACGTCATTTGTCTGAATTTATGATCCTCGCCGTTTCTATTTCAATATTCGTTCCAGACAAAGGAGTTTGAACCAATGGTTGAACCTTACACTCATACAACCCCTTGTATTGCAGTTTAAAAACCCATTTTGGTCAGCTGGACCCAGACAATTTTAATGTGCGTTACTCTCCGTTACATCTATGTTAGCGTGAGGTTTTAGCTTCGGTTCGGAAGTAAGTATTGGTTGGTCTCCATGATAACAAAAAGAATGAGCCCAATGTTTAATCTAGCAACTTAAAATTACTCTATTCACATTTTTGTGAGACACTGATTATAAAAAATGTATTTATTTATAAAAAAATTATGACAATTTTCCTAATTCATAAAACAAAATGGCAGCCATTTATAATGTTGTTTCTGAAATAACTCAAAAACCGTTGATTTTACAGAAATTTACAAATAATATAACTTTTTTAAGGAAATTTAATTACAAATCGATTGTTACCTTAAGATTATACGAATATTAACTGAGATATTGTAGCTTTAGTGATACGTGACCACTGGAGGTTTGTTGCTAGGAGGATTAAACATTAGGTTTGTTGCAGTGAATGCCGAGGCATGCGGTCACGTATCACTAAATCTATCTCAGTTAATATTTGTCCAATCTTAAAAATTAAGGTTTCATTTGATTTGTAATTTAATTCCCTTAAAGAAGATAACCTTGTAAAATTTCTATAAAATCGACGATTTTTGAGTTATTTAAGAAACAACATTATAAATGGCCGCCATTTAGTTTAATGAGTTTAGAAATTTTTTTTTTTAGATTATAATTTTAAGATTAGATTTTAATTGTTTATAATTTGTTGTAGTTTTGCCTAGTTTTTTAAAATATTTGGGCAAAGTTTCAATTTTGTATATTTAACCACTTTTCAGAAAAATTAAAATAACAAGTGAAAAAACAAAATGGTGACTGTGTGAGTAACTATGGACTTCCATACAATTTAAATATGATATTAAGATATATTTCTTACCCAGAAACAATGCTCTAAAATATTTGTAGAGAGTTCCGGGACACCCTGTACACGGAAATTATATAGTTGAAAAATAATAAGCACGAGTTGATTCGTAACAGATCCAGATGTTATGTGAGTAATTCTCAAGGCCAAAAGTGTAACCAATACCACAGTAGTTGCTTAACCGAGACTCAACGCGACAAAGACGAAAACATAAACAAAAACATGAAGAGTTGCCTTCAAAAACGTTCTTCAAAAACATTGAAGAACGTTTTTCTACAACTGCACAACATCGGTTCTATATTTGTAAAAAATGTGGTATATATAACTCAAGGAGGAATAGTTGGCCATAAAAAGTAATTACCATAGGAGGCACTGAGGTACTACACCGCAAGTACACAATTTTAAGCCTATTTTCTGGCACCATGTTATAATTTACTTAGAACATTGCCGATTTGTATGAGTAGGCAGTTCTACAACAGGTATGGACATATATAAAACCAAAACTTACTCTCTTAAATAGATTTCTCATCCTTATGGAACAGCTGAAGCAAATTTTATTGTTAGTTCTGCCCGGTGCACTTTAGAGGTCGTGTTTTGTTTACAATGTTTTTCTTGTTGTTTCAGCCCTTTAAAACCTCGTTTAACCAAATAAACTATATAATCATAAACAAAAACTCGTACCCTAGTTATATAACCAAACAGTAAAGAACAAATCATGACATTAACCCTAAAATAATATAAACCAATTTTTGTCAATACTAACCCCCAGTGTCACCGGACATACACTAGACACGAAAAATGAGCTTAATATTTTTTTGTACCTGAGGTTGGTTAGTCTAAAATGGTATAGACTTCATCTCATTTGAAGCTCGTTTTACGTGTCTAGTTCATGTTCGTGGCACTGGGTGGTAGTGTTGACAAAATCTTGTTTCTGTATAAACTTAATTTAGGGGGGTTTTCACGAGTTGTGCTTTACTGTTTGGTAATACGACTAGGGAAGAGTTATTGTTTATGATTAGATCCTTCTACTTGGTTTAGCGAGAATATACATAAATGAAATTACAAGAAATAAAAATAAATTGCAAACAAAAACACGATCATAGCGGCACCAGACGTTACTGACTAACTATCTTCAACTGATGCATAAGGATGGGAAATCTACTATGTGTGTGTGAGTATGTTTATATTTGGCAATAACAACAAAAGCTCTGTCACAAGCTATAATCACAAGATGAGGTTTACGCAATATGGTCTAGGAATAACTTGAAATTAGTTAACTATCTTGAGGCATTCCACAATTAGCTTCGAAATATTTTGGTCAACTTGTTTTGAAAGTATAAAACCCCTAATGAACGAATTTTGATTGCGCCATGATAATTTTGTTAAAGATATGTGTCTCAAGGTAGTATGACGAGACATGCCGGTGTAGCTGAGTGGATTTGGTGCATTATGATAAACGCAAAACTGCACATTGTTGGATGGTTAGATACAAAATTTCCTTCTGGTCAAGGGCTACATAAGATTTAGATATGACGCTACACATTTTAGGCCACCAATTTTCAACTTGATCGAAGGCAACATCTCATTTGGGTGGATTCAACATTGTCCATAGATAGATGAAATCAGGAAAGTGCATTGTTGGAAAGCGACATTACATATTGTTCGACGCACAATTTATTTCGTCTTGATCTAAGGCAACCTCAGATCTTTCCCTAGGATGAAATCAACATTGTGAATAAATCGACGAAAATATTCACATTGTTGGAAGGAACATTGCATTTCGATCGTAGGCAACATCACACTCGATTTAATTCAACACTGCACATTGATAGATGCAATTGTTAAATACATTGTTGGACATTTCAGGGTTTATTGATCGAGTTTTGCACACCGTGTGACCGTTCAAACGTAACATTCCTAATTCATCAATGTGACATTGCATAATTGATCTTTGTTGTTACTTAGATTTCAAAGTTGTATATCTTGACTTAATTATTACCAACAATAAAGTGTGTAAAGATATTAACTTCTACCCACACAAGAGCTCTTTAACAATACTTTAACACACAACATCAATATTTAATCCCTACCCTTCTTTCTCACATATTTTATTTTTCCTGAAACCCCCAGACTCCACTCAAATTTCACACTACTTTAGCTTCCACTTAGTGTAAACATGGTTTGACCTTGACACCCGTGTTGTGACTGTTGGTCTCGGATGACGGAAGTCTAAGGTAGAGGAGAGTAGAGAGGGAACCGTCCCTCCACACGACACGAGTATCCGTCTGAGAGCTGAGGAGAGCGCGCTGACCTCAGTGGTTCAGTTCAGTCCGGAGTGCGCGCCGCGCTGACTGCTAAGTGCTGAGTACAGACACGTCACTCACACGGTGACGTTGACGTTTAACGTCAGCTGTTGTACAACCCGCCACCCTACACAGGTATGTTGACAATTTTGTTATGAATATCTTTAGAGAGTTTTGTGGATGAAATTTGTCTGGAATGTGCTCAACGGTTTAACGGGTGTACGTGTGTTGAAGTGGGCTATATCGTAATTTTCATCAATATAAACAAATTCCAATAGTTTCTATTCAATAGCTTTTCTGCAAACACCAACTTAAAACACATGTTATAACACAGCAGAAGATGACTATGAGGTATAATAATTCTTATACATTTTTTGTTTAAGCTTAGAATAGTTTTTATCCTAAAACACTACTGTACCCATAGACTGATTATACATCTTTATATTTGCCGTACGCATATTTTAGGCCATTCTCAAGAATAACCGTTTGGAATTTCCTAAGTGTAGGCCTAAGGTATTTCCAAGTATTTCCTAAGTCGAACTGATATCAACAAGAAATGTATAGAGAAACAAGTCATAAACTAATCGTACATCTTCATCTCTGCAGTACGTCTTATGCAAACTACCCTCGGGAATTAAATAGTTTATCACTCCTTGTAGTTCCTAGACGCCAGAGTAGACCAGAGTATTATTTCCTAAATTGATGACTTAACAGACTTCATTACTGGATTAAATTAACGCTCGTACTAACTTAAAAATCAAACGAATTCATAGATAATTTGAATTTAAAAGTGTTTTAATAGGATCATAATATTGCAATCGTGTCATATACATTTTAATCGCAAGCTCTTGCAAATCAATTACGTAACATTGTAATCAATATAATTACAAAATCAATGTCCTATGTCCTGTGTCAGTCCTCTGACACATTATTGTTTTTAACTTGACAAGTGCGCAGAAAAGTTGACCTAGTACCGAGTGAAATTATGCTTGGTGAAATATTTAGCTGAATCAATAAATCGTCTGGTTTGCAATAGTAATGCTCTTGGCAGAAAACAATCGTTTTTGTGACATCTAGATATTTTCTATGGGTCTATTGCTCTATCGGTACTTTGATATTCAGAATTTATGACAAAATCGTTATGCGTACGCATATAGAAATAGTTTGGTTCTTCATTCAACGTTGACGTTTTTATCACTGTTTTCAACATCTAAGTTGTTGGGTGTACAGTATTTAAAACTGATTGATACTATAAATCACTGGGGAAATTTCCCAACATGGTTACCAATCAATATGCCATTACAACGTTTCGTGATCTGGAATGTCACTTCTTCAGGTGAGAAAAAGTGTAGTTTTTAATGTTTCGAAACTAGACCCAGCTGTCCTTGGTCATTGAGATTTTCGTAAGTAACGATTTTGGGTAAAAAAAACCTTAGTTTAGCTAGTAACAAAGCTATATAGATTATCTAACTTTCTACATTCACACAGCCATTGAATATCCCTTATATTCAGTTTTGAAATATGTACGCAAGCTACGTTGCTGTCTTAACCGTTGTTGAGTGATAATAGGTGGGGAAATAGTACCAAGAACATAACAAGATTAGTTACAAACTCTGCCGTAGGTGCAACTAACTTATAAACAACCTCTCTGAAAATTCTGCATAAGTTGTAAAATGTTGTTGTGTATATAAGAGCTGCGTTATGCGACCGCAATGGCTTCTAAAACAACAACTTGAACCAACCCAACAATGAACTTTTAGGAAATAACTTGCGCTTGGTAGTTACGGGTGTTTTCCAAGTAATTTTACACAACACATTCTTACGAAGCTAATTTCGCAAAACGCTATAGTTATTTGTGCTAGCTCGCAAAATAATGTGTTGCTCTCTTAGAAATACTTAACCGCCGAGCCTTAGGTACAAGTGTAGCCTAGATGTTCTTAGTGTAACATAGATGAAATATATTAGGCCTACTACCTTTAACCTATGCTTCCACCTAGCTAAATATATGTAAAGGTTATACGTTCATTGTATATTAAATGACATACCACACATTATATCGCAAAGTGGCAAAATCTATTATATTATTAAAGTGATACAATTAAATTTTATGTAAACTGTTAAGGCCATTTACCAAATAAAAATATAGGCATATGTCAAGCTTAGAGTGTGTAGATTTGCCGAAAAGTATTGATATGGATGAATTTCCTAAGGGCTCTGCCCCACAGGCTGATTTCCAAAGGGCTACGCCTGGCATGCTTCCAAAGTTTAATTTAATTTAGTTAATGGAACAGCTGGTCAGTACAATGAACTGGTGTTTGTTTATTTACTCGAAAAAGTAGATTTAGGAGGGTTATGTTTGGTTTTTAAAGAAAGGTTGTATACGTTTTGTAAAGTATTGCTCAAAGTTTCATTTTGTAATTTATATAGTAAGCTACATGTAAAGAGGCTTGACTAAAGTTGAAGAATTATGGTACAGTAAAACATGTCATTCGTGAAGCATCAATATGAAGAAATTGATGCTGTTGCTACACTAAGGTATGTTGTCATATACTTTTGAATCTATTAACATAAAAAGTAGGAGTTTGAAAGTAAGTAGGTTTACACTTTTAAATCAGTTTATATTTTCAAACTAAATCATAGACTTGCCGTATTTTAAAGCACACATCAGAATTACTTTAATAGCTCTTTAGGTCACATTTTCTTCCCGTTGCCAAGCACGGTTATAGCAGCTTGTTAAATTTTACAACAGTGCAAAACATAAGAATCTCTGATCAAAAACGCGAGCCATATGCTAAACATGTTCAACAACTCTACTATCGATTTGAGGTGCGATACTAAACATTGTACAAACATTACTATGGATAAACTGAGCTGATTTTATTTACTTAGCTTCAGCTTATCGACTCCATTCCATGTGCTCGTTGCTTCATTCAGATTGCTTTGCTCATTAGACTACTTTCCTAGATTGAACCACAGACAAGGGAAACAAACTTTTATTTCCTTAGTCAATGATTGAACATACTCCCTTTTAGATTCGTTATCTACGGATCAGCTAAAATCAAAATCAGTTTTAAAGTACTTTTTCAAAATCCGAGATATATTTGATAAGGGTGAAAACGATTATTTTACATCATATATCTATTATTTGCATTGCGAGCCCTATTATTCTCATTGCGTGCGCGATCTCTTCGAGGCATCTTAGAAAAATTACAAATACTAAAGAAACATAATATGAAAACACAAAATCTAACGTAAGTCATTTTCTTCTTTAATTTTTAAACAAATAACATAACAATATTTTACTTGAATCCCCTAAAACACAAAAAAAAACATAGGTAGACCTACTATGAAATCACAAAATCCTATCACAACATCTAACGTAAGTCATTTTCTTCTTTACATTTTATACAAATAACATTACAGCATTTTACTTGAATTCATTGAAACATCACCAACAATAGATAACCCTATTTTCGTATGGATGTAAACAAAATTGCATTATGGCCATCTGTTTTGATGTAAACAAATGTAAACTTGAAAAGTTCAGATGGTTGACAACAGAATTCAGCACACACTATGAAATTTTAAAAGCCTATAGGACAAAGGGATTTCACGGGATGTCACTCAAACCCGCAAAAGGCACATCTAGAGGATAAGAGCTTTGAATTTATGCCAAATACGCCTATAAAAATAAATATTTAGGTGTTAATTTAATTTGCTGCATCCAAAAATCCAACAAATTCTTTGAATAATGTAGATACTTAAGTCCGTTTTGATGTTAACGATTACTTTTCTAGCAACTTTATAAACTATTCATCAAAACATAATATATTTCCATTCACCTATTTAAGAAGTATTTCCTGTCCTCTGGTGTTATATCTAGCGAGTTATCAAAACAGTTAATGAACATTGAAGAGGAACGTTTAGTGGACATCAGCTGATTCAAAGCCACCCGCGACCGGTCAAGTCGCAAGCACGGAAAACCCAAATTACAGATTTCAACATGTGTTCCTTGCTGGTTCCATAAGCAGCTAAAAACAGCCTAGTGCATTCTTAACCTCCGTATGAATTCACTTCTTCACAAGACGTTCGAGTGAATAATTATTTATTGAGACAGAGACAAAATGCTGCGTATTCCAATATTTATGTGGTTCTGACATAAAAAAACTTCTGACTTAAGTCAGGGTCGAACCGGTAGGTGGCGTCCCCATCTCAATGATTGCTGATTGATAATAATTACCTTATGCCTCATAGTTTGGTGAGTATTTAAATACCCGACACAAACAATAACAATGAATACTGATGCACCAGAAATTAAGTTTTGTTTTCTTATTGAAATATGAGGTCAAAACCGATAATAGACTGTATTTACTATTGTAGAGGTCCTGGCTAGTTACACATTTTATGTTTAACCTAGAATATTTGTTGCACGCGCAACCTCACAACAAAGAGATGTAATGACATGTTATTCGCTTTCGCAACAATGTTCTAATAAACTCGGACATTTTTAAGAACGAAACACCAATAGATACTTATTCAAGAACTTTTGTGTATTATTATGAACATGTTAACATGCAAATTACTTCTAATATAACATCATTTACATGTTTCATACGCTTCAGCTCGAAGTGTTTTGATCGCTACAAATTATCGGGTTATTCATTAAGTGACGATGTTTTAAAATGATTGCACGTTTCTTCTCCAAGTGGTTAGCCTTGAACAACAATGTAACAGCTGATTATACAGAATAGTGTAAATATGAATTGCACTTTTAAACTAGAATTTGTCCAATTTTAATGCAAGAATTAATCAAGGCATAAATAGGAACATACCATTATTAGACAATAGCATGATTCAACTAACTCCCTTATAGCATAACCTTCCTTATAGATCAGTTTTAAATGTTTTATACCCGGATTGTTTCTTGTTATTTATCCACCTTTTGAAACAAGAATATACGATGTTTATAAGCTCGAGCACCCCTCTGTTTATAAAGAATGATAACCGAGAACTCATTTATTGGTTAGATATGAGTCGACAAAATTGATTCCATTGGTTGATTCCATGTTTTTTTATCCACCTTTTAAAACAAGAAGATCCGATGTTTATAAGCTGGAGCACCCCTCTGTTTATAAAGAATGATAACCGAGAACTCATTTATTGGTTAGATATGAGTCGACAAAATTGATTCCATTGGTTTTTAATTGATCTTCCATCCATCGAATTTTCCTGGAAAACATAAATACATTTTGTGGTCTTGAAAAGAATGACTTTGATTAAAAAGTCAACGTTTCAAAGTTTTAGGGTTTAGTCATCAGTTAACTAATCATCTTATGTAGTAAACCTATTAAAACACTTTTGAAGACTCAAATCATGCCGTGTTGTCTTGACGTCATAAGTTTCCGATGACTTAACAAAGAAAACAGGATGTTTCCAAATCTTCAAGGACGCAAACGATAAAATAGGACGCAATTTGCACAGTTTCCTAATACATGGAAAGGGGTGTTATTTTAACAATCGGATATTTTCAAGGGTTCTCTTTTAGTTTCGAAGAGTAAATTACTTGTTTTCTGTGATTGAACTAAGTAATTTGTTATTCAATGGTTACAGTAACACTGGCTAGAATGTTAACATGGGAATTAAATATTTAATCCACAGTGTGTGTATACTTGACGGTCGTAGTCTAATTATTTTTTTGAGTGATGATTTGCGTTGTGAATCTGTTTTATGATTGTAGATATATCTTATGAGGAGTATAATATTTAGTTCTACAACTTTTCAGTTACAATTGAGTGCTCAAAATTTTGCTCCTACTGAGGAGCACTATACATGTATACACTATTACAAGTATAGTTTTCTACAGTTCTACAGGTTCCAAAGTTGGTTAAATAACAAGAAACAAAGAAAACTCCCTATTCATAAACCGGAGAGAGAAAACCCTCTATAAATATCCTCAAGCCGATCTAGCCCATAAGATTGTCAGATTAATCTATAAGGGGTTATGTGTAATCTATTACGACAGTTTCCATATGCTCTTATAGCCCATGTTGATCTGGTTGTAACAAAGACTTAAGATGGTTTTCTCAATTTCTCAAGACTATCATTGGCATACATAACTAATGACACTTCTTGTGTGAATTACATTTACCGTCGTGTGCCGAGAGAATAGCAGCACTTGCGTAATCGCTACCACAATGAAATTGCCGCGGTTTTATAATAACATAATACGATAAACACAACATCTGTTATTGTACGTCATGGTTAAATTCTTCGTGAGAAATTGCTAGTTTTGAAATCGATACCGTATATTTACTATAGCAAGTTAAAAGTGGTTTTTGTGTTCTTGATCTTGAGCTTTGAGGATTATTGTTTAGACGATGTTGTATTGACAAATGTTTTATTTACCAAAGCATGAAATTTCAAGACTTATAAGAGGGTTTTTATCATTGCCATTATAATAAAATATTATAATATCACATCGAGACAAGCACACACAATGTTGTATACAGCCTGGAATCGAAAGATGATTGTGAAATCATGTGAAATGTCACATGTAGCATTGTTACTGACTAAGATCAGCTGATTCTTTAGACATGGCCATTAAAAGCCAAATGATCAAAAACAGCTGCTGGATCCAGTTTCGAACCACCAAAAAGCTACAACAGACTTTTCTCAGGATATAACCGACTTCTTCTGATTTCTTATGATTATTAAGCCAGAACTAAAACTTAAACCACTCTACCAGTCAATGTCATAATACATTGATAAGTATACCATTAATAGCTATACAACATTATTAAATTTAATAAATCCTTAAAGTGTGTAATCAAATGCTTTGGCTTTTGTAAATAGGTTATAAAAGTTATACTCCAAATAATGCAGTAGAACTGTAACTTAGTTTTTGAAACTTTTATAAATTGTTTTAATTTAAACACCGATATTTTGAGTAGTACCAGCAAAGAATAATCAAAATCTCAAAACCAAGAGTCGAAAAATATTCATGAGTCCACTCTAAAGCAAAAATCCTAATTTCACACTGTTAAAACGTTTACCCTTTTAAAACCTTAGAATTTCAATGACATGGCTGAGGTTAACATCACACATTTTCCTGGATTCCAAAGCCCACATAAAATGAGACGGTCGGTGATAGAAGACATTTTAGAAATGATTTTCCCAGACATTTAGAACCTTCTTGATATGCAGATCCAGTGAACTCATCAATACGGAGAGCGAGTAAAATTTGCACAATCAAGAACAAAGTTACGAAATTATTAATCGGAACGGTGTAATTTTCACATAAAACTTGACTTAATGGCTTCTCTGCCTGGACTCATGCTCTGGGGAAGTGGTTACGAACTATTTTTACAAAAACTCCAAGGTCTGCGAGGTCCTTCGTGAGGAGTAGCACGCATCCTTTACCTCGCTCTGGGCGGAGGACCTTTAATGGGACCGACAACCTGCTGTCAGCCCTGGACTGGTGGTTCTGTAACTGGTTCCCTCGACAGCCAAGGTCAGTTATATAATGAAAAAATAAGTCGAGTCAGTTATTTATAAGTTATTATAGTGTGGCTTGATCTCAGCGAGTTGGCTGTAGCTGGGCAACTAAGTGGGTATTTTCGCATACATATCAGAAGGTCGCTGGTTCGGAAAATCAGTAGCTTTTTGATGTTTCAAAACTTTACCCAATAGTCCTTGGTCATTGAGATTTAAAATCGTTATGGTTAATACACATCTGATCTTTGTCAGTAACAAACCAACAGATCACTTTTTCTCCATTTTTCACTCACTCTGCTTTCATAATAATTAGCTTTGAATATACGCACTTTCATGTGTGTCGTTGTTTTATAAAGAGTGCGGTGTTCTTATGGAACAATTGGTGTCAAATCTCCACTTCCGAGAACACAATTGTATGGTTAAACTTTGAAGACAACGGAGATCCTGGATATATAATGGACCTCGCCGATCAGTTCGTGAACTTTACTATAGGCCATGTTGCTGTTTAATTGTGAATAAATATATTTGAATTCGAAACTAAATCTTCAAATGGATTAGATGGGGTGGTTCCCGTCTTTTAAAACTTCATTATATAATTCAAACACACCCTCTTATAAGTGCATAATCCTTATGGTTCCTTATTTGTAAGCCTACTCGTTGTTGTCTCGTGCAAATGTCCACTTTTGTATACAATATGTGCCCGTGTCACGCATTTAAACTTTTGACAACCTTCTCGAAGCGACAGATTTATTAGTGTTCATGTACAAGATCTGAAGTTGAGGACTTAATCATCGAAACGCGTCATCCATAAGGATTACACAGGAACATTTTGGCAGTAGTCAGGTAACTTGATACCTTTTATACTTGTGGTTCAGCCAAAAATATTAAAGCTATGTCTCTGACCTGTATATAACTCGTATTTCTTGTTTTTCAGTAACTATAAAGTTGTAAACCATTACGCCTTCCCTTTGCATTATATTACCTTTTTATGACTTGATATGGTAATTAAAGCACACATTGTAAACTATTCTAAAATAAAATATAATCGTGCATTATATTTAATAACCATCCGTAAAACACACTTAAAAACTGACTTCATATTTTCCCATGAGTGTTTAAAAGACATTTTCCTAACTATTAAACTTTACTTGCTGGAAATATGTGTACAGTGTCAGCCATATTTAATCCACCAAGATCCAACCAGATTATTTACGAAAAGATGTATGACAACACTCTTCTTCTAAAGCTAAAACTGGAAGTCCCACTCAACTTGTGAGGAAACGATTTTTTAAATCGTTCTACAGACTATGACTTTACTATGCCAACCTTTCAGACATAAACCGCTGAATTCTCGACAAACGACAAGGACTTTCCGCGGACGAGGCGACTTAGGACGAACCGGAACTATAAAACTCGAGTTCAAGGTTAACAACTTTAAGTATTTTAAATAAAGTTTATCTTAGATAATCAACCTCCTCGTCTTAATGGGATTCTAGCTCCAGAACCTCGACTATGTTCTGATAAGTTATTTTAATCGGATCTACAACTAAATCTATCTGTATATTCGATGAGTGGAAAATTTCAGTCCTGTAGTTCAATATCTTTTACGAAAGATATACTTTAACATACAATCGTTATTCGATTAGTCAAAGATACAATCCATGGATATTAGAACATAAACTGTATGGATTATAAACATAAACAAATTACGTTACTGATACACGTCATACACGTCTTATTGCTTTTTATAGAGCTGTCAAAAACGTCCCGACCAGCTGTACGGTTACTATGTAGTATAAATAATCAGGCCAGGAACGTAATTTGTTTATGTGTATCATCCATACCACGATTACTAGAAAAATACCGGTATGGATCATAAACATAAACAAATGACGTTTTTGGCCCGAATTCTATATTAATAGCATTGAACATAATGTTTTGGCAGTTCCATTTAAACAATGTTAAATCATGTTTATTTTCGGGCCAAAAACGTCATTTGTTTATGTTTATGATCTATACCGGTATTTTTCTAGTATTCGTGATCCATACCGTTTCTGTTCTAATATTCGTTGTACAATCAATACAGATTGATATCCAAACATTTTGAAATCCGTGTGCATAAAACCATCCCAAAACTCAGTACCAACATTTTTTTTCATCCGTCGCAATTAAATGGAACTGATACCAACGCGTCTAACTCTAGTACAGATCACTGCGGAAATTTAATAAGAAACAAGTTGTTTGATAATTAGACCCATCAGGTCACTATTTGGTGGTGGTGGCCCTGAAAAAGTGAAAGTCGAGAAGGCACAGCACGAAACGCTAGCCATCGTTTACATAACTGTCGGGGATTTTGTTGAATCATTCAATGCTGATTCTGGTATGTCCCGATTTGCCCATTCCGAGCGGCAAGAGAATGGTAGATGATGTACATATACGTACATGAACGTCGGATTGTAGGTTTCACGTTCACTGCAGTTAATGTAAAACAAGGAGACCTGTGCGTAAATTGGGTTTTATCGGGTTCATAACTTAATTACAAGGTAAAAATAATAATGCAGCACCCTTGTACTTTTCAAAGATCTAGATCTACACCATAAATACTGAAGTGATAAACCTACCTCGGCGGCCAACGTCTCTCAATCAGTCAATCTTCACATTCAGTGCTACTTCCAGTTGCATCCCTGGCTCAGTACACTGCATTGCCGAATGCCGATGGATCACGATAAACATAAAAAATTACGATTTTGGTCCGAAACCTAAACTAATCCTATACTAATAGCATTAATTAACATATGATTTTGTTTACTTTCGGGCCAAAAATGTAATTTATTTATGTTTATGGTCCATACCGGGTCTTTTGAAGTATTCGAGGATAGTACCATAGATTAATAAAGCAACAATGTAAATAGGAATGTCTACGCTTTAATCTATAGTAGTATATATCTAAACATATAGTCAGGCTTACGGAAGCAAAACCATTATCAACTGTGATACACATATCGAAAATTGACAACAATGCAACAGCTGGTGGAACAACAATGGTTTCAGACGATTGGCGTCTTCCAATTTAGGTGTACAAATAAGAAGTGAACGTGTAACAGTGTTCTTGTTTATTGGTGAAGCCATTATGGCTAATCGGTTTGTCCTCAGTTTCTGGGTGACTACTGTAGGTGTTGTACTCGGGGCATGAACGGTGGCCAAGGACACATTTAGTTAACCAATTTTCACCTAAACATTTCACTGATTATGGGCACACATGGTTATATTTTTACTGGTTTTATGGAACATCCCCTACAACTCTTAATCTGGACTAGGCATATGAAAAAGAACTAGACTTTCAATCTTAATGTTTTGTTGTTAGTTTTAGAATAAAAATAGTCGTATTTCAGTGCGTTGCTGCCAATTGCTGACTTTTAAACGAAGTTAATCTGAAAGAACAGCTTATTGTAAGCTATAGCTAATATATATTTTACTAGGGGTCCATAGCATCAAATGCTGCTTTTCAATAATGTATACGAATATACACACTATAGTATGAATATTAATACTATGAATATTCAGAGTATTAATATTATTATGAATATTAAATACACACTTTTTACACATTTGCAATAATATCAACTAGTTTACCTGTTGCTCGAATTCGAGCAATTGCGAACTATTACAGGCGTTATTTTAAAACGAATGACAGTCATAATTTCCGATGACTTTAAAAGAGTCGACTCAAAGATTATGGAAACACTCATGATGTACATAACAGTTCGATATCATCAACATTTCTTGTAAATATCTTATAATTTTTCAAAAGCTGATATTGTATTTTAGCGTTTTATACAAATGTTTCCCACTCATTGCCGCATTAGGTTGTCCATAATAACGATTATAAACATTCTAATAAAACAGTAGCCTATTTCTTTTTCTTCTACTTGGTGGTGTTCTATGACTTTCCAAGGTGTTTCTGTAGTTTGCAAATCGGTTCTGTCAATGATTGCGCAAGAAATAATACCCAGCTGATCATAATGTAAACAAATAAGGATCCCCTTTCACTTCATGAGGATAACATGGAAACTTTAAAAGCCACTGGGGCAGAGCCCAAGAGACATTTTATCAAAAATGTATGGTCAGTTTGCAAATCTATTTCACACCTAGACGCACATTTTGGTATATAATATGTGGGGTTAAATCTTAAAGCAAAAAGCCTTATTGTTCACAAAGTATGTAGGCCTAGCGTATTATTAATATAGATTTCATGTCAACTATCATGGCATTAACTCACTTCGTCAGTGGCGCAGTCAACTATTTTCTATATAAATATAATAATTGGCTATAGATGGTCCATATAGATCGTATGTCTACTAAGGTATCTCGTTGTGTACACCAAACATAGCCCCTATAGACTTACACCCTTTGGGGCAGCTGAAGACTGGTTTATTATATGTTTCCTACTTGGTTTTAAAAGTGGGTGTCTTTATTTATTGATCCTTTGTTTTTTATGTTGTATTTAATAATGCATTAAAAACATGGAAGACAAATTTATTTGTAAACCATTGCTTGTCCTTTCGTGTAACCCAAAAGTAAAAACACAAATTATAAAATTTACCCTAAACAAAAGATAATAATTTTGTTAACATCACCGGATTCAAACGAAGAAAAGTGAAACGCCTATCGAACGAGCTTAAAATATTTTGAAACCCTATGGAAATTTCACTTGCACTATTCAAATGCAATGGTTAAATGTACTTTTGTTTGTCGATGAGTTAATTATGGTTTCATCCATTTTTAGGTTGTAATACAAATATTCAAATATTCATTTGGTATTATATCCGTTAGAAAGTGAAAGTGTCTCAAACTTAGCAAATTTTATTCACATAACAAAAAAATTCAAATAATTTTACAAACTCAAATTCAAGTAAAAATATTATTAACTTATCAAAACAATTTCCCGGGAGTCCATAGTCCATTCGAATGACAATTATTGATGTAGATGTTACTTTCACAATATCTGAGTCTCATTCGGTGATTTAAACCTCATTAAGTGACCAAGAGTTATTTAAAGAGACTTGGGAAAGCTCAACTCAATGACAACACTCTGTAATGATTTCGAATATTATAAAACTATCACTTTTATGGCTTACTTATTTGCCTCATTTAAAAAGAAGTTTAAGCTTACAGGCTAATATTACAATGTTAGTAGGTGACAAAAAATCTTTAGAATAAAATAAAGGCCAATAAATATTCATCAATCAAACTCAATCAACAAAAGACCTCCAGTGGAATTAAACAGGCCAGTTGTATTATTATGTAAGTAAAATTTAAGATAGTAGAAATACTAATTCCGGTTAATTTGTACAATTAAGAGATGATTATTTATGTCTTTTAACGAGGTTACCATATTATTACAAGGTTGTGACCTAAATAGCACGACAATTGTTGTTTATGTATTGGTAAATAGAATAATTTTAATGTTTCAGGAGATTTTAAGTTGTCAAATATATAAAGAGTAGTCCTGATAACAGTCATTTAGGCTACTATAATAGGGTCCAACATTAGCTGATTGTTGTAAATGATTAAATAAGAAGACGGTTAAAATTATGTCAGTTATAAGACAAATAATAAGATATAAGGTATAACCTTCAGTAATACCTTCAGTAGAGTTTTAAGTTTTTTCTCGTACAATTTTGTGTACATGTTTCGGAGATTTTCACCACTATTAAAATGTAACATAAAACAATTTGTCAAAGTTTGGACATAAGATACGTAAGTAAAATAATATTAGTGGACGACAAAAGGAAGTCTCATGGATGTATTCTACAGACCCGAAGGAAAACAATAACCTATTATGAAATGACATTAATTTTCCGAGATATCGATTAGAGATTACATTCAATACCTATCATAAGCGATGTCATAACTGCAGTAGGTACATCTGTTTGTGGTTCAGTACCTATTGGGACGTCGCGCCGCGCCGCAAGGACCTCTCTGACTTCCTTCTTTCATACATCATCGAATATCATTGACCTTTCAAGTTGGAGGTCGGATAATGGTGCTGCGTGGGTATCTTGCGACACTTTGTCGATGATTCCAGCTGATTGTAAGAACTAATCTTCCAGCTGATTGTACGAACTAATATTCTTCCAGCTGATTGTACGAACTAATCTTCCAGCTGATTGTAAGATAAGAACTAATATTCCAGCTGATTGTACGAACTTATCATCCAGCTGATTGTACGATAAGAACTAATATTCCAGCTGATTGTACGAACTAATCTTCCAGCTGATTGTAAGATAAGAACTAATATTCCAGCTGATTGTACGAACTTATCATCCAGCTGATTGTACGATAAGAACTAATATTCCAGCTGATTGTACGAACTTATCTTCCAGCTGATTGTACGATAAGAACTAATATTCCAGCTGATTGTACGAACTTATCTTCCAGCTGATTGTACGAACTAATCTTCCAGCTGATTGTACAAACTTACTTCCAGCTGATTCATCAAACTAATCTACCGAAGACTGCACGTAATAACCTTTATGCTACTAGCTCATCCTCCACCGAATTGTTTGAACATGTTTTACTCTTATGATAATTAGAACTAATCTACCATCTGAGTATTTGGACTGATTCTACAGCCTACATTTTTCGTATGCACTAATTTTCTTGTTGGTTGGACGGACTAATCGTCTAGCTAGTTGTACCGTACGAATCAATCTTCAAACTGATAGTTTATTCTTCGAACTTTATTCCATCCGATTTTACAAGCTATTCTTCCAGCTGATTTTACAATTAATTTGATCTTAAATCTGATTGTTATTTTGCCGATTGCTGAGTGTATTTAATTGGAAATAAGGATATTACTATAGCGGACTAATAGTTAACAAGTTAATAGCTGATTAACATATCCTCCTCTCAGCGCTATCATACATAATTAGAGTATCGTTGTTCAGATCTTCATCTTTGTATACCTGTTAAGAATACAAATCATTTTCTGACCAGATACCCCCATTCTTCAAACCCAATTAATGAATTTTGCGACACAATGAATATTACGAATCCATCAACTCATGTCTACTCTAACATGTAAAAGAACTACTAAACTGTAGTGCTTTATGAACATTTATGACTGGTATTTTTTATGGTTGTACAACAAGTGAGGTTGTACAAAATAGTCGGTTTCCCGTGGTTACCTCAGACGGTCCACGAGTTCAGTAGTGTTCAGTGGTGTGTAGTTTCAGTGTTCTAGTCGACGACCAGTCCAGCAGGTATGTGTGCCAGAATGGTAGGCAGCAAACTAGCAGATCTACAATGTCAACTGGTACAGCGCTTCCTGCAAGTACGGCAATAAATGAATTTCCTAGTTCTGGTAGCAAGCAAAATATAAACAAGTTGAGTTCGTGGTATGTTAGAAATTTGATGTTTTTCCACATATATATTTTAGACGTTCATAACTTTTTCAGCTATTTTTGTTTTATTTTGAGTTATTCCATAGCTGAAGCATTTACTTGTTTATTTATTTAACCATTTATTCATTGTTTATTATTAATTTATTTCATCGTTGGTATGAACAGGTCTATGTTGTTCATAGAATTATTTCGAACATTTTCTCATGATAAAAGTGTTACGCCACACTGGAAAGAAAGTGTTAAAGCCGTTTTGGGATCTTTAAATATCCCTAAAACGACCATTTCAATCTTCAGGTGAAAAGGAAAATTTAAAACGACTAAGTGTGTAAATCGGGAAACGCCGGAAAACACAATAGCTGAAAACAAAAGGTGTTTAGAACAGTCAAAAAGAAAAAATAACGAAGGCAATTGAATCACAACTGAAGAGTGCGAAAGCTCGAGCAATAACTACAAGTTTTTTATGGATTTTTAAAGGTTCAAATTCTTGACCAGTCATATCTGGGTAAAACTTGTATAATACAATTGGTATAATATTTTGACAGTACAAAGCTCTATGATAAGTGGAAACTCCAATAACCAGGCAAACGAGGCATTTGAAAACGATACATCTAACCACTCCGCTACCCAAAATCAGCTAAACTCGTACCACCTTCAACCCCTTCAACTTAAGCTGACCTTATTAACCTATCATAACCTGTCAGAGGTTATGTTCAAGTTTTCGCCACTATGTGATCCACCCAAAAATGTATAGGAACACGAACAACAACACCTTAACGACTGATAAAGTGCTGATGCTGATACATTGAAGGAATCAATTCCCAGGAGTACTCTCACGGTTGTGTAGACTGTAGACTGTAGAGTATACAAAGGATTACCTCATGAGATAGGAAGGAATGTACAGGTCAAGTTGAAGGCCTCATAATTAGGTCGGCGACAATCGCTTGTGTAAGCAGTTTTGTACACAATCGCAAGTATTGATGCAACGATATCAGCGTTAATGGCGCGACCTTGCTGTGGAGGACAGTTATTCGCGGTTTGCATCAATAATTTAATACCAATAGTTTAGTGGTCCAAAGGGTTTTCAGCTTATTGTACACTCAACATAGAAAAGAATAGAAATAAATGTTACGATTCCCTTACCATGGGTCCCTTAATTCATTGTCAAAACCTTTCCCAACGTAAATGGTTCCAGTAGGCCTATGGTTAAATTGTGGAAGAAAGGAAAGAATGAATTAGTTTTGAATAATACAGTCTGACCTTGTAGTAAATACAGTCCATTAGTTTTAATCAGAGGTTTCCTAACGAATTGTGAGCTAAACTATTCATTGACACCTGGGAAATCCTCATGAATACTATACTAACCAAGCACATAACTACTTAGACACAACAGCTTGGCAATCTTCAAAATTTATCTTGAAAATTGGTTTAGATTTTTGTCTGGAATAATGAAGGTTAAGAGTAATATACATTTTACTACACCCTCCATAGATTGATGGGTAGTTTTCATCCATAGAATGTTTGACATATTCTAAAGCGTAATATGGAAGGATTTATTTTCTACTTGAAGACATTATTCAATTTGGCTCGTCAAAGCCCATGCTCATGGTCAGGATAGACAACTATATACATCGATGGAACGGACAAATGAATACGTGGTCAACCAATTAAATCGTAGAAAATACCTTTTTAGGGTCATTGGCTATATAATTAGTTGGTAGCTTAGACAGTAACCGAGTTAGGCATTCGTGGCTTTCCTCCTTGACTAGAGAAATGCCAAATCTGTGCCACTAATCAACCAAACTAAATGTCAACTACTGTTTCTACGTTTCAAAACCAACATCATGATTCATTCTCACGACAGCCATGTGTTGAAAATGCTGTCTTACGCCTACACGAGCAGAACGAGGAAAAGACGAGTGTGGTGAAAAAATGAAATGAGGCGGGAGAAAACTAGCGGCGTGTAGATTGCAATAGCAAGCAGATTTCACAAACACTTTAGCAACGCCTGGGCTGCGACGCCGTCCTTGTCTTTGTCCTGTGGTCCTGTAGGACCTTCGGACTGCCGGGCATTCATCTGTATGTCCGACTCACGATAGCCTAAACCTATCGTGAAGGTGAATCGGTCAGTTGAGGTGTGGATTGTTTGTAAGAAACAACTTAATAGAATAAATAACTTACTATAGCTGGATATCTGTGTTGTCTGGTAATTTAGAAGGTTGCCGGATTGATCCGGGAAATTCAAAAGCTTGCACAGTTTGAATCAGGATTCAGCTGACCTTGAAACTAGCGCATGTGATAAATGGACGTTGGCTAAACAGCTGATCAATGCGTCAGTAACAAAGCGACACAGTCGTCCTGATGACCTTCATACTGCAGGGGATCTTGTATTTTAATGTCCACTGTCCAATTCACATGCCGTCAGTCAATATCATAACCGTGAATAGCACCGTGGATGTGAGTTGTTAAGTTGATTTATTGAGGTCCACAGAAAAATCACTTCATCACTTAACCATAGCTGGGTAGCTGAGTGGTTAAACAATAGCTATCGATAAATATATGGAACTGAAAGGTGACAGAATTTTACAAAATGTGTAGAAAACTTGTTGGTTAATAGATTAAACTTAGAGTTTTGCTAAAAAAATTAAAGAATAAGGTGTGTCCACTGTCCAGTCCACACCAAGGTATTCTGTATTGGCTCCACGCCAGTGTAAGAAACGTCAACGAAGGAAGAATCAGTAATGTTGTATTTAAGATTCAGGGAAATATTAAGCCAACTCATTGATGCACTCTGTGGTGAGAGTTAATGGACATGAGTTGTTTCAATGTTTCATTCAGACTTCACTGATTTCTAGTAGTTTACCCGTGCTTTTCAACGGTGTATAGCCACGGAAAAACGCCAATTAGTCCTAAGGAGGTAAAGTAGAAAATAACGCATAGAATCGCCTCTTGCCATAGAACAGATAGTGGTTTCTATAGTCAATGGTCCAATAGGTGGCAAATTAGCGTACTTAATTGCAAAGAATATAGTTGGCCTTTTACATTGTTTTCGGAGAAACACGAGTACAATAACAAATTTAAACAATGTAGGTTTAATTTGTATACGGAGAAAGGCAAACAACAGTCAAGACACTTCATCATAGACCGAGAGATTTGCAAAGTATACATTTAATGCTTTGAATACATCGTTATCTACCCAAGAGTACTTAAATTTGTACTTAAATTTGAAAATAACATGTATCAAAGATGAACAATATCGATATCACTACAACAGTGTTAGCCACTACCACTGGTATCATGAATTCTACGAAATCCTGATAATATCGGACTGTAATCTTCCACTCTACTTACTGTCAAAGTGTTACACTATCAAGGACGAACCTTTCTCCTGCCTTACTCTGTTGGACTCAGAAGACAGACGATAGATGTCCACCCAGGACAAGAAAGGATGTAGAAATTAATGTAGTTCTACCAAAAAGTAAAGAGTGGCTCTTTCTGTCGTTCTACTAATTCTTCTTTACTTATCGCATTTCATTAGTGTTCAAATGCTCAATACTTGGGACTCGTTAGTTGAGGGAGTTTTGACGTTTCTCGTGGCAATTGGTAAACGTTTCTTGACTTTTCTGAATCTGAAATCCGATTCGTTTCTCAGGCGATAAAGTACCTAATCAAAAACAAGATTAAACCACAAACCTAGCCTAAGCTGGAAAACCACAAAACATGTTGATTTTGAGAGTCCTTATAGCCTACAGCCGCTGACTCTAGACAATGGTTATTTGCCCCCTCTCGCAGTCAAAGGTTTATTTAGCTCATTGTAAATTGCTATTGAATACTGCACTCAAAGTGCACTTCAAATACAACATATTTTATAACAACGACCCGAAAAAATACTTCTAATATTTTAGGTTGTTTTGAGTTTTACGTAGCGTTACGAAGTGTGTAGTTACGAAGTGAAGTTTACCAACAGAGATTTAACGTACAATAGGTGAGGTAACACGACGAGTTGTTAATCTGTTGCCAACAATTAGCGATACTGGACCTTGACCAATCCGTGACCGCCGTAATGAAATTTGATACAAGGACAGAAAGTCCGGTGAGTCACGTCTCCGTCGTTAGCGAGTCATAGAGTCATCTTGAGATCTAGCGAGTCAGGTGGAAAATATTTGTCATCTGATAAAGACGTGTCATTGATTTGGCTGATAGCAGAGCTGTTTTGATACTAAGCTAACATCCGTCGTATCATGTGTTTACCTCACAAGACAAATATCCATAATTTATGAGGTGAGGGTGTTTTGGACAGCTGACGTGATGCAAATGTACTGGTAATTTGCGGTTTTTGTATTTATTTGTATGTTTTACTATTTATATTTTTCTGTTTAGTAATGAAACCTTAGAACAAGTCAAATAGTTTTTCGTCATACTGCAGCAAAAACAGCCGTTTTTAACACATGCATTGCGGGTATAAAGCAGCTCTTTTTCTCCCTAGAGAGTAAAAAGCGTGTTTAGCAACTAGGGAGTAAAAGTCAGCTGTTGTCAACTCAGTTGTTAACTCTAACCTGGCTAAATATTTACCATTGGAATTTCTACATCTGTTATAAACAATAGAGAGAATGTTTGTCCGATGATTGATGAAACCTGTATGGAAAGATCAGATATATTTCACTGAAAATAATGACGTTCCTGAATATACTATCCATGAAATAAATTTACCGTTGATAAAAAGAAGAAGGGTAAATTTCACATTGATATAAACGTAGAGGTTAGTAACTTTTTTGTAATGCCGTTGTTGTAACAGCTACACGTGGTTTGGATTATTCTTCTACAAAAGTTACAAAATTCCTCTGAAGTGACAGTTTATAACAGCAAATAATACACCTAGACGTACACTCAGACTGGAGGAACTGTAAACACAAGTTAGGTGTTCCAGTGATCGCAACATCAGTTTTGTTTTGTAATCGGAAATGCCTAGAATGTGCTTTTGTTTACTTGGACTCTCTACAATTTCGCGTCTTGTCCTTCCTGTTGCCAGTGGCTCTCTTTCTCTTTCTGTGTCAGTTGGTTCTTGTTTGAGGTCTTCTCATAAGTGATATCTAAGTTGACTGTTGTTGTTTGTTCTGCTTCAATAGATAGTTTAATTTATTACAATGTAATGTTATCTTCCACGCTTACATGAATTGGAGGCGATCCCGATAGAGTAGGTAAAAGCCTTTAATTTTTAGTTAGGAAATATTGCCATTTTGTCATTTTGACATCATATAGTTGTCCACATGATTTGAAATAAACACAGGACCTAACACGTGATCTAAAAAATTAAGTACATTTATGACCGGCAACACGTGTGTGAGTAGATGTTTACTATCTTTATAAGCGGGTTGTTCACGTCTAAAATAATGGGGGGAAATATATTTGGCATTCTAACGTAGTCGGGCATCAAAATACACATCAATACACGCTTTATGTTTTACAAATGGATGTGATGTATACTTGCATAATTGAAAGACAACAATAACATCTTCGAGTTAGGCTCTGAGCTTGTCTGCTAACATCAACATGTTTCATTATAGTATTAGAGTACTGTACGAGCAAGGCTGTCCAGTGCATGCAGCAGATCATTTGCGTTTTTTATGCAGCAATAATTTCTAAGTAATATACGGTTTAGGCGTCACCTTACATTAATAAACGTTTTTTCATTGGGTATTAACCTTGGTGGATCAGGAACAATTACTTTGGTGATGATTTATTGCCAGAGAAACTAACTTATTAGTGCTTGTAAAATGCAAAGTCCTTCCTGGAACGTTGACGAGAACTTAATGAAAATACAGTATAGTTAGTTTGAAAGAAACAATCATGAAATATTATTTTTTAACTGAACGTACAATGGTTGAGCGAAAGTTGGTAACCCAAAACCACTTTCAAATGAGCCAAAGTACCTTTTAAGCTTAAAAAGAATGTTATATATTAACATAAGTTATACTAGTGTACCTGTTGCTCGAATTTGAGCAATTGCGAAGCATTACAGGCGACTCACGAAGATTGTGGAAATACTCACGATCTACACAACAGTTAGATATAATCAAAATCTTTTGTAAATATCTTATCTTTTCTCAAAAAGCTGATCTTGTTTTTTAGTGTTTCTACAAATTTTTCCCTCTCATAGCCGCATTAGGTTGTCTATAATAACGATTATAAATGAAAAAAAAAAACATTATTTATTTTCTTCTACTTGGTTGTGTTCTATGACTTTTTCTATGTTTCCATTGTTTGCAAATCGGTTATTTCAATGATTGCTCAAGAAATGTAGCATATTGTTAATTCAGTTTTATTTTTAGCCTAGGCTATATCAAATTGTCCAGGATTTCTCTCAAAAAAAAAAAAAAAATTAAAACAGCCTGGAGATACCATGGATTAGTTAGTACCTATATATACCAAATTTCATCAAAATCGGACTACACGTGTGGTCTGAAGCTCTGTAGGCCTACACATCCACACACAGACATCACTTAGAAAACAACATTTTTTTGTTCTGAGGGGCCCAAAACGGATATCCACTCAAAACTGAAACTCGAAAATTTTGACGAAAACAATACTTTCTCCATACTATGTATGGTATAAGGAGAAAAAGTAAAAATCATACTTTGATAATCATTATGTTCAAAATGTCCTGTAATAATACTGTATCTGTTTGCCAGCGATTTAATTTACATTTGAAGGAAACAAATGGCTAAAACCGGAGGTCTTGAATTGTAATGGGGGACATAGCTATTTCAACGAGACCGTGCGTGGCATTAAAATCACATCAGTAAATTCCAAATACTAGTTTGAGTTTTCCTGGTGTATCAAACGACTTACTCTAAAGTTTTCCTTGTAGACCCAGCTTCAATCAAAGCTAACTATAACGAATCGAAAACAGGTTCCATTCTAATTTACTGTGGTCTTTTGACTTTTGATTAATGGAGCCACATTTTTTTCGTTCTTCTATTTGTTTTGCAAACGTTGATGTAAGATGAAGTCAAATCCCCTATTTGTGGTTCTACATGATTACCCTTAATAAATTACATTCGCAATAAGCTAAAGGGATTGGCGTAAAGGTGCTGTAGTGTATTTGTAAAGAGATGGTGTTTTAAAAGAATAAAATAAAAATAAAATCAAAGGATCCGTTGAATATAAATAAATGTGAAGAATAACGAAGGTAGGTAAATATTATGTACTGGGTTAGAGCATGCTACCTCTTGGTCATAAATACAAAAGTGAGATTAGTTAAATTAAGAATAAACAGAATTAATAATAAGTGCGTACTTGTCTTGTATGACAGTTTAAGCTAGGTACTCTTAAATATTTTATCCAGTAAGTATACCTAAGAGCACTTTACTTCACAAGAAATACTCCGGCAGAAATAAGATAGTAAGAACTTACGTTCTATAATAATACCTCGGTAGCAATACCCTTATATTGTTGATTTATTTATTTCGTTTTTTAAATACATTTCTTATTGAGGTTCTTTTTTGCAAACGTTCCATTAATGTTACGTGTTCGAAACCCGAGGGAATTGCAAGAGCGCTTGTGTTATGTTCCCCGGACGTCTTGTTATTGTCGGGTTTCCGCATTGGAACTGGAAATAACGTTGTAAACATGATGATGAAATATATTTCTAAAACTAAATGAACTTACTGTGATTAATTACTTCACTTAAGACTGTGATGTATTTAAGCTAAATATAAATGCAGTGTGTAGAACTAAACGAGATAGCCTGTACCTAGACTATAACCCCGCCGCAGCAAACCTGCAGACTAAAAGCGAACTTGCATATCTGTAGCCCTGTTCCAAATGCCAAATGCCCGATTGGATTTTCCCTTAAATTGATTTAACATTAGGTTGAACGAGTTTGCTGAGACCTAGGTTTGCTGCTTCGGGAAGGGCAATAAGTGTGTTTTAGTAAAATATCAATATCTTAGTATAAAGTAAATAAATTTTCCAAGTTTGTTTGAAGTTTTATCAACATATACCCATAAACAAGCCAACTAAAAGAGCTCCATAAAAATAACATGGGAATTGTTTGACAATATTTTATTAACAATATTGTCAACCCTCAGAGCTGCTGTTAATTAATTACTGGTTCCTGTCGTATAAACCGATCCTTCCAAAAAAGCCAAATTTAAATGACAGCTTGTTGTAAACTATAGAATGTTAATTTGGTGTCACAAAAATAGTTAACATTTTGAAAACTAAGATAAGAAATTTAATTTTATAATGTATCAAGCCAATGAGATTAAAACATGTTTTTAAATTAAATAATTATTGCATATAGATGGGCTAACTACTTCAATATACCAAAATCAAAATAGTACGACATTAACTGATAAATTTTATCAGTCATTGATTATAACGAACGAAGGCAACGAAGGCGTACAAGGTGAGACAATGACCAGACGCGGAACTCCTTAACAGTCTTGAAAGGCCGCGCCTGACTGCGACTGCGTGGTCGTGCTAGCGCGGGAAACGAGACTTGCCTCGCGCAGTGCGCAGTGACGTCATCACCAGCTGTTCGCATGCGCGGTGGTCTTCTCATTCTCACAGAATCAGCTGTTCCAAGGAAAACGCTAGAGCTGCTGCTGCCTCGTGGTCTTCTTGTAAAGTAAAGCCCAACCAAATTTTCGTGGTTACTACTTGTAAATTGTCAGTGGGTTGGGTTTATACAATTATAACTGATGCTGTTTAGTTAGATTATTATGTCATTCAAATAAGGTTTAGCTTGGATGTGATTCAATACATTAAATATTTAGTTTTATGTGCTGTGTTACACTCTTTAAATAATCTGATTATATGGACAATGAGAGAAGTAAGAAGAAATTTTGTATTAGGGAACATATTATAAACCAAACAGTTTTTTTTTTTTACTTTTTATTAGCGAATTTCCCATATAGGGAATAAGCTATTACCGTAGTACTCATGGTAAGACCTAAACCCGGGACTGACTTACTTTTTTATTTTGAGGTCCTTAGAGGGACATCATATTTGAACTAATTCATATACCGTATATATGTCCGTTAGCACGATAGCTCGAACAAATATGATCTGATTTTGATGAAATTTGGTATAAGGGTGTTAACCTACATTTATTACAAAGATATGGGAATGGGTTTTTATAGGGTGAAAATTGAATTTTCCCATTTTTTACCAAAAAAACAAACACAATATTGAAATTTATTTCCAAACTATTTTGAAGAGCTTAAAAACAGTGGCGTCATTTCACCAAATCCTTGGGGAGGGGGCAAACACCGGGGGGAATACCCCCAGCAAACAAGGGGGGTCCCCCGGAAAATTTTGCAGTTTTGAAGCAAAAAAAGAGGGGTTTGGGCTTATTTTAATTGTCAAAAACACTTCAAATAAAAAAAATATGAGTAAAATTTATTTAAATTTAGGCAGAAAATTAATGAAACTAAGAATTATTGACAACAGACAGAAACACAATAATTTTATGTTGGTAAGTTAGTCATCTAAGAAACCTGATAAATAGTTAGATGTATTAATATTATGTTTGTAATTAGATTCATGACCAATTTCTCTTGTACAACATTTAGCAATGAGTGTGGTTGTTTATAGCCATTACTTCTCTGTGCCTATAGTTTATAACAGTTTATTTTGTTTTTTAAATAAAATACAAGAATTTGAGAACTTAAAAGCAAATCAAATTTTATCGCCAATAAAAAAATTCGACATTTTAAAAGTACAAATGGTTCAACTAATTTAACTATATTAAATTGGTACCGTAGTCTATAATGTTAAAAAAAAATACTTAAAATTTATACACATGTACCTATGATTTTAATGCTTAGGCTAAATAATTCATAAAAGTAAATGACAAAGCAATGCTTCTAAAATATCTGAATTTTTATTTATACTGTATATATAAACTAGAAGTAAGTAGTGGTTTATCGTACAGCACCAAACAGAAAAAGTAAATGAATAACAAAACTACTAATTTATGTAAACTCAAAATGTGCTATCTAAGACAATAAAACAATAATAATCTTTGTTTCAAATTACTGTACAAGAATATACAGATTTTTGTCTGCTGTACTTTTATGACAGGAGAAAATATTTGTTTATTGGCTAGTACAGCATATTTTTTTTCTCTAGCCCAGGATCCAGGGGCGGCAAATGCCCCCCCTGCCCCCCCCCCAAATGACGCCCCTGCTTAAAAAACAAAGAATTTAGTATATTGAAGCGTTTTTATGCGCCTAATGGTTACGGAGAAAATTCCAAAAAATAGTAAATTTAAAATTTCTATGTTATTCTTATGGAGAATAAGTAAACTGTTAAAACACTTTTTTACTCCCCTACCCCTGTTTTAGAAAACCTAAGTACTCGGTATACTAATGCTATTTAAATAGGGAATAAATGGGAAATTTTTAAGGAGAAATTTTAGTCTAAATCCAATCAGGAAAATGGAAATTATCGCTTAGTCTGCATATTACTCAACTTCTTCCAACTGATACTAATCCTATCCATGTTTCTTTCATCACTTGCTTCTCACGAGGATTCTCACAACCATTAGAAAGTAACAAGAGCAGAGTTTGGATTGTTTCCCTTCAAAAATTAAAAATGAATCTGACTTATATAAGTTTCTAAACTTAGGTGTTTTTTTGGATAGGATACTATTTTATTATATAAAAGTAAAATGTGGAATATTAATTTTGTACAATATACTACTAGAGAACCGTGCGGCTCAATGAGCCGCATAGTATGAAACATAACGCCGAAGAAAACGTTATGCTTACATTCGAGTAATTCTAGTTACATCTTAGAGTTGTTTTAGACTAAGGGAGTATGTTTTATCTAGCCTATGATAATATTCAACTCACCAAGTGAATGTGTATCTGGATGGGTATCTGTGAGACCGGTTGGATAGACCACACCTCTCATTTTCTACTCTCCTCATACGCATAAGATATCTTATTATTAATTGTCTCCTCCTCCTGTTTTCAATATTTCTTCTTTGAACTTGAGGCATTTTCTGTTCTTCCAACAAAACTGATTAACTGTATAACTTGTTCTTACCCTACTGAATATTACAAACATAAATATTTACTCCCAAAAATCTAATGAGTTTCTTTTTATAAACAGCTGTTTTTTTTTAATTTTTTCTATGTATTTCTTATGGGGAAAACCCGACCTTTGATAGGATGGTTCGAGTGAAGTTTGGTGCAGATCCGTCAAAAGGGCTCTGCCCCAGAGAGTTTTAAGTGGGCCAATGTCAGACTTTTTGATCTACAATGTTTACAAATAAATATAATTTAAAAGCAGATGTTTACTTTCACCAACTGTTTTTAGGTTTGAATAATCACAACATTCTGTATTAGCATTAGTCATGATTTGAAATAGTGCCACAGTGTTTTTACAGAGTGCAGCACAGAAAACTATTTTACTTTTGAATAAGTCCAAATGTATTAAACCCCAATCGCAGCACACCTGTGCACTCAACAACGTTTAAATTCTCCAATGTTAAATATTAAAACATAAAAACCTTCATCAAAGTATTATAAACAATAAAAGGGATGACTTTTTTAAATTTATGACAACAGCTAATTTGCAACCAAAAGGTGAGTGAGCGTAGCGAACGAACATCAACCTGGAGGCAAGTTAGCATAGCGAACAAGCTAACCTGAAAACGAGTGAGCTTAGCAAACCAGCTCCAACCTAAAGGTGAGTGAGCGTAGCGAACGAACTTCAACCAGGACATGATTGAGCCATGCAAATACTTATGAAGTTAAACGGGGCAAAGCCCGCGGGTACAGCTAGTATATAGATAGATGCTTTGTGTATTTAATCATTTCAGATAATGAAGTAGCCATCCCATCTATAGGTACCAGCTGAATCATTTTTTTTTATTCAAATAGAACATTGATGAATGAGTCTCTTACAAAATGTTCTACTGTCAAAATTATATTTCCTTTAGTTTTTGTTGCAGTGATAGTTTATGTGACGGCGCCAACACAAAAGGGGTATTTTTTCAAAGGCGAAGATGAGTGAAGGACAAGTATGGATAAATGAGGGGATACCTTTCTCACTAAGATCAGCTGGTTCATTAGACGGGACCACTTAAAGGCTAATGATCTAGGACAGCTGAGTCTAGTTTCAAACTATCAAAAACCCTCTGACTTTTCTCAGGATGGAAACCCCACAGACCCATGAGGTTCTAACTATGCCTGTGTCGTTAAATATTAATATTCATTCATGTTACAGGTAGAGGAGGATGGACGTGCCCCAGGATGCGGCCATTACTGTCCGTGGGGCGTACAAGATGTACTCCGCCCCCAACCCTGTGCTCAGGGGGCTCAACATGACCGTACACCAGGGTTGCATGTACGTATGTTATTGTTAATTATGCTTTTATAACTATAAAAGTTACGCAAATCAGCCAAAATCATCATAATTATGATCCCAATAATTAAGGGTTGCTAGGTGTAGTTCAGAAACATCTAAAGGCTCTTCGGATTATCCTTATGGCAAACTGGGTATCTTCAAATTATTTAATGTAAATTATCAAGAAAATTCATTCTGTATAGAGTATATACCCAGCTTAGTTTTTCCCAATGGCTGTTTCCTGAGAATCTGAAGGTAAACTTATTAAGAAAAATTTCGCTTCCAGGATAAAAATTTGAATACATCTATCCTTAAATACAAACAAAAGTTAATAATGTTTCTTGGGTACTTCAGTATTAAACGGAGGCCACATTTTGTCAGCGCGCTGCGGCGGTTATGTTAGGTTGGGTTATCATAATAGAAAGTATCGTTCGATTCATAACGAAGCGAGGAAAGTCCTACACACATAATATTTACGATAACCCAACCTAACATAACCGCCGCAGCGCGCTGACAAAATGTGGCCTCCGTTTAATACTGAAGTACCGTTTCTTGTAAGGAGTTAAATAAAATCTCGAACATCAGATCAAAATTAAAATGTCTTGTACAAGTTTTCATCACTTTTATCACTTAAACACCTCACTAAAGCCCTGTTCCCATGGGGCGTGAGGCATCGGAGTGAGCCTCACATTGTGAAAATTCGCTCTGTGGGGGCAATGTGGAGTGAATTTCCAGTGATGTCACTCAGCGGGATTTTTATACACGAACGGCCATACTTCGGATGAAACAGGTTTAATATTTGGGCGTGAGCAGCTAATTTTTGCATTCCTGGCTGTTTTTTGGCGGTTTTTCTGTGCTGGTTTAAAGTGTTGTGGTAGTGTTGGTGGTGTTGTAGAACTTCAGGGTTGTGCTATGTCAGAGCCATGGAGTACGTGTGTGTAGTGAGGATTCACAACAATGAAACTTTGAAGTTCCTTGAATTATGCGTTGCAGAACGGTCACTGTATGGTGCAAGCTGCAAAGAATACAAATATCGTGACTCAACCTTTTAACTAATTGCCATAAATTCCACTAAAATGCTATTAAAATCTGAAAATCTGCACTGCACAACTCCCAAACACTCTGCCGTCGTTGACTTTCTGAGGTAGACTTAATCCAAAAGATAGACCATGAAGCGTGTTTCGTGTGAACAGTCCACACCTTAGAACAGGTGGTATTCCCATCCCCACCACAGGGCGAGGCTCAAGTAAGCGTGATGAAGAGCGAAAATTCACATCCCGTGGGAACCCGGATTAACTCATGCAGGAGAGACGGGCTCGGTTCCTGGCATATCCATATAACTTTAATGGATTTGGACCACTTTTCCTTAAAAGCATTTAAATTAATAAGAGAAGCACTTACTTTGTATACATATATTTTAAGTTGGATGTGAATGCATGATGAGTGCAAAATGTAGTGAAATGACTTGTGTAATTTTTTTCTGTTTAAAATCAGCTGTTAACTTTTTTCCAAAGATACACATGAATTTCAAAGGACATGGCCAGGGGTGCCCACAGGGGGGTTTGATGTCGCAAAATGCGACATCAGAATTTTATTTGGGGGGGATTTTATGATTTTGGGGGGGATTCAAGCCAGTGGTTGGTTAAAAGCACATAAAAGGTTAATCAGATAATTTTTACGACCTCTTGATTAATAAATCATTTTATAATTGCTATAAAATATGTAGATACTTTTATGTGGATTTCCACTTTCTGACTCGTATCATGATTGACAGTGAGAACAACTCCATGCCAACTGCTTTCAAAGGATTATGGTTGCTTATTAAATTGTATCTGCAATTTGAGTTTGTTTTTACCTTTCATTATGAACTCATTCTCAAATAGTCTCATTGCCTTGAGGACCTATTGATGGTTTTTTAGGTTTGTTTATTATAATATATCCTTGATTCATAAAAAAACCAGTATTATGATAATAACAATCATTTTGCTATTTTTACAACATGAACAACAACATGAAAGCTTGTGATAATATTTTGGCTCTCCCAAATAATTATGCCTGGGTCATTTATTCATTGGAAGAAATTGACATACAGTACTGTGACAATTTAATTAAGGTTTTTTGATAGGCTATATGTTTACGTTAACTTCAAGAACTGAAACACATGATTCTGGATTAATTAAATTTATTTGATTGTCTTTTCTTGAATCTAGAAAGAGCTTCAAACAAATTTTACTAGTCTTAGAATAGATATATAATTATTTTTTTACGCCACACTACACTATTTTGACGAACTTCCCATACAAGGATTTAGTCCAGAAAACAGCTGTTTTTCCTTAATCAAATTGGGTTTCATACAGTACTATTGTACTGTACTGTAATGAGTTTTGCCGGACACCAATCAGTTGATTATACTGTATTTGGGCGGCGATGAGCGAAACGGCACACGGAAGATTTCTCAGGTGCCGTTTGACGTCACTAACTGCTAGAAATCTTCCGTGTGCCCCACCGGGCAATGAGTGGTTATAACAAAAAACGTCATAACCTCTCGAGAGGTTATGACTAGTGATTTTTAGTCCTTTAGATGGTGGTAATATAGGGATTTGAACGGATTTAGTAGTATGGCGTAAACTATCGTACGTCCCTCGTCCAAAATGTGTTGGCCGGACTCGTATAAAAAAACCACAACTCGACTTCGTCTCGCACGGGATTCAGGACTAGTAACGTAATATACTATTTTACCACACTATGATGTTTTTAACTGTTTTACATATAGGTACGTTAATTGATGGCTGAAAGTTACGTTTTGCAGGCCATGCCAGCTGTCATCGTCATTCGGGGATCGAGCAGGTTTTTACATCCCTAGGGCCGCAAAATCAGCTGCCCGCTTTAAATACACAATCTGTATCCATAGCATTGCAATAGAGTTGTTTTATTGTCACCGCTGCCCAGCAACTAACTATTTATTAATATTTTTGCTGATTCCTCGAATTCCACATGAACTTAAAGTTGTAGTTGTGTTGACTATATCAGTGTGCAGTGCATTATCATTGAGGTGAATTAGTGGTAATAGGGTATAGTGTGGGGTGGTGAATAATAGCGTTCGTACCACGGACTGAAATGGTTTTGCAGTTCTCGATCGTTTTAAGTCCTCGACCTCGTATCGAACTTAAAAACTACCTCGAACCAGCAAAACCTCATTTTGGCCCTAGGCACGAAATGTACTATTAAGTTTAGGCCTAGTAATATTTTTGAGACTGAATAGTTTACACTTATTTAAAAAGGACCAAACTCATAAGTGGATTAAAGGGCAATTTAGAAAATATCTCAAACTTTTTGACATAACTTCAAGTACTTTCTCCCCTACAATTTAATATGGTAAAAGAATTGTTTATGTAAAACCCTGATCCCAAAAAAGTGGTTTTCGAAGTGATGTGTGTGTCTGTCTGTGTGGGTGTATGTGTGTATGTATGGTACAGAGCTACAGACCACGCCTGTGGTCCGAGTCCGATTTTGATGACATTTGGTATTTTAGGTATCAATCCATGGTCTCTCCAGATGTTTTTTTTTCATTTTGGATTTTTAATAGTGATATTCCATAAAACCCTATAAAATAATGGATGAATAAAATTTTTTCTGAATTGGCCCGAACGATTTTGATTAAAAAATAACATGTTATACTTTTTGACTATGACAAAAATGTTATAAACCCTCTATGCCGTAAAAATTATGGTTCAAAAGTTATTGCAACTTTTGTGATTTTCCCTTTTAAAACCTATTAACTCATGGAAAATCGGATTAAAAAAAACTACATGGCCAATTTTGATTCAAATTGTGTGCATGTTAAAAATCCAACTCATTTAAATTAAAACTAAATTAACAAATAGTTTGCTACTAGAGTTTTAAAGGAAAATCGTCCATTTAAATTGGGTTAAAAGTTTGATTCAAACGCTTAAATTCCCATAAGTTTAAAGAAGTGTCGGGGGCACCCATTCCCTCCCCGCATTATAAACATAACTATGGGTTAGCCCCCAGACCTTCCGGCATGGGTTAAACAACGAATTTGGGGGGGATTCTGCGACGTGAGCTTTGGGGGGGATGGGCACCCCTGGACATGGCAAAGTAAAAAGAAATCCACTTACAGTTGGTTATACTCTGTTACAGATATGGTCTGCTAGGACCGAGTGGCTGTGGTAAGACAACTCTTCTTAGTTGTATTGTCG
Organism: Macrosteles quadrilineatus; assembly: GCF_028750875.1. Classification (NCBI taxonomy): domain Eukaryota; kingdom Metazoa; phylum Arthropoda; class Insecta; order Hemiptera; family Cicadellidae; genus Macrosteles; species Macrosteles quadrilineatus. The sequence goes on along the minus strand of NW_026542598.1, from coordinate 56,663,497 downwards.
GCAGACAACGCCTAGATGAAGGGCACATCACTGTCAAAGCCAATAGTAAACGGAACATAGGATACATGCCTCAGGTGAATAGGTTTATTTATATTTCTACTAGCAGCCTTACTCGTGCCTCATACCATAGACAAATAGAATAAATGTAGACCAACAGCAGTGAATTTGTACTCTATTAATTTTATTTTATTACATTTTTAATTTTAGCGCCTATGTTACAAATATTTTAAATGTAATATAGGCTATTCATTGACACTATTCAACGTACCAAGCATGTACAGATGACGAATAAATATATTTTGATTTGATTTGATTTGAGTGCTGCGGTTAGCAAATGTTCCAGTGTCCACCGCTAGGAGTGCCGTGTAGTTACAGCGCACACTGCTGCAGCGTCTGCTGGTAGCATACGGCTCCTCGCCTGCAGCGCCGTGCGCCGTAACTATACGCCACTCCTACTTCCCATAGGCAAATCGCAGAACCTTTCTTTGACAGTCTATATATTTATTCTATTTGTCTATGCTCATACCTATAATTTTAAAATTAAGTCTTTTAAAACTGGTACAAAAACAATTATCACAATAATAATGAGAAGAACGCCTGTCAGTTAGGTGTGGAAGGGATGAGAGAAAGGCCTCCAACAGCACTGAGAGTCACACCACTAGACACGGAGTATTAAATTAATCAACAGGTAGGGAAAATAAACAGTACTTAGTACCTACTTACTATATTCTTTGGTAAATAGAAGCATAAAATTAAAATTTAAGCGTGTTAAAGAGAATTAGGAGTTAGTAGTTTATTTGGTCTACTATTTAAATCACGAGACCTCTTCCCTGGAGGCCAAAGTTAAAATCATGCAAATTACTTATCTTTTGTCAATGTGATAATGGTGAGACTCGTTGGTTCAAATAAAATTCCTATGGTAAATTAAATTTTGATTTTGTTGTTTCAGGAATTAGCTCTATACAAAGAGTTTAGCATTATTGAAACTCTAGTCTATTACGGTTTATTGTTCGGGAAGACCAAAGAAGAAATCAATAAAAGGACAGACGAGCTAATTAAACTCTTAGAACTTCCAGAAAGACACAACACACTGGATACGTTAAGGTAATTGGACCTTAAAAATATTGATTTTAATTGTAAAACTTATAGTAATTGTATTTGCCAAACAGTACGCTGGTATAATGTAAATTTAAAAACAAGAAAAACAGATTTATTGAGGAAAACTTTAAGGGGGTAACATTGAAGGATTTTCTTTCAAATTGATATAATGAAGGTCCTGAAAATATTTTAATCGAACACTAGAGACAATACCCATAAGGTAATACTCATTCTTAACTAATTTTGTTCTGTTTGTAACTTGTTTGGTTACATTAATTAATTAAAAACCACACAAGTAATGCGATAAGCTAAACAAATGTCTGAGATTGGCCTGTACCAACTTTATCACTGTGGTAAAATCAATAGTTGTATTCAAGTTTTGATTAAGATCAATGTAAATCTGAACTGTTTCCAAAAATAATATATAAAAAATAACAAAACTAAAATCAACATACGTAAAATATTTAGTTATTATTAACTGACATTTCATAGTAAGGACTAGAAGGAAGAGTAGATACTACACACTCCCCCTACCTATAGCTCTTCTATGTAAAGTTTACGATAAAAGTACTCCACTGTCTTTAAATCATCAATCCAGGAGGTCTATAGTGTCAGGAACTTGAAATTTAAATAAAATGAGATCACAAGAAGCTACACCCCTTAAAAAAACATATTATTTAGACTAAAATGTTTCCCCTTTCTTTCACATTCCTGACTCATACATTGTATTGTTGCAGCGGAGGTCAACAGAGAAGAGTTTCATTCTGCGTTGCATTACTTCACAACCCTCAACTGCTGATCCTGGACGAACCAACAGTTGGAGTTGACCCTGTCCTCAGCCACAAGTAATCGCTTTACCTCGTCATACAGTACTTGATTTCAGTTTAACATTAATTAAATCAATAAGTTGGAAGTTAAATGCTACACACTGATGTCTAGTCAAGGACTTTACATATATTTAACATTGAACATCTTTGTTTCAGTATATGGCAACATCTAGTGTATATGGCAACAAAAGAACACAAGACGATAGTTATCACGACACACTATATAGAAGAAGCTCGACAAGCACACACGGTATGTTTCTTGTTTCAACACTTAAAAATCCATAGCAATGTATACAAACCCTTTAAGAAGCACAATTAATGCCTTTGTAAAAAAATTCAGTCTGGAAATATTTGAATTTTCGATAGTTCCCGAGGTAGACTATCGTAAGCGTGCAGCCAAGTCAGCTGACTGAGTGAGAGAGAGTGAGACAAAGAATTGGCCTAGAGAGAGATAGAGATAGAGTAGCGCTCTCCCCGGGGCATTGTATTAGAGGAGGATATGATGATATAGTTATGGTAATAAATAGATAACATTGTTGACAAATACATTAAAACTTGTACCTGTTGCTCGAATTCGATCAATGCTAAGTATTACAGGCGTTATTTTAAAACGAATAACAGTCATAATTTCTGATGACTAAAAGATTCGACTCAAAGATTATGGCAATACTCAATATGTACATAAAAGATCGATATAATCAACGTTTCTTGTAAATATCTTATAATTTTTTAAAAGCTGATCTTGTTTTTTAGTGTTTTCTATAAATAGCCTTACTCATAGCACTTGTTTATAATTGATTTTCCTTTATAATAATAGGAGTAAAATGACTACACAGTATGGTTTCTAAAGTCCAAAGTGGAAGTGATGTTTATTTACAACAAATTAATAAACATAGCAAACACATGGCATATAATTAACACATGACAGCTGCTTCTAACTTAGTACCAAGAAGGAACAAGATTATAAATAAATTCCAACACCCCTCCTTAATCTTGATCCTTCATTGGGGTAAGACCAAGGTCGGTCATGAAACCATCATGCTTGATTTTGCCAAGTGATTTTGTCAAAATGTCCGCTACCATCCTGGAAGTTGGAACGTAATTCAGCACAACTAGTTTTCTCTTGATTATGTCTCTGACAAATAACAGTTTTCGAATTATATGTTTGGTCTTGTCATTTACGGTTCTCTTCTGCAAAATCTTCATTGCTGGCATGTTGTCACAATGCAAATTTACATGCTCTAGAAATATTCCCAGCTCTTCCAACAAGTGCTTCAGAAACATTGCTTGCTTGCATGCCTGAACCATTGCTACAAACTCTGACTCTGTTGAGGAATCAGTCATGCATCTCTGTTTCTTACTTCCCCAAGACACAGGTCCTCCACACAGTTTAAAAACATATCCAGTAAAACTTTTCCCATCAAAGCTGTTTCCAAGACTGGCATCAAGAAAACTATGTAGAGGTTCTTCATCAGCTTGCTCCTCCACAGCATGCTTCCACAAATTCTAATTCGGATCTTCTATTGCCACTTGATAACTACTTGGCTCTAGATCCTCACAGGTAACCATGTAGGTAACAAAATCAGGAAACATTTTAGGTTTCTTTACTCTTAGAGGGTACCTACTCCCAACATTAATTTCAACACCTTCCTCATCATTTCCCGAATCCCCTTCAGCGGATCCTCCAGTTCCAACATCGTCATCATCTTGCTCAATGTTGATATTATCAAGAATGAAGCTCTCCTCTTCTGCCTCAGGATTCCTGCAGGATTCATCGAGTTTGGCGGTCTGGATGCTTACTATGGTCTTGACTGGTTGTATAGTTTCATCATCATTATTTTCTTCACGCCCATTATAAAATAAGTTTTCAAAAAACTTGACATCTCTAGAATAAATCAATCTACGGGGAGACTTAGGATCGACCAATTTGTAGCCTTTGACATCCTCACTGTAACCTACAAAAATGTGAGGAACACTCTTATAGTCCAATTTGGTCCTTCTCTCCTTAGGCACATGAACATAGCCTATGCACCCGAAAACTCTAAGGTGACTGAGGTCCACTTTCGATCCAGTCCATTTCTCCTGTGGCGTGACTCCAAAAACAGCTTTTGTAGGACTTCGATTCTTAAGATAAATAGCTGCCTCCTCAGCATACTGCCAGTAACCCTTGCTCAAATTTGAGTCACTTAGCATGCTTCTAGCCTTTTCAATAATAGTTCTATTTGCACGCTCTGCTACCCCATTCTGCTCAGGACTATATCGAGTAGTGACCTGGTGCCTTATTCCAAATCTATTACACACTTCTTCTAGTCTCGCATTCATGTAATCCCCGCCTTCATCTGACCTAACAGTTTTTATAGTCTGGTTGGTCTGATTTTCAACTAAAGTCTTAAACTTGAGAAAACAATCAACTACTTCATCCTTTGATTTCAAGAAATAACCAAAGGTCATTCTGGTGAAGTCATCAACAAATATTAGCATGAAGCGATTACCTTGAAGAGACTGAACATTCATAGGCCCACAGACATCCGTATGGATTAACTCTAGTTTTGCCTCAGCTCTCTTACTTGGAGTGGTTGGAAAAGATTCTCTGGAGTGTTTCCCCTCCACACAGGGAATGCATGGCTCTGGCCTCTGACTAGGAAAATCAACACCCAAAGCCATCCCCTTTTTCAAAATACCCATGCTAACATGATTCAAGTGACCCAACCTTCTGTGCCATAAATTATGAAGGTCCACACTAACTGACTGGTCAACTTGAGTAGACATAGCCAAATTGTCATAATTTGGATCAATGTTGCATTTACTCTCTGTATCCAACCGATACAGTCCGTTTACATTTGTTCCAGTTCCACAAATTTCACCTCTTACTGAAAACCCATCTTTTATGTAAATATTACACCCTTTGTCATCAAAAACTAAAACTTGCCCTTTACTAGCTATTTTGCTCACAGACAGCAAATTTGTAGATAAATCTGGTACATACGTCACATTCGATATCACTCTCTCACCAAAGTTTTTAAGGTTCACAGAAACTTTCCCAGAACCCGCAGAGTAAATTTTGGTATTATTAGCGACAGTAACCTCTTTAACTCCCTCATTCGAGTTAAACGTTTGAAAACTTTCTTTACTTTTAGAAAGATTGTCAGAACAACACGAGTCTAAGTACCAGCTTTCAGGTTCTACCTTTACAGTCAGAGCAGTTATCCAACTTACATTTTTATTTTTGTTTTGACCATCTGACTTACCAATTTTGGAAATTGACCCTATCTTTGAGCTATTACTAATATTAGCTTGGTTATTTTCAGGACAATCCCTTATCATATGGCCTGCCTTTTTATCAATTATCAATTATCAATTATTTAAGATGGGGACGCCACTATGTGCGTATTTTAACCCAAATATGAGTGAAGGATGAGTGTAGGATGAGTGGCGCGATCTTGTAGTCTTGTTAGTGACTAAGGCCGACATGTTCCTTAGACACAGCTGTTAATTAATAGCCCATACAGCTAATGGCAACTAAGGGACCTACAGTTTATAGTGGAATCCGAACCACATTTTTCCTTGTAATTTACGAATTGGTCTAATTATCAGGATAGTACTGCGGATAGTCGTAGTACTCACTAATGCGGACGTTAATCCACACCAGTGAGCATCGCATCCACAGTGCATCCCTATAAATATCCACAATTCGTATTCCACTTTCTACATTTGTAACAAGTAGGAATAAAAGGCTTCCTCGTCTTTGAGCTTTTATTAGAAATAGCTTGATTAGTATTTGATTTTGATAAAAAAGGCTTCCCAGTACTGCTTTTAAAAGTTGAAAATACTACAAAGGACTCAGTGGTATCCTTTTCAGCCATGCTATTTAATTTTTCTAGTACTTTACTATATTCTACTTTATCTGTATCAATTATCAATTATTTAAGATGGGGACGCCACTATGTGCGTATTTTAACCCAAATATGAGTGAAGGATGAGTGTAGGATGAGTGGCGCGATCTTGTAGTCTTGTTAGTGACTAAGGCCGACATGTTCCTTAGACACAGCTGTTAATTAATAGCCCATACAGCTAATGGCAACTCTCGACTGTACTCTCGACTGCCATCCTAAATGCCCTGTAAGACTCAGGCAAACCTCTTAGAAGTAGACACGCCTTCATTTCATCATCCACGGGTTTCTCTATGTCAGCAAGTTGAGCATTGAGGTCAAGAAATTTAGAAATATACTCACTCATGCTGCTGCATACTTCCAACTTCAAATCTAAAAGCTGGTCCAGCAGGAATATTCTCCTGTTTGTGCTCTTGACTTCATACTGCTTTGCTAAAATGTCCCAAGCTTCCTTTGCTGATGTGGCAGTCCTGATATGTAGTTTTGGAGCTGCCTCCAGGTGCATGGCAATCTTGGCGAGTGCCCTCTCATCTTTGTCTGGATCCACAGTTAGCGGTGTCGTCTCTGTAGTAGTCCTTCGTGGTTCAATGCAATTCCACAATCCCTCATACTTTAGAGCCATCTTCATGTCAAATTTCCAACTGGCATAGTTGGCTGACCCTTTCAACTTAGAAATTCCAGGGGCTGATGTGGAGTATATAACTTTGTCTCCCATCATCTATCTATATATTAATAGGCAAGCATGTTTCTTTAAAACCTTTTTTCTCAGCTCGTGTGCATCGTAGGGAAAATCTAAGCATACTGTTAGAAAGCTATTTTCCTGTAGGTGTGCAGAATCCCTTTATAAATTAAAATAGGCTCAAAAATAAGCACAAAAAATGAATTTAAAATTTTGAAAAATTTAACATGGATATTATGAGTTGCCATGCTGGTGACGAAATAACAACGAAATATAAACAGAAAATCAAAACAAATGGAAGAAACCCCAATCACATGTTCTATTCAAAGTGTGGAATGAAAATAAAGAAGTCTGTACATTAAATATTTTTGGTCGAGTTTCGACCACTGGACGACCTCTAGTAGTAATTAATAAGTGTTCATCCAATGAAATTTACTATAATATTTCTTAAACACTTCTCTTCAAAAATTTAACTGTTCAAAATAGGCCACAGAGAACATGTTACAGTAAAAGTGAAACTGGGCCCATAACCACTTGTTTATAATTGATTTTCCTTTATAATAATAGGAGTAAAATGACTACACAGTATGGTTTCTAAAGTCCATAGTGGAAGTGATGTTTATTTACAACAAATTAATAAACATAGCAAACACATGGCATATAATTAACACATGACAGCTGCTTCTAACTTAGTACCAAGAAGGAACAAGATTATAAATAAATTCCAACAATAGCCACATTAGGTTGTCCATAATAACGATTATAAATTCTAAAAAAAAACATTATTTCTATTTCTTCTCCTTCATTTTGTTCTATGCCTTTCCTATGTTTCCATAGTTTGCAAATCGGCTCTTTCAATGATTACTAAGAAATGCAGCACAGTAATAATTCAGTTTCTTTAGTATATCCAATTATCCAGGCTCTCTTGTTTTTTTCCATTGTAATATCTACGCCAACCCAAATGCAAATAGTAAATATTTCATTTCAACCAAGTCAGTAAATGTTTGTAGCAAACTGTTAAATTAAATTAGCAAACTTATTTACTGTTTACAATTAACATATGTTCTTCTCACTTTTAATTTCTGACAAAAGCTGGAGTTTCATAACAATGTTAGTTTCCCATGTTAATCTTATGGAGAAATACGAAACTTTAAAGGGCCCCAGGGCCTCACTCTCTAATTATTTTTCTAAAAAGGAAGTTTTCTGCACAACTTCACGTTCGCTCTTTCCAATGACACCAAAAACATGTCAATCGGTTCAGTAGTTTAGGAGGAGTGATTGTCACAAAAAACCTGCTTGCATATTAAATAAGTATAGATTTATTATTTATGGATAGATATATTTGGAACGCTGAGCTGCATGGTGTTACATTTGAGTAATGCACTTTGAAAACTCAAAATACATTCGTTCGGCCGCTTAGAAAACGACCTGCGCGCTAATGCTAAATCAATGCTGGGGGAGGTCGCTTGCTAAGCGGCCGAACTATAGTTTACTGATTTTATGACTCTAAACTATTACAAGAAATGAAATGAAATGAATGAAATGTGTTTATTGTCTTGTGAATTTATACAAATTATTGACAATGTCCGAAAAACTGCTAAAACTAGCATAGTCAATATACTAACTAAACTATAAACTAGCATGAATACAATATACAATATTTACAAGAATACTACACACAAGGAGACATGTTACAATACATACTTTAATATTACAACCAAATAATCTTATCATTCAGAAAAATGCAAGGCATTTAGAATAATGAAAGTTATTAAACCCCATAACCAACTAAATCCAACAGTAATTTGATAAATTTGCTAGCTCCTACTTAAAAATTAATAAAAGGCATTTCAAAAAAATCTTTTAGAGAATAAAAAGGGTTGTTCAAAAGCCATTTGTAGAATTTAGATTTAAAAGTTTTATTAGGATATTTTGTTATTAAATGTATTAGCTTGTTGTATATTTTTAGTGAGATTACAATATGACTTTTAAGAGTTTTAGACAGTCTAAAAAAAATCTATGGTAGCAACGTTTTTATTCCTTGTATTATGAACATGAGAATTTTGTTTGATAAGGTTGGGATTTTGTAGAATATATGATACAGAGTCAAATATATAAATGTTAATTACTGTTGGAATTTGTAGCTGAATGAACAGGGGTTTACAGTGTTCCTGTTGGGGTTCACAAGATATGATTCTAACTAACTTCTTTTGTAAGACTAAAATTTCCTCTATCCTACTGCAATTTCCGTAAAAGATAATATTGTATCTGAAAATGGATTGGAAATAAGCAAAGTAGGCTGTTTTAATATAATTTTGATCTATACAATGTATTAGTTTAGTTATAAGACAAATTACCCTTGAAAGCTTAGAACTTATGTAATCTATATGATCTCCCCAAGAAAGGGTCTTATCCAGATAAATACCAAGAAATTTAACATTGTCTACATAACCATCCAACATATTTGATTCACAGGGTCTAAGGCTAAAAACAATTTTTTGAGTTTTATCTTTGTTTAAGAGGAAGCCATTTGATTCAAACCAAATAGAAGCTTCATTGATTGAGTTTTGAGCTAACTCTTGAAGTTGTTTAAGATCGGGATTAATATTTAAAAATGTTGTATCATCTGCATACAAATAAGTTTTACTGGTTATACATTCTGGGAGGTCGTTAATACAAATTAAAAATAATAGAGGACCTAGAACAGATCCCTGAGGCACGCCATATTTCATTTTTAATTCTTGGGACCATTCTCCATCAATATTGACTTTTTGTATTCTATTGTTTAAGTATGATTTGAAAAAAGAAAGTGGAGATCCGTTGATACCATAAAAACTTAATTTCATTATTAGGTCATCATGGTCGACACAATCGAAAGCCCTACTCACTTTGAAAAAAACTCTGAACGTATCTTCTGCTGTTGAATTTATACAATTAAACACTTGTATCCAATCATAAGTACCAAGCTTTTCTACTAATAAACCAACCGAATCTTTTGGCAAAATTACTTTAGAAAAAGAGTTTAAAGCAGCATATTGATTAACACAATCCTTATCCAAATTCAAAGTCAAATTAATTAGAAGACCATTATGGTCAGAGAAGGGGAAATCAAATACTTTACAGCTTATATTTGCGTTTTTACTACAATTTGTTAATACATTGTCCAGGCAATTGTTGCCTCGAGTGGGGGAGTGATTTAAGAAGTGAAAATTGTGCTGGCGTAGTATATTAAGAAATTGTTTAGAGAGGTAGTTGTTCTGAGTCAAGTCAAAACTTTTATTAAAGTCTCCTCCGATGATTGAAACATAATTAGTCCAACGAGAGAGATGAGTTAATAATTTATCAAAATTTTCAAGAAAAACCACAGGGTTGCCCGAAGGTGAGTGGTAGACAGAGACAAAAATTAATTTAAAATCCTCGATAAAGACCGCTGCTCCCTTCTAAACTCATTTCAGAACAAAACTGATCCAAATCACACATTTTAACCTGCAAAGAATTTTTAGTGAAAACTAAAGAGCCCCCCCCTTATATGATCAGTTCTGCAGTAAGCACTACCACAACAAAAACCATCAGGATAAGCTAAAGCAACCTCTTCTGTTTTTAACCAATGTTCAGTTAGACCAATAGCGGAGATATTATTCCTAAGTACAAATGACTCTAAAATCGATGTTTTATTTTTTAAGCCTTGGATATTTAGAAACAAGAGTGAAGGATTTACATTTAAAATTGATGGTTTTTTTGTGGTTCTTGCTTGGCAGTCTTATTAAGGCTAAACATTATTCTTAGGCCTATTTGGATCCACGGGAGCAAATGACACACTGGCAGCGCGGTCAACACTACACTTCTGGGGAATAACTTCACTCTCACTTAGATTGGACACTTCAATGGCTGACTGGCTTAGAGATTCATTAGAGGAGGTGTCAACATCAACCTCTCGTAGGGTAGGGGTGCTGACCTCAACCTCGGGTGGTGTAGTGGGCGTGGTGACCTCAACCTCGGGTGGTGTAGTGGGCGTGTTGACCTCAACCTCGGGTGGTGTGGTGGGCGTGTTGACGTCAACCTCGTGAGTCCCACAAGGAGTGTAGATGTTAGCATAAGTTCCCGATTGTGGAGTGGGGGTGATGGTAACTGTATCATCAGCTGAGTTCTTCAAACTGTATTCCTTTATCAGAACATCTAGTTTCAATTGGAATTCGCCATGTGATAGTCCCCGTCTTAGCTCTCTTTGTGATCTTTGATTGTAGCTCACGATGAACACTGCAGCCCCTGTTTCTTGACGAAAATCCATAATTTTTTTGATAAAGTGTTCTGGTGCAATAAGATCCCTCACACAACCCATGGGGGAGCAGATTAATGTTTTTAGTCCTTTTGCTTTAAAATCCCGTGTGAGTTGAGAAAAGGCTTCATTGTAGTCGTCTTTTTTTGGTTTCCCACTATACATCGGTTTGGTAACCAGGCTGTAAACAAAAGCGCCTTGATTTACATTCTGACAGGTGAGTTTGTCTGCAATAAAATCGCAGGGACGTGGTCTACCAAACTTATTTTTGAAGACAACAGCAACACCAGCTGTCATATTTCTGGCATGGTCAAGGTCGCTCGATATAGTGTGAGCAAAACCTACAGAAGAGTCCTGTTTGTAGCGGTCTATAACTTGGCTCATGTGTTCTTCAACTAACTCGATACCTTGATCTACAACCACTGCTTTAGAGTTAAAAGAGTGCTTTGAGGGTTCATTTTGCTTCTTCCTAATTAGCAGTTTTGCAACCATGTCTGCAACTTTAGCTTTACCTTTCCTATTGAAGTGCATCCCATGAGTGGTGTATAAATGTCGGGGAAGTAAGTGGAGGGGAAGAATTTGTATTTTGTTTTCATTGGCTGTGTTTTCTATTTCAGAGTTAAAATGTGAAATTTTCAAGTCCAACTGCGGCTGGTCATGTCTCATAGGCAGTGTTGCAAGAATCAAATTGGTGTGGGTAGAGTTGTGGATTAATCTATTTACATCCTCCATAAGTTGCATTTCTCCAGCACTGTCAACATTATTTGTACCAGCTATTACCAGTAGATAGTCATCTTTAGACAAGTCTCCAGAAAGTTGTTTGACCTCTTCAGTAACTCTGTCAAACTTTGCCCCAGATCTGACATATGAACAAACATTAGCAGTTGTCCGTTGGTGTACTAAATTACTTAAATTCTTTCCATGACTGTCAGCAAGTATGACAAGTTTTAATGGATGAATTACACCAGACGGTAATTTTACTGAGGTGTGTCTATTTGAACTAGGCCTAGGCTTCTGTTTCTTATTGGTGATGTTACTTGTGTAATTTTTTTTCTTACTAGGTAGAAGATCCCCATTGGATTGTCCATCATTGAAAGTGTCAGAAGATAAAATTTCAAAAGAATTTTCACAAGGTATAATAAAATTGTGAGCTGGTGAAGATGATATTAAGTTATTTCTGTTGACAAAAATACTCTCTTGAGGCTCAGACGGATTGTTGGTTAGTAAGTTTTTTGTTGATCTAGTTGGAGTTACTCGCTGTCGTGTTTTAGCAGAAGGGACGCTATTATAACAGTACATTACAAAACAGCATAGGAATTATATAATCAATATCAACATATCTTTCATTTGCATAAAAATAAAGACGGGATCTTGGGCATGAGTCTTTCAACAGGAACAGCTGTTTTCTAGGAGTTATTTGACAAAATGTAAACAAATGGATGGTGCTGCCACCTCGCAAAGGTCCATAGTACTTTAAAGGGCCCCAGGGCCTCACCCTCTAATTATTTCCCTAAAAAGAAAGTTTCCTGCACAACTTCACGTTACGCTCTTTCCAATGACACCAAAAACATGTCAATCGGTTCAGTAGTTTAGGAGGAGTGATTGTCACAAAAAACCTGCTTGCGTATTAAATAAGTACTAAGGTACATGTTGCTCGAAATCGAGCAATTGCAATGAAGTAAAAGAGTTATTTAAAAACAAATAACTTATTTAAGAACAAATATAAGTCATAAATTCGGATGAGTTTAAAAGAGTCAACTCGAAGATTACGTAACTAATGATAATACTCACAATGTACCTAACAGTTCAATATAATCAAGATTTCTTGTAAATATTTTATAATTTTTCAAAAGCTGATCTGGCTTTTAGTGTATTGTAGAAATGTTTCCCACTTATAGCCACAATAGGTTGTCCATGTCAGTCTTTGTCAATGATAATGTAGTCTGCATGGTATCACCCATTGTCGCCAGTACGTTTACAAATTTCAGTCTTTATTTTAATAGCACCAAATAACCATTAACTACCTGATTTTCTGCATAACCTCTCTGTCACAATTTTTACAATTAACATATGTTCTTCTCACTTTTAATTTCTGACAACAGCTGGAGTTTCATAACAATCTTTGTTTCCCATGTTAATCTTATGGAGAAATACAAAACTTTAAAGGCCCCAGGGCCTCACTCTCTAATTATTTTTCTAAAAAGAAAGTTTTCTGCACAACTTCACGTTACGCTCTTTCCAATGACACCAAAAACATGTCAATCGGTTCAGTAGTTTAGGAGGAGTAATTGTCACAAAAAACCTGCCTGTTTTATCCTGACTGTATTAAATAAGTACAGATATAGATGCCATGCATTTATCTTAACAATAAGATTGTTCAATTGTAATATTTAAATTATGTATTGTAACATGTCTCATTTTGTGTAGTTAGCTATTTATTAACTGACTATATGCTATAATTTTAGCTGTTTTATGACATTGTCAATAATTTGTAAAAATTCTAAAGACAATAAACATATTTTATTTCATTTCATTTGTTTATTTACCGTCCTATGTTACAGATAGGGCTGATGAGAGAAGGAGTGCTATTAGCAGAAGAGCCCCCAATGGCACTGATGGCAGCACATAACACAGACAACCTGGAGCAGGCCTTCCTCTACCTCAGTCAAAAACAGTCTGGCTCCCAGTCAACTGAAGAACTGAAGGTGAGTTTTGTCAAACTATATGTTTTGTAGCCGGGGGGATTAAAGATGGTGTATTTAAGGGGTTTAATTGGGTTAAATGGTATGATATGGTGTGGGATATTGGTGGGAGTGCGGGGAATCAGGAGGGAATAAACAGGGTAATGCTAATAGGTTAGGAATAGCTGTGTCTGGACCAAACTTAATTTAAGCGTGCTGAATCTGCTACCAGTAAAATTAGGAATATTGCTGGGGACCAGAGGGACGGAGACCTTTTAACCAGATCAGAACACTTGCCCAGCCAGCTTTGATTTACACTAATTTGACTAACTATTTAACTGCAGACCTATCCTTCCAACTATGAACTGAACATGGATAATTACTTACTAATATTGATGAGTGAATGAAATGATATGTAAATTGAATACTGAATGTGAAATACATCTATTAATTTGATTGAAAATTGCTAAGCTACATTCTAGGAACATGTGATTTGGTTTTCACTGTTTTCAGGTTTGAGAAGGTTGGCTGCAGAAGGCAGCCAACCGACTAAGTTGTGATTTCCTACATTTCAATGGTCGGGTGAGCCAGAAAGGCTCCCCGCTTGTTTCCTGACTTAGCCAACCATAATTTGAACTTATTTTACATAACTATATACTAAATTTAACTTATCGGTTTCGGGTCGCAGGTGCTAAAAATTTGGGTATTGTTTCAAGATGCCGAAGTTCAAGAAGAAAGAGATGAGCAAAGACGGGAGGACAAGAGTAGGAAGGTGGGGATAGAGCGTTGATGCAGTGGCGGCAGGCTACGAGTTGGCCATGCAGCCCGGCTTCGCGAAATGCACATACTATATATAAAATATAGCGTGCCGCTATGCGTCACAGTTTGTAAAAACTGCAATCATTGACTATCAAAAGCAGTGCAGATGGTGAGGTAGGGGGGAAGCAAAACATAGAGGAATAATGTGTGGCAGAGAACTCTGTGATCTAGCAGCAGCTCAAAGTGCTCAAAGTGGCAATCCATAAGGATGGAACATCTTTTTGTTATGTAGTCAATGCTTTAATCAATGAATTGTTTAAGCGACACACTCATTTATTGAAGATTATATGAATACTAGGTAGGCCTACCTGGGTGTAGAATAAAGTGAGATGACATTTATCATTGTTTTGTTATTATCAGCCGTTTCTTTAGTCAGGACCATTAATGACTAGTCCTTTGCGGAAGGACAACTGGGTCCGGTTTTCACCTATTGGTTGGGGTACTTAAACTTAACCTGACATGAAATATACAATATAACCAAACAGTTTTTGGTTATTTGATTAATTATTTTATTTTAAATGTCATTTTTAATGTCAATATGAGACAGTTGGCACTTGTCAATTTTTGGCTGCATTTATGTGAGTCCTTTTTTCTGCTAAAAAGTATAAATTTACAACAGAAGAGGATGTATTAAAGACAATTAAAAATTAGGATGGTTTTTTAACAGCCTATGGAATACTACCCAGCTACGAGAAACACTTGCCCGTCACCCCTGAATGACAAAGATGGAATAAGATTCTGCAGGATAAGAGCCCAACTTTACAAAACCGGCTACTGGATGAAAAGAAATGTGCCGTAAGTTAAGCCAGAGTAAACTCGTATCTTAAAGTAACATGATAATGTAAGTAATTTTGAAGCTAACATTTGCGTCAAAATATAACTTTTATTTCTACAAATCTCAATCAAACCAAACTTAAAAAATTGTACTATTCCATTGACAAAACAATCACCTGAGTCTAGAACACATGTACAATTTTCTATTAGTTGGAATTTTGAAAAGGGCTTTTTAGCAATTAATTCTTTATATTCAGGAGAAGATCTTATCCCAGAATAGTATCCAACCAAAATGACTTCAACACAGCAGGTACCAATATTGTCCTCAGCTCTGAGATTCAATTTAAGCTGGTAGAGAACGTGTGAAGTATCGAGGTATCTCACTTTTTTTTGCAAATCCTGATTTTATCTGCCTCTAGAATCATGATGTTCCTGATGATGCTGCCCGTAGTGCAGTGTCTACTGTTCAACCTGTGTATTGGTCAGGATCCGAAGGGACTATACATGGCAGTGGTGGATGAAGAGTTGGGTGGTGGCCTTGCAGATTGCCTCTCTGTGCCCATGCACGGCTGTCACATAGAGAGTCATCTCAGCTGTCGATACATTGAGAAACTTAAGAGCAAGACCATCAATGTGGTAGGTAACAGATGATCACCTAAGCAATGTTAATTTCAGGTATTCTTGGTAAAGAGCTCTAGGCCAAAATAGCTTTGTTTTGGGTTTTCATACAATAAGCAGGCTTACCTGTACATTGGGTAAGATTATTCTCAATAGGAAAAACATTCATCTCTCTTCCTATCAAAAACAAAATCAAACTAATGTTTGGTTTGGCTTCTACCTTTGTTGTCCTGCTCCGCCATACTGACATTTGGATTTGTCTGTGGGCATTAAAACTTATAAAATTTCTTCAATTTACAAGGGCTGTTTTTTAAGTAAGGGCTGGTTTCTCGTATGTATCCGTAGTTTGCTTGTATGCCGCAACGAGGATCATCACTATTTACTGGCATCATTTGTGAACAGAATGACTTCAATTTCAACTCTGTAGCTGTAATTCACAGCTCATTCACCTGTGTTCAAACACTTTGCTGTGTGTTTTTAAAATTTTTTTAACAATCAAATTTTCCCCCTGTGTTAGAGGTAAGGTAAGTGATACGTTGATGCGTGATACATTCATCGCCAAACGACTGAAAGTGCTGTCCCTAATGCAATGAGGATGATTAAAGTGCATAAATATGCGTTATAGAGTGTAAAAATGGCCGTAAAATCCTTTTTTGTTAGTGGTCTCTTCTTTGAGAAGTCTAGGTAGCTACCCACTAAAACATAATTCCTTCTGAAATGAGCATTTTCACGGCCATTTTAAAACTCCCTAGCCTATTTTAGCACTTTCCACGCTATCTTTGCATCAGGATCATAATATCCAGTCATCTGGCGATGAATGTCAGCACAGGATTTGTTTCCTGTGATAAAAAAAAAAAAACGTATGCCTGACCTTCCCTCAGATACCGCAGGAGATTTGATGGTTTAAACAATTTTAAAAACACACAGTGAATCGTACATGACAGCTATGATGCCAGTAAATGGTGATTAGCTTCCTTGTGGCGTTTAAGTAAACTACGGATTTATACGAGAAAGTAGCCCTTACTTAAAAAACTGCCCGTGTAGATCAAAATTTGGATCAAACATACAGTCCCACATATATTTAAATATGTTCTAAAAAGAAGCTTGATCACAACCATGTCATGGTTGGTTTTTGAAGTAGGCCTACGTACCTGATGAATCCCAAAACATCAGTTTTTACTCAAGAGAATTTAGGTCCTCTCTCTGAACCCTGACTTGTGACAGGAACGGAAGAAGAGATCGATGATTAGTTAGACACATACACACATACATTGTGTGTCTGCCCAAATTAAGATGAGAAACACACAAAAATAGGCAAAATTAAATTAATTACAAACTTTGAGAGGTTTGATGAACATCACCGCCTGTATTTCCAAAAGAAAGTTTGATATATTGCAACAGCTAGTGTTAGATAAATAGATAAAGGATGGCATAAAAGTCCCGGGATGGTAAAATATAAAAAAAATAATAAAGACAGATCTACAAATCTTGGAACAAAGTTACTTAATACATAAATAATTTTAATACATTATTCAGTGATACACTACCACTCAAGGTGAACAACCTGCTAGGAGTCAGAAGAAAATCTCAAGTGTAAGCATATATGCACATAAAATTAAAGTTCTTTGTTGGTAAAATACAGTGTCACAAACTCAAAAGGGCAAACGAGTTAAAAATGGTAGCCATTCAAAGATTCAACTTTTCAATTTCAAGAAATCTTTGAGTGAGAATTCATTTCCTACTGGAGCGTCAAATTTTAATTAATATTGATCTTTGAATGGCTGTCATTTTATACTCAGTATTTTAGTTTGGATTTATTTGATTTTTTATTATAATTTGTTTATCAAAATTATGGTTTTTTAAAATATTTAACTACCCTGGGACTTTTTGGCACCCTGTATAAGCTAAATAAGTGATTGTTTTAAATGTATACTTTCCATAACCAGATTGAGTACAGCAGTTTAGAAGAGGGTGTAAGAGCTGTGAAGAGGAACGACGCATGGGGTTTGATGCATTTCTCCGGCAACTACACAACCTCGCTGATGGAGAGGGTAAACTTCACAAGGGATGCAAGTAACCTCTCTATAGACCTCAGCGAAGTCAACTTCTGGATGGACATGTCTAGTAAGTAACTACTCACTTACTACTTGAAACCTATTCACCTATATGTGTCTTAGTTATGACAAGACAACCAGCAATGAAGCAAATTTTTACAATCAACCCCCAAACAACAGATGGAGACATGTGTTTTTGACATTTTAAATTTCATTTGATAAGGTCTTTGCAAGTGTTTTACCTATGTATGTAGCGGTTTGAAAATAAGAGCTTGGTAAATTTAACATATAAATACAAACTATAAAAGATTTTGGCCGAGAGAAGTACTTTTGGTGGGGTAATCATAGTCTAACTGAAGTAACCTCCTTCTCTAAAAGAAGGGTCAACTGTTACTAGTTTTTAATAAAACAGAACAGTTGGGTGGGACAATTGCATCCAATCCAGTTATTTTTTTAGAAATAGCAACAATCACTTGGGTACTCATTTCAAGCTGAGCACGAAGGCAGAGTTAGTGTAGAATGGAGTTAGATGACCTGTATAGCTTTGTTCCTGACTAAGATCAGCTGTACCTATACCCAGGATCATTTGTTACAAAACCAAGGATCTAGGGCAACTGTTGTCCCTAAAACCCCAAAGAATTGTTGTGTATTTTCCTCTTCAGACATACGAGTATATTATTATTCTAGGTCTGTCTCTTTATAAGATATAATTTTATTTAACACTTTTCAGATCAGTACATTGGAAACCTGTTGAAAAGAGATCTTCTATTTGGTTTTATTTCATTCCTGAAAGAAGTGTTTGAAGATTGTGGTTGGCCCAAACAAGTTGCAGACATTCCCATAGCGGTGAGTTATCAAATCCATAATGTCTTTTTAAAATACACATCATGGAAACCATGTCTGAAAAAAGTGTTATTTCTTTATAAATTGTTTTTCATGGGGGTTTGTTATGTTTATAACAAATTTCTATTTCCAACTAGGCCTACTTAAATTGTGTTGTAAGTGAATTTGTAAATTTTAAAGCTATCAACTATTTTTCCATTAAAAAGCTGGGTTTTCTTATGTGTCCAATGCACTTTGAAATGCAGATTGCTAAGCTAAGTGCGCATTTTGCTGCACGGTAACATTTTGCTTAGCATAAGTTGTTGACTAAAAATAAATAAGTGCACAAGAGTTATTGTTCTTTAAGCAAGAATCAACTAAGGATTGCATTGAACTAGCTGAAAACAGAAAATGAAGAAGAGATCAAATATAAAAACAATACCGAGCTTGATAAGTTCATCCTGTCTAGCCATCTTAAAACAGTTAAAACCCAACAAACAACTACAGAAGTAAACATTGAAAAATTACAGGTGCATAGCACACAGCAGGGTTTAGGAAATGTCATAATTTCATTTCATTTAATTTAGCTATGGATAAATCACAGAACTTGGGAAAATGAGCTTTATCAATGACTTTGTATTGTTGCAGTTTCAAGACGCTGTATACGGCTCCAACACTCCCAGCTTTCAACATTTTACCGCTCCAGCCCTTGTCAATTTGTAAGTTATAAAACATTGTAATGTTTTAATACAGTAGTAATAAATAATAATTACTGTGGAAACATTCATTTAGATGTGATTTCCTCAGTTTTGGCAACATTTTAAGCCGGTAATTATGTTGTGCTCGTGCAACACAAAGTTAGTAACGTAACCACACTTGACACAAACATGGGAAGTGATGGTGTGAGACAGTAGAGAGAGGTAACAGGACAGGATGATGTTACCGCATGCAAATCATAGAAACTCATGATTGTGTCAGTAGTCAAGTGGTTGGTTATGGTGCTCACCTTCAAATCTGAAGATCACTGGTTCGATCCCAAGCAAGATCGTGACCAGATCCAAATGCCTTTTGTCATTGGGCTATCAATAACGGCAGGGCGAAGTTAGATGGAACAGAATTTGGACCGTTCTCTTACTAAACACGTAAAAAATGTCACTGGGGTAGATAGACAGCAGAAAAAAGCTCATGTTCTCCAAAACAGTTTCATATTAACTACAATATTAACTACTGGTACATTTTTTCGCCACATTTCCGTAACATAAAATCGTTATTTTTATGACCAATAATTTTAATTGCTTGACTTTTAAAACCATTGTACTGGTAATTCATGAAAAATTGAAATGTCGGTTTCAGATTTGAGTTCTACCTCCCTATGATGTTCACTGTCGGTGCTATCCTCATGGAGAAGATGCAGGGTCTAATGGAGAGAAGTTTGGTAGCTGGTAAGTTATCGGTTAATTCTTCACATCTAAAATATAAGTATAATTTTTTAATTAATACAAAAGTAAAACCTTTTCATGATATTTAAGGATATTTTTTGTATATAACCAAATCATTCCTAAGGATTCTAAGGAAAGTTCTGGGGATTTTGATGGAAGTGAATATAGAACTACTTTATAATTAGCCAGCTTACCTGTGAAAATTTGAGTCCAGGAAGCCTAAAATAAAAAAAAAATACTATCATTATGTTTGTGACATTTTAGTGTATCTACAAGCCCCTTAACTGAAATGTTCTTAGGTAAGTAAATGTTTGTAGCTAACTGAACTCTTCTCATAGCTGTGATCTATTAAGTACAACCCTATTTTGTTTCCAGGAATGACCATCAGAGAAATGCTCATCACCCATGTTATCGTGCAGTTTGCAGTTCTATCTGTGCAGACTTTGCTCATGTTGGTTGTTTGTTTTGTGATCTTTGACAACCCCATGGTAGGCAGTTTGGCGCTCCTTCTTCTTCTGCTCTTTGTCATTGGAATGAGTGGAATGTGTTATGGTAAGAGTATTGCTTATTTAGTTTTAAAAATGAATGGAGGTAGCTTTTTGATGGGATGAAACAGTATCCAATATTTTTGCTGATATTTTTAAACATACATCCATACATATGGGCAAGATGGGCTCGACCCCCCCCCCCTTTGAGACCCTACCAGACTGACCATACAGACTGAGAATCCTGGGAGGTTTGTGTAAATTTGTTAAATCAGGAATTATGCGGGAATTTTGAGCTTGCACTGGAAAAACCAGTTTTAGTCTGCGGTCACAGTTAAATTGCAATCGTCTTCTGTGGTCACTGCGAAATCGTCAACACCTTCCGAGGTCACGGCAAAATTAAGAACATATTCTGCGGCCATGACAAGATCGAGATCATCTTCCGCGATCACAGTGAAATCATGAATACAGGGTGGTAATAAAGTTCGAAGACAGTTATATATAAAAAAAAAATACCCCCGCCGCAGCAAACCTGCAGACTTAGCGAATTTCCATTTGCCTTATTGGATTTAAACTAAAATGTCTCCTTAAAAATATCACATTTATTACCTATTTCAACAGAATTAGTTTAATGAGTACTTAGGTTTGCTGCAACAGGGAGGGTAAAAAGGTTTTTTTTATGTAAAATGTTAAAAGGTACTGTGGTTTAGTAAGAAATTAATGCTTATTCTCCATAAGAATATAACATGAGAATTTTAAAATTACAAGTTTTTTAAATTTTCTCCGTAACAATTAGGTGCATAATAACGCTTCAATATACTAAATTATTTGTTTTTTTAAGCTCTACAAAATGGTTAAAAAGAAATTGTGAAATTTTGTGTTTTTAGGGTCGAAAATGGGAAAAACCTATTTTTACCCCATAAACCCCCGTTCCCATAGTCCGATCATGCTGGTTCGCGAACTCATTCAAGTTTATCCCGCCTTACACCTTCAAACCAAATTTTATCAAAATCGGACAAAAATTACTCAAGTTATCGTGCGGATGGACACATATATATATATATATATATTTATATATATGTATATAAAAATTTGAACGAATGGTGTTTTTGGCCTCTGGGGACATCAAAATGAAAAAGTAAATCGGTCCCGGGTCTAGGTCTTACCATGAGACCTACGGTAATAGCTACTTCCCTATAGGGAAATTCGCTAATAATGTAGATAGAGCTACAACGATTGGTACAAAGTTACAGAGGATAAAACTTTATTTTAACACATATTCAGTGATCCAATAACTCTTCAGGGGGACGGCCCACAAGGAGTCGGTCGAAAATCTTAAATGGAAGCATAGGTCAATATGCACATCAAATGAATGGTATTTTTTAGTAGAATACAATGCCGCAAACCGCACTTCAAAAGGTTGATCCTGCGCAAAATGGCAGCCGTTCAAAAATTTCTTGAATCTGCCATTTTGTAGCTTTGAACGACTGCCAATTTTTACTTAGGCGTTCTTTTTAACTTGAATTTACGGCATTGTAATCTACTAATGGAGACCTTTAATTTGATGTGCATATCGACCTATACTTACAATAACAATTTTCTTTCGATTCCTAAGCGTATAATAGCAATGCAAATTAAATAAATATTTGAACAACTGTCAATCTTGGCTCGGTTGTCCGTTTGAGTTCAAATTTGCGGCAGTATATTCTGCTAGTAAAGATCTTTGATTTGATGTACATGTCAACCTCTGCTTCTATTTAAGATATCCTCCTGACTCCTTGCGAGACGTCCCCATGATATGACAGAAAATTGATATTTACTAAAAAAATTAGATTTTTAGGTGTTGTGTTGACGTACCAAATCTTATTGATTTATCTGTTGTCGTTTCGAAAATATTTAACTGTCTTCGGACTTTATTACCACCCTGTATAATGTATGATTTATTGTTCTGAACGCCATTCATGTATACTTTTGTATATCTGTGAATAAAGTATCTTTGAATTGAATCATCTCTCACGATCACGGTAAAATCGTCAGTTTTCAATCACCCGTCTTCGTAAATGCTCTCCACGGTCGCAGAAATTCACGCTCGGTTAAGCTCGACTCTATCCAAGCTTGGTCATTTAGCTTGATGATCATTTTCTGTCCGTACGGATCTCTCGTCCCAACCGATGGTATTCCATACCCTTTTCCCGGCCCCCCTATACAAAAGTCAGATGGACGCCCATGGTATCCACCTGTCCGTGAACATTAAGCTTTTTATTAAATGATCCTGTCTTAAAAAAGACTATCTTAGTCAGTCAAAGCTTCACAGACACTTTTGCACACTAATCCTGTGTTCATATTCAGCTTAAATTATGTTCACAAACGTCGTTGCTTTAGCAATGTGTTTACGTTACTGATTTTAAGCTGAAGAGCATTTTTAATTCTCTCTACATTCACTCAAATAGTTTAAAGTTTTTCGTTGTATTAATTATGTAATACACTTTTTTCTCTGTTTTATATAAGTTCAACAGCAGTTTGTAATTAATGAGTTACCTGAGCCATCAATCCGTCATGGTTTAATTTAACTACAGCTGTTGATTGACCCAAGACTAAAGATATTAGACATAGCGGATGGAAGGGAAGTGCTCAATATTGTCAACAATATGAAACAGTTGTAGTCAAATTAAACTACAACGGAGGGATCTATCAGTAAAATATAGTATTTTAAGCCTTTTATTAATTGAAACAATTCAGATGTCAATCCATCATAAACCATTTGGAATGACAACAAAATAATGAGTATTCCACTACAAACTAACAGTTCTCATCATTTTAACTCCAAAACTAAGATGAAAAAGTTAGATAAATTGCGTGTCATTGTCATTCACTGTAATCTCTATTTCTATGATGATTTGCAGGATTCATGGTGGCGGTGTTTTGTGATTCCGATATGGCTGCAACTTTCATGGGGCTTGGAAGTTTCTTTCCTCTCTCAATGTTAAGCGGTGAGTAATCTTTGTTTAGTCACACTTATGTTTTAATTGTCTGTGGGAAAAGCTCAATGTTACGCTGATGGAATACTAGCAGCCTTTTTCTACTTATAAGAGTCGGCAGGACCGCCGGCCATTTTGGATTTTCTGCCCATGACGGCAATGTTAATGATGGTTGAAGCATATTGCAGCATTGTTTATTAAGATAAAAAGTTGCCTAATATCTCATTTTAAAACTATTGAAACTGCAGATGTTATTTGCCTCCTACTTTTTAATTTTAATTGTTATTATTTTGTCAAACTACATAAATATATTGACTTAAACTGGGATTTTTTCAACCCCTAAAACAAAATTTTCAAATATAGGAAAAGTAATTCACACGGAAAATATATTTAAGAATCACATAAAATGTTCTGCTTGGTATTTAAGTTTACGCCACACTACACTGTTTTAGCAAACTTCCCACGCAAGGATTTAGTCCAGAAAACAGCTGTTTGCCGCCAGCTTAATCAAATGGGGTTTCATTACATACTACTATAAGTTACTGTAATGAGTTTTTACCGAACTCCAACCAGCTGATTATTTTATATTTGGCAATGGGTGGTTATAAACAAAAACATAACCTCTATGAGTAGTGATTGTTAGTCCTTAGTGGGAGGAAGTACATAAGGATTTGTACATATTTTTATTGAGTAGTAAGACGTAAAATATCGTCCAAAATGTGTTTACCGGACTGGTATGGTAACCCCGCACTCGACTTCGTCTTGCACGGTAACGACCACACTCGTCTGGCAAACACCTATTTTCAGGACTAGTAAGGTAATATACTATTTCGGTGCATGATTAATATGCTTAAACATGAACGCATGCTTTTGCTGATCGGCGCTAGGACAACCACTGCTTAGCCTGGCGTCTGACAGTCAACAACAATGGAAAATTATTAACTCCTGCTGAGCTAGGCAGCTTCTTTCCCCCAGTTTGGAATTCTTTGGTTTCAACGTTTTTTATGATACTGACCTTCCAAGCTCTTTTTATGTTGGAATTGGATAGTACTTCTGACCACCTGATCAGTAGGGAAAAACAATGTTAAATTTATTTGAGCTCCTGTGCATAAGACTGAGACAAATACAGCTGCATTACCAACTATAAGACAACCTATATACATGGCCTTTCAGATTACAAAGGTTTAATAAATGTGACTAAACATTTCTTCTAGGAATGATGTGGCCAATGGAAGGCATGCACCAAGTCCTCAAGTCTATTGGGTGGCTGCTGCCGCTGACACTGTCTACAGAGGCTTTCCGAGGCATTTCAGCAAGAGCTTGGGGCATTACACACCCTGCTGTCTACCTCGGGTTCCTCTCCAGCCTCGGGTGGATCGTCTACTTCATGGTGATCACCTGCATTGTCGTCAAGTGGAGGAAAGGACTCGGCGGAAAATAGTGACCTAATTTTTTTACTCTTGACCATCTCTTGTAAATATAAGCTCAAAGCAATATTGCCAAAATGTTTTGTTACGTGTAATTTATTTAGTAAAAAAAAAAATAATAATGAAGTGTATTTCATTCTACCTTGAACTCTAATTTCTGTTCCTGACAAGTGTGTTGTACAGCAAACCAAACTGTCCTTTTCAGGGCCAACACTTTATTTTTTAAATCAGCTACGCCAGTAACCAGTCTAGGACCTCTCCTGGTAGTAGAATCTACTTTGGTACAGTAATTACTCTACTTTAAATGGAAACAATGATTGTGTACTGTGTAGAGAGGGAGGAGGAGGGAAAATGTGGATATTGAAGAAACTTCTGGAAACTAAGACTAAAATTATTTAAGACCCAGAATGAAACCCGTCAAACAGAATTGTAAAGCACGACTGTAATATGTGGTGTCACAAGATACACCAAAAGGATTGTTTATGTTTTATTAAATTAACAAAAGTACATGGGGACTGAGCTTTGCTCGGGGAAATCATTAGTTTACACTGAGAGCAGTCTTAGTAGGCCTATTACAGATACATTAATCCATTCCCACACTCCACACTGCTCGCCTTTACTACTTCCTTCACCTCTCTTTACGTCGTGGATCTGTTTCCCTCCCTTCCCATAGCATTTTAGTATTTTAGATACAGTACATTAATCTAATTGCCACAAACAGTCCCCACATTCCGCACTGCTAGCCTTTACTACTTCCTTCACCAATCCCTATGTCGTGGACCTGTTTCCTTCCCTTCTCACAGCATTTAAGTATTGCAGATACATTAATCTAATTGCCAAAAACAGTTCCCACACTCTGCAATGCTAGCCTTTACTAGAATGTATCAAGTAATCTTCAGTGTAATCTTTTTGCTCAATAGTTACAACTGATATTTTTCCCTTTGTACTGTATTTTGTAATTTACTATTATACTGTGGATGGCTTATTATACTACACATGTTAAAAGTCTTTTGTTTACCTTGTCCTTGTCATTTTTTCAACCAACATGGTTACTTAGCCCATAAGGCCAATGTTAAAAAATTTTGACTTTCATTTTCATTTTTCTGTGAATAAGATTTTTGTTGGCAGTTCTTACTGCAGTAAACACGTTTTAGGCCAGAAAAAAACTATTTACAACATTTGAAGAAAATCAAAGTCGTTTTCAAGATCTTTGTGCAAGGAAGTATACAAGCAAACATTGCTCATATTAGAGTATAGGATACAAAACTGTGATAAATGTTGTTATGTAAGGGAACCCAAATGTGATCTTTTAATATTTAACTTAGAAAATATAACAACTTTTTATATCAACAAAGAGGATCAAGCGCAGTAGATTATTTTGCATCCCTTTGGTGCACCAGATGCTGGAGGATTTATCAGACTTCAAGAAATCCTGAACGGAAATAAGGAAAAGTAATTAAAAAAAAATAAGTCTAGGAAATAAGTCCAATGCGTTGGTTAAATACAAAGTATGAAAAGGAATGTGAAGACCTCCTGGAGAGAAAAAAATTCGCTTGAAGTTCAGGAAAGACGAGTATGGGCTAAAGTGTGGGATCTTTTGTATACCTAATAAATGTGAACCAAAAAGTTCATCACTCAGCCTCAGATTTATTTTCATAAAAAATTTGAAGAGGAAGAGAGACCACAGGAGTGGTGGGTGTTTGGGGAAGATTCCACTCTAACAGTTTACGAGCACTACACAACGGTGTGTCTACTGCGTAAGTCTCGTCAAATCTGCTGTAGTCCACAGCGAAATCATAGAAGCGCTTTCTGTAGCTTTTGATCATCTGTTTAAACCGATGGCCCCAGAGAATCTTAGATGGTAAATATGAGGTCTTAGCTTCAATAGTTTGTCCTGTTGTTTCAACTGTTCCGTTTAGAGCTACAACTATCTCAAAGTTTGCACTCAACAAGTCTACTGCGGCGATGTCGAAAAGAGGACTTGACTCGTTGATTTTGTGGAGAACTGTTGTCGGCCAAATCAAGAAAGCATCAGCCCTGAAAATAAAAATAGTGTCAAAAATGAAAGGCCATAGCAAAAATACATGGAAATTTCGGAACTCCCAATATTTTATCGAAATATCTGTTTAATAAATTCAAGGAAAAATACTACTCAGGCATCCTAAAGAAATTCATATTTGACAATAAACTAAAAAGTATAGTAAAATCAAAATCATCAACAACAAACATTTGAGTGTTATACAACACTTAAGCGGCAACCTATTTACTTGAATTTTGTTACATAAAGTTAAAAAAAGAAATGTTTAGTTAATTTATTCTAGGACTAAAAAAAAGTAAATCGTAAAATTTAGGTACCTTAAATGTTGCATGAGAGTGAAAATTTAAGAACGTACGTTTTCAGGAAAAGCACTTTTAAAATTTTTTGTTCCGTTTTTTAAAACTTTTTTTATTTTTTTTTATTTCATTGACATTTGAAGTTTCATAAAATGTCCATGGTAACACAATATCTTTGGTGATTTTTTATTAATACCCCCGCCGCAGCAAACCTGCCGTCTAAGCGAATTTCCATTTGTCCGAATTGATTTTCAATTGATCTATTTAAATAACATTAGGTTAAACGAGTACCTAGGTTTGCTGCTACAAGGAAACGAATAAAGTAGTGTGTTTTTAGTAAAATATTGTTAGCTTACTATAAAATAAATAAATTTGCCAAGTTTGATCAAAATATATCCATAAAGAAGCAAACTACAACATTTTACAATATTCTCCATAATAATAACATGGGAATTTTAAATTTACCATTTTTTTAGTTTTCTCCGTAACCAATAACCGTACAAAAACACTTTGATATACTGAATTGTTTGTTTTTTTAAGCTCTTTAAGAAGGTTTAGAGAAAAATTGGGAAATTTCGTGTTTTGAGGGTAAGAAGTGAGAAAAACCAATTTTTACCCCATAAAACCCTGTTCTCATGGTCCGATCATGCTGGATCGCGAACTCATTCAAGTTTATCCCGCCTTACACCTTCAAACCAAATTTCATCAAAATCGGATAAAAACTACTCAAGTTATCGTGTTCACGGACACATATATATATATATAAATCTATATATATATATACCTATATATATATACATATATAAAAATTTGAACGAATGGTGTTTTTGGCCTCTGGGGACATTAAAATGAAAAAGTAAATCGGTCCCGGGCCTAAGTCTTACCATGAGACCTACGGTAATAGCTACTTCCCTATAGGGAAATTCGCTAAAAGAGCACCTTTGATGGAAAAACATGAAATTTTGTCACGACCATCATGGACATAAAACTGAATATTAAAAATAGTTAATATTATTTTTATAACTATGTTTTGCTATAAATTAATTTACTTTTACGGCCATTATACAATAAACAGCTCACTAAGCTTTTGGTATATTTGGTCTTTCTAGAAAAAAAGAAAAAAAACTAAAAAAAGAAAAAAAGCCAACAAAATCTTTTAAGTTTGTATAACTCCGAAAGAACTTACCTGAGATCCGGAAAATTGTTATGTTTTTATAGAGGTGTGCTTCTTTTGTGTATAAAACATTAAAATATGATGATACTTTAATTTTTGAAATTTTTATGATAGAAATCATGAACGTGATGGTCAGGGACAAGCGGTACGGTCCTGAATTGTCTGGAATAATCTAAATCTTTTTAAACAATCCTTCAATTATACTGTTAGTTATAATAAAAATATGTGTTTCAATTGAACTAAACTGTTCAATTTACAATGATATATATTTAAGTTATTGTCACGACCAAACACAGTATAATCCATAAGGCTGGATTCGTCGTGAAAAAACCCGTGATGGTCGTGAAACTTAGGTCGTGACATATTACGTGTTATTTGGCTCTGTTCTGGCAGTAGCCCAGGGCACCTCATGTTCGCGGATACAAAGTGGACTTCTAGGTTAATGTAGCAATTGAAATATCATATCAACAAAAATTAACACCACGTCTACTTCATCAAATGAATACGTACGGTCATGGACACACCAAAATTACAAAAATCACAAACTTACCTTTATTAATCTTGTAACTACTTCTTTCAACACAAAATGACCGGCACAACAAACTTGACGTACACCCCGAACTAGTCTATAAAACAATCTGACACAATCGACGCTAGGCTTGCCACTGTTGTGCTCCAAAGTTGAAAATTTTTCCCAAATGGTCGTGACGCCAAATCGAGGGACAGACTTATTTTGTCATGGTAGTCAGTTTGCAATGACAATAAAATTATAATATGCTCCTTTTTTGTAAGTTTAATAACTATTGATGACATAAAAATATGGCTTTATATATTTCGGCATGAATAATTAGTCTAAAAACAGCGTGAAAGTTGGAAAATGTACCCTAGGGACACGTCATGGTCGTGAATTTCGAGACTTTAAAAATACGAAAAAAATGCCTAGAACCTATTTAAAACCAAATAAATGTGTGTAACATGTTGCCCCCGTCCCAAAATATATTAAAACACATAATAATAAACTACAAATCCAGTATCTACGAAGTAACAGGCCAGGGACATGAAAACGTATGTTTTTAAATTTTCACTCATGATTATTTTATCTATATTGTATAAGCAAACTATGATGATTCCTTAAAAAAATATCATGTATCTATATCTATAAAAGAGGAAGTTTGTATGTATATATATATATATGTGTGTTTGAACGTTATGGACTCCGAAACCGCTCGACAGATTGTAATGAAACTTTCAGGAATTATTAAGCATCTTTCAAGGATGGTTTTTGTGAAGTTTGGTGCAGATCCGTCAAAAGGGCTCCGCCCCAGAGGGTTTTAAGTGGGACAATGTCAGACTTTTTGAACTACAATGTTTACAAATAAATATAATTTAAAAGCAGATGTTTTCTTTCACCAACTGTTTTGTAGGTTTGAATAATCACAACGTTCTGTATTAGTCATGATTTGAAATAGTGCCACAATGTTTCTACAGAGTGCAGCACAGAAAACTATTTTACTTTTGAATAAGTCCAAATATATAAACCCCAATCGCAGCACACCTGTGCACTCAACAACGTTTAAATTCTCCAATGTTGAATATGTAAACATAAAAACCTTGATTAAAGTATTATAAACAATAAAAGGGATGGTAATGTCATAATATTTTTATCTTTTGTTCTATACCCACACAAGCTAACATAAATTATTAAGTGAATAATAATCATGCGTGCTATCTCAGGTATTCAAATGCCATTACTGGCATTAAAAGAAGGAACTCCATTAATACTAATGCGAAACTTAAATCCACTTAAAAGGAGAAATAGTCTTAATCCCAAGAATACTGATGACTTCATCCAAATTACCCTCTGAATTGAAGCAGCTACAATTTCCTTTTTTTTTGTCTTTCTTTCCCAATCACCATTATAAGGCACTAGGGCAAACCCTGACTATCGTCGGTTTAAATTTTGAAAATGCATGCTTTTCACACGGACAGCTGTATGTTGCGTGCTCACGTGGTGGTAGGTACGTCTAAAAACTTATAGAAAAAACAAAAAAAATTGTTTAGGCCCTATTCACTGGCAA
The DNA here is from genome assembly GCF_028750875.1 of Macrosteles quadrilineatus. Taxonomy (NCBI): domain Eukaryota; kingdom Metazoa; phylum Arthropoda; class Insecta; order Hemiptera; family Cicadellidae; genus Macrosteles; species Macrosteles quadrilineatus. The sequence goes on along the minus strand of NW_026542598.1, from coordinate 56,633,044 downwards.
TTAAGTAAAATATTATATTTTTATTTTTGGTACACACTTTTATTATTCATTGTAAAGAACAAATTACCATTTACAATAATAGTTGTTAAGCGCAGCAACGCGCGCCGGGTAACTGCTAGTATAAATCTGAAATATAAATATTATAAATAGGCCTACCCTCCAGAATCAATACTGAGCTCGATGCTATGTTGGTAGTGAGGTAAGACCTCACCCTCAGGTGTTATTCTGTGCTGCAATAACCAAGCTCTGACTGTAGCTCCTACTATGTGTGACTTGCGGTAGTCTCCTACACGGAACAACAGGCTCAGACAGCCATCGCGTAGACATATCACTGCCTGCTTGCTGCAACAACCACAACACTTTGGTGGATTTTTTCCCTTTTGTACACAGGTAATATTTTACATCCATGGCAAGGAAGGAATTTTTTTTCTAGAAATATGATTCTCAGCCAATATCATGCTTGTTAAGTTGTTTTCTACTCAAATCTTTGGATAGAAAAATCTTAAAGATTTTTTGAGATCAACAATCTTGTTTGACAAACTGTTTACTTTGTCAATTTGCTCGCAGTTGTCTCTTGAACTTGGACTCCAAAAATTATCAAACACATGGTAGGCTAAGGGTAATGCAATTTTCCTAGAAAAAGTTTAAGAAACTCCTTATTTTGAGCATTATAAAACATACCTGAATATTATGTGCTGACTTCTAGCCTTTGGACGAGACAGTTTGACAAAGACTATTCCCGCCATCGTAGATTGTATGAGCACTCCGAAAATGCTTTGAACGATGAGCAAAGCAGTAGCTTCTGGACACTCGGTGGTGGGGGACCGAGTACCGTAGCCAGTCGAGTATTGTGTCTCAAGCGAGAACAGGAAACAGGATATGAAATCGTCCATTTCAGTCACACATTGGGGGCTAAGAAAATTTGATGTATTAGTTTGTATAATATACTCAAGGAGGTTTTAATGGCACTCTTTGGCTAATAACCAGTGGGTATCAAAAGTTTTGAAAAAAGTTTAACAAAATCAATCATGCATGGTTACCAATTAGAATAACTGATTAGGAAGAGAAGTACAGTACAGTACCGAAGATCTCAGTTTGATCCTGAGAAAAAGTAGAAGCTTTTTGATGGATCAAATCTTGACCTATCTGTTCTTGATCATTGGGCTTTTTATATTTTAGTCCTGGTTAAAGAAACAACTTACCCTAAATTTGTTGTACCAAAGTTACGTGGACATATCACTCATCTCTACTCTCATGCATACCCTAATCTAGTTTGTGTTGCAATAAACTTTAGTTGTGTCTCTAGCCATACCATAGATAAACTGATTGAGATACAATATTAATTTTTATGTCAATATGAACCCAACGGCAGCTCCAGTTAAGAAACATTAAAAAGATACTGACTTTTTACAGGATCAAACCAACAACTTTCTAATGATGAGGTAAGTGTTATGACCACCAGGGTAACGATGTGTGACAGTGAACTTCCTTCAAATCCTTACCTATATTCATCATAGTTGTCGTAACCTTTAAGGTTGCCGTGTTCGTGTGCGATTACCCACCACAACAGTCCGAACAAGAACCAAGTGACGAGAAAACTTAGAGAAAATACAAGAAGTGTGACTCTCCAACGAGACTCTATCAGAGAAGTAAACACATCTTGTAGATGGAAATATATCTTGTTGTTTGGAGCATGTCGCTTTCTCACTGTGAACCGCCCTCCTTTAAACAATGATGTTTCTTTTGCTCTAAAATCAAAAAGTGATATGCTCTAATGTAGTGTTGGTTTAGACGTAGTTTAATTTAAATATGCTGCATAAGTATTAAATCTTTCTCTAAAAGATTGCAAACTTAACACATGCTATTTAGTAAAGACATTACCTATTAATACGTTTTGTTAGTCATCTCTCCATTCTGTCATCTAGTGCTTAAACGCAACCAGATGATTATAATTTTTTTTTGTAGCTACAGTTTTTTGTTGAACATTTTAAAAACATTGTCTTTATTTTATTTGATTCTTTGTAAACATCACCATACGTTGCAATCCTCTAAAATGTGTATCACACCTTTTTTCCTGGTGTACCAGTACCACTTCACAAGGAAAAATTATACCACCAAATTGTACCACCTTGTACCAAATTGTACATGAAGGTATATTTTATGGATGGAATATATGAGTATTCCTTGTTTTTATAACGTATCCAACCCACTTTCAATCCTTGGGTATTTATGTTTTTCGAGAAGGTTAGGTATATTATTGCAATTGATAAATACTCTAGTAAAGTACTGAGCACCAAACACACAGGTTTTTATTTCCTCATATTACTTGAATGCTAATATTTAAGTTTTTATTACATTAAACTAACAGAGAAATCTTGCCCTCGTTCTTACTGGGTCGTTCAAACATCTGATGGTTGTATAAAGAATTAATTGCCTGACTATCCAGCCTAAACAAAATAAAATAAACAACATATACGGTACTTTTACTTAACCCTTAGAGTGCCAGGCGAGAAATAAAAGTAACGCTCAAAAAATGCCGATGATTTTTCCCGAAGGTCGCGCTAAAAATGCCGAGCGCGATCTGGCGATTTTTAGGTTAAAATTTCGTAAAAATCGAATTTTCGATATTTCGACCAACGAAAATCGATGTATCGCATCTAGTAACTTTCTACTCAATGTTAATATTTGGGTTAAAAGAATCCGAGTATCCATTCGGTTGTTATGACAACTGTTCGATCATTACGAAACGTCCGGTCAGCCGGACGTTGGCACTTTTGGCTCGTTCTAAAAACGTCCGGTAGGCCGGACGTCGGCACTTTTGGCTTGTTTTAAAAACGTCCGGTTCCCCGGACGTTGGCACTCAAAGGGTTAAACATGACTATGTACCAGTACCACCACAGTGACCCCTGCGTACCACAGGCTGAGATACACTGCTCTAAGATATGAGAGATTGTTGTGAAAAATTTCTGCAACATTCTCTTACAATATTTTGTGAATATCCAGCGTAAAGGCATATATTACTCATCAAAGCAGATTACTTGTGGAATGTAAGAGACGACACTGGTCCTGAAGCGATGTAGTCCTTATCCTCAGGATCGCTCGTCCTGTGGTCATCCAGGTCTTGTATTTGCACATACATCCTGTCAAATTGTAATCAACTTACTCAACATTACAATATTATTATTTTGTGAGGAAAAACTTTTTGTTCAAGATTGATGAAGTAGATGTATAAGTAAAAATATTTTAAAAAAATATTAAAAAAAAATATTTCTTTGATTGTAAGTGAATCTGAACACTGATTCTCAAACATGTTAAAGCTACAACTTTATTAAAAATTAACTGGCTATTTAATCTTTACAGTCTTATCTACGCAGCTGTTAATTAATAGCCCATACAGCCACCAATGGCAATAACTAATATAAGGGACCTACAGTTTATAGTGGAATCCAAACCACATAATGTTTGCCTTGTAATTAACAAATTGGTCTAATTATCAGGATAGTACTGCGGATATAGTCTTAGTACTCACTAGTGCAGATGTTAAACCACACCAGGGAGTATCGCATCCACAGTGCATGTCTATAAATATCCACAATTAGTGACCTCCTAGTAGCTGGATTACAGGACGACACCACCGTCCCAGTCATAATGAAAATAGTAGAATGAAATGTACCAGTAGTTGTTGAGATGTATTTCTAGCCTAGTGGTTGTAGAGTCTTGGATTTAGGTGCAGGAGAGACGTGTTTTATCTCTGTGGCATATCCACATCAATTTGAGGGGTTTGGATCACTTTTCCATAAAAGCATCTGTTTTTCTTAGTTTTCTAAGTAAAATTGCCATGTAGACAATAACAAAAAAAATAGCAACCTATAGAGTGTGGTGATTGTCAGTTGCTCATTTGTGTTGAATATGTCTACTTTATAAAAACCAAACTAACAAGTAACTAAAAGAACAACCTTCTGTAGTACAGGTGTAAACCCCCATAGAATGAAAAACTAAGACATTGGCACTCTTTGCGATTTACTCATTCTAACTAATGCAGAATATAAATTCTGATATTTTCCCGCGGCCATGTGGACATTACCATCATCTTGCGCGATCGCGGCATAATTCTGATTATCTCTTGCGGCCATGTAGAAATCATTGTATCTCATAGCGAAAATATTATTACGCCTTACATATACTATTACACACTGTCTCCAGCAGTTTCATGCCAAATAAACCTGTGTATCCTTTTATAGCTTCCCAAAGGCCTCTCTGGTAGGGTGTTTTGTAAAAATTTATGTTTTCTTGTTCATAAACAGGCAAGGAACACATGATAAAATATATTTATAGTTAAGTTGGTGGACAATTCCTGGAATTGAAAGAGTCAGCTATTAAAAAAAAAATATTTGTTGAAATTAGTTATATGTACATATAATATTTAAAATAATAACAAAAACCAATGTAGGGTAAAACAAATGTACTAGAGAGGTCATCCAGTGGTCGAAAACTCAACCAAAACTATGTAATATACAGACTTCTCTATTTTCACCTCACGCAATAAGTACCCAAACATGTGATTGGAATTTCTTTCATTTGTTTTGATTTTCTGTTTATATTTCGTTGTTATTTTGTCACCCCATATTTTGGCAACCCATGCCCATGTTGATTTTTATAAAAATTTTAATTCATTATTTGTGCTTATTTTTGAGCCTATTTTAATTTATAAAAGGGATTTCTGCGCATTTTCAGGCAAATATCTTTCCAACATTATGCATAGATTTTTCCTGTGATGCAAACGAGCTGAGGAAAAAGGTTTTAAAGAAACATGCTTGCCTATTAATATATAGATTGGATTAATATAAAAAGAAGACGTACTTAGGGTTATAGTTTTGAAGTTACTCTGATATTTAAAAAATTAAGTTTTAAAAAAATTTTTGAAGTAAGGAATTTTACTTTTATTAACTAAAATAATTACCTGAATGTATGTTATACAAGCTTTCAGTCAAACTAATTAATATTTTAAGTGGCTGATATAAAGTGGCATTAATTAACTGGGTATTTAGATTAAAACCTCCACTTATCTACAATAATTATCTCCAAGTACCCTGTAATAATTTTATGTAGAACATTTTGTATGCAATATTTTAAATAACCTAGTTAAAATAATCTAGTTACTTTTTTCAATAATATTTTTATCACAAGTGAAAATGCCAAACTACAGTAAATTGTTCACATAAAACTATAGGTTCATTCGTTTTACAGAATATTTAGCACAACAATATCACTGCCTGAAACTTCATATTTATAATTTAAAATTCAACTTGATTTTGATATCCCTAGGCCCTATATATTTTCAACTCAAAAGAGTCCTAATCTTTCTTTATTCCTTACATCTTTTACTTAATTTATAATAAATTACCTAACTTTCTTCTCTTGGCATTTTAAAAATAAAATTTGTATATAGTAATATACTGTATAGTTTCTTTCTAAAATCTTTGCATTTTAATTAAGAAGGCTAATCTGTAATTAAATTTCAAACCAAAACCCTATAGATCATAGTTATAATATTAATATTAATTAGTGACCAAAGAGATTTAAAAAAAATAATACATAAATCTTACCTCGATTTGAAGACTAAGGCTACAAAATGAATTGTTATCCATGGAAAAACTGGACACTTTCAATATCAATGGAAGTTTACTGTATACAAAACCCAACCAAACAATGAACTTCCCCAGTAAAGGAAGAGTATTGCGATTTTGGCAGCTGTTTGTACTTCCTCTAATTTGCAAACTGGTTACTTCCTTGCCATTCATTGCAGCACAATACAAATTTCAGTTTATAAAAAACCCATACAATTTGTTCATCAAAGGTCAATAAACCAGGTATAGAGGATTTAATAAAAATTAATTAGAAGTGGTTAAAATGGTTTTAGTTACTAAAGGTGCAGATGGTCTTGCAGTTAAGAGCACGGAGCTTTGGTCCTTAAAGCCCCAGGTCCAAATCCATCTAATCGTGACAGGTCTTTCAATGTGTTTATTCTTTGACCAATTGGATCAAATTATAAGATTTACAGAGTTTGGGGCGCTGATCCGGAACCAAGACCTAATGTGGGCTATTATCTTTGATGGTTATTAGAGGTACCTATGAGGAAACTCCCCAGAATTTTATGAGGATATCAATGAATGTAATGTTTACACATTAAGCCCTATAATATTCTTGATAGTTTGCTTGGTAATCTTCATCCTACTAATCTTGGTAATTTAACTTTCTCTGTATTTTAGCGGAGCAAAGCTCTTTGGAATCAACTTCAATGCAAACTTTCTAACACATAAACTCAATAATGACAGAACATATTTTAGCCCAACTTACAAAGGTTGTAAATGTTTGGAAGGTTTAGACAAAGCAATTTTAATTTTTGATAATGCCTATATAATTTAAAAGTAACTCAAAGTTTTAGCGAATTTTCCATATAGGGAATAAGCTATTACCGTTGGTCTCATGGTAAGACCTGGACCGGGGACCGATTTAATTTTTCGTTTGAGGTCCCCAGAGACCAAAAACACCATCCGTTCAAATTCATATATATATATATGTCCGTTAGCACGATAACTCAAGCAAAAATTATACGATTTTCATGAAATTTAGTATAAATGTGTAAACCTACTTATTCGAACAAATTCGCAAACCAGCATGATCAGACTATGGGAACGAGGGTGTATGGGTAAACTGGGGAACTGGGGCTTTCCCATTTTTACCCTAAAAACATAAAATTTTCAAATTGGGAATAAATATGTCATATTTATGGAAATATTTTAGTAAAAATGTAATCAGACAAGTTGAAATTTGCTGCAGGTTTGCTGCGGCGGGGGTATTTTAACATTTTAACATTGGTCTTATATGGGTTGCCATCATGGTGGAAGGGGGTTGCCATGATGGTTACAAATAAGGATGTAAATTTAAACTAAACAAAGAATCATAGCAAAATGTTAAAATCAAGCCATGACCTAAACACAGTAGAAAGGGAAAATATCGGATGATGAATTATTTGACCACTGATTAAATAATACAGAGAAAGTATTAAGTTTACATTTTAGTCGCAATTTGGAAACGACCACTGATCAAATAGGTAAAGCATTTAACAGATTTGATTTACGTTGCTAAATAAGGTATAACAAATAACATTTATCTGTGTTATTGAGAATTAAAACAACTAAATTATTCTACAGTTTAAATAACTAGGTATTCTCAAATCAATATTTTTATCTAAATAGGCTATTATGAAAGTGCTTTCTTATTATTTACTTTGAAATATTATATTTTTGATATCATCGTGTTTCATGTTGGCAACACACTTGTTGTATTGATTGTTGTGTTGACAACGGCCTGGGGTATATTATTGCCCAAGAAGGATAAAGTATTTTTTTGCGTTTTCATACGATAAATACCTAATTCGCATAAGAGTGTCATAAGGAAAATTTCAGAATGCATTCTCAAAAACTGCCTGATATTTGTAGAAAATGAAGACGAGCAATAAAAGCCCGAACAACTACTTCTGGCAATGTTTAGAGATAGTTTAATGTAGAACACTTGCTTGAAAACAATGCTTTTCATAATTATGTTAAATGTACAAAATTTAAGAGAGAAACACCTCACAAGGTATGGTGACAACTATTTGTGCAATTCTCTCAAAGCAGGCAAGTCTTTGAAAAGTTACATCTGCTAATTGTATGGATCCATGCAGGATTGCGCCTGAATTGCAAAATCTGACCAATATTGAGAAAATTAATGTCGATTAGTTTAGGTTCAAGGGCGAATTCAACCAGAACTGTTGGTTCAACAGATGACATTAGAAAGCAAACACAGGAATAATACTGATACAAAGGATGTGTTCACATCTTTAGGCCTACTAATGAAACTTGTTATAGATGATGATAGTTCTGAACGAAACTGATAAGTTAAATTGGATGAAACAGTTGTATTTTGTATCTATAAACATGTATTAATTTATTGCTTTATTAAAAACTATGAAACGTGATCACTCCGCTCAAATAGCTTTCACAGCTATGAAAGCAATCCTAGTAAACAAGTGATTTTTACCATCAACTGTAAAATACATTAATGAGTTGCGCATTGCCAGGTTAAACTTTCCATCCTAATAAATTTAAATTCCACTGAAACTTAAATAAAAAATGCCAAAATTAGTTGGCTGAAACGTGAGTTTCATTTATATTAATTTTACAAAATAAACTACACTGAGTCATGGCTGGGTCCCCAGGTACTATTCAAAATTAACAGCACATTGAAAATCAATACCGGGTACCTGATTTTTTTGTAAATCAGAACTCAACATTTGAGGACACAAGTACGCTCACTGTTATGATGGGTTTTCTAGCCATCCCATACATCCAATTATTGTATTGTGACGAGCCTCTACTACAAAATAGTAACATTTATGGATATAGTGATATGTTTTTGTATCAAGAGGAAAACCCACTTTTAACTTTGTTTAAGTTAATCTGTGTTTGAACACCATTGGTTTTTTTTACGTTATTTTCAAGGCAAAGATTCTAACCTTGGTCTTGTTACTATTGAATGTTGATTTTTTTTGTTAGATGGCATCATTAATTGATATCTGAACGACAGAATTAATCTCATTTGGAATCAAACCACCGACCTTCAGATTTGGAGATGAGCACAATCCATCCACTTGGTACTACCTGTACTACACTGCTGTAAATGAGTAAAAAAAAAAATACTTTAGTAAATAACATTAATGTTCTGAAAGGAAAAATTTAGAATAAGATAACTGGATGAATAATAGTAGCCTATTCTAACTTCAACAATTTTGAATTGGGGAATTTATTTGACTGCTAAGTTTATTCATCCTCTACCCCAACTTAAAATGCCCTTACAATTCAATTTAAGTAAAATTGCTAATTTTTTGTGTGGAATGGAATACAAAAACACTGAAGACAAGAAACATATTTTATTTAGATGAAAACCTCAAGCTAAACAACAGTGCATATCGTGCTAAGTAAGTGATTCACAGCCAGTTTATTTAGAACAATAAAGATGCCTTTGAGCTAAGTATAAAAAATACATACATAGCTTGTAAAATGAAGATTCTTAAGTTAAACTGTAGATATCAATATTTAAATTAACATTATTTTTGATAAGTTCCTCTCTTAACTGATTAACCAAGTCATAATAAGTCTGTGATTCACTCTCGACCACTACGTTTGTTAACAAAGGACAAGACATTAAGAAGGATTTGAAAAATTGAAAGGAGATATTGATCCCCTTCAAAAAGCTTGCACTTTCCAAATGAGAAAATTGATTGATGGTCATAACCGTGCGAAGAGCATCGTCCAAACAACCTGAGTAGCTGTGGTTGTTCAGAATGATTTTCCTGATAAATTTAGCATTTTTCAGCAAAAGTGGTAAGATATGATTAGAGTCCCAATATACACCTTTTATGATCAAACTCTTCAGATTGCTAAACAATTTCTCATTGTTTGCAGTAGAGGATACAAACGGAAACTGGTTGCTGATATAACCCCTGTCAAATATATGAAAATGCATGTGCATCGACTCCAAATTAGGACATGTCCAGCCTAGTAGTCTGAACAGCTCATTCGCAGACTGGATAAAGCTAGAAACAAAATTGAATACCCTTAGGTATGTTCCCTTCACCTCTAAATAATGTTTCAAAAAGTCATCAAATGGGAAATTCGTTAAACTTAAAATTGAAATTTTGAGTCCACTCGAGGACAAGGCAGAAATCACATCACTTCTGTAATCGTCTGAAGAGAATGCGTAGGTGAGGTGGAGCTCTGTTAGGTGAGGACATTGAAGCTCTATTCTCGGTATCCTGGATGCTCGAGGATGGTAGTCCGTAATGCTCACCAGCGATAGCTTGTCATCTGGGGACATGGAGTCGAGCAAAATCCCAGTGTCTGTGTAGTTGATACGGCGAAGTTTAGGCAGGGAGAGAAGGAGATGTTTAATCCCATCATTTGTAATCTGACGACCACCACAACCTTTTCTGATAATACAAGTCATCTGGATTTCGACTAATTGCTTGCAACTGCATAGAGACTTCAAACCGGCATCAGACACGCACAGCTGAAGTTTTAAAGCGTTATGTCTGTCTTTAGTACGCGTGTGACACGACTTGGAGACGATGTTCACAAACTCCAGGCTCCTACAATGATTTCCGACCACTTCCAATATTTCGTCTGTACACACTTTGTTGAGATCGAGCCTTAGTAGGTTTTGTAAAGAGGGTAAAGTCAGTTTCCAATACAAATCGTTTACTACCTTATGAGCAGTAAGCACCTTCATGTTTTTATGTATATACATTGACAGGACAATCCTCGGATCTAAAGTTTGTTTAAAACACAGATTCTGGCAATGTCCACTTGCTGTCGTTTCGAAAAGTAAAACGTCTGTGGAGTTGTATAGTTCATCAATAATATGAGTTGGAACACTTGTTATTAGATACTGATTGAATTTTGAAACTGTTTGTTGGCACTGAACACTGTCAAAGTCACCGGCACTTTTGTATATTGTACTGGCAACCTGGACAATCCACAATCTTGTCTTCAAGAGAGCTGTATTGTACAACGTTGCAGGCACCTTTAGTTGAGGCATCTCTGAAACAAGACAGATATATAAGGGGGTTGAGACAACATGTTGGGTGAGGCTAGTCTAGGTGTAACATAACAAAAGTTAAAAAACTGTAATCTTGAATAAAGTTTTGTTATCTGTTTCCTAAAAGGAAAACCGATTTACAAATAAGCAATACCCCCGCCGCAGCAAACCTGCAGACTAAGCGAATTTCCATTTGACTGATTGGATTTACACTGAAATGTCTACTTAAAAATATAACATTTATTCCCGATTTAAATAGAATTAGTTTAACAAGTACTTAGGTTTGCTGCATCAGGGAGGGTAAAACTGTTTTTTTTGTTTGTAAAATGTTAATAGTTAGTAAGAAATAAAAACATTTTCCAAATTTGATCAAAATATGTTTATAAACAAGCAAACTACAACAGTTTACTTATTCTCCATAAGAATAACATGGAAATTTTAAATTTACAATTTTTTGGAATTTTCTCCGTAACCATTAGGCGCATAATAACGCTTCAAAATACTTAATTTTTTTTTTTTTAAGCTCTACAAAATGGTTTGGAAAGAAATTGCTAAATTTTATGTTTTTTGGGTCAAAAATGGGAAAACCCTATTTTTACCCCATAAAACCCCCCGTAAACCCCCGTTCCCATGGTCCGATCATGCTGGATCGCGAACTCGTTCGAATAAACGTAGGTTTACACGTTTGTACCAAATTTCATCAAAATCGGATCATTTTTGCTTGAGTTATTGTGCTAACGGACACATACATATATATATAAATATATAAATATATATATATATATATGAATTTGAACGGATGGTGTTTTTGGCCTCTAGGGATCTCAAAACGAAAAAAAAAAATCGGTCCCGCGTCCAGGTCTTACCATGAGTACTACGGTAATAGCTTATTCCCTATATGGGAAATTCGCTAATATTCCCTATATGGGAAATTCGCTAAAAAAATGAAACTTTTAAACAGCCAACGATGGCCAGAATTTTCATATCAAATCCCCAATTTCATTCTTACACAATGAGTTAAATAGATCACAAAGTCAGCAAATAAGAGAATAAAGCATTTCTGTATTTTATTTTTCATCTTAAGTTATAGGTAGGCCTATTAATTTGATGTTGCATGTAATAGCCTAACTTTAGGCCTAAAAACTTTACTGATTGTCTACTTTTTTATAGTTTTCTTTCACAATATGATTCTTTACAATATGTAACTGTATTGTATGTTTGACTTTAGGTGTATTTGGGCTCCGAAAGAGAGCAGGAACAACCAAACACACAATGTTGCGTCAATTCTTATACATTAGATAGCCTAACATCAGATTTTTTTATATGTTTTTAAGGTTATGTTTGTTAATCATTAAGCTTATAGCTAAAACGTTTCATAAACATTTCACTTTTAAATAAACATGACACCACTTAAACAATGGAACGTCATAAATCTTTGTATCATTACCCATTGGAATGAACAATGTTAAATAGACAACTTTTGTGAACCTAATCATAAGTTAGCCTACATTGAGCTAACCTATTGATTTTGGCAAGTCTACGTAATCATGAGAAATATATTGGTATTTGGGCTAGACACAGGGGTGCCCAGTGGGGAGGAAAGTGGTGCAAGTGCATCACTGGGATTTACCGGGTGGAATTTTTGAGGGGGATTTTATTTTATATATTACTGTACCATTAAAAATTTATTAGGCCTATGTGTCTTATGTTTAGCCCTAAAATTCTTTTTTTTTATTCATACATCTTATTAACACTTGCAACGTAATGTTGGCTATTCTTAATTAACATTTGTCTCTCGCAAAAATCCGATGTCTTCGCGACCGCGGAAAATGTCAAAACATTGCTGCGATAGCGCGAGGCGATGATGATATGATCCCTACTGTAGAAAGATGTTGAGATATTGGCCGCAATTATGGGAAGCGGTTATAATGTCTTTGCAACCGTGGAAGGATATCAATATATTGTCTCGAACACGGGAGACAATGATGATGTCTTCGCGACCGCGGAGGGATATTAAGATATTGCATTGATCATGGGAGGGGGTGATGGTGTCTTCCTACTGCTGAGGGATGTCAAGATATTGTATTTATCATGAGAGGCGGTGATGATGAGTTCGCAATCGCGAAGGGATATTTTTATATTGCTGCGTTCTCAGGGGGCGGTGTTAATCATAGTCATAATTCTTCATTTACGATTTATCTTCAAGAACAGTAGATAAATCAACATTAAAAATAAGTAATGAGTTCATTTGTTTGTCTTTGCTTCTTTGTAATATTCCCTGATGGTGTAAAATGGTCTCACAAGCAGCCACTTGTGTAAAGCCGACTTAAGATCTTCATCTTCATGGTCTTCATTGTTTTAGGTGGAGCGTTGCATAATCTACGACCTGCGTACAAGGCTTACTTCTCAAACTAAGTGGTTCGGTGATTGAACAGGTAGTAAGCAGTGGCCTGTCTTGTTTTGTAGGAATGGACATCTTCTACTCTTGGAAATTCCTCTCCATCAGCATTGAGTATAACAGACTGGATATACAGCAACACTACTGTCATAATCCCTAGGGTTTTGAAAGCTTCCTGGCAGCTGTCTCAGAAGTTCAGGTTGGCAAGGATTCTGATGACCTTTTTTTGTAGGATAAGAATCCGGGTGAGGTTTTCTTTGGAGGTTCTTCCCTATAGCCTATTGCAAGACCGTATCTGATAAGAGATTCAATCAGTGAAAAATAAGCTGTTTTTGCAGTTGACAGCCCACCAATCCATTTCGTCCCTCGAACCTCATACATATCAGGCCTCAGGCTCTTGCTAAGGCTATATGTGTGGGCCTTCCATGAAAGGTCAGAATCTATGGTGACTCCAAGCAGCTTGGCTTCTGATGCTGGGTTGACAGCCGGTATCTGAAAATTGCTTGTGTCCACGGCTAAAATGAAGATAATCCCATTTATATTAGATAACTAATATAAAGTGTGTTTTGGACGGGTTGATAGCGAGGTCATTATGTTTGCTATATACAGTAGACCCCCTCTTAACCGACCCTAATGGGACCGGACCTAGGTCGGATAACTCAAAAGGTCGGATAAAACGGGCAATCCCTAAAATCAGAACATAATGAAGTGCTATTCATTTGGAATTATATAATCATTATTTTGAAGTCATACTTGCATTATTTATAAAATAAACTACTCTTATTTCCTTTTAAATATTGATAGAAAAGTCACAAATAACCACAAAACACGGTTAAGTCAAATAGGCCTACTTTCAGTGGAATATATTATAATACTAGGCAAGAGTCAATAAAATTCCTATTTTAATAACTATTAGTACCTATTGTAATGTTGATGCTTTCCAAATACATCGTAATACAGTACAGAACCTTTTGTCGGCATTAAAGATACAAGCAACCATTTTGTTACAAGACAGGACGTTTATTTATAGCCTCTCACTGGAGGCTCGAGGCAAAAAAACTATTTTGACCTTGGAGTTGTTAACCCCCCTTCCCTGCCTTCCCTACAAGTTGCTTTGTTTGTTTACTCCGGCGATAAGATAATCAATTCTCAAAATCGTAACGCACTTTATGATGTTATACATTTGCCGCACAGATCAAATCAGATCAGATGTGCTCGAGCTACGAACAATGATGACAAACTGACAATAGGCTATGCTATATTTTTTGTGATAAACACAAAATAACTTATTGTTAGTCATATCCTGTGGAGATAAGCGTATGGTTCAGTTCTCATCACCCAGCGTGGGAGCGGAAATGCTAAAATTCCTAGAAAGCGTCGGTTAAACCGAGCTGCTCTCAAAGCAAGGTCGGTTAAAACAAACTGTATTATTTTAAGATCGAAGGCGGATAGTCCGATTATCGGTTAATACGAGGTCGGTTAAGAGGGGGTCTACTGTACCACTGCTTCATTTAGGGCAGAGTTTCTCAAAGTGTGGTCCATGTGGTTAGTGCGATCAGTTTTTTGGGGGTCACAAAAAATATTCTTATTAAATTTATTTTTAACCACTCACACCAAAAGCGCCTATTTTTGAAAATAACAGTTATGGTTTGTATTACAAAATGCAAATGCTAAACACATGCCTATGACAGGAAAATATTGGGTTAATTGTAGGGGATGGGGGTAATTGTAGGGGTTCCGCATTATGTATACATAATTAATTATGAGGGGTCCTTGAGTAGATGAAGTTTGAGAACCCCTGATTTAGGGCATTGATAGTGTCAGTTGCAATGCCGAATCATTGCTTATCAATATTTAGGTGTCATCTGCATCCATTATGCATTTGATGTTCTCATTTTGTTGGAAGACAGATCGGAAATCATTAGTAAAGAGGATGAAAAGCACAGGGCCAAGAACAGAACCTTTTGGAACACTCCTTCTTATTGGGAGAGGGCTAGACTGAGCTGTAATTTTCTTCCTACTATTGATATCTTGCGTAATCTCAACTACTTAGGTTCAGTGAGATAGCTGGAAAACCATGCTCTTTTGATACCTTGAACTCCCAAAGCCTCTATTTTGTTTAGAACCTGTTCATGTCCAATGCAGTCAAATGCTTTTGTAGTCTATGAGACTATGTTGATGTCTTGCAGCCGCAGAGGAAAAGGGGATTTCAAGATCTTTGCCTTCTTGGGGGAAATGTCAAGGCATTGCCACAATCATAGGATGCGATGATAATGATGTCTTCGCTGCTTTGGAGGGATTTAAAAATATTGCCAGGTCAATAGGGGCAGTGAAGATTGTCTTTGCTACCATACCACGGAAGGATGTCAAGATAGGCTACCACCACGAAAAATAGGGGCTATGGTGATTTCCTCCCGACCGCAGAGGGATGTCCAGATATTGCTTTGATTACGGGAGGCGGTGATGATATCTTCACAGCCATGGAGGAATGTCAAAATTGCCTAGATCACAGGAGGGGGTGATGATATCCATTCAAACATGGATGGAGGAATTAAAGATACTGCCGCCATCATGGGAAATGGTGATGATGTCTTTGCGACTCCGGAGAAAAGGGGGGATGTCTAAGTAAGATCTTCGCGTTATTCGGGGGAATGTTAAGATATTGCCGCTATCATAGGAGGTGATGACAATTATGTCTTCACGACAGCTTGGGACTGTCAATATATCGCTGGGATAACGGAAATAGATGATGTCTTCGCTAATGCGAGGGAATAACTAAACATTGCCGCAGTCATCAATTATTGCCATGACGACTTTATCATCCAGGCAGAAAGAAAACCGCCTTTTCAGAGAAGGGCCTTGGGAGAAAAATTGCTCTATTCCCTTAATTCCCGAAGGGGTTACCTGGTCTTGCGTTGATCATTTGTGGCTATAGGCCTAAAAGCCTATACTTTTTTCTGGGTTGGATGAAAATACCGTCTCAAATCCTCTATCAGCATGACCATTTCATCATTTCAAAATTACCCTAACATATATCATCATTTGTCCATTTTTGTATTGAAAAACGAATCTTCCTAAAAAAAACTTTCTGCATTGACAGTTATCTACCTGGTGTTTAAATATTTATTAGCCTGTTTTACAATAGAAAATTCTTAATTTTTTAGTTTCGGTGGAGATAGGTGGCAGGTGGTTGGTGGTTATTATTATTAGGTACCTAAGTTACCCATTATTTTTTTTAGTACAAAGAAAGGGGCAGTATAATATTTTGGGGGCTGGCGGGGGGGGGGGGGGAGGCACCTTTGACTAGGCCTACTATTAGCCCTATAACAAGCAATAATCACTAGAATTTTAAAATTTTCTACAAGATTTCTTGGCTAAAAAGTCAAAATAAATAAAAAAAGTTAAGTTAGCCTAGGCCTAAACTAATTTAACTTAAGGTAAAAATAATACAAACAATAAAAATAACCTTTAAAGATCATTTGCCCCTTCCTCCTCAGTTACTTCATTGAGAAGAGAACCCGGAGGTAGAGGCGATTTCCTGTCATATACTTGCTCGATGTTCATTGATGACAATCGACATAAGCTGATTTGATGACAATAGTTCAAGCTGTGTCAGCATGTCTTGTTTATTTCCATAGACACATCTTGTATGTAGAGCCATATGAACTGCTTGGGCAAATATATTTATACTATCTTG
Source organism: Macrosteles quadrilineatus (assembly GCF_028750875.1). Taxonomy (NCBI): domain Eukaryota; kingdom Metazoa; phylum Arthropoda; class Insecta; order Hemiptera; family Cicadellidae; genus Macrosteles; species Macrosteles quadrilineatus. The sequence goes on along the minus strand of NW_026542598.1, from coordinate 56,616,308 downwards.
TTGCTTAGTTTTGTTGTCACCTTCAGTTTTTATGATCAAGGAAACAATGGTAGACAAACTCTGGGTGGAGATCACATTGTTCCCGCTTACACTTTTTTCGTTTTCAAACAAAGAGTTTAAAAGAGCCAAATGTAACTGAGAATACAAGCTGTAGTCTTCAATAGGTGCATATAATGGTGACAAAACACACCACTTAAACAGCCCTGCATAAGGTGTAACAGCGGGCATTGGTATACCTCCAAGAGGCAAAGCTGGTTGTAAGTTAATGATCAAAGCAGTTATGCAGAGACTAGGATTATCTGCTACCCACAGAGTAACAACTTCCAGAAGCCTTGAAGGTGGGGGAACCAAACAAGATTTGTCGGCGCCATAATAAATTTCTGCTACAGCAGTCAAGAAATTTGCAGTGAAAAGTGGTGCGATGGTGGGCAAATCCTGCAGAGAACTATTGCCTTTGGGTACTAAAATGAAGTGATCATTGACGAGACCCTGAGCTAGCTGAATTGAAAACTTAGAAGTACACCCCACTTGCTGAATCAAAACTGCTGTAGCACTTAGTACTGAACTGTTGTTGATTGAAATTGAAAGCGAGACAAGCTTCACAAGCAGCCTTGATCTATCTCCATGAGATGAGGGGAATAAAGACATAAATATAGAATTTCGCCACACTTCATTGATGTTTGGATGAGACAGGTAGTCACACACAACTTCTAAGAGCATTAATTCTTGGATAGCACTTAATTTCTTTCTTTTGAAACCTCTTCGGTCAACCTCACAAAACACAAATTCTGCAATGAGTTCCATGGCAAAATCTGTCTGCTTGATACTTTGTGCTCTCCCCAGGCCATTAATACTCAAACACAATTTCTCAATAGTTCTTAAACTCTCTTTGACACATATAGGAAAATCTAATTTTCTTAGAGACTGTTTTATATCAGTAAATCCAGAAGAATTCAGTGGTAAGCCTGATTCATACATTTTGATTTAGGGCTATGTGTTTAAAGAAAGTTACACTAACTTAGTTGGCTCTCATCCGAAGTTCTTAAAACTATCAAATGAAATGGGCAAGCCTAGAAGAACACGAAAAATCTACAGTCTAAGTTAAGACTGAAGTAATAATGATGAACATACATGTATCGAATTAGGCCAAAATCCTCCTTTATGAGTCAAGTAGATTTGTCTCCGATGCGATGCTGACTTGTCCGAGATAAATGTCATAAACAAATCTAAGCAATTCAGGTTAGGCTATTACGTTTTATAGGCTTAGGCCTATTAAGCTGGACTAATTTTGTGAAATTCACATTTTGAAACAAAATTATTCACCATTACAACACTTTTTATCACATAAACTATCTTAATTGACATGGAAAAAACCTGCTACACTAAATTTGTCAAACGTTATCAAAAACTAAATCACAATCACATTATTTATTATGCTAATGATGACAGCCAGAGCAGAGCCGAGCCAGGTATGTATTGGATTGGTAATTGGTATTGGTGTAGAACCAGAAACAGAACTTACAGGACAGGACGGAGGACAGAGAGAGAGGCAGAAGGCAGAACCGCTGGCGCTGAATGCTCTCACTCATTCGTTTCTTTTCCTTGCTCACTCCACTCCCATTCACTGAGCGACTGAGCTCACTCACGGCCACCCTTAACTACAGGCGAATTATTGGCAACGTCGCAAGTGGTGTTGTTTAGTGAAAGACGTCCCATAAGTTCACATAGCAGACAGGTGACATCAGCTCATTAATTCCCACTTCATTGATTAAAATTTAAATTTATGAACATAAATTTATTAAAATATTGAAAATAAAACACACAGATTTGAAAACCGAAACAATTTATATGAATTAAAAATCTATATCTGTACATTTTTAAGCGGAGTCAATATTGTCTTAGTCCAGTACCTAAACAATCTTTCGTAAATACACAAATAATACCATTAGCTGCTACCAAACAAAACAGCTGTTACAACACCACTTGTGACGTTGTCACTTCGAAGGCCGCGGCCTGGGCGGCCGCGGCCTGGGCGGCCGTGGCTCACTCCAGACTTTCTCAACTCGAATTTCAATCACTTCACTGCAACTTGCTCTTCACTCCTCACTCCACTCTCACTCTCTTCACTCAATAATGGCAAGGTGGAAGGAAAATAAATAAGTGTGCTATGTGGCTATTCCCGTCATAACTGGTTGGGTAGCTGAGTGGTTATAGTGCTCGCCTACTAATCAAAAGGTCGCCGGTTCGATCCTGAGAAAAGTCAGTAGCTTCTTGATGGTTCAAAACTGGACCCAGCTGTTCCTGATCAATGGGCTTTAAATAAATGATCCTGGCTAATGAAACAGCTGATCTTAGTCAGTAACAAAGCTACACAGATCATCTCACACCATTCTACACTCATCCTTCACTCATATTTGGGTTAAAGTACGCACCTAAGTGGCGTCCCCATCTTAATGATTGATAATTGAATTATGCTGATGTCATCGAGATTGGAAACACTATTTTTTTAAAAAATATGTAAACAATAACAATCAAATCATAACAAATATATATTTACTATATTTTACTATATTGGCAATACAATCGTGATTTTTTATTTGCAATCTGGGTTGGTACAAGTTTGTACCAAATTTCATCAGGAATACATTTAAAGTTCTATCCCTAATAGTGCAAACTATAGTGCCAATCAATTAAAATGCTCTTTTACAGAATTTCCATCCTCTCGAAACAACTGAGGAGAAATTTGGGAACGTGGAAAGGCTCTCTAATTTCACGTATATTCAAGGGTGTATAATGAATGGTCGGAAAATGATCCGCCATATAAGAGACAACCATAGTGGATTTTCCTTCCACTATGAGAGACAACCGTACCATGGCCACCCGGCCAACTCGTTCCCCATTTTTAAGCAAAACGGGTGCTGTTGTTTTAAGACTCCAGATGTTTCTTAGTCAGGCTCATTACTTACTTAATGTGCATTTGAGAACTGGAAGCTGAAGTTGTTTTCATTAATTTAAAATAGGCACATATTAGTCTGGGCCAAGCCTTGAGTCTGGGCTCGCGGCCGCGCTAGGACCTGTGGTAGGGGGGAGTGATTTGTCCATTTCCAAAAAAATCTGGCCCACACGGCTCTGGGGTTGTTCAGCCTTTTTTTTATAACTTTGATTATTAATTGTGATTTTCCCATAAAAACCTATAAAATAGCGGGAAAAAGAATTTTCACAAAAACAGCCAAATGGATTTTTATTAACAGATGGTACGGTTAAAGAGTACTTTTAACTACCTCATCGCTGTATAAATTACAGTTCAAAAGTTATTGTAGGTAACGATTTTCCCATAAAAAAAAACATAAAATATCAAAAAATCAGATTTTTTTAAGTTCAATTAATTTTTGTTAAAGTTTAGTATATTATGGTCCTTATAAATCTAAACAGAAAAGGTACCGTAAACGGAAAAGGAATTGCTGTAAAAATTATGTTTAAATAGTTATTGCAACTTTTGCGATTTAACTCATGAAATACCATGTACTTTCTACCACCCCTTGCCCATGATAAGGATTGTTTTGTTGGCAAGCTACTATGGGAGTATGTGTCAGATTTCTGGTGTTTTATTTCTCTATTAATAATTTTTATGGTTACATTTTAATGCACAAAAGGTAATTGATCAAATGTGTGTTTCAACCAAAAAAGTAAAATTTGTGTCCTCCTCCTCTATACCAATGTAAAAAGAAGCGAAACAGGTGTCGTGTGCAGTTCTTATTAAACTCAATAATGCCCAACTTCCACCCAAGCCAGACACTGTTAACCCTCCAGAGGGCGCATGTCGTGGAAAAGATCCAAAACCGTATTATTTCGGTTATTACTGGGAAGCGGACCGGGGCACCCCCTCCTAGATAGTCCTCAGGATAGGGTTGATTTATGAAATGTCAGTGGTGGGAAGGGGTTAGTTCCAAACTACCTGTCACAGTAAGAAATACCCCCGCCGCAGCAAACATGCAGACTTTGTGAATTTCCATTTGCCTGATTGGATTTACACTAAAATGTCTCCTTAAAAATATCACATTTATCCCCTATTTAAAAAGAATTAGTTAGTTAACGAGTACTTAGGTTTGCTGCAACATGGAGGGTAAAAAAGTGTTTATACCGGTTTAACCGATGTCCAGTTAAAAGGTGTCCGGATAAGAGGGAGTCTACTTTATGCTGGAGAACAGAGTGTAGATGATCAAGTTTAAGCTTTGTGACTTATAAATACATATTTTGTATTTGCATAATAAAAAACATTACGCTGTTTATCTATTAGTATAACTATTTAGAAATCATATAATGTACTTATTTTCTTTAGTTTTCATCAATTATCCTTTCTTTCTAAAAGAAAATGTTAATTTAGTTGAAAGACCGATGCGCCCATTAGTGTCACTTTGGTCAATGCGCCCCCGGGCCCCTTGAGAGTTAAGGTGATGGAGAGGCCCTCCACTCCAGCTAAGCCACACATAAATAAGTAAGCTCCATCCAGCAAGCTCAACAAGAATTACACATGAACGGGATTCGTAGCATGCACATGTATAAAGACCTGAAAGAAAGTGACAAATCCACACAAGGCCTCACAGTCACTCCATTCAACACAAATCAATTCACCCTTCATGCATATCCAGATTAATATATTTTTAGGTTATGTCCCTTTATGTATTCTGAAATCCAAAATCTGTAATCATGCTTGAACTTTGTTCAAGGTCTTCAGTGTTTCCCCCACCACATAAGTTGGTGGAGAAGAAATAAATGAGCTCTTGACCCTCGATCTTGTCATGTACACCAAATGTTTCTGCCGGGTTCATTACTTTTACTTACTTACTGCAGTAGCTCCAGAAGGTACTTTGCCTCACAAATTAAATACATTTATTTAAGAATTGCAAGCTGAAGTTGTTTTTATTTGTTATTGTACAAATACCAAAAAAATTTGTTGAGTTGGTAACTCACTCAGCAGTACAACAAACAACAAACTCATGACAGCAATATCATGCTCTCACATTCTAGTGGCAACCACTACATTTTATCAGTACAGTTCACTCTTTTGCTGTACCAGCTCTCCCCTTGCTTTGCTGAATAGTGAATACCTTTGAAAAGGGTTCCACGCACAGATCCGAGGCTTATGTGGACGGGCAAATCCAAAGCTACAATATGCTGCCAACCTCTATAAAGAAAATTAAACACAATTGTATAACAAGTCCCACACACAACATTTGTCAAAACCCACTATTAGAGCAGGATTTTTTATAGGAATTTGGTAACATACGTCAAGGAAAAGTTACAAGTCATAACTGGTATAATTACTTTTATTTGTATACTATAACGAATGAATCGAAATGGAACCACCGCTTTAAAAAATAAACAATATCTTATCAATCTACTACCTGTACACAGTCTTTATAATGTGTTTTAAAAATGTACGTTAACAAATAACTTTTAAACACTGCATTTGACGTAGGCCACTGAGATACATTGATACAATTCGGTTGCAGATTTCAAGCTAGATGTCGTAGCAGCGTTGTGATGAGCAGTGCAAGGTTTTCCCTGCCGAAGCAACTCTGGTATGATGGCATGAACCCCTTCTCATCTGAAAAAGTAAAAAAATACACGAAATCGACAGAAATATATCAATTTGAATAAGTTTACTACTAGATTAAAATGGAGGACAACAGGATGTCTCTACAAACTGATGCCAAATCCTGAGACTATTCAGCAAAAAGAAAAGTTAAATTGGTCAAAAAGTTATGCAATTGGTAATCAAGGTCAATTAAGTATATGATCTCCAAGTAACTAGTAATGTTGAAGATTCAGACAAACTATTGTTAAAACATATGCTGTCTAGGGTTACATTTAAATAAATTGAATATACAATAACCAGGACAAATTACGAATTTAACACATTCACTACCAGGTAATACAAGACCACTCATACAGAACAGAGGAGTGTGACGACTAGTAGGAACTGTTAAGTTATCTGTATGATATATACACTTAAAATTAAGAAAAAAGAAGCACTATTCCGATACTTAAATACTTTTCAATGAAATGGCGACCATACAAAGCAGGTATTTTAAGCCAAGAAGTATGAATGGAGATGAGTGTAGGATGAGTGGTGCAATCTTGTAGTCTTGTTAGTGACTAAGGCCGACATAATCCTTAGACACAGATGTTAATTAATAGCCCATACAGCTAATGGCAACTAAGGGACCTACAGTTTACAGTGGAATCTGAACCACATTTTCGCCTTGGTATTAACAAATTGGTCTAATTATCAGGATAGTACTGCAGATAGTCGTAGTACTCACTAGTGCGGACGTTAATCCACACAAGAGAGTATAGTTTTGATCAGTGCAGTGGTGTAGCAAGGTTTTTAGGCACCCCTCGATTGAGGCTTTAGCAGGAGGTATGTAGCACTACCCTCTGGTTCAAGGGTAAGGTAGAACTGGAGTAATCTTCAGTGTTATTTGAACTGACATTTATTCTCAATCTACTTTCTGAAGAAGTCTTGTATTAGCTTAATGTACAACCACACTCATTACTAACTACTCTACTTGCACAGAGAAAAATCAATTAACTGATCCTTAATAGTTTGATGTAAATTAGCATAACTTCATTATTCTTAACGCCTGACTACTCACCCATTCTGGTCGCCAGGGGAGTGAGGAGGGGAGGTGTCTGGTATATCGGCCCCCGCCTGCAGGTTGTGGAAGGCGCCAGACGAGGTGGCGGGGGGCAGAGCGGGAGGCATGGTGGGAGGAGGCTGCACACTACAGCTGGTCAGCTGATGTCTTAGCTCCATCATCTCACACTCTAGTCGGCTGTTAATCGCTCTCAAACTCTTATACTTGCTCTCCACTGCCTAAAATATATTGTCCTTTAATTTGTAGCCATTTCTACCATACACAATATTTGGTGATAGAGTTGTCTCATTATCTTTGAGAAAAATGTTTTGAGTTTAGATTTTGTGGAAGTATTTATTTTCGAGCTTTTTAAACCTACTAATCGGCTTTTTGATGTAATGTGCCTGTCAATGTACGGGTGTGTAAGGGGCTGTAATTAGGTTTAATTATGGTTTAAACTACAACATATTTAGGTTTTAAATTTATTTTAATATTTCTACTAACCTCATATTCTTCATAAAATTAAACAAATCCGTCAAAAACAAGTTTATTAAATGATATTGCCCCATTTTATTTTATTGGGAATTTTCAAAAATAAATTACACTAAAGGCGTATTTGTGTGTCTTAAATGATTGATTCATTAGATAATTTAATTCAGAACAAAATGCAATTAAATACACACATATTTCATCTTAAGTGTCAGTAAACTAAAACGCACCTCAAGTTGTTCGTGGTACTCGTCTTTAGCCTCTTGCAGCAGCCGTTTGCTTTCTGCGATGGTTGCATCTTTCTTCCCAAGCAAAGAGTCCAGCTCCCCCACCCTGGTCTTGGCAGCTTCCAGGGAGGCAGTTTGCGCCTCCAGGGCTTGGTTCAAAGCTGGAAATAACAAGCACATTGTCAACATATGCTTAATAATTTTGTTAAAAGCAATTTGGCCATTATGAATTATGAAACCATTATGACTGAAGCAGTAATAGTCCCACTGCACAAAAAAGGGGACAAACTAGAATGCAAAAATTATAGAGGTATATCCCTTATAAATACAACATACAAAATACTATCTAAACTTATCTTAAACAGACTCAAATGCCATGTAGAAGAAATAGTAGGAGACCACCAAGCAGGTTTTATGAAAGGGAGATCAACAACAGACCAAATATTTATTCTAAAACAAATAACCTCAAAGTATTGGGAATACAACAAAGATATATATGTAATGTTTGTAGATTTTAGCAAAGCTTACGACTCAATAAACAGACATAAACTGTGGAAGATGATGAAAAAGTATGGATTACCTAATAAAATAATTCAGTTGGCAAAAATGTGTTTAAATGAATCCAAAGGGAAAGTAAAAATAGGGAAAGAATATACAGATACATTTAATATAAATACCGGAGTGAGACAAGGTGATGGTCTATCGCCATTATTATTCAATATAGCACTAGAAGAAGCTCTCAAGAAAACAAGAAATAGTGAAGGAGGGGCAAGATTACTGATAAAATAAACCTTCTAGCATTCGCAGATGATGTAGCCATTGTAGCTGAAAACAAAAATAATCTCAAAGTGCTAACAGAAGTACTAATTAAAGAAGCAAGAAAAGTGGGTTTACAAATAAATGAAAACAAAACCAACTACATGAAAATAAGTAGGCAAGATGACGAGGAGGACCACTTAGAAGTATTAAACTACAGGTTCCAGAAAACTAGTATTTTTAAGTATTTGGGAGTGATGATCACAAACAATAATAGAGAAGAAATAGAAATTCAGAGCAGACTCACAGCAGCAGAAAGATCATACTGGAGTTTAATAAAATTATTCAAAAGCAAACTGCTATCAAAAACCACTAAAATAAGAATGTATAAAACTATAGTGCAACCTGTATTGCTATATGGGTCAGAAACTTGGTCTTTTACCAAAAAATCCCAGAAGCGCCTTATTACTTTTGAAAACAAAATTTTGAGAAGAATTTTTGGACCAGTAAAAGAAGGAAATGCATGGAGGATAAGGAAAAATAGAGTTAAAAGAATTATATGGTGAACCAGATATTGTGGGAATAGTTAAGAGTAGGAGGTTGAGATGGATGGGCCATATTAACCGTAGAAGTGAGAGAGAGATGGTAAAGATGGTACTCAGAGGTATACCAGAAGGAAGGAGACCATTAGGTAGACCAAGAATGCGATGGGTTGATGAGGTGACGAAGGACTTGAGAGGAATGGGAGCAGACTTGGAGCTGGCAGAGGATAGAAGAGCTTGGAGGCACATGGTTGGCGAGGCCAAAAACTACCTAGGTTTCCAATGGCCACAGGAGTAAGTAAGTAAGTAAGTAATTTGGCCATTATATTCAAGCTCGTAACAAAACATCTCAAAGGCCAAATAGAAAAGTGTACTGCTGTACTTATAATGCCAGTCTTTCTTTTGACTTAGATCTTACACTAATGTAGAAAGACCTCACGCTACACTTGTCAGTGTAACACCTTTAGCCAACTGAGCTACCATGCCACCGTTGGCCAAACACGACAAATGCCGCTATAAGCACACTAGTGCTCGCAGGTGAGATTCAACGAACTAACACCCTGAGCAATACTTGGGCTTAGGTTTTAAAGTGTTAACAGGGATTAAAAAGGGATATGTGGGCTTTATTAGGGAAAATATTTATATTGTTAGGTTATATATTTAGGGTGGTAAAAGAGGTTTGAGAGATGGGGTTTCTAGAGATAGATATGATGTTTAAAAAGAGAGGGATTTTAGATTCAAAAGCTTTTAGAGAAAAGGGGGTTTATACTAAACATTTTAGAGATGATACGAGAGGAGAGGTTTCAGAGATGGATGGGTTTCTTGATAGAGGGGTAGATATGTGTCAAGTGTTTTGTTTAGGAGAGGGATTTTGGAGTCAAGATTTCTTACGTTATCCATATCCCATCTATAATCATAGGGGTAAAGGAGGTGCTATAACATAAATCAAGTTAAACTCACCACTGATCTGCTGTGTGAAGCTCTCCTGCAGCAGAGATACTTCTGAGGACTGGGAGAGATGTCTCATCAGACTGTTGACTCTCTGTCTGTACCTCTCCTGCATCTCTCCCCCCACCACCAGCTCTCTCTGCAGACTGGCTACGGTCTCCCGCAAGTCCTTCCCCTCCCCTGCCACGTTGGCAACATGCTGCAGCTCCGTCGTCGTGTTGAACAGCGTCGCCTTTGTTTCATTCAGCTCCTGTAAAACGGAGTTTTCAGTTTGGAGTGGGTAACTTTATTCAGAAAATTGAGGTGGTGACTAGATTAATGTCAATTACATAGAAATGGACAATGTGAAAACTTTAATGGGCTTGGAGTAATTGTAGTTCCAAAAGAATGTGAAAGTTTTGTAGAAAAGATGTTAATGACTATAAGTTTTTGTGTAGTCACGCTGAATAAGTGCTAATCTAGCTGTTTTTAGGATGTTTGTATTGTAATTTATGTTTCCTCAATTTCAGCTAATCAACTCTAGTTTACTAAAATTCTTCACAGTAATCAGACGTACTGAGACAGTTATGGGCACTGAAGAATATCACATTATTGGTACTAAGCTACGCCAAGGGAATCATTTAAAACATCTTTATTTATTATGAGTGGTAAAAATCTTAAAAACATCCCTTGCAAACTGCTTCAATTTACAGACTCTATGTTTTTTTTACTAGCCATACTATACATTATTTTCTTTCAGAAGAACCAAAGGAATTAATACATTGAAAATAAGTACTTGTTTTAAGGCAAAGTAGGACACAGATCTTGTAATAATTGTCATTATCGTAATAGATGACTAGTTTCAGAGCATTATGTTGACCATGTGACAATGTTAACACATTATTTGATTTCATGTTTATGTCTCTTTAACAATGTGTAATGTATATAAAGCTGAAAGTTTCTTGTAACAAGATGTACTTAAGAAGCTTTTGACAATCTTATTGGATTTCAATATGGAGCAATAATGCTCCTGGCTATTCATCACTAATGGCAAAAATTAGTCACTTAAGAGTCGGTTCAAATTTTGTTTATTTCCGAGTGGTTTCTTCCTCACCTTGACTACAGCTACTGTTTTATCCTTCTCTCTTCTCAACAACTCCTCTGTCGACTCCCTCAGTGCCTTCTCTTTGAGGAACTCCGCTTGCAGCTGAGTGTTCTAAGACAAACCATACAATGTGAGTACAACCAGCAACTCAGGACACTCTAATAAGAATACTATCAGTATGAACCAGCTGTAGTTATTTTTTAATTTAAAGAGAACGCAGATTCGGTTCTTTCTTGTGCGGTTTCTGTGTTGTGTTATGTGTTTTATGTGTTGCTAAGGCTAATATGGACTCTGTCTACCAGCTAAGCTAGCTGATTCCATTCCTTGTACATAATAATTCTAATCAGCCAATTGGTCTTTCCTTAACTTCTAGAAAATCATTTGATTCTTTAATCCAAGGTATAACGCGTTGTGCCCACCTGGTTCTGGTAGTAGGTAACAGTTTCTTGGAGTTGCTGTGCGTAGGCCTTGGCTTCATCCATGCGCTTGTGAAGATTGCTGTGTAAAGCTTCATTGTCATTCTGCAGCAGAGAAAGCTGGTCCTTCTGTAAATGTAAACAGCAGTTTGGTAAACAAAGAATCTAGGTAAACCCATAATTAGATGTTGTTAACAAAACTTACCCCGATTTTTAAATACATACTTTCTTTACTCTGATGGATGCTGTACCTGTAGGAAGAAGACCTTTAGGACGCCCAAGGCTGCGATGGTGGGACCAAGTCCGGAGGGATATGAGAAGGATGTCCGTTACAGAGGAGATGATGAAGGACCAAGAAAGATGGCGCAGAGCTGTTGGAGAGGCCAAAAACCTGCTTAGGTTTGAGTGGCCAGCTAGGTAAGCCCCCCGTCTATTGTGAGCTGGACGTGTGGTCCAGAGTGGGGGCCCCCGGTGTGGCTGTAGGGCTATCCTGGACTGGACTGGACTTTCTTTACTCTCAGTTATTTAATTCATATAATTTACTCAATCTATTCAATCAAAATTGAGATGTAGCTTATTAAAAATGTTTGCCAATAAAAAATGAGATTCAGCTTACTAAAAATGTTTGCGGGTAAACTACGTACCAGAGCTGAAGTCAGCTCTTCTTGAGATCTAACTTTTCTACATTTGCCCAGGAGTCTTCGGTTTCTCTCAGCGTGCATTTCTCTTCGGTGTTTCTCAAAATGCAGTTGAAGAATCATTAATGACAATTGCTCCTTGCAACACCTTAGCTCAAAATCAACATCTGAAACATTAATATTATATGAAACCCAAGGTTCTGAAACACTAAAAATCTAGCTAGACTAGGCCTATTAAAAAAAGTCACAAGAAAAAGGTTTGATGCTGAGATGTACACTAGACAGTAATGTTGAACGATGTCTTCTTCATCTCAGGACATGAGTTGGCTCGTCGTACTTTGGTGTTGACTGGGATACAGTACTCAGCCCTGCCAGAACAGGATTTAACAGATCCAATCTACCGTATGTGTTAAAAGCCTGTTCAACGCTTGTTGCTCATGGTAAATTCTTCAATAATTTTAGCCTCTGGATTGCTTATATATAATTGCTATTGTAAGGGCTTACCTTAGCAATCCTAAATATTAATATTAGGATTGCTAAGGTAAGCCCTTACAATAGCAATTTAAACTCTTCCTTTCCTATTTGCTTTAGATATTTTCCTTTCATGATGGATTTTTCTTTTTTCTTTAAACATTCATCAGAAAAAATTGAGTTGTGTGTGAAATCGCGTTTGTGTGAGTTGGTGGCTCAGTCAGTAGCGTGATGGACGACAAATCCATCTCAGAAATGGTTTTGCATCCTGGTGACCGCCACTAAATTTTAACAGTACAGTTTACTCTTGTATTGTAGTAGTTCACCGTTTGCTTTGCTGGATGTGGTTACTTTCCACGCACAGACACACAGCTTAGCGGATCGGCAAAAAAATAAAAATAAAAAAAAATTCACGGAGTGCCGTAAAAAAATCAAATTATTTGTACAAATATGAAATTGTACTTACTTAACTTGTTCTTCTTCATATCACAAACTATACTAGTGTTAGTGTTCATGAAAAGGTCAACTTCGTTGGGAGAGAATCGCTTCAGCGTTAAAGGAGACGAATGGCCTGTTTCTGTAACATATAAAAAACTGTGTTGACAAACCTGTAAACTTGATAGGAAATACGTATGTCAGAAGGAACACTTCAGGGGTTTTTGCTACCAAGAATTATCTAGCTATTAGATTAAACAAGATGAAGGAAAAGATGAGTGGTGAATGAATGACATTAGAGCTTTGTTACTGACTTAGATAAACTGGTTCTTTAGCCAGGATCATTTATGAAAAGTCCAATGATCGAGAATAGTTCGAACAGGCAAGGTGAGCACTCTATCCACTCAGTTATAGAAAGTATTATTTATACCTAACATAAAACCATACAAGATTGAAATACAAAAACTGTAGATCGGTAGTCAATAGAATATAGAAATGACACTTCAAAAACAATGAGGAAGACAACTTTCACTACTCACCGTGACCCGTTGACCCATCGTCAACGTATTGTTGATTGTTGATATGATGATTCTGGTCCACTGTCGGGAACACAGCCAAGAACAAGTGTTCATATGGGAGAGGGTTGTCTGTCTGTGTACCAGCACAGGCAGTCTTCCTATCTTCACTAGACACTTCAGCAAACTCCTACATCACATGTGATTCATATTATATTAACAAATACTGTATGTATACAGTAGAAGCATATATTTTTTGTTAAAAGAAGTTTATTTAAATGCAACATACAATTATTGTTAATTGATATTAATTTAGACTATTTAGATCAATCAATGGTCATACTTTCAAAAATTCAGTTTTTCAATAGATATTTAGCCTCTACAGGATATAAGCTATAAATTTAGTAGAATATTTTTTTCTCCGACGAATCTTACCGCTGCATGTCCGTTGAGAGGGGATGGCTCCTCCTCCACTTTCTCCACCGGGTGTCTCTCCAGACTGGACGATGTCTTCTTCATCTCTGGACATGAGTTGGTTCGTCGTACTTTGGTGTTGACTGGGATACAGTAGCCTTCACTGGGACTGCTGCCTGTACTCAGCCCTGCCAGACAGTTTGAATAAGCCAAACCTTACTTACTTCTACAGGCATACAAACCTAAGAAGGTATTCAGCCTCACCAACAAACTTCCTCCACTTATTACAGTCGAAAGTGTCTTCTTCTTCAGCTCTCTACATTCTCGTGTCTGGCTACATCATCATTTTTGAGTCAATTTTACTTTTCATACAACATTTTTATTGTTGCTTCATCCCCTTTCTTTATGAAATGTCCACCATTCAGTCCATCTAAGACATCTACTTTTTGTTTTAAACAGCAACAAATCAAAGGCTAAATACTACTTGCTAATTAGAAACAATTTTGTGACTTTTTCTGGATTTACCAGCATATTGGTTTGGAATACAAAAGCCTATTACTGTATTATGCTTTGCTAGATATAACTAACACACAGGCCTCGACTACTACATAGAATCAGAGCAGGCACAAAATTCAAGAGGCTGCTAATCGCTAATAAAATCTAACTACCTGGGCAAGAAGCGTCTGGATGGCACTGGCTGTAGAACCTGAGTCTGCTCTTGACTTGTCTGGCAAAGTCTCTCATTGAGTTAGAGTTGGGCATGCAGAGGCCTTTGCCAGCAGTACAGGCCTCAAGGTGACATTCCTCCAGCTCTTCATGGTCCGTGGAGGTGATGTCTTGCACTGCACTGTCACAGAGCCGTGTGGTGTTCTGGATAAACAATACCCACAAAATCATTTGGCTGAAACTACATACTATACAATATGGGAGAATGGATTCATGTATTAAATATTAGAATTTACTTGGACATAAGGATTGACGTCTGGGTCTATAGTAAAAGGTATGTTTAGTAATAGGTAAATGGGTTAATGTAATAGGTAAGTGGAACATAGTAATAGGTTTAGGAATGACTTGTAACAGTGTTTTTCATATGGTAGATCTTCAACTTACGTTGGAGGAGTTATTGTCTGTCGTCATCATGATTTCCACCTCTTTATCCTCCTGATCTGCCGCAAAATCGCCAGGACTCTCATTGCCGAATCTATCACTTGCGGAATTGATCACTCTCAGCGGACTTGTTGGCTGAAGCAGTCCCCTGGGCTTCATCTTACTTTCTACACCATCGCCTGACAGCTATAACATTGATAAGAACACTGAACACTGTAGCTGATTGAACCCCTTCTGCATGGATTAAATTGGAAATCAAATTAGAAATAAGTTTGGAATTTTAGAGTTAAAAATGTTAAGCATTAGAGATTGAACGATGATAAAAATAGCTCTAATTATTTTTACCAATACCAAGTATGATGAGAATGAAACTGGACGGATTTTAACTCATGAGATGACTTATAGCTTTGACTAACCAGATATTCATTTAGCCAGGACCATTTTATTAAAGGCCAATGATGGAGTACCATTAAAACGCTACTGCCTTTTTTAGGAACCAGTAACTTTAACCACTCACCTACCAAGCTTAATAACTTGTTTTACTTAAGTAGGTGCCACATCAGTTCCTAAGAACGAGTCAATAAACTGCAAGTCACTTTGTAAATTTACCATTACTCTATTCTGGCTAACTGGAAGTGGAGCTTATCAAGTGCTTAAATAGCGGAACTTCTGTTGTGGAAGCCGTAGTACAAATCCTATTAAAATCATCACCTGACAATTAATTGCTATGTAATAAAGTGGTGACCTGGTATAATGTCTATTTTAAAGTTTTTGGTCCACCAATTGAGTAGGAAAAGAGATTTTGATCTTTAGGAACTGCCCCGTGTTAGAATATCTTTCTTGACAAAAATTGTTAGCCTATATTGTTTACTGACCAACACCTGGCGCCACTAACCTGATTTCTGTCGCTAACTATCCTCTGCATCTTCTGCGAGAGAAGTGAATCGCGGCGAAGGTCGTGTGGCTGGTGGAAGGCGGACGTCTCCGAGTTGGACGGGAAGCGGAACGGAGACAACTCCTTCTTCATCGGAGACGACGGCTGAGAATGACTAGGACTACTGGTGATGGTGTTGAGGGCTCGGGGAACATTTGAGTTGGAGGGAGGTGCTCGTACTACGCTGCGTATATCCTGGAACAATTCAATATATGAATTTATTTCTTTTTAGTATAACAAGTAGTGTGATTAACAAACAAAGTTAATCACACAAAATACATTCTTAAGCCTAGCATTAACTTAACATTTTATCTGACACCTCGACATCTGAGAGTAAATTCAGTTTGAGGAGACATAAAATACAAATAGATAAGGAACACTGTTACACTAAACAGTTGGTGGGATAATCCTGTGGACAACTGAGCCAAGTGATTTGAGAGATATATTTGCTAAGCTTCTTGTACTATAAAGATGATTCTTCCTATATTTTCGTTCTGAAAAAAAAAATCAGGACCTTAAGAATTAAAAGATATTGAACAGAAAGCTTATTTGTCTAGATTTTTTTGAAATATACACACACACAAAAACATTCTGGGTTGTTTTCATTTGACCTATTTAGGTTTTGTAAATACTTTTTATTTACTTTCCGTAAATACTTTCCTAGCAAGTTAAGGCATATTGTCATCTTGAATTCTTTAACAAAAAATTTGTTGTAAAAGTGAGTGTGTTATTCTCACCTTGATTGGTGTTGTTTCAGGGGTTGCCTCTACAGCTGCCTCGGGAGGTGACGTTCCTTCCTGTTGTGGGAATGATGTACTGACTATGTGTGTCTGAAAACAACAATGTACTAGATATAAATATGGATTAAGGAGGATAAGAAATTGTTCTTGATGCAGCAGCCCTATAAACTTATTACATTTCCAGGTGATATGTTTTCATTTTTATCTATGGTTGAGTCTATAACACAAGGAGATTAACACGAGATTCAAACCCGATTGAAATAACAATTGCTCAATGAGTAGTTCTGCTCATTGAAAAAAGAATCTTGTATCTTGTATCTTGCTACAAGAGGCACACCAATATTAAAGAAAAATTTCAAATCTTAAAGAAAATAAAGAAATGTCCCAAAGATAATTATTCATCTTGAGACTTCATCCGGATGTGTAGGATTGTTAAACGTCCCAGTACGCAAATTTATTCTCCGGTAAGGATAATAGGGAAAACAACATTTTATGTTTAGCAATTTAAAAAACTTAGTAGTCCTATCCAATATGCTTAGAATAAATAACCCCGCCGCAGCAAACCTGCAGACTAAGCGAATTTCCATTTGACTGATTTGATTTACACTGAAATGTCTACTTAAAAATATAACATTTATTCCCGATTGAAATAGAATTAGTTTAACAAGTACTTAGGTTTGCTGCATTAGGGAGGTAAAACTGTTTTTTTTTATGTTAATAGTTAGTAAGAAATAAAAACATTTTCCAAATTTGATCAAAATATGTTCATAAACAAGCAAACTACAACAGTTTACTTATTCTCCATAAGAATAACATGGGAATTTTAAATTTATAATTTTTTGGAATTTTCTCCGTAACCATTAGGCGCATAATAACGCTTCAATATACTAAATTATTTGTTTTTTTAAGCTCTACAAAATGGTTTGGAAAGAAATTGCTAAATTTTATGTTTTTTTGGGTCAAAAATGTGAAAAACCTATTTTTACCCCATAAAACCCCCCGTAAACCCCCGTTCCCATGTTCCGATCATGCTGGATCGCGAACTCGTTCGAATAAACGTAGGCTTACACGTTTGTACCAAATTTAATCAAAATCGGATCATTTTTGCTCGAGTTATCGTGCTAACGGACACATATATATATATATATATACACGGCCGCGCCCGGGAAGCCAGTCACATGAAATATACACTGGAAGTCAGTCAGTTGCACCCCCCAATATATTTCAAGACTATGATATATATATAATATATATTGGTAAATATCTTAAGCCTAGACATATCTGAACGTATATATCTCTTTTTTTCTTAAAAATACTAAAATATAATTACGTAAAAATTGCTATGCTAATGCAGTCACCACCGCATTTGCATGGGAAAGCCAGTCACGTAAAATTTGTGCTGCTAAGCCAGTCACTATATATTTTACCGCATACCACTGGAATCCAGTCACTGAAAATCCACCGGGTGTCCCGTCACTTCAGTCAATTGAAATGAAATGAAATGAAATGAAATAATATTTTATTTCCCATTAATTATTTACAGACAAGTACATTGTATTTTTTTCTTTTCTTAAATATGAAACAGCAAAATATTACTAACTAGATAACAAAACAAAAATTATATACTGTAGAAATAAGTAAATAAAAGTGTTAAAAAAAATACATTCTATAAGAAAGGAAAAAGTCTACATAGGCAGGGCCTGTGCGTAGACTGAGTTGCGAAAAGATTAATTTAAATGGGAAGTAAAAAATATATAAGAGAAAAAAAAATCGTATAATTTAAACCTTTTTTTTTTATTTGTCTTGCTTGAAGCTGAATTTTTAGTGTTCTGGAATAAATTGACGGTAAAAAAAAAATTCTTTGTGCAAACAGAGGTAATTTATAATATCTGGTGAAGATTGAAGAGGAGAGGTGGGGTGTAGTGTATTAGTCAGTCAGTGAAAGTGGTGTATCAGTGATTGTGTAGGGTCAACGGTCAGGTCCACCCAACGCGATAACGGCCTCGGTGTCCTCTGTACTCAGACCAACAAGCCACCCCACAACATGCTTCTTAAATAGAGAGAGAGAGGGTGAATTTAGAATGTTGACATTTTGATATCTGTTACACATGTTACGATAAATGATTTGGGTTAAGTGAAAGCAATTCGTATTTGAAAATGATTTGAAAGTTTGTGGAACACTTACACCAACATTTCGAGAAAAGCGCGTATTGTGGGGATGAGTAATTTTTACAAAAATATTATCAAAGTTTTTGTACATGTGAACTAAAATAAATTTTAAAAATAACTGCCTGACTGTCAAAACTCCCGATTCTACAAAAAGATCGTCAGTTGAATATCTAAAGTGTTTTTTAAAAGCAACTTTAAGTATTGTTTTCTGCACTACAAAAACAGGTTGCAAGATAGTTTTGTAAGCACCACCAAAAGCAATAATTCCAAAAGACAACAATGATTGAACATATGCAAAGTATGCTATTTTAATTTCTTGCTCTTCGAGAATATCACTAAGTTGCCTAAATGCATAAATATATTTACGTAATTTATTTTTTAGGTATTCAACATGTTCCGACCATTTCATCTTTGAATAAAAAACAATACAATATTTGTATGAATCAACTTTTTCAATTTTGCTACAAAAACAAGAGTTATTGAAATGATTTCCACAGACATGAATAGTTAGGTTATCAAGTTTGTATTCGGTTATCTTGCGTAATGAAATTGGCATAAATTTTGTTTTAGATATATTAAGGGACAATACATTTTGATCAAGCCATTTTTTTAGTAAACAGAGGTCTGATTCTGCCTTGTTTTTAACCTCCTCCCAGGATGCTCCGGTTACAAATATTAGAGTATCATCAGCAAATAATGTTAATTTCCCTTCTGTTTGAATTTTAGAAATATTATTAATATAAATGAGGAATAAAACAGGACCAAGGGTCGAACCCTGGACTACACCATACTCCACTGGCAATACATCGCTTGCCACTTCACCAAGTGCGACAGTTTGCAGCCTATCAGAGAGGTAGCTGCTGAACCAAGCGAGCGAGGTGCCACGCACCCCGACAAGCTCAAGTTTACGCAACAACCTACTTCTGTCCACTGAGTCAAAAGCTTTTTTCAAGTCTAAGAAAATTAACATGCTTCGTTTGTTGCCATAAATTGCCTCGTTAATGTATTTATTAATATCAAATAAAGCATCAGATATGTTTTTGTCACTCCTGAAACCATACTGATTTTCACTTAAAATATTGCACTGGTGGAGGTAAAAAACAAGTTGGTCTTTGGCAATTTTCTCTAAAAGCTTAGCAATTACACTTAACAAAGAAATCGGACGATAGTTATTCATGTCTGTGAAATCATTAGATTTGTGCAATGGAATGATCTTGGCCAATTTAAGCTCGTTTGGGAATATACCAGATGTCAGGCTAATATTGACAATGTGCAGAAGAGGAGCACATAGAGAGTGGATGTTTTCTTTAAGAACAAAGGCCGAGATACCATCATGGCCCGGCGCAGACCCTCCGCGCAGACCCTGGACGTAACGTTCTATGTCAGCGTGTGTGACCGTGTTGAATGTAAAATTCGTGTCAAGTGAGAAGTCAGCGTCGTTTACGACTGGAGCCCCAGCTGAATTTATTGAGTTGGCCAATTTAGAACCTACTGATGTAAAAAAGTTATTGAAATCGTTTGCTATTTTAATCTTAATGTTCGCATTATTCGAAGAACCAGGTAAAACTTTTTCAAATGGGAAATGGTCCTTAGTGCAATTCCTGCCTGATATTTCACTAACTATGCCCCAAAATAATTTTGGATCCCTGTTAGATTCTGAAATTTTACCCCTATAATAATTTTTCTTTGCAATTTTTATGTTTTGATTTAAAGATAGGCGCAGGGCCCTGAATCTATCTAGTAGTAATAAATTAAACGGTTGGGTTTTGATCTTTTTACTTAGCTTGTCTCGTTTTCGAATTAATTTTATGAGATCTACGGTAATCCAAGGCTTTATTTTTTTAAATCTTGTAGAGTGATGTTTGATTGTTTTAGTTGAGGCTTTGATGCAGTTACTCAGTGTCGAACAAAAACATGCTGTGCACTGATTAACCTCGTGATTGCTCATGATTGGACTCCAGTCTGTTTTTGTAATATGTTCAGTTAATGTAGCGTGATCAATGTAAGTACGAAATTGGTTCTGTGACTGAGTTTCAGTTCCTGTAGGTGTATGAATGGTGTTAGTGATTGTAAGAGCAGTGCTGTAATGGTCAGTGATATGAGAGTGTATGACAGCAGATTTGACTCGTCTCATATCTTGGAAACGGACAAAAATGTGGTCAATACAAGTAGATGTGTTGTGTGTCACTCTGGTCGGCTTGTCGATGCACTGGACTAGTCCAGCGCCTAGTAAAGTGTTTAAGTAAAGATCCGTTATTGCATCAGTTTTGTGTAAGTCGATGTTAATATCACCCAAAAAGATACAGTTAGTATCTTTACTTATGCGATTATAATAGCATTCCAAACCAGATATAAAATGATCAATTTCACAATCAAAAGTCCTATAAACAGCTAACAGATTGAATGTTTTATTAAAAAGACTGAATTCCAAAGAAATACCAAAAACTCTGTTGATGTTTACTTGTGTTACGGTAGCAGACAGTTGTTTGTTGATGAAAACAATGACTCCGTCATTTTTGTTGTTTTGTGTATCTGTCATTGTACAGTCAAACCCGTCCATGTGACCCACCTCCCCCCCGCTCAACCAACACTCTGATAAGACGATGATATCTAGATTAGCATTCAAAGACTGTAAATACACTGATAAATTGTCAAAATTTTTTGAGAAACTTCTGATGTTCGTGTGAAATATTTTAAGACTACTATTTATTGGGGGTTCATTAAAAAAAATTTCGCTTTCAAAAACATTATCCAGCTCCAAGCAAGAATCGTATTCAAAAGGTGTATTTTCATCTATGTTGCCAATCATCGTCCCGCATAGGCCCCCCTGCCCGTGCCTATCCTGATAACTTAAATAATAAATTAATATTTACATACATAAAATGAAATTATGCAATTATTAATCAAACCATACAAATCTAATCATCGAAAATTACTTGAATTAGATATAATATGAGTTAATACACGAAAAGTTTACTATTAGGATTGCTTTACCTCAGAACACTTAAATACATAAATTTCTTTTGGAACTAAATAAATAAAATTGTTATTGAATAGCTTAAATTAAATTAATGGTATTTTGGTGTAATAAATATTATAAAATAACTAATGGACTTTTCTTGCATCCCTTGCATCTCAATTAAATACTGAATAAATAATTCTACTAATTTTACATGCAAAGAAACATGCTATTACAAAGATTGAACTGAGGTAACAAATAATTTAATGAAATATTTCACTTATTAAACTCCATGCAATTGTTCAACACATGATCTTTAGAGTACTAGATAATTAGTTTTTCTCTCAATAGTAGTGATAAAGGCTGGTAAAAAAAAAAAAAATAAATAAAAAAATAAGTCAACACTTGCAAATAATAAATAAAAGTTAATGAATAATGAAACATATTTATGTTGCAATAATCATGCTTTAAAAAAAAAATGTGAAAGACATAAACATAACAATAACAACGACCTTGATTAAATGAAACATTAAAATAGTGATTCTAAATTTAAATTCAAAGAGCAAAGCTAACTGAACTGAGATCAATAAATATTTTGATAAAAATGAAACTACTTTAGCTTTAACCATAGAAAGAAACAAACTGAATACAACATATAAGTTTATCATAAAATTAAAATATTATAAATTTTTATTTTGTAGTAGATTTGTAGTATATTTTATGCATGCCTAAAATAAATTATGAAAAAAATGGTAGTTTTACCTAATTACTGTTAACATCATCGTATTTATCCAAGTCTGCCTTCTGCTGGATCCGGATGGCGGCTGCTTCCTCGGACAGCTTGACGAGGATCTTGCCATTGACGAATCCCGCGTAGTGCAGTTTCCCTGCCTTTTTCAGACGTCTGGCCCGTCCCAGGATGGTTTTGTTGAGAGGTGTCAGGTGCTCGTTGACGTACACCTTCCCTGGACGAAGGTTTGCGGCGATCTCCCTGGTCTCGATGGTCTTCTTACGCCTCGCCGCTGACAGCCAGGCGTCCTTCGCTGTTCTCGAGGTGAATTGTACGATGATGGGAGGGTGGTCGAGTTTATCCGAGAACAAACGAAGCCGATGAGCAATGGAGATGAACGCCCTCCTGTATGTAACGCCGATGACATTGGCTAGCATCTCTAGACAGGTGTAAATGTCTTCTTCCGCAGTTACAGGAATGCCGGTGATCTCGAGGTTGTTGACACGGGAGTACTGCTCGATGTCAGCGAGTTGCATGCGCGTCGTCCGGAGCTCGTCACGAAGTCGCACGTTTTCCTCTTCAAACTTGGTACATCTCTCTTCCAGATGCTGTTGAGACGTCTCCACGGAGTCTGTACGCCGGACTATGGTGTCTAACTGAATTTTAAACTCAGACAGCTGTTGTTGAAGAGCTGATACCCTTTCGTCTGTGTTAGAATTGATTTTAGTTTTTAGGTCATCTAGGGCACTGAGAAACCATGACTTATCTTCACTTGAGTCTTTGTCGAGGGATGACACTGACGAGGCTTCTTCACTGCACCCTTCGCACTTCCACGAACGAGTCTTAGTTTTAGTAAAGCCGCGCACACACGTGGCGTGGAACGTCGACTTGCATGCGGTACACTTGGCGGTAGTCTCACCGGACGAACATAAGACGTCGCACTTTCCGCATTTGCCACTCATGCTGACTCACAGAAATGAAAAACGAGATAAATAATTAAATAAATAACATGTGTTGCAAAGTCTTACATAACCTAAAACAGACGGTAATGTAGGCACTGAGCAGGACTAGGCACGCGTTCAGATAAGGTTGGAACGACGAGATAAGAGGTCCTTCCTCATCGGCGCTCAGACCACAACTGAATAGTAGAAAGAATTTCACCCCTGCCCTTCTACTTTGTACTATTTCTTCTACAAGCTTGAAAATACGCACCTCAAACAAACGGATTATGCTTCATAATACCGGATTATGCATTGAGCACTCTCATAACCAATCTTTCGCACTTCATTTTAATTAGTTGTCTTCCAGATTACTTAACAAAGAATTACTATTCTACAGATTAAATACCTAAATGCCAATGTAATCTTTGGTCGTCTTATAATGGTCGTCCTGCCAACTGTGGATACAAATATGTAACGAGCTAATTCGCAAGCGCAAGGTGGGAAGTTATTGCTTTATAGTAGCACAAGTAGGCCTATTGTTGAGTCCTTGGAGGCAAGCGGCCATCTTGGATAATTTCAAATAGCTGCAAAATTATCTTCCAAAAATATTTTTTCAAACACCAAAGTGATGATTATAATTTAATAGCTAGTATACTGTGGGATTAGAAATGTTCTTAGTAGTTTTGAGTTATTCTCTAAGGGAGTCCATAAAAGCTAACGGTCACGGTCATCTTGGACAAAGGCCAACTAATACGAAAACAATATCCTTTTTGCGCGGGCCGTAGCACATAGATAGTTTTCCCGCCTCAAACAATCGAAGGCGCGTGGAACAAGGCAAAATTCTTGTCTCTCTTGTGACGAGAGGTAGGGGCGAGCCTAACGGGTTCCATTGATGGGCTACCCGGCTACCGACCGACCTGGGGTAGCGACTAGCGAGCCACTGGATGTTTGAAGGTTCGGCTGGTTTAGCTTACTGAGCTCGTTGTACAGTGAAATCTTACTTCCCTATTTTATATAGCCACAATCAAATCGATATTTACAAGAAAGAATGAAGATATAGACTCAGTGATGTGTGGTTACTTAATAAAATTATGTTCCTTGATTGTTTATCCTTTTATAAGAGACAATAATCAATCAACTTATATTTTCTTTATTTTTCGATTTATTATCTATATAAATTCAAGAGGTAGCCCTGTACCTGGTTAACACATATATCGATTACTTTTAACGTGTTTTCTTTGAGTTACGCCCTATGGGATTCCAAAGTTTCACAATGTTTACATTTTTGAAGAATGTAGATAACAGAATGTTAAATGAATTTAGCTGTAAATGCAGTGCTTTGATTTTACGGTCCAAAAGGTAGAAACAATTCGAATTGTGAAACTTTTAATTTTTGCTACGAGCCTGTTAATTGGAGATTGTGACTTTCTTAATTTAAGGAAGTAAACGTATTAACATGACGTGTTTGGAGTGGGATTTGAAATATGTGACGTGTATCAAACTTTTTCTCTTCAAAATCCTATCCGATGTAAAACACGGGTGCGGCAGCTAGGTTTATTAGAATTCAAAATTTTTTATGATTAAAATTGTGCTCCAATGTTTCGAAGTTATTTTCCGAACAAGTTGTTTAATAAATAAATAACTGTTTTGCCAAATTATGTTTTGAAACCAGGAACTAAAAGTAGATCAGGAAATAGATATTTTAGGTCAGAAAACAAAGCCAATCAAATAGGCCTACGTACTTTTTAAATAAAAACACTGGTCGGATGGTTTGTAGCTTTGTTGTTTATTTACTTCAATAAATTTCTAATGAAAATCACCACAGGTACTAATCTATATAAATAAAATTAGAGTTTTGTCTGTACATTGCTCAGAATCATCAATTTTTAGGTTATTTTTACCTTTTATACATTCAAGAATCCAAAACAAGTCTCATCTCAATTATTCCGTTATTATCTCAATCATCAATTATTATCTCAATTCCGTTGTTGTCTGTCTTCCGACTGTCACGGCCTAAAAGCCATTTTACGCGGCCTTCTTCTGAAAAACGAGAGTAAAGATCCGAATCGTTTTAATGTATTCACTGGATTGGCGAAAGTGTCTTAAGCTATTAAAATATGGCCTCACTACTTTGTAAAAAAACTTACGGACGTTTAAAAACCCAATTTTGTGCGATTTTTGTCAAGTTTTCTCACAATGTTTATCACATAATCATCTATGAAATAGCGAACGGCTGCTCGGATCAAGATTATTTTTCTCTAGCTGTCACTGATATGTTTACATTGAATGTTGTTTACAAATACTGCAATCATTTCCGATCACGTTTCAAAAGCAAATCCAAACCAAGTTGGTTTAAACAGTTTTTCCTTACATAACGGATTTAATTAAACGCAAGTGCAATAATGTGTAGGGTAACCGTAAATAAAAACAGAGCTATTTTGTGTATAACATTTTTATTTAGTTTTAATAACCGGGGAAAAGACCTTGAATCAGTGTTCTATGGCTGGGAAACTTAATTTTTTTACATAAGCGTAACCAATAGCTTACATAAAAGGTTTCAACTCACTGACGGCACTTCAATGGTGGTTGTGTAAAGTGTAAAGTGACAACTGCAGTGGGTGATTGTAACAGAGGTTTACGGATTATGCTCAAATCGCTTTTCCAATGTGTCTTCTCAACGCTATGTGTTGCTCGCTGGACCATAGAGCCAATATACCAATTGCCCATCTCTTGGGTTCGTAGGCCTAAACAATTATTTATAAGTTGGTAGCGCATATTACTCAGTGTTCCGTACAGACAGGAAAAGAGCACCTTTGATAGTGACATTTCTAACCTGAATGTTTAATGGCGAGGTTGAGATATAGTATTTTGACTTTATGTCGTTTGGTTAGTTAGGTAAGGTTAACCTAACCTAACTAACCAAACGATATATCGAATTAAACAGTCGAATAATCATTTAGTTGTTTGTGCCATCAGATATAAAAGTGTACCCCACATAGATCTATTACGCATTTTTTTTTACTTGAAACTGTCAGATACTGTATTTGTTTCTATATAATAGTTTGGCCAGTATATCTGAAAATATGCAAACCATCAGCTGTTCTTTATATAGGAAGGTTTCAACTGATCACTATAAGATCCCCGTGCGTAGAACGGGCACACAGCTAGTAATCAATATTTAATTAATACATCTTATCTTACTAATCTTACTAATATTATAAAAGTGAAAGTTTGTGTGCTTGTTTGTTTGAAGTTCAATTACGCATTAATTCGATATGAAGATAGCTCACATTCCAGATTATCTCAAAGGTCCTTTCGGGCTCCACCCAAGTGGCCCTGGGAATTCCCATGTTAACCTTATCAGTATTCATATTTGAAATCAATTAAAGAATTTTACCTGCTGTTTCAATTACACAAGTTGGTTCTATGATATTCAACAGCATTAAGGATTTATAGGGTTTACCAATAGAGTGCAGCACTATTATATTTTTTTCATTTACGACAACAGCTAATTTGAACCAAGCCGCAACAAAAACCTTTGATACACAATTGGAAGTGACAAAATAGGATTGTTTACAGTTATGCTTTTGTTTTTTATTTATAAATAATTTGTCGTATTGTGCGAATCTTTGGTGATTTACTTTTTTCTGCTGTTTAGATGCAGCGGTAGAACATTATTATGGATATGGTAGATGTTTATACTATAGCATACTGTAATCTAGTTTTCTCGGAGTAGGCAGTGTAAATTTACATTTTGTCGGTACATACAGAATGACAGAAAGACAGACAGACAGAAATTGAGATGATACTCGTTTCGGCTTTCTTAGGCTATGAAACGTAAAAATAACCCAACAAACTGCATGATTCTACGCAATGGACAGACAAAACTGTAATTTTATTTCTATAGAAGATGACTGCTACTCTACTAGTCAAATTTGCACAGTTTCGAGCACTCGACACACGACAAGCTGGTCGGAGTCTGACACCATTGAAGAATCACTGCAAGGGATGCGCCAAGAGGTAGACGAACATTCAGATGAGTTCTGAGAATTTCAACTTTCTCGTTTTTTAATGTGCCGTTATAGCCTTACTTGGAAGAGGGGGATTTTTGGACCACGAATGAGTTCGTATTTGTTTAGTTTTAAATGAATCCGACCTGAATATAAAATAGCAAATGCAAGTCCGCAGTTTGCGTTTTTGATCAGTAACGTAATTAAAATTTACCAAAATAAAGTAAAGTGTCTAAATCTAGTGCAACAAACCTAAATTATTGACTACTGGTTTTGATTAACGTAAATTAGTAATACTTAACGTTATTTAAAGGCTATTCTATGTTTGATAACTGACCTCCTGAATTTTATTTAAGTCCCTAAGTACAATATCATTGTCAAACAATGCAATAATGTTATTTCATAAAATATTTACCTGAGAAATTTAAAAATGGAAAATGCATTTCTCGTGTAAGACAATCTTAAAATGATACGATTCGTAATGATACGATCTTAAAACGAGCCACTCAGTATTCGTATTCAAAACACCAAACACCTGCCACTGGATCAAAATATGTCCGCTACAAAGCATTAAAACAGCATAGTACAGTGTATGAAAGAGGTGTGATTTATTTCTTGGTACTAAATTAAGTCATTCTTCAAGTATAAGTAAAACTTCAGCATGGGCATACTCTCTAACGTACTATCATATGATGGATTAGCTGAAGGCAGATAAGTCCGATTCAAGCTTATATTGCTTACTATAGGCTAAAGATTGTTGTAATACAATTATATTTAACTAGTGGTCGTCCAGTGGTCGAAAACTCGACCAAAAATATGTTATGTGCAGGTTTCAAATGATTTAGGCCCAAAAATCTTTAGCTATGTGAGTAACTACGGACTTCTGGAAAATTTAAATATGATATTTAGATGTGTGCTTACTCAGGAACAATGCCGTTCCGGGACACTCTGTAAAAATGGACGTTCCGGGACACTCTGTAAAAATGGACGTTAACGTGATTATAAATTTGCATTTTACATAGTCAAAATACAATAGGTATTGCGCAACCATGATATGTTATGTCATTAACCTTGGTTCAGTAATAAAAACTACACCGTGTGCTTACTCAAACAAAACAAAACTTGCTTACTGTACAGCAATAAACACGTAAAGAACAAAACAAAAGGAAATCTAGACTAGTAGACTACTGATACCGTAGTCATCATAGGCTACTACTACATGATGTTTCAGAACAGAAGTATGGTGATAAAAATATTAAATACCGTAACTCATAAAACACTATAAAATCATAGTACTGTACTAAAGTCTTTCTGGTAATAACACCAGTGATAAAAATAAGATAAAGATAACAATGATGTAAAACCCCTCTTATTATTTCTCTTTGTTCTATTCTTTCTTTGGTTTCTCTCCATCCACAAGTGGTCATGGTTACTAATTACCCAACGACCCAACCACAAAATGTTGTAGTGTTGTGACAGCAGACAGGAGCAGACGATTGTCAGTATGTCAGTGTCAGTGCAAGATTGTCAGTCTGTAGATGCGAGCGTATAGCTTGACCTTGAAGCTACTGATCGATATTTCTCCGTTTTGCTTCCATCTTATTTTTGTCAAATGAACTGTAATGTTTCAATAATGGGGAACCTACTGCAGATAAAAATTGCCGTAAATAGATATATAGTTCATATCGAAATATTAGACTGAAAAACACAATTCATAAAACATTTTCTTGGGATTTCTGAGGTAATATAATATATAGGCATCATGTTGATCCGATCCCAGTTGAGCGAGGTTCTAATGTATTTGCAAGTTTAAGCCACAACTCCATCACATTATGGTTGGTATTCAATGACCGATGTATTATCAAAAATTAATTCTTAACTTATTTTGATATTAAACAGAAGCATTCATTACAGCTTGCAGCACATATTGGTATATATAAATCTCCAAGTTACTATTACTAAAAAAAATAAAACACGAAATTGTGAGGCCGTTCAATTTTTATAAACACAGTGTTAAACATTTTACTCTGCAGAATACCGGATGGTAAAGAGTGTTTGGTTTCA
Organism: Macrosteles quadrilineatus; assembly: GCF_028750875.1. Lineage (NCBI taxonomy): Eukaryota > Metazoa > Arthropoda > Insecta > Hemiptera > Cicadellidae > Macrosteles > Macrosteles quadrilineatus. Next base: position 56,587,078 of record NW_026542598.1, on the reverse strand, counting down.
AGAAAACAAAATAAAAACATTGTTTAGCCAGCTTTACTATTTATAGAAAAAAAAAAAAACAATAGAAAGGAAACCATAAGGATAGGTATAGGATTGAACTGAAATAATTGCAGGGAAACTTAAATAGTAAAGTCCACAAACTGTACATCGTTAGAGATAGAGAGGGGGGAGTGAGAGAGAGGGAGGGAGAGAAAGAGAGAGAGAGATTTGATAAGGAATCTGAGAAGTAAACAAATAATCGTTTCTGGCGTTTGTCATGGTGTACCCCCCCCCCCCCGTATTTGCACTCGTGACCACTTTTTGTTGCTTCCTTATCTTTCATCCGTCCCAAAATAGAATTCCTGTAATGGTTTGTTTGTAAAATTAAAATTATTATAAACATATTTTATCTATCGAGTGTAGTTTCGTGGTTATTCTTATCAGATAGAATAATATCGTTGCCACATGTAATAGTTCCTCCTTCGCGTTACGCAATAGCGTAAATAAACAGTTTCCGTATCTCGGAGAAGATTCACGTATGTTTCCCGAGATAAAGAAAATCCGTATAATTCCCGATCTTCCCGGTCCGTGGACACACTGATTGTACGTCAATAAAGGAGATATTGACTAAAATTTCTACTGAAGGTTAATAAAAAAAACTTAAAATATGGGATGATGACCGGGTAGGTTTTTAAGATTCAACCATTTATAATTAATTAATATTCGTAGTTCCTTATTAGAGGTGCATCATCTTTATTTGGAATATGAACATGTTTAAACATTAACACGTAGTTAATCACTATCCCAATATCAATAGTAACAAGGAGTAAACGAAGGTTACCGACCGCTGGGTGTTACCGTTACAAAGTAGGCGAGGAGGGTGCCGTACTGGCTACACTACTCCACGATAGAACACACGATGAGACAGTCTCCCTCCGCATTGGTATTGCAGTTACGCTTACCGACACAGGCAGCAGCACCGGTTAAGCTGTTTTCAAACGTATAAAGTGCACGGGAAGCCATACCTGACTGGCTTTTGGGAGAGCTGACTGGCTTTCGGGCGGGTGACTGCCACACCGAGTAAATTACCAGCGCGGTGACTGCCAAACCGGGTGGGCACAAAAGTATATATATATAAAATTATATAAATATATATATAATTATATAAATATATATATGAATTTGAACGGATGGTTTTTTGGCCTCTAGGGACCTCGAAACGAAAAAAAAAATCGGTCCCGCGTCCAGGTCTTACCATGATAGCTTATAAGCTATTCCATGATAGTAATAGCTTATTCCCTATATGGGAAATTCGCTAAAATGAGTAGGAATGGACGGGTCCTGAAATTTAAAGACATTTTTTAGAAAAAATAAATCCTTGATCATCGGAACTGAATTACATTTGATTCGGGAGGTTCACGGATGGGATTTGTTTCATTTAATTGTCAGTAAATTCACCACACCGAGACTACCGCGAGTGACAATAATCACAATTGCAGTAGACAATGAGGATATGGTGGGTGACGATGACGACGTTAAGTTGCTCTCATATTGAACTCAACTATACAAAATGTTCTTTTTGTAATTTGTTGTAATAAATTCTTCATTCTTGATATACTCCACGGTTGCAAGGGATGTTCAAGATAGTTTTTCCTACCCATTTTAATTAGGGGTCTGCGGTGCACCGAAAAAGTCGGTACGGTACGGTACAAGCTTAATTACCGTCATCGGTTCGGTACAGCATTTTACACGGTACAAATTCGGTTCGGTACAGCCTATTATAATAATAAATTACTTTCAGTTTACTATTGTAGTCAACGGCAGTTGGTTCCGAGCACATAAAAGTCTTATCAGATGTTTGTTTACGATCTTCATAATTTATTACTAGCGTGATGATGCAATAAAAAACCCATTAGCAGTCCCAAATCCATTAATATTTTATCACGACAATAATTGTTGTATTGAAGTACTTCCAAGAACTGTTGAGTTTTATCACTTTTATTTCTTTACGACTTTCCCCAATTCTGTTTTATCATAAAAATAATAGTTTTATGATGACTGTTAAATGTTATCTCTAACTTAATCAGTATTTTCGTGAATATTGAATTTGCCGCTGGCCATTGCCTACTGCCATAAAACTTTTTATGGCTACATATTAAACTTGTAACAAATCTACAATCTTATTTTATAAATTAAATATTTGTTATGGATATTTTATCTTTCTATTGACGACCATGGATATATACAAACTTTTGTCGTGATTTTAATTTCAACATCAAAATACAATATTGCACAATCGTGATATTTTAGGCCATTGACCTTTATTATGCATCCGGTATTGCTGTTTCAGAAGAGAAGCACGTTGATAAATTATAAATTGATATTCCCGTAGTTAAAAAGAATTATTTTATAAACCTATAAAACAAAATCATAAAATCTTACATAAAGATAACAAAAAATAACGGAAATTGTAAAAAGGGAATAAAGATAACAACGTCATTATTCTTTCTCTTTGTTCTTCTATTTCTTGGGTTTCCCTTATCACCGTTATCAGCTTTTATGACATAGCGCACAGCAGGGGGTAAAACACTTGAGTGTAGCCGAGCGGCACTAATGAGGGTCGGACCTTCTTGGGGGTGAACAATAGACGGCTTATCAGACCCTCCCCTCCCCTCCCCCGTGGCCTGGAGAAAGCTTGTAAACAAACTATTGCACAAGCGCGCGTGACTTGACATTGGGCTGCTTCAATTATAATTTTGTCAAATGAACTGTGATGTTTCAAAATCAAAAACAATAATTTGGGACCATACTGCTTAACAATAATGGACTGCAATTATTGTTGAACATACAATCCATTTTTAACAAACTAAGATTATACGATTCAAATACAATTATAAAGATTATCTTGGTATTTTACTTGGGGTAATGAAGTTATGTCTAGGCTAGTGTAATTCTCGGTTCATCAAGGTTCTACTGAATTATGTTTGGCAGTGAATATGTGTAGAATGCAATTTATAAATTCAGGGATACACACCTTTTACACAGTTATAAAGTCTAATTGCCCAACATCAAATCTTACTCTGTGATAATCCAAATTTTAGTTTCAGAAAAAAACTTTGCAAGAATTGTATCCATCTTATAACTTAACTAGTTTTGAAGTTGATAAAAAAAAATGGTCTTTGCCATTACTTCATCATAACCTCCAGTTTTTCATTGTCATCTGCTGTGAATAGCTGGCAAAACTACACTGTCTTCTACTGAATGCTTTAATATGTTTTTAAAATAAAATAAAAAAAACAACTAGACATTGGGTTGGTTGGAAATAATTTACCAGTTTTGTGAAATTATCTTGTCAATAAATGTTTCAAACATGTTTATTCATAAAAACTCTTATCCTATTTTTAAACTACTTTATCATGGCTATTCAAAGTATCTCAGAGTAAAATAGGTAAAGCCTTTATCTCAACTGTGATTTTTCTTGACACAATCCTCGTAGTAGTAAAAGGTTTTGTTTTAATAATATGTGGTACAGTAATTGTTGTTAGAAAACCATGAATGTAGGATACTATCCATTTTCATAGTAATGTCTATGTATTAAAGTTAAAAATAATGGTTTGGATACAGTTCTGAGAAGAAAACCGCAAAAATACGGGTAGCCGCGTACCGTACCGATTTTGTACCGAGAACCGAGGTACAAAATATTGTACCGTACCGAACCGTACCGACCTTAAATTTTCTGTACCGCAGACCCCTAATTTTAATAGGTACACATTACAAGTATCCATTCAGGTCTTAAAGCCCTTCATTTTTTAAACAAAATGCAGTGATCTATCTGTTGGTGTAAATGCCTGGTTGAACTAACTAATAATTCAATCCCAACCATCCCTAAAAATATGTCAATAACTTTAAGTGATTCCTGGTCTTACCTGTGCTATCGGAGTGTGAGGTATAGAGGTGGGAGCAGACTCAGGCGGAGTAGACATTCCGCAGAATGACGTCGGACTCCATGGATCTTTCTCTGTAAGTCCACTACCACTACGACCAGCATACTTGTGTTCTACAAACATTAGCTCATATGTAGCCAATGTTGCTTGTTATATCAAAGTTGGGCTGATCAAAATAAAAGTAGCGAGGTAAACTAACTTTCTAATTCTATTTTCCACTAACAAGCAAATCCTAAAATTTTAAATTAATTTGGACCCCAAAAAATCTAATTTGAATTTGAGAGAACTGTTATGAAATAAATAATGAACAATGCTAGTTTAAAAGAAGTAAAACTAAAAAGAGCATTTTCAGTTAAAATAATTGGCAATGTTTTTCACATTCAATTTCTTAAGCAGGTAACTAGTTTTCACCAATCTAACATATCTTTAAAACATTACCATTGGATTCACTTGGTGTTTAGGGTAAAGCCCAAAATATCAACCTTTGTGCTTATTTTATCTGTCTTATTTATTATAAATTTAACTAAGAAAAGCACTTATTTGGTTTTATTTCGATAAAAAGCTAATTATATTTGATCAGAACTAACTGTTTGGCCCCACTTCAAATTCAAACTATATCCTTTCAATAATATGGGCTAAATTATTGGTAATATAACACTGACAACCAAGGTAGTGCATGAAATGGAAGAGGATGAGTAATTTTAGAGAATAATAAAAAAGAGGGACCCAGACCAGAACCTTGTGGGCTTCTGTCATTTATAGGTCATCATAATGTGAAAAAACTAACTTCGCTTATAATAGTTTATCCCAATCACATAGATATATGGTAACAAATTTGGAGGGGTTTTTCCTTTTACCGAGAGTTTGTGAGAAGTCAAGGCTAATCCTAGAACCACCATCATCTCTCGGCCGCTCTATCTCTCCTCCAATGGCATACTTGGCACACTCAACTATCACGTCGTGGGGCTCCAACTTACGCCACCTGACACAAGATCTTTTTAAGAAAGGAATAATGCCCAGCTAGCTTATCTGAGAAAATTATCAAGGGCTCATGCAATACAAAGAATGTTCTTACATAGACTAGAAATCTTTGAAAACATAAATGGTATTGTGATAATTTCTAAACTTATGAGTAACAGATTTTTGTTTACCTCTGGCAAATTTTTTAAGGCAGCGTTTTCAAACAAAAAGATGGACTATTTGAAGGAAGTAAAGTAATACCTGTTTCTGCCTTTAAAAATAGTCCAGGGCCAGAAACATGAATTTTGATTAATGTGCAAGTAAAATAGGTGTACACTTGGTATACATTATTAGTAAGTTTTTAAACATTAGTAACAAACTAAATAAAAAATGTTATTGCTACAATCTGTTTGTTATTGATATATATAAAATACTATACCTTGCAGGAGTGGTTTCAGGTTCTTTGTATGGCATTACTAGTGAAGGATGCAATTTTACATTGTCCAGCATAGGCTGAAAAATAATAGAATAGTTCAATAATTGCATAAATAATACCAAAGTACCAAGAAAGCTCCTTAAAAGCAATACTTCAACACAAGCATACAAGAAGGTGTAATTAATTTAAACAACTTTAATCTGTTACATCCATTTGTTGCATAGAACTGCAATAATACAAACTTAGGAGTAGGCATGATAATGAAATAAGTTAACACATATTTTACTGTTGTGTAGATTTAAATCATGATATTTACGATTTAAAAGTAGATTTAAATTTTGTGATATTACAGCAGATTCAAGAGTTAGATGACTATGATGGGCTGAACATGTCTTGAGAAGAGATATAGGAAGGAAGTTGGAGAAGGTCAGCCGAACAGGAGAAGACCACCTGGAAGGCCTAAAAGAAGATGGTGGGACAACGTGAGGATAGTTATCGAAAGAGCAGGAGCGGATGTAGATGAGGCATATGATCGGAAAAGATGGCGAGCAATCGTTGGCGAGGCCAAAACCTTTCTAGGGTATGGCCATGGGAGTAGGTAAGAGTAAGTAAGAGTAGATTCAAATACCAGCATAACTAGTGTTTTTACACACTCAAATATAGGCCTACAGTAGAACCTCGATGAACCGGGGGCAGATCAAACAGGCGATAGATAAACCATGGTCAATTGATGCCTCTTAAACTATGTTACATAACTTAAAAAAATACCAAGAACATTTTATAAATTGTGTTTTTTCAGTCTAATATTGAAATTCACTGTATGTATATACAACTAATTCTGACCATTTTTATATACAGTAGGTTCCCCCATTATTGTTTTTGAAACATCCCAGTTCATTTTACAAAAATTTAATGGAAGCAAGACAAAGAAATATCAATCAAGAGCTCCAAGATCAAGCTATCTGCTTGCACTGACTGTCTGCTCTTTACACATCTATCTGTTGTGCGCGTGCTATGTCACACCAGTTTGTGGTTGAGTAACCATGACAACTTGTTGAATGTGTCGATGAAGAGAATCCAAAGAAAGAATAGAAGAACAAAGAGAAATAATAAGTGGTGTTTTACGTCATTGTTATCTTTATCTTATTTTACAACTGTTGTCTTTAAGACTTAAGTACTATGACTTAATGCTGTTTTATGAGTTATTAATGTTTTTATCCACATTTTTCTGTTTTGAAACATCATGTACAGTTGCATTAGCCTATGAAACTACGGTAGCAGTAGTTTACTAGTCTAGACTTTCTGTTTTGTTAATAATAATAAGTCAATAAGTCATTTATTAGGCCAGATCAACAATTGCATTAGCCAAGTCAAATTAATACTTAATTGATTAAACATCTTGTTTATCTTACTGTGAAAACAACTTATTTACAAGCATTAACCACAAGTTAATTCAACTAGTGTTTTCAAGTTAAGTCTACCAGTTTTCACGGACGCTGTATACTGCATTATCTATCAGGATAGACTTTTAACTCCCTTCTAAATTTACCCACATCCTGTTCAGCCTGTAATGGGAAAGGAAGGTTATTGAAGAGTTACACAGCATTGTAGTGAAAATGCTTCTGGAAAAATGCAGTTGAATGAAATGAAATGAAATGAAATGAAATGTGTTTATTGTCTTGTGAATTTATACAAATTATTGACAATGTCCGAAAAACTGCTAAAACTAGCATAGTCAGTGTGACGGGTCGATTATATCGGTTAGTAAATAAATAATTAAATTTGTATATTAAAGCTAAACATTATAGAATGGATTCAATGGTAGGACAACTTTGTGTGAATCCGTCAGTATTCGGAAAATCAATACGCGTGCGCGCTTAACTTCGGAACCAATCAGAAAGCAGATGCTCCGGGCTCCGGGTACGAGGCTAGAGAGCTTCAGCGAGGAGATACCGTAGCGGAAGGACGTGTTTTGGTTTTAGTCCATATTTCTTAAAACGTAAAGACATCATTTGTTCCTACCACCGTGTCATAACTACCTTAATGTTAAAGTGAAGTGACCCGGATATCTATAACCGTTAACTTATCAGAACGAAATAGACTTAAAGTCAAGTTGGTGAAGCGGGTGACTGTGAATAGCAAAATGCCGGTCTTCGCATCATAGTGGGAAAATGGCGATGGCAGATCCTTGTCAACGAACGGAGACGACGCCGTGGCTAAACCTAACCTACGCAGTCGCAGGAGTGCTGACAACCGAGTCCAGGATTAGACCTCGTCCGGCTACGTTCATCTCATTACTACACTACTACACCAGATAAGATTTAAAAATTAATTAGGCCATATTACATAACTTATTATAAGTTAGGCTAGTTGATCTAAAGAACTATCTTGAAGATTTAAGATTCGCCCAAATGAATGTTTAATATTCTCTAACCAATTGAACTTTTCCTTTTTGTATTAATAAATTAATTTGTTACAAACAAGTGAACGTTTATTTTATTTGTAGAACAGCCCACAAGATCTGTAGCTTAATGAAATTAAGTATTAAATAGAGTAAATAAAATATTGACATTTAAATTGAAAGTAAGACAAAACATACCTTTTGAAAAGGTAAACAAACAAACAAGAAATAAACGACACAAAATGGCGTCCAACGAGTGGGCTGTTAATTTAATTGATTAAATTAATAAAAAGAACTTACAACCTGAGATAGGCTATGTCATTTTTAGGCCTAACTTTAATTGTAAAATGTAGTTTAAAAATAAGTTAATTAGGCTAGGCTATTTGTTAAGGATTCTGTGGTAAAAATGAGTAGTTCGGAATCAGAGGATGGTGTTCCTTTGAGTCAAATAGGCCTAATGACTAGACCTATATCTAATGAAAATATGATTGACAATAGTAAAGAAAGTTTAGATTCCTTTAATGTAAGCCAAGAGGTAAATATTGCAAACATAGAACATTGTGATGATGTAGAGAATATGGATGACTTGTTAAAGGTAAATAAAGACCATGAAACTGATTTTAAGTGTAAACCAGAACAGTCAAAATCAGTACCATTGAACAGTAATTTTGGAGGAGGGGGTGGAGTTGCAATATTGAACAAACCGGTAGAGAGTAGAGATGATGATAAAGATGATTTAGCTAAGTTGATTACGAAAATGTTTTTTGACCTTAAGTCTGAAAGTCAAGGGTTCAAAGACGAAATTAGAACTGAATTCCGTACAATCAGGGAAATGTTTGATACACACAAAGCGGAAATGAGGGTAGTAGTAGAGGGTTTGAATAACAAGGTAGAGCTAAATCAGGGCATAACAGTTTTGATCCAAATGTTATAGGATTTCAATTATTATCAGATAGTTATGGGGTTAGGTTAGGTCACCAAATCTTAAATAACCGTGTTATGCGCTCGCATAATGATAAGAATTGTATTAATTTTTGTGTTGGGGGGAATAAAATACAAGACCTCATTAAGCTAATTGAAGAAAATCCTAATGAACTTAACAGCAATGTAATCACCTGGATAGGTGTGAATAATTTATTAAATGGGGATGATGTTAAGACCATTTGTTCATTATATGACGTATTATTGGGTAAGCTATATGAACTAAAGAAAAATGTGTTAGTTATAGAAGTACCAGTTGTGCCTAGGCTTATAAATCAAGGTAGGGATCATATCCGTCAGGTTAATGAGATTAATGAACACTTAAAATCTTTTGATAGAAAAATGAAGACAAAATTCCTTCCAATTAATGACCTACTTATGACAAATAATGAGATATGCATAGATTTATATGAGAAGGAAATTAAAATTAAGAATAAAATATACCCTGATATGGTTCACTTAAATGAAAAGGGCTTAAAACTAATATATGACCGTTGTACAAAATTTATTGAAACACAGAGGAAAATAATGGCTAGTAGTTCTTTCACATGTCAAATAAAAAAGCCTAGTGAACAAAATCAATTAGTGGGGGGTCCTGAGCTAAGAGAAGAGCTCTTAGATGAAAACAGTTATAATAACCCTGTATCAAATCAGGTTGGGACAGCCTTGCTGGAACTAGAAATAATGATAGGTGAGGTTAGGGTAAAAAGTATAGTGGATTCTGATTCACAAGCAACTATTATGTCAGAAGATATGTATGACATGTTAAAAACAAATAGTCATATAGAAATACCGGAGTTACCAGTGACAAATGTTTCCGTACAAGGGATAACGGGAGTTAAATCAAAGAAAGTAAATAAACAAATATACTTACCCTGTAGATTAAATGACTCAGTCTTTGACATTCCATGCTTTATTGTCAGGGGCATACCTACCATATTAATTATGGGCTGTGATTTTTTTGAAAAGTTCAAGGCGATCATTGATTTTGAAAGTAACTGTATGATTTTAAATAATGGCAATGAAAAAACAAAAGTAAAGTTAAGTAGGGGTAAAGAGAATGGATGTATTTGTGGGATTAAAGTGATATATTCAAATTTCTTGAATACAGTAAATAGCAATGAACAAATCGAACTGGCAATGAATAGAGTCATTGATTCTCAAAATAACAGTAAGAATCTCGATAATGAAACGAAAATACTAAAAGTAGGCGTCGATACCAATAATGGAATCAGTGAAATTATTACTGATGTACAGATGAGCAATCCTCAAATGTCTAGTGAGAGTATAAGAAAGTTGGCTGAGGTTTTGAATGATAATAGTAAAGTATTTTCAGATAAGCCAGGTTTAATTAAAGGATTTGAAGCTAAGATTAATTTAACACAAGATAATCCGTTTGTAGGAAAGTCATATCCGATTCCATATCATAAAAGACAAGATGTACAAAAGGAAATAGAGAGTTTACTAGAAAATCAAATAATTGAAAGAACAAATAGTCCCTATAGCAATAGTTTGGTTGCAGTAACAAAGAAAGATGGTTCGACTCGAGTTTGTTTAGACAGCCGTGGAATAAATAAGTACATAATTAATGACTGTGAAAGAACTGAGAAAATTGAGACCATTTTACAAAGATTTTCGGGAACTAAATACTTAAGCTCAATTGATTTGACACAGGGATTTTTGCAGGTGGCTTTAAATAAAGAATCTAGAAAATATGTGGCATTTACCTTTAATGGGGCTAATTACTGTTATCAGCGCTTACCTTTTGGTTTGAAAACCTCGTCTACTACTTTTATCAAAGCAATGTTGCACATATTTAAAGGTGATTTTGATTCTTTTATGACTACATACGTTGATGATATATTGATTTTTTCCAAAACACTAGACGAACACATAGAACACATTAAATTCGTCCTTGGTAGATTAGCAGAATTCGGAGCCACAGTAAAGTTAAATAAATGTAAGTTTTTTCAGTCTGAAATCAACTTTCTAGGATACATCATTTCATCAGAAGGTATAACTATGGATCCGGAGAAAATAAGTAAAATTTTGGAATTAAAAGATCCTCGGAATGTAAAAGAATTACAGTCAGTACTAGGACTTATGAATTATTACAGGTGCTTTCATTATAAATATTCTGAGTTAACCAACAAATTTAGTCATTTGCTGAACGGAAAAAATAGGTGGAAATGGGGTAAAGTAGAGTCTGAAAACTTTGATGTTTTGAAAAAAGAATTTCTTAAGTCAGTTATGTTAAATCACCCAGATTTTCAGAAAGAATATTTCATAGGGACGGATGCATCTGACAGTGCGATTGCATGTGTATTATACCAGCAGGATGATCAGGGTAATGATAAAGTAATAATGTTTGCAAGTCGGAAATTATTGGAAACTGAAAAGGCTTATTCGATCACCGAGAAGGAATTGTTAGCTTTAATTTTTGCGTGCAACAAGTTTAGGGCATATCTAATAGGACATTATAGAATTGTCGTAAGAACTGATCATAAGGCCTTAACATTTTTGTCCAACTGTAAATTAACTCATGGTAGGCTGTTACGATGGGTATTAGTATTGCAAGAATTCAATTTAGAAATTCAATACATACCCGGTAAGGAAAATGTAGTGTGTGATATTCTCTCTCGAGTAAAGGAAGATGGTTTAGAAGACAAAGATAAGAATGTGGTAAAGATACTAAAAGGTAAATTAAACTTGGGTTTTAAAGAGAGTGAAGTAAAGAAAATCATATGTAATCTGAAGGAAAGTCAAATGAGTGATGACAAATATGGTAAAATCATTGAAATACTAGAATCTGATAACGACGAAATAGAGAAAGATAAGTTGAATAGGGTATTCAAACTTTACAATGGTTTATTGTTCAAAAACTCTAAGGATGACGATGAACTATGGAGAATTTGCATTCCGCAAAGTAAGGTAAATAGCATAATCGATTTTGCTCAAAGAAAGTACGGTCATTTCGGTGGTCATAAAATTTATTTAACATTAAGAGAGTTTTGTGTGTTTAATAATATGGAAAAAGTAATCAAAGAACAGTTAAAAAAATGTGTTTTGTGCCAAAAGACAAAACACAGCAATAAACACAATGAAGGTAGTATACAGTCAATATCGGTTGATCGATTACTTGAACTAGTAAGCGTTGATTTAATAGGCGAATTACCGGCTGGGAAGTTTGGGGCAAAATACATTTTGTCAATGGTTGATATTTTTAGTAAATTTGTAAAGCTTTATGCAATAAGGTCAGCTAATGCAGTAACCATAATTAAAAAGGTTGAACATTTTAGTAACACAGTAGGAAAAATTGAATGTATATTGAGTGATAACGGTAGTCAATTTACATCAAACAAATGGTATGAGGGCCTAGATAAATTGAAAATAAAATACATTCATTCATCTGTTTATAATCCACAAAGTAACCCAGTAGAAAGATACAATAAAGAAATAAATCGGATGTGTAGGGCCTATTGTTATGAAAAACATACAAAATGGACTGAGTATTTACAATATGTTGAAGATTGTCTAAACGTGTCAGTTAGTAGCATAACCGAGCAAACTCCCTATACACTAATGTATGGAGTAAGGCCTGAAAACATGTTCAAGCGATTAGTGAATTTCCCTAATAGTCAGCTAAATTATGAAAAGCTGGTAAGGATAGTTAGAGATAAAACAAAGAAAAAGTTACTGCAACGAAAAGTTAAGTTTGATAAAAAAGTAGTAGGTATGAAATATGAAATTGGGCAAAAGGTATTGATTAAAACACATTGTTTATCTGATAAGTTGGGGAAAAAGATTAAAAAGTTCTTTCAATTATATGAAGGCCCATATGAGGTTGTTCAAATAAAATTTGAAAATGCATATGTTTTGAAAGATATTGAATCAAATCAAATTAAGGGAACATATAATATAAGGCAATTAAAGAAGTTCATGGAGTGAAGTTAAGTGTAATTAGATCAAATTGGGTTTTTGTTTGTGAGTTACTGTCTGTTTGTTAGGGGTCTGCGGGTCAGACTTTTTTGGTTCGGGTCGGGTCGGGTCGGGCCGATAATTTTGGTCCTCGCGTTTCGGGCCAAAATCGGGTCGGGCCAAAAATGATTAATTACCGGATTTTTTTTCTTTTTTTAACTCCTATCTGTGTTTATAATATTACTTGAAAATAACATATAGAAAAAGATTGTATTTATGTATATTATTTCATGTTCATAACTTATTTACAGCTTAGGAGTTGCCTCAACTGCAAGAAAGAAGAAAATAATTATTTTTATCAAGCCATTCTTTCCCATTTTCATAACTGTTGAAATATCTAAACAGCTATATTACAACAAGTTTGTAATGGAACTTAATATAAATGGATCATAAACAAATCAATTAACCTTATCACAAGTTTAGGGCCTGTGGACTGGCTTCAAGACTGCAAGCAAGAAGAAAATAAAAATTCTATGTTTCCACCATGCAATATGAATCATTCATTCCCTGCCTTCTAACCTCCTAAGTACAAAAACCTCACACTTACAATAGCATTTATTAGTTACATCATCATAAATAAAGAATTATCTATTATTGGCATCAGTAGGCCTACAGCTTTACATAGGAATTATTTTTTATAGGGCCTAAAATAGTATTAGACTAAGCAACATGACAAGTGGAGAACTCATTGAAGAAAAGATATTGTGTAAACTAATTTACTATAAAACTCTAAAACAATAAATAACACACATACATTGTTTATGGTATAGTTATAGTAAAGACTGTAAAAATTGCATATCATGTCATACACAGTTATAGATACACAGTTATAGGCACAGTTATAGGTATTGCAAGAGATTAAAATCCTAAAACAACTGATTTTAGCTAATACATGAAAAGAATTAAAAATCCATAAACTCAAGTCAAACAATATCACAATTATTAGGTACCCGAAAAGGAACTCTTAATATATAGAAAATTATATTAAATCAAGAGAAAAGAAAGTTAAATGCTAATTTGGCAACATAAGCAGACAGCAGAGACATTATAGTGCCCTAATTAGCAACACAACTCAATGTTTTTATACTGTAAGTCAATGTTTTTGAAACTGTAGGGTCTTTTTCTCGGAAGGAAGGGTAGTAGAATGTAAACAAAAACCATGAATCACTCTCACAGCCGGGCCCGGGGACACTCAAGGTTACAGACCCTCCCCCTCCCCTCCCCTCACATCTTACACAACCCGAGCCAGGCCCGGGGACACTCAAGGTCATAGACCCTCCCCCTCCCCCGCCCCTATTACACCACCCGGTTGTTCCAATTGCTGACAAAATACAAGTAACAAAACAAGGAAGTAGAGACAAAAAGATATATTTTCTTTATTCAAAAATATAAAACTGTTACAGATAATTTCCAAAGAAATTAATTCATGGTAGTTTGTGTCTTGTAAATATTGTATTGGATCTTAGAAATATCTTTTTTGAAACTCAATCTAACTTAAGAAAAAAATAATTTTACTGATGAAAACTTTCATAAAATTATAAAATATTTAGGCCTAACCTCTTTGTAGACTTGTTGATACTTGATACTTTAAAAAAAAAATTAAATGGTGACCATAAAATGCCGAACCAGACGATCAGAAGTGTTGTTTTGTTTTGTTACTGAATGACAAAAAGGACAATAGGAAAATAAAAGAACAAGATACAGATCTGTACACTATATCAGATATTTCTTTTGTTTATAATTTATTATGTAAATAAAATACTAAAATATAATTTAAACTAGGTATGGAATAAACAATAAATAATTAAACTGGTACCTCTGGATAAATAGTCTTTCTTTTGACTTCGTTTTCTTTGCACTGTTGCGTCACGGCTTTTGTTTTGTCAGTAGACGTCTGGCTCTGGCTAGTGACAGTAAGGCAATAATTGCTCTGTTGTGTCTTTGTTCTTAAACGTGAGCAAACTTAATATTTAATTCTAATTTTAACATTTTAATTCCTCTGTAATAATGTATATAAGAGTGTTTCTTTGAAAATTACTTATTATAACTTTAAAAATAGCCTAATAATTATTTTTTTTGGCCCGACTCGATCTTGGCCCGAACAAATCTCTGACCCGACCCGGTCTCTCGGGCCTTCCGCTGGCCCGACCCGACCCGAAAAAATCGGGGACCCGCAGACCCCTACTGTTTGTACCCTTAAACAAAACGGAACAAGGTGCACGAGCCTATGGGAGTAGACTGACCATATGGATGATTCATTAGATTACAATAGTGGTATGGAATAAGCAACGGTTATCATTACTAAGTCAACTCATGGGTCTTTGACAACAAGCTGAGATTTAGGAATTTGTTGATATAAAGTAGTTAATCCATATTGCTATTTAAACGATAATATTAAGTATTGTTTTCACGAATGATGATTTCATTTATGGAAATTGATGTTAGTTTTAAGTAGTGTATTTCAGCAAAATATGAAAATTGTATAGGTGATGGGATGATACTATTCTGTTTTGAAGATTTTTTGATTTTAAGATTGTAAGATACTGAGAGATTTCCTATCCAGCAAATTATTGGTACTTATAATGTAATGCGATTTTAAGATTTATTGAAAAATAGTAGGCAAGTTAAAGCCGCATTAGTTGTCAGGAAGATATCATATTTGTCTATCCAGTGATGAGTGATATAGGAAAATTATAAGACAGGATTCCCAGTAAAAGTTTGAAGTATTTATCTGAGAATAAATTAAACATGCATGGACAGTTTAATAGAATGGATAATAGTGGGACATTGCGGATCGGAGTATCTTGGGAGGAATAATTTAGTAGTAGAAATGGGAGATTTGAGTCAAAATAACAGAAGTAATGGTTTAGGAACTGAGCAATGGTACTTGATGATGAATTTCATTTTTTGACAGATTTGGTAATTATATGTCTTAACAAAAAAAAAAAAAAAAAAATGTTTTACCACTTGGTCACATAATCTTAGGATTTTGTATGTTAATTCATTGTTGGTGTGTTAAAATTGTTTTGGTTTTGTTAAACCATAATAGCAAAAAGGTTTTGAATAATATTTAGTAATAGGTAGGAGTATACCACACGAATCCTAGGGCCTCTATCGTATTTAGGATATGTTTATGACTCATAAGGTGCAATAGAACATAGGACATTAAATATGATGCACTGCTGTTATCAAAGTGAAAGTGAGAAAGGACTCCAATGGACACTAGCATGATAATATTGAGTGGTGTTTAATCATATATTTAGAGGGTGTTTTAAATTAGAGTAATTGCCAATCACAATTTATTTAGAAAAATGGAACAATTTCATTAAGTAAATTGCAATTTAACTCATAAAATTCAGACTTTGTGTTCATTGCATAAATTGCAATTATTGTGTGTATTGTATTGAATAATTTCAGGTTTGATAAATATGTTGTGTTGTTTTGCCAATATAGGTAAGAAGTTTTCTTTGTTTTGATAATGTTAATATGGTTATTGTTTAAGGTAATTGAAAGCTCTTCGTAATGAATGAAATGAGTTGTAAGTTTATTTTGAAATGGTAATTGAAATATGTGTTAGAGTTTGATACATTTTTAAGATAGGTAGTGATAAAAAAAAAAAAATAAAAAAAATTGTAAAATGAGATGAACAGCCTTTGGAGGAAGTAGATTTAAAAAAAAAAAAAATATTCGTAGACAAAATTTGTTAAAAAAAATCTAGGGGGTATCTGTGACGGGTCGATTATATCGGTTAGTAAATAAATAATTAAATTTGTATATTAAAGCTAAACATTATAGAATGGATTCAATGGTAGGACAACTTTGTGTGAATCCGTCAGTATTCGGAAAATCAATACGCGTGCGCGCTTGACTTCGGAACCAATCAGAAAGCAGATGCTCCGGGCTCCGGGTACGAGGCTAGAGAGCTTCAGCGAGGAGATACCGTAGCGGAAGGACGTGTTTTGGTTTTAGTCCATATTTCTTAAAACATAAAGACATCATTTGTTCCTACCACCGTGTCATAACTACCTTAATGTTAAAGTGAAGTGACCCGGATATCTATAACCGTTAACTTATCAGAACGAAATAGACTTAAAGTCAAGTTGGTGAAGCGGGTGACTGTGAATAGCAAAATGCCGGTCTTCGCATCATGGTGGGAAAATGGCGATGGCAGATCCTTGTCAACGAACGGAGACGACGCCGTGGCTAAACCTAACCTACGCAGTCGCAGGAGTGCTGACAACCGAATCCAGGATTAGACCTCGTCCGGCTACGTTCATCTCATTACTACACTACTACACCAGATAAGATTTAAAAATTAATTAGGCCATATTACATAACTTATTATAAGTTAGGCTAGTTGATCTAAAGAACTATCTTGAAGATTTAAGATTCGCCCAAATGAATGTTTAATACTCTCTAACCAATTGAACTTTTCCTTTTTGTATTAATAAATTAATTTGTTATAAACAAGTGAACGTTTATTTTATTTGTAGAACAGCCCACAAGATCTGTAGCTTAATGAAATTAAGTATTAAATATAAACAGAGTAAATAAAATATTGACATTTAAATTGAAAGTAAGACAAAACATACCTTTTGAAAAGGTAAACAAACAAACAAGAAATAAACGACACATCAGTTAATGAATACAATATAGGCCTACAATATTTACAAGAATACTACACACAAGGAGACATGTTACAATACATACTTTAATATTACAACCAAATAATCTTATTGTTCAGAAAAATGCAAGGCATTTAGAATAATGAAAGTTATTAAACCCCATAACCAACTAAATCCAACAGTAATTTGATAAATTTGCTAGCTCTACTTAAAAATTAATAAAAGGCATTTCAAAAAAATCTTTTAGAGAATAAAAAGGGTTGTTCAAAAGCCATTTGTAGAATTTAGATTTAAAAGTTTTATTAGGATATTTTGTTATTAAATGTATTAGCTTGTTGTATATTTTTAGTGAGATTTAACTTTTAAGAGTTTTAGACAGTCTAAAAAAATCTATGGTAGCATGTTTTTATTCCTTGTATTATGAACATGAGAATTTTGTTTGATAAGGTTGGGATTTTGTAGAATATATGATACAGAGTCAAATATATAAATGTTAATTACTGTTGGAATTTGTAGCTGAATGAACAGGGGTTTACAGTGTTCCTGTTGGGGTTCACAAGATATGATTCTAACTAACTTCTTTTGTAAATTGTAAGGCGTCCCCATCTTAATGATTGATAATTGATAATTGATAATAATAATAAGACTAAAATTACCTCTATCCTACTGCAATTTCCGTAAAAGATAATATTGTATCTGAAAATGGATTGGAAATAAGCAAAGTAGGCTGTTTTAATATAATTTTGATCTATACAATGTATTAGTTTAGTTATAAGACAAATTACCCTTGAAAGCTTAGAACTTATCTATATGATCTATATGATCTCCCCAAGAAAGGGTCTTATCCAGATAAATACCAAGAAATTTAACATTGTCTACATAACCATCCAACATATTTGATTCACAGGGTCTAAGGCTAAAAACAATTTTTTGAGTTTTATCTTTGTTTAAGAGGAAGCCATTTGATTCAAACCAAATAGAAGCTTCATTGATTGAGTTTTGAGCTAACTCTTGAAGTTGTTTAAGATCGGGATTAATATTTAAAAATGTTGTATCATCTGCATACAAATAAGTTTTACTGGTTATACATTCTGGGAGGTCGTTAATACAAATTAAAAATAATAGAGGACCTAGAACAGATCCCTGAGGCACGCCATATTTCATTTTTAATTCTTGGGACCATTCTCCATCAATATTGACTTTTTGTATTCTATTGTTTAAGTATGATTTGAAAAAAGAAAGTGGAGATCCGTTGATACCATAAAAACTTAATTTCATTATTAGGTCATCATGGTCGACACAATCGAAAGCCCTACTCAGGTCGCAGAAAGTGGCCTGAGCAAGTGACTTCCTCTCAAAGACCATTAGTACCTCATTAATCAATTTATCTATTGCGTCTGATGTACACTTGCCCTTTCTAAATCCAAATTGTGATACACTTAAAAAGTTGTTTCTTTCAAAAAAAGAATTCAGCTGGTCAAAAACCATGATTTCAAACAATTTTGATACTACAGGAATGATTAATATTGGGCGATAACTTTCTGGAATATCTTTTTTACCTTTTTTAAAAATGGGACAGACTCTGGTGACCTTTAATTCATCTGGAAAGACACCCTCAAGGAGACAGAGATTAAAGCAGTAAGATAGAGGTTCAGCTAGATTACCAATAATCTGTTTAAGCAAACTATTAGACATGAGATAAACATAATTACTGCTAGAGTTTTTTAGTTTTTTTGTGGCTTTTATTAGATCATTAGGTGTGATAAAATTCCAGAAAAAAGGTATAGGAGTAATGGAAGAATTATTAACTAAATCTTTTGAACTGTAAGCATTACTAACAATTTTCATTTTTATGTTTTCAATTATTGATTCAATGAAAAAGGTATTGAAAACATCAGGAGATATTTTGGGTTTTTTTGTATTGATTAAAGAATTGCTACTGGTTTTAATGATTTGCCAGGCAGTTTTACATTTGTTATTACTTTTTTCTATGAGATTTGTGTTATATTCTATTTTGGCCTTCTTAATTGAATGCTTATATTGATTTTTTAACCCATTATATGCTTGTTTTGTTTCATTTGACACGCTTTCAAAATTTTTTACTATTTTATCTAGAAAAATTAATCTTTCTTTCATAACTCTTAACTCACTATTATACCAAGCATTACAATTATTTTTTTCGAATTTTCAGTTTGAATTTTTATTACTTTAGAAAAATAAGAAATGTTATCTTTTAAAACTTTGAAAAAAACTCTGAACGTATCTTCTGCTGTTGAATTTATACAATTAAGCACTTGTATCCAATCATAAGTACCAAGCTTTTCTACTAATAAACCAACCAAATCTTTTGGCAAAATTACTTTAGAAAAAGAGTTTAAAGCAGCATATTGATTAACACAATCCTTATCCAAATTCAAAGTCAAATTAATTAGAAGACCGTTATGGTCAGAGAAGGGGAAATCAAATACTTTACAGCTTATATTTGCGTTTTTACTACAATTTGTTAATACATTGTCCAGGCAATTGTTGCCTCGAGTGGGGAAGTGATTTAAGAAGTGAAAATTGTGCTGGCGTAGTATATTAAGAAATTGTTTAGAGAGGTAGTTGTTCTGAGTCAAGTCAAAACTTTTATTAAAGTCTCCTCCGATGATTGAAACATAATTAGTCCAACGAGAGAGATGAGTTAATAATTTATCAAAATTTTCAAGAAAAACCACAGGGTTGCCCGAAGGTGAGTGGTAGACAGAGACGAAAATTAATTTAAAATCCTCGATAAAGACCGCTGCTGCTTCTAAACTAATTTCAGAACAAAACTGATCCAAATCACACATTTTAACCTGCAAAGAATTTTTAGTGAAAACTAAAGAGCCCCCCCTTATATGACCAGTTCTGCAGTAAGCACTACCACAACAAAAACCTCGGGTGGTGTGGTGGGCGTGTTGACGTCAACCTCGTGAGTCCCACAAGGAGTGTAGATGTTAGCATCTGTTCCCGATTGTGGAGTGGGGGTGATGGTAACTGTATCATCAGCTGAGTTCTTCAAACTGTATTCCTTTATCAGAACATCTAGTTTCAATTGGAATTCGCCATGTGATAGTCCCTGTCTTAGCTCTCTTTGTGATCTTTGATTGTAGCTCACGATGAACACTGCAGCCCCTGTTTCTTGACGAAAATCCATAATTTTTTTGATAAAGTGTTCTGGTGCAATAAGATCCCTCACACAACCCATGGGGGAGCAGATTAATGTTTTTAGTCCTTTTGCTTTAAAATCCCGTGTGAGTTGAGAAAAGGCTTCATTGTAGTCGTCTTTTTTTGGTTTCCCACTATACATCGGTTTGGTAACCAGGCTGTAAACAAAAGCGCCTTGATTTACATTCTGACAGGTGAGTTTGTCTGCAATAAAATCGCAGGGACGTGGTCTACCAAACTTGTTTTTGAAGACAACAGCAACACCAGCTGACATATTTCTGGCATGGTCAAGGTCGCTCGATATAGTGTGAGCAAAACCTACAGAAGAGTCCTGTTTGTAGCGGTCTATAACTTGGCTCATGTGTTCTTCAACTAACTCGATACCTTGATCTACAGGGAATATATGAATGACAGGGAATGGCAAGGTTTGTAGTGTTCCGGAGAGAATATCTGTGGTTTACTGGTGTGGTGAAAGAAGTTTTTGGACGTTTTTCTGAGCGAATGACAACATTACCAGAATATAGATGGATGGAAAGGTAAGTATTCTGAATGATCTGAATATTTCTTTGCAGGAGTGATGTTTTGGAAGGGAGAACACAATACGGATCACCTTCCTCTGGAGTCTGAACAAAAACAGCGTGCTCTGTGTTTCACAGCCCCATACAGGAATGGCGTATGTCAGATAGGGACTAATGAGCCCATAGTATGCAGACAGGAGTACATCGGTATTGGCTGTTTGTTGGAGCATGAAAATACCTGACGAAACCCTTCCTACTACATGCTCAATATGTTAATGAAAACTGAGATTTTCATCAAGGAGTACTCCAAGGAACTTGGGAGGGACAGATTATGGTTTTGTATAACGGGACATTTAGAAGACTGTGATTTTCCTGGGATCGTCTGTTCTTTAAGTGATTTATTGCCATACAGTGTTTAGCAATTTTTGTTTTGTTTGAGTATGCGTGTTTTTATTACTAAATCCATGGTTAATGACTTAAAATCATAATTGTGCAATAATAACTGTATTTTGATGATGTAAAATAAATTAATCATCACATTAACGTCCATTTATATAATATTAGGCGTTTTATGGGTATGTAATACATGTTTACGGCGTGTTGGATTTAACGTGGTTTTCAGTTCTCCGTCATCTCCCTCCCCCCATTAACCCGGATAATCGAGGTTCTACTGTAATAACATTTTAAAGTAGGCCTAAGTCTAAGACAAATGAAAATCCCTTTCATAAAGTTCAATCTTTTGCTGATTTTAATCTGTACCAACATAATATTATTTAACAAGCTGAAGATATGTCAAAGGGGTTTCATTTTATTGCTTTCCACCTAACACAGTAATATTTTTCAATGAGATTAGAAAAAAGGTTCAACTAGCCTATAATTTAGTTAGCGATCATACAATTTTTATCGACGGTGTAAATCAAAAGCCTTACCTTGATGGTGTGGTTGTAAATAGCACTCTTATGTGGATGACTGTACTCCTGCTTCAAGTAGTTGATGAAGCTACATGGGTACATGCCATATAGCCGCAGAAACAGAGCATACAACGCCATCTGTAGGTGCAGCAGATGAGGTTCTGGTAGCTTGGTCGGGTTGGTCGTGTCCCAAACAGCAAGGTGACTGAAACATCAACCAATTGTGTGATTTACTAAGTCCCGAGACAGATACATCCAAGACCAAAACTTTAAATTAGGGCGATCATCATTCTTGTTCCACCCAAAACTTAAACAAAGATTTGTTTTCAACAAATCCAAAATAATCAAAACTTAAAAAATCCTCTAATTTCTGATAACTATAACACTGGAAAGTAACACAGGTTTTTTAAAAAAAATTGGGCACGCAACCTTGGACAATCTTTATTACTCTGGTTGCCATTTTTTTCCATTTGAATACACGACATAGAATTTATTTGTAATCAATAGCAAACCCAAATTGTAAATAATACTGTGTCATTTAAAAACAAAAACTACAACAATTGCACAGCTCAAGTAAAAAGACCTGAATCAGACTTCGTTATTGGTTCTTTTTTAGATTCATAAGATATGAATGAGGAAGCTGCATGGCTCTAAACGAACGTTGCAAAAGATGACTGCCTTGAAGCTATCTAGCTTAATAGCTAATTTCTTGCCAGAGGTGGGATAAAGCCTTGCAACCATTACAATAGCCTAAAAATCCTACATTTTAGCGAATTTAGGACCGAGACCGATTTATTTTGAAGTCCCCATAGGCCAAAAACACAATTTGTTCAAATATTTTTATATATGTGTCCCCAAATGCAATAACTTGAGTAATTTTTGTCCGATTTTGATGAAATTCGGTTTGAAGGTGTAAACTTGAAAGGCGGGATAAACTTGAATGAGTTCGCGAACCAGCATGGTCGGACCATGGAAACAGGGTTTTATGGGGGTCTTATGGGGTAAAAATTGGTTTTTCTCATTTTTGACCCTCAAAACACGAAATTTCCCAATTTATCTTTAGACACCGGCATGGAAACATAAGACTGTCAACCATTTTTAATTGATTAATTAACAATAGCCTATACATTTAGCAACAATTTAGTGAAAGTGTTGTCTGGGTAGCAACTAGCAAGCTATGAGGTTAGAACTGCACTTTACAGGCTTTGGCATAGATTAAACATACTCCTTAACAAGACATCAACTACTGTGATTTAATTTCTATGAAAATAATCTGCAACATTTTTCTATTTTTGAACAGAGAAATAAATATCTTTAAAAATATCTTTAATATCTTTAACTATACTTTCTTTGTTATTGTTACACAAATTTGTCTGCAATTGGAGCATTGTATTGCAAACGGGGGGTGTAAGAGGGGAGGGTCTTTGACCTTGAGAATGCCCGAGCCCTACTGGAGACAAATGATAATGGTTTGTTTACATCCTACTGCCCTTCTTTCCGAGAAAAAGACCATGCAGTAAAAAAAAAAACAATGTCTTGTTTTTCTTAATTTAAATTTACTTATTTTCCTGGAAAGGTCCCAGCAACGCGGTTAATCCAATTACGTTAATGGGGGTTAAGTAATAATTCTCTTTACATGGAATAACAGTGTTAAGTTCAGATATAAACTGTTTTGCTACAATACTTTTATTAATAACAATTAGTTTATAACCGAAACATTATTATTTTAGAAATTGTGGAACATTTGCAATTTATATTGATATTATTATAGACTATTTATGTTTTGAATTTTTCCTCTTTGACTTAACTTCATCATAACCTCTAGTCTTTCATTGTCGTCTGTTGAATGGTAACAGCAACAGCTGACGACTATGACTGTCTTTGTTTGTGCTGAATGCATTTATATGTTTTTAAAAGTTTAAATTAAACTTATTGTGTTGGTTGGAAAAAAGTAACCAGTTGTGTTACATTTTCTTGTCAAAATGTTGCTACAAACATGTTTATTCCTAAAAATTATTAACATGATTTTTAACGACTTTATTATGGCTATGACCTATCTTAGTAGTAAAATAGGTTAAGCCTTTTTAACCGTTTCTTTCTTGACATAATCATGTTAGGAGTCAAAAGTTTTGATATTGTGTGATACTGTAATTGTTGTTAGAAAACCATTAATGTAGGAAATTATTTATTTTTATAGTTATGTCAATGAAATAAAATGAGAAAATACTGGAAGCCCTGTACTGTACCGATTTTGTACCAAGAACAAATAGGTAAGAACAAAAATAGATTATTTTAAAATGTAACATTGGTTAAAATCAGGACCTTAGTAGAGTTCCAAAGCTGTGATTGGAAAACTCTTTGGAGTCTATAATAATTAGGGGTCTGCGGGTCAGACTTTTTTGGTTCGGGTCGGGTCGGGTCGGGCCGATAATTTTGGTCCTCGGGTTTCGGGCCAAAATCGGGTCGGGCCAAAAATTATTAATTACCAGATTTTTTTCTTTTTTTAACTCCTATCTGTGTTTATAATATTACTTAAAAATAACATATGAAAAACGATTGTATTTATGTATATTATTTCATGTTCATAACTTATTTACAGCTTAGGAGTTGCCTCAACTGCAAGAAAGAAGGAAATATTTTTTTTTATCAAGCCATTCTTTCCCATTTTCATAACTGTTGAAATATCTAAACAGCTATATTACAACAAGTTTGTAATGGAACTTAATATAAAAGGATCATAAACAAATCAATTAACCTTATCTCAAGTTTAGGGCCTGTGGACTGGCTTAAAGACTGCAAGCAAGAAGAAAATAAAAATTCTATGTTTCCACCATGCAATATGAATCATTCATTCCCTGCCTCCTAACCTCCTAAGTATAAAAACCTCACACTTACAATAGCATTATTAGTTACATCATCATAAATAAAGAATTATTTATTATTGGCATTACTAGGCCTACAGCTTTACATAGGAATTATTTTTTATAGGGCCTAAAATAGTAATAGACTAAGCAACATGACAAGTGGAGAACTCATTGAAGAAAAGATTGTGAGTAAACTAATTCACTTTAAAAACTCTAAAACAGTAAATAACACACATACATTGTTTATGGTATAGTTTAGTTAGTTATAGTAAAGACTGTAAAAATTGCATATATCATGTCATACACAGTTAAAGACCTACGGTATTGCAAGAGATTAAAATCCTAAAACAACTGATTTTAGCTAATAAATGAAAAGAATTAAAAATCCATAAACTCAAGTCAAACAATATCACAATAATTAGGTACCTGAAAAGGAACTCTTAATATATAGAAAATTATATTAAATCAAGAGAAAAGAAAGTTAAATGCTAATTTGGCAACATAAGCAGACAGCAGAGACATTATAGTGTCCTAATTAGCAACACAACTCAATGTTTTTATACTGTAAGTCGATGTTTTTGAAACTGTAGGGTCTTTTTCTTGGAAGGAAGGGGGAAGGGTAGTAGAATGTAAACAAAAAACCATGAACCACTCTCACAGCCAGGCCCGGGGACACTCAAGGTTACAGACCCTCCCCCTCCCCTCCCCGCCCCTCTTACACAACCAGAGCCAGGCCCGGGGACACTCAAGGTCATAGACCCTCCCCCTCCCCCACCCCTATTACACCACCCGATTGTTCCAATTGCTGACAAAATGCAAGTAACAAAACAAGGAAGTAGAGACAAAAAGATATATTTTCTTTATTCAAAAATATAAAACTGTTACAGATAATTTCCAAAGAAATTAATTCATGGTAGTTTGTGTCTTGTAAATATTGTATTGGATCTTAGAAATATCTTTTTTGAAACTCAATCTAACTTAAGAAAAAAATAATTTTACTGATAAAAACTTTCATAAAATTTTAAAATATTTAGGCCTAACCTCTTTGTAGACTTGCTGATACTTGATACTTAAAAAAAAATTAAATGGTGACCATACAATGCCGAACCAGACGATCAGAAGTGTTGTTTTGTTTTGTTACTGAATGACAAAAAGGACACAGGAAAATAAAAGAACAAGATACAGATCTGTACACTATATCAGATATTTCTTTTGTTTATAATTTATTATGTAAATAAAATACTAAAATATATTTTAAACTAGGTATGGAATAAACAATAAATAATTAAACTGGTACCTCTGGATAAATAGTCTTTCTTTTGACTTCGTTTTCTTTGCACTGTTGCGTCACGGCTTTTGTTTTGTCAGTAGACGACTGGCTCTGGCTAGTGACAGTACGGCATTTGCTCTGTTGTGTCTTTGTTCTTAAACGTGAGCAAACTTAATATTTAATTATAATTTTAACGTTTTAATTCCTCTGTAATGATATATATAAGAGTGTTTCTTTGAAAATTACTTATTATAACTTTGAAAATAATAATTTTTTTTTTTGGCCCGACCCGATCTTGGCCCGAAAAAATCTCTGACCCGACCCGGTCTCTCGGGCCTTCCGCTGGCCCGACCCGACCCGAAAAAATCGGGGACCCGCAGACCCCTAATAATAATAACATAAATATTTGCTCGGTTGTATTAGATATTCGAAAATATTATGAAGTATTCGATTTGATTAGAATCGAACCCAAATATCACTATTCGCACACCCCTACTACCAACTGAGCCACCAACTCAACCACATTGATAAGACACAGCTACTTGGATACCTAAATACTTGGAAGATCTCCTGCAGGTAAGTATCCATGAGACCGGCCACCATCGGCAGAAGAATGTTTATCACCAGCAATGCACTCATCAGTGGTATTAACTCTGTCTCTGTCTGCAAAGTAAAACATATTAAGATTGTATTTTTTCAATCAATTTCGTTAGCTTAATAAAACACTATTACAGTGGAGTCCTGCAAACTCGGCGTAATGTGGACTGGAAGAGTGCCTAGTTGTGAAATGCCGGGTTATCAGGAAGTAGGGTTAAAAATAAGAACAATACAATTTTTAAGCTTATTAACTACCTCCTTTATTTATGTTTATACTAGCAGAGTACCCGTCCTTCATACGGGGTTGGCATACAATTATAAAATGCTTATTGCAGTTATGGGAGACGACACGGTTTAAGAAAATGTGGTCTTTTAATTTATTTGGTATCCTTAATTCAATTCAATTCAATTCAATTCAAACTTCTTTATTCATTATTTTGTACAATATATACATCGAATAGTGTCAGGTTGTACAACAACTCAAACTAGCCTAAGTGACAATCTCATCCACTCTATGCAGAGGAGACTGAAAAAGCGTTTATGTACCACACAGTCATTCATTATGACTGTGATGGGTGGAAAAAATCTTCAAAAGAATACGGAGCTATTTTAATCAGATATTCTTTTAATATTTTTTTAAATTTGTTTTTATTACTTTCTTTTTTAATTTCTTTTGGAATTGTATTTAAATATCTTTGACCGATGTAGGAAGGTTTCTTTTCAAAAAATTTTGTATGATGTTTATATGTTATTATGGAGTCTTTATGTCGAGTATTGTATTTATGAAGGGTTGAAATATAATCTGAAGGACGAGAATCAGCTTTCTTAATTGCCATTAAAATGCAGTCAAAAATATACTGTCCGTAGACTGTCAAAATATTGAGTTCAACGAAGTGTTTTTTCACAGAGGCATCACGCTGTAGTTTTAGCATTATTCTAATTGCATATTCTTGTTTTTTTAATATATTTTCAAGATTAATTTTTGAAGTTGCTCCAAATAAACAAATCCCAAAAGCAATATGGGAATGTATGTATGCAAAATAGATTTTACGCATTGTTTCAATATTACAATAAAAAGACATTTTCCTCAAAGCAAATATTCCAGAACTAATTTTTGGTAAAATTTTGTCCACATGGTTATTCCAATCTAGATGCTGATCAATAGTTAAGCCAAGAAATTGAGCATTTGGTTTTGTTATAATTTGCTGAGAATTCAAATCTATCACTGTTTTTCTCTTATTTCTCTTTATTTCTCTTATTTCCTTAGTGTAGCACACATCTAACATAGCTCTAATGTTCTACCACTGCACCTAAACTATAGAAAAAAGTAAAGTTCTTATTGTGTACCACAACTTTTTGTTGCTAGTTGGTTCAAATTAGCTGTTGTCATAAATGCAAAAAACATAATAGTGCTGCACCCTTTTGGTAAGCCTTATAACTTTTTAATGCTATTTAATATCATAGAACCAACGTACGTGCAGTTGAAACGGCTGACAAAATTCTTTAATTCCTTTAAATATGAATACTCACAAGGTTGACATGAGAAACTCCAGAGCGACTGGGGCGGAGCCCGAAAGGATTTTTGAGGTAAGAATATGTCTGTATGTTAATCGGGAATGTCAGCTATCATCATACCAAATTTCAACCTTGTCGGTTTTTTACAAGTTAGTATTAATTCATCAGATATAGTACAACAAATCCTTAGTATGAGCTGCGAATGATTTGACTTGAGCTGGCTTGAGTCCATGTTTAACTCGGACTCAAAATAGTTTTCTGAGCCAGGTGATGGCCGAGTTAACCAGACTGCTGGGTTATTACGAGGGTTGTTTTTTTTCAACCTCTGATAGGCTATGAACAAAAGACAAGTTCATATAAAACATTAAATTTACTACCAAAAGTTTGGTCCATTTATGGTTACTTTTTGACATAATCACCAAAGAGGTTGAGACATTTGCTATATCTGTGCACCAGCTTTTTAATACCCTCTTCAAGAAAAGTGGCCGCCAGTACATTCAAAAAACAAAAAACAAATCAAAAAACAAAAAAATGTCAAAAAAGTTAAAAAATCAAGAAAAAATAAAAAAAAACTTTAAAATTTCTAGAAATTCAGTAAACAAATCAATAATGGCGAATCTGTGGTTTATTTAACCATTCTGCCAACTTGTAGAACCAGCTCATTACTGTCGTTTCAGATGACTTGGTTCAACAGTTTGACAGGATGGTTAAATAAACCACAAATTCACCATTATTGCTTTGTTTACTGAATTTCTAGAAATTTTAAAGTCCTTTTATTATTTTTTCTTGATTTTTTTATTTTTTTGACATTTTTTTGTTTTTTGTTTTTTGAATGTAGGTACTGGCGGCCACTTTTCTTGAAGAGGGTATTAAAAAGCTGGTGCACAGATATAGCAAATGTCTCAATCTCTTTGGTGATTATGTCAAAAAGTAATCATAAATGGACCAAACTTTTCGTAATAAATTTAATGTTTTATATGAACTTGTCTTTTGTTCATAGCCTATCGGAGGTTGAAAAAAAACAACCCTCGTAAATTAGGAGTTTGCGGGGCTCTACTGTACAACTATATTTTAATGTACTGTAGGTAGACATTTTCTATCAAACAGAATGCTAGTTTAATACAAATTTATATTATCTTTTGAGAGTGTTATCCCAAATAAAAAGGTTAAAAGATGGCCAAAATCACATTTACAATGTCAAGAGCTATTATATCATTGACCGATCTACAAAACTTGCCAATTTAACTCTTAGAGTAGGTTCAACTCAAGTACCCTCAATGGGCCCTACTAGTTGTCTATGGGATTTATGAGGTCTATGGGTTAATGTTCCTTTGTACAAAAAAGTGTTTAGTTGACTATGAAAGCTTACCTTTAGTAGCCTAAGTAGGTCCCTGAACAGCGAGTGCTTGGCAATCTTGTACAGCCATGTCGGTTGCCTTCGGACGATATGTCCCAGCAACGTCAGGCTGTTTATTTTATTGTTGTTGCGTAGGCTCTCACAGAATCTGCAAAAGGATTTTTTAATCTTGATTTAGAGTTGTTGATTTGTTCATACAGTTTAGGCTTAACTTAATCTTAAAGAGATACTTAGGGATGGGCTAATTCTGATTGTTGATACCTTCAATACCAGCGGTATCGAAGAATCGCCGATACAAGATCGCGCCACTCATCCTACACTCATCTCCATTCATACTTGGCTTAAAATACCTACTTTGTATGGTCGCCATTTCATAGAACAGTATAACAGTACAGATACTCGATACTTCGCTTCATTGTACTCGATACCGATTCTGAAAAATTAGGATACGCCTAATTATTATGATGCAGAACTTGACAGATCTTGAAGGTTGTAAAGAGTGGCACATCATAGTTTATTTGGAATACTCCAAAGTCAGCTAATATAAATAACTAGTGCACTTGTTGCTCGAATTCGAGCAATTGCTAAGTATTAGAGGCATTATATCTTTCTTTAATACTTTCTTTCTTATTAAATGGCGACCATACAAAGTAGGTATTTTAAGCCAAATATGAATGGAGATGAGTGTAGGATGAGTGGCGCAATCTAGTCTTGTTAGTGACTAAGGCCGACATGCCTTAGACACAGCTGTTAATTAATAGCCCATACAGCTAATGGCAACTAAGGGACCTACAAACTTCTAACTAATTTAA
Organism: Macrosteles quadrilineatus; assembly: GCF_028750875.1. Lineage (NCBI taxonomy): Eukaryota > Metazoa > Arthropoda > Insecta > Hemiptera > Cicadellidae > Macrosteles > Macrosteles quadrilineatus. The sequence continues at coordinate 56,556,741 of NW_026542598.1, read as the reverse complement.
CAGTCATAATTTCTAATGACTTTAAAAAAGTCTACTCAAAGATAATGTTATCAATTACTTCACTCTAGTTATCGAAACTGAAAACGAACTCACTCTGAAAACGAAAGCTCTTGTGTGTATTATGAACAGCTGCAATTAATACAAATTATTGGTCTGTTTGTTTAGTAAACTAAATCTTTCCTTCATAAAAAATACATTGGGATTTTGATGGCCTGTGGGGCAAAGCCCGAGGACTTTTATTGCAGGAATTGTTGAAAGGGGGCGTCTATACAACAAATACTTAATTATGACACCTCGTTTGTAAAAATTTGTCCATTATTAATGGAGGAGTAGTGTTTCGTAGAAATCGCCTTCACGTATGATATATACGAATTCCAAGTTCATTCGCTCGTATTAGTAATCGTTTCAAATCCAAAATAGGTGCCATTGCATTTCACAACGAATTACGTGTTCAACTAACAACTAATAGAACACTAGTTAGAGGCTTATCACTTGCCGCCATGTTGTCAGATCGAGGGCGATGTTCCAGATGGTACTAGTATACCTTACATTTTCTAACTCGTGATAGGCTTGTACATTTCATGAGCAGCTAAAGAGCTTGATAACTTGCTGATCATAGTGTATAATATCTTTGAATATTCACTTTGTGAGTATATAGGCCTATATTTAACGGTTGATCCTTTAACCCTTTCAGTGTCACCCACTCCAAATTGGGCGGGTTTTCTGATGTGTACGAGTGTCCCCCACCCAAAATCGGGCGAGTTTGTAGGCTCTAAGTTTCGTTTGTTGTTTTAATATATGCGTGTTCAATGCCCCGGCTTATACAAAACTGTTCAGCTAGTTCAGGGCTTCATGGCGACTATTGGACTGGGCCGTTTAGCGATGTATTTTTATGGTTAAACTAGCTGTGTACCCGTTCTACGCACGGGGATCTTATAATATTCAGTTGAAACCTTCTTATATAAAGAACAGCAGTTGGTTTGCATATTTTAAGATATGCTGGCCAAACTATTATACATAGCTTCATTTTATGTTGTTTTTTGTTGTTCCGGATCGGTATGACAATCAATAAAAGGTTAAATTACCTCTGTGTCTGCCGGTCGATCCTATAACGGTAGGCTTACTTTTATTTTTACTATCTGATCTCGTTTGCATGGCTCAATCACGTCCTGGTTGAAGTTCGTTCGCTACGCTCACTCACCTGTATGTTGGAGCTCGTTCGCTGCGCTCACTTTCCTTCAGGTTAGCTCGTTCGCTACGCTCACTTGCCTTCAGGTTAGCTCGTTCGCTACGCTCACTCGCCTCCAGGTTGCAAATTAGCTGTTGTCATAAATGTAAAAGAAATAATAGTGCTAGTGCTGCACCCTGTTGGTAATCCTTGTAACTTTAATGCTATTGAACATCACAGAACAGAACCAACTTGTTTAATTGAAACAGCTGTTAAGATTCAATAATTTCATTTCTCATAAGGTTAACATGGGCTTCCAGAAATTCCACGTCAAAAATCGACAAAAACTTGATTTTCAAGGGTTTACTGTTAAATATCTAACTGTCTCATATTCGATGAAATACGTCTAAAACCATCTCATATATGTATAGTATTTGGAAAATAAGTTTCAGGCGGGACAGTGCTATAGTTATTGAGGAGTAGTTGTAATAAAGTGCGTATTTTAGCGTTACCAAGAGAATGACAGATAGACAGACAGACAGACAGACAGACAGACAGACAGAAATTGAGATAAGGTTTGATTCGGTTTCTCTGACCTATGAAATGTAAAAATAACCAAAAAGTTCATTATTCTAAGCAATGTACAGACAAAACTCTAATTTTATTTATATAGATGTTGTTTCTCTCTGACTAAACTGCCAACTGAAACAGCTATCGTGAGTTTGCGAATGGCAAATTATTTTGTTGTTGTCGATTGCTATGCGTGGTGAATTGTTTAACACTAATACCGAAACCCTACTCCGGCTGACGTTAACCGAAACCCCCGGTCTGTGAGACCCCATTTGAAAAATAATGGACCCCGCTTAGAAACACACAAACCAAAACCCTCGGCTTGTGAGACCCCGCTTTAAAATACACTAACGCAGGGCTTCTGAGACGGACATTTTGTGAACAGACAACCTGTCAAGGTCACGGCACCCATGCAAAATGAACAAACAATATATCAATAGGTAGGGGAGGAAAAGGGGGAAAGGTATTGGGTGAATGGAATCTCCCAAGTAAACAGTGTTGCCAACATGCGTTTTCAAAAATTCCCGTGGGCCTGTCAGACCAAGGTTTCGGTATCAGTGTTAAAAATGGGTTAAATGATCTCCATTCAAGTAATGTGGCAAACTCCATGACTTTTGTGATTCTTAAAAGTTATTTAAGTGATATTGATGATGACAATATAGAAGATAACTTTGATATTGACTTTGAGTTTATAACTCGAGCAATATGGAACATTCAATGTAGCCTAGGCCTAGATGTACAAGGTGTGTAGGTTTGACAACTGATGGGGCTTGTGCTATATCTGGAATCCGTACTGGCTTAATTGCCATAAGTTAAGTCTGTTGCTCCTTTAGTTAAATGGACACATTGCAGCATACATAGAGAGGCTCTGGCAGTTAATGGTTTGGACAAGCATCTCAAAAAATCTCTTTACGATGCAGTAAAAATCGTCAACTTTAGTAAATCTAGGCCTAAAAACTCCAGACTCTTTGGTGTTATGTGAGACAAAATGGGCAGTGAACACAGCAGCAGCTTTTGCTTCACTGCGAAGTTCGCTGGCTATCAAGAGGAAAAATTTATATCAAAGCTTATTTGAACTCCGTGACAAACTTAGAGTTTTCCTTATGGATGGAGATTGTGATGAGAAACTTGCAAGTTCCTTCTTAGAACATGTCACCAATGAAAACTGGTTGAAACGGTTGGCATAATTGGTCGATAATTTTGGTGCTCTCAACATTCTTAATTTAACTCTGCAAGGCAAGGACGTTGATAAGTTTTTGGTACAAGACAAATTGGAAGCTATGATAATAAAACTTCAACGTTGGGCTTCAAAAGTGGAACTTGGTTCTTTCGACACATGATTTTCTGGAAACCAACGAAGTGGAAATCAACGAAACAACAGCTACAACCATCAAATATCACTCAAATCTTTGGCCTCCAACCTCAGGTAATTTAAAATTATTTTATTTGTTTTCTTAATATTATAAGAACAATATTATATTCACATTAATTTGTTTTAGCTGCTTTTCTTAAAACTTTTTTTAAAATTTTTTATTATTCATTCATCTAAATGAGAAATCTACTACCTGTCCTAGGACTAGAGCCGATATTGAGCCTTTTCATGTTTTTTAGGAAGTACTTCCCTAAATTGGACGTTGAGATTCTATGGATAAGGAATCCATTTGAAAAAGATTACCTGAAAAAGTTGAAAATGTCTTCCAGTGAAGAAGAATTCTTAAAATTGTTGATTGTTTAATCCTTGTATACATATTTTATTAAGAGTTACACGTTATAGGATATATTGGTTATATATTATAATATATAACCCTTATCCGTTACGGTTTTAATTATTTTTCTTGTGTATTTAGTAAGTGAGCCTCAAAGTTTAATTTCAAATTAATTTAATTTCAAAATATGTGGTGCCCACAATTAAAAAGGTTGGGAACCGCTGGTTCAACACATTACTTTACGCGAGGCCTAGTAGGATTGCGGTGTTATCACATAGCTAAAAACTGTTAGGCGGGATTAGAACCTGGGACCTCGGGGCTCAAAGCCTGGGATTATACTAATAGACCTAATAGACTAAAAGGAGCTGCTTACTTCTACTTAAGGGCAACAATACTACTTTTAAGTATTACTGTTTACTCTATAATCTATATATGGACTAATTGCAATCCTAAATTCTTTAAAACAATACTACCTAGGCTACACTGTAGACATACTGTCAACGATCAACATCGTCAGTTGTTTTTTTTTTCATCACAAATACAGGGTACTAAAAACACTTCTAACAAACACCGATACTGAATGTTGATAAGTAAGTTTAGTGAAATAGAAATGATTGTACTTACTTGTTAAAAAGATATATATCATGTGGCTCTCGAATTCCCACCAAAATTTCAACTGTTCTCAAAGATCCTGTTTGCATAGCATAATCGAATAAGCCACTGACCAACCATGTGTCACCAGCTAAAACAGGAATAAACAGGAAAAAATTACATGATGAATTCAAAGGTTTATTTATCAAGTCTAGTAGGTACCGGTGCGTAAAATAAATACATATTTGTTTTTTATGAGAATTTATCACAACAAAGATTCTGGAGTCCATGGTGATGGTTTTCGGCGTCAACCGCGTCGTCAGTTGTACATCACTGCCATACGTTTCGCCCTTTGGCATACTATGAAGTGGGCATCCTCAGTGGCTAGGCTGAGACTAAGCCAGAGAAGTTCGTTCAGACTTTTTGGTTATCGGTTGCTGTTACTTGTGCTAGCCTACAATCTTGTCTTTTAAAACATTTCTTAATATCTTTTTTTACTGTAAACGTTGCTTAAAAGGGCCGAAGTTATCACTTTTTCTTCACTAGTCCTTTTTTCTGTGTCCGAGATGCGGATGGCTCTATTTATCAGTGTGTTTAATATGCCGTTTTTCTGTGCTGGATGGTGATGTGATAGAGCGTTTAAATATCTGTTGGTATGTGTCGGTACACAGCATGGCCGATTGTTCCGTTTTCCTTCCTTGTAGTGAGTACCGGTACATCCAAGAATGAGAGTTTCCTGTCTCTTTCCTCTTCCATCGTGAACTTTATGTTGGTGTTGATATTATTGAGATGGTCCAAAAACTCTGCAAGCTGCCCTCCCGTGAGGCCACATTGCCCAGACGTAGCTTCCAAAGTCATGGAATCCGAGATTACCTAAGCTTGTTTACTAGAAACAGCCAGAGCAAGGGGATTATGCATTCTTGCATTCCACCCCAGCTATTCTTGCACCCCAGCTATAAGTAGGCCTATACCTGGACGAACTTCTCTAGACTTGAAGAGCCTAGCCACTGAGAATGCCACTTCATAGTAAGGGCGAATCGTCTGCCAGTGATATAAATACAACTGACGAATGACTTCTTTGTTTGAAATTCATTGTTGGTGATGGTGACGAATGACGCCGAAAACCATCACCATGGATTTCAATGACATCGCCCGTGAAATCCTACGCATAAAGATCAGTTTTTATCTAGTTTAAAAGTTATATGTTTAATAAATTGACAAAAAATGTTTATCTTCAAACCTTTAACCCAACACTTCCACCGAGATTGACTTCAAAATATCCATATACTAACATCTATGCGAGTTCAAAGGGTAGGGCCTAAGTCAAAATTGAATAGGCCTACACAGGACTCAAGACAATCAGAAACTTTTATTAAAGCTTATTTCCTTCATGTGAATTACAATCCATTTAAAAGTTGAGAAATCTCAAGCTAACTTTTTAAAATAAAAGTGCAATCTGCAAATTAAAATACTTACAAGAATTAAACAGCTCATGAAATTTCTTTTTACAATCTTCAAAAATTTGAGGCTGGTTGGATTCTAACGCGACAAAAAGCTCAGTTACTTCCATGTCCGACTGACATCGAAACTAGTTGTGGGTGTAGATAACACCACTGCTCTTTTCAGGTTACATTGCTAGATGGGTAGGCTGGAACAAATGGATTAGATAGTAACTTAACCATACAATATTATGGACCCTTTAAATATGATGAAGAGTAGGCTAGGCCTAAGCTTAAACAAATAGCTAGGGCCTGTATGACAAATAGTAGGTAACTGTAATCTATTCTTTAAAGTCAGTCGTTTTGGTCCAGTCCTGATAAGCTGCAAAAACCTTCCACTAATGGCTCTAGCAACAACCGTTTAACAGTGTAGAAGAATAAGTGGTTCCACTGTAGTTTATGGCCTACATTTACTATTGTACATTAGGCCTATACATTAACTACCAGCTGATTATAAAATGAAACTGTGCTAAACTAAACCTAACCTTAACCAAACTGCAGTATGTGAGTAAATGTCGGACGTACATTAAGGTGCAGCTGAATAAGTTGCCTGATCTGGCATGGTCTGTAGAAATCACAGGTGACACCAACTAGGCCTAAGTACCGGTATATAGGTACTTTGGAAAGGCAAAAATATAAAGGTTTGATCATATGTAACTTACATACAGTAAAAAGGGGCATGCAAGTATAGAAATCCCTGAATGCCAGATATAGGGTTGATATTGACATCACCGCAGTTTCTCTAATGTTAATTTGATGGCAGTTCAAATTTTAAGATTTAAATAAAGCTCTCACTCGCTTTTAGTAGGCTAGATGAATTTAAGTTAGCAGAACCAAGCCGAGATAAAAATCATTGTCAGGACTTGATCACATGCAAATAAGTTAACCATTGAAAATTAAGTTACTTAGACGGATTTGAGACCAGGCATCCAGGACGAATGTCCTACACTGAAACCCCATGAGAATTGAGAATATCCTTGAAAAAATTGTGTTATAGGCCTAACACGTACCTTAAACTTTGATGGCAGAACAGATAAATTTTGATCTTGTAAAGTTTATCAACTTCTATGATCTTGGCCCTAACTTACCTACGCCTACAATAATAAACTGGGTAAGCAAGGTTGAGATTATTAATTTAAACGGTTTATTGGTATTCTTATACCGGTAACTTTAATGGGCTACCATTCTTTACTTATCCTCTAATCTCAATCAAAGAAATTATATTGGTCTCCTGTAATCTTTTTAATTGAAAACTAGTTCAAGTTTTTCAGCTTGAACAGAGTTTGAATAAAAGGGCATACATTTTTATTAATTTCCTAGTACAGTTAATTTAACAGATATTACAAATTAGGCTTGAACCAATCTTAATTTTAACAAGTAATCAACAAATTAGACAATAAAATGTGGGAACAAACCATTCTAATAGGCAGACATCATCCACCCCCAGACGACCAAACCACACGACGACGACGACGATCACGATCACGAAAACATCATCATAACAGCTAGGAACTACGTGATTTTTCAAGACAGGGAGAGGACATAGTGGATAGAAAACTATAAAATTATACTACATACAGTAGTATGTAAGAAATTAATAACATTGACTATTAATACAATCATAGATAAAACATACTCAATGATACAAAAAAAAAACAATAGTCAATGGTAATGGCTTATTAAGGCTGTGTAACTTAAGACTTAAAGATTAACGACGTTTCAATGCAATCCAGAAGTTTTGAAGAGGTGGAACAGAAGCATGACTCTAAATGAACTTTCCCAGTACTATGACGCAAATAACCTTAAGCCGAACCCCGCTAAAACCCAAGTTTATGCCTTTCACCTAAACAATAGAGAAGCGGGCCGTGAGTTGAATGTGACGTGGCGGAGAGACCGTTTTTAGCCAAGGCCCCACTAGAAAAAAGTTTTTCTAGTGGGACCTTGCTTCAGCATCGTCCTACACCCAAATATCTTGGTGTCATACTGGACCGCACACTGAAATTTAAGGCGCATTGTATTGCGACAAGGGGTAAAGTCTCAGCGAGGAATAATATCATCAGGAAGCTCACCAGCAGATGCTGGGGTGCTAACCCTTATGTCCTCAGAACCTCAGCTTTAGCGCTCAGTGTGTCGGCTGCGAAGTACGCTGCACCAGCATGGAATGCATCGTCACATGCAAAAAAGGTTGACATTGCAGTCAATGACATTGCTCGGATTGTAACTGGGTGTTTGAAACCAACCCCAGTACACAAACTCTAGGGCTCGCCCCTCCATCAATCCAACGTGATGTCGCTGCCGAGCCGACGCAGAAAGGACTAAGCAAGAGACCGACCCTCGTCACCCATTACACGGCCTCCAACCTATAAAGCGATGGATTCGGTCCAGAAAGAGCTTTTTATCACGGACAAGAGTCCTATGGAATTTACTGTACATATATCCATCCAATTGTATAACATTTTTAAACTTTACGGTATAATGTTATATACGTGAAATAATGGTGTCGCCTGTCTGCAATGTTTTCTTATGGGACATCTGGCGCTAGACAATACAACACTACTTGCAACGTTGCCAATTCTACCAGGCCGCGACCTAGAGTTAAAGGCGCCCTGACTCATCCCTGCCCGCTGCCTGAAGTTGGATGCTGCGTAACGGCTCCTTCTTCTATGTCCACCAATGATCGTAAGTGGACTCTTATTACTTTGGCCACTTTTCTATAGTAACGGCTAAGTTACGACAGTATCCAAATTATCTAAATTCAACGTTTATATGCATTCAAAACGTCAAGAAAATTTATAGTTAATTAGTAGAGTCATCCTAAATTCAGTGCAAGACTTCATAGATTAAATATTTGCGATTGCCCATCTGCCAAGGGAGATGTATGTGGATGTATAGTCAATTATTTAAAATACTCTTTGTGATAATCAATGCTCAAGTCAATTCTTATACATAGTGTCTACATGATATGGAATAAAGCCGACTACTGTCTGCTATGATGTGATGAGCTAAAATGCTGAAAATGTTGAAAACGAAAAATTTTCCTTAAAACTAACCTAATTTAATTTTGTTATTGTTTATTCGTTTATTCAATCGGCTTTTTATGAAAAGTAGTTTGTGGATTGTAGTTATTTTTCTTTCTAATTTTTACTCTAACAGTGTTACTCATTCACTAATTGCTACATCAATAAGCTGAAATCAAAAGGATTGTTTGAATTGAAATAAAGTGTTTAGAAAGTAGTCATTCCTTTGCATAGGCTAGTCCTAGGTCAAATAGCCTACCAGGACTAAGCCCATAGTTGTAACGTAACAAAATATCAACTAAGTTAGGCCTATTTGCTTAGGAGCTTAATATTATCGTCTATCGACTGCAATATAGAGCTTGCAAAGAAATGGCTTCACCTGCTCCAAAATCTCCAGAACAGAGTGAGAAAACCAAAAAATATGATCGACAGTTGAGGTTCGTTGAAATGATATAAGTATCCCTCTTAATAACTAAATTAGCGGGTACACTTCCATATCTGTTGGCACAAACACCCGAATGAGTAATATTAATTATTCGATTGTTTAATTCGATACATCATTTGGTTAGTTAGGTAAGGTTAACCTAACCTAACCAACCAAACGATGTATCGAATTAAACAATTGAATAGCCTAATCAATATTACTCATTCGGTTGTTTGTGCCAAGAGACATGGAAGTGTACCCAAATTAGCCTTGACTGAAATTGATAACATATAAAAATAGCTGACTATGATCAATCAATTGCAGTTTTTATCTAGGGAACCATCCTTACGAAAGTTGAACCTTAAAAGGAAGTGAATGTAAAATTACTGCAGCTCATTCATAGTTTTCCAGAGCTATCATTTTTACAAGCATTGATTTAGGTTCATATGCATTATATTAATATAACATTCTGTAATTAATCCCACAATCTGTTATTTACAGATTATGGGGTGATCATGGCCAGTCTGCTCTTGAAGCAGCTCACATTTGTCTAATCAATGCAACTGGAATGGGAACAGAAATTTTGAAGTCACTAGTTCTTCCTGGAATCGGGGCATTTACTATTGTAGATGGTAAAACGATATCGGAAGAGGATTTGGGATCAAAGTAAGTAACTAACAAGCCATCCAACTTTTAAGAAACTGTCCAAACCTAGGCCTACAATTCAGTTGACATACAATTTAAAATATATACCTTTCATTAGCAAGCGTTCCTTCTACAAACTTTTACAAAATGACTTTTGCCAATTAATGTTTGCTAACTTTTTATGTACACCCTATAACTTGGGTAATTAACATGTTCGCTACCGCAATAGTACAACATTTTTCGTACATATGGACCAGCGATTTCTTTCCATAGACTGGCTAGTCACATTAAAATAGACTGACGTCGCATATTTGCGTCGGTGTTCCAATGTTATCAAAATGATTATATCTTTGTAATGGTCTATTTGAAGGCCCTGAAATCTCTGCAGTGGTCTACAGGGATGTCTGTCGCTCAACTCTGTCGCTTAGTCTGTGGATATAGGCCTAATGATCGGTGACGTCATATGATAGTTGGAAAAACCGCTTTTTACTTTGCTGCATGTATGCTGCATTATACTAGCTTTTATCTTTGTTCAATTATTATTTACTGTTCTTGATTTTTTTATTTACTTTCACCTAAAAACACAAACAAAAATGAACCATCACATATATGTGGCGTTTGGGCTATTTCAAGAAAAATATAATAATTATAAATTATAACTATTATCTACGCTATAGACCGGGCGTCACAAATATGCGACATTACAAAAGGTTATCAAAAATATAAAAAACCAAGAATACCCTATATTATTGAGCGTAGCTCTTTGGGATCAACTTCAATGCAACAAATAAAGCAACATCACTCAATAACGGCAGAACACATTTCAGCTAAACTTAACAAGATTACTTAGACTAATAGTGAGATGGTTAATAAACAAACAAATTTCAATTAGATAATGCTAATGCAACTTAAAACGAACTTAAAATTTCTAAATTTTAACATTAGGCTTATGGGACTAAAGTAGCCATATGACAGTTTTTTGTGTACAAGAAAAATGTAAACAAGAGAATCATAAAGTATTTCTTAAGTTTCTAGACTTTTCTTTTAAACGTTTTTAAAACATTCCTACGATTTTAATAAACAAGAAAATGCCGTTAAAACATTTTTTAATGCACGGAATTCACTGAAAAACGAGAAAATATACGGAACTACATTCTCAATGCGCGGAGCATAAACAAGGAGCGGAGGGATACGGACCAGTGACTACTTTCTAGGAACCTATTTGTGTTGCCAGCTGATTAGAAACAGCCAATGTTAGAAATAAGGATTTAATAAGCGATATATCGAACCGATATTTAATCCGATAATACATCACAGGTTATATTATGTTGAATTACATGAACGGTGCAGTAAGTTATTACACTTATTAATAAAACGCAGATTGAACACTGATCTAATTTAGGCATGTGGGGAAGGTAGGTCGGGGTTTATGAGTATTCGTGACATCGTCCTAATAATGGTAGAAGACCTACATTCCAGTTACATTACAATCATATCCTCCATCAAGAAGAATACCTGGTATTAACAATCATAAATTATTTCCAGCAAAGAAAGCTGAGTTTAACCGATTGCAGGGGTTGAAATGAAGACCAATGTTTATGTTGCACAGTTGAATTTAATTGTCAAATTTCCCCTCCTGATGTTATACTTTAATACTCGTTTTTTTAATAGTTACTGTTTTTTTTATATTTTAATATAGCCTACTTTAACCGATTTTAAGGGTGAAAAATGAAGTCCAATGTTTTTGTTGTAGGCTACAGTTGAATTTGAATGTTAAATTTTCTTTCTCTTTTTTTTCTTTAATGCCCTTTTTGGATGTTAATACCAGATTCCAACTACTGTAATATTTTCCTGGTCAAAACTACCATAATGCACTTTTGGAAGAGGTATCTGAATAACAATATGTAGTAAAGACAAATCTGAATTATTATAATTTTAATCAATAAAACCAGCATTAGTACATCTATTGACTTTTTTACATTTAGTTACTTATACAAATATCAAATCACGTTTGTTCCGCTCAACTGGCTTTCACCTCTCTGAAAGCAACCCTAGTTTACAAACATGGTTGCAGCATATTACAAAGTAAATGATCACTGTTTTACAGGTTTTCATTTGCCTGGATTGATTTTAAATTAATCTATTTGTTACGGGCCAAATGTGTAGGGAGGGGGGGGGGGGGTAAAATAACGGTTAAACCACAAAACTTAAACAGCCAGATGTTGGCTGTTGGAGAAGCATAGTCGCAACACTAAAAACTGACATCATACCTAACCTCTAATTCCAAGACTGCAGACAACGTTGGTGTCAGTTTGGTCGTTGGACTGCGTCTGGAGAAAATGCGACCTTCCTTGTGGTTACACGGCTATAAAGCTTTTTGAAGCTGTCATGCGCCTGCCTTCGCCGGCACGGGGCTTAGCTGACTTCGGTTCTGCTGTCCAATCAGCGAGCGGTTTAACTTCTCGTCTTGAATTGTGACTGAGGTGAACAGAGAAGAGTGAAGGATTGGTCGTTCTGATTCCCAGCTTTTTGGTGGTTCGTTCGTTTGGTCGTTCTCGATAACTTCGTGCAAGTGTGCAAGTTTGTTTTGTTCGCTAACAATATTCGTGAAGCTGAAGTTCTTCAAGCTAAAGTGAAGTGTTTCGGTTAAACAATAATCTACATTGTTTGGGTGAGCTTTGAAATAAACCATTTAGGTTTTCGTCCATCACTTTACCAGTTTTCATTTGATAGAACTTTGTCTAATCTCGAAGGCTAGGCCTGACTCACAGACCTAGGCAGCCGATATTTCAACCAACTATTGTAGGCTACCTAAAGAAGTAGGGAAGTCAATGTTGGTGTTTCACTCTGTAAAGTTACGTCCTGAAGTTTACGATGAGACCTTACTTTAAATTTTAAGTCCGTTTTAAGGCCCCCTTAAAGACCCTAAGTTTGTTCCAGCAGACAGGTTTCTGCTGGACAAGTTTTGTCGAAGTTTGCTCAAGTTGACCACGTGAGAAAGTAGAAGTTTTAATTTTCGTTTTTTGTTCAAGGAGCAGTTTTATTTTTAGTTTCAGTTTTTCTCGTTTTGTATCTCACCTGGGCAACTTAAGCCAACTAATTTTTTTTTTGTTTTGTAAATTCGGACTCTGTGGGAATTAGGCTAGGCTAGGCCTATCTTAAGCTAACCTTTGTCTGTTTCAGGTTAACCTTAACTCCGTAGGTAAGCGGGGTGACTACTTAGTTTACTAACTTAGTTGTCTAGTTAAACTTAAGTAGCTAGTAGAGCGTCACATAGTTATTGCCCATGGAGTCAGTCAAGTCAAAATTACCAATTTCCCCACAAGCCCCCTGACTAGAGTGGTGATATTAAGTGTGGTGTCTGGTAACCCGCCACGTTCGTCCCGAGCTCCGATAACCAGGGCTATCAATTTAAGGCTATCTTAATCACTATCGACTCCTGGGAAAATCCCTGCAACGCGAATCGTGCGATTCCTGGGACTTCGTTTACCTTACCGGTGGCGTAATTTCCCACGTTTCGCTCAAAGGAAAATTACGTCACATATTAAATTAACATTTATGTTTAACAAGTACCTAGGTTAGCTGCTACAGGGAAACTAATAATGTGTGTTTTTTTATTAAAATATCAATAGCTTAGTATGAAATAAAAAAATCCGCCAAGTTTGATAAAAATATATCCATAAACAAGCCAACTACAACATTTTACAATATTTTCCATAAAAATAACATGGGAGTTTTAAATTAACAATTTTTGAATTTTCTCTGTAACCAATCACCGTACAGAATCACTTTGATATACTAAATTGTTTGCTTTTTTAAGCTCTTTAATAATGTCTGGAGAAAAATTGATAAATTTTGTGTTTTAAGGGTAAAAAATTAGAAAAACCCATTTTTACCCCATAAAACCCCCTGTTAAACCCCGTTCCCATGTTCCGATCATGCTGGTTCGCAAACTCATTCAATTTTATCCCGCCCTACACCTTCAAACCAAATTTTATCAAAATCGGACAAAATTAATTAAGTTATTGTCTGGACGCACAAATATCCTCATATATATAATACATGAAGGCGATTTCTACAAAACACTACTCCTCTGTTAATAATGGACGGATTTTTAGAAACAATGTGTCAAAATTAAGTATTTTTTGTGTAGACGCCCCCTTTCACCAATTCCTGTAATAAAAGTTCTCGGCTTTGCCCCACAGGCCATTAAAATCCCAATGCATTTCTAATGAAGAAAATATTTTGTCTATTTAAGACGAATAATTTGTATTAATTATAGCTGTTCATAGCAAACACACGTACACAAAAGTGTTAGTTTTCAGAGTGAGTTTGTTTTCAGTTTTGATAACTGTAGTGGAGTGATTGATTACATTATTTTTGAGTTGACTCTTTCATGTAATCGGAAATTATGACTGTTATTCGTTTTGAAATAACACCTGGAATACTTTGCAATTGCTCGAATTCGAGCAACAGGTGCACTAGAATATATATATATAAGGTATTATTGTTATTACGGCTACTACTATGAATAATTTAAAACATTATAAAAACATTAGTAGGACACCTGATCCATCCACCTGAAAACCTCTATAGCAGGGACAAAAATGTCCATAAATTCCACAATCACCTTTTCCAAAATCATTGTGGCCGTTTGGAAACGGCCTCACTCGTAAACAAGTATTTTGCTTTACTTACACACCGGTTTAGCTGATAGTGGATGATAACTATTGCCGCAAATTGTTATTGCCCTTTAGTGAAATTCTGATAAAGATAGATATAATTTTGTCCTTGCCCTTTCACTGTCCATCTTTTGATAAATTTAACTTTCTTTTTTAGCATATTTTTTAAACGTTAGTTCTATTTACTTTAACAAATTTTGCAGCTTTTTCACTGATGTGGATAGCGTCGGAAAGTCTCGGGCAGAGGTTACAACTCAATTTCTATTGGAACTGAACCCTGATGTTCGAGGAGATTACGTTGAAGAGAATCCAATCCAGCTTTTTGAAAACAATCCACATTTCTTCAGCGGTTTTAATGTAGTGATAGCTACAGGAATTCCTGAAAGGTACATGTTTTTACTTTGTTAGACAACAAAATGTATACGAGTTGTAATTCCTCAGGTGCTTTGTTACACTCTCAGATTCCCTCATTATATTGAGCAGGATTCCTACTCGTAGTTGAAATGTCACTATTTTTTTAAAGAGTCATGAACAGCTTCTTATCAGGTCTTATCAGGGCCTAAAACTAAATTATGTTTAAACAGGTAATTTTTTTAAGAAAATTAAAAAAAACAAAACAAGACTAGCTCATATCCAAATTGTATTGTTCAATTTACTGATCATGGGTTGTATATTTTGTATAAAATACTATTTGTAGATAATACAATTTTATTCATTGTATACAATCTAAACTTATTTACAGGTTATTGATACCTCTTTCCAAACATTTATGGGAGGCCAAAGTCCCTCTTATTGTCGCTCGAAGTTATGGCTTCATTGGATCCATTCGGATTCAAATAGAAGAACACACCGTGATCGAATCACACCCAGACAACATGACACCTGATTTACGCCTTGACAGTCCGTTTCCAGCGCTCAAACAATACATGGACAGTATCAACCTTCAGGATTTAGAACTTAAAGATCATTGTCACGTTCCTTATCTGGTCCCGCTGTATAAATGTTTGGTGAGGTGGAGAGAAGAACATAATGGCGCTCTACCAAAGAACTACAAGGAGAAGGAGTCTTTGAGGGAACATATCCGCTCAGGCTAGTTTTAACTTTTGACAGTTTATTATTATTTTAAAGTGCAGCCTAATCATTTGTAAAGGTTTTCAATTTTTAATTTGTTTTATTACAGTTAAATAGCTCTGGTATGGTTATTTTTTTGTTTTTCTAACTAATTTAGAAATCAATACACTTAGCACATTTTTGGTGGAGGAGAGGAGAGTTTAAAATATAGCTATGCCAAGTTACTTCCACCTATACATTCTCTTTTGGCTCTTGTACGACCCGTCATTTCAGTCCATTAGCCTTAGGCTCTTGGAGAATGGCTTGATGACTTAACAAGCTCATCTCTTTTTATTTCCTTTTACCTCATGGTCACATTTAAAGGAATTTCAACCTTCTCTAGATTGGAGCTGGACAATCCAGTCACAAGTGTTTGGTTCATTCAGCCTCCAATGCTCAAAATCTGCATTGGTCTGCTTGACTGTGCCCTATGTTTGTGAAGGTGGTTCCTTATTGGTTTGTGGCCAGTCAACACCCCTTATTTTTAGTAGTTTCTTTGAAAATACAATTTTTTTTCTTCCACAGCAGGAAATATTGATTATTATACATCTTTTAAAATCTGTTACAAAAGAATGTACTGTACCAAGTTTTGAAATCAAAATTAAGGTTTACGATTAAAAAACAATACTGACAACTATAGGGCTTAAAAAGTATGTACTCATTCCTCTTGAAATAGTTTATCCTTTTTTAAGCATGCCCCAAATGTATTTTTCCTACAGTCACCCGAACAAAGTTGGCTTCCTTGTACTGTTTATAGTACAGATAGCTGCTAATTGCTGCATATTTATACTTTGCCGTACGGTTTATACTTTGTCGTATGGTTTATACTTTGCCGCACATCAGGATTCCAACGAAACAACACAAAACAGCGTGGTTCTATTATGCACGTAATCCGTGTACGCTTGGAAATAGGTTGGCAACTCTCAAAGATAATAATACTATGAGCAGCTGATTGACTATAAGTACAATTTAACCTGTCATTTCGTGTTGATAGTTTCGGTATTTCTGAACTTTCTGGACTTTTCTTTTAAACGTTTTTAAAACATTCCTACGATCTTAATAAACAAGATAATACCTTTAAAGCATTTTTTTAGGCGCGGAAACCACTTAAAATTACAAAAACATACGGAACTATATTCTCAAAGCGCGGAGCACATTTCTTGCCGAGGAAAAATAGCAGAATGATACACGGACCGGGTACTACTTTTTCTAGGGCACCTATATTTGTGTTGCCTGCTGAACCTAAAAACGTGTTGTATAGTGTTTGAAAGACTAATTATTTATACGTTTTATAGTGACTGTAGGAAAAATATAATGTGTAACACAAGTGCAAAAGGCCTTTGCTGCACTCGAGATCATTCCTCTCGTATACATTGCTCTCGTGTGCAGCAAAGTGCCACTTTGCCCACTAGTTACACAAATAACTATTCATGTATGGTTTGTAGTTACCGGTATCTTAAAATATTACATGATTATCCTGAATAAATAAAACATTGTATTACAGAAATGAGAAGGGATGAGCATGGCAACCCGGTGGATGAAGAGAACTTCGAGGAGGCCATCAGAGCTGTGAACTTTGCTGTTATGGCCACAACCTTACCGAAGAATATTGAAGAAATTCTAAATGACAGTTCTTGTGTCAACTTAACATCAAAGGTGGGACTAACTTTAACAAAGTTTTGATGGTTTGCCCAGCGAGAAAACTTAGGCTATTGAAATGTATACCGAATATGGCTGTTACAATAAACCGCTTGAAAATCTAATTTTTTTATCTAATGGCACAATAATTCCCAAAGAATTCAGTCAAAAACTGACTAAATTCTTTTATTCCTTTAAAATATAATTACTCATAAGGTTAACATGGGAATCTCCAGAGCCAGGACGTTGACCAGGACGGCCAATAGGAGGAGGCCGGCGAACTTCAACTGGTAGACGCGAACGAAATGCAAACTACAAATAATACTATTGTCGTTGATAGCCAAATACAGCAAGCACCCTTCCGTGTTGGGTTTAAGTGTGCTCTCCAACAGCTGCCTGAAGATTTCACATTCAATTTAGGACTGTTGGATAATCGCTGCATAAGCTGTTGATTTTGGAAGACAAGGAGGCGGGTAGGACTACATCGGAAACAGAAGAGAGGAGATATTAGATGAGTGGCAAATGAGTTGGGAGCAGAGTGTTTCATGTTAAAGTTAAAAATAGGTAAACGTTCTCATATATACCTAACATCAGAAAGAGACTGGAACAAGATTGGGAGATGGGCCATTACTAAACACAGTTTGTCACAGGACATGGAAAATTTCAAGGCAAATTTGTGGAGATTTCACCTGGTGGAAGAGGAAGTATGTAGATGTGGAGAAATAAAAACCACGAGTCACGTATTTATAAATTGTTCACTTCAGGATACAAATAGGAGAAAACAGGAATAAGTCTTGGATAAGAGAGGTCTAGAGATGAGAAAATAAAACATGATGAGTGAAGGGGAAACAATTGAGACGTTTAGAAAAGTAGCTAGGGAATTTAGGAAAATCCAGGGATACATAAAGGCTTTTAAATTAAAAAAAAAAACAAACAAAAACTAAGAAAGATTCAAGATTCAAGATCTTTATTTGTCATTAAGAAATACAAGTATTACAATAGACATCGTCAAAGTTTTTTCTTTTTTTTCTAATAATACATACAGTTAATTTACTGAAAGAAAAGGAATGAAAACTTGCCCATGAAGGGAAGAGAAAGGTTAGAGCGAATCTCAATGATCCCTATCCCTCAGGGCGGTATGGGGAAGGGAGTGGTGCTGTTAGGCTTTTGGACACATAATGTGTCTGGACGAGGATTGAAAGTGGCTGAAGCCTAAAAATAAAGAAGATTTTCACGGGGAATTGGCCTGGCAAATAAGTCCCAGACTTTAGCCATGGGTGGTAGTGAGAACGAGGAGTTTGCTACAAACATTTACTGAGTTGGTTGAAATAAAATATTTACTATTTGAATTTGGGTTGGCCTAAATATTACAATGAAAAAAAGGCTAGAGAGCCTGGATAATTTGATATAATAAAAAGAAAAATGAATTAACACTGTACTGCATTTCTTAGTAATCATTGAAAGAGCTGATTTACAAACTATGGAAACATAGGCATAGAACACCACCAAGGAGAAGAAATATAAATAATTTTTTTTTTTTTAATTTATAATCCGGCTTTGAGTAAGGCTTATTGTAGAAAACAATATTTACAAGAAATTTTGATTATATCGATCTGTTATGTACATCTTGAGTATTTCTATAATCTTTGAGTCAATTCTTTTAAAGTCATCAGAAATTATGACTGTTATTCGTTTTAAAATAACGCCTGTAATAGCCTACTTAGCAATTGCTCGAATTCGAGCAACAGGTACTCTAGTATTAGTAGGATAAAATTAGCTAAAGAAACAGCTGATCTTTAACAGAAAGAAATCTACTCAGATCATTTCACTCTAGGCCTAATCCTACTTTTGTCCAACACTCATATTCAGCTTTAAATAAGAACTTATAGGTGATCTTTCCATCTCAAAAGCAAAGAAACTCATGTATAAAAGGCCCAAAGATATAGAACAGTCAATGCAAACATTTCAAAAAGCTTTGTAGTTTATATAACTTACTCAAAACAAAACCACAGTAAAAAAATTACGATTCATTTCAAGTAAAGGATATTTTTGAAGAAAACAAATTTATTAAAGAATTATTATTATTATGATTTTAAAATTTATTTATCTGTTTCACAGAGTAAGCCGTTCTGGATTATCGCAAAAGCTGTCCGAGACTTTGTCAAGAATGAGGGAGCCGGAAACTTACCTTTACGTGGATCTCTGCCTGACATGACAGCAGACACGTCTAGATATATCACTCTACAACAATTGTGAGTTTGAGAGATATTGTTGTGGTGTTTATTGATACAGTTAAATCTCTACAGGGTGAATCAGACCACCCGTGCACAACGGTTTGGCCCAACAAGCGTTAAAAAAGTAAAAAACTACATTTTTTTATTTAAAATGTGCGCGTGTGTTTTTCAATTTCAAAAAAGTCACTTTAGGCACATTTCTTTCCATGTTGGGATCATTAAAAGTACAAAAATATATGACCAAAAAATAATTTACAAAACGTCAAAAATTCAAGAAGTTTTACAAATTTTAGAAGTAGGACGTTTTGTGAAGGTAAAGGAGTGCAATTTTTGATACCGCTTAAGAGTGTCTTGTAGAAAATTTAATTTCTGACCATGAACATTCTTTCAAATCTTTGCTAGCTCTTACGGTATTAGATAGCCATTTTAAAAACAACTGTAAAAAGGGAATTTAAGGTAACTTTTTTGGATTTTCTGGGTGGTTTGGGACCGAGACAGACCTCCACAAAAAATTCCAGATCACTAGAACTCTAGCTATTCTAGAGTTGGGTATTTGTAAACATTTGTATGCCTGATCAGTGAGTCATATAGTTACACAAGCGATTGTATATTCTCGTAAAGTATGTGCACGGGTGGTCCGATTCACCCTGTATAATCCAGCCGTGCAATAGTCCAGTAATCCAGCAGTCTGGGATATTGATTTATTAGTCTATAGCAATTTTCGTATCACTATGTGTCTATATTGACCAGTCAAGTTCTGTCACTTATCGGTTAAGTTGTGTTTGTAAACACTAGTATTTATGAAAGATTATTTTTAAAGTTTGAAGTGTGTGAATGGCTCGATTTTGAAGCCAAGCCTAGCATAAAAGCTTGACCGACAGAGCAACGAGTCAGCAAAAATATCTGAGCCAAAGTAAGTTAAAATGTTAATGACCGTGGGAAATGTTAATGACTTTCATAGTCAGTGATTATTTATACTAGGCCTATGATCAGAATTTATTTTTAACGAAATTCTTTGCTCCAAAGTTTTCTTTACCTAATATTGAAACTAGAAAATTGCATCCTCGGTTTCTAACAATGTTTTCTTGGTTTGCAATCCATTGACTCGGGATTATTGTCTCCTGTCGCTCATACCTCACTTTTGTGTCAGATACTACACCAAGGCGAGTAGGGATGCAGAAGTAGTGTATCGCAGAGTACAACAGCTACTGCATCAGCTCAATCAACCTGATGACCTGGTATCTGAAGCAGACGTGAAGCAGTTTTGTAAACACGCTGCTTCACTTTCTGTTTTACGTGGATCTTGTATTGCTGATGAGTACGACCCTCGTTCACCTGCTGCTAACACTATCGGTAAGCATATGCTTATAACATTTTTTTTAGTTGTACAACAAATAAAAAACAAAATAGGTTTCATTTGTTGAATCAAGATGGTTTAGTTGAAAAAACATCTAGCTTTGATTAAAATTAACTTGATTTGTTGTAATTTTTTGAACTCAATAACCAAATACCAAATGTTGCTTAATTTGGTTCTACAGTAAATTTGATTTTAATTAGTTTACAATTGTGATCTTTTTCTTTTAAAGCTGTCAACCTAGAGACCCCAGATAGTTTGATGGTATATCATGTGATGATGAGGGGTGTTGATAAATTCTTTGCGGAGTACAACACTTACCCAGGCGAATTTGATGACCAGGTCGAGCCAGATATTGTCAAGCTGAAGGTGAGAATTCAAAGATAATGTTTATGTCTAACTGTGAATTAATTACACAGGAGAAATTTCTCACAATATTCCTGTCTGTTGTCTTTTCGAAACACTTTTTTACCACTTGACTTACCTAACTTATCCTTCCGAAATGCTAGATTTGGTTATTGAATGAGGATGTGAAATGTGCTGGACAATTAAGCCATAAAATAATGCTTTGGTCAAAACACAATTTTTACCGTACCACTTCTGTCCTATTGAAAACATGAATCTTATCCATCATATTTAAATCACTGTCAAAACATATTTAGGAAGTTTATTAACAAGCTTACATATCAAGGGCGGTTTATAAAGGTATAATTTAGCAGTTAGGCTAATTTGCTATTTAATTTGGGCCTATAAAATTGATTTATATTAATTACAACAGGACATACTTGTATTCCCCAGATAAAGTTTCTTCAAGAAGTCTACAGAAAATAATTTTGTTTGGGTTAGTTATTAATTCACATTTTGTATTTCTTTGGCCCCCCCTGTGAAAATTATACTGCATCAATGAATTAGGCCTAGTGTTTCCATCTTGGTCTTCCACATTTTGAAGATTGTCATGTAACCTTTTACCATAAAACCTTACAATGTTTTACTTCCCTGTGTTGTAACTTATTTATGTACTTTTTTAGTCGTGTATAGCTAAACTGCTCAATGAGTGGGGCTGCCCTTCGGTGGCAAAGGATGATTACGTCCACGAGATCTGTCGCTATGGCGGCGCGGAACTACACTCAGTATCTTCGTTCCTTGGTAATTTGTTTATGTTTAAGTGATTTTGTTATGTTGCTTTCTTTCTCAAAAGTGTTGTTTGGACCTAAATTACCATCCAATGATAGTTTACTGTTAATTCAACAAACTTGAAATATTATATTGGCTATTCTCTGTTTGAACTAATGAATGTCGAGTCACAAATCATTAAAAACGTTGTTTAAAAAAATACTGTTTGATAATTTTACATTAAACCTAAAGTTAAGGCCGACATATTCCTTAGGCGCCTTAAAGTTAAGTTAAGTACCTTATACATCACATAAGGTTGGTTTATAAAGTAGGTTAATCGTATAAGAAAGTACCTACGTGATGGGTTCAATATTACTGTATCTGATGACAGATTATAAGCATGGCTCCAACGTCAACTCCATTTTATGTTTTCATACTTTGGAGTTCATAAAGAAACAAGTAAATGTGACCCCTCCATCTTGCTATGGGCTGACTTCCCTGGATTGAGAAACAAGATTGATTCACTAGTCGCAACTAATCTATAACACCAGTTATTTAAATGTTACCTTTTTTTGCTGGTTGATAAAACATGTGTTTGGTAACATCATAAACTAAGCAAAACAAGTAAACTTCTCATCCCATTGTAAATTTTGAAGCTTGTTTTTCGTGTCTAGTTCATGTACGTCCACACCGATCGCTGGGGTAGACGAAATTTTGTTTCTATTATTTTAGGGTTATTTTCAAGATTTGTGCTTTACTATTTGGTTATGTATGTACAAAATGTACATTTCCTAATTTGTTGCAATACATTAAATCCTTGATTCTACGCTAGGGAGGGACTTACCTTGACGTATTCTGTGAACTCTTTACTACTTTTCTTTTCCAGCTAGGAACGGAAGTAATCATAATCAACCCATTCCTAGTATAACGGAAAATTAAGAATTAATTGACAAAGTTAATAATTTAATGATCTTGATTATAGGTGGCTGCGTGGCCCAGGAAACCATCAAGTTGATCACCGGACAGTACAAACCCATCAACAACACTTTCCTGTACGATGCCATCACTTCTAACACCTCCGTGTTCCTTCTGTGATAATTTTGTTTATTATTCATTAATAAAATATGTGTTTGCTTACATGTTTTCTCTTTTAAATTTTCACTAATCAAACAAAGCTGTGATAAAATAATTTATAAAAATACACAAAAAATGCTCATTGAACTAGCAATATTTTGTTGTCAGTTTGAAAATTTGATCAGTTGATCTTTTCCAATCTTCATGACTTTATTGATGTAAATCTTTATGGAGGCATACAATATGAGGAATACAGTTTTATTCTTTGTGACTTCTACTGTTAGTAGGATGATGGTAGAATCCAATAGAAATTCAATAATTTATAGCAGCACACTGAAAGTGACCAAAAGTTCATTTTCCCCTCACACTAGCTACAACTTCAACATAGAATGTGATGTCAACTAACTTATTCTTCACTATCACTGGGACGGGTTTCGTCGTCCTGTAATCCAGCTACTAGGTCACGAATTGTGGATATTTGTAGGCATGCACTGTGGATGCGATACTCCCTGGTGTGGATTAACGTCCGCACGAGTGAGTACTAAGACTACCCGCAGTGCTATCCTGATAATTAGATCAATTCATATATACCAAGGGGAAAAAAGTATCAAAGGCAGAATACTATGGGAACTTAGCTGAAACAAGCTTATTTCATATTTGAACATGGATCATGGTGGGATGAAGAAAATTGAATTGCTTAGATTTTTTCACTGTTAGAATTATTATAAATTTGGTGATACTAATACATGAAACTAGGTGTTCAAGCAAAAACACCTCTGAGGTGTTCGCCACAGATATGCACAATAAGTTGTGGTTGTTAAGTTTGAGTTACTTCTGCAAAAAAAATGTTATCTAAACCAGCTTCTAAATCAAGTGTAAAAATAACACCACTCCATCCATAGGCAACTGTTTCATCACTCATATGTAGCCTACTTTGAATTTCACATCCACCAATATATCTTAGTACAACTTCCAAAAGAATAAATGAATTATATAATTTTAAAAACCGATGATCAAGAAGGAGAATGATTTATTTATGATTACAAGAATGAATCTTTTTATTACACAAACATTTGAACATTAAATACATTTTGTTCCCTTTCAAAATTAAACATAAATTTGAAATAACATATACTAAACAAATACAGCACTATTTAAAACTAAACAGTAAGTTTGGAACAACAATGCGGATTTAAAATGCATAGCCTAATTTAAATTTGACACATTTTTACAGCAGTCCCAAATTTTTAGTTTTGCTTTTTGATGACCTGTTAGTAAAAAAATCTTTAATTAAGTAGCAACATTTCTTATAAGAGCATAAAATGTTGTGGGATGCAAAATAAAGATAATCACATGACTTCACATAACATAAATTGCGTAAATACAAGATACTTACTGCGTCAAAATGTGCCTTCTTTTCTTTCTTATTACAATACACAATCCCTAGTCATTCATTAGTGCCCTATGAATCGAAAAAACCTTTTTGGAATCGTATTAAATTTGCAGTAAACCAATAACATGTTCAGTCAATCAGCGTAAATCAATTTATATTTTCTAACGAAATGTGAGATCAATTCTTACACCTAACCGTAACCTGAGTTTTTTATTTACAAGAAAATCTCCAAAAAAAGGCATTGCTGCAAAATATCACATTAATTATACATGAAAATAGCTGTGTGATGTTATACAGTTGCTGAACTATCTTCTTGCATCATACATGATTATTTCTTAGAACTGCTGATTAATCCTTGTAAATTTTACTTGTTTTCCCTAATATATGACAACAAGGTTAGGTATCTTATCTGTGAGAGCTAGATAGGTAGTTCCAAAATTACAATATCCTATCATTAAAGGTCATGTCTGGTTTTGAACAAGGCCCATATTTTTTTCAAGTTCAATTGTTAAAAGCAATTTGATTGAAATTCTAATGAGTATTTTACTTAGCATAATCATAAACATGTAAAATAAACCTGTTCATTTTAAATACTTTTTCTATTAATCCTGTAGTAGAAATACTGATATTTCTTCGAAATATTAACATACTTTTTTTCTTACAATCTATGACTTTCAACATCTTTTTTTCATGTTTTTAAAGCTAATTTAGTCTCAAGAGTATCTAAAATATTAAGTTAATCTCAAAGAGTAATTTAAGGCCTACTTGTAGAGGAAAGTTTGTTTTTTAAACAGTATTTTACCTAACAACCCAGAAGGCAGAAGACTGAGTAAAAAATCGTTATACACAATGGAATTCATTATCGAATCCCTTTAAAATGATTAGTCAAAAACCAAATCAGCAGCCCTAGGAATAAAAGCTATGGTGTTGGTGAAGTTGTACATCACTGGTAGGTGTACTCCAAAGTACATAATCAGCTGCAGTTCTGAATAGTTTTCTTCAGAAATTTAACAGTGTCCAGAGTCCATCTACAACATATTCAGCAGCTCCAGTTATCATCTGAAAAGAAAGTAGAATATGATTGGTAGCAAATTTATTTGTATACTTCTAAAGCTAGGTTTTGGCTGTCTAGTGTATTGTTTGTTCCCCCTAACTGAAACCGTAGAGTACAGGAGTAATTTATTTATTTTTTTATGGCCAAAATAAGACCACTAACGTAATTTTAATGGGAAGAGTTATTCTATTTTTTGTTCTCCCAGTAGGCATGAATTATAAATTAGGACTAGGAAAAAACTTTGTTCTTATTGGATAATCAAATTGCTTAGGTGATAAGACAGTAATTAAACCCGCGCATTTGCCCACCAACTAGACTAGCTCAAGAAATACTTGTTTTTTGAAGTGTTAATCAATAGTGGCTACGGGTCCGTGGAATTGGCTAACTCTGGAACTCGCTAACCCCATGTTAAACGCCCTATCTTCAAATTTGGTCGATGAGAGGAACTCGCTAACTTGTTCGGTTTCGGAATTGGCTAACTCCGGAACCTGCTAACCCGCTCTAGAGCCGGGTTAGCGAATTCCGTCCTCGTACGGAAGTGGCTAACTCGGCCCCTCGGCGGAACTCGCTAACTCCCAATCAGAAGCCTCGCGTGCTGTCCAATAGGAGTCAAGCACGAAGATTTTTGGCCAGTGTTGCCGAAAGTGTAGTACCTACGATCGTATCGGTACCATAATGTCGTATCCTACGAATAATTAGGAGTAAGAGCAACGTAGTCGATAAAATAAATATATTTAGAAGTATGTTTCATATTATTCTTATGATTATTAGGGTAGAAAATGCATTATAGTCTTGGCATAGACTAACCAACACAAGTAAACTTTACATCCCATTGTAATCTTTGAAGCTCGTTTTCGTGCCTAGTTCATGTCCGGTGACACTGATCGCTAGTGTCGACGAAATTGTGTTTCTATTATTTTATAGTTAACTTCATGATTTGTTCTTTACTGTTTGGTTATATAACTAGGGGACGTGTTATTAGTTATGATTAGATTGTTTTATTTGGTTAAACGAGATTTTTAATGACTGAAAACAAGAAACAATTGTAAACAAAACACGATCTCTAAAGACAGCGCGCACCGGACAGAACAATAAAACTGACTTCAGCTGATCTATAAGGATGAGAAATGTACTAATATAAGGGAGTATGTTTTACACATGGTTTTCTTACTTAAATAGTAGTTTATTGGGATGCAAAAAGATAGTACTGTACATTTAATTTGGATCTTTTACATGTTATGAAATATCTATTCTCGTAGTCCACCATTTGTTTCTTTTATTGGAATAAATACCATTTTGTGAACTTCTTCAAATAAAACTATTAAGTTCGTATTTTGTATACTGGGATTGTAACCTTGAATGCTTGTCCTTGATAGGTTATAATATTTGACTCTTTAAAGGCCTATTATATCTGTCGTGTGAGTGTTAACAATAGTTTGGTTCTTCTTAATATTTCTGTATTATTACCGAAATATTTCCGAATCATAGTATTGGTAAACAAATAAAAATAGTTTCGGTATTTTTCTATATCAGGCACATGATTTACCTAGGTACATTAATTAATAATAACGCAAATCAAAAACGTTAACAATGTATTACAATATTTGCGTCTTTACTTTAGTCAAGAAAAGGAATTTAAATGTTCTTACATTATGTTGTTAGGAAACATATAATCTATTAACAAAAATTGAAGCAGTATTGTAATAGTCTATCCTATTCGATGCAACCAACAAACAGACATTTAAAAATATCTTCAGTAATTGCCGTAGACTTTGTATGCCTAGAATTTTGAGGATTACCTTCCCGATAAAATTTACACGTTAAACGTCATTACATAAATACATTGTAGTGCTAATATCTTTTTAAATAGAGCTATTGAATTTAAATAAATATTGATCAATACATTATAAAGTGGTAATGTATTCATGGATTGCATTAAAAATTTGTCTATTCATAAATACAATTTGTAAATTTATGTTATCGTAGGCTATTAGTGTAGAACCCGGGTAATCCTCTTAATTAATATTAATTTTACGTCTAAAGTCTGCAGTTTTTATGGTTCTAAATGGACCCAGGCGTTCTTGTTTGTTACCATTTTTATGAATGGTGGCCATAGCTAAAATTACCTGATCTTATCCAACAACAAAGCTATTGTATATTGAGTGGCTCACTACCGGGAAACGGGGAACCGAGCATGGCTTGGTGTAGTTTATTTCGATTGTAAAAGCAATATAAAGGAATCCCAACACTAAAATCATGAACATCCGTCAAGTCGTTGATTAAGAATCGTGAATTAAAATAACCCTGTCACGTTTTAATATAAGAATATTATATCTTCTCCTGTTATTTATACTAGTGGGGCTTAGGTGTACAATCTAAAAACTGTTTTAAAATATGTAACATTATTACTAAAAATTTCAACTCATTTTAGAACTAGGCAACTATTTACTAATAGGCCTACAATGCTTTGGTTTAAACTATTAGGCCTAGATTTAGACCTACAGCTGTTCTATAAATTGATATGAAACGTAGTCTATGTCATATTATTACACGTAAGTTGAACCATGTTATATCTATGGTTGAACGATTCAACGACGAACCTTTAATTTTAAATCTATGAATTACTGTAGTTATGAAAGTTACGATGGTTGATGATTGTATTAATTAATGGTTTTTGTTCATTACGACATTAGGATATATTTGTTTACTGTGTTTCAGAACTTCCGTGTATTTTGGCTTAGTTTCGTAGAGGTTTAATTGTTTAGTTGGTACCAATTAAACTGAATGTTCAATGTTTTCATATTATTTTCTTATAATACTTATGGCATTTATATACGATCTAAATCACAAACTTATTTTATTATTTAAGTTATTTTGACAATTGCAATGCATTTTATATCATGTTAAAGGCAATAAAGACATTTCATTTCATTTCCTTGGCCGTTGCACAGTTAAATAAAAAAACCTCTTTTCATGATTTTTTTAATTGCATTTTAATTACTTTGGGCTAGTTAGCTGTTAAAAGTAGAATGTATAGCAAAAAAATAACATTTACTGCATCTTCATTGATACTGACATTTTGAAATACGGCAGTGTACGATTATTTCGCCGTACAAGGTTGGCAACGCTCCGTGCAGTGGGCGCTGCCGGGTTAGCGACTTCCAGAGTTAGCGAATTCCGCCGCGAGACAAAATCGAGTTAGCGGGTTCCGGAGTTAGCCAATTCCTGACTGAGACGGTTAGCCGGTTCCTGAGTTAGCCAGTTCCAACACACGACCGAGTTAGCGAGTTCCTGAGTTAGCCAATTCCTACGTCTCGTGGCTACACAAACGCCTCAAAAACATTAAAATAAAAATGTTTAATAGCATTTAATACAGACCAATAATAAACATCTATTCTGTACTTATTTAATATGCAAGCAGGTTTTTTGTGACAATTACTCCTCCGAAACTACTGAACCGATTGACATGTTTTTTGGTGTCATTGGAAAGAGCGTATCGTGAAGTTGTGCAGGAAACTTTCTTTTTTGGGACATAATTAGAGAGTGAGGCCCTGGGGCCCTTTAAAGTTTTGTATTTCTCCATAAGATTAACGTAGGAAACAAACATTGTTATGAAACTCCAGCTGTTGTCAGAAATTAAAAGTGAGAAGAAGAGCATGTTGTTAAAAGTCAATAAGTTTGCTAATTTAACAGTTTGCTACAAACATTATTTACTGACTTGGTTGAAATGAAATATTTACTATTTGAATTTGGGTTGGCGTAAATATTACAATGGAAAAAAGTGAGAGAGCCTGGATAATTTGATATACTAAAAAGAAAACTGAATTAACACTGTGCTGCATTTCTTAATAATCATTGAAAGAGCCCATTTGCAAACTATGGAAACATAGGAAAGTCATAGAACACCACCAAGGAGAAGATATAGAAATAATGTTTTTTTTTAGAATTTATAATCGTTATTATGGACAACCTAATGCGGCTATAAGTAAGGCTGTTTGTAGAAAACACTAAAAAACAAAATCAGGTTTTGAAAAATGATTAGATATTTACAAGAAATGTTGATTATATCGATCTGTTATGTACATCTTGAGTATTTCCATAATCTTTGAGTCAAATCTTTTAAAGTCATCAGAAATTATGACTGTTGTTAGTTTTAAAATAGAAATAACGCATGTAACACTTAGCAATTGCTCGAATTCGAGCAACAGGTACACTAGTAGTATTAATCATGAGATACCTATATAATATTAAAAAAATATAATACATAGGTTGGAAGCGCAAACAAATTTAATTACCTGATAACATTCTACTGGGTACTGTTGAGCAGATTTCCATAGAAAAAGTGAGCAAGGCTGTTTCCCTTGTCACCTGTAAAAAGGCCAAAATATTAGTCAGTGGGAATCATAGTACTGTATTACAGTACAAACAACTTGTATCTGTGTTACTTACTCTCACACACAAACACCATTATTGTGTAGAATAAATTATTCATAATATTAGGTTTTAAATTAAAAGTTTGGCCTGAAAACCCCAGTACAAACTGACAACTAAAATACCATATAATATTACGTTCCAAAATATCAATCAAACCAAATAAAGTGGATACTGTCAATTCCTTTTATCTTTTGTTTGAATGTTGATTCTTTTTAGTTTTTACTGGTGTTTTATAAATGGCCTTCGATTTATAGACAACCAGTCTTAAATAATAAAAAAAAAGCTAAACAAGGCATCTCATCAATACCTTACCCACTTGGTTTAGATATTTTTTTGGTTTAGCTAGTTATGAGCTATAGCTACATAGTTATAGCTATACTCGTGTATAGCTAGCTAGAAGAAGCACTACAAAAAGCCAAATCCTCAGACAAAGGCATCAAAATTGGGGGAGAAATTAACATTTTAGCATTTGCTGACAACGTGGTTATAATGTCACATAAGAAGGATGACCTTAGAGAATTAGTTATAGAATTAGAAATATTAATTGAAGAAACAGGAATAGTAGGCCTAAAATTAATAACAAGAAAACAAAATTAATGAAGTGAGGAAGATGTGATGTCCAAGTAGCAGATGATGATATCTTTTGCAGATAGAGGACCAAATAGTTTTCAGTATTTAGGAGGACTATTAACCCATTCCTGGCAGAGTTAATCGTCAAGTAGCCTATCATGCAGTTAGAACTGAGTAAAATACAGCCAATGTACAATGCTTTAGTAAAAAACTCAGTTTAATGTAAACAACTCTTTGGAGTCCATAATAATAACATAAATATTCGCTCGGTAATATTCCATATTAGAAAATATTATGAAGTATTCAATTCGAACCCAAAAATCACTATTCGCATATCCCTACTACTGACTCAAAAAGTTCTTGGAAGAAATTGACTTTGACGAAATTGTTATTGTCCTGATAAAATATTAGTGGGTTCGGAACTGCTGATAATGGGTATTTTATTGCATCATTACCCTAGTCTCTAGTAATAAATTATGGAAGTCGTAAACAAACATCTGATAAGCCTTTAATGGCTTCCTAACCAACTGCTGCGCCTGCACAATAACCATAAACCGGGGACAACTGACCCATTCCTAGTTCAGATGGTTTGGGCATACTATGAGAAGAAAGCAAAACTCCACCACGAACATACTTAATACAAACTCCGAAGGCAGAAGACCACCTAAGCTAAGATGGAGGGATCAAGTACAAAAAGTCATTAGAAGATTGGGAAGGAATGAAAATGATGCTCAAGAAAGATACACCTGGATACAGTGAGTGAGCAAGGCTAAGTACCTCTTAAGGTATCATTGGCCACTCCGGTAAGTACAGTAGAACCTCTCTAATTCGACCTCTGATGGTCCGACTCCTCGCTTGGTCCGACCGTTCCGCCAACACAATAGGCTTCCACTAACATAACCTCATTGTCCAAGAAAACTTTATAAATTGTGTTTTTTGTTAGTCTAATGTGTTGAAATTCGTTGTATATTTAACCATGTCTGCCCATTATTAATATTAAGTAGGTTCCCACATTATTGTTTTTGGAAAATCACAGTTCATTTGACAAAAATAAAATGGAAGCAAAACAAAGGAATGCCGATCAAAGCTTCAAGGTCAAGCTATCCGTTTGCACTGACAATCGTCTGTCTGCTCCTTAGGCCTACACACAACATATATGTCTGCTGTGCGCTTGCTATGTCACAATATTTTGTGATTGGGTATTTGGTAATCATAACAACTTTAGAAGCCTGTGATTGGGTGTTTCTGTTTAGTAACCATGGCAGCTTGTTGAATGGGTGCGATGAAGAAAAAACTTAAGAAAAAATAGAATAAGCGATGTTTTTGAGCGAAGCTCTTATACTACACTCCTGCTTTTGTTTTACAAATACTCCTCCTGAACGGCTGAAGCGATCTGCACGAAATTTAACCTCAGTCATAGTACCCAACCATGGGAAGGTATAAATCTGAAATGGTACAAATCGGACCATAGGACTTTTCCCTACATGAATGCAAACTTTTAGAAATTTAACATGGGCCTTATGGGTTAATTGGTCGCCATGGCATTATTTGCGAGTTAACACTAAAAAGTAAACAAGAGCCTCAACATATGTTAGTCAACAAATCTAACACATTATAAATACAGTACAAAAGAAAAAATCTGATGAATACTAAAGAGCATATTAGTCTATTGCATGTAATACGAATTGATTAACAATCAGTTCTATATTAAATTATTAAAATCATGCCGTTTATATTTAATTGTATAATCGTTCTGTTCTTTTTAACAACAATGAATAGTGAACTAATTAGGCCTAAGCCTATGTTGCGTCACAGAAAACATACTCGGTTATAGTAGTATGTTTTCTGTGGTTGCGTGGAGAAGTATAGATAGGATATACAGGATATAAATAAGAATGCAGTCTACAAATAGGAATTCCATTAAGGTGAACCAAATATAAGACTCATAGTTTCGCTGCAATTAGACAATTTGATGACGTGAACCTGACGTATCATTGACTTTGAATACTGCACATAGACATCCCATATAAAAGAAGCAGATAGGCCTAAGCCTACCATTGACGGATACTGCAATTAGGCGTTTTTGAACAAAAACTATGTGAACAAAATAAATGGACCATTGATTTAGAATACTGCAGGTAGACTATTCATTTACATGTACCATTGAGTTTGGATACTACAAGTAAACAATCCGTCTACGTGAACCAGACGTACCATTGACTTTAGAATCTGGAAATAGGCATTCCATTTATGCGAACCAAATATATAATTGGCATTGGATACTGCAAGTAGACATTTAATTTATGAGAACCAGATGAAACATAGAATATGGTTCATGCAAGTAGACAATTCATTCACTTAATCCTGACTTATGATTGACTTTGGATACCTACTGCAAATAGGCATACTATTTAAAATGCGAACCAAATATATCAATATTATTGA
Source organism: Macrosteles quadrilineatus (assembly GCF_028750875.1). NCBI lineage: Eukaryota > Metazoa > Arthropoda > Insecta > Hemiptera > Cicadellidae > Macrosteles > Macrosteles quadrilineatus. Next base: position 56,524,020 of record NW_026542598.1, on the reverse strand, counting down.
CATTGAATTAATATGCTGGCTCCGCTCAATATTGCAATCAGACAACTGCATTGTACACCTAGTTATGTCATTGTTATGCTATAAGTAGGCTACTATTATTTTATACTTTTTTTATGCCTTATCTAATGTTTTTACTGTATTACATTCTTCTGTCCTGAAACAGCGTAGCAGTAGCCTATGACTAGCAGTAGCTTACTAGACTATCTAATGTTCTGTTCTTTATTTTGCTGTACAATGTTTGGCAATTTGTTTGAGTAAAAGTTTGAAAAAGCTGTGATTTTAAACGTTACAGTTTTTATTACTGAACCAAGGGTAATGACAAAACATAACTGTCATGATTGCGCAATAGCCTACTAATTATATTTTTATGATGTAATATGCAAATTATTACATTAATGTCCATTTAGTTTATGAGTTGGAAATAAATGTTGTATGTCATATTGGATTAACCGTGTTATCAGTTATCCGTGGTCTGTTCAAAATACAGTTTTACAACGTTTTTATGTCAATAATCGCGTTCCTCTGATAATCCGACCTTTTTGCTGTTCCGACCATGCTCCCACTCCCGTAGGTGACGGATTAGCGAGGTTCTACTGTATAGCTAGTTACGTCCATATCTTGGATAATTAATAGTTATGGTATCTGAGTATATGTATAGACCAACCAACACGAGTATACTTATATCCAATTGTAAAAACTGAACCTTGTTTTTTAGGTCTAGTTCATGTTATTATGTTCATGTTCATTTTTATTAAATGGTTACACATAAAAATGACAAGCTTCAGATTTCAATTGGATTTACCATTTCTTTTTTATAGAGTTTTATACCTGCTTTTGGGTCCATCCAAATCAGTGATCCTGCTTTTGAAATTTAGGAAAAAGGTGACCGCTTTCGCCTGCAGAAGTCCACTTTTAAGCTCTGAAAAAACATTATGATTGTGAAAAAAATGTAAGAAAAGAATGTAAATAGGCTTGGAACTTTTAAAACTGTAATTATAAGGCTACAAGAATGGTAATTTTTCATTTAATTGAGAAAAACCTATGGAAAAAAATTTTTGTATCAATTTGTTTCAAGTTTTTACTAACCTACAATTCCTTATTATATCAAGAATTTATATTTCAATTAAAATGTATCGGTCAGGTGAAATATTATAAAAGATTGTTAGAAATATGTTTGTATGGGATAGAAATGAAATTTTATAACTCTCTTTTTTTTTAGTTTGTATTTCGGTTTAAACATAAAATATTTTTTAATAGGATTTGGTAGGCAATTTAAAATTAAATGTCATATTAGCAAAGATGAGGATTTCACTTACCTCAATATTGCTATATGAGGTCCTTAAATTGATCATAGTCTAACTTGCATTTAAAATATTAATATTTAGAAAAAATATGTAATAATTTTTTTTTTAGTTTTTACATTATATTAAATAATTTTGTTATTGTAAAATAGTATTTTTAACCAATTTTTACTAAGGATTTTGTCTTGAATATTGTTTCCAGCTTCTATTTTAGCAAACAAATACAGTAATAGTGTTTCTGTGATCCATCTTTCATTGGATTAATTTGCAAGTTGACCAAAAATCACTATCTATCTTCAATCCACACTTGTATTTACATTTATATAATGACAAATCCTGTAGAATCCATTCCTGCGATCTTCTGTTTTGTAATTTCCAGAGTATTAAAAAAATGAACTAATGGTTCAAAAGTTGGTTGTGACGGAATAATGATTTATTAATCAAATACTTAAGAATGCAAAAACTGCAATTGTATGGTATGGTACTTTGATTTAGAAATTGTGTTGTATTAATAATTTAATGAAAAGCTAACTAAACAAAATAAAGTTTCAAGGTTGAATGCAAAATTTGTTTACAAAGTATTATAAAATGCTCTTGATGTTTCCATGAGTATATTGTCCTCCGTAATGGAACCATTTTCTCTCCTCTTCAAAATTTTTTAATTGACTTGTTTTCATTAATATACATAAAAAACTTACTGTATCCGTGAATGTTGAAGTATAATACTGAAATTAAAAGTTTATCTAAAATCTATACAAATAAAACAAAACAAAAACTGTAGTCCATTCAATAGGATTTGGTCAGGTTTCATGAGAGGTGCTAGGTATTTATTCTTAATTTATCAAGGATATTGTTATTGAAATTCTGCAAATAATTAGTGGATATGTTTCTTCTGGTCCATTTCCAAATCCATAGAATGGTGATTAGAATGCATTCATGGAATTTTTTTAAATAAAGCTGTCAATATAAAATAGAAAGTAACATTTGGTTAAAAAATTTTTCAATAACAATTTACAGGTGATAGTTCTTCTGAATCCAGATATGCTTCAAGTCTTCAAACTGTATCAACATTTCTTCAAATATTGATTATTTCTAATTATATAAATATATGGGAAATTCACTAAAAAATCAAATTTTTTTTATAAAGCTGTCTGTAAAACAAGACAGTAACAATTGGTTAGATTTTAATTTTTTGCAAATCACAATTTAGAGGTGGTAATTCTTCTGAATCCAGATATGCTTCAATTCTTCAAACTGCATCAACATTTCTTGAAATATTAAAAGGTCTCAAAATGTTATCGTTGTAAAAAAATTATTTTTTCCCTGTCTGATAGCTTGCTTTAAATATTTCTTCAGGTTTTAGAGTGAATACATTCCAACTTCATTGACCTCTCCGTAGATTTTCCTTCTTATTTTTTTTACACCAAAATCATTGTATTTTATTATTTGTTTTATCTTATTTTTTAATCTTTTAGGTAAAAGTTTCTCCCAGAAATTACAGATAGATAAAACAACAGTCAACCTACATGTTTGCTCAGTTTTTACTAACGTCAGGGGTATTAAGATGGTCTCTTGATGCAAAACATATTTCAAAAAATAACTTAACATTATAGTCCATAAAGATTTACATTTCCATAAAAATGTACCAAAAACAGCAACGATACATCTTATCTTAGCTAAATAAAATATTTACAGTGACTAGAGTTGAATAAATAAATATATTGTTTACGTAGGTATCAGTCGGCTGCTTCATATACTTATGAGTATTTGGAAATTTACAGGAAAGGAACTTCATATCGACTGAAACAGATTTGTACCCCACAGTTTCTGAGATAAATTGCACTAGTGATAAAACATACTGGATACATTGTGAACAGTTTATAACATAACATCTATCTATATACACAAACATTTTCAAAGAATGTATCATCAACAAGTAAAATAGCAGTCGTATTGCTAACATAGAACACTTATGAGTGTTTGGCTCAAAAGACATTCAGTTTTGACGGCAATCCAGTGAACGATTAACAACAATAATGAAATAATGTGATGTTTATACAGTGAGATAAGTATGCTACCTTGAACTTTTTCTTCTTTTGCTGGCTTTACGCTTCCCTTTTGTCTGTCCCTCAAATGATTCCATTGTTGTCGGTTGGACCAAATTCAGAGGATTATAATTAACTGCATCCCTCCACTGGCTCTGCGGGTTAGGAACTATTACTTGATTACTTTGCTCGTAGCCTGTCAACTCCAACTGTGCAATGCTGATCATCGGGGTGTTTGGATATGACGGCAACAGAAGCTCTTCACTAGCTTTAGAATTGGTCAAAGTTTTCCTCTTTTTCAGCGGTAAACTGCTATCAAATTCTCCATTGGGATCTTTTTCTGAATAAGACGCTTCGTCCAATTTAGTGAACACACCTAGTGGTTTTATTTTGGAATTTCTGTAATGAGTAAGAAGATTGTAATTGCTTAAAAGCTTCTGGTGGTTATCTGAACATTGTTCACACAGGCATCTGGCTGTTGAGTTCAAAATGTCTGTGCGGCCTTGCGTGGGGAATGGGACCGGAATCGTAGGAGATACATCTCGCGAGAGATAGAACTCTTTGAACTCTCGCTGGGAACAACACAGACTGTTGTCTGCTTCCAAAGTTCTCAAGTGCAAATTGAGAGTTTCTTTGTCAACATTTTCCCCAACAATACTTGGATGCCTGTTGTCAACCTGCTGCAATTCCAAAGGAGCATAAAATTTTTGATCTGATCCAGCGATGATACATCCCTCATCACCCTTCATCAAGGAGAACGTATATTGATCGGACGGTTGAGAATAAGAGGCAGAACTGTCAATCACACTCTGTTCAATGGCAATAGGCCAGTCTGGATGACCGATCTCACTGGACACGGGATAGATCCAATCACCTGATCCTGAACATATTTCAATTTCTTGGGCAATAGGAAAGACATTGAATTCAAAATCATACATTTCTCTCGGGTCCTCTTTACCCTTTACTAAACACAACGGATCTCTCAAATTTACTGTCTCATAAACTGGTTCTGCTGTATTTATTGTTTGATGCTCATTAGGGTACTTGAGGAATGAGGGGCTGGAGTTGCCTTTGGAATTAGTCATCTCAGCATAAACTCCGATATTCGAGCGTGAATTGTTACTGCAATTTTCTTGAGGTTTAGCTGGCTCTAGATGTTGACTTTTGTATTTCTCATTAGTCATGGGATTTCTCAGATTGTATCGTTCAACAGGGGATGCTCTGCTTTTTTTAGAAGGAACAGATATTTTGCCTCCCATATCATACTGTGTGTATGTTTCGTAACAGCCAGGGCTTGAAAGAAGCCTCGGAGACCCAGACTTGGCTACTTCAGCAGTAAAAACTGGTTGATTCGTAGCACCAACAGTTTTTAATGATTTAATTTTATTACGTTGGTTGTTATGATTTAGTTGAACATTTATATTGGAATGCACTTCATAAGTGTTATTATTTATATTGACAGGGCCAAGTCTAGGATCTCTATTATTAATTCGAACACAATTAGGGTCATTGACTTGGGATATACGGTGTGGTGAGTATACTCTACATGCGGGGTTAACATTACCCCCGGATGGTTTAACAATTTTAGATGTAGTGTAATTTTTAGAGACAACACTTGAGCTTTCTCCTCCATAATATACTCCGCTTGAAATATTCTGTGTGCTATTTCCTGCAGTATGTGACACTTCATTACTTGCGAGCGGCCGATACTTTATACTTGAATCAACAGAAGCTTCAGTGATGTAAGAATTACGAAGGTATGAAGTTTTAATATTATTCTCTACTATTTTAGGCAACTTATGTTTCCCAACAAGTTCTTTTTTTGTTGGCTCATTTTCTTTTGTTGTATTTTTAACTATAGGCACTTTTTCCAGATTCGTTTTTACTTGTGAATCTAGTAATTTACCTGCTATGTTTTGATCCACTAATTGGTTGTTCCCTTTATTACCATGTATGTTGTTGTTTAGACGAACAGGACTAGCAATGTTATTGCTGAGATTGTTATGCACATAGTCGATTCTATAGTTGAATTGTCCATCTTCAGTTTCATTGTGATCTTTTATGGAATCCATATCTTCGTCAATGACCAAATTTCTGTCCTCATTATCACTTTCAAACTCACAACTAGCTGTAAAGTTGTCACACTCACTTGCAATATCCAGCTCTTTAAAGTTGCAAGCTTCGGTCACACTTCTGACCAAAAATTCACTAGAAGTTTTGCGAATCCCCTCAGTGCACTCTAAACTGCTGATGTTTTTGCTATTTTTTTCAACCTTTATGCCAGCTGAAGGATTCCATAGAGATGGATTTGTAGGAGTTACACTTTCACCAGGTAACTCAGTAGAGTTTTCGAGCTCTTGTTTTAAACATACTTCTGAGAGATTACTCTTGTTAAAATCATCAGTGAATTGTTCAGAAACAGAGCTTTTTAGTAGGCAACCACTTTTTAAACAGTCTTCTTCTCCTAATATTTTATGCAACAGACATGTATTTAAACCTGGTTGTATATTATCATCTTGTTTTTTAGTTTTGTCAATATCTGGTAATGTTAGACAATTTGAACTCTCAATAAAATCTGGTTTATCGACTACATAACCAAACGCGTTTGAAGGAACTTGAATATTTTTATCACATTTCTCTTTGATACGGTTGTTTACTTCTTTGTGTGTGGACTCAGATGTTTGCATACAAGAAGAAAACGTTTGGAAATTATCTTTCTCGACCTTACATGATGAAGACTCTTCTCTAGTGACAAATGATTTATCGGGTAAATTAGAAACGTTATTTTTCTTTTGGATGTCTTCCAACGAAGAAGAAACGTCAGACGAATCTTGGCTAGAATTTCTCCTTTGAACAGACACACTTTCTGCTACTTTTAATTTGTGGATAGCACTAAATGGTTTTTCTGGAACAATAACATGATGTTGTTGACCATAAACGTCCCTAAACGTTTTAATAGGCCTAATTTGGTTGATCTCAGTTTTATTTGTATTTTGCTTGCTTGTAATTGGTTCTTGAATACAATTTTGTGCACTGAATGTGTCTTTTTCTACACTGTATGTTAAGTTGTCTCTTTTGCTTACTTCTGAAGCAACTGGTTTATGGTTTTTATCTGGCTTATTTGGCTGTTTTTCATTGCATGTTTTACTTTCTTCATGAACACTTCTTGTCAAGACAGGTTTAGAGACAGAACTAGAGTTGATTTCAGAATTAATGCAATTGTTATTTACTGTAGAGAGTTCATGTACTGGCTTGACAGCGAAACCGTTGTTCCATGTCTCTTTAGACTGCTGGTCTTCTTCCATTGGATTTAATAACAATTTATCTGAGGTTGTATCATCCTCTTTAAAATCTAAACTGTCTTCTTTCAAGATTTCTGTTTTAAAAATTGGATCTTCACTTATTTCAATTAAAGATGTCAGTTCTCCTGGTTCTCCGTCCAAAAATTGTTCTGTCTTTTCTTCTAACTCTTCATGTATATAATCCATTCTAGAGAAGTTTTTGCAGCTTATAATAATTTTGTTTATCGAGGATTCTACTTTATCTACTTCTTCAGCCTCAGAAACTGAATGCGACTCCTCAGGTCTGGCTTTAGACTCAATACTTTTCTTGTCATTACTTTCTTCTACTTCCTCAGACATCACTCTTGGCTCCAAGACAGGTATATCTTCTTCTCGGTTCTCTTCGGTTGATTTAGGATTAGAATCTTCAGGTTGAATTGATTCTGGTTTATCATTTGATGTAGACTTAGCCTCTATTAACGTAGTATTAGTAAATTCACATTCATTATTGATTATTTCCCCGGTTGTGTCTTGATCACATTTTTTAGATTTACGATTTAAATAAGTTTTTGATACATCAGCAACTTTAAAATCCATCTCATTCTCATTACAGTTTGAATTTGTTTTTGACTGACTAGAAATTTCAAAGACCATATTGTTTTCAGTACAGCTTGAGTTTAATTTTGACACACTAGAAACTTCAAATTCCTTCTGATTCTCATCACTTATTTTGGACCCTTGTTCTAACCTGACAAGATTCTTTTCAATTTTGGAACCTAATTTTGATTCTTCGGTAGAATTAACCTCCAATTGCACATTATTATCAATACTATTAAAGGCTGATTTTGACGAAGAATTTAAACACAACTTTACTTTTTCCAAGGGGTTTTGAGTGATGTCAGAACAAATGTCATCATTATCTTTACACAAGTCTATGACTAAATCCTGTTTATTTTTCTTCTTTTTCTCCTTGACTTTGGTCTTTGTTTGCTTGTTCTTCTTGGTTACTTTAGATTTAAAAAGGGATTTTTTCACTTTGGAGAGGATTGCATTATCAATTTCCATTGAACGGCTGTTTTCACCAACACTGACTTTTGAGGATGCGCTGCCAGATGTAGAAGTGGAAGGGGAGGAGGAGAGGCAAGGTTGATTGGTGGGAGGGGGCGAGTTGGAAATGTCTATCCATATTGATTCCAATAAACTGTAATCCTGCAAAATAACAGTTGGTTTCAGTTAATGATGATTGGAAAAACTAATAATAAACAGGGATGAGAAAATTCTATTACTGAAAATATGAAATATTTAGTTTATACCTCACAATAAAAGGCTTAATCCATACTATAAACAAATAAGCCTTTTTGGATTGTTTATGGTTAACACTATATTATAATGTAAAATCTACCATACAACTTTCAGAATCACAGAAGAAAATTATGTATACAATTAAAATCTGATTAGTTAGACTGTCAACTGTTTAACGATAATAATGCAAAATGGCCTAATCGTTACCACACACACACACACACACTTAGGTTGCCTTTGAGGTAAATTGTCTTTCTTCTTATGATATTCAAGGATTAAATTGGCTGTCGGATTTACCACATTGCCCTTTCAGTTGGGAAGTGAAAGGACTTCAAATGTGTTGGATTTGAGTTCAAAATTATTAGGACCTGGACGATTTTAAACCTAGCAATATTTGATCAACTTCATTTATTTATTCTGTAGCCAGCCAGTATTTAAGTTTTACCTAACGCAAACATTACTAAAACCTCTAATGTTACCTTCTCAAAATGGCTTTCCTCATTAACCTTATCCTCTTCATCTTCATCATCAAAAAATCGTATAGCATCCAAACTAGAAGTGAAGTCGTTCAGTTTCAAATCCGCCTCCAATTTCAAGAATGCCTGAGATCAAAGTAAAATCTTAAATTTTGTACAATAATAATAACTAGAGGTCGTGCAGTGGTCAAAAACTCAACCAAAAATATGTAATGTACAGACTTCTCTATTTTCACCCAACAATGTAAATAATACATGTGATTCCACTTCTTTTGATTTTCTGTTTATATTTCGTTGTTATCTCGTCACCCATAAAGTCCATGTTAATTTTTTTAAATTTCAAATTCATTTTTTGTGCTTATATTTGAGCATATTTGAATTTTTAAATGGATTCTGCAGATCTTCAGGAACATATATTTCTAACAGTATGGATAGATTTTCCCTGTGATTAACACGAGCTGAGAAAAAAGGTTTTAAAGAAACATGCTTGCCTAGTTATATAATATGCATCTTCTCTTCATTTCAAAGCAATTAAACTAGATTTTAAGCATAAGTATTTGAAACCAGTTTTCTTAACCTGAAAATTAATGTTGATAAAATGTTAACTCACCTTGACGGATTCCCGCAAGTTGAACTTCTTGGTCATGTAGAATCTTGTGAGGAGTAACGGCGTCTTGTCAGGAGGAGGGTTCGGCAACACACTGGTTAGTAGTCCTCGCTTGATGAACTCTAACACCTGTTACGATCAAAGTAAACGTAACATGTTGTAGGTTTTGATGTAAAAAAACAAAGCAAAGTTAAAAAAAAAAACCCTTGCTAATTCAGAACACAAACAGTAATACACAATTCAATTAAAGTTTTTTTTAACCAAACAAGCCTTCCGAGCATATGCAGCAGAGTTTGCAGAATCTGCCGTGGCCAACAATATTTAGGAACAACATAAAGTATTAGATACCTGACAATACTATCAGTTTGTCTCAAGATAGCGGTTATTGTGAGGATAGAGGAGATATTGATGAAATAGAGGATCAAAAGGGAAGAGCAGAAATACAGTTCAAATGTAGAGTCGAGAGCCAAAATGGACTTCTTATTTCAATGGTACTTCCACTATCCTCATAGTATAGTAATGTATTTTAGATGACTCAAGAATCTGGCACAGCTGATGTACAGCGTGTGTTGGGTTAGCGAGTGTATCAACGGAATATGAGTGGCGGGATAGGTGCCATATATTTATATATGTATGAACCGCTACTAATCAATTCAAACCATCTTTACTTGCTACATTTATGAATAGTTGCTTGTGGAGCCAAACCAATAAAAGGTAATCAAATTGTCTATGTCACAGTTCTACTATAGTGTCTGACCTGTGCTGGTGGGGGGCTAAGCTTGGCTACAGCGAGTCTGTTGATGCAGTTGCGTTCCTCTCTGCAAGGCAACATTCTCTTCCAAATTTTGAACACAAGCAGGCAGCGGACATAGTTCATTTCTTGTGACTGCGGCAAGCCTGTCACCATCCTATCAAGGTACAAATATAAATTATAGTTTTTTAACCAGTATAAGCTGTTTAAAGTTTGAGAAAATAGCGTGAGTTAGAATTGCAATCTTGCCCCTTAAGATCAGGAATCTTATGGAATACTGTTAACCCTCCGAGTGTTATTTGTCGCTGCAGCGACACATAACACACTTTGTGTAGTGTTTTGTGTCGCTGCTGCGACTCACAAACACTGTTTACGGCGAAGGCTCTATGACTGACAAAATTGGATTGAACTGGATCGAGTTAGGTATTGTTTTATTTGACAGATTCAGAGCTTTCTCCGGAGGTCTGTCTCTAAGCGCTTTTCATTTTAGTTCCGAAAATATTGTAGCAGACAGCTGACGTGCGTATTTGTAAACAGCTTGGTTAACCTCGGACCGATGACTGATGTGTTTTATTACGTTTATCATTGTTTTAGTGTTAAAAATCAAAAGTAGTGATATATGTGGTGCATTATAAGAAGATTTAAGTGATTTTGAAGGGCTGGTTGATGATCCTGAAGAAGTAGGTAGTGATATTCATGTAAATTATCAGCCAGATTCCTAGCTATGAGGCTATGCATTCTTAGCTAAACGCTATGTACTGAAATCTGTTTTTCACTCATAACTTATTTATTTGATAACTTACCTCACTATATGATTATATATTTGTAATCCTCATAAAATTTAGAACAAAGTGGCTATTTTCAAATATTTATAGGCCTATAATTTATACAATTTCATTGAGCATGAACTTATTTTTTTTTTGAAAATTTCCAAAATATTGTTTTTTAAGTCCTAAAGATTTTTTTTTTTTGAACAAATGTTCCTTATGTTTTATATATAATATTGAAGCCCATGATTTTACAAACAAAATGGTATATAGAACAGTATAATTAACATTGTTTTTAAGCTTCTCAGATCCGTTTTAATAAAACCTTGCAAATGAGCAAAAAATAGGCAGACATTAAGGCCAAAAAAAGGGACACTCGGAGGGTTAATACTGTTCTATGAACAGTATTAACTAGTGATGGGCGGATCCAAGAAAATGTCGGTACCGGATCCGGATCCGGATCTTGAAAAATTCGGATCCGGATCCAGATACACACTGAAATGAAATGAAATGAAATTAAATTAAATGAAATATTCCTTTATTGTCACAATACATTTCAAGTTTTCAGCAATGCTGATGAAACAGGTGACATTGTCCATTATTAAAACTAGATTTACAAAACATTCCTATAAACTAAATAAATGTAGGCCTACTGTAATAAAAAAAATGTTTAACTGTCATTCAAATATTCAGAAATAGACTCAAACTGTTTTTGTAAAAGATAGATCTTAAACTCGTTTTTGAATTTTGAAATATTGGTAATTTCTCTGAATTTGGCAGGTAGACTGCTGTAAAGTCTGAGACTCATATAGAATGGAGATCTTTCATACAGACAGAGGCGATGTCTTGGAAATTTAAATTTATTTTTAAAACGAGTCGGATATTGATGGATAAATTGATTGTTGTCGTATGATTGGTAGTTACTTTTGAAGGAAACCATCATTTTAAATATATATAAAGAAGGCATTGTTAATATGTCATATTTTTTTAAAATAGGTTTAAATGATGTTCTTTTTGGTGCAAAAGATAAGATTCTTAAAAATTTCTTCTGTTTTTTAAAAACTGTGTCAGCATATGAAGTTGAGCCCCACAGTTCAATTCCATACTGCATGATGGAATAAAACATTGCATAATATACAGTAAGTTTAGTTTTCAAATCAATTATATTCCTTAAAACATACATTTGAGAACAGGCTGTATTCAATCTCTTTACTATCATGTCTATATGTGGTTTCCAGGTTAAATTTCTATCAATTATTAAACCTAAGAACTTTGTATGTTCAACAAAAGGTAAAGTATCGCTTTGATAGCGTAATTCAAAATTTTGATTCTCTCTATTTTGGATTGTTTGAAATAACATAACCTGTGTTTTAGAACTATTGAGTTGCAGCCCATTTACTGTAAACCAACTGGACAAATCTATAAGTGAGCTGTTGAGTTCCAATTTTAGATTGGGTATATCATTTGCTTTAACTATGGCTGTAGTGTCATCAGCATATAATATGAGGCTAGAAGATACATTTTGAGGTACATCATTCACAAAAATTAAAAATAATAAAGGACCTAATATCGAGCCTTGTGGGACACCACATTTAACTTCGTGCCAATTCGAGATAAAACTTTTTGCCATTTTTTATAATTGATGTTCTTTGTTTCCTGTTAGTTAAATAAGAATCAACCCAAGACAAAGCCATGTCAGAAAATGAATAATGTCGAAGTTTGCTCATTAAAACATAAGGGCGGGTTAAAAAAAAAACGTAATTAACAGAATGCCAATTTAAATCATACTTTTATTATTTTTTATCACGAAGCATCGGGTGAGATTAAAATACTAACGGGATATTTTTGAGACAAAATTATAGGCCGTTAGCTTATCATCCAGGTACAAAACTAAAAACTAGAGGTGTGAAGATATCCGAAAAATCGGGTCGGATTCAGTTCGGAAAGATACATGCCATTGCCATATATGTTATTTATTTGTATCAAGAGACAAACGCTGAGACATGGCCTTGCCATATAAGTTATTTGTACCAAGAGACAAACACTAAGACATGACCTTGCCATATAAGTTATTTGAATTAAGAGACAAACACTGAGACATGGCCTTGCCATATAAGTTATTTGCATCAAAAGACAAACACTGAGTCATAACCTTGCCATATAAGTTATTTGTATCAAGAGACAAATACTGAGTCATGGCCTTGCCATATAAGTTATTTGCATCAAGAGACAAACAGAATCTTGGATTCAAGATTTTTTGGATCTTGAAAAATTCGGATCCAGATACACACTGTCATAAGGGCGGGTAAAAAAAACGTAATTAACAAAATGCCAATTTAAATCATACGGTTTAAAATAACATTGGTTATGTTTAAAGGTTAATATATCTTAAATATAGAGTAATCTCCAGTTGAGCCCATAATCCCTCATTTTTTGGGGACACTAACAAAATCATAAAATGCACTAAGTTTGCACAACCACCAAAAGGGTATCTGTGCATATTTTAGAATAGTTCGATCTTCAGTATACTATATCGTGGTTTTTGCATGCAGCATCCAATTTATTTATGCCTGGATCACCTCTTGTTAATCTCTTCCTTAAATTCGTTCCAGGCCCACAGTACTGATAGCTAGGTACAAAACCAAAAACTAGAGGTGTTCAGATATCCGAAAAATCGGGTCGGATTCGGTTCGGAAAGATACATACCATTGCCATATATGTTATTTGCATCAAGAGACAAACGCTGAGACATGGCCTTGCCATATAAGTTATTTGCATCAAGAGGCAAACACTGAGACATGGCCTTGCCATATAAGTTATTTGCATCAAGAGGCAAACACTGAGACATGGCCTTGCCATACAAGTTATTTGCATCTAGATACAAACATCGAGACATGGCCTTGCCATATAAGTTGTTTGCATCAAGAGACAAACACTCGGGGAAAAAACGATCTTGTACATGGATACAGACAGCTTTGTGTTAGTAAAAAAATCAGGAAAAATCGGGGTTGTACAGTGATACAGACAGATTTGTGTTGGTAAAAAGTCGGGGTTATAGAGTGATACATACAGCTTATTGTGTGAGTAAAAAATCGGTGTTGTAGAGTGATACAGACAGCTTTGTGTTGGTAAAAACTCGGGGTTGTACAATGATACAGACAGCTTTGTGTTAGTAAAAAAATCGGTGTTGTACAGTGATACAGACAGCTTTGTGTTTAGTAAACAAATCGGGGTTGTACAGTGATACAGACAGCTTTGTGCTAGTAAAAACATTCGGGGTTGTAGAGTGATACAGACAGCTTTGTGTTAGTAAAAAAATCGGTGTTGTAAAGTGATACAGACAGCTTTGTGTTGGTAAAAAAATCAGGGTTGTACAGTGATACAGACAGCTTTGTGTTAGGAACAAAATCGGGGTTGTACAGTGATACAGACATCACTGTAACATATAGAATAATAATAATACTAATATAATATATATTATATGTATAATATATATTATATGTATAATATATATATATATATATATATATATATACACATACACTAATAATATTATTATATAATATAATAATAATACTTTGTGTTAGTTAAAAATCGGTGTTGTACAGTGATACAGACAGCTTTGTGTTTAGTAATCAAATCGGTGTTGTACAGTGATACAGACAGCTTTGTGTTGGTAAAAACTCGGGGTTGTACAATGATACAGACAACTTTGTGCTAGTAAAAACATTCGGGGTTGTAGAGTGATACAGACAGCTTTGTGTTTAGTAAACAAATCGGGGTTGTACAGTGATACAGACAACTTTGTGCTAGTAAAAACATTCGGGGTTGTAGAGTGATACAGACAGCTTTGTGTAAGTAAAAAAATCGGTGTTGTACAGTGATACAGACAGCTTTGTGTTGGTAAAAAAATCGGGGTTGTACAGTGATACAGACAGCTTTGTGTTAGGAAAAAATCGGGAAAAAATTTGAAAAAATCGGATCCATCAAAACCGGATCCAGCCCAAGATCCGGAATTTTTTGGATCCGATCCGGTGCCGGTTCTCGCTCGGATCCGGCGGATCCGGTAGTCCGATATCCGGATCCGACCATCACTAGTATTAACAGTAGAATCTAAGATAAATGGTAACAGGAATCTAATACATAATTTCTCCCATTAGCTTGACAACAAACCTAATCATGTGTTAGCGGTGGGAGTCACTATGATGTTTTATGGGGGAAAATCATAAAAAGTTTCAATAAATTATGTACTGAAATTTTTAGAGCAACGGGGGTTACTTACTACTTTGGTTAGAGTTTAAATGACTGTAACATACAAAATCTTTTCATCAAAACTGTTCAAGCTGTGTTTTTAAATATTAGATTTTTCTGTGATTTTATGTGTTTTATAGTAAATTACCATTTAAGATCATAATTTGAAAAAAATTTAAAAGAATTCTGGAGATACAATGGATTAAAACACATATTGAATTTCATCAAAATCGGAGCACTGGTGTAGCTCTCTGTACACATCCACACACACACACACATCATTTCAAAAACACTTTTTTGGGTTCAGGGGAACCCAAAACGGATCCACTCAAAACTCAAACTCGAAAATGTTGATGAAAACAATACTTTCTCCATACAATGTATAAGGAGAGAAAGTAAAAACTTACTTGAATATTGGAATACATATCTCACTGTAGCTCTTAACAGTGAATCGGGCCTTTAAAATGGTGTCTAAGATGAACTCCGAAGAATCATCTGTAAAAAATACCAGAATATAAAATTTATAAAAGTTCAATACATTGGGGAAAGTTGTGGAGTTTTAATTAGACTCGTCTCAAATAAGTGTAGTATAAAAATAATTTGCAATGGGTTGTTTTAATAACAAGCAGTGGGAAGGAGTAATTAATATGACCACACCAGCAGAGATTGTAATACAGCAGCATAAATTTTACATTTGATTTTTTACTTTACAAGGATTTTTTTACAGTAGAATCGGGAATAGAAACAAAGATTATAGACTACTAGTACCTGGGGTTGGTTTATTTCTATTGTAAAAGCAATATAATGGAAAAACATGTTTTATTTACAGTTAATTTTGACTTTTATTATTTAAGTTTCAGTGGAATTTCAATTTATTATGATGGTAATTTTACCTGGCAATTACAACACATTAATTTATTTTACAGTCGATGGTAAAAATCACTCTGATTTAGCCTATACTTGCAAAAACATTGTTTTTTAACAGTTTTTTTAAATTATTAAAACAGCTGATTACTTCGGGGAACAAGTTTTGGTAGGAGAGCCAAGTTAAAAGAATCTGTATTTGATCGAAACTATTTTCACATATATAGAGTAATCTTCAGTGTAATCTTAGCTCAATAGTAACAACTGATGTTTCTACCTTTCTAATGTATTTTGTTATTGCTAGTATACTGCGGATGGTTTGTTTTTGTTATACACCCATGTTACAAGTCTTAATCACAGGATTGCACACCTCAAAGTAAACTTAACTCATATAATAAGGAAGAGTTCCATACTCACTCAACATGATGAATAAAGCAGAAATAAGTTTGCTTGTAATTTTCTTGACACTTTCTTTGCCTCGCCTGAAAAAAGGAGCAATTAGTTTTCACAGAAATTGAAAATTTTTTTTTCTGGTGGCTCAGCTCCAAGGAAGGAGACAGAGGGGAGGATAACAAGATGGATGGACTGGGTGGAAATAACCGGAATAAGTATGTATTGATTATATTCAACCTGCGATAAGTCGGTTTGTCGGTTGGCCTATGTCAATGACCTTGATACATTAATTGTGTCAAATCAACAATTAAACATAATTCATTTGGCATATTTGCAGCACTACTTGAGCTATGCAGGGTGTCTGCTACATTCTGGATTAAAAACTCATGGACAATTCCCGTGTATTTAAGGGCACTTTGACGTTACCTTTGTCGGTATTGTTACCAAATATATTTTCCTGATCTGTCGGCATGGAGTTTCAAAATGGAAATTTATTGAAATGAGACAAAGATTTACTAAGGTAGGCCTACAGCTTTATAGTGTAATAGAAACTCAATCATCGTCTCCCACGATAGCCACAAAATCTTGAATATCTCCATCGGTCAGCCATTAAGTACGATTCCCAGTTGGTAGACACCCTGTGAGGCTATAAGTCTCTTAAATTAGTCTGCATCTTGAACAGATACTAAGCGGCCATAAATTGTATAGTTAGTAGAAAGTGGAAAATAGGCTTGTTCACAAGTTTGCTAACACTCTATAAATAGTATACATTTTTTTTTTAATCTTGGTTATAAAATCTCAAACTACCAAAGCTGAGCAAAGAAGCAAATACATACCTTGATGCTTTCACTTCCATGTCGAAGTAAAATGTCAGCAGGTTTGACATCTTTTCTAGATAGGTTGAATTTTCAAAAGGCTAGAATCAAACAGGTTTTGTAAATTTAATACAATTGGCTAAGTTTGCTCTAATCTTGTTGACAATACTACATGATAAAAGTTGACTTTCTAATTTTAAAATTATCTTGCCCAATTTTTCTGCCATCTGTCTGGCCAAATAAAGTTTATAAAAGTAAAAAAATAAATATCACCACTGTACTTAACACCAACACTGTTAATGTGGTGTTGCATGAAAAACTAGTTTTGAGTGGGACGCAGCACTTTTGCAGAAGATAGGTTAAAAGTGGAGAACTGCACAACATCAATACCTCCTCATTACCTCCTTCCTTTGCCTTTGCAGCGTCAAAATAATAATTATGAACATATTTACAATATTTACAGCCTAATTATAGACTTCCGTTATGAAGTTTGCGTTATACATGTCCCGCTGCTGGCGTGGACAATGGTCTTTGGCTGCCAAAATCGTCATGAAAAAAACTCACTTTAACTTATAGTAGAGCTTTTCTTTAATGTGGCTCTTAAGGTTTCAAGCGAACTTATTGCCTTCAAGAATTTTCATTCGATCAGGGAGCTTGTTGTAAAGCTTCAAGGGCTATGACAGGAAAGGCATCTTTAGTTTTACTAAGCCTGCGGAAAGGAATTTCAATCTTATTTTGTATTATAACCTTGTATTATAAGTGTGCACATCTCCTTGTAGTGAATTTCTGCAGGTTATCATGGACGTAGTTTACAGATGAAAGGATGTAGCCACTGCAAACTAAACAGTCAAAATGCCCGTCCGTACAAATAGTGGCCTACAATTATCCCTTCTACCACTCCCTGTAATAATACGCAAAGCCTCATTTTGCTGTCGTAGGACCTTGAGGCTGTCAGGTGCATGACCCTATAGCTTAAGACCGTACGAGATATGGCTGTGGAACAGCGAATGGAATACCACTATCAAATAGGATTTAGGGACAAGCTTCATAAGTTTTCAGAGCAGGAAGTTACCCGGTCTCCCGCCGTCACAAAAGTGATCATCGTTTAACGCGATCTCAGCAAAGTTCTGTTTATTTTCCACGGCCGTCTAGACATCATCATCGTATCCCACGGTCACGAAAACGTGATCGCCTTCTTGCACGATCATGACAAAATCATGAAATTTCCCGACTTCGGATATCAAAATATAACCCGACTTGCCCGTTTTTACCGACTACTAGACCCAGTCTAAAAAAAACATTGTACTGTAGTGGTGGAATGGCAACAAATAAGGATAAAATCTCACCAGTAAAGGTTATATCCTCTAAAGCACTACTTACTCATAACAGCAAAGCTACTTAAAAAGGATACCACACACAATGTGTACATTTAATTAGGTAATGTACAAGTTCTGAACATTTTAAATAAGAGCTGAAAGTTGTTAAAATAATTAAATAACTTCTTGATCAGCATTGTAGGCCTACGTGTTATTAAATTTACGGAGAGTAAATAAAAGAAGCGTCTTATAACACTTAAAATGTAGCTCACTTAAAAGTTAAAAATAATTGACCAAACATGTTAAAACAATTTAGCCTATAGGTAAAGGCATATTTCAGAATGTACTTACTTGCTTGATGAGTATATATTGGTTGTGGAAAAAGTTCAAAACAGAGATCATGTGTGACTTCAATTTGGCAGCTCTGTTAGGCTTTGAATAGCTTGCCTCTACATCTCTCGATATGTGCCTGAAATCATTTTGTTTGTTTTAGGATTAATTAATGAAAAGGACGTAGTTAAAAAAACTAGATAAAAATCAAATATCCTGCCAAATCTAAAATTGGATAAACATTGTCTTTATCTGTTCATCAAAACCTGAGACTTGGTAGAAAGTAATGTCTGTTCTTGAGGCATACATTAATAATGTACATTGAATGGCATTAACTAAAAAGACCTAAACAAGAAACCTAAAAAGTAAATAAATCTGCTTTTGATTCAAACAAGGAAAAAGTTAAATGTTTAAGAAAATGAAATATAAATGGGAAAATTTTTGAAGCCAGTGTGGGGGATGGAAAAATCCAACCACTAAGCCTGGGCAGTAGTGATGTGTCAAAACCGAATATCAAATCTAAAAACCATCAAAACTTAGGAAAAGTTTTGGTTTCGAGATTCGATCACCAAGTTTCGAGATTCAAAATTGAAGATTTTGGCAGTTTTATTTTTGAAACTGCTGATATTTTTTTTTTGTGCCATTGTTATTGTTTTTAACACTGTTTTCAAACAAGCTGGTAGCATCAGAGCAAACATCACATAACAGTAATGAAATAAGTAAATTTTATTCTGAACTTCAAAAGGTATCTTAAATACTATAACTGGTCCAATTCAGTTTCACATAAATTATTACTAAACACAAAGAAATATTGACCACTAAATGTTCTAATTAATCTAATATTCATATTTATGTTGGTGTTAGAAGTTTAAATAATTTTTTTGTTGGTTGTTCATAAAAAATTATGTTGTATTGGGTTTTAAGATTATCAGTCACATTCACATACTGTATATGTCACGGTCAGGAGGAGTCGATCTCTTTCAGTTTTGATTGCATACTTAGCATTTTATGATTATGTGTAGTTTTTGTAACCTTGACCTTTGTAACCAGCCAAAGTGAATGAATTAATGAATTTATTCCACCACACATATAAAATTACACAACCAAATACACAAAAAAGAAAAAGGTTTTATGAAAAACTAAACTAATTAACTATAACTACTTAACTATATACATGTGTCAAAGGTTTTTCCTATCTATTTAGTTCTGGAATTAGCAGACATACATGCTGTGCCTGTGCGTCTGCTAAGTTGCTATAAAGATTGAATTAAATTAATGGTGCAATTAAGTTTAATTATATTTGTATGAGTGGAAAGTACATTTAAATGACTTTCAGCAGTTAAGAAATAGTAATGCAATAAGTGACAGTACTCTACAACGAAAAAGAACATGCAATTATCATCCAACAATGAAGCGTCGGAGAGAGAGCGGCTAGGGTTCATGTTTCAGGAGGTTTAGGTTCACGTTTCACGTTTAGGTTTTGAGATTCGAGATTCGGGATTAGATTTTTTAAAGTTTCGGTTTCGGTTTTGAGATTTGAAATTTCTGGTTTTGACCATCACTACTGGGCAGTTTTATGTTATCAAAATATAAATAATAGTGAAAGTTAAATCAATGCACATACCAAACTATAGCCCTTTGAAACACTATATTTAAATTTGAGAAATTTACTTTCATAGTGTAGGTGAGCAGTTCAACGAATTTTTGAATTCCCATAAGGAAATGGATCATAACTGATCAAAGTTTCCAAGTTGTTGACATCTACATAAAGCAAAAAGTACCCATGAACTTTTTAGAAAACTACAAGTCACACCCCCATAAACCATATACTTAAAATGTTCATCATGACGAGGGGGTAAAAGGGTGTAAAAAGATCCAAGTATCCTATTCCAGTAGGCTATTTTCACTATAGGCCTGTGACGAATGTGGTACAGTCTCAGTTGATTCGGGTAAATGGGACTTCTACTGTAACTACTGTTGGGTGATTCTGAACAGAATCAGACTACCTAAGTAAGTAGCTTAAAGATAAGACTTACTCTGTGTACACTGTTATAGCATTGAGGAGATCTTTCATGCTAGTGTTTCCCAATAAAGACTGACACTGTTTCTGAAAACTATGAAACCATGAAAACTGCTCCATTCCACCTTTGGATTTTTTCTTCTTGCTATTTTTGGTCTGGAAGATAGCCACAGAATTGCCTGTAATAAAAACTTCATTTGAGATGTTAAGTTAAATCTTACTGTGTAAAAACACATAATTTTATATAGGCCTACATACATACAATACATTTAATTCTCAAAAAGACCATATTTTTCAATATGTCATTCAAATCATGTTTTGTTGGTAATGGGTAGACTTCCGTATATGTTGTAAAAACAACTGAATGAAAATATTTATTTATCGATTGTTTCATTCTATATATCTTTTAATTAGTTAGGTTAACCTAACCTAACTAACCAAACGATAAATCGAATAATAAATATATCGATCGATAATTTCATTTGGTTGTTTTGGACAACAGATACGGAAGTCTACCCGTTTTGTTTGTTTATACATATTTAAATAAGAACAACATTATAGTTATTAAAGTCCACTGTTACCTTAAATAAACATGTACTAAACATTTTCTATCTTTGTTTTGCATTTTAAATCAATTTTACTTCACACTAACAATGAGACTATTTCGGTATTAAAACATAATACATGTAGGCCTAAGCCTAAATTAGCAAAACAGCGATTATAGGTTTTGCTATTCACTTCCTCGCTTTTCTATTACGGTATTGCTTTAAATCTCGGAGTAAAAGAAAATAAAATTAACTTTTGCTAAACATTTTTTAGCAAAATCCCTGAAATTAGCAAAACAGCGATTGTAGGTTTTGCTATTCACTTCCTCGCTTTTCTATTATGGTATTGCTTTAAATCTCGGAGTATAAGAAAATAAAATTAACTTTTGCTAAACATTTTTTAGCAAAATCCCCGACTTGAAAACACAGTATAATTATTAACCGGTTAACTTTTTGTATGTTCAATTATTACTAGTGTACCTGTTGCTCGAATTCGAGCAATTGCGAAGCATTAAAGACGACTCACGAAGATTATGGAAATACTCACGATCTACACAACATTTAGATATAATCAAAATCTTTTGTAAACATCTTATCTTTTCTCAAAAAGCTGATCTTGTTTTTTAGTGTTTCTACAAATTTTTCCCTCTCATAGCCGCATTAGGTTGTCTATAATAACGATTATAAATGAAAAAAAACCATTATTTCTATTCTTCTACTTGGTTGTGTTCTATGACTATTTCTATGTTTCCATTGTTTTTCAGTTTTATTTTCAGCCTATATAAAATTGTCCAGGATTTCTCACTCTTTTACTCCATTCTATACACCAACCCGGCAAGTTTCGTCTACAGATGCAATATGCCAACGAATATCACCTACGTACAATCTCCAAGAAGTGGTAAAAAAGGCAGAAACCAACCCATACAATAGATATAAGTTAACTCCAAAAGAAAAGAGTTACTGTGATAATAGGATTTTCCACTGATTTGGTAATAGAACATTATATTGCAAAACATGACACGATGCAGAAGAAAATCCATTTTAAAATCAGAAAACCCCATTGCAAATACTGTACTTCATTTTGACAAATTCAATAAATCACAATTTAAATATTAACAGCTGTTTCATTAAAAAGTAGTGTAGAATTATGCATATGGTCGTAATGTAAACAAATATGGAGGCAACTTTAAAGGCTTCTGGGGCAGAGCCCCAAGGGAATTCACCTCGTTCCTCTTTTGATGGCTCATCTACAGACCAAGACCTTTCTTTAGAGACCCCTACCAAGTTTCTACGCCCAGCTGTTCTCTCAAATTAGCTGTGACAAAAACCCCGTTTTCCTCCATAAGAATAACATGGGATGGGAATTCAAAGGCCACTGGGGCCACTGGGGCAGAGCCCCAAGGGAATTCACCATGTTTCTCTTTTGATGGCTCATCTACAGACCAAGACCTTTCTTTAGACACCTCTACCGAGTTTCTACGCCCAGCCGTTCTCTCAAAATAGCTGTGACAAAGAAAAACAGTTTCAAATTAATATATAGATAGTCCTCGGCACCCTAACTTTAGGCAGCCCAAGGCTGCACTAGATATATAGCTTGCAGCCTTGGGCTGCCTCAAGTTAGAGTGGCGAGGACTATACCTGAAGTTGAGGCACCATTATCCTTCTTAATGATGTCTTGAGAACTCGTAACCAAGCAATCCTGAGGGTTGTCCATGCTGAAAAATAAAATTTGTTATTTTAACTATAACAGTAAGCAAATTACTTGATAGATATATAAGATAATAATAAGGCAAATTTTATCCAGGCGATTTTATCAAAGTGTGCAGCAATATTGGGGGAACTGCTTCGAGAGCAGTCAGTTGTTAACGACGCTGCCGAACTGGGCTATGTTTTACATTAGAAATATGGAGAAAACTAGTTTGAGTGATGTTACTAAGTTTACTGGTGATGACGACAGTACATTAATTGACTGTGTGTCAATAAAATTCTGTTGCATTCTGATTGTTGGCTTCGAAGCTATGTCACTATGCACCAAGTCGAGAAGGCGGGGAAAGTGATTTTTAGTTAGCCTAATGTCAAAGTATTCCTAATTTTACTTCATCGTCCATCGGATGCTTAGTAATAAGAATTCTAAAAGCACCCTCATAGCTATAAAAATAGATTTAAATAGTTCCCTACAGCATTTTCGCCTGTTGTACAGTAGAGCTAGGGCTATGTCTACTTTTTCGCCCATCTCTTCATCTTTGACCATCAACATGAAAGTAAAGAGCGACACCTCTTTTCTCCGATCCATAGCAGAACGCTATTGTGGAATCGCAAATTTACTAGTCACGCAACATATTGGCCGATTCTACGAAAACACTTTTGCGCAGCGTCCTACTTTAACCACCCCGTTCCTTATCCACGCTACACTCTTCAGCTTAACCGCATAGCACGCAGCGTGGTTACTAAAGTTGGAGGAAAACGCACCTTAAGAGGCCTGTTCGTGGTTAGCTTCAGTCACAGTTTTCACAGCTAAGCAAGCTAGTTTGAATCTGAGTTCAATGCCTGTTTCTTTCCTTCATCACCAGGAAATGAAGACCAACATTATAGACACCAAATATAAACCAAGTTTTCATAGAATTACATCCCCATGAAATTAGGAGAAAATTACTGAAATTACTTATTAGCCATAAAGTAGGCCTAATTTTTTTGAAAATCTCAGTTTGAAAGAGGTTGTTTCACGTAAGGTTGAGGTTATCATAAAAATCACTAACTAAAACAATGTTAATGTAGCGAGAAAAGTAGCTAAAATTCCGCTACAACTACTTAAAAAATGTAGCTACAGCTAAAGCTACAAAATCTTAAAAGTAGCGTAGCTACAGCTAACGCTACAAAAAAAGTAGTGCGCTACTTCCCAACACTGCATATTTATTAATAATAGCCCAGCATTTCACATATTAAGTTAAACCATAGATAAAACATACTCCCATAGTAGATTTCTCATCCTTATGGAACAGCTGAAGACAATTTTATTGTTAGTTCTGTACGGTTTATGTAGAGGTTGTGTTTTGTTTACAATTTGTTTCCCATTGTTAAAGCCATTTAAAACCTCGTTTAACCAAGTAATACGATCTAATCATAAACAATAACTTGTCCCCTAGTTATATAACCAAACAGTAAAGCACAAATCAAGAAATTAACCATAAAATAATAGAAACAAAGTTTCGTCGACATTAGCGCCCAGTGTCACCTTACATGAACTAGACACAAAAAACGTGCTTCAAAATTTACAATGGGATGAGAAGTCTACTTGTGTTGGTTAGTCTATGGTTAAACCGACCAATTTTACAAGTATTTAACGCCCACGACGACATAACCCCAAACTGATGTTTGTTTGTTGACGACAGAAGAAACTAGACCGGCTCAACAGTTGAATATTTGATCAGCTGTTGTCTAGTAGTGCTTAAGTTCTCCGCTTGAGCACGTAAGCCTCGAGCGGGCGGGAAAAAAGGATTTTACTTCAAGAAATTATTCGTTCGCACACCGTCTACGAAGTAACATCGTCGTTACAAGACTACTTACGCTTACACGTGATCGCCGATATTCCGAAGGTTAGCTGATAGTTAATCACGATACGTTAATTTTCATTTACCGGTATAATACGCATCCACGTTTCCAAATTCGACCTTAGAAGATCTAATTTTTATTCTATTCTAAATCTTAAATTTATAACATAGGTAGACTTTGCCGACTTGTTTCATACCTGCCAGTGACTAGCGGTGGCCATAAGTTGGCTTTGTTTAATTTAATTTGTTAAAAATTACAACAGCCCCCGTTTGTTTTATTGAATTTGTCGTTTTGTTTCAACGTTTAGATTGATTCCCTTTATTTCACCGTTTTGATACACCAAGACTTGTCGCCTGAGTTCTAAACCCCGTCTTTGGCACGACAGAACCTAGTCTTGGGAGTGTTTCAAAGATTTAAACAATTAATTACAGATATTGGTATTAAATTTATTTTAGAGCATCTCACGCTAGGTTCTCCGTTTAGGTATACTAATTAGGCCCCGACGACTCTGTAGGGATTTTAATACTGTAGGCCTAGTTTGTTAATTCAATCGCCGCATATTCATTTAAATGGTTTAAAGTCTAATACGAGTATTTTATCACATTGGCCAGGATAGAATACTCGCCTGCCCTACAGAGTGGATCTAAAAGCTAGACAAAATTCACCAAAACATTTTGACGTAGGTGAGGATGAAATAGCTCCTACTGAGCGTCTTTCCTAAAACAGGATTTCGTGAGCGCTCCTAGAGCTCTGAGCCTTCAACTAAATTTAAATAAATTGATCAGTCAAAGCCGTGACAACTTCGTATCAACCCCTGGATTTTTCTCGGCTCCTTCTGAGCACCCGGGGAAGAAATTTGAGTGTGGCTGGTTCTAGGGGTAGGCCTAGCCTGATTTTGTGAATACTAGTTTATTCCCCCCCTAGAATTTTGCGTCACATCCCAATAACCCGGCATTTCACAAACTCGGCACCCTTCCAGTCCACATTACGCCGAGTTTGTGGGACTCTAGTGTGTTTCATTCGATATCGATTGATATTTTCATTCGGTTGTTTTTGTCAACAGATAAGGAAGTCTACCCAGGAGGAATTTATCAGCGTTGCCGGTTACGGGGAATTCCTTGAAATCCGGGTAAAATTCCGGGGATTTCATTGTACCGGTACCAACTTTAAAAAATATTTTTTTCAAATACAAATAATTTAATAGGACAAAATCTACTGTAGGTACAATGCTGTACCGGTACTTGGTTTTCATGTGTAGGCAGTGACGAAAAACAGTAGGGTCTAAGATATAAAAATATGTTTCTTGCAAATCATGCAATGTTAGTTACGGACGGCCAACGGCCAGTTTTTATATGTGATTTTGTTTACAATTCAAATGAAAGATTAACGTCGTTTTGCTCAATACAATATAAGAATGATATAAATATTAATAACTCTCTTAATGTAGGTACCATAAACAACGTGGTTACAACGCGGTTTTTACCAAAAAGTTGGCCGAAATCTTTAAAATTACAATTCAGGGGATTTTTTGGGTGATCAAGACTTGATTCCGGGTAATTCCGGGGATTACCACCGGATTTTGCGGGTAAAATGAACAAGTTGTGTTGACAACGCTGGAATTTATCCACTTCCATAAATGTTGTGTAGTTTAAAATACAATTAAATAATTACTAAGTTTTAACTTATGTCAAAAAGCAACGTCACAATGAATTTTAAAAACTTAAGGTAAGTTCACTTTAACCGAAACACCGGTCTGTGAGACCGGACGGAAAATTGATTTTCCTGTAGTGGCAAAACAGCTGGACGTGCGTACCCCTACCCCTCAGTAGGCCTACCTTTGCCTCTCCTACTCTTCTCCCTACCCCACCCATCAGCATCAGTCCCCAATCAGCGGTCATTGAGTGAACGTCTCCATTTTGAAAATGTGCCGGTCTCTAGTGCCGGATCTCTCGAGTAACGTACATCGCGCTGCCAGTTTTTGTAGGCAGTTGCTTATGCAAAGGCTTTTTTTTCAAAAAACCCGCAAAGTGTGCATAGGCTGTGACTGTAGCCTATGTAAAAGACAAGTTCAGAGAAGATTTTAATTTTTTATTTTATGTCTCCAGTAGGTATATTGTATGTTTTATGTTTATTATACATTTTATTACATTTTTTGTAAATTAATATTAAGTTACTTTTATAATACATATTTGTACTAAAAATGTAAGTTTTACTTTCCTTAAGCCCACATATACTTAAAAAAACACTAAATCTAAGATTTTACATGAAATTTGTTGATGAAAAGTCGTCCGGTCTCTGAGACCGGATGTTTCGATTTATGTAAGTGTCACCCAGGTTTCGGTTAAAGTAAACCTAGATACCGGTAGGCCTATAATTGTTTTTTGTCAGGCCTATGACACAGATGATCCCGAATTGGGTAAAAGATAGATACCCAAGATAGGGGGTAAAGATGAAGGTGGCTATCCTAGACAGCCGTCCAAGTTTGCCTAGGCTTACGCCTAGACCTAAATTAGCCACCAAGGATTTAGACTCAACAATGCATAGTACTCTATGCATTACCTAGGCACCTTAAAATACCTTGAAAACCGAATGAGTAATATTAATTATTCGGGTAGACTTCCGTATCTGTTGGCACAAACAACCGAATGAAAATATCGATTATTTGATTCGATTGTTTCATTCGATACATCGTTTGGTTAGGTTAACCTTACCTAATGGTTCCGTATCTGTATTTTCATTCGGTTGTTTGTGCCAACAGATACGGAAGTCTACCCGATTATTCTATTGTTTATAATTTGAATCGATCAATATTTTCATTCCGTTGTTTGTGCCAACAGATTATGGAAGTGTAGGCCTACCCAAATGATCAAATGAATATCAGGTAAAAACTTAAGATCGATTCTCTTAAACAAGTGGTCCACTCAAAACAGGCCTAAGCTAAGTAATAACTTCAAACCTTCAATGTATCCTATGAGAAAATAGGTAGGCCTACTTATACACCTAAGTAAGTTAGCCTATATCTGACCAACTCTTTCCAACAAAAGAGAACTTAAGGATAGTTTTATTCAATGCTAATTTTAAAAGGCCTATTCACAGGCTAGTTAGAAGAGGCAGATGTAGGTAAGTTAGGCCTAGGCTATAGCCCACACAAAGAGACAATAGCTATAAAATTAAATTAATAATTACCTCAAGAATCTTAACTAATCGTGTAGGGCATCGTTTGACGAATCCTCCCAAAATAAGGAAAACAATAGTATATTCTAATAAATGTCAATTTCAGAAAAACTCTGTTATTTACTCTATCTCTCGATTCACTCACAACACACACAAACACAATCCCACTTTCCCACAATCACAATCGCCATTCGCCAACTTCAGTACAATACAACTCAACTGAAAACGAAAACGAACGAAACGAAGAACACTAAACTAAAACCACCACTCAGACTCAGACTCAACGCAACACTCAAAATCAAGTAACAAGTAAAAAAAAGCCTGAAGCCTGAAGCCACCTGAAGCACGCGCATAAAAAAAAACACAAAATAGACTCAAAAACTAAACCATAGATAAAACATACTCCTCCAGGATTATGTTTTATAAGGGACTATGTTTTATCTATGGATTAACCAACACAAGTAGACTTCTCATCCCATTGTAAATTGTGAAGCTCGTTTTTCATGTCTAGTTCATGTCCGGTGACACTGATCGCTAAAGTTGAGGAAATCTTCTTTATATTATACACATGCACAATGCACAACACCACTCGCCCCATTGCGAGTCAGCTCGAGGCGTGCCTCAGGAGTCAGGGGTCAGTCCTCGGCCCGGTGCTGTTCCTTGTCTTTATGAACGATCTTACTGTAGCGCGAGCTCACGTCGTCAATCAAGGCACCCAGTGCGAAGTATGTTGGTTGATAACGAACTCGGAAACGATTACAGAAAAACGATAATTTATTACACAAAAATTTTGATTACACCAAGCACCAAAGACAAATTTCAATTCGAACTTACAAAGCCAAATACTACAACTACACTTTTGTCACCATTTAGATACCTTTAAACATCACTTTATAATAATAATAATAATATTAAGAACGGAAGGTCATCGCGGAGAGATAGAGATGCACGCTGATTAAAATAATTTTTGCACGGCACATGACGGGAAACGACTGAGGAGAGATGCTTCGGTTCCACACGGTATAGGTGGAGGTAGCGTGGGAACTTGTTACACCGTCCACTGCTGCACTCTATCAAAAACTCTGAACATTACAATGTTAATTGTGGTGTATTTTATGAGCAACAACTGCGTAGAGGTGACACAGGCGCTTGCGTTTCATATTCGTCCATGCACGTATCACATCTGCGGGCTCTGAACCACATCTACACCTCTCAACTGAGTTACGATTTGTATAATCATTTTGACTGATGAATGTTGTAACGTTACTAAAGACGTTCTAAAATGAATCCATAGGAAACCTATTTTGAAGCGGCATATTTTAAAGTAGAAGATCTGTTCAATTAAACGCGTTTCACATAATTATTCTATTATGTGTTTTCCACCCATTTTGACGACCACGTCAAAGGAGCGATGCTAGTGGGACAAAAAAAAAGCGAGTGGCAGTGTTGCCGTTCCCACAATGAAACATTCTCTTCAATTATAAGCTATGACACACAATCAGAATTGTAAGCTATGATTAAAATTCATGATTATAAGCTATAGAACAAAATCGGAATTATATGCTGCGACACTCTTTGACCATAATAAGTCTGAAACTTAAAATGTTTCATACCTGAAAACAGTTTGAAGAAATTGTGGCATGGCTTATATAATTTTTCGTGAAAGTGTGGCATAGCTTATAACTGATTTTAAGCTATGCCATTCGCCACTGTAAAGCATAAGACCCTACGCAATATTACCATTGATTAAGAATCCTCACTCCCCAGTCCCCAAGGGAGTGGGAGCCAAGGAACTTTGTTTTATCTATGGTGGGAGTATGCTTAATCTAACCGTCGTGAAGTTAGCGGCTCTTTTCATCGGCGCTTTTTCGGTTTGTAATAGATGTGGGTTGGTACTCCTGCGGACGCCACAAACGTGTTTTGCAGGGATGTCGGAAACACAATTCAATGACAATACGGTGCGAAATGATGTTTTTATATTTATATAATGTCAATTATACATTGATAAAACGTGTATACAAGTTAAAACTAATTAATTGACGTATTTTAAAAGGCATATTTGAGACCGTAGTGTACATTATACGTAGCTATGGCTTAACATAACGCGATCAATTAAAACTCCGAACATAAAAAGTGCATAATCTTTTTTCCCAAGCCCATCACATCAACTTTGAGCTATTCTAATGGTAATATACAATGTGTAGAATACTCAGTATAAATATGATTGAGGCAGTCCAGTGAATTACGAAGCTATAAGGCAAAATGTATATGGTTGATAGGAACTCGCATCAGGAAAAGTGCACAATCTTTTTCCTGAGCCCATCACATCAACTTTGAGGTATTCTAATGGTAATATACAATGTGTAGAATACTCAGTATACATATGATTGCGGCAGTCCAGTGAATTACGAAGTTATATGGCAAAATGTATATGGTTGATAGGAACTCGCATCAGGAAAAGTGCACAATCTTTTTCCTAAGCCCATCACATCAACTTTGATGTATTCTAATGCTAATATACAATGTATAGAATAATCAGTATGAGTATGATTGCGGCAGTCCAGTGAATTACGAAGCTATAAGGCAAAATCTATATGGTTGATAGGAATTTGCGTCAGGAAAAGTGCACAATCTTTTTTCTAAGCCCATCACATCAATTTTGAGGTATTCTAATGGTAATATACAATGTTTAGAATAATCAGTATGAGTATTATTGCGGCAGTCCAGTGAATTACGAAGTTATATGGCAAAATGTATATGGTTGATAGGAACTCGCATCAGGAAAAGTGCACAATCTTTTTCCTAAGCCCATCACATCAACTTTGAGGTATTCTAATGCTAATATACAATGTATAGAATAATCAGTATGAGTATGATTGCGGCAGTCCAGTGAATTACGAAGCTATAAGGCAAAATCTATATGGTTGATAGGAATTTGCGTCAGGAAAAGTGCACAATCTTTTTCCTAAGCCCATCACATCAACTTTGAGGTATTCTAATGGTAATATACAATGTGTAGAATACTCAGTATAAATATGATTGCGGCAGTCCAGTGAATTACGAAGTTATATGGCAAAATGTATATGGTTGATAGGAACTCGCATCAGGAAAAGTGCACAATCCTTTTCCTAAGCCCATCACATCAACTTTGAGGTATTCTAATGGTAATATACAATGTGTAGAACACTCAGTATAAATATGATTGAGGCAGTCCAGTGAATTACGAAGTTATATGGCAAAATGTATATGGTTGATAGGAACTCGCATCAGGAAAAGTGCACAATCTTTTTCCTAAGCCCATCACATCAACTTTGAGGTATTCTAATGGTAATATACAATGTGTAGAACACACAGTATAAATATGATTGAGGCAGTCCAGTAAATTACGAAGTTATATGGCAAAATGTATATGGTTGATAGGAATTCGCATCAGGAAAAGTGCACAATCCTTTTCCTAAGCCCATCACATCAACTTTGAGGTATTCTAATGGTAATATACCATGTGTAGAATAATCAGTATGAGTATGATTGCGGCAGTCCTGTAAATTACGAAGTTATATGGCAAAATGTGTATGGTTGATAGGAATTCGCATCAGGAAAAGTGCACAATCCTTTTCCTAAGCCCATCACATCAACTTTGAGGTATTCTAATGGTAATATACCATGTGTAGAATAATCAGTATGAGTATGATTGCGGCAGTCCTGTAAATTACGAAGTTATATGGCAAAATGTGTATGGTTGATAGGAATTCGCATCAGGAAAAGTGCACAATCCTTTTCCTAAGCCCATCACATCAACTTTGAGGTATTCTAATGGTAATATACCATGTGTAGAATAATCAGTATGAGTATGATTGCGGCAGTCCTGTAAATTACGAAGTTATATGGCAAAATGTATATGGTTGATAGGAACTCGCATCAGGAAAAGTGCACAATCTTTTTCCTAAGCCCATCACATCAACTTTGAGGTATTCTAATGCTAATATACAATGTGTAGAATAATCAGTATGAGCATGCGGCAGTCCAGTGAATTACGAAGCTATAAGGCAAAATCTATATGGTTGATAGGAACTCGCATCAGGAAAAGTGCACAATCTTTTTCCTAAGCCCATCACATCAACTTTGAGGTATTCTAATGGTAATATACAATGTGTAGAACACTCAGTATAAATATGATTGAGGCAGTCCTGTAAATTACGAAGTTATATGGCAAAATGTATATGGTTGATAGGAATTCGCATCAGGAAAAGTGCACAATCCTTTTCCTAAGCCCATCACATCAACTTTGAGGTATTCTAATGGTAATATACCATGTGTAGAATAATCAGTATGAGTATGATTGCGGCAGTCCTGTAAATTACGAAGTTATATGGCAAAATGTATATGGTTGATAGGAACTCGCATAAGGAAAAGTGCACAATCTTTTTCCTGAGCCCATCACATCAACTTTGAGGTATTCTAATGGTAATATACAATGTGTAGAATACTCAGGGTAAATATGATTGCGGCAGTCCTGTGAATTACGAAGCTATAAGGCAAAATCTATATGGTTTATAGGAATTTGCGTCAGGAAAAGTTTCGGTTTGTAATAGATGTGGGTTGGTACGCCTGCGGACGCCACAAACGTGTTTTGCAGGGATGTCGGAAACACAAATCAATGACAATACGGTGCGAAATGATGTTTTTATACAGGGTGAGTTTCTACTAAGTGCGTTAATTTTTACCAGTTATTCTACTCACTAAAAGGAACAAAAAATGACAAACAATAATTTTCCATCCCTACCCGTTATGCTGTAATGGTCGATTATGTGAATTTTTTAAATTACCTGTAGTAGCTTCACTAAAACAAGCATAAAAATTAAGCCAATACACGTACAGCATAATAACTTATAAAAATGAAAAGAGCGTTAAATTTCCTACAAAACCATTGCAACACCTTTAACATACAACCATATTTTCACCGTTGTATGTCTCACATAACATAAAAAAAGAAGTTTCAAAATTAATTCTTTACAACTTCAAAGTGGTTTTACAACTATACATACTAATGTGATGTTTTGTCAAATTACGTAAAAAGCTTTCCCATTTCATGCCCTTTAAAATTATGTAACCCATAAGGTTATTGCTGTATTAAAAGCTCGAAAAATTAGGTCTAAACCGCGTCAAGGTCAGAGTTTTCGGAATCAAAACATTGAACCAAATATAATACAGTATCTGTTAATTTATTTGCTATCTTATAATCAGCTCCAGCTGACATCTGATCAGCTGGGTGTTAAACTTTGTTTATAAAACCAGCTGATTTTAATTGTTGGCTTGTAAACATTTAAATTATTAACTATTTCATTATTTTATAATTCTATGACAAAAATTCAAAATAATTTGATAAAAATCGAGGTTAGTACATTTGTACAAATAAACAAAATGAATCCTGTAGAGTCTGGTTTCTGGATTTTTAATCAAAGTAAGTTTTCAAAATGTCCACCATTTTTGCTTTAATACATGTGGTCATAAATATGGTCTTTTCCGAAAGTTTCTCACTGTTGCCTTTAATTTTAGCTCCTCTTCAAGAAGGTTGGAAGCTTAAGTCCGATTTCTTAGCTCATCCACATTGGGAAAGTATTTCCAATGTAAATTCGCACACCATTATTGAGGTGGGAAGGTGGGTTGATATGCTTGCTAAACTATTCGCTTAGGTACGTACATCCAACGGGACGTCTTCAATGAGCCTTGGTAGAGTATCAGTAAGAACGTTGAGAATTGAGATACTGACAGCAGTTTAATGAATATGGAAGATCAATGAAAGGGCCAACTAACTGGTTTTAGAGTAATCTATTCAACTAAAATCTTGTTTGGTTTCGACACTGGTGTATCACATGTGGGTTTTCTGTAGCATAGTGATGTCCATTATGGATGTTGTAAATACAATCCCGAGTAAACTTGGACTCGTCTGTCCACAAAATCGACTTGAGGAAGTCACGATGATCAAGTCAACTAACATAACTGAAGTCTCTGTAGACAATCTCTTGGTTCAATAATCTGTACTCGTGTAAAATGGTAGGGATGCAATTTTTTCTTTCTCAATAGCTGAGAAATACCTAAGTCACGTGAAACTGTCCTTGTTCTTGTCCGTGGATCGTCCCCAAACCACCCCAACACATCTGGCACAGCTTCTTAAACACATACACAATACACATCATGTATCACGTTCCCAACAGAATGATGTTTAGTGCCCATGGAAACTTGTATGGACTCTGATGAATATTCGTTCATTTGAAAGACACATATGAGGAAACTGACGACTGTATTCACGTCAGATTACAGCCGCATTTGAGAACAGAACCCGGAAAATAAAATCATATCAAGACACTTTGTTGGTGAACACCGACATAGCACTAAACAATTATAATATTTTCCAAGTATGTTCATGAAATAGTTAATAATATGAATGTTTACAAGCCAAGTATTAAAATTTGCAAGAAAGCGAGTTAATAAAAACAAGCCCATGGGGCGTAGCCCAAGGGAAATATGAAAATTAAATGATATAATATTGCATTGTCTTCCATTTGTGAGCTATGTTTCAAGTTTCAAGTCTCTACCTCATCGGGAAGTTAGTATAAAATTGATTGCAAAATTTGTACCGGACATGAAAGCGAGCTAATAAACACGTTTTAAGATGTAATATAATTCATATATAAGTTAAACAACTTTTTATTAAAATCACACTATCATATAAATATGGAAAGGAGCTGTTATAATTTTTCTCCTATTTTCTGAGCGAAGCTTACATCTTTCTTAGAACGGATGTCTTGGGGGAAGTCCAAGGGAGCGGCACCGGGGCGGTCAATATCTTCAAAAGAACGCCACCGCGTCTGGATTCAATAGCCCCTTTCGGCCAATACATAGAGACAACCATAAATATGGAAAGGCACTTTTACAACCCTTAGTTTTCCCTTTCCAATTAACATGACCTAAATCAGTGTAAATAACAAAGTATTGGGGAAGTACAGGAAAGCAAGGTCTAGCACTGCGAATTTAAAATTACATGATAATTCAGTAAAATACTATCATAGATAATAGTTATTTGTGCAACTAGTGAGCAAAGTTAGCAATTGGCTCACTCGAGAGAAATCCTTACTCACGAGCCGTAGGCGAGTGAGAAATGGTTTTTCAAGTTAAGCTATTGCACTTTGCACTCGAGTTGCACATTATATTTTTCCTACAGTTACCATAAAACAAATAAATTGACAAAGAAACGTGCCTTCACGTTGCAAATCTGGAGTACAAAGTAATTAGATTGAGTGATTGAGACAATGTTAACAATCTTTGGGAATGTATTTCAGGATGAATTCGTTCATATTTTTTGCTTGCGTTCTTTGCCTGCTATTTCCTTTGTTTGTCTGTGCAACTGCTATGCCATTTACGCCTTGGTGTAGGCCTATTTTGGTGAGATTCCGGGATCGGCTGACAATTAAGAGAAACGGGGTACTAAAACGTCGAAGTGCCCGGTAGACAGGGGGGAATAGGGGAATCCAAGTCTTATCACGGGATTAAGTTCATCACCAAACTTTATATACAATCCACCATTCCGATAAACCTCTAAAACAAATATGAATAATTGTGAAGCCGCAACCAGTTCACACAACCCACCAAAGGTAAACGGTTTAGACATTTCATTGAAGTATTCCCTGGAATTACATTAAGGTGAATTACATCTCAGTGTCCTTTGTCCATACTATGAAACGGTTTAGACAACTACAAAAATATTAACAGTACTAAATAATAAGAAATAAAAAATTAATATGCAATAAACAACTAAGTTAAATTTTACTTTCTTTAACACTATTCACAGCTATTAGAAGTGGATAAAACTAAAATTCCACAATAAATTAGGTTAATTTCACTGACACACAAGTATGATGTTTATGTGTATGGTACGAAATAACCTTAAAAAACTTAATTTTTACTGTGACAGCTGACGATTAAATAAATTGCAGACAAATGTAAACAAAACGTTGTCCAAAACAAATTTTTCTTCCTATACGAACTCCATGCTAACTTTGACCTTCTGTGGGGCGAGGCCCATTGGGCATTTGGCAAAATCGCTTCTTATTTTCTGCCTACGCTATGAGAGGAATATGTATGCAAAATCTCATACTTGTAGGTGCTGTGGTTTGGCCTGTGCGTTGATCGGAATTTCGCATTAAAATATATAGATTATTACAACTACATTATTATATTGTAGTAGCCAGCGTCACGTAGTGACTTAAAATTCGTGATATTTTAATAAATTCACATTTTCTACTGCTCTGATGTAAGTTGAAAATCATCTATTTTTTACTTGATAATATCATGAACGTATCACTGTCCTGTGTTTTTTTAAGCAAACCCTGAACATTGCTTGATGAACATAATTTTTTTAGGGTTTCCGTTTTTTTTACAAATTAAGTTGTAAATATTTTTGGTGTTATTGGAAAGAGCGCAACGTGAAGTTGTGCAGGAAACTTTCTTTTTAGGGAAATAATTAGATAGTGAGGCCCTGAGGTCCTTTAAAGTTTCGTATTCCTCCATAAGATTAACATGGGAAACAAACATTGTTATGAAACTCCAGCTGTTGTCAGATATCAAAAGTGAGAAGAAGAACATAATAATGTTAATTGTAAACAGTCAATAGGTTTGCTAATTTGACAGTTTGCTACAAACGTTTACTTACTTGGTTAAAATTAAATATTTACTAAGTATTCGAATTTGGGTTGGCGTAAATATTAAAATGGTCAAAAGCGATAGGGCCTGGATAATTTGATATACTAAAAAGAAAACTGAATCAACACTATGCTGCATTTCTAAGTTATCATTGAAAGAGCCGATTTGCAAACTATGGAAACATAGGAAAGTCATAGATCACCACCAAGGAGAAGAAATAGAAATATTTTTTTGTTTTGAATTTATAATCGTTATTTTGGACATAGACTAACCAACTAACTAAGGGAGTATGTTTTATCTATGTTTTGGACGACCTAATGCGGCTATAAGTAAGGCTATTTGTAGAAAACACTAAAAAACAAGATCAGCTTTTAAAAAATTATAAGATATATAAAAGAAATGTTGATTATATTGATCTGTTTTGTACATCTTGAGTATTTACATAATCTTTAAGTCGAATCTTTTTTTAAAGTCATAAATTATAACTATTATTTGTTTTAAAATAACGCCTGTGCTGTAATACTTAGCAATTGCTCGAATTCAAGAAACAGATACACTAGTTAACATTAACAAGGCGTAGTAAGTATCTAGAAAACTGAGTTATATCGGAATTTTGGTAGGAACAGGAAGCCGGGTCCAGGCTGATTGCGAGTTTCTCGTTGTGTGTGTGACTGTGACTGTATGGCTGTGTAGGTATGTTGCCATGCCAACCGCCACGAGCCACGTGGACGTACAGTAGTTCAAACATGAACCAGTAGAGCGCGGCCCAGATCAGTCAGTCAGTGGCAATGGCAATATTTAAAAATATTATCCAACGGTCGTTTCAGAGCGATCTGTTGTGTTCTTGTTCTAATGTTCCATTGTGTGTGACTGAATCACTGAATTGATCACTAACGTTGGCTAGGGTGCTATCGCAGCATTCAACCTTCACCCAAAAATGGTAGACAACAATTTCGTTATTGAACCGTATGTTGTCGCCTTAAAAGCATGTATTGCTTGTAATGATTGGTAAGGATATATTTTGTATCCCGTTTCCAGTGATATGGGATACAAAATATGTCCTTACCAATAAAAGATATTAAAATAAAAATTAAACATAAAATTGGTCAGTCACCGTGTTGTTTATGATGTATTGAACTACTTTGAGATAAGTTCAATTCTTGATCAACTACTTGATTTTGATTTTTCATATACAGTAGTATCAATATTGAAGTTTACACATAGTTCATTGAATTATATTTCAGTAACTTATTCCATATATATCAATATTTCCAAACGCAGCCTATTGCTACCGGCAAAAGTTACGTTGGCATTGTTTTCGTCAAAACCTTTTAAGTTAGTTTATATATTAGTTACTATTCTGAATCCTGAGCCCTAAACGTGGTTTATATACGAAGTGATGTTGGTGTTCACTAACCTAAATAAAACGACTTGATTGAATTTAAATAAATGAATTAGTTTTGTTTTTATTTGATTACAGTTAAATACGAGTTTGATCGTACAGAGACTGGACAAATGTATTCAAATTGGGAAAACCGACAAATATTCTATTATTTTGTCATGATTGCAAAAACTGTAATGACGAATAAATCAATGTGAATTTATATTTATAACCTTGTTACCGACCTCTTCTGATGGACTGAGAGCTAAGGAGGTCGTCTTTGGAAAACGCCGAAATATGTCTGGGGTTGTAAATTCTTGGCTAGCAGCTACGAAGGTCAACGAACGTCAAAGAGATGCCGCTGTCTCGGGTTTTCCTTAAGGGTTGGTTGTTAACAGGTGTTCGCACGGTGACACTATAGGGAGAGAAAGTAGGGACGGGAGCGAAACCATGTCGGTCAGCGCTAGATCAAAGCTGTGAGACGGCCCCGTCAGCCCATGTATTTCATACTTTTTTTGTAGTCTCGGGGAGAAATTCCAAGCCGGGCGTGGCGCCGTTTTCAATTTCAACACTTCCTTATGAAGCCCCTGACCTTGGTTGAATTAAATCTTTTTTCCCTACGCTAAGTTTGTTAGTTTATGGTAATATGTTATAAACAACAGACGAATAAGACGTTATACCATAATAATATTATGATGGACTACCATTAGACATTTAAGGCTTCCTTGAGTAAAGTAAACTCACTTACCTCAATGAACCACACGATCACAGGCGAGAGGATAGATGTATGGGTATTCATCTATCCTATCGCCGGTGATCGTGTGGTTAGAGCATGATTATTGAATAGTTAGGTCAACCATATACATTTTGCCAGATAACTTCGTAATTTACTGGTCTGCCTCAATCATATTTATACTGACTATTCTACACATTGTATATTACCATTAGAATACCTCAAAGTTGATGTGATGGACTTAGGAAAAAGATTGTGCACTTTTCCTGACGCAATCTATCCTATCGCCGGTGATCGTGTGGTTAGAGCATGATTATTGAATAGTTAGGTCAACCATATACATTTTGCCAGATAACTTCGTAATTTACTGGTCTGCCTCAATCATATTTATACTGACTATTCTACACATTGTATATTACCATTAGAATACCTCAAAGTTGATGTGATGGACTTAGGAAAAAGATTGTGCACTTTTCCTGACGCAAATTCCTATCAACCATATAGATTTTGCCTTATAGCTTCGTAATTCACTGGACTGCCTCAATCATATTTATACTGAGTATTCTACACATTGTATATTAGCATTAGAATGCCTCAAAGTTGATGTGATGGGCTTAGGAAAAAGATTGTGCACTTTTCCTGATGCGAGTTCCTATCAACCATATACATTTTGCCATATAACTTCGTAATTTACTGGACTGCCGCAATAATACTCATACTGATTATTCTAAACATTGTATATTACCATTAGAATACCTCAAAGTTGATGTGATGGGCTCAGGAAAAAGAATGTGCACTTTTCCTGATGCGAGTTCCTATCAACCATATACATTTTGCCATATAACTTCGTAATTTACTGGACTGCCTCAATCATATTTATACTGAGTATTCTACATATTGTACATTACCATTAGAATACCTCAAAGTTGATGTGATGGGCTTAGGAAAAAGATTGTGCACTTTTCCTGATGCGAGTTCCTATCAACCATATACATTTTGCCATATAACTTCGTAATTCACTGGACTGCCGCAATCATATGTATACTGAGTATTCTACACATTGTGTATTACCATTAGAATTGCTCAAAGTTGATGTGATGGGCTTGGGAAAAAAGATTATGCACTTTTTATGTTCGGAGTTTTAATTGTTCGCGTTATGTTAAGCCTTAGCTACGTATAATGTACAGTACGGTCTCAAATATGCCTTTTAAAATACGTCAATTAATTAGTTTTAACTTGTATACACGTTTTATCAATGTATTATTGACATTATATAAATATAAAAACATCATTTCGCATCGTATTTTCATTGATTTGGGTTTCCGACATCCCTGCAAAACACGTTTGTGGCGTCCGCAGGCGTACCAACCCACATCTATTACAAACCGAAAAAGCGCCGATGAAAAGAGCCGCTAACTTCACGACGGTCTTAAACCGTGGAATTAAAAGATAATGGTTACTGGTTACTGTCTGTACTGTATAATTTGTCATATGTTAAATTTCATTTCAATACTTTGCGACGCGGACGCGAGACGCGACTTCAATCAGAATCAACCAATCAATGTTCAATCTCAATCAATCAATGGTCGAAT
This sequence comes from Macrosteles quadrilineatus, assembly GCF_028750875.1. Classification (NCBI taxonomy): domain Eukaryota; kingdom Metazoa; phylum Arthropoda; class Insecta; order Hemiptera; family Cicadellidae; genus Macrosteles; species Macrosteles quadrilineatus. Next base: position 56,483,827 of record NW_026542598.1, on the reverse strand, counting down.
CGAATCCGAATGGTCGCACCACACACTGCATACATGACTACATGACTACTCTGGTTTAATGTTATGTTGTTCACTTTGTTTTATTGAATTCTTTTATTTTCTATTAACTTTTAACATCAGATAAGATAAGCATATAGCAAACACTTTAATAATTTTCTGAAATATAAAATAGGCCTAATAATAATGAACGTAGGTTAGGGGCCTAGGTTGTTTAAAAATCATGTTTTAACTTAAGAGATGGTTATAAGTTACTGAGTGAAAGTGATAAACCACAGGTAAGGCAGCCTTAGTTAGAACTATTTTGATTTTTTAAAGCTCAAAATATTTTGGTTTAGATTACTTATCCCCAAAGACTGGGTCCAATATTTCTAGGATTTATTAGTGAAAAGTGAATAGCTAGCCTAGGCCTAGGTACTTAGTTTATAGGCTATTGACCTTAAGTGCCTAATGACAGGGAAGCTGACATGTTTAAGGAATTGTTTAAAAATATAATCAGACTAAACCTAACCCTAACTTAATAAAAATTGACTTAGTCTGCCGGTCTGTTGCGGCTGGGCATTATTTTTATATCACATTTTGATTAGCCTATTTTCATTTATTGTCTATCAGCTATCCTCCATTAAGCCTAGGCCTAGACTTACTCACTCTTTTTGAAGGAAAACGTTGGTAGGCCTATAAGTTACTTTCAACAGTTAAGTTACTTACAGTTTTTCAATTGGGGTACAGTTTCTTAACTCGGCTAGGCTATGCTAACTTAATAACTTATCGATTGAAACCATTGATTCAATTAGTAAACCTTTGGGTACACTTCCATATCTGTTGGCACGAACAACCGACTGAGTAAACTTAATATTGATTATTCGATTGTTTAATTCAATATATCGATCAATATTTTCATTCGGTTATTTGTGCCAACAGATATGGATGTGTACCCAAACCTTCAAGCATTTGTTTCATCATCAGCAAGTTTGGTTAGTTAGGTTAGGTTCTTATGACAGTTTCGTTTTATATATTTATATATTTTAAAATAAGCTATCGATTATTAATCAATTTCTTAACCCTCCGAGTGTCCCTTGTTTTGGCCTTAATGTCTGCCTATTTTTTGCTCATTGCAAGGTTTTATTAAAACGGATCTGAGAAGCTTGAAAACAATGTTAATTATACTGTTCTATATACCATTTTGCTTGGAAAATCATGGGCTTCAATATTATACATAACTAGTGATGGGCGGATCCAAGAAAATGTCGGTACCGGATCCGGATCCGGATCTTGAAAAATTCGGATCCGGATCTTCGGATCCGGATCCAGATACACACTGTCATAAGGGCGGGTTAAAAAAAACGTAATTAACAGAATGCCAATTTAAATCATACTGTTTAAAATTAAATCGGTAATGTTTGAAGGTTAATATATCTTATACACTGAGACATGGCCTTGCCATATAAGTTATTTGCATCAAGAGACAATCACTGAGTCATGGCCTTGCCAGTTAAGTTATTTGCATCTAAAACATCGAGACATGGCCTAGCCATATAAGTTATTTGCATCTAGAGACAAACATCGAGACATGGCCTTGCCATATAAGTTATTTGCATCTAGAGACAAACATCGAGACATGGCCTAGCCATATAAGTTATTTGCATCTGAGACAAACATCGAGACATGGCCTTGCCATACAAGTTATTTGCATCTAGAGACAAACATCGAGGCATGGCCTTGCCATATAAGTTATTTGCATCTAGAGACAAACACTGAGTCATGGCCTAGCCATATAAGTTATTTGCATTTGAGACAAACATCGAGACATGGCCTTGCCATACAAGTTATTTGCATCTGAGACAAACATCGAGACATGGCCTAGCCATATAAGTTATTTGCATCTAGAGACAAACACTGAGTCATGGCCTAGCCATATAAGTTGTTTGCATCAAGAGACAAACACTTGGGGGAAAATTAAACGGTCTTGTACATGGATACAGACAGCTTTGTGTTAGAAAAGAAATCGGGGTTGTATAGTGATACAGACTGCTTTGTGTTGGTAAAAAAATCGGGGTTGTACAGTGATACAGACAGCTTTGTGTTGGTAAAAAAATCGGGGTTGTACAGAGATACAAACTGCTTTGTGTTAGTAAACAAATCGGGGGGAAATCGATCTCTTACAGTGATACAGACAGCTTTATTTCAGTAAACAAATCGGGGTTGTACAGTGATACAGACAGCTTTATTTTAGTAAAAAAATCGGGGTTGTACAGTGATACAGACAGCTTTATGTTAGTAAACAAATCGGGGTTGTACAGTGATACAGAAAGCTTTGTGTTAGAAAATATAATCGGGGTTGTACAGTGATACAGACTGCTTTGTGTTGGTAAAAAAATCGGGGTTGTACACTTGTACAGTGATACAGACAGCTTTGTGTTAGGAAAAAAATCGGTAAAAAATTTGAAAAAATCGGATCCATCAAAACCGGATCCAGCCCAAGATCCGGAATTTTTTGGATCCGATCCGGTGCCGGTTCTAGCTTGGATCCGGTAGTACGATATCCGGATCCGACCATCACTATACATAACACATAAGTTAAGGAACATTTGTTCCAAAAAATATTTTAAGGTAGCCTAAAAAAATAGGTATTTTTGAAAATTAAAAAAAAAAAAAGTTTGCGCTCAATGAAATTGTATAAATTACAGGCCTATAAATATTTGAAAATAGCCACTTTGTTCTAAATTTTATGAGGATTACAAATATATAATAATATAAGGAAGTAGATTTGCTAATAACTTAAATAAGTTATGGGCAAAAAACAGATTTCAGTACATAGCGTTTAGCTAAGAATGCATAACCTAACCATAGCTAGGAATCTGGCTGATAATTTACATCAATATTACTACCTAGGTACTTCTTCAGGATCATCAACCAGCCCTTTAAAATCACTTAAATCTTCTTATAATGCACCACGTAAATCACTACTTTTGATTTTTAACACTAAAACAATGATAAACGTAATCAGTCATCGGTCCGAGGTTAACCAAGCTGTTTACAAATACGCACGTCAGCTGTCTGCTACAATATTTTTGGAACTAAAATGAAAAGCGCTTAGAGACAGACCTTCGGAGAAAGCTCTGAATCTGTCAAATAAAACGATACCTAACTCGATCCGGTTCAATCCGATTTTGTCAGTCATAGAGCCTTCGCTGTAAACAGTGTTTGTGAGTCGATGCAGCAACACAAAACACTACACATGTGTCGCTGCAGCGACAAATAATACTCGGAGGGGGTCATTCCACGCCAAATCATCCAGCCAAAAGTAGACTTGTCACCCAAGGTTTTCTGATTTTAATAAAATTTTGCATGGATAATATATACATATAGATAAGAAGAAATCCAAAATTTTATCTCATTCTTACCAAGGGCTTCAGAGATACGGCCATTTTAAGTTTCACACAAATTCAGTTTCCGAGGCTTATTTTTGCGCTAAACTGAAATGCATATATTCTCGTCTTTCTATGTAAAAAGGACAATTTTGAAGATATGGGCTTCAAATTTTACTTATATATCCAAAACTTAATGCAGAATCATATTACACATGTGAAATGATAACTATTACCTATTATCACCCAAAAAAAATTCCTAAATACAAATAATTAGATTTTTCCGAAATCGGAACATTGAGTTACAATAGGTTTCATAACAAAAATCTCTCTCCAGATAAACCTATATATCACTGGAAAGAGGATAAAATTATCTTTCAAATGGTATAATAACATGAGTGGGGTTTTGAGTATTAACATTGTTATCACACGTGAAAGTCAAAAATTAAATTTGATTAAGCTAAACATTTTATTTGATGCCGAATATGTATGATGAACTTATATAATACAAAAGCTTCATCAATTTAATATATGTTTGTACAAATGACTAGAAATCTAAAAATATGAAACAAAATATTGGGTCCTTAAGTTGTTATTTTTGTATGAATTAAATGTTTACTTATAAAAAGCCCTAACTAAATCGTTCTATATCCTACATTACTTTTACCTAAATAAAGGCTAATTATTGCTTTACAAGCAATTATAATTACATTTTATGCAAAATTTATAAGTTTACCACTCTCGATAACAAATAAAAAAATATGCATTATTAATTTTTATAGGTTAAACTTCAATATTAAATTATATGTTAAAAAAATAAAAATAAAATTTTATGACATATTTAATACACAATCAATGTTTGTAACCAGAGTTTATACCAGTGAATGTGACCAGTGTCTGTGTGTGTTGGTGTGTTTGTCACTCCTGTGATGATATGAAACATGAAACATTCAAGTCTAAACATGAAAGGCTTGTTTCACATCTATCCGGCATGCCGTTAAACCGACTTCTAACCGGCACTGGCATGGGTGCACCTTTCACGTTACGCCGACACCGGCACTCTGGCAGTTGTACTCCAGCTTGTGAAACTTGTGTGTCGTAGGGATAGAAATGGAGCAATTGCAATGATACTTCAAAATTACTTTTATTGAAACTGTATTTATATTTGGATTATTTTTTTTCTATTTCATTCAATTTGAATTTGAGTAAAATTTAATTCAATGTTGTGTAATAAAAAAAAAAAAATAATAAAATTGAGTAAAAATTCAATTTAATTCAATTCTGCTCTTAAACTAAATTAACAAGTAGTTCAATGTCTATTTCCGACATGACCAAAACTTTGGGAACAAATAGGCCTAACCAAAAGTAATACTCTTAAAATAACTACAAACAACTGAACTAAAAGTTTACTCGGTGCACCTGACAGACGGCAGGTGACCGGTTATATGTGAACAGTCACATTGGGCCGCTACACCCACTACTCCAGCCGGCTTGTTTACCTGACACCGGCAGCCGGCCTTCGCCGAGGGGGTACCCGGCATCCCTCGACTTATACACGGCAGCCGGGCAAGTGATTTAACTGACCACAACACATGCCGTGCATATGTGAACAGTCCCATATACTTCTTCACCCCATTGCCGGTTAAACGTTGAAAAATGTTTATCATGGAGAGTATTGCTGCACCAAGTCAAGTGAGAACTAATTTGATCTGTACAGTATGTAAACTGTCAGACTCTCCTTGTGAAAATTTTACTTTAACACAAGAAAATAATGTTCATTTTAGGCCTATTTTTGAAAATCTTTCAAATGAAGAACTAGAAACATAAGGTAGCACACAAATAATCAATATAATAAAAACGATTCAATTTGTTCTCATAATTTTTGTTACTTTTTAAAATAAAAAAAAAATCATGCTGTGACCCATTTAAAAAACGTGTGGTATCCTTGACAAAGATTTAAGAGCAATTTCTTTAGAGAAGGCAAAAGAAGTTAAAGTACTTAAAGACATAACTTTAGTGCCAGGAAAGCTTTTGTGCAGCAATTGTAGAAATTGAATGTTGTAAACACTGGTTCAAAAAATGAAGAAAATTCTACATTTCATGATAGTGACGAAGATATTGACCAAGAGTTTACAAAAAAATTACAAAAAATTTACCACAAAAATAGGCTGTATTTGGTTTTGTTTTACGTTTCAATCAAGTTGTTTTCTTTTGACTTTGACGTGTAATAAAAATGTTAATACTCCAAACCCCACTCTTATTTTTATAACATTTGAAAGATAATTTTAAACACAACACACCAACACATACAGACACTGGTCACATTCACTGGTATAAACTCTGGTTACAAACACTGATTGTGTAGGCCTACCGTATTAAATATGTCATAAAATTTTATTTTTATTTTTTCAACACATAATTTAATATTGAAGTTTAATCTATAAAAATTAATAATACATATTTTTTATTTGTTATTGAGAGTCGTAAACTTATAAATTTTGCATAAAATGTAATTGTAATTGCTTTTAAAGCTATATAATAAGCCTTTATTTAGGTAAAAGTAATGTAGGATATAGGACGATTTAGTTACGGCTTTTTATAAGTAAAAATTTAATTCATGCAAAAATAACAACTTAAGGACCTAATATTTTGTTTCATATTTTTAGATTTCTAGTCATTTTTACAAACATATATTAAATTGATGAACCTTTTGTATTATTTAAGTTCATCATACATATTCGGCATCAAATAAAATGTTTAGCTTAATCAAATTTAATTTTTGACTTTCACGTGTGATAACAATGTTAATACTCAAAACCCCACTCATGTTATTATACCATTTGAAAGATAAATTTATGCTCTTTCCAGTGATATATAGTTTTATAGGTTTATCTGGAGAGAGATTTTTGTTATGAAACCTTTTGTAACTCAATGTTCCGATTTCGGAAAAATCAAATTATTTGTATTTAGGAATTTTTTTTGGGTTATAGTAGGTAATAGTTATCATTTCAATTGTATTATATGATTCTGCATTAAATTTTGGATATATGAGTCAAATTTGAGGCCTCTAGCTTAAAAATTGTCCATTCTACATAGAAAGACGAGAATACATGCACGCTCCCTTAGCGTCAAATTGGACCTCGGAAACTAAATTCGCTCAAAACTTCAAATAGCCATATCTCTGAAACCGTTTGACATAATGAACTGAAATTTTGGATTTTATCCTATCTAAATGTCTAAATTATGTGTACAAATTTTCATGAAAATCTGTGACTAGTGGGTTACAACCCCTGGATGACTTGACATGGAATGGCCCGAGGGTTAAATTCGATAGTTTCAATCGATATTAAGCATAGCCCAGTTAAGAAACTGTAGGTAACTTACCCTTACATTTTTTCACAGAGGATACACCCGTCCGGTAACTGGACGTGAATTAGGCGTCTGGTAGTTACTGCCATAACCTAACCTAACCAACCAAACTTGCTGATACTTAATGAAAAAATTGAATGAAGGTTAAATTCTGTTTAAAAAATAAAATTATAAATGCCAAAAATTCTATCAAAAGATGTAGGCCTACATACAGTTAGAAGAAATGGCATTCAAAGCAAAATCTTTGAAAAAAAGTAAAAATTACCGATTGGATTCGAACCAGTGACCTCTTGCATATCAGCCGAGCACTCTATCCACTACACCACGAACACCGATGGCTGTACATCGTATCGTTGTGAAAATGGCGTTCCGGGCCCCCACAATCGGTGACGTCACTGCCGGACGCCTAATCCATGCCCGGTTACCGGACGCGTATCCTCTGTGTAATTTTTTGGGATTGTTGGCATTTTAGTGAGGTAATCATCGACTTAGGCCTACCTAAACATTCATTTACTAACTTAAAAATAGAGCCTATGATAAATCTTTATTTTAATTAAAAGCATAGGCTTACCGGTACTTTGGGTAAGATTTACCCTTTTCTTACCTTAAGTAGCCTGTTCTTAGTCATTACAAAATGTTATTTACGTAGATTGTGAAAATAGGTTCAAGGTACTGTAGCCTATGAAACCTTTTTAAAAAGTATTAAGGTAGATTACTGAGTAAAGATTCAAGATTGATGAATTTAAAAGACTTTAGTTATAGGCTAACTCTTATTATAGCAAAAATCACTTAAACTGACATCTTGTATTGCAGGAATGACGTGAATTCAACTTATCCTTCTTGAGCTTGTCATCCATTATCTGCTGCAAAATGAAACTAATCAACATGGAATTGTTGCCAATGAAGGCACACTACTTCTTTTTTAATGCAGGTAACTTAAAATCTATGATAACTTATAAATACACACATCTTCATATCTGGTACATAATTATATCAACCTCTGGACCTCACCTGAAATTAGTATTTTATTTTTATTGTAGGCCTATAACCTACGTCCATTGGTCATTTCTGAATAAGAAAATAAGTTTTGGGTAGGCCTAATTATATTGATCACCCACGTCTCGCTGAAATTATATTATTTTTTTATTATTCTTATGCTAAATAATGTCCTGAATTCAAAAATGATTGTAATTTTCCCCGAAAATGGCGGCCATGCCTTAGAATCTGTGTTGGAATTTTCAGGAGATTCTCTGAGAAAGAATTTTTGAGTATATTTAGGGAAAGATCTGTAATTTTTCAGGGACAATTTTGAGAAATAATATTTCAAAGTGTACATTACAAGTAATTGTCAGTCAGTGTTGAAATGAACCTATGCCTGGATGGCTGATTATGGTCCTCGCTTGCCTTTGAGCAGAACAGATATCGTTATTCTTACGAAGAAACGTATTGAAACCATCATCCCGCTACGATTGGGGAACTTAGTTGTCCAATGGTTTGATAAGCCTCTTTCAACAATGAGTATGTTCACAAACCCACAAATGTAATAAAACATTGCCACAGTTTTATCGTAAAGCTAATACCTTGTCTCAGATTTATAATGGTATCTTTGTTTTGTAAAAAAAAAAAAAGAAAAATTACTTTTAGGCTACTTATTACTTATTTCATCTCTTCAAATAAAAATTATTCACACCTCTATGGAATATAATTTATTATTCCATAAAGGTGAGAAAACACAAAAAGTTGCCCCCTGGTGGGGTTTGAATGAATTTAATTTATTTTTAATTAGACTTATGAGGACATGCAATCACACAGAGCCGCACAGTGGAATAAAAGATGTTATGAGTGTGGGCCCGTGCAATTTGAGTTACCTCAGAAGTCCATTGGGGGACTGTGAGAGATCAGGCAGATGTCCTCCTTCAAACACCTTGTTGAGCTTAATACTATCACTTCTTATTGCCTAATAAATATGCTTGTTTAATACTTTTTGAAAGAAACGTATTTAACTGGTGAATGATTTTAATATGAATTGATAATTCTGTAAAAGTTAAAATATTGCAAACTATAAAGATTGAAATATAGCCTACTGGTTGAAAAATCTATTTGTATTCAAAGATATTTTATAAAAATATGATTACCAAGGTTTTATGTAAAACTTTGTTCGGTTAAGCCGATTATTCTTAAATTTCACCAATTTGGTGTTAAAAATATGAACTAGACACAGGCAAATGAAAAGATAATGTTTTGTAACAATAATGTATTTTAACCAATGTGGTAAGCCATATCATACAATAAAAATTGGATGCATTTACACTTTTTGACACACAAGGATACAATGGTGATATCAAATGGAGAATATTGTTTGTGAACTTTTGACTCTGTGATCGTCGCTTCAAGCAATGCAATGTCTCGGGAACTGAGAAAGAACAATATTTAACCCCTTCGCTTACAACGACGGCGATCCGCCGTCGCGCTCCCGTTAGCCATTGTGTGAAGCGACGGCGAATCGCCGTCCGCTATTAAAACCTGTTTGTGCCGAGTTAGTTCCCCAGAAATCCAATAGATCGCATATGCTTCTTGTTCTATGATTTCCAGGCTTTCTTTTGGTTATATTTTCGTCATCTCAGTCCAGTCCAATCGGAAAAAAAACTGAAGTTGAAATGGTGCAACTTAGCAGCTGACGACGTCTACACTGGTTTCACAGCTGATACGTTGTTGTGTTTACTTCGACGATGTAAACATTGTGTTAGAGCCTTGTTTTACTTTATTATTTTATTGAAAAGTGTAGTTATCTTATAAAATAAGTTATAGAATTTACTTAGTGTTAGTTTTTATCAGTATTTTACTTTTTCGTCGTTATAATGACTGAGTTATTAGGCCTATCATGTCGTGTTTCACTTCGTCGTGATAAAGATTGAGCTACAGTATCTTGTTTTACTATATTATTCAATTGAAAAGCTTTTGTATAATACGATGAGTCTTCAAAATAACTTGGTATTCGTGGATGAATGTGGAAAAGAGTTAGATGAAAGTGACATCATAAAACTTATAGGGGATTGTGACAGTGACAGTGATTGTGACTTGTTTGAGGAGAGTGGTTGGAGTGATGATGATGATTTGGAAGGGAGCAGAATTCAAGTGAGTAATAAGTCTAATACGCCTATTGATTATGAGACCACAGTTTCCCCAGAACATAATACTAATTGTGTTAGGCCTAGGCCATTAGAAAGTGACCAGTTGTTGCTTGAACAGCCTTCTTGCAGCTATGCTAGGCCTATGACCCCTCCAGATGCCCTTACTGTCCAATATAATTCAGATTTGTCTAGTAGGCCTGAAATATTTGATCAGCATGTATCTTCTCCATCACGTGATGAAGAATTGCCTAAATCAGTCCAGTTTCTTGATCGGTTATACCGCGGTACTATGAGCGCGCCTTCTCTCTCGCCTACACCGAGTGAGGAAGCTGACGACCCTGGTTTCCCTGACTCTAGGCCTATAAATGATATAGATAGTGGCAGGCATAGGCCTATGACCCCTCCAAATGTCCAATCTGATTCAGATTTGCCTATTAGGCCTGAATTATTTGACCAGCATGCATCTTCAATCGTGCCTGCCCTCTCACATACACCGAGTGAGGAAGCTGACGACCCTAGCTTTCCTGACCCTAGGCCTAAAAGTAAACCTGTTAGGGGCAGGTCTAGAGGAAGAGGTAGGCCTATAGGAAAAAAAGCTATTTCACAACCATCTAAGCCTACTAAAAGGTCCAAAACTCAAACTAGTAACGATACAGCTCCACCAAAAAAGAAGAAAAAGGAGGGTTGGCAGTGGACCAGTACCATAGAAAGTAATATAATAAATAAAATCCCTTTTACTGGTTGTCCTGGTGTTAGAGCAAGTTTGGCTAGAAGTTTAGGCTCAGCTCCCTCTGAATTAGATGTTTTCAATGCGTTTCTTGATAATGACTTTTGGCAACATGTTGCAATAGAGACTAATAATTATGCCAAAGAAACAATTAAGAAAAAGAACGAAGCAGGCGGGGTAGGAAAAACTATATACTCAGAATGGTTTGACACAACTGCAGATGAGATGGCTTGTTTTTATACACTGTGTGTCCTTATGTCGCTTGTAAAAAAAAGAACCATACAATCATACTGGTCGCCTAATGCTGTAACTGAGACCCCTTTTTTTCGTAAAGTGATGCCATTCCGCCGTTTTTTGCTACTGTCCACATTTTTCCACCTTACAGACAATAATAGGAAACCTGTGAATGATAAACTGTGGAAGTTAAGGTACGTTATTGAGTACATGAACAGGAAGTTTTCCCATCTGTACATACCTGATGAAAACATAGCTGTCGATGAGAGTCTTATGAAGTTCCGAGGGAGGTTGGGCTATGTCCAATTTAATCCCAAGAAGAGAGCCAGATTTGGCATAAAGTTTTACAAGTGTTGTGAATCTGGAAGTGGTTATTGTTCTAAATTTAAGATCTATACTGGAGCTGAAGTCAAAGAAAATGTACCGGTTGAAGAAGGAAGTGGGGATTCTACACAGGAGGAAAAGCTGTTAACGAGTGAGGCGATAGTCGTTGAAATGACAAAAGATTTGGCAGGAAAAGGACATACTCTGACAATTGATAATTGGTACTCCTCACCTCTTCTCTTCTATAGACTTAAGCAAATAGGTTTCAATGTAATTGGAACAGCTAACTGGTGGAGATCAAACATGCCAGAGAGCTTCAAAGAGGGTAAACTTAAGTTGGGCGACTACGAGACAGCCTATAGCCACGATATGTTAGCAGTAAGGTGGCAGGACAAGAAGCAAGTTTGCATTTTGTCTACCTTTCATCAAAAAGCTGACAAAAGATCAACTGGCAAGAAAGACAGAGTTACCCAAGAAATTATAACAAAGCCAGAACCAGTGATCTACTATAATCGTTCAATGGGTGGAATTGACCGCGAGGATCAGCAATTAGCGTCGTTTCCTAGTATGAGGAGGTATGCTAAGGGATACAAGAAGATCTTCTTTTACATAATGGACATTGGCCTTTTTAACTCTTATGTAGTGTTCAAAAAATTAACCAGAAAAAAATTGGGGTTTAGTGAGTTCAAGGAGAGGTTTGTCAAGCAAATGTTTGAGTCGCGACAACTGCCACCGTACAATCGAAGAGGACGATCATCCAACTCAGAAACACCTCTGAGGCTCCAGGCAGCAACTTGGGGACATTTTCCTAGGCCTATTCCTCCAAATGAAGTCAAACAAACACCTTCAAGAAGATGTAAGGTGTGTAGTGCCCAGGGAAAGCGCAGTGACAGCCGATGGGAGTGTGAGCTCTGCCTTGTCGCACTTCACATGCCAGAGTGTTTCAAGGCATACCACACCAAAATGAACTTTGCTTGACATTTGGTGAGTTTTTATAAGTGTCATACAGTATTATAGACTAGTTCCAAAACATATATGAGCCCTATGTAGCTAAAAATTACCAATAAAAAAGTTTTTTTTAATTTTTTAATTTTTTAATTTTATTTTTATATGGTATAATAAAAAATTATAGTTATATATTTTTGGGAAATATTTATATATTTTGAATCTACATTTAATTTTGAATAAGAAAATAATAATATCTTGCATATAAATAGTAAATGTTGCCTGAAAAAAAATTAAATCAGAAATGAATGAAACTAGCCACAACAAATTCGTTTGTTTTGGCCTAGGCGGGTAAAAAAAAAATCATAAGTGAATGGGTTAATATTTTGGGATTTTGGATTACCAGACTCCTCAAGGTATTCCTTTTATTAACAACTGGCCAGCTGACTAATGAAACCAGGGAATATTCTGTAGGTTTGTGAAATATACACTTCTGCACAGTGCAATGGGGCCAATGGACTTCTGAGTCGATTATTTGATTGTTTATTTAAAATTGATTTTTACTGAATTTAATAGGAGTCTATCCTTGTAACCCTTGTAACTTCCTAGCCTTCAACCGAGAACGATGCTTTGTTTTTCCTTAGTGTTCTAACTGTTCAAAAATATTATAAAATATGAAATACAAAATGCAATAATTAATTATAATGATGATTGTAGAAATAGACCTTTACATAGAACATAACATTTAATCCTATATCACAGATAACCATTTCCCTTAAATTAATTGGTTTTTCAGAAATTGACATTTGCGATCGATTTAATTCATGAACGAATTTCCTCACGAACGCAACAATCTATCTGGCAATTTCAACTGTCTAGACTTAAAACTAATAAAACACACCCCCAATTGCAATTCGGTGAAATTTTGAGAATTGCGATCATTTTGATGCACGTACAATTTTCACCCGAACGCGAATTTCCGAGCTACCGTACGAATAAGATAATGATAAAAATTGTCCTACACAAGGGAAACGCGACCTTCGTTCACAGTGGTGCAACTCCGAGTGCTTTTGCACACAGCCCAGTTTGGGTCCTTCGCTCTCATATCAATCCGCGTTACGTCATGGTTGGACTGACCTGTCCGTTGCCTTGACGCGGACCTTGAGATTTAAAATCGGCACAGTAAATGATTTGATATCTAAATTAACCTGCACCAAGTAGTTCTGATAAAGGTTCTGGAACGCTAACTTCACTTTCTGTAAAATGTTGGAATGACATCTAGACTTTTAAGTTGAAAAGGGGAATTACTAACAATCTGTCATGTAGCTGTGATGTGTAGTTTCAAAGTATGAATCAGATAGGCCTAGTCAATATAACTTGTTGATGACTCTTCCTTGTGATGCTGAACATTTTCGATAATATTTGTGTGAGGAAAATATCTATTTTTTTTTTAATTTTATTTGAAGACCAATACATGTACGTTTATCAGTTTACTGAGATTGAAGTTTATTATTTCATAAAATTATTCCTGGCTTATTAAGAAGCCATGTGATGGGCAGCGTCTAGTGTATTCAAATCATAATGCATATGATTCTGACTTAATTTGCTTAGTCAAATCGTTCATAAAACTAAAAATCTGAAGTTGTATCTTAAAAAAAGATGTGAGTAATGCTGTTGTGTTCTCAAAAAGTGCTGCAAATAAGATTGAGTAGGTACGGTACCGGTATTTAAATTTTTTACTGGGCAAAAGAGATCGAAACTGTTGTATTTAACTTTTTAAAGTCAGGAACAGAATATTTATCTTTGAATTATCACTCGAAGGATGATGTGTTATGTAAAACGTCTACTGTTTCGGATCGGGCTGAAATTTGGCATGATGATAGCTCACATTCCCGATTAACATATAGGCATATTTTTATCCCAAAAATCCTTTTGGGCTCCGCCCCAGTGGCTCTGGAGTTTCCCATGTTAACCTTATGAGAAATGAAATTATTGAATCTTAACAGCTGTTTCAATTAAACAAGTTGGTTCTGTTCTGTGACGTTCAATAGCATTAAAGTTACAAGGATTACCAACAGGGTGCAGCACTAGCACTATTATTTCTTTTACATTTATGACAACAGCAAAAGGTGAGTGAGCGTAGCGAACGAACTTCAACCTGGAGGCGAGTGAGCGTAGCGAACGAGCTAACCTGAAGGCAAGTGAGCGTAGCGAACGAGCTAACCTGAAGGAAAGTGAGCGCAGCGAACGAGCTCCAACCTAAAACCGAAAAAGAACCGAAATTTCTTAAACCATGTCCTCACTCATAACTGCTATAAGCATTTGATACTTATATGCCAACCCCGTACGAAGGACGGGTACTCTGCTAGTACTATTATAAAGAAGAGGTGGTGTCTGTGTGTGTGTGTGTTTGTGAGGTAATCTCAAAAACTAATGAACCGACTGGGCTCAAATTGCTAATTATTAGTAGATTGACAATTTTTAGACATTTTTTGGCTGTGATTGGCCTACGTTTTTCTCAAATTTGGTGGTGTGAGTGGAAATACAAAAAAATGTACCTATTTGTATTTCTACTTATTGATTTATACTTAAAAACCCACAAAATAATAATTTCAGTGAAGAAAATAATTTGATATTTAGTCTTTACCAACAAATGTATGATTAATCAAACGGAAGTTTTTAACTATGCAAATCATTTTGGTCTTATTTTGGCATCTTTATTTATACTTGTAAGATTTTAAGATGGTCTTAGCCTATATTCATTTCAAGTCATTAACTGATCAGGTCGTTAAAAGTGACTTAGGCCCTAAACAAAATCTTAGAACCAAAGATTACTGAACAAAGATATCCAAATCAACAAAATTCCAGTAATTTAAATTGATGATAGGGATACTATCTTACTATCTACAGGAAGTTAAGCTCAGACAATTAAATATATTTTTGATTCATCAACGCCTTCAAGTAATAATTAACTGAAAAAGTTGTTTGCTGGGTTTAATTTGTTGTTTCAGTTTTCAGTTTTACCGAAAACTTGAAAATAAAGTATACTTATAATCTTATCGATTAATTTAATTAAATTTTAGCGAATTTCCCATATAGAGAATAAGGTATTACCGTAGATCTCATGGTAAGACCTAGACCCCGGGGACAGATTTACTTTTTTGTTTTGAGGTCCCCAGAGGCCAAAAACACCCTCCGTGTGTATCCGTTAGTGTGATAACGCGAGCAAAAATCATCCGATTTCAATGAAATTTGGTACAAACGTGTAAACCTACGTTTATTTGAACAAGTTCATGAACCAGCATGATCGGACTATTGGAACGGGGGTTTATGGGGTAAAAATTGGTTTTTCTAATTTTTTGCAAAAAAAATTTATAATTTCTTTCCAAACCATTTTGTAGAGCATAAAAAAAGAAATGATTTTGAATATTGAAGCATTGTTGTATGTAAAACGGTTATGGAGATAATTAAACAATTTTTTATTTAAAATCCCCGTGTTATTCTTATGAAAATACGCACCTAGGTGGCGTCCCCATCTCAACGATTGATTGATTGATTGATTTCCTTCAAATGACTAGTGACTTATTTTATGGGGCACACCAAGGCATTGGCAACAGTAATTAGCTTAGGGTGACGTCAGGGGTAAAGTTTTCTATCACCTGACCAACGGATCAACGCCACATTGTTTCTTAATCTGTGCTCAGATGGGTCCTAATAAACAGGATTAAAAAAGGCTCCCCAGTTGGAAAATAATCTGTTACAATGTTCATATTCATAGTTTTTATCACTATATTCATAGTTTTTATCACTTTGACACTGCTAATTTGATTATTGACAGAAGGGGACATCCAATTCCCATTTAAGTTTTAAAATGAAAATGCAGTTGAACTGGAACACTGACAGATTGTGCTGATTACAATTATGTATTTCTTTGTTGAATACACAGAACGTGTTAACCAAGCTAAATTTAAAGCACACGTTGCGTGAACTATTGCATTTTTTTCATCAGGTAGCCTATCATAGTGCCAAACACTAAAAAAAATAACTTTGACAGGAGCACGATCTGTGAGAGGCTTATTCAACTGTTCTACTTGAATATAAGATTGGCTACTGCTGGAGGATGTTTACTTCAGTATCCAAATGTATTGATGTAGAGCCCTTGTTGCAGGAACGTCACCTATTGTTCCGTTCATTCCCACACTGGCCAAGCAGCTAGGGTTCTCCTCCGTGGTCGTTGGTTCCCTCTTCACAGTGTTACCAATTATGGGAATGATCGTCAAACCCACCATGGGTGCCATTGCTGACAGGTTAGTTCATTGGTTGAATAAACTTATAGTTAACAAAAATATTTTTTAAGGTTTATAATACACTTCTTAGATGTAGCAACTGACTTCCAACTAACTGTAGGTGTCTGCTGTAAACAAGATTGGCACCCTTAAATGCCTCTCATGCGTATTAAAGATTGTTTATACCTCTGATGTTATCTCTTGTATCAATCAATGTAAGAACTGAGAGCTTTCAAAACAAATCTTCTATGAAGTAAATAAGTTTTATTTTAGAAGGTACTACCTATTCTGTTTTAACTTTAACCCTTAGCATACATATTAGTTTTCAGGTTAAGTTGTAATTAATTTTGGTAATGGTTAGTACGTAAATCTTTAAAGCGGTTTACTGTACCGCATTCAAACAGTAAATAATCAATAATTGTTACATTGTATATTGTTCAGGTAAAGTTGGAATAAGCAGAACTAAGGCCTATACTCACCAAAGGGTTTTGACAGGTTTAAGTGCCAGAAATTCCTGTTCTTGGGTTTCCTTGCATTGACAATCGTCAGTTTCTTCCCACTGATGTTTGTGCCGCCGCTCCCATCACAAGTAGACGTTGAGCTACATTGTGCCGAGGAGTCCAACCTTAAAATTTGCGGGACTGACGGATGCATTGTAGACAGATTGGTGGCCGATGGAGCTAACAACGCTACCATCATGTGCAAGGTATGTGTGTTACTACTTCAGGGCTTCCATCGGCCATGGAAACCTTGAAAAGCTTGAATTATATATGAATTCTTGTGACCATGAAAAAAGGATGAATTATGCATAAGTTTCTCCATTGGACTAAAAAATTTCAAAATCATGAAAAATGATTTAACCAATATCAAAAAAATGGTCAAATAAAATGTAGTTGTGAAAACAAAAACAAAGATAATACTGTCTGGAGAGGATATTGAACAATTTCCTATACCAGAAACAATTTGTGTAGTTAATAAAACAGAATTTTTAGACTCTGACGCCTGATTTTTTAAGTTGTTTCTGCTATAGCGAATTTCCGTATAGGAAAGTAGCTATGGTAGGTCACTTATGAGTATGTCTCATGGTAAGACCTAGGCCCGGGACCGATTTACTTTTTAATTTTGATGTCCCCAGAGGCCAAAAACACTATTTGTTCAAATTTGTATATATTGAAACATGACTGAGTTCCCAGACCCCAAAATGGTACGTGGAACTTTTACCAAGATTCTGTGCTCATGAGAGATCTGCAGGTGTTCAAAAAATACAACTGAAAAGTGATTAACATCTTTTATTACCAACTCAATTAAAAATATTAACAAATATGCGCCCTTAAACAACAGCGAAATAATATATACAAATTGGTACAAGGCTTAGAATGTAAATCAATACCAGTGTTAGGCCTAAATCATTTACCAAAACATTTAAAACATTTATGTATATATAAACTTTACCAAAAGTTGAAGTTCAAGTTTAAGTTTAAGGACCAAGCTGGTAACTAGAAGAAAATCCTTACTTTAAGTTAGGTTAGGCCTACTCGGAAAAGGTTTAGGACAATGATAAATTTAAAAATATGAATCTTAAAAGGCAAGAAATTGAAAATATTACATAAAACAGACGTTGAATTGAAATGACCTTACAATGAAATCATTTAAAAATAGTATTTGACCAAAATATCAATAACAAGTTGCGTTTAAAGAGAAACGTTCGAACAACCTTACAGTTCAAAATTACACTCAACATTGACATGAAAATATTTAAATAGCAACATAAGACAATTATACACAAATATACACTAACATCAGAATAGAATTTTAATTTAAACAGTAAGAAATAGAATTTTTTTAAATGGCAAAAATTGTGGGGAAGAATTTAGTACTGGCGTGAACCGAAATGAAATTTAGAACAATTGGGCCGAAAGTTTCCCCGTTAGAACAGAAATTTTTAGCCTATTACTAACATAACATGGTACATACACAAAATAATGAAATAACAAGGAAATGTGACACCCTACTAAATACATGAATTCTTGTAGCTTTTAAAAAAAAAACTCGTAGACCCGTGATATAAATAATGTATTCTTGTTGACTTTTGTTAGTTCCAGTTCCACAACTCAACTCGCAGCGATAGCGAAATAAAAACATTTAATTTGAAACAGTAAAACACAAGGGGATTATTAGTCTGTAGTTTAGTCCAGAAATAAGAAGTAGGCCTAGTTAGGGAAACACTAAGCTCAAATTTGCTAGGCTACAGAGTTTAAGAAATTGAAACGGTAAAACTTTAAATTGGGGAAAAACTTGATATAAATGAACTGTTCTTGAAGGTAGGCTGAATGCAAACGTTGGAATAATAATGATAACATGGAGTAGATAGCACCTGGTTTGTAGAGGTGAAGAAGGCCAAAGTTCTCGTAGAATGTTTCTGGGTGAAGTCCTTCCGCTGCGAGTTGGTTGTGGTTAGGCCTGGTTTAGTCCGGGGGCGAAGCCCTCGTCTTGCTCCGAACTAGGTCAGGATCAGGAGGCATGATGTGTCCGCTGCTGTCGGTCCAGTACAGGAGCCCTTTAAAATTACACAGGCCTACTTAAAAGTTGAAAATAATCAGTATTTCAGAATATTATCAAACCTAACCCTTTCAAGGAATATAGACTTGGTCTTTCGGGAGTTTACGGCAGAGCTAAATTTACATAACACTTTAAGTAAAATTTTAAATCTCTGTTAGTCATGGTTAAACAAATAATCTCTATTGCTTTTCTTGGCTTAACAAAACAATACATATTTTCATTCAGTTTTCTGTTACTAATACTAATACAATTTCCAGCCTAGGCCTAGCCTGTGGATTTTGTTAAAAGGAAAAACTAACTCTTTCACTTTACTTTAGTTTGGAAAACCTGTAAACACAAACAAATGACGACTCAGAACAACACAAATAATTAAAAACAACAAATTTACCAAAGTCGAACACGTGTGTCCTGAACACCAACATGAAATTTTCCTGTCTGTGACCAGACAAAAACTAACTTTAAGCACAAAATTTTTGACAACTACAATTTTAAACATTTGACAAAACAAGTTAAACAATTTAAACAACTTTAAAAGACCTTATAAACATCATTTTACACAAATATAGAGAAAAAGGACAAATCTCTTGTGAACGCTTTCAAGAACAGACAAAATGTTTGAGGGAAAAAATGGCTAAGTTTAAAAATGAAAAAACGGACAATTAATCTAATACAATGATTTGACATACCTGGCTTGGTGTCAAAAACAAATTTAAAATTGCATTTTATGAAGGTCGAACAAAATGAACTTGGAAAATCTTCTTTCTTGAGTCTCCATAGTGCCGGTAAAATTTGGAACGTCAATCTTGGTGGACGATTTCAAAGAGAGAGAACGTCTCCAAGCAAATCGGAGAAGAAGGGGAGTAAAGACAAAGTGGACTCGCCCACGGCCTTTGGCGAGCGTCGGCGTACAGAGCTTCTGCCGCAATATGTACTATAAGAAATACTCTCCTTTCTCAAACTGAGCCGACTGACACGGCTCAACCTCCCACCCCAAAGGAGACATCAGGCTCAAAATTTTCAAACAGGTAACAAGTGATAACTGAAGTTTCATAATGTTTTCCAGAATAGGTGAACTGGGGTTATCAGCGCTGATAGATGTTTGTATAGAATAGAGAGAGATGTAGAAAACTTCAGAGAGAACGTAGTCTTGAGGGTGATCAGTCCTAAGACACACTATTCTTATTTACTTTCACTTCCTGAATCAAACATCGCATCCCCGGTGTAGGGCTTTAAATGTGAAATATGAGCCTTCCTAAACTTCTCTTCGGTAGTGGGGTCGACCAGCATAGCAGTAACAGGTGACAAAAATTTAGAAATTCTTAGAGGTCCAGTCCACCTATAGCACAGTTTTCCAGCACGTTTCTCCACTGCTGAACTAAGGGGATGGGCTAAGCAAAAAACAAGTTGTCCAATCTTGAAAGGGTTCTCTTTTCTTCCTTGATTATATCGATCCCGCTGTCTCTCGTGGGCTCGCTTTAAATTCCGTCTAGCGGCTGACCACAGGTTTTTGACATCCGGGGTTGGTATGGAGGGTAACAAATCAGTGATTTTCCAAACATTTGACAAAGGGTTATTTGGTTTGAATCCAAACATGAGTTCGAAAGGTACCGCCTTATGGCCTTCATGGAGAGCAGTGTTGAAAGCTAGTTGTAGCCATCGTAGGTTCTGATCCCAGGTGTCTTGCTGTTCTGCGTGATACGCAATGAGCGCTGACTTCAAATTTCTGTTAAATCTTTCTGCATGAGAGGGCTGGGGGTAATAGGGAGAAGTGGTAAAATGGTGTATTCCCTGACCGAAACACATCCTCTTGAATAAATGGGACCTGAACTGAGGTCCGTTGTCGGAAACCAATTTCATAGGATTACCAAAATGTTGAAACAAACGAGTTTGTAGAATTTCTATGGTGAGTCGGGCTGTAGCTTTCCTCATGGGGAATAACCACACAAATTTCGTAAATGCATCGACTGCTACAAGAAGAGTAGTATTTCCAGTCTTGCTACGAGGAAAAGGTCCAACATAGTCGATAAATATCTTTTCCATGGGTCTTTCAGCAACTTCCGAAGCTAGTAGGCCTAGTCTGGTATTTTGCGCAGGCTTACTAAGAGAGCAAAGATTGCAGTTCCTAACCCTGTTAGCGATATCTCGGTCCATACCCTTCCATATATATTCCTGGCGAATCTTGGAAATAGTTTTTAATATTCCAAGATGTCCTCCCACTGGTGATTGGTGGAAATATGAGAAAACCATTGGGATGAGATGGCTTGGCAAAACAACTTTAGGACTTCGATTTCCCCTCTGAGGGCGG
The DNA here is from genome assembly GCF_028750875.1 of Macrosteles quadrilineatus. Taxonomy (NCBI): domain Eukaryota; kingdom Metazoa; phylum Arthropoda; class Insecta; order Hemiptera; family Cicadellidae; genus Macrosteles; species Macrosteles quadrilineatus. The sequence continues at coordinate 56,462,582 of NW_026542598.1, read as the reverse complement.
CAACAAACAACTCCCTTGGACAATAAATACGGTGGATAAACTTCTCCATTTTCAAGCCTATTTAGGATTTCCACAATTTCTGGATCTTCTTGTTGATGTTTTTGAAGTGCAGTGAAAGCTAAAGGGAAATCAGAGAGTAACATATTGCAGGTAATAGTTGTATTTTGAGAATCACCTTTCTCCTGAATAAACATGCGAGACAAGGCATCAGCCACTACATTTTGCGTTCCTCTAATGTGCTGTACTTTGAATTTGAGTGCGGACAGTTTTACGACCCATCTGCCTATCTTTCCTAATTGACGGGGATGAGCAAGTAACCAAGAAAGTGCTTGATTGTCCGTTTCGAGAAGAAATTCTGAGTGTTCCAAATACCTACGAAATTTATCAACGGCAAAAACAACAGCCAAACATTCCAATTCATATATCGAAGACGCCTTCTTCTCTTGAGGGCTTAGTGTCCTAGAAGCGAAAGCAATTGGTTGTCTAGTGCCATCCACTTCTTGTTGGAGTACGGCACCGAGTGCCTGAGATGAAGCATCAGTTTGAAGGATGAAAGGTTGTGAAAAATCCGGTACCTTTAACACTGGTGGAGACATGATAGCTTCCTTAAGTGCACAAAATGACGATTCCTGCTCCTTGCCCCAAATAAATTTAGCTCCTTTTTTCCTTAAAGAATTCAGAGGTACTGATAAATCTGCAACATTTGGAATAAATTTTCTGTAGAATCCCACCATTCCAAGAAATCTTGCGATGCCCTTAGCGTCTCGTGGTTTAGGGAAATCTCTAATTCCTTGAGTCCGAGCGGGGTCAATGCTCACACCTTTGGCAGAAACCAAATGACCTAAGAAGGATATCTCTTCACGGGCGAATTGCACCTTTTCCGGATTAACAGTTAGTCCGGCCTTACGCAACCTCTTCAAAACTTCTTCAATATGTAGTACATGTTCTTCCCAGGTTTCACTATAAACTAACAAGTCATCTAAATAGTTGAAAAGGAATTTAAATTTAAGGTCATGAAAAATGATGTCCAGTAGACGTGTAAGTGCTTGAGCGCCTACAGCCAAACCCATGGGTACTCGAGTGTACTGATATAAGTTCCAAGGTACACAGAAACTGGTGATGTGTCGAGACTGTTTAGCCAGGGGAATTTGATGATAGGCCGAGTTCAGATCAAAAATGGTGAAATATCGAGCCTTACTGAACAAGTCGAAAGCACTGTGTAGGTCAGGTAACGGAACGGAATCAATTTCGATACAGGCATTCACCTTTCTAAAGTCGATCACCATGCGTGATTTACCCCCAGGTTTAGGAACAAGGAACGCTGGACTAGCGTATCCAGACGAGGATGGCTCAATAACACCTTGTCGTAACATTTCATCGACCTTCTGTCGCAATAACTCCATCTTGGGTGGGGCAAAACGGTAAGGGTGAGACCGCACAATTTTATCAGAAGTCAATCGTATAGTGTACTCCAAAACGTTGGTTAAACCCAATTTACCAGTAAGAACATCTGGGTACTGATCGCACAACAAAGAAAGTGTCTGTCTTCTATCATCGCTCAGATGTGACAATGGTTCTTTAGTTCTCTCCTCCTTAATTTCACAATCCACTTCGAAAACCTGAGTAGCCTCCACCGCATTTGCAGCCAACTTAACAAACCGTTCCTTGTCAAAATTGAAATACCCCTTACTCCGACTAAGGTCAACAACCAATTGAGTATGTGAAATAAAATCCGCTCCCAGGATGCAATCCACTCCCAATTTTTCAGAGACCAGAAAAGTCCATAGCCATGAAAATCCTTCTATTTTGACATTACAAAGAATCTGAGTTTTAATAGGTAATATTTCCTTTGAAGCCGTTAAACATTGTAGATTGATGGTCTCAGTTGATTTTATTTTATTTTGATTTAATAACTGATTATAAAGTTCCAGTGATAATAGACTTCGAGCGGATCCAGAGTCCAGAAGTGCTCCACAACGGTATTCACCAAAATTAACCAGAACATAAGGACAGTGACCAGGTGACACTCTAATACCTTGCTTAGCAAGTTGAGTAACGAAACAACTGCTTTTACTTTCTCCGAGGCTTTTGCGGAGGGGCGGTTTTATTTCTCCTTCTCCCCCCCGCTCTGTTCGTTTTTTGAAACTTCACGGGGTTCCTGTCGAGGCTGCATAAACCTGCTGTTTTGAGTGGCTCTACAATATCTTCGGGTGTGACCCTTCCTGCCACATCCGTAACAAGTAAAAACAGTACGTGGCCTATCTGTATTGTGTGAAGGATTTGCTTCCATACTCATAAGTGGTAAACTTTTCAAATTTTCTCGGACCCGCATATCTGAACCGCCCGGGGCACAAGAACTTCTCAACCCGTCAGTATAGGCAACGTTTCGTGATGTGATGCTCAACTCATCCAGTTCAATGAAGGATGACGGTCGCCTCGAAAAAACCAAACGAGAACGTTCTTCGGCTGTTAAACCTCCCAGAATGACTTCAACTATTCCCGTCTCTCCCAATTTAACCCGAAGCAGTCGAGCAACATGTTTAAGATCAGCAGCAAAACTAGCCAGACTCTCCCTTGGACGTTGTAATCGGTAAAATTTCTCCTGTATCAATTGTTGAAGTAGCCTACCCGGCACAAAATAATCCAAAACTTCTTGGTGGAAATCATCAAACGATCGGGTAGCTTCGATACATGACAGTACTCTCTCAGTCAAAGGGCTGCGACAATAGGGGTACACCAGTTTTAGCAGTGTGGAGTCATCCACACCAGGGAATTCTCTCAGACGGAGTAGGGAACTAAGGAAATTCAACAGTTGCGGTACTTCGAGTCCATCGGTAACGGGGAGCTTCTCCATAACCTGGCTGACTGGGTTCGGAAGCCTAGAATATTGTGGCGCTATCATGGTTCCAGGGAGTTTGGAAGTAGCCTGCACAGTTTGTGATGATGGCTGTGAATTTCCAGATACAGCACTGTGAATTTTATTACAAGGACTGGAAGTATTAGTTACATTCGTAGCAGGAGTCTGCGACTCATCCTTCTCGTTAATCACTATTTCGTCTGGAGTCTGGATCTCCTGACTACCGCCACTAGCAACATTGACAGTAGGTTGTTCCAACTCCTTGTTCCCGGTGGCAGTTCTGGGCTTGGGATTTAATAAAAAGCACAAGTGCTCACGGACTTGTTGAAGCACAAGAGTTACAGTAACTTCGCTATCCTCCCCAACAGCCTGAACAGGATCTATGGCATTTAGCCGTCTTTCAAGATGTTCAAGACGAACTCTCAAGCGCTGAACAGCATTGGAACCCAGATCAGGATAATCACCCAAGTCCTTCACACCTAAAGTTAATTCCTCAGCAAGCTCCTTACAAAATTCCCATTCTTCACCGGGATCATTCTTCACAGCAGAGGTAGGGGGCTTGTTGGCTTTTATGAGTCCCCTGAGTTGACGTCTCAAATCAGCTACCTTCAAAGCTGGGGTCTCACCTCGCAAGGCAACTTCAAACTGGAGTTCCTTTTTCAGCAGAAAATCGGGGTTTAAATTACTCATCTCGACAAAATTTGAATACAAACAACAAACACGACAGCAAATTTTTTTTTTTTTTTTTACAATTAACAATTCACCAAAAAACACCATTGCCAGGGCTCCTAACCAAAACGCGAACAAAACGGGACAATCAATGACGGGCCTACGTGAAAACAACTCGAAACATTTTTTTTAAATCTACACAAGGAAATACAAAACACAATGAAATGACAAAACAACAAATGAGACAAATTCCAACAAGTTTTTCATGTTGATACCCAGGAACACACAGTTCAGAAAATTTCAAAATCCAACGGCCATGACCTGAAAACAATTTGAATCACCTTCAGACCCCCAAGAACACAGAAATATTAAAATGCTAACAAACACTCTAAATTACTGAGCCATTTGAAAAAAAAAAAACCACGCTCTGCTACCAAATGAAACATGACTGAGTTCCCAGACCCCAAAATGGTACGTGGAACTTTTACCAAGATTCTGTGCTCATGAGAGATCTGCAGGTGTTCAAAAAATACAACTGAAAAGTGATTAACATCTTTTATTACCAACTCAATTAAAAATATTAACAAATATGCGCCCTTAAACAACAGCGAAATAATATATACAAATTGGTACAAGGCTTAGAATGTAAATCAATACCAGTGTTAGGCCTAAATCATTTACCAAAACATTTAAAACATTTATGTATATATAAACTTTACCAAAAGTTGAAGTTCAAGTTTAAGTTTAAGGACCAAGCTGGTAACTAGAAGAAAATCCTTACTTTAAGTTAGGTTAGGCCTACTCGGAAAAGGTTTAGGACAATGATAAATTTAAAAATATGAATCTTAAAAGGCAAGAAATTGAAAATATTACATAAAACAGACGTTGAATTGAAATGACCGTACAATGAAATCATTTATAAATAGTATTTGACCAAAATATCAATAACAAGTTGCGTTTAAAGAGAAACGTTCGAACAACCTTACAGTTCAAAATTACACTCAACATTGACATGAAAATATTTAAATAGCAACATAAGACAATTATACACAAATATACACTAACATCAGAATAGAATTTTAATTTAAACAGTAAGAAATAGAATTTTTTAAAATGGCAAAAATTGTGGGGAAGAATTTAGTACTGGCGTGAACCGAAATGAAATTTAGAACAATTGGGCCGAAAGTTTCCCCGTTAGAACAGAAATTTTTAGCCTATTACTAACATAACATGGTACATACACAAAATAATGAAATAACAAGGAAATGTGACACCCTACTAAATACATGAATTCTTGTAGCTTTTAAAAAAAAAACTCGTAGACCCGTGATATAAATAATGTATTCTTGTTGACTTTTGTTAGTTCCAGTTCCACAACTCAACTCGCAGCGATAGCGAAATAAAAACATTTAATTTGAAACAGTAAAACACAAGGGGATTATTAGTCTGTAGTTTAGTCCAGAAATAAGAAGTAGGCCTAGTTAGGGAAACACTAAGCTCAAATTTGCTAGGCTACAGAGTTTAAGAAATTGAAACGGTAAAACTTTAAATTGGGGAAAAACTTGATATAAATGAACTGTTCTTGAAGGTAGGCTGAATGCAAACGTTGGAATAATAATGATAACATGGAGTAGATAGCACCTGGTTTGTAGAGGTGAAGAAGGCCAAAGTTCTCGTAGAATGTTTCTGGGTGAAGTCCTTCCGCTGCGAGTTGGTTGTGGTTAGGCCTGGTTTAGTCCGGGGGCGAAGCCCTCGTCTTGCTCCGAACTAGGTCAGGATCAGGAGGCATGATGTGTCCGCTGCTGTCGGTCCAGTACAGGAGCCCTTTAAAATTACACAGGCCTACTTAAAAGTTGAAAATAATCAGTATTTCAGAATATTATCAAACCTAACCCTTTCAAGGAATATAGACTTGGTCTTTCGGGAGTTTACGGCAGAGCTAAATTTACATAACACTTTAAGTAAAATTTTAAATCTCTGTTAGTCATGGTTAAACAAATAATCTCTATTGCTTTTCTTGGCTTAACAAAACAATACATATTTTCATTCAGTTTTCTGTTACTAATACTAATACAATTTCCAGCCTAGGCCTAGCCTGTGGATTTTGTTAAAAGGAAAAACTAACTCTTTCACTTTACTTTAGTTTGGAAAACCTGTAAACACAAACAAATGACGACTCAGAACAACACAAATAATTAAAAACAACAAATTTACCAAAGTCGAACACGTGTGTCCTGAACACCAACATGAAATTTTCCTGTCTGTGACCAGACAAAAACTAACTTTAAGCACAAAATTTTTGACAACTACAATTTTAAACATTTGACAAAACAAGTTAAACAATTTAAACAACTTTAAAAGACCTTATAAACATCATTTTACACAAATATAGAGAAAAAGGACAAATCTCTTGTGAACGCTTTCAAGAACAGACAAAATGTTTGAGGGAAAAAATGGCTAAGTTTAAAAATGAAAAAACGGACAATTAATCTAATACAATGATTTGACATACCTGGCTTGGTGTCAAAAACAAATTTAAAATTGCATTTTATGAAGGTCGAACAAAATGAACTTGGAAAATCTTCTTTCTTGAGTCTCCATAGTGCCGGTAAAATTTGGAACGTCAATCTTGGTGGACGATTTCAAAGAGAGAGAACGTCTCCAAGCAAATCGGAGAAGAAGGGGAGTAAAGACAAAGTGGACTCGCCCACGGCCTTTGGCGAGCGTCGGCGTACAGAGCTTCTGCCGCAATATGTACTATAAGAAATACTCTCCTTTCTCAAACTGAGCCGACTGACACGGCTCAATATGTACTTGGAAAATTTTGTTATTTTATACTAGGCTATTACAGTGGAACCTCGATAACAAGACCCTCAATAACAAGTCACCCTTGATAACAAGGGTCATTTTTAGATCCCCTAGAATTTATTTTACCCCTATAATCACATGTTATTGCAAACCTCGATAAGAAGACCACCTTGATAACAAGTGTTATTTTATAATCCCCATGAAAGTCTTGTTATCAAGGTTATACTGTAATATTTTACTAAAAATACACTTTGTTAGCATCCCTGTAACAGCAAACCTAGGTAGGCCTACTCGTTAACCTTATGTTATTTAAATAGACTAAAATGAAAATCAAATTAAAAAAATGGAAATTCGCTTAGTCGGCAGGTTTGCTGCGGCGGGGTATTCTGATTAAGACCAATATAATCTTTGTACATAACACGATCAACTAGAATGGTACAGTATTTTTCATGAAATTCATGCAGGTGGATAAAACGGGATTTCCTTGGCCCAGTAAATGAGATTTTTGTTTTGTCCACGTGAAAAGACTAAATCAGATTGGATTTTTTTTCTATTCTCCAATATTTCCTTCGGAATAGCTTGACCAGTTTTGTTATTTACTTTGTTTTTAATGTATACTTATAAATCTATCTAAAATATTTTTATTTCATGTAAGAAAGGTTATTTTTTATAGTAACACACAAAGCAACTGCCTTTTAAACGTAAATTTCTGAAATCGACAACGCTCATTTAGATGTTGAAACTAAACAAGTGCTTAGACCATGATATTTTTTACTACCTACCAATGACACCCATGACTTCTGCATGAATTACTCATCTAACTATGGTGACAATCCTGTATCTCTGGGTTTAAACAACTACGCCAAAACTGCATGCCATAAAGAAGACAAAACTAAAATAGTTGACCTCTAATCAATTTCTGATTACAAAACCATCCTGGTTACAGATTGGCCAATGGGTGGACAGTGCGGATTTGATCAAACTGGTTACGTTTTCTTGTACAGATGAGTTGTGAGCTGAACGCTACGTTCCTGGACGCAGCTTGTCACAGTTGGAACTGGACGGGTGTGTGTGATGACGTAGGCAAACCAACACTGACAGTGGTGGATGACAGGAGAGCCATGTTGACACCTCCCCCTCACACAGTGCTGTTCGATGTGTCCCTCTCCCCCCTTCACACACTCTCTGTTCAGGTAACTAGTTAAATCTTGGGATTTAGTTATTTTGTATGCATTTTTGGTTGTGTTTTTGCCTCATCGTATGAACATAAAAACCCAAATTATTAAAAAAATGTTACGTTGTACTGCAGCCAAAACGGATGTCCCCAATACACGCCTTGCTCTTTATCTCCCAAATGTAAAAAAGATTCAGCTTGAGTCAAGGACAACAGCTTTACATTATTATAGCTGTAAATTGCGTCCACAGATTTTGTCGAATCTAATAGTCTTGATTAACAAATTTACCATGGTGTTGTGAAACTTAGTGGTTGTGATGACAAACACAAAGTTTCACAACACCATGGTAAATTTGTTTATCAAGATTACCTACTAGATTCGGCAAAATCAGTGGACTTAATTTACATCTATAACAATGTAATAATTTTTTTGTTTTGGTGAACCATAAAAATGACACGATGGTGTTACATGTTATGGTTCACCATAAATATACCTTTTTTTATCATTATTCAGACAATTGAAATTTACAAAACTTTTTGTCATAAAAATATGCATTTACTGTGTTAGCGGAGTAAAACATATCATATCTATGTAATGGTAACAGATGTTCATTGTAGAAGGGGATCCATTTTTAGAGCTACTTTTTAAAGGTAAACAAAGTGCCAAATTTAATTTTGTATAATAATTACCTTAATGAATCAATAAATATTAATAAACAATTAACTATGTTAATTTTACTGAGATTGATAGTTATCACAATTTAAAATCTTTGTTGAGTCTACCAAAGTGTAGCAACAAAGTATCGTACTCCTGTCATAGTTAAATATAGAAACAGATTAGTTCCGACACTGGCAGATCATACAATGATCAATTCATAGATAGGTCTGTCCCATGTGTGATGAATTCATTCACACTCCATTGGTTTATCTGAATAGCCCTTGAGCAGTTATACTTTTTTAAACTATTAATTCATAATCAGTTAACAACAGTGACACTATTGATAAACCCATGATATATAAGTTTTTTAGTGCTTCAGTTTTTCAATCATCCATACAAAGTATCAACATTGGGTTTATCTGACACAAAGTTAGATTATTGTGCTTTGTCCATCTATAGGCATAAACGTAAAATAATAATTTAATATTTATGTGTACTTATACAGCTGTTACCTTAGAACTTCATCTAAATATAAACTACCAAGAAGTAGTCATTCCGTTCCCACGTTAAAGTTGTAGCTAGATTTGCAATACAAAACAACTTGAGCTAAATGGTTTAAGTTACCTTCATCAAATACGCAATGCTTTGTAGTAGTACACTACTATAGTTTCAGACGACTATGACCCATCAGGTGTGGCAAAAACATCAGGTCATCTATCCGATTTGATTAGATCTGTCGTTACCATTAAAGATTAGTTTTGTTCAAGGAAAGGCTCTAGGCCAGGATTTTGAATTGTAGAAAAAGGAGGATAGCAGCTAGCTTACCTTGAAAGTGTAGGTAGGCCATAGAACATGTAGAAAATACACTGTGCACACAATAAATTATTTTCTACATGTTCTATGGCCTACCTACACTTTCAAGGTTAGCTAGCTGCTATTCTCCTTTTTTTACAATTCAAAAACGTTACCCTTGAAGAACATACACAACACAAACAAACTTCAAAAATACAATGAATGAATATAATTAAATAAATACTGAAAAACTGGGGCAAACTGGCCAGTGTTATGACGTCAGACATGTGCAGCGACGCTGGAAGATGAGTCATCACCAACACCACACAAAACAACAGACACCATCAACAACAACAGACAGTTGTTTGTTGTTGGTGTGTTGTGAGGTGGTCACTGGCCAGCTTTTCAATATTATATTTCATGCCATATTCATACCATATGTTTTTAATACAAACTAGGTAAAAGGTCTTGTACCATCAGATATAAGTGAATGTAATGTTTGTCGCAGGGTTCGGGTTGCTTGTTCACACGGGTGTCGCGTGTGAAGGCAGGCACACAGTGGCATGTGCCATACTGCCAGCACCTGCAGGTGGCCCAGTGTAGAGCGCAGTGCCAGAGTGACACATTGGCAGACCTCATGACTATGCCAGACACCCAGATACTGCACCACTACCAGTTCTGGGTGTTCACCGCACTGCTAATCCTCAGTTGGGTGGGGATGGCCGTCGTGGTCAGTGTGGGCGACGCCATCTGCTTCAACATACTTGGTAAGTAGTAACTGGTACCTTAACATGCAATTGAAATGGCTTGCAACTGCTTCTATCCGTGCTCTTGAGAGAAACGAATTTATTTATAAAAATAAATACATCTGCCTTAAAAAATAAGGTTGCCAATGACACAGAAAAAATTTTACACATAAAATATTAAAGGATTATACAGCTATAAGACTGATTAATTTTGATGTTTGCCATATAGATGATTTCTCATTATGGTCAATGAACCTCTTAATGTTTCATGAATAATAATTTTCAAACAGGATCTGTCCAAATCATATTGTTTCCAAAAATTCACAAAAAATGTTGATAATGTTCCTCTAGAACCAATAAACAATCCAATCACCTCAATTTTCAAAATTTTAAATTTGTTTGAAATATTCAATGGTAGAATCATAATTGTTTTTCTTTTCTCCATTTACTTTGTTAGGTTGATTTATGTTTATTTCAAATCGAATTGTTGGATCGAGAATTATGCCTTTGTTAGTTTCTCTTTCGATCAATAAAATATCTACTCTTCTGGTGCTTCCGTTAGAAGAAAGACAGTGAACTTCTTCTTGCACTTCCCATAGGTCACAATCAAAGATCTTCTACCTCCTGGACTTCCTTTCATTCTCCTCCCTCCTAATAGCATGTCCTTTCCATAAGTAGTCTTGTTAGCGAATATCCATATAGGGAAGTAGCAATTACCGTAGATGGCACGGTAAGACCTAGGCCTGGGACCGATTTACTTTTTCATGTTGATGTCCCAGAGGCCAAAACACACCATTCGTTAAAATTTATATATATATATATACACAGTAGAACCTTGATAACAAGACCCTCAAAAACAAGTCACCCTTGATAACAATGGTAATTTTTAAATCCCCTTGAAATTATTTTACCCCTAATCACATGTTATTGCAAACCTCGATAAGAAGTCAACCTTGATAACAAGTTGTATTTTATAATCCCTATGAGAGTCTTGTTATCAATGTTCTACTATATAGATTTATATATATACTAGCTGTACCTGCGGGCTTAGCCCCGTTTAACTTCATATTCGTATTTGCATGCCACAATCACGTCCTGGTTGAAGTTCAACCACAAACCTTTAGGTTGGAGCTCGTTCGCTGCGCTCACTTGCCTTCAGGTTGAAGTTTGTTCGCTACGCTCACTCACCTTTTGTTTGCAAATTAGCTGTTGTTATAAATAAAAAAAAATATATGGTGCTGCACCCTGTTGGTAATCCTTGTAACTTTAAAGCTATTGAACATCATAGAACAGAACCAACTTGTTTAATTGAAACAGCTAATAAGATTCATTAATTCCTTTTAAATATGAAAAATCATAAGGTTAACATGGGAAACTCCAGAGCCACTGGGGCGGAGCCCGAGAGTCCGATCAGAATAAAAACTACTTAGTTTTCCTATTTAATGCCCAAAGAATCAGTGTACTGAATTTCAGCCTCCTAGGTAAATGGGAAGTGGGAGAATTAGTGATGAGTGAGTGAGTCAGTCAGTCAGTCAGTCAGTCAGTGAGAGCTTTGCCTTTTATATATTTAGATATATATCAAGGAACGCAATAACTTGAATAATTTTTATCCAATTTTGGTGAAATTTGTTTCAAAGGTGTACGGTCGGTGGGATAAAGTTGAATGAGTTTACGAACCAGCATGATCGAACCATGGGACTTGGGTTTTTATGGGGTCAAAATTGGTTGTTCATTTTTGACCCTCAAAACATAAAATTCCCCAATTTATCTCTAGACCTTTTTAAAGAGCTTAAAAAAAACAACAAATAATTCAGCATATCAAAGTGTTTTCGTATGATTATTGGGAACGGAGAAAATTCAAAAAAATGTAATTTAAAATTCCCATGTTATTCTTATGGTGAATATTGTAAAATTATGTTAGTTTGCTTGTTAATGGGTATCTTTTGATCAAACCTGGCGAATTTATTTATTTTATACTAAGCTATATATATTTTACAAAAAAAAACACACTTAATTAGTTTCCTTGTAGCAGCAAACCTAGGTACTCGTTAAACCTAATGTTATTTAAATAGATTTTAGAATCAATTCAGACAATTAATTGGAGATTTGCTTATAGTCAGCAGGTTTGTTGCCGTGGGGTAATTTTCTTTTTACTACTGTATATTCTTCCTCAACCCTTTTCTTACTTCTGATTTTTCCTCCCCCTCTATTATTCTTTCCCATTTCATTGACTTATATGTTGCTCTTTAGTATTTTGTTTTCAAAAGTTATTAATTAACTCCGTTATTGATCAAGCAGTCAATTTTTAAATTTTACTGAGCCATAGTGACATTACACGTGAGAGAGCCAGCAGGTTTGGTCACCAGAGACAGTGGGGTTCAGTGGGGTTTGGTCTCTCAGTGATCACTGCGGGCTGGCTGGTAGACAGGTGGAGTGTAGTAAAGAGTTGTTGTGTACATTGTAGTGACATTACAGGTGAGAGAGCCAGCAGGTTTGGTCACCAGAGACTGTGGGGTTCAGTGGGGTTTGGTCTCTCAGTGATCACTGCGGGCTGGCTGGTAGACAGGTGGAGTGTAGTAAAGAGTTGTTGTGTACATTGTAGTGACATTACAGGTGAGAGAGCCAGCAGGTTTGGTCACCAGAGACTGTGGGGTTCAGTGGGGTTTGGTCTCTCAGTGATCACTGCGGGCTGGCTGGTAGACAGGTGGAGTGTAGTAAAGAGTTGTTGTGTACATTGTAATGACATTACAGGTGAGAGAGCCAGCAGGTTTGGTCACCAGAGACTGTGGGGTTCAGTGGGGTTTGGTCTCTCAGTGATCACTGCGGGTTGGCTGGTAGACAGGTAGAGTGTAGTAAAGAGTTGTTGTGTACATTGTAGTGACATTACAGGTGAGAGAGCCAGCAGGTTTGGTCACCAGAGACTGTGGGGTTCAGTGGGGTTTGGTCTCTCAGTGATCACTGCGGGCTGGCTGGTAGACAGGTGGAGTGTAGTAAAGAGTTGTTGTGTACATTGTAATGACATTACAGGTGAGAGAGCCAGCAGGTTTGGTCACCAGAGACTGTGGGGTTCAGTGGGGTTTGGTCTCTCAGTGATCACTGCGGGCTGGCTGGTAGACAGGTGGAGTGTAGTAAAGAGTTGTTGTGTACATTGTAGTGACATTACAGGTGAGAGAGCCAGCAGGTTTGGTCACCAGAGACTGTGGGGTTCAGTGGGTTTTGGTCTCTCAGTGATCACTGCGGGCTGGCTGGTAGACAGGTGGAGTGTAGTAAAGAGTTGTTGTGTACATTGTAGTGACATTACAGGTGAGAGAGCCAGCAGGTTTGGTCACCAGAGACTGTGGGGTTCAGTGGGGTTTGGTCTCTCAGTGATCACTGCGGGCTGGCTGGTAGACAGGTAGAGTGTAGTAAAGAGTTGTTGTGTACATTGTAGTGACATTACAGGTGAGAGAGCCAGCAGGTTTGGTCACCAGAGACTGTGGGGTTCAGTGGGGTTTGGTCTCTCAGTGATCACTGCGGGCTGGCTGGTAGACAGGTGGAGTGTGGGTCTTGGACACAAGGATTACACTCCTGTCTTCTACATGATGGCTGCATTACTAACACTTGACTTATTCACATCTTCCAGGCTACAGGTAAACATTTTCAGTGTTAATATAGGTACTTATGTTAAATTAGTGATAAAATCTTAATTTATATTTTGTTTGTGTTCAATTTAATTAGATGGAATACAGTCCCACAAATTCGACATTATGTGGATCCTCCTGAAAAAGCCCCTTACAGGATCGAAATATGAAATTAATTATATTGTGAACTTTTTCTATAATGTTATCAGCCTGGAACTCTTTTATTTTCTCGGGGTGAGTTAGTTGTGTATTCATTTCTTTTTCCTTATTGTATTCCTAATCCAAGGCCTTTCCTTCCAAAAAACTATATTACGTCTCAGTTTCAGTTGTTGACTGTTTTTTCCAATTACTTAGCATTTCTCTAACTTGGAACCACAATACACAATTTTGGTCCTCATAACATTAAGTCTGTGAAACTGATGTACAGTATTATATTTTAAAATTTACGGTAGTTGTGTTCAATGTATGATATATTGATCTGAAGTGTTTGTACGTTTCAGTCAAGTGAGAAGCTACAAGCAGCTAGCATCCTACACAACGTAGGCAAGATGTTGTCTGATATACAGGTGGTGGTGTTCCTGCTGTGGCTCGTAGTGGTGGGGATGTGCACTGCGCTCATCTGGAACTTCCTCTTCTGGTATGTACAAAGTTAAGTGGTAGGAAATAAAGAGTAATTTATGATTTTTAGATATTTTTTTATAAGTATACATTAAAAATATATTTGTAATTTTTTAGAAAGTTAACCGCAAATTATTTTCAGGTATCTTGAGGAACTAGCGGCCAACTTTGGCTGTGCAACCACTCAACAGTGGATCAAAACATTAGAGGGCCTGGTCAACGGGATACAGTGCTTTGGAGGAGAGCTGCCTTTCTTCTTCTTATCAGGTAGGAACAAGACTTGAGCGTCTGCTGTAAACACTAGTGATACTCAAAGCTTTGACAATTTTGAAAGAAAGGTTCTGAGCTTCAGTTGGTTGGTTTTGTAAATGACAACTCAAAATATCCTAAATATTTTCTTCTCATCCTACTATTATTTGTGGAACCTTGCCTGTGAATCTTAAACCAAAGATTTTGAAAAAGTTTTGATTTATATCATAATCAGGTTTGTATATCTTTTTACCCTTAATCCTTCTGTCATCGGTCGTTAGGTTCACTGTGTAATTAATTTCTAATCCCCTTCCAAAATAGTAGTCTCCATAAATCAATTAAAGCCTAACAAATTAAATTTGCTTATTATTTTTTATTCACAAAATATACATAAACTGTCATTTACATTAATTTTGATACCTACCTAAATTTGGACCATTTTGAAACTTTTGGTTAAAAGTTTGGGTGAAATTATAATAAATAAATCATTTGGGTAATCTTTAACTGTCAACAGACCTCAAAATGCTCACAAGAGACAATACATTTACAAGGGAGGAGAATGTTTATAAATATTACCAGGTCTGTTTAAATAATTGAAGAAAAGTTTTATCACTGGTGACCATTCTTATAGTTCTAAACTTACAATTCGTTGTCAACTTACAGGTACCATACTGAAGAAGCTGGGCCACATAAATACTATGTCTTTGGTTCTCTTTGCGTTCAGGTAAATAACTTTCATTATTTATTTGTGAACATTTTGTGGTCTTCACTTACCTTTATTATTTTGTCTGGTGATATTCAGGACACGTCATACTGATACTGTGATCAGTGTGATACTGACTTTAAGGGCCTATGACGCCCTTACCAACGACTTTATCAAAAATCTAATACCGTTGGGTACAACTACACGTTTTAACCTTTATTTTGAGACTTCAAACGTCAAAATCAGGCGAATAATAACGGAGGAGTTTGATTAACAAAAAACAGCTTAGCCTATTATATATATAGATAGATAAAGTGAAACTTTGATAAAAAGACCCTCGATAACAAGTCACCCTTGATAAAAAGTGTCATTTTTAAATCCCCTAGAATTTATTTGACCCCTAATCACATGTTATTGCAAACCTCAATAAGAAGTCAACCTTGATAACAACTCTTATTTCATAATCCCCATGAAAGTCTTGTTATCAAGGTTCTACTGTATATATGTATAGATCCATATGTATATGAAACTATTGTATTTCTTAAAGAAATCTCAATAAAGAAAATTTATTGATTTAAAAATGTTCTCTCTTTAACTAGTAGGCCTATTGTGTTATTTTTGTGAATAATCTTTACTCAAAACACTAACTGAAATGTATTCCTTTGAGAAGCTGCAATCTCTTTACACTCTGTTGAGTTTTGTTTCCACAGTGTGAGGTTCCTGTTGTACTCCACCCTGACCAATCCATGGTGGTGTCTACCTGTAGAGCTGCTCAGCGGCCCCACCTACGGGCTGCTGTATGCCACTATGGCATCGTACGCCAGCATGGTGGCACCGCCCGGCACCGACACTACCGTCCAGGGACTGGTCGGCGCCGTCTTTGAAGGCATCGGTCAGTAGAGTGTATTAAGTAATATCTTCTGTGTTCAACATCAAGTCATTACTGTTGAATATGTATTCTAATAAAAGTACAGTTAACTGATTATTATTACTGATTGGGGATCCAAATTGTCTGGGTTAATTAAAGAATGGATGAAACCTATTGTATTAAATATGAAGGAAAGCAGTAATATTCTAAAGTTGTTCTTGGTTACTCCTTGTAATGAAACATCTCTAATAGAAAATAGATTAAATAATTTATTTTAAATTTTAAAAACCATAACTATTGAAGCCAAAAAACAGCGTAGTTTACAGGGACTTATTTTAAACTAAGATTTACAAACTCCATACACCAATAAAATGATTATCCAATTGTTTGTAAACAAACTCCCAGTCAAGATGAGGATCGAACAAAATAAATTTAAATGTAACCTCAATCATTTTAAACTAATAAAACATTGTGTGATTTGTATGGACTGTAGTTTAGTTTTAATGACACTCGTCACTGTATTCTTATTTATTTTGGTCCTAATAAATGTCCTCCCATGGTCCATTATCTATCCATTATCCATTATGGTCTTTCATTTGTTTTAGTAAAGAAATAAAACTTTTTTTACACCGACAAATGTCTTTTTTTAATGGCGAATGTCTCACCAAGATTCGTACTAAAACCATGAAGTTCTCTGTAACATTGTCATACTAATGTTAATTATATCACAACAAATATAACTAACCAATTAAACCACAAAATCATAAAAACAAATGATTTTACCAAAAAGAAAATATATTATTATACCTATTAATACATATTTAATATACATACATACATTTAATATACATTAATATATATGTTCGTGAAGAAACTGAAGAAAGCTTGTTTGTTCTTCGGAGCCAATGACGAATATTCACTGACACTCATTGGGACCAAAGAATTTTAAACACTAAAATTCTTTTGGTCCAATAACCTTTTTCAATGTTTCAGAACTCCAACAAAACTTTTAAACAGTCATATAAGTTGAAAAACCATAGGAGATATTGCAAATTTTCTAATAGAACTAAATGTGCATTAGGGTTCAAAGAATCGGAACTATGAGACCCTACGCTTGTGAATATCTTTTGAATGAAGTTTTTTTTTTCAATTTAATTAATTCAGTGGTTACAATCTATTGTATGTTGTACAGGGGTGTCGTCAGGGAGTTTCCTGGCTGGAGTGTTGTTCTCCCAGATGTCTGGAGCTATGGTGTTCCGCATCATGGGGTTAGCCGTGCTGGTTATGGGTGTGTTACACGTCTGTATGCAGTTCTTCCTCAGACGCAGACAACTGCTGATCATTACGCAGACCAAAGGTGAGCCGACTACTGTACATACCTCAGTACACATACTTCAGTTTATGTTGTACTATAAATGTGATGTGTCAAAACTGAAACTGAAATCTCTATTGGAAACTTTTTAATTTAAGATTCAAATGATACATTTTTATGAATTATGTTTTTTTTATTGACAACTTAATTCATTGCCTTTCCTTTTGCTAGTAAATGATCAATATATAATTATAACTTTAAAAGGAAAATAAACATATTATACAGGCCTCCTTGCTTAGTATTTTATTACTCGCAAAGTATAACAGATAATTTGATTTGAAGATCATAATTTGCACTAATATCCCTGAGCCAAATTTGTAGCACTTTGCAACATTTTGTCAAAATTCTTTGAGCAGTTAAAACCAATCAGCATTATTTCAATAATCCTGAAACTACTCAGTGTATGATTTGTTTATAACCATAAACAAGGAAAGTGAATAGGTTTTAATTTTTTTTTTTAGTTTCGAGATCAATTTAAAAACGTATTGGTTTCGGTTTGAGATTCAAAATTTTTGGTTTGACCATCGCTAGATTTGATATGGTATAATTTGTTTTGAAACGTATTTGTTATGATTGACATACACTATTTTGGCTTTGTTTCTTTTTCTTTGAATTTGTAGATACTTTTTTCCAAGCTTAGGCCTATACCTTACGCTTTTTTAATAAATTTGGTTTGTTGTGGCTGGAAGTACAAAAGTTTAAAAATAGTCTTAAATAATCCAAACTTTTTAGTTGTATTTAGTATTTCAATAAAATTATATCCATCAGTAGGTAAAAAAGTCCAGAAGGAAGTATTTTTCAGTAAAATTTGACAAAACAGTGATATATTTTCCATTCAGGAAAAGATGATAGTGTGTCCTTTTCTAGTCTTAGGATTAATCCAGTTTTAAGCCAAAACTAAATTCTATTGCAACATTTGAATTAATGTGTGTATTCATAGAATTTCATAATACTGTATTTGGTTTGCTTGGCTTGAACCGTAACTGAATCAAACAGAAATCCCAAAAAATCAACCAACTTTATAGTTAAGTGGACTAACATTAAATACACCAGTTATCCTTAAATTTTGATTGATCTTAATATTCCATTTTTGTTTACACACACCAATATTCATCAAATTATTTTACAAGCCTAGATATTAGATGCCATTGATTTTATGTTGTGTGGCATTAATATTGGCGCTTTGGTCCATCAGTTATAGTAAACTGAGTTAAATCCACTTTTAGTTTTTTCACTTCCATAGAGTAGTGTTTATAACCTAATATGTGCCAAATTGCAAACTATTTTTTCTATGTTACTTGATAGTGGTAAGACTGTTTTGTTGAATGAATTTCTTTATTTATTATTCTGGCAGCTCAAGCATAAAAGCCTTGTCAGTGAGCAAATCTCAAAACTTGTATTTCGTTTCTCTCACTGACGGCTTTTTCTCTTCAGCTGCCACAACCCTGTTTTTTTGTTGTTTTTTATTTTACTTTTTGTATAATTGTACTTTATTTGTGGAAAATATATATTAAATAAGAATTTAATCTATATCGCTGGTTGAAATATTTATACATACAGTAATTGGCTTTCTACCATATTATTGGAAACCAACAAGGGTGAGTGACAAAGAAAACTTAGGTATTTACTAAATTCTAAGTATACTTCTTTGTTACATTCAGCTGAAGAATAACGGGCAACAATTGAAGGACTCAAAATTTAAAATACGAGGTATATTTATGATTTTTATTGTTTGGTGCTGGGAGCTTGGCTTGTCTGTCATCTGTTACCAAAGACGATATTTCATAACACAATACATCAATTCAAAACCAACTAGTGGTTAAACATTTGTATAGAGTAGAAATCATGTAGATAGTGGGAAAACTTTCCTCTTTGCAAAAGAAATCTAACCAAATAATAGCTGTTGGATAATATATCTCATTATGGAGAGTAGTAACACATCCCATTCGTATGTTAAAGTTGTTGCCAGTTTTAGAGTGGAAATCAACACAGTTGAACTGAGCCACTGACAGAGCGTTGTTCCAATCACTGATTTTTGTCATGTACCAAGTTAAATTAAAGGATAACTACTACTATCTTTTATTCACAAAATTATCAAAGTATCTGAATAGAATATTTGCAGTATCACACCCTGTGAAAATGGCTCATTCAACGTTATTGTACTAGTTCAATAAACATTTGGCTACATCTGATTCTTAATGATCAGATATCCACCCTATTATCTAAAAGTTCCTACCAAAATGAGACTGCAAGCTCTCAATCTGGAGATCTAGTAGTGAACACAAAGCTTGATCTCAAGGTTTCAGTATGTATTAAAACAAAATAAAAACACTATTTTCACCACATTACGAACTAAATTCCTTAAAATAGCTAAAATGCAATTTCATAGGTATATAAAACAGCCAACAAATAAAATATTGATTATATTTACACCAAATTCTTGTTACCTATCTGTAGATGAATTCCATTTTAAAATAGTTTTGTGTGACATTTAAGTAATTTTTTAACTATAGGCTATAAATTAACAAAAGAACTTCTCTCCAGCACCAAATGCCATTCTAAAAGTATCAATCCATGAGCATTTGCTATTTGTGAATTCCTTGAGAATTAAAACTTGTCGGCTCATAATACTGCATCGAATTATGAAATGTCATCAGACATGTTAACAGACATTTCTAAATAGACTTTAATGTTTTTTAAATTTACTCACTTTTCTAAGTAAACGTTCTATAAAGTAACAGACTTTCCTGGTCTACAAATATTCAATTCCGAATCTGAGTCCTTGCATACATGTGTTTAAAAAAAACATATGTTTCTAAACCTAAAGATTTCTTGTGTAAAAATATTCAATCATTGCATTATAAAATTCTTCTCATTCTATTATGCCGCTTATTTGAATACAAACAATAAAAGCATGAGAATAAAGTTGCACCTCAAACAAACTAAATATAAGAACTAACACATACCAATATAAATCTAAGCTACGAACAATAACACATACATTAATAACCCTTGAAACTAGTGCTTAAGATCGCTTGACTGAGCAGAGCATTATCTCCCTACGTGAGTACTCACTCACTGGCTCAGGGTTTAGTCAAAAGTCATCTACCATTTCACAAGAAATATAATCCTTGTAAACAAGTAGTTTTCTCTTTGTACTCACTCTACCAAAAGTCATACAACTATAAAATTCAGTAACCATCCGTTGTTGAACCTGTGAAATGTACATTTTAATTGGCAAATGGCTCTTTTCTACTTGTCATTTAAGTAATAAATTAATTAAAGTTGTTTGAAAGTGGTAAAAGAGAACAAACAGCATTAGAAGCTAAAATAGTTATATCAGCGAATAAAATTAAAGGAGTCAATATAGCTTCCTACTTGTCATGCATGTTAATTGTATTTTATAAGTGATTATTTTGTTTACTCGTTGTACTTAGTACATTGGATGTAGTGTCCTAGTATTTGAATCGGTCGGTTTGTACCCTGTATAGTTACTTATGTTATGCTTGTAGAACATTTTAGTTTATGTAGTCGTCGCTTTATTGGTTGTACCTAGATGTTTAGAAGACCTTTACTACGTTGTGTTGTGTGTTATGTATTTCAAATATATGTTTTTTTGTACAGTCGATTCTTGATAACCTGACACTTGAAAGTCTGACACATTGGCCAATACAATATGTGTAATACATACTGTACTTTGGCCTTGTGTTGTGTCAGAAAACAGGATCTGACTGAAATCGGTCAAATCCTGCAATTCTTACAGTTAATAGTAGGGATTATTGGGGAGAAAATGTTAATTACCAAACATTGTTTAATAACTGTCTTGATGATCATTGCACATGTATTTTAAATAAGCACTTTAAAAACACATCTTACGCCAAACGTAAGCTGGCTTTTTTAAGTGTTTATTTGTAAATTAAACTTCAATAACTCTGCATTTTTCAGCATTTAAATTCATATAACAGGTAATTATAGGCCAAATTCAACTGCATACAAGGGTTGATAAGCGAATTTAAGCAGCTTTTGTACTCAGTTAACATTCATTGTTTTTGTAAAATAATGCCTAATCTGGTCGATTGGAAAGCCCAAGAGTCAAGGGGGACATAATAAGGCTTCATAAGTTAACTATTATTTGTCTATAGGTTTAATTTAGTATTATTTTAATAATCCAACGTTGTAACCCAGACACCCTCACAGTCCCACAAGTGTCGAAAGTCAGTTGTGCTTAAAAAATTGATGTATCTTTCATTAAATAAAGCTCTGAGTTGCGCATTATTCTAATAATCATTGACTTTGACCAGTTTGATTGTGTTTTGTACACTTCATACTTATAAGAAGTCATATTTTACTGAGTTAAGTGGGAATATTATTATATTCCTGCTAAACAATTATTATGCTGGATCAACAGTAACTTTCATCAAAATTAAATTAAAATATGTATTAAGTGATATTAAAAAATCTATAACCAAGGGGGGGTTTTTACAATATAGTTTACTCTTATGTATATCCTGAGATAGAAAATACATATAATACGCTGAAATAAAAGCAAATTTTAACAATATGCTCTTTAATATTAAGAGCAACCCTAATAGATAACACATAATATTGAGCTTTTTTAACACAAGCCAATACTTTTAGTAGCACATTCTCTTAACAGCTGACTGAACCTCATTTTTGTAGAACCATAAGCAATGTTCTACATATGTCTTTTGTTTCTGACCAGTATGACACTCCTCTAAAGCTTTGACTGTGGAGAGTAAAACCTATTTCATTTCCATTTATAAAGTTGTAATGGGTTTTAAAATGAAAATGGATAATGTGGAATAAATGCAACTGACAGAGTGTGCAGTAGTCATTTACTGGTTTCTGTTTTACACCAACATTGTTTACAATGACAGCCCACTGCAAACTATAACATTGTTACATCAACTATCAAATGATCCAAAACTAAAAAATAATAGAAATTTTCCAGTCAAATCTGTTTTCAACTCATCCAACTATGCTCTATTTGAATACAAATTTTATCTACACCTGGTTCACTCTAATTTCCAAAAGTCAACTCATTACATACATAAGTTTTTAATGTTTTGACAACCAGCCATAGCAGGCTTTTGTGAGCGTAAACTTAAAACGAGTTCTTATACTGATGTGTTTTTTTTTTAGATTTCAACCGAGGACCAGGGGCAGTATACGCAAGTCCCAGCGAGGCTATTCACATGTTGGACGAACCCTCGTATGAACTACTGACATAGCGGTAACCTTCATCCAGCAAAGCTCAACACCTCGCTGGCAACCAAGTGTACTTAGGTCGACTGTATTTAACCTGTAACTATAATAATTTTTACATTCCATTTTAGCACCGATACAATGTGCTGTTTTAAATGGAGACAAAGTTTATGTTTATACACATTTTATGTATTAGTAAGTATGACTGCAAACGGACACTCTTGTATGCACTTTGACGAATTTAATTTAACGATTTTAGTTGGTGGATATACTATAAGATATAATATACACGTTTCATGATTTTAAGATTTTGGTCAACTGAATCTTGATACTTGTGACAAACCTTTTTGGTAGGCCTAATAAAACAATTGATCCTTGACTGATCCATAAATATCAGTAGTCAAGATGGGTTAATTGTTAATAATGATGAGTGTTTTGTTAATAATGGGAACCATTTTATATCTAAAAATCAGGAGATCCAAGAAATTTTACTTGTAATTCAAATATGAGAAAATTTGAAGGATTTATCCATCCCGAATTCATAAAAACTTATTATTTTTCCTTTCTTGTTTGCTTTTCAACATGAATACTTAAAATTCAGCAGTTTGTTTCATCAAAAATTGTATTTAAACTCATATTCCCAAAAGACACAGTCAGTGTACTAGATTGACAATATATGTCATAGTTTATAAAACCAGTTGTGAGGACAGGTGATATAATATCATGCTCAACACGTGTTTTTAGAATATACAATAATGTATTTTATTTTTGTAAGTATACCAAATGTTTTTCTTGTTTTTTTCTCAGATTCTCTCTTATAAACTCTACTGTATTATTGCTTAATACTGTATCATTTATGTATGTAAAACAACTACTTTACTTAATTGTGATATTTTAGTAGTATGTTTCATAACAAGAGCAAAAAGTGGGCTCAACAAGTTTTGTGGTACTTATGGTCTCAAATGTAAAAACTTTTACCTTAGTTTTGAAGGATTTTTTTTCTACACTACTGAATAAATAAACAGTATCAGCAATCTGACATATAATTTCTCCCATAAGTTTGCCAACAACGTTTATCATGCATGGGTAAGCGGTGGCAGTAACTATGATATTTCATGGGTAAAATCACAAAAGTTGCATTAATTTTTGAACTGCATATTTTTCAGCAATGGGGTTACCATTTTGTGTAAAATTATTAGAAACAAAACATACTTAATTTTTATTATAATCAGTCAATCTCTTTTTTAACCAGAATTTTTGCTATTTTATGGGCTTTTTTAATGGTAAAACCACTTAAATTACAATAACTTTTAAACTCTATTTTTTACAGAAATGGGCCATACCGTTTTTATAAAACTTGACTTTTCTGTTATTTTATGGAAAAATTGCCATTACAAATCAAAATTTCAAAAAAATAAATCCCTGGAGATGTTATGGATTTTTACTCACATACCAAAATTCATCAGAATCGGACCACAGGTGTGGCTTTGTACATACCAAGACTCAAACTCTAAAGTTGTTATGAGTACAATACTTTCCCCATATACTATGTGTAAGGGGAGAAAGTAAAAATCATCAGAATATTTTTTTTTATTAGTGCAAATCTATATTTAACACAATAAGGATGCAACAGATTATGAAAATTGGTTTGAAATAGACTGCTTTTATTGGTATTGATAACTTTAACCTGACTGAGGTGGAAAGCTAGGTATTGCATTGTTCTTTTGCCCCAGAAACCAGTTTGGAACCTTTTTAGTATTTGCAGTTTTTGCATGGGTCCCCTCATTTAAATTAATTGTGCAGTTATTTCTAAGTAAATTTCTTGATTGGGATTTTTTAATTCATCACAGAAAAAATATTGTCCTTTGTTTGATGAGCATTCTTATAAAAATATCATTACTACCAAAAATGCATTGACTTCTTAATTTTTCCAACGTAAACAAATGGTACATCCCACTTTAAACAATAGACAACTGTATGTAAATGTGACGTTTTATAGGACAAAAACAAAAATAGTTAAACTGAAAGCCGTGTAGAGGAAAACAATTCGACATACACTTTAAAACATTTCAAAAAAATAATGTGACATCTATGGCAGCTAGTACAGTCAAATTATCATACTACAAGGCCTAAATTCAACCTTTTCATTTGCCCGCCATGTCTCTATAAATATGACACATTTTGTGCAATATCTATTTTTTTTACTTGAAAAACATTTGTTTGCAAGTGTTTGACACAAATGCACTACTAAAAAACCTTAGGTAATAATTTTGGTTAGGCAGAAGAAACTGCACTTTTCAATGCATTTGTTTTGGGGCAACAGTAAATTTTCCATCCTAAGAGCATAGAAAAACCAACTATTGTCGAGCACATCAGCCGGTACTTTTTTCTCTTTGTAAACCAATATTGTCAAAGAAAATCATTCCAATAAAAAATTATTATATCGTTATCTTTAAATTAATTTATGTTTATCATCAGTTTACATTGTATATTTTACTACAATAAATACCCCTTTATCTATATGTAGACTAATAGTTCCTATAACATATTTGAGTAATTTGCTATCGATAAGTGATGAGGATACATGTTGTATTTAAATCGTAATATTTTATTGGAGAATAGATATTTCACACCTAAATCATTATTATAAAAATGGGTAACATTTCATTATCACCCTCGTATTTGATTTTTTTACGCTTCTTTTTTTAATTTTCTTCTGATCCGTTAAAAAACAAAGATTATAATAGAAATGTTTTTAAAGAGAGTTTTGGTTACCCTGAAAATTTTTCAAAGCAATGTTATATTAAATTAGTTTGCAGGAGAGGGCGTTTTCCTGAACCCCTGGAATAGGATGGCCTGCGCTCCTGAAAAAAATTTCCTGTATGTGTCACTGGGTTAACGTTAGCAGCGTTATTTCTTTGAAAATGTCCTCCCTTATCAAAACATGATATATCACTACATGCCTAGATATTGATCATCAACCTTGCAGTGCCTTTATTGGAAACCAGTTATCCAGTTATGGATGAATTTGGAGATTTTAATGTTAGTAGCAAACCTTTGTAGAATCAAAGAGAAATTAGTCACTTAAGTTGGCTGAACTTATTTGAAGCACAATTATCTTTTATCCTAAAAAAAAATTGTACGTACTGTATAAGAAAAGTCATTTAAGGAGTTTTAATGCTTGGTATCTGAAATGCATGATTTTGCCTTTCTTGAACAGGATAGGTAAGAAGTGCATTTACTTTTAAATTATAATAATGTATTTACATTAGCATTTAGTATTATTTACTTTATAACCTCTTATATTGGGTTGGTACAGTTCATGGTCTCCACTTTCATTTTGTATTTTGTATTAGTCATTTTGGTTAAGTAGAAAATGTATAGCTTTGATTTCATTTTATTGTATACCTTACCTACTACAATTATCTTGCCTCCTTCCCGTTTTTAGTAGGGTTTAAAAGGATCTTTCACTGCAATTTGGTTTGTATATTTTTTAGTTCCTTGATTGTTAGTTGATTTAAGGGACAAATGACGTTTGAGTTGTTCAGGTGCAAGTTATAGTTACTTAAATTATTATTAAATCTATAAGTACATCAGGGACCATTGTTTTATAAAATACCAACGACAATTAATGTGTTGCTGGACTAAATAAATTATTTGTGAAGCCTAAAACCACGGTAAATCAGGGAATGTTCACAATCAATCTAACAGGAAGCCGTAAATATTTTGACTGTCCTGTAATTACAGTAAACAACCGCTAATCTGGTATGCGATGGTCTGGCACTTTCAATAACCCGGCTTTGGTCTAAAGGCGTAACAATTTGTTTGATGCTGTTTTAAGCCATATTGGAGTGATTTCCAGATGTGGGGAGCTAACGGCAGAGTAGGGAGTGAACAGCACATATGTGGGAGCAATTGGCAAAAGTTCTAAAATTAGCGTTATTTTTGGTATCGAAAAATCTGCTGTTTTTAGAAGACATTCAGTAAACAGGAATTTTCAATAATCCTGAAACACCGCCAAAGTCCTGAATATACCAGATTAGTTATTTTATTATCTACTGTACCTCAACAGCATGTTTTTTTATTCTCGTTTTAAACATAAGGTCTAGTTTATAAAACTTTACCGTTTTTAGGGTATTATAAAATTTTTAAATGTTCATTCTATTCTAAATATCATCCATAGCTGCCTTTCTTTATAGAATTTGTAACTTCTGGCAACTATTTCACTTGTAAATATTTCTCGACTTATCAGTATGTTACAGTATTACTGATCTCGTTTCCTACTGCAATACCAAATATCTTTGGTGCTTAGTTATTTGCATCGATTGTTTAATA
This sequence comes from Macrosteles quadrilineatus, assembly GCF_028750875.1. NCBI lineage: Eukaryota > Metazoa > Arthropoda > Insecta > Hemiptera > Cicadellidae > Macrosteles > Macrosteles quadrilineatus. Next base: position 56,435,887 of record NW_026542598.1, on the reverse strand, counting down.
TAGTTGATTATTTGTTTTGTTATCCATATTATATTATTTAGATTCAATAAATGATATTGTTAAATAATTATTGTTTTAGTGCCTACCTGTAACTATTACAATAGTAGAAAAAAATTGAATGTTTGATGTAACTTACCAAACAAACAAATATTAAAGAGTTGGTTCAAGACTAAGAATTGGTGTGAATTTTAACTGTGTGAACTTAAATCTAACCCAATCATGCAGACTTAATTTATTTTGTCAGAGGTTAAGTAAAGAAAGAACTTCCTAGTTCAATACACTGTTCTATTCTGTTCCATAACTTGCACTTTACATTAAAAATGCCACTTTGCACGTTAGGCAAACAATTCTTCCACAAGTTTTGCTATAGTAATAGAAAGTTGCTAATTGCCGCACTCTTTTTACTTGTGCCGCACTTCAGTATTAACCAAACAACACAAAACAGTGTGCTTTTATTAGGCACGTAATACGAGTACGTGTACGCTTGAAAATAAGTTGGCAACACTTAAAGACATTACAACTACAATCAGCTAGTGCAGCGTTTCCCATTTTGTTCAATGTTTCCATTCAACCTAACCTAAAAACGTGTTTACATTGTTTGAAAGACTAAATATTTATATGATTTATAGTAACTGTAGGGAAAATATAATGTGTAACACGAGTGCAAACTGCCTTTGCTGCACTCAAGAAACTTTCCACACTCGCCTAAAACTTGTGCGTAAACATATCTCTCATGTGCAGCAAAGTGCCACTTTGCCCACTAGTTACACAAATGAACTATTGGCTCAAGGAGTAAATAAAACAGAAGGGTTACAAATAATACTTTATTTACCACTTTGTTTTTAACATGTAACTTATAAAATAGTCATAGGGATTGATTCGCCTATGAATACATTGTTAGCTAATTTAATGGAAAAATAAATATTTTTAGTTGTGATTTCTTTAACATTACGATATAGTATTAAACCTAATATACATTCTAACAGACTCTCTGGGAAACTCGAATACATTAAAGCTTAAACCTTCTTCAAAGGACCACTCATAAGGTTACAATTAGACCCGTTTTATAAGTCAAGTTTAAAGTCTTTGGCAAAGAAATGCATGCAGTTCTAAGCTAATCAAAAGTACAGCACTCGTGCAGTGAGTACAACAATTTCATCTAGTATCTAATTTACATTGGAAATTCAAATTCTGTCTACAGTAAAAATTATTTTGTTATTAGTGCTAACAGTTCCATAAAGAAAAGGAACTAATTGAAAAATTACACTAAGGAATGACATACTTTTGGCACAATAATAATCAATATGTTTATAAAAGTACTAAAAAATAAAGTTGGTTTTGTCAAAATCTAGAAAAAGTGAGTAAAACACATATATCTGACATATACTTTTGGCAAGATAGAATTGACAAAAGGCTATTTCTGTATTCTCTTACAAAAGGTGAAAAATTAAACAGCTTTAGAACTTACAAAAAGCAATGTTATTGAATAATCCAGTTGAAAGAGTCTTTTTGTAAATGCAGACTTACCTGTTGCAATAGACAAATTTAATTTGTATTTACTAGAATATAATAAATACAGAGTTGTCTAAAAATGAAGGTCTCTATAAGATCCCATGGTGACAGAGCAAGCTAGTTAAAATGTGAACTTTGTGCACTTTTTTAACAAAAGCTTTGCTATGTAATTAACTTTACCTACAACATTTTTTTAAACTAGCCCTTCAGTTCAGTTCTTAGAATTAAAAAGATTCACTTAACAGCATTGTTGTTTTACTTTACAACACGAGTAACGGACCGGACCTATGAGGTTCAAAGATTGAGAGAAAAAATTACAAACGTCAACTTATCAGCTGTTAAGACCAATTTAATTGATTAAACAATGAGTGAGTAGTTGAGACAACAAGTCGTTGCATCACAATCACTCAATCAGTGGCTATGAGAGGTTTTGAACGAAAACATAACCCCTCTTGGAAGTTATGTGTAATCGATTTTTAGTAAATATGAAATGGTCTAAGGTAAAGTAGTGTACGCAACTCGCGTATTTAGCCTTAACGAGACTCATAAAAGTTTTAAAGGCACCTGCCTTAAATTTTATACTTTTTTTGTTAACCCATTGGAGACTTTGCACGAGACTGTCTCGTGATGAATTATAGTTTAAATAAAAAATGATTATTTAAGAATAAACTAAAAGTAATAAGTAGAAAACAAGTAACAAAAAGTGTAAAAATATTACGTCATTGAAAGTTGTCATTACGTATTCTTAACAGCTGATTTGTTTTATTTGTTATAAGTCTACAGTTTTACAATAAAATTGTTTTCTTACTCTCTCTGTAATATTAGAAACTGACAAGGAATATTATTTTCATTTGTACGGTTGACAATATGGTGCAACAGATGTGACGTGATTGTTTACATTCTTGATTTTCAGACCTTTGTGTTTGTTTGTGTTCGTACTTTCAGTGGTGATAAGTCATTATAACTTAGTTACGGGTTTATTATTATGTTTTATAAATGGAAGCCAACAAATTAATTTGATCGCATATTCTCGAGTAAGATTAACAGTCTTTAGTGCGAAAATGAAAGTGAAAGTGAATTGGCGAATCGGGCGGCGTAGGCCTATCGGCGTAGGCCTAGTGGTGATGAGAGGGTAGACAGTGTTTTACATAAATAGCTGTAAAACATGGACTATTGTAGATATAATTACAAATTAAACATTTTTATGTAGGGAATTGAATAAAGTAAGGGAATAAAAGCAAGAAATAGTTTTAAAAAAATATTTTTAATAAATTCTTTGACATTGCTTTTGAAAAATATATATATATATATTTTATTTTCATTTTGAAAGATTAAAAAAAATATTATTGTTATTTTTTTTACTTGAAACATATTTATTACAATAGGAAATTTAATTTTAATTAATTTACATACAACTTTTATCTATTTAAGTTAAAAAGTAAATTTTTTATGAATTTTTTACTGAAACACTGCAAATTAGCCATTTTTTAATGGATTCTAAAGGCTATGCTATTGAACACAAAACCAAGTCTCCAATGGGTTAAAACTATCCTTACCAGATCGTTGCGTAAACTACGATTCCCCACCAATCATTTAGTCATTCCTCTTTCAGTGCTAGTGTTAGATTTGAACTAGCTTGCTCCAGAAACCTTTTAAAAACATCCCGTAAGCAAGAGGAATAAAATTGCCAAACTTTTAATATTCCAAAGTTCCATTCTTTAAGATTCGGAATATAATATTTACATTCTGTACTATAAAGTTAAATAGATTATCTGATCATATCTTTAAAGTGCAAGATTCATAAATCAATTTTTTTGTAACTATTTGTACTTTCAACAACTACTTATTTTTAACCTGATTTCAGCTAAGAGATTCCAAATTTAGACGAGTTAGACTTAGAAAACTCACATTAGACATCAGTTAAGTTATAAGCAGATAATAGTAATAGTACCTTTAGCTGCTTTATATGACATAAAATTATATAAACAAAAAACATAATGGGGTCAGTAGTAGCTACGCCTATAAAAAATATACACTTTTGAGATGAAAAAAGAAGGATATACTGTATTTACAAAAGGTTCCTGAAAAATATTAGGAAGGTGCACATAATTAATGGCACAGGGCTATAAAGTGCCAACTCAAATATTAATAATGTTAAACTTTGTGTACAAACTCAACAGCTTAATGTAACAAGCGAGTGAAGTTGAAACTGAATACGTTGAGCTGTTGATAAAGATTAGTTATTTATGTGGTTTTGAGATTGTATATGATATGCATTAGGTTTTATTACATGAAACTTATATAGCATAAACAAGTTTTGAGCTTAATATATATTAAAGAAAGATAAAATATAGCCTAAATGTGTCATAAACTAACTTAGAACTAAAATGGTCATTTTTTATCTATACATATTACGATAATATACAAAATAATAGATCATAAAAGAAATCAAATTTTTATGTTGAAATTTGATCTAGATTGTTTTTTGCAGAGTAGACATGGTTTATTCCACTGATTATAACTATTTTTCTTTGGATAGCAGGTACAGATATCCAAGCAGGTTTTCTACATTTTATATCTTTTTAACATGTTGGAATAAGTAACATTTTACTGTACTTATATACACACCATCAAAATTTACACTACGTTTTGTGTGTCCTTAAAGTGTGCATCAGTTTGTAAAATTTACAGAGTGAAGAATGAATTTGTTAAACACATGGAACTGAGCAAAAGCATAGATAAAATATATTTTGCTTATGGAACAGATGAGGACAATTTAAAGGTGTTTCAGGCCAGGTAATGTAGAGGGCATAACTTAGTGTGTACTATTTGTTTCTTGTCATTTAATCAAATTAACACAATTATAACTCAACTAGTGAATTGTAGGGACATAAGTGCCTAAAAAGCTCAAATAATGTAAAACAAAATATTATTGTAATATAAACTCAGAATCAAATTTTCTATGTGTCAGGATAGATAACCCTGTACACCATATCTTGTGTGTAAAAAACAGTCCGTTTGCTTTTGTCAATGTTATTTTCAAAATTAATAATTTGTGAATCATTCCAGAGATTTATCTCTGGAAAATGCAGCAAACATAATTTGTGTGGAAAATTGTAAGTTAATCATTTTTAGATGACTTTAGTGAAAGCAGAATGTATCTAAACTATTTGTTGATTAGTGGACAAACTTCACACACTCTTCAACAGGATTAAAAGTAGAATTAAAAAATGACATTAGTAATGACATGTTTAATGTAAACAAAGCTGACGTTTTTCTATACCAACGCATTATAAATGGAAGATATTCAAATTTTCGTTATTTCTCATTTTCTGGTAGATTTGGACATAATCTGCTATTTTTTCCTACCCCCTGGGACCAAGACATTTAATTTGAGCCATCTCCCATCATCCTGCAAGCTGCCAAACTGTCAAAATTTTGATTTTTAAAAATCGCTTACAGAATTAATAATTTAGATAGATATAAAAATATGATTTTCTTGCTTTTCCTATGATATTAACTAACAAATCAAGCTAAAATTGTAAAATTTATCTGAAAATATGAAAGAAAATGTTCTTGATTTCGGCCTACTCCAGTGTAACGATGAAACATAATAACAAAAAGTCTTCTGATTTTATAATAGGATGAGAAAAGTAGAGGTGTGCGGATATCCAAAAAATCGGATCTGAACCAAGCCCAAATTTTATATCCGACACTATCCAGTAAATATTCGACTTTTTAGACTATGTATTTTGACGTTTTGGACTTTATCACGACCATAAGGCTTCTGAGACATTGCCTTGCCATGTAAATAGTTTGCATCAAGATACAAGGTATACACTGAGACATGTAGGTCTTGCCATATAAATTGTTTGCATCTAGATATAAGGTACTGTATACTTTTTTGTTAAGTTTGAGTGAGCTGTGAATTTGAACTTCCGTTTTTATAACTGAACCAAGATTGATGACTTACAGTACAATATCACAATTTTGCAATATTAATATTGAAGTTTTTGTATGGAAAATGCAAGTTATAACTTTTTAACCTTAATATTATTTATTAATTAAGTAATTGAATGTCAAACTATCCGAATCCGCACACCTCTATTTGAGAAGTATACAATCACTATTCATTCACTGGCAAAATTAATGGACAACTTTAATTTCTACCAAAGTTTTGAGTAACGATATTACGAATATACTAAGCACTTCACAACTATAATAAAAATATGTATTGCTCAGCTAGACAAATATAAAACTTTACCGAAGCATTAAAAAACTCTGCTGTTACTGACTTGGGGGTGTAAAATTGAAAGTTAAACAAGTAAACAGTGTGCAACGTTAGTTCATAAGCTTATATATCAACACAAAATCTTCCCAAGTTTCATTTATTAAAACTTTTAAAAAAACAAGCAAGGTTATTTAAAATAAGAGTTTTTGTAAACCAATCAGAAAATCAAGAAATTAATTTAGGCCAATATTAATAGGCCCAATTATTAACTTTGAGACAGAAACACAATACATTTGCATTTTAGCAACAACGTTTAGTATGCAGTAGAACCTCTATTAACGGTTCTATCAGCGCTACCTATAGTAGTGGCACTGTAACCGCACTTTAAAATACAGATACAGTAGACTACCGATTTCCATGATAATTAGTGGCTGATTGATTGTAACTTGGGGTAAAATGCCTTGGAAATATCTAACATTTACTTTGAGTGCATAGTTAAAATGTAGGCATAGTTAGGTAGTGATAAAACATTTTAAATACAGTGAACAGATCATTAAACTTAGTTCCAAAAAATATCGTACGTCACTCGTGCAAAATGTATTTACTAGACTCGTATGGTAATAACCCCTATTTTCCAGACTAGTAGTAATGTAATATACTATTGCAATTGTGTTTAATCTGCAACGTGATTAATTAACATATAATATGTAATTGATCCGGTATAATACGTTTAATATGTAATTTATATTATGGGTGATCGGCAGTCTACTACTATACTGCAATAGAATAGTTATGCTTAGTTTATTTTTTTAAATAGAGGAAATTTAATGAATATCATAGATCATGAGTTTATCACTAATTAAAACTATATCACTTTCCCATTGTTACTTCTAATTTATCGATTAAAAAAATTAAATGGATTCAACTACAGTATTTCATTTCTGTGACTGATAAACACTCTGTGACTTCAATAGCCTTACATGAAAATCAGTTGCTTAAAAGTGAAAGTGACACTAAATACCCTGAATTACTTCATGACGTCAGGTTGCCGGGAGTGACGGTTAACAGAGTTTCTACTGTAACTTGACCGGAAAAGTGTAGAACAGGGTTAGAAGCATTGGTAACACGAGCCCAAGTCAGTAGATGTTGTGTTGTTGCGTGTAGTGGATTACTTGAGAGTAGTCGGCACCGTGGCTCGCTGGTCCTCCATGCGTCCGCTCTGCAGCCTCATGATGAGAGAGAAGAAGTCTTCGTCTGGCACTGTAGTCCCTGCGCTGGCAGGTGCCGTCGGCTCCTCTGGTAGAGAACTACGCTGGTCCTCCAGCCTGGCACCTTGACACCTACAAAAACATACAGACTAATCATCCACCAATTCCAAAGACTGATGTGTTTTAAATAGAACAAGAATTTCTTGTGTTATTTTACTTTTTTTCAAATAATTGACTAATATTGATAACTTACCCAAATTTTTCATTTTATATACATGCATATTGTGAACTATTAAAATGGTTTTTTTAGAACAAAATGTTTGGGTAAGAGAAAATTTTCTAATTATCTCCTATTTTCCTTATCTGATAAAAACCCTGTTTGAGAGTCGGCTGCATCCTGATGGACTATGATATCAAATCAGCGATGTAGTAGGATTTGCGTCCCAGTGTTGTCCTTAATATTTATCGGTGTGGTTCGTTCTTGTTCTGTACCGTCTCACACCTTGGTTTGCTAGATACGTTTCACATTTGCCCAATGTGAATGGGCAAATGGAAGGCTAAAAAAAGGCAATATAAGGCTGCCAAATTCTTAAGACACTAACTTTTCTCAGAGTAGTGTAGGCCTACCTCATGAGCATTTCCAGGAAGCCCTCGTCAGGAGCGGAGCTCTGTGGGGGACACAAGCCAGGCAGGTGAGGCAGCGCTACTCTCTGCTCATCCATCCTCTTGCTCTGCATACCTACGATCAGGTCCAGCAGGTCATCCTGAGCCTCTCCTGCAACATTATAAAAAACTAACAATTAAAAATGAAAAACCATAAAAACAATTAAAAAACAATGGAAAATCACCAGAGTCTTCCGTGGTCATTACGAAATCCTGATATTAGCCTTCAAAGATCCAACTTTGCAGCACACATCAGGGATTCAATGCATGATTATAAACCAGTTGAAGATTGTTTAGAGGTTCTGCACACATGCAACAAATCATATAGGCTTGACAGGTTAGAGGAAGTGGAAATATCGTGCTCACAAATATGACAACCAAAACCTCATCAATGTCCAATCCAATTTTACAGCTAATGTAATATATGAAATAATAGTCAGAAGGGACGACGACACAAAAAAATGATCATGAAGGCATTGATGCTCCAGCAACTAGAAAAAATCTAAATTGCCTGTCCTCTGTTGTCTGTCAGTTGAGCACATGTCAAAAGTGAGGTGAGGTTATGGCGCGACATACAAGTAGGGTAGGCCTACCAAAGTTTATGTTTACATCTTTTGTGTTGTGTAAAATGTGTTGTAAAAAGTTGACAAGAATCAGAATGTTCGCATGTTTATAATGAATTGACCTCTAGAAGAATGTGCTGAAGATGGCTTTATAAAGCCGAAACACTGAGTACAAAAACTGGATTGCTTCAAGACGGTAAGTCTTATTATATTATATTATTTAAAAAGCAAATCCTGGTCAGCCAACCACAAAGTATTAATTAATGAGTCCAGACTAACAGATATAATAATATATAACAAAAACCCAACCAGGTAAATGTAAATTCGCTTAGTCTGCAGGTTTGCTGCAGGGGATATTTATGCCTACTCTTACAATTGCTATCTAGGTAAAGCAGTCTCACCAGCATTGTTGAGTGTGGCTGAGTTGACGACGGGAGCTGTGTTCTCCTTGTTGTCCGCTGGGAGAGCCAATGAGCATCTCTGGTCATCCATACGTTCTGACTGGAACCGAGAAAGTAGATCAAAGAACGAGTCTTCATCATCACAGTGGTCCAGCTGTAAACAGACAACACAATTATGACTAAACATTCAATAATTAAATTATTTTGTGGCGCCACCCGCCACTGACCAGTTGTACTGTTATCCAATAGTCAATGCTGTTACACACTGTCTAATTTCTATTACAAACCATTTAAATTGTTTCTGTTGACCTCCGTTTAGTTTACCAGTATTGTCTAAATTGTATCCTCATCATATGTAGCTTATGAGTGAGTAACTCGACCCAATTACTTTGTTTCTCTAATATATAATGTGTTGTATATTCAATTATAACACAAAAATACAAAGTAGGTCTATAGCACATTGTATCAATAATGATTTTTTCTGCACTTACTTTTGTCTCTGAAGCTGTATTGGCATTGTTCATAGTTAAACTGCTGGGTGCTGGAGTCTTTCCTTTGGCGTCTGGTGTCAACTGTAATCAAATTTATTAAAAAATTATGTTACTAAATCATACACAATGTACAAATTTGGAAAGAAATGCAGAGAGTACTTTTTTAATGATAAACATGTGATTTAGTCCAATACTTTTTAAATTTGTTGCTTGCCAAGACTAAAATTATCTTTTTAAATTCTGTCTATGTTTTAAGACTTTAAATAGCACATTTTTAAAAGTATTTGGTTAATCAAGTATACAGTGAAATTACATTTTTATTTTTACCCTTTGCCTAATAGTATTTTTTTATTAAACCTAGGTGTTGGACTCAAAATGCATTATAATGAAAATAAAAGTTTCTATAGATAATTAGGTACACAACAGTCAACAACTAATCATTTTAGTAAAATTGGTTTATATAAACACGTTTTTAAAATACAGGAATTCAATACAGTATAAGTAATTTCCTTGTTGAAAAGTGTTAAAATTTTTTGATTAAATGTCAATTTCCCTATCTGGGTAGTAGAGATATGTATACTGAAATATTAGTGATAACTTGTATGAATAAATTAAACTTTATGATTATAGTGTATCAACTATTGACATTTGATTGTTCTGACCCTTCAATAAGCAAATTTTCCAGTACCTACATTTCCTTAGAGGCAACAACAATAAATAATACAAGCTACAATTGTATAGAATGTTTACAAGACTAGGGTACTACATCACACCAAATCTCTAAAAGCTGAACAACACTGAAAAGCTGTAAGCCCACAAATAACATTGAACACAAATGTTACACACTTAATAAAGCCTGGTTCGTACAAAAATAATCTGAGTTTGAGTTTAGTCAAAGAGTGGTTATGTCAAACTGCAAATTTAGGACCTAAAACATCTATATTGAATTCATAATATGACACACCATAGTGTGTATCTTAAGGTCAAGATAAGCGAAGGATGAGTGTTGAATGAATGAATGAGATGATAGCATTGTTCCTGACAACAATACTTAAGGACAACTAGGTCTAGTTTTGGACCTTCAAAAAGCTACTAACAACCAGGATCGAACCGAAAACCTTGTAATTCTAGGAAATCCACTACTTCAGCTCAGCTAACTAGTTATTAACTAGTTAACTAATACTGAAATAATTTATAAATACAAACTTTTTTAAACAAAACGTTTTTAAACGCCCTAAAAAGTAGAAAATAATTTACAAATAATTTATAAATATGTTGAGAGCGTATAAATACTTGTACGATTTAAAACGAAAAACGTTGGGTGCATGCAATTAATTGATAATAATACATTAGTTCAGTGTAGGTGAAGGTAAACTATCTATTGCATGCACCCCACGTTTTTCGTTTTAAATCGTACAAGTATTTATACGCTCTCAACATATTTATAAATTATTTGTAAATTATTTTCTACTTTTTAGGGCGTTTAAAAACGTTTTGTTTAAAAAAGTTTTTATTTATAAATTATTTTCTATTTTTTTAGTTTTTTAATGCGTGAGGATGTTAAATCTATTTCAAGCATCTATATCAGATTAAGACAAAGGCATGTGGGAAATCTAAGGTTTATTTGAGTTTCTTTTCATATAATTATGTATTAGATTGAATGTATGGCCTACCTACTAACTATAAATATATCAATATATTTAATTTATTGTTTACTTTATAGAACATTAAATAAATAACAATTTACATTATTAACAAACATCTTTATATCTGCAATCAGATTGTTTATCTATATTTTGAAATGTTTGTATAAAGAATCTCTTGGGAGCATAACCTGTACCTCTTAACCTCTGCTCTTTGAACTGTCAAATTTAAGTATTTACAGCTGACTTAAATTAATTTTATTTACATTCTTTCAAAATGTAAACATGAAAAATTTGGAAGCCCATGGGGCGTAGCCCAAGGGAAATATGAAAATTAAATGATATAATATCGCATTGTCATGCATTTGTGAGCTATGTTTCAAATTTCAAGTCTCTAGCTTATCGGGAACATCGTTTAAAATTGATATCAAAATTTGTAGGAAAGCGAGCTAATAAAAACAAGCCCATGGGGCGTAGCCCGAAAGGAAATATGAAAATTAAATGATATAATATTGCTATGTCATCAATTTGTGAGCTATGTTTCAAATTTCAAGTCTCTAGCTCATCGGGAAGTATCAAAATTTGCAAGAAATCGATTTAATAAAAACAAGCCCATGGGGCGTAGCCCAAGGGAAATATGAAAATTAAATTGCATAATATTGCATTGTCTTCCATTTGTGAGCTATGTTTCAAGTTTCAAGTCTCTAGCTCATCGGGAAGTTAGTATAAAATCGGTTGCAAAATTTGTAGCGGACAAGAAAGCGACCTAATAAAAAGGTTTTAAAAAATAATACCGAAGAAATGTTTCTTTTTCATTAAATAAATAGGCGCTAATTGTAACACAAAATTTTAATTTCAGAGCATCGCCCATCGCTTGAGTTTACTTGGAATAATCAAGTTGATAAGGTAGTAGGAATCAAAGAGTTTAACCAGAACTTTATACTTGCTTATGGAATTGAAACATAATGAAGGCTATCCTCCAACTGTATGATGGCATTCACATTAACCCTTGCCGACAGACCGCCACCGCCCACCACCATCCACCACTGCTCGAGCGAACACCATTACCGCAACGATACGTACATTGAACAGCCGATGGTCTCGGTGGTGTAGTGGATAGCGCACCGGGCTGATAATACGGAGGAAGCCGGTTTGATACCCACTGGAGGCATTAACTTTTTGACTCGATTTTTTTCATTATCAGCAAGATTGGTTGGTTTGGTTAGGTTATGATAGTTTAATTTTATAATTAAAAAATTAAATAATTGATTTTGAGACATTTATAATTTTATTTTATGAGCAGAACTATTTTTGTTATTAGTAAACCTTCATTCGAAATTTTCATTATCAGCAATTTTGGTTAGTTTGGTTAGGTTATGACAGTTAAATTAATTTAAATTTAACCTACAAACGACATGTTTTGACAGCGACAGTGATAGAGATAACAATTTCCCACGAACAGTAACTGTTCGGCTATGCACGGTATGATGCGTTCTGCACGGCGCGGTGGTGGGCGGTGGCGGTCTGACGGTAAGGTCTCGTTATTTTGCATTTCCTTAAGCCCAAATTGGATCAACTTACCATTTGCAAAAAGAATTATATACTTACAAAAAATACCTCAGAATATTTTTGGTGGAGTAATATTTGGTGGGGAAGCGTTGCAAGCTCTTTTTTCAGAAATTTAAGATTAAGTCTCTAGGAAGTATAAATAAAACTGTGTCTGTAGCATTAAGACATAGTTCGTGAATTGAAGAAGTGTATTTATACAGCTGTGTGAAGTGTATAGAAGCTGTAGACACAGCCTTACATCATGCATAAGCAGATATATACATTTTAGGTGTACATCTGATGTAGAAGGTCATGTCAAGCATAACTTTTTGATGGCAGTAATGGTAAGACTAAAACTTGAGATGAAGTCCTGCATACAGACTTATATGACCAATTACCAACTTGAAAACTATAAGCTTTTGTTAATAAGCTTTTGTTAATAAGCAATGCATACATTCATATATAATGTAAGCATTATCAAAACAAAGACTTTGAAGTATTAGTTCATATAAACCAGACTTTATTGTACTAATCACACACAAAATTCCACGAGTGTCAAAAACAAATAACAACAAAGATGATTTAAGATTTGTTGGTGCCATTTTGCATACAGTTATTGCAATATACATAGTCATTACATAAACAACATACAATAGAACTCTGAATTATACCAATCAATTGGGACCACAACACATAAAAATAATCAAAAATTCTGATAGTTAGATTTTTATTTAAATTAGGGGTGATTTACAGAAAACAGACTGATTCAAACAATTTGGATCGCAGAACATGTCTGCAAAGATTTCGTGATCGAAAATTTCATGCTTTCATCTTGATTGGGGAGAGCAATTATTATTTTCCGTGACCACAGGAGATGGTTGTCTACAAAACCGAGGAACATATTCAAGATTTTTCCGTGATCATAGAAATTGATGACGAGTTTCCATGACAACGGGAGACGATGATCATGTCTACACGACTGTGGGAGGTATTCAGGATTTGGTCTCGATCATGGAAAACAATGACAATGTTTCCGTGACCGCAGGAGACAAAGATGATGTTCACACGACTGTGGGATATTTTTTGCCGAAATTAAAAAATATGGTGACAATGTTTCCGTGACCCAGGGAGACAATTATGATGTCCACATGAGGCGAGAGATTTTTTGGGTTCAATTGTGATACCCAACAATTCTTTTGCTTTCTTTAACAACAATTCTTATTAATATGGTTTTAAGTTTTTCTGTATTCTTTCTGTAAGCCTTTAGGATAATTGAAATTTGGATGGTTGGAGTTCCACTGTACTTATTACACTGTACTTACCATGCTGTAAAATAGATGTTTTTAAAATACATTTCAAGCTCATGCTGTTGTCAGTGGGAAATGAAATGGTGAGTAAATGACTAACAAATGTAAAATATAAATGGCAATTCAAATCAAATAAAGCTAAAAAATCATAAGTAAAATTAAATTTACATGTTAGAAGTACCAGTTACTTATGTAGGTCTACAATTCACTTTCAACCATCTTCTATAAAGCTGTTCTGGCTATATGTAAGTGTGAGCCAAAATTAAAATAGGATGTTATGTGTTACTTTAAATTTCATCACGGATATTATAACATAAACGGCATGGATCATAAACATTAACAAATTATGTCACTAGCCGAAAGCAATGAATACAGAACCTTATAAGAAGCGAAACCACTGTATTAAAAGACAAAGATTGTCGCCAGCTGTAGTTCACGAACACTACGGCTGGCGACGCTAGCGCTTCCTACATAATAAGTCTTTGAGAACTACGGCTGGCGGCAATCATTGTAGCGTCGCCTCTTTTAATATGGCAGTTTCGCTTCTTATAAGGTTCTGTATTCATTGCCGAAAGTCAACAGATTTTTAGCTAATATCCCTATAGGGAAGTAGCTTTAACCGTAGGTGGCACCGTAAGATCTAGGCTCGAGGCTGATTTAATTTTCATTTTGATGTCCCCAGAGGCCAAAAACACCTTTCTTTTAAATTTGTAAATATATATATATACGTCCGTGAACGCGATAACTTGAGTAATTTTTGTCCGATTTTGATTAAATTCGGTAAGGTGCAAGGCGGGATAATCTTGAATGAGTTCGCGAACCAGCATGATCGGACCATGGGTAACAGGGTTTTAGGGGGGTTTTATGGGGTAAAAGATGGTTTTTCTCATCTTTGACCCTCAAAACACAAAATTTCCCAATTTCTCCCTAGACCTTTTTAAAGAGCTTAAAAATAAATAGTTTAGTATATAAAGTGTTTTTGTACAATTATTGGTAAGGGAGAAAATTTAAAAAATTTTAAATTTAAAATTCCGTTATTCTTATGGAGAATATTGTAAAATGTTGCAGTTTGCTTGTTTATGGATATTTTTTTATCAAACTTGGCAAATTTATTTATTTTATACTAAGCTATTAATATTTTACTAATAAATACACTTTACTAGTTTCCTTGTAGCAGCAAACCTAGGTACTCGTTAAACCTAATGTTATTTAAATATATATTTAATTGAAAATCAATTCAGATAATTGGAAATTTGCTTAGTCGGCAGGTTTGCTGCGGCGGGGGTATTATTGATATTTAAATGGAACTGTTAAAAATGTCTGAAACAGCATTTACAGCCATTAGTAGAGACGACCAGTGCTGTCATTTGTTTATGTTTAAAATCCATACAGTTTCTGTTCTAATATTCGTGAATTTTCATCACTGAGAGGACGCAGAATAAAATATTCTTGTTCCATAAATCTTCTATAGAAAACAGTAACAAGTCCGCCATAATATAATATAGAAACAACACTGTACGCTTAGTTTAAAAATCTTTAAAAATCTCATTCCAGGGAGATAATAGACACAATAAAATGTAACAAAAATACGGTAGACTCCCTCTAGTTCGGCTTCGGTTGGATCGGCCGCCGCATGGTCCGGTCCGGTCTCAGGGGGACAAAGTCACATCGTCATGGGCAAAGGACCTTCGACAGGATTCAACTTGAATGTAGTTTCCGGCCATAAAAGTAAACAATTCATGTCAGTTTAGTTGACTGGTGCTTCTATGAGTGAATTGTTGCATATTTCCTATGTAAAACGATGTTACATAACCCCAAAAATACCAAGAACATTTTATAAATAAATAGTTTTTCTTCAGTCTAATATGTTGAAATGCAGTGTATAATTAAATATTTTGGACCATTTTTTTATGCGGTAGGTTCTCCTATTATTGTCTTTGAAACACCATGGTTTATTTGACAAAAATTAATTAAAGCAAAATAAAGAAATAGCCATCGTTAGCTTCAAGGTCAAGCTATCCGCTTGCACTGACAATCATCTGCTCTTTACACAAGACACAACTGATGTCTGCTGTGCGCCTGCTATCTCACAACAGTTTGTGATTGGGTGGTTAGTAATTATGGCAACTTGTTGAATGTGTGGATGAAGAGAAACCAAAGAAAGAATAGAAGAACAAAGAAGAAAGAATAAGCAGTGTTTTACGTCATCCATTGTTATCTTTATCCTATTTTACGACTGTTGTTATTATCTTTAAGACTAAGTAGTCTACTATGATTTTATGCTGTTTTATGAGTTATCTAATGTTTTTATCGACATTCTTATGTTCTGAAACAACATGTAGTAGTAGCCTATGCTGACTACGGTAGCAGTAGCTTGCAGTACTAGACTTTCTATTGTTCTGTTCTTTACGTGATTTATTGTTGTACGTACAGGGTAGTGTAATTTTTATTTTGCTCGAGTAAGCGTGATTTTAAACGTTACAGTTTTTATTACTGAACCAGGGTTAATGACTTAACATATCACGATTGCGCAATACTAATATTTGTATTTTGATATGTAAAATGCACTACATCCGGTTAGTCCGGCCGTTTTGTAGTCCGGCCAGTGATCCGGTCCCGAGGAGGCCGAACTAGAGGGAATCTACTGTAACGCTGATATTTGGTACCAAAATAAGACTTCTTCAGACTGGATTGAAATAAATTACTGATACAAGTCCTAAAGTCCTATCAGGATGAAAGATCAGTTTGAGTTTGCTGTTGTACCTTTTACTGTACATCCATAGGCCCCCTTGACTGTAATTTTTCTGTACTCTTATTCCTTAAAAAGACATATTTCAGGCAAAATAGTCAGAGTAAAAAATATAAATATAAAAGTTCCTAAGTAAACTACTTTTACAAATGACGTAAGGGAAAACCATCTGGACAGAATTACCTGAAGGGTAGCATCCCTTGAAAGTTCCTGGGCAGGTATAAATACATTAAATGCAACATTGACACACCAATTGGTTTTTGTTTTACAAAATAATTGGCTCAAATAAATATGAATATCAAAGTAGTAGAGCTAGGAAACAAAAATAAGGTAGTAATTATAAAATATAGCGTCTATCACACAAAGATGTTTAGACATTTGATTTTGTATAACTAGTTGATTTACGAATCAAAAACTTTGGAACTTTACACAATTTGTAAAAATAAGTTTTGAAAATGTTATGTTAAAAATTCAGCTTCTTATGATTATATTGAAGAAGCAAAAATGTGACAAACCAAAAATGTCATCTATTTGCTTCATATAAAAATAACTTTCTTGAGTTATTTTCCTGATTTGTTTTATATGTTGTAATTTTCAAACTTATTTTTGTGCTGCTGTTTGATTGAAGAATGTTTATTGAACCATAAAGGCATAACCTAACCCTTTCTAGAGCAGTTTAACTGAAACTGAGGTAAAAAGAATGACTTTTAATGTTAATCAAAGAGTGGAGTGTTGTGCGTGGGATATTGCTTTAGTGACCAACAGAATACGATTGCACAATTTTATGTTGCCATTACATGCGTTGAACCACCTATAAATCCATCAACAACTAAGTGGTGTATTATTTTGTTAAAAACTAGTAGGTAGTGTCATAAAAAGAATTGCATGACTGCTTCTGTTATGTTACCAAAAGCAATAACATACTTTGTGCATCATTTCACTTTTTGTTTAATATTAGCCTAATAAAGTATTTTTTTTTAACTTTAGTTTAGTTAAAACTGAATTTTAGAAGGTTGGGTTAATCTCTTTATGGTTCAGTATTCCTCAATCAAAGAGCTGTTTAACAACAAGATTAAAAATTAACACAGTAAAAAATCAGGTAATAACTTAAGAAAGTAAATTTTATAGGAACCAAATTGGTAAAATTTTTAATAATTGCATTTTGTTTCTATAAATGTTGGAAAGCTGAAATTTTCACAAAACACTTTCAATACCTACCTCATTCATAAATTATGTTAAGTTTCAAAGCTGTCGGTGCATAAATGGGCTAATAATATAAAATAAAAGGTCTAAACCTCTTCCTGGGACACCCTATATATGTAGAATGAATTTTATAACAGAAGTAAACAGTCCAATCTACATGACCGCTAACATAAGCTAACTAACGACCAATACTTATTAACTTTTCTTTATATCTACAAAGAAACGATAAGAAACAAAAATAAAAGTGAAGCAGAAAATGAGTTGATTGTTGACGATTAACATATAACTGTACAAATGGCTGACTTAAGTTTGTCCGGTAAGAAAGTGAAAGGTGTGTCTTTTATTTATTGAGCTAGCCTACTTACTTAAAAATGTTTATTATCATATAACAATTTATCATTATATAGCAATGTAAACATATAAACAAATTTCTCAGAATAATGTAAAAACGTTTAAGGACTAGTTCATCAACCTCAGTCCCTCTTATCAATAACGAAGCAGATAGGCCAAGGATTGTTTTAATTTCACTAAGAAAGCGACGTACTTAGAATAAATTACTATTGGTCCACTGACTATCAATGCACGATCTTTATGGAATGGATAATCTGTTTAGCTTTGTTCAGACTCATTCAATTCTTCAGACCAATATTCAAGTGTCTTCTTCACTTGGAAAGTGAAGTGTGAGGCCTACGCAATTGTTGTTGTCTTAGCTGTTGTTTTGAATGTTTGACATAGGCTAGGATATTTTTGATCTTAACAACTCTAACGTAACCACTAAATTTATGCTAAAATAGTTGAGTATAATTTTTCAAAGAAACTATAGAGGTGAAATTATTAGCTTTTATTAGTAATTTCAGATATTTAGGGGTATTAACTCTGGCCTAGGTAGTCAGCCATTT
The DNA here is from genome assembly GCF_028750875.1 of Macrosteles quadrilineatus. Taxonomy (NCBI): domain Eukaryota; kingdom Metazoa; phylum Arthropoda; class Insecta; order Hemiptera; family Cicadellidae; genus Macrosteles; species Macrosteles quadrilineatus. The sequence goes on along the minus strand of NW_026542598.1, from coordinate 56,417,469 downwards.
GTACATAAAGAGCAGCAAAGGCAGTGCACAGCCGTGCTACCTTAATCAGTTGCAGCTGTTCCATGCTCTCCCGTCTCACCCGGTATCTGCGCAGTCCCGGCGACGGGTGTGTGAACGACGCCACCAGCTGCTCACTATCTGGGGACAGCTCACCCGCGGGTAGACCTAGTGCCTTGCGCAGATCTGACACGTTCATCTGAGCAGTGGCTTGTCCCAGCGGGTCACCCAACTGCACAATACAAACCATGTGTTCATTTTGTATTAATTAAACTATTTTAATTACATAATCAACTTGAAACAAGATGGTGTAGTTTATTCTAAAAAATCATAACATAACATAATCAACAACTAGATATCAGCTGGTTATAGCAATACCAACACCATGTAAACTATAAACAACTTGAAGACTTAACTTACACTACTAAGTAGAATACCAAAGGACACAGGCACTAACAATGATGTGAACAACAATGCTGGTACAGTAAAATCTCTATTAACCATAACCATTGGGATTAGAACTATGATGGTTAACTGAAAACGGATAACAGAAATTCCTTTATAAATTACTACTGTTTGAATACTAGTCGTTTGTAATATTGACTACATTATAATGCTTAATTAGAAAAAACACAGTGTAGTGTCATATTGAATTACACAAAGTATCATTTTATCTACTGAATATTATTATTAACTTGACAAACACCTACATGGATATGACAAAATAAATATTTTTGATGTGATGTGGCAGTAAAACAGTGGCCGTTAAATGAGGATCCACTGAAATGGATAAATATTGTTTTTAGTGTGAAGATATCAAGGCAATTTACCAAGTGTGCTTACCATAAACTTGAATCATCAACTACAATGCGACTACAATTATTTTTAGATGCGTGTAGCCGTACATGTAACCGTTCAAAATACTTTTAACTGATTAATTTGTTTTGTGTTGATTGTTTTAAATAAAATAGATAAAGTGACATTAAGATACATTCAAAATTAAACATAGTGCAGGTGCATTGCTTACTCAATGGTGACCAATTGTTCAATGCCACTGGAGGGAATACTGTAACTGACTGACACAGCTGTGTAAACCTACATATTAAACATTATATTCTACTGGTGTGATACAAGGCTTAGGAAATAAAATATTGACAGAAAGGGCAGCTGCATTAAGTATGTAACAAGTGACTTAAAAATAACAATACTATGCAAACGAGGAATTAAAAAAAATACATGTCTAATAAAGCAGTCTCCCACATATGAAAATTCAGCTTTCCTTGTTTGATAAATTGTTGTTAACATTTGATCCTTTGCCTTAGTAAAATGGCAAAGACTCATAAATAACACACATTGAAAATTTGTTTGACTATTTCCTTTAGAGACTTTCCGGTTTAAAAATCTTAAAAGTCAGGAAAATGTCACACTACGAAGAAAATAAGATATTTTAAAAATGGACAAATTCTCACCTCTTTTGAAATTTCCAAATGTTTTGTAGCAAAATAGAGCGCTTTCTCGTGGTTGCCCATTGCTGAATGTGCATTGCCTAAACTCCAGCAAGCTCGACCTGCAAAAGTAAAAATGTACAATTTCAAACTTGTGATGTAGTATTAGGAAAAAATTCATAATACATAACTTTTTGGATTGTGCAAAAATTCTCGTATCCTAAAAATATACTTATTACTTAACGAAAACTTATTCATACCTTCGCCAACCCGGTCCATCAGCTGTTGAGCTATGATGAGGTGTCGTATGTGGTAGTCTATGGCTGTTGGGTAGTCCCTCAGCAGTGTGTATGTGTTGCCCAGACTGTAGTACGCTTGAGCCTCTACTGCTCTGTCGCCCAGCTCCTGAGCGAGGACTAGAGTTCGCCTGATAACATACCATCATTTTACGTTGACATGTTTGTAGTCATCATTTGGGATGTATAAAACCTAATTTTCACTAACAACACTGCTACTTTCAAGTAGGCCCGCTGTTTGCATGTGATGCGCTATGGGCCCGAGAGATGATTGATGATTTCGCCCCTCTTCGCCTACATACCTTGTGGGGGGGGGGAATTGTCTCTTCCTTGCGTAACCCCCCCTTGCACCCCTGGCCCATTTATCCTTACAAGTCTATACAGATAATAAGGATCTTGGTAAACAAAATAATTTGTTTAAGTAAGTCGAAAAACTTCTTTTAGTATTTAATAAAAAACATGAGCTGTAGCAATAAGAAAAAAAATTAAATTAAATGTACCTAAATATTTCATAATGATATTTTGTATTTTAATAGTAATACTAAGATTAAGATCATAACATAATATTTAAGACTATAATATTGTCAACAAATAAATAGGCTTTATAATATTTTTAAGGTCTTTCAGGACAGCAGGCTCACCCGAATAACAATGAGTCCATTCTGGTGCAATAATTACACAACTTGACATTACACAGATATTAAAATATCTTACATACACTAACAGTACTTTTAACTATGGAAGGTTTGAGTAGGGAACAAAGATATTTTCAGATGATTCTGATGTATAACATCTGGTGTTTATTTTGTTTGATGATGGAATCTTTCCCATTCTATTGAACCTGCTATCCCAACAAAATTCATTAAAACCTCAGCACTTGCACCCTTTTTTACATCATTATCCTCAAATACTCAACACAGTCAAAGACATAACCTCTAGCTTACTTACCGCAATATTAAGAACTACCACAAAATGATAACACACGAGTTATGGTGTTAGTGACACAAGCTTACACTACTGTTCCGTTATCAGTTAAACATTTACAATCCATGCTTCACTAACGACCCAGTAACACAGCTTGTAGCACAACTGTAGTGAATGAATACCATGTCACTCAAGTTGACTGACACTAAACTACTAAGTACCAGACGGTTGAGCTTTGCGCTATGGGAAATCATTGGTATAATACAAGATTATAACATTATAGGCCTACTTTACCCTCAATAAATATAAAATAAAATACAGTATTGAGAAGTTTTCAAAAGTAATTTAAAATGTAATTATGGAAGGAATAATGGATAATTATTACTCAATGTAATTCAGGGTGTGATTGGCTCTCAAGCAAATTTCCCCCCACAGTTAAAACCATGTGTTTCAATAGCCTATTAATAGTTCAACAATGGTTGTATAGTTAGCTGGGTAACTTAAAACAGCTGATTGAAACAGTTTTTTTTAGTTACATGAGACCAATTTTTAATGTTAATTTTACTGCTAATATAGCATTTTCAAACACACCCTCACAACCAATGGTGATAATCTATAAATTTTGGCTATCTATCTATATAAATAAAATTAGAGTTTTGTCTGTACATTGCTTAGAATAATGAACTTTTTGGTTATTTTTACATTTCATAGGTCAGAGAAACCGAATCAAACCTTATCTCAATTTCTGTCTGTCTGTCTGTCTGTCTGTCTGTCTGTCTATCTGTCATTCTCTTGGTAACGCTAAAATACGCACTTTATTACAACTACTCCTCAATAACTATAGCACTGTCCCGCCTGAAACTTATTTTCCAAATACTATACATATATGAGATGGTTTTAGACGTATTTCATCGAATATGAGACAGTTAGATATTTAACAGTAAACCCTTGAAAATCAAGTTTTTGTCGATTTTTGACGTGGAATTTCTGGAAGCCCATGTTAACCTTATGAGAAATGAAATTATTGAATCTTAACAGCTGTTTCAATTAAACAAGTTGGTTCTGTTCTGTGATGTTCAATAGCATTAAAGTTACAAGGATTACCAACAGGGTGCAGCACTAGCACTATTATTTCTTTTACATTTATGACAACAGCTAATTTGCAACCTGGAGGCGAGTGAGCGTAGCGAACGAGCTAACCTGAAGGAAAGTGAGCGCAGCGAACGAGCTCCAACATACAGGTGAGTGAGCGTAGCGAACGAACTTCAACCAGGACGTGATTGAGCCATGCAAACGAGATCAGATAGTAAAAATAAAAGTAAGCCTACCGTTATAGGATCGACCGGCAGACACAGAGGTAATTTAACCTTTTATTGATTGTCATACCGATCCGGAACAACAAAAAACAACATAAAATGAAGCTATGTATAATAGTTTGGCCAGCATATCTTAAAATATGCAAACCAACTGCTGTTCTTTATATAAGAAGGTTTCAACTGAATATTATAAGATCCCCGTGCGTAGAACGGGTACACAGCTAGTAATGTATAAAATAACATCTTTTATCAATACGACAAACTTGTTGAATGTTTTTATTTTCAACTGTTTTTTTTTTAGTCTAAATGACCCACATGCCTAAAATGTTGCAATTTTATTCAGTTGTATAAAATTTCTTTACTAATACAATATATTTTGATGAAATAAGAGAAATAAATAATGGTTCATTGAAAATAGTTATTAGATGATGTGAGATGTTTAACATGTTTGTTATGTTGCAGTTTCCTTTAGTTTTGTAATTTGTGATTAATTTAAAAATATGTAAACTATGTAGGAAATGGGATTAATAAAATATGAAAAAAATTAAGCTGTGTGAGCTTCAAATAGTACTAAACAAGGAATTGTTTTGAATTGCATTGTTGAAAACCAGTCTTTTCAACATGAGCTGATGGAAGATCTTAATCTTTGGGTGTTTTCTATGACAAAAAAAAATTAATTCAGTGATTTTTAACAGTTTTTTTTTTATATTAGACTCACTTGTAGTGCTCTGCCGCTGTCTCAAACTCTCCCAGAAATATGTGCGAGTTACCCAGATTACTATTAGCTCTCCTTTCTGCTGCTTTGTCACCAAACTCCCTGGCGATTTTTAATCTCTGGAAAAAATTAATTGTTAACGTCAAATTTAAGTTAAATGACTATTGTCTGCTTGCATGGAGAGAAGAGAAGAGTAAATACAAAAATATTACAGCTGATTTTTGCTAATCTATCTATATATTAATAGGCAAGCATGTTTCTTTAAAACCTTTTTTCTCAGCTCGTGTGCATCACTGGGAAAATCTACGCATACTGTTGGAAAGATATTTTCCTGTAGATGTGCAGAATCCCTTAATAAATTAAAATAGGCTCAAAAATAAACACAAAAAATGAGTTTAAAAATTTGAAAAATTAACATGGATCTTATGGGTTGCCATGCTGATGACGAAATAACAACAAAATATAAACAGAAAATCAAAACAAATGGAAGAAACTCCAATGACATGTTTTATTTACAGTGTGGGGTGAAAATAGAGAAGTCTGTACATTACATATTTTTGGTCGAGTTTCGACCACTGGACGACCTCTAGTTTAAATTAATATATGGCCAAACATTGTTCGGATTAGTAATGTTCAGATTAAGATAAGTTAAACAACAATTATCATACAATGACTATAGTTTACTATTCACATGTATTCTGTCTATCAATATCGCCGTATGAGTCATAGATGTAGTTTTAACAATGTTTAAAAATCACAATGCCAAATTAGGGATTCCAGGTTTGAGAACTCGTTTGATTGGACAATGTTTGCACCACTCCATCAGCTGATGATAGTGATGACAACTTATCCAACTAACACTGAAATAATCATCTTATAACCTACTATTGATAATATTTCATTAAAATATGCCCTTTCAAATAGCCTAAAGTAAAAAATAATCATCATGGTTGACAATTTGAATGTTGTAAATAAGTAAATGAAAATCTATATATTAATTTGAAACTGTTTTTCTTTGTCATAGCTATTTTGAGAGAACGGCTGGGTGTAGAAACTCGGTAGGGGTGTCTAAAGAAAGGTCTTGGTCTGTAGATGAGCCATCAAAAGAGAAACGTGGTAAATTCCCTCGGGGCTCTGCCCCAGTGGCCTTTAAAGTCCCAGCCCATATTATTCTTATGGAGGAAAACGGGGTTTTTGTCACAGCTAATTTGAGAGAACGGCTGGGTGTAGAAACTTAGTAGGGGTGTCTAAAGAAAGGTATTGGTCTGTAGGTGAGCCCTCAAAAGAGAAACAAGGTAAATTTCCTTGCGGCTCTGCCCCAGAGGCCTTTAAAGTTCACTCAGCAATTTTGTTTACATTATGACCATATGGATAATTTTACACTACTTTTAATGAACCAGCTGTTAATATTAAAATTGTATTCAAAAGTCTACTGAAACTGTCAAAATTAAATGTTTACATTATTATCTATATATATAATTCCGTAAGTCAAATTTTTGTAAAGAAATTGTGAGTGACTGGATGGCCGTAGAAGGATGGGAGGGGTCTTATTTTAAAGGTCTTGACGTGAATTTTGAGGGAAAACTATTCATTTTTCTTATTTTTTTACCATAAATTCGCAACAGAATAAAACTTTTCCCATTAAAACAACATGGGGTTTAATTTGTTTACATCTTTTGAAATTAAAACAGAAGTCATTTACTGCTGATTTCTGTTTACTTCAATACAGCTGATCGTGCTATATCTTGAAAACAGTGATCAATACACGCATTTGGTTTACTTTTAGCCAGTCAACTATGAAATGTATACTATAATAAAACTGAAATCTTGAAGATTAATCGGAAAAATGTCTCCATTCTTTGTTTATATTTAAATCATATACTCAAGTTTCATTTTTTCATGCTTTTACGTTATTGTCGTGTTAAAGGAATAAACGACATAGAATAAATATTCTGTATAAATAATCAAAGAGTCGAAATTAAATCTAACTTCTGTTTTGTTTTTATTTTTAAATCATATGTTCAAGTTTATTTTAAATGATGTTGTTTTCTTTATATTTCTACACATTTTAAGGTTAATGTTGTGTTAATATATACAACTAAAATAACCTACAAATGTCATTGGTTCTAAAATGGTGTATTTGCATTCCTTCGTAAGTAAATATTTTTTTAGTGCAGTGAATATACAACGTAGAGTAATCATATTCGATCGTACTTTTATAAAATCACCAGGGATTCAAGATGTTTTGGTATGTAGGCTGCTGGATATATATTCTTTTCATTATAAGTACTGTAATTAATATGAACGCCAGGGGAAGACCACAAAGGCGGGGAGCTGTTCATAGGAATGACAGTGCGCGTAGAAGAGCAAGAGTAGATAATGACGAACTTAATCAAGATATGTTACAACCCCTTTTTAGGAGACCCATGGTAGACGAGAGAAATGTAAATATCCATGATGCAGGATTACTGGACCAAGAGTGCATTCAATGTAGTGCTCTTCATTTTAGAGAAGAACTAACGAATAATCATTTTATGACATGTTGCCATAACGGACTTATTAACCTTCCTCAGCCAAAAACTAATGTAGAACTTAAACATTGGTTTGAAGAGAGCCCACAACTGTATAAATTCATTCGACAATACAACAGTGCGATGGCTTTTGCTTATTTTTCAGCCAGTAAGAAAGATATTCCAGGAAAAGGACCATACTGTTTCAAAATTCAAGGACAGATTTATCGTTCAATCTCAGATTTGCTGCCTCAACATGATGAAGACCCCGTGTATGGCCAATTGTACATTATTGACACATCAACAGCAACAGAAATTCGTCAAAGGCGTCAAGAAAATAGTGACTTATAACCTGAAATATTGTCAAAACTAGCTGAAATTCTATTAGAAAATCCATTTGCACAAATTTACAAAAGAGCTTCGGAAGAAATGGTTGTACAAGGTGACAGTGAATTAGAACTTAGGTTTGTAGACAGGATAAATATGGATCGTCGTAGGTATAATAAGCTTACTGCAGATGAAATTGCAGGCGTCTTCAATTCATCTGAAGGCGAACCTCCAATTAATTTCTAAAATTCCAAACAGAGAAGCTTTTATTTATCCTCATTAACCACAAGACCAAAGCTACCTTAGTTAACCAGTATTTATTCACAAACAATGATATGTTTGCTGTCTTTTCATGTTAAACCACTGGAGTGATTCAAATTATTAATTGAAAATGACATCAACAAAAGCAAACAAAGAAGAACAACAAACTGGTTTTTACACAAAAGATATGGTGTAGGGATGCCTATTCTGACACATAGATAATGTTATTCTGAGTTTGTTTAAATACCGGAATTGCAATATGTTGTTTTACATTTCAGCTTTTTAGGGACTTATGTCCCTACAAGCCACTAGTTTATGATTTAAAATTGATTCTCCACTGCATGGCAAGTTTTTTATAGTTTCAACAAAATGATGAATTTATGATACGTTTTAAATGTTTTGTTCAAAAATCTATGCTTTATTGCTCTTAGAAAATTTTAAATTATGAAATAAGTGTGACATATTATTTTCAAAGGAACATATAATTAATTCCTTATCGGGCTAGCTTATATATATTGTAAGGTTGGCACTTGCCTTTTTTCCTACTTTCAATCACCATTTATTTTTGAATTCAAGAAAGAACACCAGAAATTCATTTATCGGTATGAAAGTTTTCGATAATCGGGTTGAAAATTGTGTCATAGATGAGTAACTTACGTTGAGGATGAGAGCTGTGTTCAAGTTTTGGAATATACTAACTACGGAGTATGTTTCATCTATGGTTTTGGTGAAGTAATTGAACTAATGTCAATTCAGGTATTTAAAAAAATGTGAAGGCCTACAGGGTTTTTACTTTGATGTACACATGTAGCTAGGTCGAACAACACATCTAAACCTCACTACATACAAAACATTCGGAAACACAACAGTGTCATCACATCTCATCGCATTTGCGTGGTTTGTTACCAAGGCTGGATTAGGTTATGGATTTGGTTCCGCAAATGTTCAAGGTTTGTGATCAAATTTCCTACAATTATGGTTCATTCCATCCACGAAAAACATGCACAGCTTTATGTGGTCGATATGGCCAGGCAAAACTACCCCATAAGTTAATGAATTATCAAGTAAGAACAGGATGATTAAATACATGGGTCGATGTGGCAAGAGAAGGAATTAAAATTGCTTGGATCGAAGTAAGAATGTTACTGCTATCTGGATAGTCAGATATTTTTATCTAATACAAAAAAAACTTATTTAAATGCTGATAATATTCTGTATTTTTATGACCAAAGATGAAGATTTACTTATAAATCTGGATACAATCTGAATGATTTTTCTAAAGCAGGTGGAATTAGTTGTTAGTAATAAATATTGACTCTTTCCGTAACATGAAAGACTAATTATATGAACTCATTCTCCCATATAGTGAAAGTGGCTTTGACATGAAACAAACTCATGAACAAACAATAAATTATAAAGACTCCAAAAACACTTTTTGGGCAACCTAAAGCCGATAAAAAGGTAGGAAATATTGTGTTAAACGAATTCAACAATCACGTTTTTAGGGAACACAATCGTCATACAGTACTTATTATTATGCTTATTCTCCCTTCATTTAACTAAGATTTTAATGGCTTCACTCTATCTATCGCAGTTAGCTGAATTTACATAAAACCTCAAGATTAACCGTCGATTTCGACGGGGCTCCACTAGTATAACCAATTAACTTGGTACCGAAGGTATCGGTACCGACATTTAACCATTGATTCTCGGTCCCGGTACTTTTCCCAAGAACTGGTGGAACCGACATTTGACCTAAGGTACCAACCCATCACTAATTTTTATGAATTTGAACGGATGGTGTTTTTAGCCCCTGGGTACCTCGCAACATAAAAGTAAATTGGTCCCGGGTCCAGGTCTTGCCATGAGACATATGGTAATATAATAAGCTTATTCCTAGATGGGAAATTCACTAAAAATAGAAGAAATTAAAGAATATTTAGACATACTGATTTATTATAACACACTAAATGTTGTTTGAAGAATGATTGTGGACAATATCTAAAACGATTAGTAAAAACACTGGTTTTTAACGATGTTTAGAATCTTGAATCTGATTCAGTCCTCAGATCAGAAAAAAAATCTTGAAACATAACTACAATCAGTACAAATTGATGCAATTGTATCATGTTTTGATTACTATATACGGTTCTCTATGGTTTTTCTTTGGTGATTTTCCAGCTTGGGCTGGGTTTATGTCCCGGTATTATTCTTGTTATGTTTTTAGTACTCAATCACCTGAGGACGGGATCAGATTCCATAAACATACTATCACAAAAGATTAATATAAAAGCACGCTCTATTGTCTAAATGTTTACTAACCTCCTGGTGGTATTTAATGGCTTGTTTGAAGTCGCCCAGCAGGTAGTAGGTGTTACCGAGGTTGCCGCACGCCCGGCCTTGTGCTGCTGTGTCGTTGAGTTCTCTCATCAACGCAAGGTTCTCTCTAAAACACCACAGAGGTCAGAGGTCAATCAATGAAAAGACATTACGAAGAGAAATCAACAGCAAGTCTTACTCGCTGTTGTTTACCCTTACATTAATGCAAACAATGTTGGATATATTTAACACAAATGAAGGTGTCAGAGACAGATCAAGCAGTCAGTATGCAAAGCCGAGCAACGGTATCAACAGTACAGCAAACAGATTGAAACTGCCAGCCCAGTCAGATGCAATTCCCGTTCTAGACAAAGTTAAGATACACACAATGATTCAGAGTGATTTAAGAGTAGGAAGGATCATTAAATTATTTACAGAACAATTTAAAAAAATTAAATGAATGATTTATTTGGTAAATATACAAGGTGTTTATAAAAGAATGCCGGGATTTTAAATGGCAATTGCTTGGATACTATTCAATGTAGGCTAACTAGCCTAAACATTTTATATGTCAAATTGAAGATAAAATGACTAAGTATTGTTTCCCGTGTAGCATGGGAGGAAACTTTGACCTTGGCATGCACAAAACAGGTGCGGGGTGGTAGGCCGCCATTGGGACTCACACGTCTGACGCGAGTCGCCATTGCAATGTTTACGGCGCAACAGACGGCACAGAATGTAATCTGTGGTTCATAGAGTTCATATTGATTGCTAAATTAAACTACATTTAAATCTACTTGATGATAAAGAAATTTGATGCTGGTTTAATGAGTTTCGTGGCACCGTTGTGTTTTGAAAAGACGTTCACCTGGCTGGCTAAAAACAAGCGATGACATAGTCCAAGAAATCCGACAATCCTGCATCAGAAGCCTGAAAACATAGATTGCCCAACGAAGTCTTCAGTTGAACATACCTAAATCAACACTTCATGATGTTTATCACCATCGATTCTCCGTCCCAGTACTTTTCCCAAGAACTGGTGGAACCAACATTTGACCTTAAGGTACCGACCCATCACTAATTTTTATGAATTTGAACGGATGGTGTTTTTAGCCTCTGGGTACCTTACAACAAAAAAGGAAATGGGTCCCGGGTCCAGGTCTTGCCATGAGACTTATGGTAATAAGCTACTTCCCTAGATGGGAAATTCACTAAAAATATAAGAAATTAAAGGATATTTAGACGTACTGATTTATTATAACACACTAAATGTTGTCTGAAGAGAACAAATTAAAATAAGAAATGAAAATTTATAACCTATAATGTTCAGGACACATTACTTTATTATAGATCATCCCAACATTAACCCTCCGAGCGTCACTCGTCGAAAAATCGACTCACGACACACTTTGTGTAGTGTCACGCGTCGATTTTTCGACACACGAACATCGTTTACGGCGAAGGCTCTATGACTGACTGAATCGGATTGAACTGGATCGAGTTAGGTATCGTTCTTTTTGTTAGATTCTAAGCTTTCTCCAGAGGTCTGTCTCTAAGCGCTTTATGTTCTCCGAGCCGATCGTAATTGTAGCAGACAGCTGACGTTCGTGTTTTAGACAACTTGGTTATTTCACATCGGTGACTTGTGTGTTTTTGTACGTTTATCGTCGTTTTTAGTGGTAAAAATGGACAGTAGTGATATACGTAATGCACTAGAAGATGATATTAGTGATGTTGAAGGACTTATTGACGATCCGGATGAAGTTGGTAGTGACATTGATGTTAATTATCAGCCAGATTCCTAGCTATGGTTAGGCTATGCATTCTTAGCTAAACGCTATGTACTGAAATCTGTTTTTTGCCCATAACTTATTTATTTGCAAATCCTCATAAAATTTAGAACAAAGTGGCTATTTTCAAATATTTATAGGCCTATAATTTATACAATTTCATTGAGCGCGAACTTATTTTTTTTTTCAATTTTTCCAAAATAATTTCTTTTTACCTAAAAAATTTTTTTGAAACAAATATTCCTTATGTTTTATGTATGATATTGAAGCCCATGATTTTCCAAACAAAATGGTATATAGAACAGTAGAATTAACATTGTTTTAAGCTTCTCAGATCCGTTTTAATAAAACCTTGCAAATGCGCCAAAAATAGGTGGACATTAAGGCCTAAACTATGGACACTCGGAGGGTTAAATTACCCACATGCATGTGATGTAGGTAGAACTAGGCCTTATCCAATTGAAACTAAACAACTAACCATTGATATGTTAACACTAAACATTGTGATGGTGTTACAAATATACTAACAGTGAATGGTTGGGGTAAACAAGTTCTGATTACATTTTGTTGTTTTAATGTTTTTGTTAGGGGATAGAGTCTTTGTGCCTAAAAAGATTCAGTTAAGACATCAGATAAACACACCGATCGCCCTAAGCGTACAGACTTAGCCAGTTTTACGCTCATATAAGATTGATGAACATCTGAATTTTATTAAGTTATTCCAAATTGTATCAAAGTATGAGAAAAAACTTTGTTCTTTTTCCTTCAATTTTACGTTCAAATCATTTAATTATCTTGAATAGTCTCCGAGCAACGACCGTTTAAAATCCCGGCATTCTTTTATAAACACCCTGTATTACATAAATGATTATTTATTCAAAAATAACTGAATATTGAGTGATATATCCTGTTGCAATCAAGGGAGATTCTTGAATTTAAAATTGATGATTCCTCTATATTACCGACCCAGTATTGCAGGTTTGAGATTAGGAATCGGAAACGGCTAATCCTTATCTTCAATGTTTCACCACAAAATTCTAAGCTCCAACAAGGCTTAACACAGACTGCATTCAAGGCTCTTCTACAGTATTATGTTTTTCATAGTTGAATGGGTCCCTGTAGAATGAATTCACTATGCTTTCTTACATTAAACTTCAGAGGATGAAAAATCAAATTAACTAATTTTTCTGTAATTTAGAGCGCCTTTAATCTAAAATTAGTAGCTTATCATTGTTTTCCATAACCTCAGAGTAAAACTGTTGACTTTACTTTAGTGACAAGTTATCATGATTAAGGACCAACAGAACTTTGGATTTTTTAAATGAGAATCACCTAGGGGATCCCTTAAAAACTTTTCTCAAAACTACAAGCCTTTCAAGGTAACACAAAATATCGATGTTTTTTTTATTCATTTAGTTTAGTCGTTAAAAAGTTTTTTTTTTTACCATCCAAAACAGTTTACTTACTCGTAATATTGGACAGCTTGCAGCAGACAAGCCTTAACATCCTCTGGGAACTCTCCCGGGTCCTGCTGACCCACTCGGCCGATGTGCTTTCCCTTGGCGTGGTAAACGTTCCCCAAGTTGTATAACGCTCGGCCCTCACTCAACTATAGGAGAAACAAAAGTCCAACCAATACTTGAATTGGTAAAAATTGAAGGAGTGAATCAAACATAGAGGAAAAATGTTGTAAATGTTAGTTTATTATAGAAAACATGTTCAGACGCAAAGAAAAGAGGACCTGCAGACTACAGAAACACTTCAATACAGGCCTACTAAATTATTTGTTTTTTAGGCTCTTCAAAATGGTCTAGAGAAAATTTGGGAAATTTTAAGTTTTGAGGGTCAAAAACACAATTTTGACAGGAGTCCTCCTAGCTCAGTTTTATGCATTACATCAGGCTGAGCCTAGAGGGTTTGCAGTATTACCACTTGATAAAAAATATTGGCAATTTGTGGGATTTGAACTAGGACCTCGGGACTAAAGACCCTCACTCTACAAATAGGCCAATTTGCTCCCAACCACTTTAAATATGTATGCATATTTGAAGCAATAATTTCACATAATGATGGTGTGATGAAAAACCACGCTCATTGATTTTGATACACTGCTTGGGGAAAACCAAATTCACATTATAGGTTTTGCTACTGATTTCATTTTATCTCTTTTCATTACATTACAAAATTATGTCTATTCTTTGCCGTACAAGACACTGCTGACAGTAAATGACGTAAGTAGGTAAGTGACTTGGTCATTCAACTAGGGTGTTAATTAAGGTTATTAGAGGAACGAGAGAACAGTCACTGCATGAGTCACATAATAGCTACTTCTGTCCTACTACATCTTTAACCCTAGGTACTTATATTGTAACAGGATGTGAGACTGATCCATTTAATACAGAGTTGATACATTTTTTAGGAGATCTGGGTTTAAGGGGCCATTTCATTTTAAACACCCCCCTCCCCCTGCAATGCACCATAACGCTTGAGCAAACCCCCGCTCCCCTACCCTCCTTACGTTACGTAACTCAATCGTAGTAGACTTTAATAAAAGCTTAAGCAAATTTTACTATAGGAATATGGATTTTAAATCATTAAACTTGTAATGACTTTTTTTAGTAACCTTTTTATAATCAAAGCAAAATTGATACAAACAAACAAACAATATTGTTACTAATAGTAATAATATAATACAACCACAAAATAAATTATCCCAAATAAAACGTAACTAACTGAATTTATAAATAATAAAAACATCAGATAAATGAATAAATAAAAACAGTTACATCGAAGGACCAAACATAAATAGTCAACATAAATAAGTCGAATAGAAATGTAGTCAACTTGAGAAAATATGTAACCAGTGATTTAGGCTATCTAGAGTTACCTTATCGTTGAGCTCCCTGGATATTTCTAGATGTCGCTTGCAACATATCATCGCCTCGTCGAACTTTCCCATAACTTTCAACGTGTTCCCAAGGTTTCCACTGGATTTAGCTTCTCCCAATTTGTCTCCCATTGTCCTGAAAGTCATTTAGGTTGAAAATTAACCATCCAAAAAAAGTTAAAATTAACATTATTGGAAATATGACATACTTTCTTCATTTTAGCTTCAAACAAAGATAGACAGGTTTTACATGCACATTAAGAAAAACATTTAAAGAATCAATATTTTATCCAGGTAAATAATAAGAATGTTGTCGGGTGAGTAGGACTTAAAAAAAACCCTAAATGGATAGGAATATGGCCAAGAAAATATTAATTATGTATCATTAACCATCATTAATAGTTAGTACCTACTTCATTCTTATAATAATGCTATATCAACCACTCGACAAAGTCCTCAAACAAACAATCAAACCCAACTAAAAATCTGTAGATACATAGCAATGTAAAATCACAGGTGTTTATTCCAAGTTAAACATATTTTTGGAAAAAACTTATATCATGACAATGAGATATCATTTATTGTCATGATAATACCCAACCGATGGCTTGGGTATTTAAATTTTTTTATAAAGGACTCGCTGATAAATCAGAAATTTCTGAGAATCATAGAACACATTAATTTAAGACAATTGTAAGGGTATAAATATGGTACTACTAAATCATGCCAACATGCCAGCTATGGAGATCTATACCTTGCTAAAGTGAGGTCATGACTGTGGTACTGCATGGCCTTGTTGTAATCACCCAGGTAGAAGTATGCATTGCCAAGCTGACTGAATATGGCGCTGAGGGTACGAAGGTCATCTGTTCCAGCACGAATCGCTGCCTGAAAGAACGCCACGCCAGCACGACAATCCCCTGCTTTACACAATCGCTCCCCTTCCAATGCCAGCTCCAAACACATGTTGCCACCGTCGTTAATGTTCTTAAACACAAGATTAAACTTTTTTTTAAATTCCATGGTAAAAGTAGAGCGTCGAATCTAGGTCTTCAGCAGATGACTCTGTCGTTGATCTGGTATAATTTTGGCTGACATTACAGGTGCGTTGTAGCAATCCATCTTTGAAATCAACGTTTCAACTGTGATTAGTACTGTACTGAATTCAAATCTAAAGTTGGATTGCAGTTTGCCCCGAAGATGTACTACTGCAATGCACACAAATTGCCAGCCAGGATTTTTGCCAGTTTCACAACAGTCATCTCCTAAGTTATCAAGATGCGAGAACAGACCCAGAATATTAGGAATAAAAATTTTCTATTAATTGTTTTTATCCTTTTAATTTGAATTCATAACTTTTCAATACCAAGTATAAGGCAGTGAGATAAATATAACACCATAGGCGCCCGTAGGATTTGGAACGGGGGGTGTGTTATACTAGGTCTAACGAACATCGGAAAAATTTCTGAAAATATAGTGTTTTAAAACGTATTTTTAAGCTATTTGGTAACACATAGAACCAACCAAAACAAAATAGTATATTGTGCATCGAGGAGGGTGTCATAGTTTTTTATACCAACATTAAAAATTAATAAGCTTTTTGAAGTTATCATGTATAATCTATATGATTAAATCCACAAGCCAAACAGTTATAAAGAAAAATAAATTTACAGTTGAATAAAGCCTAGATAACAGCCAAGAGAGTTTATGTTTTGTTTTCTGAATAGTTTTGTTAAAGTATAAAAGAATTGTACATCTGTGGTTCAACTACCCTACTTATTTTATTTAAAAGTGAATTTAAAACATTTTTTAGAAATGACTATTATAAACATATTTTTGGAAATTCCTTAAAACCCACTTTTGATTTTAATAAAGGGAATTACAGAACATTATGGGTATTCAATTTATTTCTTATTTTTTTAGCCCCCTTGCACCCCCATGTGGGCGCCCATGCTTAACACAATTAAAACAGGTCTAATCAACACAATAATCGCATGTGTACATTAGACTGCCTCTAATTTGGTCTGTTTGTATGGCTGCCAGAAGATCCAGCTGTTGACAAGAATCAATTTGTTAGTTTAGCGTATACATAGTTAGCCTGTTTTTACACTCAGCATTAGCCTATAAGTTATGTATGCTTTGAAAAAGTAGGTCTAGAAGTAAAAAAAAACAAATTTTGTAGCACCTGAGAAAATGTCTTGGTTGGATTTTGTCTTATTTTCATCTCTGCAGAATGAAAACTAGACAAATTCTTTGAATATGTTTGAAGCATTCCAATATCTTTTGCACTGCATATATATCTGTGGCTACAATAGAAATAAAAGCAAACTCCAACTGCCTTTGTACATGGGCTGTTGGCTCATTGATTATAAAAAATGGTAGAAATAATTTCCACAACCGTTAAGTGAATTTGTTTATCAGTAGTAATGTGATGAGTCAAATAATTTATTGGAGTCAACATCAGTTGTGTAGGCGTGCAGACTCAACAGTCAGTTTGTTTTCAACTTGAGTAAACCATCTTTATTGAATCAGACCCGAACCACGGACAAGGGAATAAGTACTTTATAAACAAGTTCATTGTGCAAAGTGAACTAGGATTTCTTGTAATATTAAATTTACCTGTCCGTCAGTGATCGTAGTATTGTCTATAGCGACCAGTTTAAAAATTAAAATCTCATCATCAGGCTTCTTCAAATGTGATATAAGTTAACTCAAGTTGAGGTCGTCGGTGACACATAAACACGAACAGGAAATATAAAACACGAAAAAACAAAAGGCCATTACTGTGCCTAATATAGCCTACAACTGGCCTGTACAGGACACTACAAAGAGGCACCAGTGGATGCGTGGTCATGCCTCTGTCATGTTTGTACTCATTGAATTGACACTTCTCTTAGTGAAAAAAATAGTCGCATTGAACTACCGCCGGTTGACATTAATAGAGTAAGGAATAAGTTAGGGCCTACATGGTGAAACCGGTGTAGGTGGCGGGCAACTGAGGCCGAAGAGAAGGATCATACTGGACAGGTAGAGGATAGGACGCTATCGGTGATTGGTTTAATGCTCAACCAATGGTATTAATTCATTCAACTGAATTATACCATTGAGTATACACGTACTAGAGTAGCCACTAATGGAGGTTATCGTTACCTGAACAGCGCTTTTGCAGAGTAGCGTCAGCAGCCCGAACTACACCACCTTGGGCTTGACGGTAAGGCAGTTTGGTTGTTTTTTATTAATGCTTTCATTGCAGGTTGTAAAATGTCATTTTTGTTGATGAAATTTGTTTGTTTGTTTCTAGTTTCGTTGCTTTATAATACATTTTTAATACTAAATTATTAAAAGGTCCTTGGAGGTGCACTACACTACCTCAACCCAAGCGTTAGCGACCCGAACTATGTCACCAAAATCAGTAACAACTAATAGTATTATGTGACAACTCTTAAATACGTTTATACTCAATGATTATACGTTAGGCTATATCACTGTTGCCAATACAAATATGAAAAGTTAAAAATCAATATGCATATATTAAAGCCTCAAAGTTGTATACCGGTAGGCTAGAGCCATTTGCACAGTAGGCCTAATGTGTTTAAGTGTTTATCAAGTAACTTATTTGAGTAATTCTAAAGGAGGCCAAAGTGCCCTAGTAGCAGCGTCATCCAGATACAGGTAACTTATTAAAACATGAACTCATGTGGAAAATGCCGAACTTATGATCTTGCGAAACCTGTCAACTGGCTGGACTCACAATTAACTAACATGCCATTAGCGTCAGAGCAAATCAAACGATTCACTATTTCTGAGTTTTGTTTGACTCATCACGCCACTTGTCAAACAACAAACCCGCCCTAATAAGCTGAACTTACTTGAGCTCAGAACCAGCCGCAATTGATCAGATTGGAGTAAGGCTCGACTTGTAACACAAGTCAATGGCAGCTTACAAGTCGAGTGAATTTAGTCAGGAATGTACTCAACTCGCCACATCACAATTAATAAGCTTAATAAGATAAAAGGCTACAATACCTGGTTTTCCCCCACGATGTTATCTGCACTTGCACTGAGGGACATGATTGCCTTTGTAAGGTAGTTCTCAAGACTGAATTATCAGAGTAATAGTTATTAACTGATTCAACTTACTGTTATTTCTGAAAAAGAAAAATGAATATGAAAACTCCAGATTACACACAAATCTATAATAAGATACCTAAGTGTTCAGTTACGGTACCGGTAGGCTATTTTCTTGGAGAACATAAAGTTAAAATTCATTCTCTCCAAATTTAACATAAATAACTTAAGGTTAGAAAAACTACCGCATTTTAACAGACATAAACTTTAAGTTAAGTTGATTCAGGATGGATTTTGTTGGAATGTAAATCTTATTTAAATCATCTGCAGAAGCAATCAAATACCCCCGCCACAGCAAACCTGCAGACTAAGCGAATTTAAACTTGTCTGATTACATTTTTACTAAAATACTTCCATAAATAAGACATAAAATTTATTCCCAATTTAAATAACATTAGACTAGAGGACCCATGCTGCTCCGCAGCGTTAAAATAAATATGATATCCGAGAAATAATCAAATTTATAATTCTTTGATTGAGTAATACGGTAGGCCTCTACCTTGAGCTTAACTGATTTAAACTATCAATAGCTCAAATTAAAGCTTATAATTTATTGATTATTTTGAGTCTAAAACATACAAAAACATGAACAAAACTGGGGAGCTATTGATTTGTAATCATAGAAAACCCTTATGAAAAATAATTTTATGTTGGTTGTTCACTTTGTGTTTGCTTGGAACTGGTCCAATTTGAACAACTACCCTAGCTTAAAAGAAAGCAGGTAGGCTATTTCACTGAAGGTTCTTAAACCAAAATATATAGGATTATATAATTATAACTGGTGAAATACATCTTAAATTGAAGTAGGCTAATCGTAAATTAAAAAAAGAATCAAACTATGCCGATGCTTGATGGCAAATCTGTGCGTGCATACCTTCAATTCGAGACCTCAATCATGAAAATCAGTCAGGTAGAAGAGCCAAACGAACTCAGCAAGGAAAAACCTAATTTAACTCCCATAAGAAATACATGGGGAGTAAATTTCGTTTGTGTATACACCGAGTGGGATTATAGATAAAATATATGGCGATGGGTGATGGCAAATCTGTACGTGCATACCTTCAATTCGAGACCTCAATCATGAAAATCGGTCGGGTGGAAGAGCCAATCGAACTCGGAAAAGAAAACCTAAATTTAACTCCCATAAGAAATACATGGGGAGCAAATTTCATTTAGGACCTATATGCCGAGTGGGATTATAGATACTTTTTTTCTGATGATTGATGGCAAATCTGTACGTGCATACCTTCAATTCGAGACCTCAATCATGAAAATCGGTGAAGTAGAAGAGCCAAACGAACTCGGAAAAGAAAACCAAATTTTTTTAATATGTAAGATTTAACAAGTGCTTATAGGATGAAATAAATAAATTTGCCAAGTTGTCATACTCTATATCCATAAACAAGTAAACTACAACAGTTTTCATTTTCTCCATAAGAATAACATGGGAATTTTAAACTAGCCTACACTATTTTTTAATTTTCTCCGTGACCATTAGGCTTACAACAGCGCTTCAATATACTAAGTTAAATTATTTCTTTTTTTAAGCTCTACAAAACGGTTTAAAAAGAAGTTGCAAAATGTTTTATTTTTAGGGTCAAAAATGGGAAAACCCCATTTTTACCCCATAAACCCCCCCCCCCACCAAAAACACCCGTTCCCATGGTCCGATTATGCTGGTTCGCGAACTCGTTTGAATAAACGTAGGTTTACACGTTTGTACCAAATTTCATCAAAATCGGATCATTTTTGCTCGAGTTATCGCGCTAACGTAACCGTACCTATATAGGTAATATAATATAAATTTATAATATAATAGGTACCGGTAGACCTTCTGAACTAGGATTAAAAATAAGAACAATACAATTTTTATTCCTTTTAGCTGCCTTATTTATTTACATTTATTAACTTAAATACATGTAGATGTAGATGTATTAAGTCATCAGACATAGTACAACAAATCCTTGGTACGAGTTGCAAATGCCTTGACTTGAGCCCATGTTTAACTCGGACTCAAAAAATCACTAATTTTCTTAGCCAGGTGATGGCCGAGTTATCCAGACTGCCGGGTTATCGAGTGCCGAGTTTGCGGGACTCTACTGTAATAGATATATATGAATTTGAACGGATGGTGTAGTTGGCTTCTAGGGACCTTAAAACGAAAAATTAAATCAGTCCCGGGTCCAGGTCTTACCATGAGTACTACGGTAATAGCTTATTCCCTATATGGGAAATTTGCTAAAAAGACCACTGATTAGTCACCTAGCTCATTTGTGATTTTATATTGAGGCAATCAACTTTTGGAGATCAAGACACGGATTTAGTTAAGTAACTTAAATTGTTTTTAGAGAATTAAATGATAACACAGGGGCGGCTCCAAAAATGTTGGTAGATAAGTTACCTAATTCAAAATTAGAAAGAATTAATTTAAAGCAATGTAATTATATGTAAATAAAGGGAAAGTGTTCAAACTAATTATTTTGCATCTGAATTTTAAAATGACCCCCTTTTTGCGGGGAAGCCCTTCTCAAACCTCTCGTAGACCCCAAATCAAACTCTTTCTTGATCCTTGCAAGGCCTACCCAAAAAATTATTCCTGGAGCCGCCCCTGGATTAACATTTCTTAGGTAGTAAGTTAAGTAGGGTAGGATATACTCCACACTAAAACAATGGATTACACTTGATATAGGCTGGGAGACCCTGAATAGCTATGTGGACAAAGCCTTTGACACCAAGTAGGCCTAGGTTACCACCAATAAAAGTTAAAAATTTACTTATTGATTTCACAACTTGCTTAGTTATCAAACAGACAGGAATCTATACTGTAGATGGAACTCTTGACATTTAACGTACTAAACCTAGGCCTAAGTTACTTATTAGGCCTACCTTCCAATTCCCCCCAAAAACATGCTCGCTTTATTAGGTATGATTGCCAAATAATATTATACCAACTTATAGATCTTAGAGTGGATTATTTTATAGTAATATTTATACATTACCATATCTTTACACTAAATTTTCATTGATTAAGTTGTAATAATAATCCAACTTGTAATAATTAATACCAGAGACTCCAAATCTACGCTCGTTAAAACATTGATCAAGTTAAATTTCATTGACAAATGGAAATGACAACTGACAACGACAACAGTGACAACTGGAACTGGAACTGAGACTGAGACGAGACTGAGGACTGAGGAGTGAGGAGAGCTGAACGAACTTTTCTAAACACTGAACGGAGTATGTTTTATCTATGACTGAACTAAAGTGAACTCGAACTGCAACTAACTAGTGTAGTGTAACTCCAACTGACAACCGAACTGGTTAAAGGCGGCCGTGACTGAACTGACTGACTCGACTCGACTGAGTAGTAGTATTACCTCACCGAGTGAGTTTTTTTCAACTTTACATCACTTGTGAAGTAAAGAGGTTGTATACATCACCATAGATAAAACATACTCCCTTCATCACGCTTGGGATAGGGAAGTTTAACATGGCTCGTTAGGTAAAATCATAGATAAAAGGAGTAGACATATCTACTCTTTTTATCTATTGTAAAATATATTACAACATAGTGCTTGCTTGCTCATTTTATCCGCATTCACTATAGGCGTACTAGCATTTGGGAAAGTGCTGGAATCGGTTCATTTGAATTTTGCAATCAGATGACAAACTTCAAACTTGTTTCCAAGTACAGACAACAATACATAGTCTGTACAAAGAAGCGATCTAGGATTGGTTAATCTAGATTGGAATTGGAGGTTGTTTGATTTAATGACGTAACTGAACACATCTGTCTGATAAACTGTACCTTTGTTATCAGTCCGCGACTAGCTTTTGTTTATAAATGAACGTTACTGTTAGAAGATGAGTGAAATGGATAATGAAAAATATTGTTCGTAACCTCCTGGTATATTGTAGGGTCAGGTAAAATCTTGTACGTTACTCGTTAGGCAAGAGCTTGTTTACATCACTTAGGAGAATTATGCAGCTCGCTTCCGCTCGTTGGACAACATTCACCTGCGTGATGTAAAAACGCTCTTACTACGCTTGTAATGTAAATAGCAATTACTATCACTTCCACTTTCTCTTAAACTTGAACCAAACCTGTTAAAATAAAATAAAAACAATTAAAATATTTGCTGAAAAAGTTCGTACTACGTACCTGTTACAGCGTCCAAGAATTTGCAACTAAAATCAGTTCCAAGACTAGTGATCTAAATATTTATATAGAAAACAATCATTTGTAAGTATTGTATGATTGTATAACTGTACCTAGTTCTAAGCCAACTTTTATTTTCATTGATGACCTAGCCAAACCATGCCAAACCTTATGTTATATTCTGGCTCAATAAATGATTTGATTTGATACTACACCACCTAATCCAAACCCATGTTAAGTAGTTTGAATTTATAAACAAAAATCCACTAAATTTATACAAAAAAGTATAACCTACATTGTAATTGTCCTACTTTTTACATGAAAATATATCAACAAAATTATCTTCATAGCTTTAACACTTAAATAAATCGAAGGTAGAGCATGGTAGAGCCTGGGTTGATACAGCAACAGTCATACAATATATTTTCCCCATAATCAATGACATAGTTTTAGAATAAATAAACCTACCACACAGTTGTGTAAAATATTATACAGGGTGTTCATTTGAAAACTTTCCATATCTGTTGTTGTGTGCAAAGTGTAGAGTTAAATAGATTCTGACCAGAACTGTTTATTATTATTAAATGACATTATGGAAAAATGGGACGGTTATCACATCACGCACAACTCGCTAACTACAAGTTTACTGGAAACTGTGGCTAGCAGTGTTTCCACACGACCAAAAAATAATCCCGCTTACTGGGTCGAGAAATCCCGTTTTATCCCGCTTTTAAATCGGTGAAAAATCCCGTTTTATCCCGCATGATTTTTTTGGTACAATTCCTAGTATTAAACTTTATGTATCATTTTTATAAGTTGTTTAAACATCACTATTATATTTTGCTACAGTATTTAAACAATTTGAGTTCGTTTTTCTCTAAAATTGAGTTGAGTAGAAAAATAATAAAAATAGTCGTCACAGCCAAAAATCCCGTTTTATCCCGCATCCCGTTTTAATCCCGCTCAAGGTCTAAAAATCCCGTTTTCGGGATAATAATCCCGCGAATGGAAACACTTTTGGCTAGGCGTGCGAGCAGTTCGACGGTTTCCCACCACACCACACGGTCCAACATGTCAGGCGGACGGCTCGAGTCGGGTGGTGCTATCGGACCGAGCATCCGACCTGACATATCCGTCGAGCATGTCGGGTCGGAACCCAAACACTGTCCAATATGTTCGACAAGACGTCGGATCCCGACATGTCCGTCCAACATGTTGGATAGTGTATGGGGGGCTTTAGTCAATGCTGCTAGTGCGCAATGTGGTGCAATGCGCATGCGCGGCACTTCTTTATATTTCTATAAGCTTTTAAGGATTTATAGTCAATGTTATTACAGTACATCTACTATTACTACTATCTACTACCTATATCCTATATTTATTTTGCTGGCTGGCTGGCTCCTCGAATCCAGATCTAGATCTAATCCAATCCTAACTGACTTTCTGTTTGCGCTTGCACGATTGCAAATCAAACAATTATTAATTTTATCATTGTTTGTTTATTTATTTAATTTTTTTTGTTTAGTATCGTTGTAGTCGTACTCGTAGTAGTACCACTCGTATTGTAAGCAGATCGATCAGCTTCAGCTAGGTGCTAGGTGAAGGTAAAAGTGAAGCTCCATTTATTACCATCAAAGAATAACTTGATAAATTACCTTACTCAAATTCAAAAGCCATACATTTTGGAAGAGGTAAGTTAAGCATGTTGAAACTAAGTTAGGTCAAATTTAAGAGGTTTAAAACTTAGCATAGGCTGCCTAAGTTAATAGGCCTAGGGCCTAGGCTAGGGTGGTATGATAAACCCCTAGGCCTACAGGTTTTTGCAATGTAAGCTGAGTTACTACCTATTAAACATAGTCTTTTTTATTGAAATGCTAATCAAAACTAACTCGGCCTTAGCCTATATGAGTGTAGGTAGTCTAAATCCTAGTGTTTATTTATTTTCTAGCATATTACTGTTCAGTAACTTACAGAAGTCTGTCCCACTTAAGTTAAGCCACGTTTAGGGTAACTTACAGTTTCTTAACTGTGCTATGCTGTAGTATGATTGAAAATAGGTTATCGATTACACAGAGGATACACGTCCGGTAACCAGACGTGGATTAGGCGTCCGGTAGTGACGTCACCGGGTTGTGGGGTCCCGGGACGCCATTACCACAACGATACGATGTTCGGCCAGCGTTGTTCGTGGTGTAGTGGATAGAGTGCTCGGCTGATATCCGAGAGGTCCCTGGTTCGAAACCCATCGGTTTCTTTAACTTTTTGTCACAGATTTTGCTTTGAATGTAATTTCTTCTTAACTGTACATCTTTTGTTAGAATTTTTGGCATTTATAATTTTATGTTATGAAGAGAATTGAACCTTCATTTGATTTTTTCCATTATCAGCAAGTTTGGTTGGTTAGGTTAGTTTATGACAGTAACTGCCAGACGCCTAATCCACGTCCTGTTACCGGACGCGTATCCTCTGCGTATCGATTAATAATCGCTAACTTATTTTTAACTAGGAAAACTTAAAAACATAAGGAAAACTTTTTTTTGAACATAAGTTATGTTTCTGTAACTTACTTCTACGCTGTTTACAACACTTCCAGCTACCCCCTGTGCCTACCCACCACCACTTGACTATATCGAGAGCGATTGTGTTCTTAGGAACGGTGATTAAATTGTGCCCAAAAAAATCAAAGAAATGTGCACTAAGTTATCTTTTGTAAACTTTTGTTTTAGAAACAAGCATTACCAACAAAAAGTTCCAAACTCCGGTGTAAACGTGACTTTAGGGTTTATTTTAATCTCTTATCACTCTCTCTTAATAAGTTATCTTGTCTCTTATTTAAAAACTGTTTAAGAAGTTTCCAAATGTCTTTGGTTAGATTCTTATAGGCTAGGCTTTGTCAATTTTCTGTGGCTCTAGTCTTCTATCACTAGCCTTCATTGTTGGTCCTTGAATTATTTAACTTAACAACTGGCAGGCTTAATCTTAAGTTTTATTCACTGATTTGAATTGCCGATCATCTGCATGTATATACAATACCGTTTTTAACCTCACTGGCACTAGAAACTTGGGTCAATCCATTTCATATCATGCAGGCATGATTGCTTACTTTTTCAATTTTTATTTACCTTTTGTAAAATGTTTCCCGCATACAAAGCAATGTCAAGTAAAACTTACAGATGCTAAGGAAATAAGTTAAGTTATTCCTCCCAAATTCTTTGGTGGCCTTTTAGCGAATTTCCCTATAGGGAAGTAGCTATTACCGTAGGTGGCACGGTAAGACCTAGACCCGGGACCGATTTACTTTTTCATTTTGATGTCCCTAGAGGCCAAAAACACCATTCGTTCAAATTTTTATATATGTATATATATATTTATATATATATATATAGATTTATATATATACAGGGTGAGTTTCTACTGACCGTGTTAACTTCGCCAGTGGGTTCTACTCACTAAAAGGAACAAAAAAGTTCCTATAAACCCATGTCCGATTTTCGACCGTTTGGCTGTTTTGGGGGATTTTGTGTTTTTCTTATTTTATTAGACTTTGCTCCACAATTTATGTAATAAAAACTTAACCAATTACTTTAGAGAGTTATAATTAAAATCATTGGAAAGAACATTAAATTTGCTATAAATCAAAGGTTTCATTCAACAACTATACCATTACATAGTCCACGTTATAACCAAAATAAAGTAAAAATGTCATTAAATTAATTAATTACGATAATTTTCATGGGCCTCCTTTGATACATAAACCTGCATTTATGCAATGTTGAAATGCATAAAAAACTTGTCATTTTAATAATCTTTCAAATGATATGCTATTCAATACTATTATTGATATAAACCAGTGAGAAATTACTAATAAACTACAATAAAACACGGTTTACAGATTTTGTTTTTGCACAGTTTTACTGTTAATAATAATTACTGTATTCATCATGTTGGCATAATCTTGATTGGTAAAAGGCTCCATATTTTAATAAATGTTGAAAAACTCTTAATTGACTTGGAAATATAAAGTTAAAACAGCAAATTACTCAACAAGGTATGTTCAAGCAGCTGAGTTATCTAGCGATAGATGACAAATCAATAAAAGCTGACATAATCAAGCACAAGGTAAAACTAATTACACAGCATTTAAGAATCAAACACACTACATCTTTGAAAATGTGAAGAAACTTGAGTTTATACATTTTATTAATTCAGATAATTTTAATAAATATTTAAAAGTTAAAATAATGTACAAATTTTATCTGATAGTTCAATAAAATACATCATGGAGTATACAGTAATTATTATTAACAGTAAAACTGTGCAAAAACAAAATCTGTAAACCGTGTTTTATTGTAGTTTATTAGTAATTTCTCACTGGTTTATATCAATAATAGTATTGAATAGCATATCATTTGAAAGATTATTAAAATGCCAAGTTTTTTATGCATTTCAACATTGCATAAATGCAGGTTTATGTATCAAAGGAGGCCCATGAAAATTATCGTAATTAATTAATTTAATGACATTTTTACTTTATTTTGGTTATAACGTGGACTATGTAATGGTATAATTGTTGAATGAAACCTTTGATTTATAGCAAATTTAATGTTCTTTCCAATGATTTTAATTATAACTCTCTAATGTAATTGGTTAAGTTTTTATTAAATAAATTGTGGAGCAAAGTCTAATAAAATAAGAAAAACACAAAATCCCCCAAAACAGCCAAACAGTCGAAAATCGGACATGGGTTTATAGGAACTTTTTTGTTCCTTTTAGTGAGTAGAACCCACTGGCGAAGTTAACACGGTCAGTAGAAACTCACCCTGTATATAGGCCTATATATACGTCCGTGAACGCGATAACTTGAGTAATTTTTTTCCGATTTTGATGAAGTTTGGTTTAAAGGTGTAAAGCGAGATAAACTTGAATGAGTTCGCGAACCAGCATGATTGGACCATGGGAACGGGGCTTTACGGGGGGTTTTATGGGGTAAAAATTGGTTTTTCTCACTTTTGACCCTCAAAACACAAAATTTCCCAATTTCTCTTTAGACCTTTTTAAAGAGCTTAAAAAA
Organism: Macrosteles quadrilineatus; assembly: GCF_028750875.1. Classification (NCBI taxonomy): domain Eukaryota; kingdom Metazoa; phylum Arthropoda; class Insecta; order Hemiptera; family Cicadellidae; genus Macrosteles; species Macrosteles quadrilineatus. The sequence continues at coordinate 56,389,321 of NW_026542598.1, read as the reverse complement.
AACAAATAATTTAGTATACAAAAGTATTTTTGTTTGGTTATTAGTAACGGAGAAAACTAAAAAAATTGTAAATTTAAAATTCCCATGTTATTCTTATGGAGAATATTGTCAAATGTTGCAGTTTGCTTGTTTATCGATATATTTTGATCAAACTTGGCAAATTTATGTATTTTGTACTAAGCTATCAATATTTTACTAAAAAACACGGTACTTCAGTATTAAACGGAGGCCACCATTACGAAACGCGCCGCGGCACTTATAGAGGGTTAAATTGTTATAGATGTTGTAGTAGAACTATTCTAGTATTGTTGTGAGTCAAGCGTTATCAGATGAGTCATGTGTCTACTCGCAGAATCCCCTCCAAGTAGGCCAAGATCAGGGTCGTTGACCGGAGCGCGCGCCATTACCTGTCATCGCCTGTCACTGTGTCTGAAACGGAGGCCACATTTTGTCAGCGTGCTGCGGCGGTTATGTTAGGTTGGGTTATCATAATAGAAAGTATAACTCGTCTGGTATCGTTCGATTCATATGATAACCCAACCTAACATAACCGCCGCAGCGCGCTGACAAAATGTGGCCTACCGACATTGCTGCGTTCTGGGTTGCACAACGTCAGAAGCAGGTGTCGGATTAATTCTAAACTTCACCTGTTAATCTATTAAAGTGTGTTCTTTCCAAGTATGTAGTTATTTTTGGTATCCGGTACGAAATATTTCTGTAGGTTAGGTGGCCTCCGTTTAATACTGAAGTACCAAAAAGACACTTTATTAGTTTCCTTGTAGCAGCAAACCTAGGTACTCCTTAAACCTAATGTTATTAAAATATATTTAATTGAAAATCAATTCAGACAAATGGAAATTCACTTAGTCGGCAGGTTTGCTGCGGCGGGGGTATTGTGCAAAACCTGCATTAACTTTAACAAAAATTGTTTACAAAATATTTGTTTAAAAATAGGTACTAACAACTATTTATTATTTGGCTATGTTTTATTTGGCTTTTGCCAGACTTAACGCCAGATCAGCTTGCAAAAACTAAAATTAGACACATAAAAATTAAATTTTCAATTGGTGAAAGTATAACTTCAAGTTATTTAACATTTGCCAAAATAAGTGTTCTTATCACCCTTAGGGCCTGGCCTATACAAAGATTATGTAACGCACTAAGGGGGTGGGAGGGGGTATGGCATAGCACTGGTGTTTCGCTATGTTGTATGATGGAAGGGGGCCCCTTGGCTCAACGTTACGTAATGCACACATTCCTCTTAAAAATCCAAAAATAATCAAATTGATATTTTAATCAGTAAGTTAAAAAGATACGTTTACGTCCATCATGCATTAACAGCTGTTTGTAATTTAAGGTAGTTTTTACTTCAATTTTATGTTATGTTATAAGATTATTAATCTTTAATTTTGTTGTTTGGTCCTCACCGATGTAACTGTTATTAATTTATTCGTTTATCTGACGTTTTTATTAGGCCTAGTTATAAATTAAATTAGTCATGTTTAAATTGGGTTAATTTATTTTGTTCTTTTATATTATTAAGTTAGTAACAATATTGTTTGTTTGTATTATTTTGCTTTGATTATAAAAAGGTTGTCAAACAAAAGTCATACAAGTTTAATGATTTATTTAATTAATCTATATTCCACTGGTGAAATGATGCTTTAAGCTGTTATTGAAGTCTACTACGATGGAGTTACGTAACATAAGCGGCGAGAGGGAGGAGGGGGTGGTTTGCTTAAGCGTTACGGTACGTTACAGTGGGGAGGGGGAGTGTTTTAAATGCCAAATAAGTTTGTTACCTACGTAATAGCCTATGTGTATGGCCCCTTAGGATATAGGCTAATATAAATATAAATATATATAAGTTATTTAAATAAACATTTTTAAATACATAAGTTATATATTTTACAGTTATAGTTAGCCTACTTGTATACTTGTGATGATCCCACTAGTAGCTTTCCAGCTGTGGTTGTCAAAGGTATTTAGGGTATAGAGGATATTTTTTTATAATTCTTATAAAAATTCTTCCAATTTGTACTTAAATGTCTTCTAGCAGTTTATTAACTATTTTAGTAGCTGAGTGATGTGGTCTGGCTATTACCAATGATGTTCAGTGACAATTGAAATGTATGTGGTATTGTTGCCTTGTTTTATAATTATATACTTCATGGTTGCATTTAGAGACTTCAGGAAATTTCAATATCATATTAGCTGATTCTAATATATAAATGTAGCTAAAGGTGGGGACTTAAAATTAATGAAAAGTGGCCTGCAGTGCTCTATAAATGGGATTTTATATATTATTCTAATAATTGTCTTTTGTAGTAGAAAGACTGTTTGCTTCCCTTCTGTTGCCCTAAAGTACAACACGTTTAACTCAATAAATAATGCCATAACTCAATACAATATGAAAGCAGCCATATAGTAAACTTTCATCAGGATATGATGATCCACTATAACTTATTTTGCAATCCGCTCACATGTTTTAAGATTCATAAATAAAATAATATGGCTGATTTTACAACTGTACTGCGATACATGTCTACCAGTACCCTAATAAATCCTTTTTCAGATATTTTCCTTTTTGCTCCATTAATCTAGTCTATACTTCAATATGTTGTGTACAAAGAAAATTATTTAAATGGATTCTGTTGTGGTAAGCATGCTGTGAAACCGAACCCGAATACCGTAATAGGCTACTTTTAATGCATGAGAAATCTAGGTAAATAAGTTTAGATCCTCTCTGACCCTCTCCAGTTTCCTTTTCATCACTCAGTAAATCCCGTTGTTTGAAAAGTAAAGTAATAGTTTTGTCTATTTCAGAGGCTCTTGGGATAAATGGACCCTGAAGTTTTAGCACGATTAATCCCTCAAGGAAAGGAAACTGTGAGGCCAGCTTGTAAAAAGTGCGGGTACGCCGGCCATTTGACTTACCAATGTAAAAATTTTATTAAAGTAGATCCCAACAAGGATATAGTACTTGATGTCAGTAGCACTAGTAGTGACACGGAAGATGACTACACTACCCCGTTGACCATACTAAGGGATGAAGAATTGAAAGAAAAACTGAAAGAACTGAAGAAGAAGAAGAAGAAAAAGGAAGAAACTAAAAAGAAAAAGAAGAAGAAGAAACGTAAACATAATAGCTCTAGCTCTGAAGATGAAAGTCCCAAGAAAAAGAGGAAAATGTCCTCTGATGAAGAAATGAGTGAAGACAGTGTAGACGATAAGAAGAGTAAGCACAAGAAGAAGTCAAAGAAGAAGAAAAAGAAGCACAAAAGTAAACACAAGAAGCATAAGAGATCAGAATCGAGTGACAGTAGCAGTAGTTAAATATGCACTTAGGTAGGCTCTCAAATAATTCTTGCATGTAGGCTTATTTTTAAAGCGTAATATTGTTCCATAATGAATAATTTTATAAGTTTTAATATCATTGTTTTAACAAAATATAACCAACAAATAAATTTTAATTCTTGGCAAATTAAACTATGTTTGTGGGTTTTTAAAGCTGAAACGTGTACATGTGTAAGAAAATAAAAATATTTGTTTTGTGCTTTGTATTGTCATTCTTATTTACCTCGTACATAGGAGAAAAAATAACAATTACTTTTGATTTTAAATCTTATTTGGGTTTAGTGAATTCCTTATTATTTCATAGAGCTTGGCTAATTTTGTTCTTCATCGGTTTTATCTATTTGCTTAGTGTTTTGCCAGGTGATTTGTCAACAGTGTCAATTAGCTTTTAGTAATCTTAACAATAACTTAACTATCTATGTTTTTTTTCTTAACAGGACTTATATATCCTGAATATTTATATTCCAAAATGGATGATGAAAGGTGGACTGTGAAGGACAAGATAGATCAGTTTCGTGGTGTGACAACACTTTTTAGTAAGTCAGAAAATGAGCAAATTTAAAACTTTTCTTTTGTTGTTGAAGATATGCTTAGTATAATTGTGATTTGTGGATCAAAAAGTCTGGAAAACTAAGACAAATTTCTAAATGTTTGGAAAGAATTTCAAATGTCACTAAGACTCTTATAAGTTAGGAAGCTTATAGGCTTGCAATTTACATAACACTAGACAAAGACAATCTTGTTAAATGCCTATAAATTACCAGTACTTTACAAATACTGTACATTTGTGGGAGAATAAGCAAGCTAATAAGATTTGTTAAGTTCATTACACAGGGTATCTACTGGTCAATAATTTAATTTTAACACATTATAAGTAACAGACATTGTAAGTTCCTCAAAACTTAAGTAGCAAAAATCAGTTAGGGCCTAGTTTAACTTTTCATCCACTAAAACTAGAAATATTAGGCCTAATGGGAAACTATTAACAATCATAGTTTATTATATAAATTATGATTCAACCAAAAGGCTCATTTTCCAATTACTGTAGGCCTATAAGAAGATTTCAGGGAAAAAAATTATAATTTCACCAGTATTTATATAAGAGAGCTGTTAGGAGTAGGGCAGGGATGGGACACTTTTTGATTATTTCTTTTTTTCAGTTAGGTCAACAAACAAAAATGACATGAAAGTATTATTGATTCAGTAATAAAATAAAGTAGTTTAGATGGTTGAAATTCAATTCATTTTGTAGTTATGTATTTAATACTATTACTGTGCAAAGTGTCCCAAACCTCCCTCTATGAGGGAGGCTTGGGACACCAGTTGGGGAGGGTTGGGACATATTGAATGAATGCTTTTTCAAAATAAACAACTGCATTTATTCATTCTTAATAGGTAACAGAACTTGTAGTATACAATAAAGGAAGGCATACTGAGTTTGATTACTTTTCAAAAACATTGATTTTTATGAAAAACAAACCTGACCCTATCGCCTTGCGTTGTTATTTTGGGAAACGGTAAAGTACCAAGTACATTCCCAACATTGAATGACACACCTTCTTCTCTTGCAATAAACACTTTTAGTGGTGTCTACAGCGTTTAAGGCCATCATGCTCAGCTCAGCATCTTCCACTGGTTTAGTACCTACCCTTTAGGACACTGTCCCAACCCTCCCTCATATTACTGTCCCATGCCTCCCTCAAGCACATGGTTAAACAAATAAGATTACTGAAACATAACCTCAAAAGTTAGCTTCATTTATAAGCAATCAAAATCTTTCTTAATCATTGGAGTATCCACCAAAAATATTGCACTTGCCTTATTTTGGTAGATTTTCATCCAATAAGTTGGGTCAAAATACTAGAGATTTCGTCAAAAAATCAGTTAAACTTTTATAAAAACTGAACCGTGTCAGGTAGCTCTGCCAAACTTCACAAGGAGAAAGAAAATGGAGAGAAATATATGCTGTAGAAAAAAGAGAGCAGAGATACCAACTTAAATAGGTTAAAAATGAATGTCCCATCCCTCCCTCTCTGTTATCCGTCACCCTGCTTCAGTACTTAGATTATTTGTGATTTTATTTCATCGTACAAACATTGAACAAGTACAACATACAAAATTACTGTTCTGTATTACTCTCACATGTAAGTAATTTAAATATAAATACTGTACTTATGTATTATTTACTTGTACAGGGTTGTATTCCTTCCAAAACCTTTTAAATCAACTTGTTGTACAGGTATTATCCGTCTATATGCTTAACCGTCATGCTCCCGGCTGAGGGTGACGGTTGGTTAATTAACATCTGTTCTACCGAATGTTCTTCATTCCACTCTTTTGGTTATTTTCATTTTGTTTAAGGTTTGCTTAAAAAAATAAAAATCTTATTAAATTTGGTTGGAGTGACACTTGTGCTTCTTCTACAACTGCGAACTAAATAAATGGTTTTATCACTACACTTCTTCAGATTCCTTTTCCACTAAAATTCTTACTGTATTAGTGTTTTTAATTTAAATCTTAACGAGCATTTGTTTATTCCGTTAATGGAGTTCCGTTAACAATTCTGTTAATTAAAAGATAAAACTTCAATGGATTTGGCAGAATAAAAGTATCTACCAACACATAGTGTTTTAAAAATTTGTCAGGAGAGAAAAACATTGGTGAACAAAGGATTGGTTTTACGGACGGTTTTAGGAGAAAAGGGTATCTCAACCTCGCGGGCCCTCCTGCACCGCGGGGTCTGCAGGGCCTGCTGTTACGCCACTGCTGTAGTCACTTTAAGTAGACTTGCCATTGATATTGCAACATCTGAATGTGGTTTTTATGTAATTCTTCATTTTTAAGACTAGTGTATCATCTCTGTTAACAAATTAGAAAATTTATCAACATTTCAAGTAGTGTCGGGTTTTGAGCATAGACTAATGGAGCATCACTAATGAGATGACTAATGATGGACTAATGAGAGCATCACTTCTTAATGAGGATGCAAAACCTTTGGTGTATTTGGAACAAAATCATTTTGTTGCATGCATTTCATTGGGCATATTTTAAAGACCCATTAAGAGATGGGCGATGTGCCTTTTGCAACTGTGATACTGAGGTTTAATAATTATGTTTTAGCGAATTTCCCTATAGGGAAGTAGCTATTACCGTAGGTCTGATTGTAAGACCTAGGCCCGGACCGATTTACTTTTTAATTTTGATGTCCCCAGAGGCCAAAAACACCATCCGTTATATACTACACATGTTATATACTATAAAAATATATATGTGTCCGTGAACACGATATCTCGAGTAATCTTTGTCCGATTTTGATGAAATTTGGGCTTGAAGGTGTAGGGCGAGATAAAATTGAATGAGTTCACGAACCAGAATGATTGGACCATGGGAACAGGGTTTTATGGGATAAAAATTGTGATTTAGCGAATTTCCCATATAGGGAATAACCTATCACCGTAGGTCTCATAGTAAGAGAGACCTAGGATACCTAGCATACCTAGACCCAGGACCGATTTACTTTTTCATTTTGAGGTCCCCAGTGGCCAAAACACCCTCCGTTCAAATTAATATATTATATGTGTGTGTGTCCGTTAGCGTGATAACTCAAGCAAAAATTATCCGATTTTGATGAAATTTAATACAAACGTGTAAACCTACATTTATTCTATCGAGTTCGCTAACCAGCATGATCAGACTATGGGAACGGCGATTTATGGGGTGAAAATTGGTTTTTCCCATTTTTGACCCTAAAAACATAAAATTTCACAAATTCTTTCCAAACCATTTTGTATAGATTAAAAAAAGAAATAATTTTGTATGTTGAAGCGTTGTTGTATGCCTTACGGTTACGGAGATAATTTAAAAAGTTGTAAATTTAAAATTCCCACGTTATTCTTTTGGAGAATAAATAAACTGTAGTCGTTTGCTTGTTTATGGATATGTTTTAATCAAATTTGATAATTTTGTTTATTGCATACTAAGCTATCAACACTTCAATAAAAAAACACTTCAATACCTTCCCTGTAGCAGCAAACCTAAGTAGGTACTCATTAAAATTAATGTTATTTAAAAAGGAAATAAATCAGTATATTTTAAGGGAATATTTTTTTAGAAATCCAGTCAGGTAAATGGGAATTTGCGGTGAGGGTATTTTAATTTTTGACCCAAAATTTCCCAATTTCTCTCTAGACCACTTTTGAAAGCTTAAAAAACAAATAATTTAGTAGTTTTTTTTTTAAGTAACACTTACTTTTAACTTTTTTAAGTAAGTTTTTTTGTACGCTTATTGGTTACGCAGAAAATTCAAAAAATTAAAATTTCCGATGCTATTCTTATGGAGAATATTGTAAACTTTTGTAGTTTGCTTGTTTATGGATATATCTTGATCAAACTTGGTAAATTTATTTATTTTATACAAAGCTATATTAATATTCTACTAAAACACACTTTAGCCTCCCTGTAGCAACAAACCTAGGTACTCGTTAAACCTATCTATATATATACTAGCAGAGGACGGGTTCCTTCGTATGGGGTTGACATATAAGTATAAAATGCTTATTGCAGTTATACTCAAGCTTTGAGGACACAGTTTAATAAAATTTGCTTCTTTAAATTTACAGTATTCTATAGTTACACATCTACCATAGCCATAATGTTTTACCAGTTCACCTAAACAATAGAAAAAATACAACTTGCAAGCGGATTTCCCTCTGATTGTTCTGGTGGCTATAGAGAATAAATTATATTGATCAAAATAATAAGTTTCCATCCCCTACTATGGGTATTATTTCACATTCAATACTCAAACTTAAACTCAATTACCACTTTCCTTCAGATCACTTTGCAGGAAAACTTAAACATTTCTGTGTCCCAGTTAGTCTGTTCTGACTCGAAATTCATAGATTTGAAGTAAAGGTAACTTTAAGAATAATTGCAATTCAAATAAGAAACAGAATTTATAAAAATAAATTTATTTATTTAACCAGAAAACTTATATATCAAATCAAATCAAATCAAAATATCCTTTATTCATTTAAGTACAATTGTACAGGAATAGAGTCAGATCTTACAAAATAAAATGTTTTACATTTAAGAACTAAAAATAAGACAGAATATCTATTTTATTTGTTCTCCCAAAACTCTTCAAGAGAATAAGGGGCAATTTTAATCAAATACTGTTTCAGACAATTTTTAAACTTTTTTGTATCATTTTCAGTTATAAGTATTTTTGGAAGATGGGACATAAATTTATTTCCTGCGAATTTTGTTTTCTTTTTATAAAATTCTAGATTGTGTCTATCAATTTGAGATTGAGAACGAGTGTTATAATTATGACTAATTTTGTTTGATAGGCCCTACCTGAGTTTTTGTAATATTTTTTGCATAAATAATAGTTTCCAAGATATATAGTCCATGAACAGTTAGTATTCCAAGATCGGTAAAAATATGTTTTACCGAATCTTTCCTTTTCAAATTAAACATTGCCGTAATTGCCCTTTTCTGGTATGATAGAATCCGTTTTAAGTTTTTTTATGTAGTTGCTCCATATATACTGATTCCATAAGCTAAATTAGAATGAACTAAGGCATAATATATTGATAATAATGTTTTTAAGCTGCAAACTTTATACATTTGTCTTAAAGCAGATACTCCTGAAGACATTTTTTTGATAACATGATCAACATGTTTGTCCCAGGCTAGATTTTTATCAATTATTAAACCAAGAAATTTTGTATGTTCTACCTGTTGTAATTTATAATCTTCTAAGATTATGTCTGGATTTAATTTGTTTTTGTTTTGTTTTGTAGAAAATGATACAAAATTAGATTTTTCAGGGTTTAAAAGAAGGTTTTTGCTATCTAAGAATTTTTTTATGACGGAGAGACTGACCAATGATGATGCCTCAATACTTTCTTTTGAATTTCCACAAATGGTAATATTAGTATCATCAGCATACAAACAGGCCGCCCCGCCCACAGGCATCAAGTCAGGCAGACCCCTCAAGTATATTAGGAACAAGAGGGGCCCCAACACCGACCCCTGCGGAACTCCATGGCGGACCATCTGCATCTGTGAATTAAACTTTTGGATGTAATTATATTTACTCAGTGACAAATCCAATCTAACGACCCCAATTCAAAAGAGTTGGTATTTTTTTTTTTTGGGACTTCCAGAGCACATTTAACACCATCACTGCTCTTTACCTTTTTAGTTCGATGGTTCTCTACATGTTTTTTTCGTTCTGTATGTCTCTTTACGCCCGGTTGATGATTACCTTTTATTTTTCTTTTTGTACTTCTCTCACCCTGGGGTTAATTATAAAGTTTTATAACGCTATAATGACCCGAGTCAACATTGCCATTAAACATCAAGTCACATACTTCTTCCCCAGAACCGAATGGTAAGTCACAGTTTCTCAAGCAACTTCCCTGTGTACTTGAAAAAAAAAATTCACTGATATATTGTAGTTCCACGTATCCCAGCGTACTGGCCATCTCGAGAAGGTATAGTTTGGTACCACTGAACGTCTAACACTGATCTTGAGTAAGATTCGTCACCTACTATAAAATGTTTGTATGTTTCCCACTCATTAGCAATTATATGTACAACTTGCAAGCGGATTTCCCCATGATTATTCTGGTGGCCGTAGAGAATAAATTATATTGATCAAAACAATAAGTTTCCGTTCCCTACTATGGGTATTATTTCACATTCCATACTCAAACTTAAACTCAATTACCACTTTCCTTCAGATCACTTTGTAGGACAACTAAAACATTTCAAAAATAAGTTAACAAATACACTTTCCTTGATCAAAATCGTGTGTTTATAAACAGAAACTCCAAGTTTAATAATTGCATACCACGATTACTTTGCATACTGAAAGTGAGGTTATAAAAATAATAACAAATGTCTGACAAACATTAAACAGCTGACGAATATATATAATTTATAAACTGTGTATTATATTCTTCAATAAGAATTGTATTGACTCGACCTTTAAAGGGCTGTAGGTCATAGCCCTTAGAAAAAACGTAAATTCTAAGGAAGTTCGGCAAATCTAGAGTCAAGAGTTAAGAGATTTATTGGTCGAAGAACACAAAATATTACAGTGCATACGACCTTGTCAAGTACAATTATTAAAATAATAAAATTAAATATCACAGATTTAGCCTATATGAATAACAATAACAAAGCTACCTACAAAAACAATTAACAGTATCACAGATTCAAACATCTTTCATAATACTCCTTAATACAGTAGGAAGGATTGTTGACTAGCAAACGGTGAATGGCTTTTTTAAAACTAGGAAAAGGCAAACATCTTATATCTAAAGGCAAATGGTTAAAAAGTCTAACACCTACACATGAATGGCTTCTTGAAGTTTTAGCTAACCTAGCTTGATCAATATGAACATTTCTACTACTTCTAGTGTTATAGGAATGGATGTCATTATTAAAAACAAGACTTGATTCATTTGATTTTATAAATAACAATAACCTAAAAATGTACAAACAGATAACAGTCATAACACCAGTTTCAGTAAAAAGAGGTTTACAGTGAGCTTTTTTCTTTGAGTTTGTTACTATCCTAATAGCTTTCTTTTACAACAACAAAACATCAGTTATCCTGCCAGAGTTTCCCCATAAAATAATACCATAGTCTAACAAAGAATGAAACAAAGCATAATAAACAGACAATAAATAAGTAACAGGAACGTAAAATTTTAAAGTTTTTAACAAATATACAACTTTTGACAATTTACTGCAAACTAAATCTATTTGGCTATTCCAAGTTAAGTTACAATCCATTTGCACCCCTAGTAACTTAATGCACTTAACAAATTCATCTGAATAAGCAAGTCTACTATTTAAGGAGTATATTGCCTTTTGTGTTTTTGATTCATTAAGTTTAAAACCATTAGCTCTGAACCATGTAACAGCCTGATTAAGAGTTTCATCAGCAATACCATTCACAGTTGGCAAATCTTTACCTACTGTAAGGAAAGATGTGTCGTCAGCAAACATGATGGTTTTTGATGACTTAATAGTAGACGGCAGATCATTTACCATGACAAGGAATAAAATAGGCCCTAACACAGAACCTTGTGGTACACCAAATTTGACATGAGAAGCAGATGACTTTTTACCAGCAACATCTATAATTTGGAATCTCCCTTCCAGGTACGACTTAAAGAAATCAAGCTGAACGCCATGAAAACCCAGACACTGTAGCTTTTGACAAAGAATTAAATGGTCGACACAATCAAATGCCTTGCTCAGGTCGCAGGCAGTGATCTGAGCAAGGCTTCGATCCTCAAAACAACTGATTAAATCATCAACAATTGATAGAACTGCACTCGTAGTGCTCTTACCCATCTGATAGCTAAATTGTGAAGCACTAATTAGGCTCAGCTGATTAAAGTAGGTACATACCTGGAGTTTTACAACTTGTTCAACAACCTTGCCTAAAACTGGTACTATAGAAATCGGGCGGTAACTCTTTGGCACAGATTTTTCACCACTTTTTTTATACAGGGGGACCACTCTTGATATTTTAAGCTTAGAGGGAAAAATACCCTGTTTAAGACACAAATTAATACAAAAGGTTAGAGGAAGCAAAATGGACTCGATTACACATTTGATTAGATGATTAGAAAGATCAAAGATATCTTTACTTTTAGATTTTTTCATTTTTTTTCACGACACTGAGCACATTTGCACATGACACTTCCTCCCATTTGAAGTTTTCTTCAGGCAAAGGTGAATTTTCCATGAAGTCAAGCGCAGTAGTCTGGGGTTGAATGATGCTGTCTCTGGCCTCCTGAACAGCTGAAAGGTAGTACGAGTTAAACTCCTCTGGGGGAATCTGGATCTCTGGTGACTTGACGCTCTTGCTCCGTAGATTATTTACAAGTGTCCAAGCAGCCTTTGACTTGTTGTCAGACGATTCTATGTATTCAACATTGTAATTAAGTTTAGCTTTATTAACCGCCTCCTTGTAAACTTGCTTGCTTTTCTTATATGCCAGTTCGGTTAAGTTGCTTCGCTGAACAAGGAACATAGTTCTGAAGGCCATCATGGTATTTTTTAGATGTTCCAGCTGAGGTGTATACCAGTTCAATTTAGGCACGTTTCGGTTAATAGTAGGTTTTCTCAAAGGTTTACGAGGACACACTTCATCAAAAATACCATAAAAAACCTTAAAAAACTTATTAAAAGCGGACTCAGCTTCTTCCTCTCCATGTAGAATTTGCATCCAATCAACCATAAACAAGTGTTGTCTCAAAACATCGAGTCTTTTTTTAGATAAATTTCTTCCATAGGAAACTTTGGAGTTGGGCGTATCTGCACGTCGTTCCACGTTTAGGGTCACAGTAATACCCGAATGGTCAGAGAAAAAACAATTTACTACATCCATATTGTAATCTTGAGTTCGGTGGGTTGTTATGACATTGTCTAGACACGCATCTTCTCGAGTTGGAAGAGTGTTAATATATGTCATTCCAAATTCCTTTAACAGATTTTTAAATTTAATAACAGTAGGGCGTTCTGTTGTGACGTCAAAATGTGCATTATAGTCACCGCCAATGTAAACTTCACACTTAAAATTCGATAGACAGTTTAAAAGTACTTCTAGTTTATCCAAAAAGAGGTTAGGGTCTCCTTGAGGCGATCGATATAGGCTAACTACTATTATCTTTAAACTTAAAAGTTTGACCACCGCTACTTCAAATGTCAATTCTTCACAGAGCCAATTTAAATTTATTTCTTCGTAAGATAGGTTATCCCTGAGATACACAGCTACACCACCTTTGACATGTTCTTTCCTACAATAACTTGCAGCCAGCAAAAATCCATCAATCACCTCGTACTGTATGGCGTCATCCTTCTTCCAGTGCTCACTGAAACACATTATACTTAAATCATGTTGTTTCGTCATAAGGCTAAGAAAGTTTGATTTACCAGAAATACCTTCAACATTTAGGAACAAAGCTTTTACTATTTGTCCACTTGTATTAGCTACGTAGCTGTTAGATGTAGGCCTACTAAAAATACTCTGAAACGATTCACACTGTTCTCGTTCTACGGTCCCGAGTCTTGATGATAAGCATTCAAGTTTAAAGGCTCCTTATTTGCAGACAAGTTCCGTGGCACGAAGTTCCTAGTATTGTAGGCGTTTCTCGCTGAGTGTCTTCTTGGCATGTACTCTTTCACTAAAACTCCTGCTTCCCAAAAATTTGGATCTAGGACAGTTTCAAGCTCAGAGTCATTAACTCCAACTTTAAAGGATTTGTAAGTGTCATATCTTGTATTTAATTTGGTACAAACATGGTCCTTGATACTGTTCTCTGATAAGTAACACTCAATACTGTCTTTTGTCACACTAGCATCCAACCTAGAAACGAACACCCAAGAACGCTTGCTCACAGCCTTTAATTTAGGGGAACCACTGGTTTTAGTACCAAAAATGGGCTTAGGCCTATTGATACTTTCGACTTTACTGCTGCTACGTTGTTCTTCTCTACTATTGACGTTTCTTTTCTTCTTCGACACGAATACTTCAAAACCATCGCTTTTTTTTTAAGTGGTCTTATTAGGTTCTAGGCCTAGGCCTATATCATCCACTGGTGTAATTTCATTTGTCGATACTTGACTGCTTAAACCACACTTAAGTTTGCTAGCAAAAGAAGGCTTAGAGCCCTTGTCATAGGTTAAAAGTTCACTAATGGAATCAATAGCAGATCGCAGTTCTTCATTTTCCTTTCTCATTAAGGCTTGTTGTTCACTTAACTCTTTTTGATTTAAACTCATTGTGAAGATTTGATCCGTCAGCAGTTTTATTTGATCTTTAACAGAAAGATCTTCGTCAGTAAAAATAGTAGTTGTCTGAACCTGAACACTCTTACCTTCACGACTTTGAAGGTTATGTTGCCTACAAGTATCACACATCCAAATAGCTTTATTTCCCAGAGTTAGAAAACAGTTATATTCTTCATCATTTACACCGATACAGTCACTGTGAAACCATAAACAACATTTACCACCACACGAGAGTGCTCTATTATTTTTGGTAACATTTTTATTACAAGTACCACATTTAGTCAACTTTGTACTTCCCACCATCTTGAACCATCTACACACTATCCCCTTTAATTTGAGACATAAATCTTGTAGATCGGTCCAGTAATTACTGAGAAAACAGTGTTACAACTGTATATTAAATATATAGATGTGCGTATGGTATCTAAAGTATTTTATTTTTATTTTGAAACCTTCCTGGTAGGAGGTACAGCAAAATGTTTTTTTTATAAATCACGCCCCCCAGAATTGTTTACTTTAAACCTGAAGGTAAAAAATATGTATTCAAGACGTTTATTATAAAATACGGTTTTGTTTATTTTAATTACCTTCTTGCAATCTGTAAATATGAGTGATAAATTATCTGGTTTTTTTTTCAACTTCAAGTTTGTAGATTCATAATTGAATAATAAATTTTACACTACTGTCCCTTAAAAAAATTGTTACATCTTAGTTCATATAATTGTAAGAAAAGTAAATTTTTCTCTTAGAAATAAACAAATATTATCATACAAAATGAATTGTGAATTCACTTAAACTGTTATAAGTGTTGGACATGAAAATATATTTTTTTGATTGTAGCGTCCTCTTTAGTTGCTCTTTTTGTCTTTTAAATATTAAATATTTCATTGAAATTTTTCATTCGTTTTTTTAATTAAATAAAAATTTCCTATACAATGATTATTTTAGGGCCTGGTACAAACACATATAGTAATCACCTAATTCAAGATTAAAAGTTTAGTTAACACGGCATAAATCAGAATAGTTAAAATACCCCTGCCGACCACAGCAAACTTAGGACCTAAGCAATTTTTTATTGTATGGAATATCTTTTGGAGTAATATATATTGGATTATAGCCTCATAACACTCTGTTAATATTACCCGATCTTGCTCGTTTACGAACTCATTCATGTTTATTGTATAACTAGAAGAGTACCCGTCCTTCATACGGGGTTGTCGTATAAGTATAAAATACTATAGTATAGTATAAAATGCTAATTTCAGTTATACTCGTGCTTTGTGTTTGCAAATGGGAGAGGATACGTTTTAAGATAATATTTTAAGATAAACTATAATTTACGGTATGCTATTCTATAGCACATCTAACATAACCATAATGTTCTACCACTGCACTTAAACAATAGAAAAGGGTTGCGTTCTCATAGCTTTTGTTACTGTTTGGTTCCAATTAGCTGCTGTCGTAGGTTTAAGTAAAAGTTAAAGTAAGTTTAAATGGATAAAATGCTAGCTGTGTACTACTATACGCCGAATTGACAGATTTTTTTAAATGCCACAGGCGTAGACTATGAATTTGAAAGAAAATTGCTTAGTCTGCAAGTTTGCTGTGGTGGGGTTATTTTAAAGTCCCCCAATGCGGTAAAAACTGATGAACCCTTGCGGTAAAAACCTCAGAAAACAAAACCTTTGATTTGACAAAGCAGAGAGAGAAAATCTCAACAACAGGTGAAACTCTTTCATAGTGATTTGTAATTAAAGATCATGTTTTAAAGGACCTTTATTAAACACAAAAAATGTTTGTAGAACATAAATAGGCCTAATCCAAATATTTTCACACAAATACGATGTTTGCTCAAATTTGGAGTTGATTTCCGACTCTTCTGATGGGGGGAATTCTAAATCGAAGATCTGCCTCTGAAAAACATAAATGTATCGTTAAAAGAAATAGTTAAATAAATGCAATTCTTTGTTTATGATAATTTTAAAATTTTAATTTCTTTGTATTTGTAACTTGAGTAATCATGTGTAAAAATTAATTTGTGTAATTGTTTCGGATTAACAATATATTTGAGTGTTCGTTGTTCTTAACTATCCTTCAATTTGTAACATTAGTCACTTTCATACCAATAAGGTAATTTTTTTCTTTGTTGCATCTGTACCGTAAACAACAATTCATTCTAATACTTTTATTAAAAAATCAGATGAAAATCTTTTGAAGTCACCTTAATAACTACACAATATGCATGAAGTATGGAGGGCTGGAGGGTCAAGCATTTTGACCAAGATACGTTTCGGATTGAAAACCATTACGTTAAGGGATGCTCCTTGCTTTACTTAGGATGATGAGAATTATTGGTATCTAGAATGTTTAGTTGACCGCCAACCAACAACAATCTGCCATCAGCTTTGTTGACTTGCTAAACTTTTCTATCTTAATCTTTAATCAAAACTATTTGAAATATAAGTTAAGTAACTAAGGTACCCTTGACTACTTGAGCAAAATTTTAAACTCTCTCATCCTTATATAAAATCAACAACGGTTCAAGGATATTTCGATATACAGAAGAAGACATCCCATCTATATGGATCAGCTGTCGTCAATTTTTTACTAAAAATGAATGTAGTTGTGTGAGCCAGTCACAGATTGCGCTAGTGTCTAAAACTCTATTTTGTACCTTATCTAAATAAAGTAAATAAGTAAACCTTGTACATAAGGTTTATTAAACCTTGTACATAAGGTTTATTAAACCTTGTACATAAGGTTTACTAAACATTCTTTTTACACCGTAGTACTTACGCCGGTCAATATTGTCCTCTTGGACAGGTGGTTCAACTGGTGGGGGAGGGGGGCGTCTCCCCCAGATGACATACCACAGGCCAGTGACAGCGCCTATCACAGCAGCCCCCGTGACAAATGGATGGTCGCTGGAAAAAGATTATTGTGTTATTGTTAATATTACAACCAAATAGAAAGTCTCTCATTAATAAAAATTGAGTTTTACCAAACAATTATAGTATATTATTCTACCCATGAGATAATTGGCAAGATACAACATAAAATTCTAACCCCTAAGACCCCGTCAATCATATACAGTAATCTCTACTTTTTCATGATAGCCAAAATGACGTATAGAATAATGGAAAATTTTAATCATTTCAGCTAAATATAATTAATGGCCCTTGAACGAGCTATTAGTCCATGGTTATGATCAGGCTCATTTATGCGCAATCGGTGTGCTGTAATAAACCATTCTTTAGGATCTATTGGTCTTTTTCAACAATCACATTTCAAAGTCAGTCAATGTTTTCAAATACTGTAACTAGTAAAGAAAAAATGCTCAAGGATCAACTTTAAAAAGTAACACCTATTATGATTTCCATTTAGAAAAAGTAGTTTAAAGCAGTGTACATTTTCTCGATATTAAATTGGCATATATAACTGAGTTACCATTCTTAATTAGAAACATTTCTTTTAGATTAACTCATGAAATAAAACAAAACGTTCAAAGTTTGCTTACTGTTAATGCTACGTTTATCATTAGAGAAGATAATTCCAACATATAGACACATAATTCGAGATATCAGAATGTTTTCTATCATTCATTAGTGAAGTGATGAAGTAAACCTAGTTTGCCTTTACCAATTTCTAAACATTGTAAATTATATTAAAGCTACCACAACTAAATAATACTTTACAATCATTCAATTGCTGACTGTTATACTCACAAAATGAAGTTTAGAACTCTCTCCATTTAATATGATGTGAATCAAGTTTTCACTGGAGTCTTCTGAAGAATCAAGTCTTCTGCAAGATGAAAGTCTTCTGCAGTGCTTCTTTTCTCTTCTTCTCTTATTGGCTTCTCTTATGTTCTAATGCAGCTTTGTTGTGCACTAATATATTAACGATTCTGTCGTTTTATTTTAAAATTAGCAGTAGAGCTAAACAAAATTGGCAAGTTTAAGTACTTCAAACTTTAAGAAGTGAAGTAAATTCGTTGCTATGGATTTGATAAAATTAAACAAATAATGGATTGTATTAGCTCTATGCAGTGGTAAATAGTTGCCTTTTCATATTTTGACAAAGACAAATCTAACTTAATATACCCCCGCCGCAGCAAACCTGCAGACTAAGCGAATTTCCATTTGCCTCATTGTATTTACACTAAAATGCCTCCATAAAAATAGCACATGTATTTCCTATTTAAATAGAATTAGTTTAATAAGCAACTTAGGTTTGCTGCAACAGGGAGGGTAAAAAAGATTTTTTTTTTTTAATGATAATAGTTTAGTAAGAAATAAAAGTATTTTCCAAAATCAATCAAAATATGTTCATAAACAAGCAAACTACAACAGTTGACTTATTCTCCATAAGAATAACATGGGAATTTTAAAATTACAATTTTTTTGAATTTTCTCCGTAACAATTAGGCGCATAATAACACTTCAACATACTAAATTATTTGTTTTTTTAAGCTCTAAAAAATGGTTTAAAAAGAAATTGTGAAATTTTGTGTTTTAGGGTCAAAAATGCGAAAAACCTATTTTTGCCCCATAAAACCCCCCATAAACCCCCGTTCCCATAGTCCGATCATGCTGGTTCGCGAACTCATTCAAGTTTATCCCGCCTTACACCTTCAAACCAAATTTTATCAAAATCAGACAAAAATTACTCAAGTTATCGTGCGGATGGACACACACATATATATATATATATATATATATAGATATATAAAAATTTGAACGAATGGTGTTTTTGGCCTCTGGGGACATCAAAATGAAAAAGTAAATCGGTCCCGGGCTTAGGTCTTACCATGAGACCTACGGTAATAGCTACTTCCCTATAGGGAAATTCGCTAAAAATAAATTATTAAAAATCCGCAAAATATCACTAATCATTCATGAAATTAAAAAAACATAAATATGCCTGTAAACAACCCTACAGTTAGTTATCATTGTGTATCACAGTTTTTTGTTGCTGCTTAGTTCAAACATTGACTAAGGAAACTAAGGTGTTTTCATAAATGCAAAAAAAATAATAGTGCTGCACCCTGTTGGTAAATCTTATAACTTTTTAATGCTTTTGCATATCATAGAACCAACTTTTTTAGTTGAAACAGCTGACTAAATTCTTTAATTCCCTTTAAATATGAATACTCATAAGGTTAACATGGGAATTACAGAGCCACTGGGGGGGAGCCCAAAAGGATTTTTGAGATAAGAATATGCCTATATGTTAATCGGGAATGTGAGCTATCATCATGCCAAATTTCAGCCCAATCCGTCCAGTAGTTAATGCGTGATTGAACTTCAAACAAACAAACGAACATACAAACTTTCACATTTTATAATAGTAAGATATATAAAAGAGGATGTTGGTTTGTTTTAATGTTTGTATATTTAATTTGGAAGTGATAATCTCTGACACCGATGGCCACGAAACTTGGTACATACTTGTAGAATTTCATGGAATAGGTTTATACACCATCAATTTCGAGATCCGTCCAAACGATAGGGGAGTCTCCCAATGTTAACCTTATGAGTAGTTATATTTAAATGGAATTAAAGAATCTTAACAGCTGTTTCAACTAAACAATTTGATTCTGTGATGTTCAATAGCATTAAAAAGGTAATAGGTTTACCAACAGGGTGCAGCACTATTAATTGTTTTAATTTATGACATTTAATTTATGTTTCAATTTATGATTTGTACCTGTGGCGTATGTCGGCTACATTTTGTTGATTGTGGTCGTTCGATTTACGACGACCAAACCGTTCGTGTTGGAATTAAGAACTGTACTCTTTTATTTAACCAGAAAAGACAATTTACCGCAAATCACAGGCCCCAAGAGCCAGCTTTGATGATTATTAATACTAATTGAACCATTTTAACTACAGAAATACCATGATCTTTGAATGTATGCAATAATTATTTATCAGTCAACTGGACACAACGTGAACTAACATTTGAGCAAATATTGAAATTGAAAGGTAACGGTAGAAATAAAATAAGCAATTTTGACTACAGCATCTGGAAACAATAATTAATGAAATTTAGACTAATTAGATATCTAACACCATAACTATAACAACTAACTAACCATAACTATAACCATAACTATAAAATTGATACTGACAAAGTATTGTAATAATGTATTGTTGAAAATGCCTGCCTTTTGTTATTTGTAATAGTCATACTACAGATGATGTGAATGTTTATTTACTATCAGCTGTCTGTTTTGTTGTCCAATATTGTTCCTTGTCATGAAAACATTAATGAGAAATACATTTGATTATTTTATAGTTTAAATTCGTTTTTTTCGTCGTAGTTTTACTTAGATTATCCCTAAACACCTGTTGAAAATGCCTGCCTTTTCTATTTATTTGTAATAGTCATACAGATGATATGAATGTTGTTTTTACTATCAGCTGTCGGTTTTGTTGTCCAATATTGTTCCTTGTCGTGAAAACATTAATGAGAAATACATTTGATTATTTTATAGTTTAAATTCGTTTTTCGTCGTAGTTTTGCTTAGATTATCCCTAAACACCTCCACTTGGGAGAATAATTCAAGAGGTTATGGTCGCCAGCATCGTTTTATGTGCATAACAGTGTTGGGAAATCTAGTCTACTACGTACACAGTAAGAACAATTTATACTGACGTAATTTTCTGTCTCAAGAGTATTATTTCTTTGGTATATCTTTTCGATCGAGTTCGTCCAGCTCTACAAATGGAATACATGAAGGTATAAAACCATTGAAAGGAGCAGAAAATTGGCCGACGTGGAAAGATCGAGTGTTGGACGTTCTAGAGTTGTTCGACGCGGTTGATATCGTCAAGGGAAAGAGAGAAAAGCCTACCCTCTCTGAGCCTCCGACTAAAGCCGAAAAGGAAGAACTTGAGAAATTCAACAAATCCACGACTCAGGCAAAAATAGTTATTTCTCAGTGCGTTAGTGATGATCTACATCAACGTATTTCCGGAAGATTATCAGCTAAGGAAGCGTGGGACATTTTGATCGAGCAGTTCGATAACAAGGCAGAAGATCAGTTGTTTCGTCAGTGTTTGGATTTCTTCAGTATGGAATGGGATGATACCGAGGATGCCCCGACCGTGCTTTCAAGATTGAAGAATCAAAACCGCGAATTTCCAGCTGGCCTCAAAACGCGTAACATCCAAACAGTCGAAGATTTTCTTGAGCTCCTGTTTGTGTCAAAAGTGTTACACATTTTGCCGAAGCGTTTTGAATCGTTTAAGTCTAGCTACTTACTTATGAAGGCAAACGAGAGCAAGAAACTTGAAGATGTTTCATCTGCATTGATCCTTCATGAGCGTAATGTTGCTCCTACTTCAAAAGCTAGTGACATTCTTAGTGCCACAAACAGCGGTGGTCAGAAGAATAGGAAACCAAAAGGTGACACTTCGTGCAAATACTGTTCGGGGAAAGGTCATTGGATTCGCCAGTGATCTAAATGGAAAGCTGACGGCAAGCCTGCGTATCCAGCTGGAGCTAACGGCATTAGCACTAGCTCAAAAGCGAGTGACACTGATAAGAAGAGAACAAAGGGCTCGCAAGTTAACGTGACCAACAACCGTAGTGCGCTGATTTCCATCAGCAGTGACATGAATATCGTGACCACGAACGACCAGTGGTGGATCGACAATGCCGATACGCGGCACATTACGTCAAATCTGAGTTGGTTCACAGAGTACAAACCTTTTCCTGCAAACTCGAACGCAACAGTAAAGGCGGCGGGAAAGGAAGTTATAAAAGCTCTTGGCAGTGGATTCGTTGAAGTAGCGAACTATGAAAATGGAAAACTGGAAACGTTCACACTCAACGATGTATGGTATGTTCCTGACGTTTCTCGGAACTTAGTGTCCATTCTCGCAGCTCATGATCGAAACCCTAATAGCAGGTTTGAATCGACTAATACCGAGTGTCGGTTCGCTATTAACGAAAAAACTGTATTCAAAGGTACTCAAAACTGTGGTGGAACTTTGTATCGTGCCTCATTTCACACAGTTCAACCATCTGAGGTTTGCGCTAATGCAGCAGAAGACAATCGAATTCTGCAGTTATATCATGAGCGCTGGGGTCACATGGATAAACGTTACGTCCGATCGAAGCTCGAATCCGAAATGGGTATCAAAGTGCCAGCCAACTACGAGATCTGCGAACCGTGTCAGTTCGGAAAGGCACACCGTCTACCATTTGGAACACGAGAACGCCCCTCAGCCCCCGGTGAGTTGTTATCCGGTGATGTTTGCGGCCCGTTTGACCCATCCTTCGGAGGTCGCCGATACTTGATCGTCATAAAAGACCACTTTTCAAGGTACCGATACTGTTTTGTCGCAAGGGAAAAATCTGCTGTGAAGGAAGCGTTGCGTGAAGTGTTGGCTAAAGCACGCACAATTGGTCATCACGTCAAAGAGTTTCTCAGCGACAACGGTGGTGAGTTTGACAACGCTGAAGTTCGTCAAATTCTCAGAGAATATGGTGTTAACCAATGTCTGACAGCGCCGTATACACCCGAGCAAAATGGTGCTGTGGAGAGAGAGAACAGAACAATCGTCGAAATGGCCCGGACCTTCAAGTACGCCAATCCAAATGTAACATTTCCTGCAGCGATCTGGGCGGAACTTGTCATCACTGCTGGCTACGTTTTGAACCGAGTGGGAAAGTCAGCAGT
Organism: Macrosteles quadrilineatus; assembly: GCF_028750875.1. Taxonomy (NCBI): domain Eukaryota; kingdom Metazoa; phylum Arthropoda; class Insecta; order Hemiptera; family Cicadellidae; genus Macrosteles; species Macrosteles quadrilineatus. The sequence continues at coordinate 56,366,448 of NW_026542598.1, read as the reverse complement.
TGCCAACAAATCACCCTTTGAGCTCTGGTTTGGTCAAAAGCCGAGGATCAAACATCTGCGAGTGGTCAGCTCAAAGTGCTACGTCCATGTTCCTGTTCAGAGGAGGCGAAAAATGGACAAGAAAGCTGTGGTTGGTTACCTGGTTGGATACGATGGCGATGAACGATATCGAATCTACGTCCCAGAGAGAAGAGATATCGTAGTTTCTCGTGACGTCGTTTTTCAAGAAATTGTTGGAGACTGTGACAAGAAAGTTGAGTGGCCCATCAAGATTGAGAAAACCAATGACGTCGAAGAAGATTGGCAAGAAGTTGAAGAGACTATTGACGAGCCTAGTTCTCCAGTGAAGGGTAATAATGCGCCTATACCGACTGAAGACCCGTCAAGTAGCAGTGATAGTGAAGATGGAGAGTTATCCAACGATCCTGCAACTCGGCACTCGACTCGGGAAAGAAGGCAACCCGAGTGGCTAAACGATTACGTCTTGTCAAACTTTGCCGAAGTTCTTCTTGTTGACGATGAACCTACACTGAACTTACACTGAAGCCATCAGTTCAGAAGATAGTGCTGAATGGAAAACAGCAATGGACAAAGAAATGGGGTCCATGCATAATCACGGTGCATGGGAATTGACCGAACTCCCTCCGGGAAAGAAGACTATCAACAACAAGTGGGTCTACCGAATAAAGCAAAATCCTGATGGAAGTGTTGACAAATATCGAGCGAGATTGGTCATCAAAGGATGTGCGCAAAGACCTGGTATTGATTATGCCGAAACCTTCAGCCCGGTTGCTCGTCTGGAGGTCGTTCGATCAATATTGTCCATCGCAGCTGTTGAGAAGATGGTTCTACGGCAGTTTGACGTCTCAACTGCGTTCTTGTACGGAGACGTTGAAGAAGAGATTTTAATGAAGCAGCCTGAAGGATATTCAGATGGGACAAATCGTGTTTGTTGTCTCAAACGCAGCTTATACGGCCTGAAACAGGCACCTCGATGCTGGAATAAACGGTTTGACGACTTCATGAAAGGCTTAGGATTTCGACAGAGCCGTGAAGATCCTTGCGTCTACATTTGTCCTACCCGGGCTGGAAAAATCATTGTTGCACTCTATGTTGATGACGGATTAGTCACAGCGACTAGTCAGACTGAAATGAAACGAACCCTATACCTCAACCAAGACTTCAAGTCCTGCAAGAAAATCTTGTACTCTCGGAGTGACTATGCAAATAAGGGAAAGTGTTGAAAATGCCTGCCTTTTGTTATTTGTAATAGTCATACTACAGATGATGTGAATGTTTATTTACTATCAGCTGTCTGTTTTGTTGTCCAATATTGTTCCTTGACATGAAAACATTAATGAGAAATACATTTAATTATTTTATAGTTTAAATTCGTTTTTTTTTCGTCGTAGTTTTACTTAGATTATCCCTAAACACCTCCACTTGGGAGAATAATTCAAGATGTATTACTTACTGAAATAAAAATGATTTTGATTTGATTTTTATTTGACCATACCTCTCATGGGGCCCTTACCCCCATGCCCCAGGACCTCTACCACGACACGTCCATCTTCCTTCGGATCCGCAACACCAAGCCGAGTCGTGGCTTCCTCTACCGAGCTCACGTGCTCGCCGGGCATGCGATAAGGATAGGATAAACTAACCGAATATCACAGAGCCTGTGTGTGGTTTTGGTTTATTTTGGTATGACTTGGTGCTGTCTATGTTTGGGTTGAAGAACGATTTAAGCTGGGAGACATGAGCTCGCCTAACTGTTTTCCCTGACCTGTTAGTCTACTAGAATGACTGTGACAGGTGAAGTGAATGCTTGAATTATCAGAGGTTCTAACCAAACTGGTAATAGTTTTGCGTTTATTCTGTTTACAGCGTTGCTCTGGTGATTCAAACGGTACATCACCCAATCGCCTTCTTTGAAATCTATTGTATATTAAACACCAAGTTTTATAACAGTTATTTATTAACAAGTTTAACAAGGATTCATAATGTAAAGATGTAGTAACTCTAACTGAAGTCTTACTTTGTTTGTTTTTTTGCATTCATAATAAACAAAGAACATTTAATTTAATATTATCAGCTGATTGTATGTACAGGATATAATAATCTTCCCTGGAAAAGAATCAGTTTATTGCCTCTTCAGTATTCTCTGAGATCTTCTTATTACAGATGATGGATAAAATTTCTTTGTCCCGTGTGATTCTTGAGGAGAGTCATTTGGTTTGTTTACCACTTGAGCATGTTTCTGTGACTCAGACTCTGAGGCTTCGTCGGACTGTTCATTTAAAGATACTAGTGTAGAGCGCATTTTATCAACATGGCATTTAACCATTAAACCTTCAACTTCAACTTCATAATGGCAGTTTCCTAATATTTTGACCACCTTACCAAATTTCCATTTAGGATGATTACTTCTGTAGTCTCGAACTTGAACGTTATCGCCGGTGCTAAAACATCTTAAGGTACCAACGCCATCTGTGTCAGAGATCCTTTTTCGCCTTTAGCAGATCAATTCTCGTACGTATACTCCGTTTGAACATCATCTCCGCAGGGCTTCTTCCGGTGCTTATGTTCATAACTTTACGAGTTTGTAGAAGGAATCTACATAGGTTTGTATGGATGTCTCCAGATTCTTCAGCCATTGCACTTAGTTTCCTTTTTAGAGTTTGTACATAACGTTCCCCTTGTCCATTTGAAGCTGGGTGATATGGTGCCATTAGTTTATGTTGGATACCATTGGATTCCATAAAATGTTTAAATTCATTTGAAATGAACGCAGGACCATTATCACTAACAATTGTACTTGGAATGCCGAATCTTGCAAACATTTCTCTTAAGATTCTTATAGTAGAGAAACTAGATATGCTTTTTGTTTCCTTTACTTCCAACCACTTTGTATATGAATCTACTGCTATGAAAAAGTATGTACCTCTGAATGGTCCTGCATGATCTATGTGCACCCTTTCCCAAGGAATATTGGAGTTTGGCCATGGTTCATGGTACTTTGGAGGATCGTTTTTATTCAATGCACATGGCTTACATGAATTTACATAGTTTTCTATGTCAGAATTCACTGTAGGCCACCAACAATACTGCCTGGCTAGCTCTTTCATTTTTGTTATGCCTGTGTGAGCTTCATGTAGTTCTTTCAGAATAGTTTTTCGTAAAGCACATGGAATTACAACTCGTACTCCTCTAAATAAACATCCGTTTTCAATTGATAGTTCTCCCTCTAAACCTTTGTATTGTTCAGGCTTCGTAATGTAAGAGGATGTCATTAGTGCATTGTATACCAACTTTAATTCTGGATCGTTCATAGTTTCCCCTCTTACTTCATTACTTGTGACAGGAAGGGAATTCAGTTGTACTTGTAAAATGTATTTGTCTGATACTGTTTCATCTAAGGTTTCTTGATGATCACATGTATTGTTAACAGGAAACCTTGATAGGAAATCTGCGTTGACATGATTCGATGCTTTACGATACTGTATTTCGTAGTCAAAACCTGACAGAAATAGAGCGTAGTGTAACATTCGAGTGGCGGTTAAGGGTGGTAGGCATTTTGAGGGATGGAAAATAGAAGACAATGGTTTGTTGTCGGTTATAAGTGTAAACTTTCGACCATAGCAGTAATGGAAAAACTTATGAACACCCCAGTAGATCGCAGTCGCTTCCTTAATAATGTGGCTGTAATTTTGTTCTGCCTTACTTAATGTCCTTGAAGCAAAAGCTATAGGTCGTTCTGTTCCATCCGGCATCTTGTGAGATAAAACAGCAGATAGTCCATGAGGCGAAGCGTCCGTGGCCAGTATCAGTGGTAGGTTTGGTGAAAATGTTGTAAGAACCCTCTCTGATGTGATTTCCTTCTTAATACCCTCAAAAGCATCATTACATCGTTTTGTCCATGTATAGGTTTTCTTCTTATGTAGCAGTTCATATAATGGATGTATCTTAGTTGCGAGGTTGGGTAGAAACCTATGACAATAGTTTACAAGCCCAAGAAACTGCTTCAATTCAGTAACGTTAGTGGGTATGGGACATTTCAAAACAGCTTCTATCTTATCATGGCTCTTATGCAATCCTTTTCCATCAATTTTGTATCCTAAGTAGTTCACAGACTCTTGAAAAAACTTACTTTTATTCTTGTTTATGTGCAAGTTGTTTTCCTTCAAACGTTCCAACACCTTGATCGTGCGTAGTTTTGTTTCTTCAATAGTCCTTCCTTGAACTATTATATCATCAAAGAAAACAGCAGTACCTTCCAGTCCAGTTAAAACTGAGTCCATGTAGCGTTGCCATATGTTTGGAGCTGTTTTTATTCCAAACATAAGTCTATTTACCTTAAAAACTCCCATATGAGTACTTATGGCTTGAAGGTTGGCACTATCATCGTCCATTTGAAGGTGTAAATACGCCTTATGTAAGTCCAAGGTTGTAAAGTATTGTCCTCCATTTAACTTGTCTAATATCTCTTCAATCTTGGGAATAGGATAGTGATAATTTTGCAGTTGGGAATTTACAGTTACCTTATAATCAGCACATATTCTTACTGTTCCATCTTCTTTCAATATAGGTACTATGGGTGTTCCCCATTCTGAATTGGTTACCTTTGAAATGATGCCCTTTTCTTCCAGTAAACACAATTCGTCTTCTATTTTAGTTTTTAATGCAACAGGAGGAACACGGTATTTAATAAAAATGGGTCTTGAATCAGGCTTTAATGGAAGATTGACTTGTTTATCTGGTGCAATTCCTACTTCTTTTGTAAATAGGGATTCATATGTGTCAAAAATGTCTTGTTTCATATTATTTTCCTTTAGGATGTTTTGCTTGTAAGAACTAGGACTCGCCATGTGATTTACGTCATGAATAGATATGTCAAAGTTACGAATCCATTCGCGCCCAAATATATTATCAACATTATTTTGTACAACAAAAATTCTACCTACCATTGTTTTTTAACCTAACTGAACTTTAACTTCACTTGTTCCACTTAACTTAATCGATTCCCCTGTGTAGGTTTTTAGCTTAACATTTGGGACTTCTGTAATTTTCTTGTGTGGGAATAATCGTCTGAAGGTACTTAATGACATAGATGATACAGCAGCTCCCGTATCATACTCCATTGAGCATTGTACTCCATCTAGAAGCGGTGTTACTAAGTATTTGTCATTGAATTTGGATGACAAAGAATTGAGTTGTAGCTCTTCAGTAATAGTGAAAGAATTACTTGTACCATCTAATTCTTCATTTTCACTGGAATAATCTTTTTCCGTAGAGTCCATTTGTTTTTTAAATACTTTACCTTTGTTCATTTTACTCGCCTTCAAACAAACAGCAGCAGTATGACCCTTACCATTGCATGTAAAACAAGTGGCATTGCGTAGCTTGCATTCATTTGCTTTATGGTTAGATTTACCACACCTAAAACACTTGCCTTTCAAATCATCTATTGATACAAAGCTGTCAGATTTTGATTGTTTTTTTATGGTTTTACTAATTTTATTTACAATAGCTGGTGATGAAATTTCATTGTTACCTTGTTTCGATATCTCGAAAGATAAGGCTAACTCATACGCCCTTTGTAAAGTCAAGGAATCTTCTTGTAGAAGCCTTTCTCTTATCTCTTTGCTGTACAAACCTCTAATGAACTGGGTGCGTAAGTGGGTGTCAATCGTACTGGATTTGCATTTTGAACAGGAAAAATTACAGTGTAGAGTCATGCTACGAAGTTCTTTCATGTATGTGGAAATGGATTCACCCGATTGTTGTGAACGCGTGTAAAACTTATGTTGTTCAGAAACTTCATTTGGAGTTGGACAAAGGTAATCTTTGAGTAGTTTGACCAGTTCATTATACGATTTAGTATGTGGTAAGTCTGGGGCGCATAAATCATTTAAGAGTTGAAAATTCTTTGGACTAAGGCAGCTAATCAACACCTGCACGCGTGTTTTGTCATCATCCTCTCCCCCTAATCCATTCAATTCAAGATAGTTAGTGAGCCTAAGTAAGTAGGTTGTAAATGTTTCATTACCTTCATCATAAGGTTCCAACTTTTGAAGTGGGGGACGAATCTTTTGTTCCTTTTCTTCACTAAACTTCTCTTGTAGAAATAACAGTAATGCTTGATTTATTTCTCTTTGACTCGTCGCCATTATTGTATATTAAACACCAAGTTTTATAACAGTTATTTATTAACAAGTTTAACAAGGATTCATAATGTAAAGATGTAGTAACTCTAACTGAAGTCTTACTTTGTTTGTTTTTTTGCATTCATAATAAACAAAGAACATTTAATTTAATATTATCAGCTGATTGTATGTACAGGATATAATAAAATCTACTTGTTGACGTCCATTATTGTACTGGTTTTTTGGAGATTGGTGTAGGCCCTGCCCATCGCTGTCTTGTGGAGCTCAGCCTCCACAACCTGAGGTACCCAATTCAAATATGTCCCGCCAAGAAGACACTCGAACTCAAGACCGCTCGCCCATGCGCAGCGAGCACGTGAGCTCGGTACAGGAAGCCAGGACTCGGCTTGGTGTTACTAATCCGAAAGAAGATGGACATGTCGTGGTAGGAGTCTGGGTACATGGAGATAAGGCCCCACGAGAGGCATGGTGTTAGATATCTTATTAGTCTAAATTTCATTAATTATTATTTCCAGATTCTGTAGTCAAAATTGTTTATTTTCACCTTTTAATTTCAATATTTACTCAAATGTTAGTTCACATTGTGTCAAATTGCCTGATTAATAATTATTGCATACATTCAAAGATGATGGTATTTCTGTAGTTAAAATGGTTCAATTAGTATTAATAATCATCAAAGCTGGCTCTTGGGGCCTGTGATTAGCGGTAAATTGTCTTCTCTGGTTAAATAAAAGGATCCAGTTGTCATTTCCTACGCGAACGGTTTGGTCGTTGTACCTAGTCAATCGAACGACTACAATCACCAAAATGTAGCTGAAATACGCCACATATTACCAAGCAGCAACCAAAAGCTGTGATACAAAATGAGAACAGTTGAAGTAGGATTTTTTACTGTTATGTTAATGTAGCCAGTTAATACTAATAGTAAATTAATAAAAGTCTATCTAAGTTACAAACAGCAGGAACTTCCCTTCTGAAATTTCTGCATGAAAAAAGTACTGCATGTACAAGTGCTCACATGAATAAATAAATTATTGCACACCTTTTACATCTTTATGGAATCAAAGGCTATTAAAAATAATAGTAACTTCGGGCATAAAAATCTTTTATTACTCAATGGATGACGCCAGTCAATTAATAATTTACAACCCCTCATATCTCAACAACAACACTAATGTGTATAATGTGTGTTGTGTATAATGTTGTGCATCCCTTGAAACATATCCTTGCTAAGTCTCATCTTTGTAAGTTTTATGATGCAAACAGTAGTTGTGAAAACGTGGCCATATCACCTCATCATATCACTAAGTGGTATACTTGCTTGTATTTTAAGCTGATTGAATACCAGGTTAGTTCAGGTGGATGATCTGTACAGTTTTAACTGACTAAAATCAGCTGATTCGTGGCCAGGAAAATGTATTATCAGCTTCAAGCCTGACTTTCCTCAGTACAAAACCTATAACCTTCTGATTGTTAGGTAATCTAATCACTAAACATTCGGCTACCCTGCTATATTAGAAGTACCAGATGAGCTATTGCTGTTCTAATTTATGTTGTCACCTTCAGATAATGCTTACACAAACATCAAGGAGAAAACACAGGCACAGCGTAAGAAGCTCAATAAGGAGATCAAGATTTTGTCGGCGGAAAACCAAAAGTATCGGCAACAATACGAGGAAGTTCTCAATGGGGACAAGACCAGCCTTCTACCGGTGCTTCACTCCCATCCCAAACTGCAACTGGCTTTCAAAAATCTTGATCCACAGGTAGGGCTATGCTTTTTAAAAGTTGCTATTACTTACTGAATCTTAAAAGTTGATCAAATGAAAAAATAAGGACCTAAAAACACATTTTTACTGTAGGTGTTTTTAAAAATGATTTATTTATTGAAAACTCTGTAAACAATAACAAAAAATACAATAACCATGGACAAAGTCCGAGGTAATGTTAGTATGTTGGAGTGACTCTGTTCAAACTTTTCTTTATTTAACGAATATTTGTATGAAAGCAAAAATAATTAAGTTCTTTTAGAAAGTAGGAAAAAATACTAAGGTATTAAAAGTGTTAAATGAGTTATAGAAGACTTATATAGCAAACATTATAATATTAGCGAAAAAATGCACCAAAGTACCTATAACTTTTGGGTAAACATGAGATCAAAATCTTGTGAAGTTTTCAAATTTCTGTTTGTCATTCTACAGTTTTCTGACATATTTGAAAATTACACATTACCAAGTACAGTGGTTACTAATTTCCTCCTTAAAAAGAGATGGAAAATCTGGCTACACACACACACATATGTTCCATTTATTTCAGGGAATAGAAGAAGAACTAAAGCAGTCAATATTTTGCAAGAACAAAGAGCTGGATCGATTGAGATACAAAAGGAAAAATCTTGAGGATATTCTACTAAGTAAAAAGGTAAAACAGATAAATATAAGTGTTTTTGCCATCCCAGTTTTAAGAACTTAAATGATATTAGATTACCTTTTTAGTTGTTGCCTTAGTTCTTGAGCAAGATGTTGGTGTTTAAGAAAATGCCACACAAGCTTGTGAAATCCATAGTGTGCACACAAATATTAAGATCATTTAGGATTTTTTGAGAGGATAGCAGGCTTACCTGAATGGGAAAGAGTCCAAACTGGCACAGGAAACATAAAACAAAACTTTACACTATATACACAAAACATTAGAATATTTCACTGTCACTGACAGCATTTTCAACTAAGGAAGAGAGAGTTTTCTAGATGTCCAAAATGGTGGCCAGTGAGTTGTTGAGGACTCAACAATTTGACTAAACAACACAAAATGAAGTTCTAAATCTCTTGTCAAATACAAACATTTTGTCATATGATAGATAATTTTTTAACTTTTGTTCATACTAACATTTTAGTGATATCAGAATTCGACTATTATTTTAGTTTAATAATGGCGGCTCTCTACGTGTAAAATTTGGTACCTACTATTTTAAATACCCAATATTTATTAAGAAAATACAGATATCTCTACTATAGTTAAAATTTTGCATTTATTATGACTTAAGCTTTACTTTGATTTGCAATGTTACCATAATATCATGGAAAATAAAATTTCAAAATTTGTTTGGATAATATAAAAACATATATAGCCAAAACTCATAAATTTAAAATAGCATCATATGGTTCAATTCAACAAAGACCCACTAGCTTTATAAATAGACTCTATTTCTATCACTAGTCAAAGGTTTAGGTCTTTATTTCTATCACTAGTCTCTAGTTCTATCAACAGTCAAAGGTTTAGGTGTTGTAAATTCTGTTATTTTTTGTAGTTTTACTTTTACTTTTATTACTTTTAATTATAGCTTTTAACATTTAAATAAGGACATAGATGAACTTGTAACAAACTTTATTCCTATTTAAACCATTCTTCATTATTGATCTTATTTACATAACCCTTAATGGTAAAATGTTCTATTTATCTTTAAACTGTCAAAATGTCTCTGAATTTGTTGAAGTTTGGATACGTTTGAGGTTTTGTGAACAAATCAGCTATCTGATCATCAGTCGGGCAGTATTTAATTTCAAATTCTTGATTCTGATATTTTTCACTCAGATAATGAAATTTCACCTCAATATGTCTTCTTCCTGTTAAACTTAACTGACCAGATTTAATTAGTTTTATAGAACTTTGGTTGTCCACATACAAAGTCACTTTTACTAGTTTTCCCGTTATCTCTTCAATCAAAGTTCTCAGATATGTGAATTCCGTACAGCAATCTGCAGCGGCAATGTACTCAGCCTCTGTTGTAGATTTTGCAACAGTGTTCTGTTTTCGTGATCGCCATGATATTGGTCCCCCAGCATAAATTATAACATAACCAGTGGTACTTTTTCTTTGATTCTTATCACCAGCATAATCAGCATCGCTGTATGCAATAAGTTCAAGTACTTCTTTTTCTCGTTCTTGTGACTTAGAGAACTTTATTTTTCTGTCTTGGGTACCTTTAAGATATCTTAGAGTTCTTTTAACATTTTGTACATCTTCTTTCTTAGGTCTCTCCATGAAACTACTTTCGTAACTAACTGCATATGACAAATCAGGTCTAGTTTTACTTGTGAGATATAGTAAGCTTCCAATAATTTCTCTGTAGTTAGAATTATCATCATCAGATTTTAAATTTTGTTCTTCCTGATTTTGTGGTGATATTGGGGTTTTAACTGACTTGCAATCTGCCATGTTATATTTTTCCAGCACTTGTTTAGCATACTTCTCTTGGGATATGTACAAACCATCATTTCCCTTTTTTAGTTCCATTCCCAAGTATGTTTTAAGATTTTCATTTCTTGTGATGCCAAACTCCATGTTCAACATTGTTATTAAATGCTCTATTCGTTGTTTGTCCTTTCCAAAAACGATACCATCATCTACATGAATTGCGATTATGATTTTTCCTTGGTTGTCTTTAAAAATACATTGATCAGATTTTAGTTGATCAAGGCCTTGTTGTTTCAGAAAGATTGTAAGTTTTTTATTCCATCGGCATGGTGCTTGTTTTAGACCATAAAGGGCCTTTTTCAGTTTACAGACCTTCCCTTTTTCAGTGTAACCTTCTGGTAGTTTCATGTACATTGTTTCATTTAATTCACCATGTAAGAATGCTGTTTTTACATCGAACGTTTGCATTTCCATGTCTTCTTTAGCAGCAATTGCAAAAAGCAATCTCAGTGCACTTGAATCAACGACAGGACTGAATAAGTCTTTATAATCAATATCATCTGGGTTTTGTTGGCATCCTCTGACCACAAGACGTGCTTTATACTGACCATCTTCCTTAATTTTAAAAATCCATTTAGCTGTAAGTAATTTTTCTCTCTCAGCTTCTTTTTCATCAACCAATTCCCAAGTGTTGTTTATTTTAAGAGATTGTTTTTCCTCTTCTATTGCTTGCATCCACTTATCTCGATCTGAACTTTTCATGGTTTCACTATATGTCATTAGCACTTGGTCTTCCTCTAAACAGTAGACGTCATATATTTTGGGTTTTTTTATCACTCCTCTTGGCCGAAGGTTGTATCCTTCTTCTTCCATATTTTGATCCAGGTTTCTATCTTCATTTATAACTCCGCTTTGACTTTCATCATGTACTTCTTGGTTTTCTCTGGGTCTATCTTCATGTATTACTCTTTGGTGTTCTCTTGGTATATCTTCATTTATTACTCTTTCTTCATGTACTTCTTGGTGTTCTATAATTTCATTTTCCCTTTCATTTATTTCTTGAGATTCTTCTACTTCATCTTCCCAATTACTGTGTTCTTCATTTTCTTCTTCAAATTGTTCAAGTATTTGATCATTTTGTAATTTATTTTCTTTGTTTTCACAGAAAAATTTAGATGTGAAGATCACATCTCTACTTACAAATGTCTCTCTTCTTTCTGGATCCCATAGCCTGTATCCATTCGTGGCGTATCCAACAAACATGGCTTCTTTACTCCTTGAGTCAAGTTTTCTTATAGGCTTTATAACTTTGGCATATACTTTCTTGCCAAAAATCTGAAGATTACTTAAATTTGGCTTCTTTCCATACCACTTTTCAGCGGGAGTATTACTTGATCCAGTTGTAGGACTTCTATTAGCAAGATAAGCGGCTGTTAACACAGCTTCTCCCCACATCTCTTTGTCACATTGGGCTTCAAATAATATAGATCTGGCTTTGTTCATTAAAGTAAGATTTAGTCTTTCAGATTTCCCATTCAGTTGTGGAGTATATGGAATTGTAAAATCAATTTGGATGCCTTTCTTTTTACACCAATCAATGAATCTACATTTTTGTATTCCCCGCCATTGTCACATCTTAGTTTACTGACTTTCAGATTGAAATGAGCCTCAGCTTCAGCGATATACTGTTTAATATACATTGACACTTCACCTGCTGATTTTGTACTCAACAGATACACTTTACAAAAATGTGTATAATCATCAAGCAATGTCAAAAAATAATTCTTACCATCGTATGTAGGAGGATCAATGGGACCACAAAGATCACTATGTATTATTTGTAGTGGTCTTTCAGCTCTTTGTCTCACAGTTTTGAAAGGTAGCCTAATCTTACCTGTTTAGCCTTAGCACACACTGAACAGTCCAAAATAGTTTTATTCTCCTGTTTTCCAAAATGTATACCTTCACACATTTTAGGAAGTTCTTGCAGTTGCTTATGATTTAGATGACCCAATTTTTTATGCCAAGTTTCTAAATTATTACCATCTTGTTCTGACATCATAACAGACTCATTTTGTACTAGATTTACTATATACATTCCGTTCTTAGCTTTATCACCCTCAATCACAACACAGTTTTCTGGAAACTCAATCTTTTCATTTAAAATGTATACCTTTTCATCGTCAAAATATACTGAACCGTTGTTTTCTGTGATTTTGTTTACAGACATAAGATTCTTAGATAATTCAGGAACACAATACACATCTTTTAATAAGCATTCATCATATTCAATTGAACCAACCCCTGTTACAGACATACTTTGACCATTTTTAGCTGTATTTATTTTCTCAGAACATTGTCCAATTTCTTTAAAATACTCACTTTGACTTACCATATGAGAACTTGCTCCACTGTATACAATGAATTGGCATAATTCGTTATTATTAACTAGACATTTTTCACTTTTACTCAAAAAAGCTATTTTAGCGTTTTTGTGACTTTTATTAAATTTATTTTGTTCAGGCTTACCTTTATTCCTAAAAAAAACAGTCCTCCTCTCTATGATTTGTCTTTTTACAAATTCTACAGACTTTAAATCTACAGTTGTTTTCATCATGATTGTTCTTACACATTGAGCACCATCTCTTTGGCTCAAGAGTTTGCTTTAAGATGTCCTGTTGTACCACACGAAAAACATATTACTTTCTTCTTCTTACCTCCATAATTTGCTTCCACTTTAAAAGATACATTTTCGTCCTCTTTACTTGCCATTTTCACTTAATCCTCTTCTAGAGTCAGTCTTGCAATAAGATTCTCGAGGGTTTTGTTTGTCTCCTGAGTAGAATCCCAGGCACTTCTGAAATGCTTAAAGCGTTCCGGGAGGATAGTCATTATCTTTGAAATCATCATTTGTTCTGTGATTTCCTCATTTAGACATTTTAATTTACAAACAATGTTTTGAACTTCACTAATATTAGTATTTACATCTTTGGATTGATGAAACTTGAAATTGTAAAAATCTTGAAGTAGTAAACATTTTTGTTGACCATTGTCTTTCCTGTATATTCTCAATAGTGTATCATACATTTCTTTTGCTGTTTCACATGGCATGAGATGGACTTTCACTTTGTTATCCACTGTTCTCAATATTACATGTTTAGCAGTTGCATCTTTTGTCTTCCATTTCTCAATTTTGTCTGTATCACGTCCACATTCAGCCAAAAGTTCTGTTCCATCCACTATGTCCATTAATTTCTTTGCAGTGAATAATATTTTTACCTCAAAATGCCACATAGGAAATGTGCTAGAGTCTTTCAGTTTTTGTATGCACACTATTTCATCACTATTTACTGATGTCATCTTATCCTTATTACTGTTTTATTTTCACATAAATATTTTTAGTTATTGTTACAAGCTTTTACTGGGACTGGGCCCATAACCTTCTGTTATTTTTTGTAGTTTTACTTTTACTTTTATTACTTTTAATTATAGCTTTTAACATTTAAATAAGGACATAGATGAACTTGTAACAAACTTTATTCCTATTTAAACCATTCTTCATTATTGATCTTATTTACATAACACAAAACCAAAAACATATGGTATTAAACTATTAACTATTTTACAGTTTCTAGGAGGCAGAACATTTTGCCATTACACAAAGTACTATAAGTAATTTCAACAGTAAAACACAAAGTTCTTGTTGGACTTTCAATTTTTTTTTATCAATTAAATTCAATTTCCAGCTTGAACTAGGGTTAGAAAAGAATGCTGAGGAGGCACCGGAGAATTTCCTTTTTGAGCAAGAAATCGCCAACCAGATTCAAAGTATCAGTGTAAAACTGAACGCAGCAAGAACCACCCACGATGTGTACGAGAGAGCACTCAAGATTCTGGAAAAGGTTTGTGCAATCTAATTGTATGGTGCATTTTTAATAGCGAGAAGTAACTTGTCTCAGTTGCATTACCATGCATTGTACATACCACAAATCTTTGTATGTCATATGATGGATTTACTTAAAATACCCCCGCCGCAGCAAACCTGCAGCCTAAGGGAATTTCCATTTGCCTGATTGGATTTACACTAAAATGTCTCCTTAAAAATATCACATTTGTCCCGCACGTGGACTGCGCGCACTTGCGTCCGAGTCACAAGTGTCTGCGCCGCATTGCTCACCTGCGCCGTGTTGACTAGTGTTTTGTGACGGATCTAGAGAATAATTAATAGAAATTGTGCGTTTTTATCCAGTTATTACGTTACCAGTCATAGTAAGTATAAAAAGAGTAATTACAAGAATTAAATCTGGGAGAAAATACAAAAATCACTAAACATTGAAAATGTTTTCGCCCTTTCTTTCTTGTTCTCTTGTGAAGAAATAACAATAAATCTAGATCAGCACCTGAATCTGACTCAGAACTCAAATCCTAATATTTAACATTTTCACACAAGAAACTGTATCACTCATTATGAGAACTGTACGACACTGCTTCCCAATATGCGATGTCAACTGTGCAACACAGACTTTTTGCCCAATTCTGCCCTGTGCTGTGCTGCACTGCCCGGACCGTGCTGCACAGCTCAATAAGCGCCTGGGCTCACAGTCAGTCACACTACCAACTAAGCGACCAACTTCCAACCACATTGAGGAGAGGCTCACAATTATTTGTAATTTAACAAATGTGAGTGTCTACTCAATATTTGTGTATGTTGGTGATTGAGTTGGTAGCTAAAAAACTTGTTTACTCTAGACTTGGGATATTGGAGGTAAACTTAGTTTCTGTATACAAAAAAATGTTAGCTATTTCAGCTATTTGTAATAGTTTGGATTAATTTGTAATAGTTATGTAATCACCTTACCTAAGCAATTTTGATTATAAACAAAAGACAAATTGGAAATACTGTAAACACCATTTATTTAAAAAATTACTATATTCATTTGGTTTATTACCCTAATAGACTAAATATATATAGTAATGACGAATTTTAAAGTTAGGCTTTGTTGTAGGCTTAGTATTAGTCTAAGTTTTAAGAGGCGGCAGGAGTCAGGTTGAAAATCGTCAATCTGTGACTCCTGCAATTGTACGTTCCGCCACCCGCACGGCAAATCTTCAATACCGACACGGGGGCTGGAGGGTTGGGTCTAGTGTCTGACATTGAAGACGTCGCCAACGGTATCGCCGGGCTGGGCTGTGTGTGTGTGTGTGTGTGTGTGTGTGTGTGTGTGATGGAATCTCCGCGCCTCCTTCAACGTTGAGCGCGTTGTCGCTTTCACGCTTGGATGCTTTGAAAACAATTCGCATTCGCACATAGGCATATGTATTTTTGAATACGATTCGCAATTTAATAAACAATCAATTCAAAATCTGTTAATTATTTCATAATAATTATGAAATATGGATAATAATTACATGGGTAATTATTTCATAATAATTATGAAATATGGATAATAATTACATGGATAATTATTATCCATGTAATGCATGGATTAAAAATACGTAATGCAATAACAATGTTTAAATCAGTTTTTAGCTCATGCTGTCCAAATACATTACTCCGCATAATCAAATTATTCAGCCACAGATGTTTAAAAGCCAATATTTTAGTTCGGAAAAACAAAAAATATTGTCCCGTTTTGGTATTATTTGCACAACAAATATTTTCTATTTTCTTAGCATTTTCAGTTACAAAAATAAAACAGTTTTTGCTGTGGATTTGCCTAAAAGCTATAAATTCACTTGTAACAACACAATTTTCTGGGTTACAATGTAATAACCCGAAAAGGTGGTCAAAATAAATTTATTTATGCAATACACATGGACATACAAGTTTATGTCGTTAGCAGCATGCTATATAACCGTACATTTTTATAATACAAAGATACAACATGAAAAAATTTTTCGAACATATTATACAGTGCCAGAACACTTATATCAATTCCAAATCTTAAAAATTATTTACACCGAAAAAATACCCGTAAAAAACAAAATTAAAGCAATAAAATAAATATTACATCATAGATAAAAAACATTAATAACATAATAGTTTCAGTCTGAAATATTTAACTAATGCAATTATTTACACGGAGAAAAATAATACTATTTGTACAACATAGCAGACACAAAAATGAACCACAAAGATTATTTAAAGGGATTATGGATTGAATTCATTACGTCAAATGTAATCGGCTTCAAAACACTTAAATAAATCAAAATGTTTATTGCCTAAGCTAAATACCAGAAGTGGATCACATTTTGTAATATGAAACTAATGAAATTATTTATCACATTTGGCAAAAACATTAATAACATAATACTTTAAAATCAGAAATAAGACAAAACGCACAAAAATGAACCACAAAGATTATTTAAAGGATCCAGGGTTGAATTCATTATGCTGAATTCAATTGCCTTGTAAAAACTTATGTAAATAAAAACATTTATGCTAAATATGAGAAGAGGATCACAGTTTGAAATATAAACTAATGACATTATTTACACCGAGAAAAATCATATTTACAAAATAAACATACAAGATTAGTTAAAGTGATTAAAATACAAGCAGGTTTTCAAAATAAGCAGAAATTAAAACTGTGAAATATTATACTATAGACAAATAAAACACAATAACCTAACAGGACGAAACGGAAACAAATTAACCTTCATTGGACACCAAAATTTTGTCTTTATTCTTCTGAACTTCCATTCTGTTCATCTGTTCTATCTTTTTTTTCTTCTGTTCTTCCGCTCTCTCTATTTTTTTCTTCTGTTCTTCCATAATATATGTTGGGTTTCGGATGGGCATGGATCGGATATGACGAGGATCGACTAGCTCCGGAAGTAGACAGTCCATGTAGAAACGTTCAAGTTTGTCTTTCATGTTTACGTTCCAGAATTCGTCGTCTCTTTCGATCCTTTCTACTTTCAGCCCTTTGGGGGTCCACAAGGTAAACTGGCAGTATCTTCTTTTGGTGACATGAAGTTGTCCCTGCACTTGATAAAAGAAGTTATGGGTTGTGTTTATGGGACCAATAGTACCATTTTTTTCTTTAGTCCAGAAGGTGACTTTTCTAGCCAAGATTGCCTCTTCCGGAGTCATGTTTTTTGCAGATGATGGACACTTGATCTCTACTATACCATCATCTCCAATCAGACCGTCTGGAGTCGCCCCCAAGAAAAATTGATTTTCATCAATAAAGAGGCCACATGGTTCAATAATTTTACCAATTTTATTGGCTAACTCTTGTCGAGCTACCTCTTCATTGTTCCTGCCCCAAACCATGGCCTGACAGTCAAAAGCTGTGTATAGCATCTGCTTGATAGTTGACTCGCAGCCGGTCCATGGCTTCAGTTTGCAGATGCGTCCGAAATTTGATGCTGTTAGAAGATTTCTCCTCGTTTCCAACCATTCTCCACAGTCGCTCTGGTAGATGGTAGCCCTTTCAATGTCTCTTATTTCTTCTGGCGTTTTCTTTAAATTGTTTAAAAACTCTGTCATTTCCTTTTTCATTTCATCTTCCTCAATATCCGGTCGTTGTGCAGCTGGCCCGTAGTCTTGGTCTTGTGTAGTGGTATTGAACAGTGTCTTTTTACATTTCTTCTTTCCACGCTGCAACTGAACCTTTCGCTTTCTTTTCACGCCAGTACTTTTGGTAAAATAACCAGGGCTACATTTATACAAATTCTTGTGTAGATAGTAGTGGACATTACCAGTATTATGCTGGACCACTGCTGCTGAGCACCGTCCTTCGTACGATCCTCGGAGAGCTAAATTTATTCGTTTGCCGCCGACATATTTAGCAACAAGTGAGTTGTAGTGTTCAACTGTGTTACTAGTAACATCAGTGATAAGGCTACGACTGTGGCGGCTTATGTCCTTTACAACTTCGGACACCTGCTGGTACAGTCCCGCTTCCACTAAATCTGGCACAATATTGCTCTTGGACGGCTCAACCACATGCGTTTCTTGACAAAAGTAGCCTCTTTCGACACATTTCCGGTGTTCCCCAAACACATGACTTGGAATATTTAAAATATCTAGTCTAAGTTGATCTACCTTTTCAGGATTTAAAGTTTTTTCGGTTTTTCGAAACTGAACAGCTTTTGTGACGGCAGTCCGACACCTCAAAATGTTGTCACCAATCTTCTTCCGTAAATAGATTGTATTTTTAACTCGATTGCCTGTTGTCGCTATTTGTTTCAATTTATTGGAAAAGTTCCGGAGCAAGTGATTTTTGCACTCTATTTTCTCAACTGTCGTATTCTTGTAAGGCCTAGTCATCCTTATTCTGTTATAAACACTGCTATCGCCGTCAGCTATCAGACGAGCGTATTTCAACCCGTACATTTCTTGACTGCACGCAAAGCCATCGGCGATTATCGCAGGTTCCATACTAGAAGAACTTTGACCTTTTCCCCAATTTTTGTAGCAAGTGTGGGGCTTTGGTTGAATTCCTTGCGTTTCTGCTCTGGCACATGAAGTACAGTATTTGTTTTTTACTCCCATGTAGAGCACCTTCTTTGTATGGTAGCCAACAATCGCTGCCTGAAACGCACCCAACAACACATAAAATTAAATAATAGTTTGATGCAAATGTAATGTGTTAAATAGCAAATCTTAAATGAGCAAAGTAGTGAGTTAGGGCAATTGATTACAATGGCAGCGAGCAATAAAAATATTACTCCAAATCCGTTAGCACACTCAAAAAAACACATTTGGTAGAAACATATTAGTGCCCTGAAATAACTCGCTTATTTTTAAATACAATTTCTCGTAGAATAGAAATAGCTATTTAGATCGAAATGCATTAGAATATACCAATAGAATATCTCATTCGAGTTAATTGCTATTTATTAAATAGCTATTTACATTACAAGTGTAGTAAGAGCGTTTTTACATCACGCAGGTGAATGTTGTGCAACTAGCGGAAGCGAGTTGCATAATTTACCTAAGTGATGTAAACACGCTCTTGCGTAACGTGTAACGTACAAAATTATACCTGACCCGACAATATACATGGGTTTACGTACAATATTTTTCACTATCCATTTTACTCATTTTCTATCAGAAACGTTCTTTTACTAACAAAATCACACCTTTCCCTGACTTATAAATTTTAAATGTCAAGGTACCGTTTGTGATATATAAAAAACAGCATAAGAAAAGATCAAGTTTGGTGTACGAAAAATTCAAATTGCTTAATCCGTTCTCGAGGTAAAACACAGTTTAAAACGTCAAGGAAATAGTGTGTTTAAAAATGAAACCTTTGTTAGATTTTTATTTATTTAAAAGAAAAAATATTCTTTTATGCTGATTGAGCAAAGCAATTATCTGCATTGGATCAGATATTTTTCATGATAAAATTTTAAAACTTCTCCAACCCATTCTTTAGAAATGTCGTAAGAAAGTGTGGTGCGTTTTTAATTTTTTTTCTTTCAGAATAAATTTTCTCATTAATG
This sequence comes from Macrosteles quadrilineatus, assembly GCF_028750875.1. Taxonomy (NCBI): domain Eukaryota; kingdom Metazoa; phylum Arthropoda; class Insecta; order Hemiptera; family Cicadellidae; genus Macrosteles; species Macrosteles quadrilineatus. Next base: position 56,346,631 of record NW_026542598.1, on the reverse strand, counting down.
AATATTACTTTGCAATGATTACTTATTTGACAGCATCCTAAATCCAAATTGGAGTTAATTAAAATATTTAAGATTCTCATTGGTCACGCAGGTCTGCAAAATTAATTTTGACACAAGGAAACAATCCACTTACCACTCCAGATAACGACGAGTAGTTCGTCCTGTATGATCTCTTACACCAGCACCCGTCGGCGACGACAGTGATGAGCGGCGTACCGTTCTGGTCCACATCTCCGAGCTCGATTGCGTGGCGTGCCTCCTCCTCTGCTGCCTTTTTCATTTCTTCCGCTGCAGTATCGATCAGTCCTTGGCGGACCCTATCTTCATACTTGATGAACGTTTTGTTGCTCATCGGTGGTACATTTAGGGTTGAGAGGAATTCCTCTAGCTGGCTGTGACTTCCACCAGTAGTTATAGTTCCGCTTACGGCGCTAGTATTTATGTCCATTTCAGAATTTTTTTCCACTTCAGACCAGACAGACTCTTTGACTTCACAATAATTACACTGAAAGACAAAACAACTTTTCAGCCCTATTCGTTTCTCCCTTATCAACACCATATTACTGATTGTGCAACCAAGAGGTCCATGATTTCCCAGATTTTGAAGTTGTTTAAAAAAATCAGTCATATTTACAATTCGTCGACCACTCAACTTGACTTCAGTTGGAATTTTCACTGTGTTGCCGTTGGGAGGTTCGTTTCCGCTAGGATGTGGCACTTCCCTGTAATAGAAAAAGATAACAGAGAATTAATTCTAATTTAAGGCTTGTTTGCAAAGAGTTTTGATTACTTAAACAATTTAGCTACCTATTATATAAGCGGTTTGGGCTGCATAATGTGTAAAAGAACATTTTGTAAACGCTCGGCACGTGGTTGTACTTGATATCGGAAATCAATTTACATTATAAAGTTATTCAGCCTAGTTTTTTCATAACCATGACTTGCATGCGAAATGCATGGTTATGCATGTGAAATGCTAGCCACGGTTATGCAACACTTGTGTCCTAAGTGTCTGTGAGGATTCAATTGCATTTTGTGACAGTGCGAACGATAAGAGCCTGGCCAAAATGCACCGCGCCGTCGCCCAGAAGTGAAAGCTAGAAAGTCGTAATTCACAAGGTCACAATTCTTTGTCATCCTTCGGCCCTCCCTTTCCGCCCTTGCTGAGGTCAACTACCCTTACACTCGACACAGTGCCCCAACTGATCCGTAAAAAATATAAACATTGGTTATAAGGGTTTCATTAGGACGTGAAAACCACGGATTGTTTTTTTATTACTTATGTTACGAATTATACATAATTAAAGTTGAGTGTATGCTGCTTCATTCCCATTAGCGCAAAGAATAAGCATTCTTCATACTTATTCGTAATTTTTATAAACATTTATTCATATAGAGATATTTTGATATTTATAACCACGTTTTTATACGTGGTTGTGTATAATATAAACGTATATTATACACTGGTTGTGTCAATAGACATATTGATGTATTTAATAGGATAATAATAAACGGTATCAGGAAACTGACACATACTTTATCCCTTAAAGCCATTTAAAGCAAAAAAACCTAAAATAAAATAAAACAAATTTATAATTACCTTATAAATACATACCAAGTTTTCAGTCAAATCAGTCAGTAATCAAGGGAGGTATGGGTTTTAAATATCTGCCATAAAAATAGCATTCCAAAAACGTCAAATTCCATGAAAATCGGATAATTGGTGTCGTCAAAAGCTAATTTGCAATTTTGACACCAATATATGGTTTATGAAATTAAATAAATGTTTAGTAGATTAAATATTTACTTACTTTCTTCTTTTATTAAAGGCTGCCAAACACTCAGTAATTCTTCTTTTCTTCCTCCTGGACGGAAACCTTTTCAAATGCCCCATGTCACTTAAGAAAATCTCAAAACTAGTTAAAGTAAAGTCGTCTCCTCACTTATCACACATGACACAACGCTGGACGTCTGCAATCTCCTTTGCCTACAACGTGACGGACGACGGTGGTGGCACCTAGGGGAAGAACGCTGAACTACAGCGGCCTGCGATCCGCTATCTACACGACTGCCGATTGTAACTAGAATTTCCAAATTAGAAAATAAAATACTTGTACTTGGTTTTTTCGAAACATCAATCGGTTGAAATGATGTCACAATTTCAAGCTTTAAGGAGATATATTTTTAAAGTATTTTTTTGTATTGTGTATAATATTGCAATTGAATTAGTTTGGTCAAATATCAAGAAACTCTTATGGAGAAACAGATTTTGTATTAACAAAAAATAAATTATAAGAAGTAAGTTTTTATTGACTTAATGTATATTGATTTGTGCGTATGGGAGTGTTAAATAATATGACCGAAACAGTTTAACATTCAGTTAATCAGTTCTCATTATTTTTCACATTTAGTGTCCCACCCCCATTGTAAAGCGCGGAGTAGACCAGCCAGCGGCCGCTCTGACTCCTGCCGCCTCTTAAGTTTATGTTTTTATCTGCGGTAGGATGCCATACGGTTTGACGAAGTGCTGGAAGGTCTGAGAAAAGACTTGCTGCACCAAGGGGAGAGCATCGTAAAGGCAGTAGAGATTGGACAGAGTGTTTCGGAAGAGCTCAATGGGTTGCAACGGGAGTACAGGATCACAGGTGAGCCGCTGTGAACATCATTGTATATGGACTTAAAGACACAGCTAACAGCTAAGGTTGTCAGCTTATCTAACTGTAGCAATTAATGCGTATTGCATGCACGTTGTGGCGAAACGTCATAATGAAACTTCTTGGTCCAAGAAATATATCTGCTTTAGTGTGGTTTTGCGGATCTATTGACTTTTGAATATTGGATTAAACGTCCCATCTATGTAGACCAGCTTGCTGCAGAATACGTTGTATTTTCTCCGTTTTTGTTAGGGTGATTTAATGTAACAAAAGTTACTGTTGCTTACTACAAAGGTGTCCAATAAGTTTGGCCTGATAAGAAATCTGTGGATTGTACAGAAATCAGGAATTTACATCAGGGTATTTATCAGTGGCTACAACTACTCTTTCATAATTTTAATTCTAAAACTGGTTACAACCTTAACATGGGAATAGAATATCAAATTCTCCCCATAGTCAAAAGTACCACAATTTTGATATGTTTCTCTGATTTACACAGAAAGAGAAGTGAGAGATAACATGAGACTGCGAGACAGAGCTATACGTGAACTGAAGGCAGAGATAGACAATGTAAGAGTGTATGCCTACACAAGCGGACGCAGGGAGACTGGGGACGGCGGCCATGTGCAGGTAATTAGCTATTCTTAGACCAGTAACAATGTGTAAATGGCCACCTCACTCACTGCGACTTCACGTATACTGAAAAAAGTTTACAGTAGAATCTCTTTAATTCGAACCAATGTAATCCGAACGTCCACTAATCCGAATGCCTCATTGTTGTACTCTATACACAGTACAGTAGTTATTTATTGCATACTGTATTTATTGATATACCTACCGTAATTATTTCAATTGTAATGTACAGTACTGTTTATGCCCTATGTTTACTACTAACTACTATCTATATAAATAAAATTATAGTTTTGTCTGTACATTGCTCAGAATCATACATTTTTAGGTTATTTTTACGTTTTATACATTAAAGAAGCAGAAACGAGTCTTATCTCTATTTCTGTCTGTCTGTCTGTCTTTCTGTCTGTCTGTAACACTCAAGACGGCATTTAAGCTATCTTCTCCAGGAAAACGAGAGTACCTATCAAGATCCAAGTCATCTTAATGTATTCAATGGATTGGCGTCAGTGTCTTTAGCCAATAAACTATGGCCTCACTACTTTGCAAATAAAATTACGGACGTTCAAAAATGCAGTTTTGTGCGATTTTTGTCAAGTTTTTGTCCAATTTTTATCACATAATCATCTATGAAATAACGAACAGCTGTTCGGATCAAGATTATTTTTTCTAGCTGTCACTGATATGTTTACAAATGTTGTTTACAAATACCGCAACCATTTTCGATCACGTTTTGAAAGCAAATCCCAACCAAGTGAGATTAAAAACGTTTTTCTTACATAATGGATTTAATTAATCGCAAGTGCAATAATTTGTAGGGTAACCGTAAATGAAAATAAACATTCTTTGTGTATAAAATTGTTCTTGAGTTTTGATAACCGGGAAAAAGACCTTGAATCAGTGTTGTATATGGCTGGGAAACTTACATTTTTTACATACGCGTTACCAATAGCTTACATAAAAGGTTTCAACTCATTGACGGCACTTCAATGGTGGTTGTGTAAAGTGTAAAAAGACAACTGCAGTTGGTGATTGTAACAGAGGTTTACGGATTATGATAAACTCCCTTTTCCAATGTGTCTTCTCACCGCTATGTGCTGCAATCGCTGGACCATACAGCCAATAGACCAATTATCCATCTCTTGGGTTCGTAGGCCTAAACAAGTGTGTATTATGTATTTTAACTACTTTTAACCATTGTGGAAAGTAGCTTTCAATTATACGCCTACTTCAAGCTATACCTCATAGATCTATAACGCATTTTTTTACTTGAAACTGTCAGATACTGTATTTGTTTATATATATTAGTTTGGCCAGCATATCTGAAAATATGCAAAAAAAACTGCTGTTCTTTATATAGGAAGGGTTCAACTGACTAAAACTATAAGATCCCCGTGCGTAGAACGGGCACACAGCTAGTATTAAATAAACACAGTATTTTACTTTATAAATAAGTAAAATACGGCCACTAAGGGCCCTTTCACACGAGGCCACTGGTGGCGGTCACCGGTGTCAGCCACCAGTTACTGTCCGGGCAACTGCAGTGGATGATACAGTCAACTGATAAGCCACTCCACCAACAGCCACCGTACCATAGTTGAGAAAATTCCGACGAGCAATGAGCATCTCCTTCCACTCGCGTTACGAATAAAGAAATACCTCCGCCGCAGCAAACCTGCAGACTAAGTGAATTTCCATTTGCCTGAATTGATTTGAAATGAAATCTATTTAAATAACATAGGTTTAACGAGTACCTAGGTTTGCTGCTACAGAGAGACTAATACAATGTGTTTTTTAGTAAAATATTAGTAGCTTAATATAAAATAAATAAATTTGCCAAGTTTTATCAAAATATGTATCTCCATAAACAAGCAAACTACAACATTTTACAATATTCTCCATAAAAATAACATGGGAATTTTAAATTTGCAATTTTTTTAATTTTCTCCATGACCAATAACCGTACAAAACACTTTGGTATACTAAATTATTTGTTTTTTGAGCTCTTTAAAATGGTCTAGAGAGAAATTGGGAAATTTTGTGTTTTGAGGGTCAAAAATGAGAAATAGTTATTTGTGTAACTAGTGGTGAAAGTGGCACTTTGCTGCACACGAGGGCAATGTTTACGCACGAGCCGCAGGCGAGTGTGGAATGATCTCGAGTGCAGCAAAGGCCTTTTTCACTCGTGTTACACATTATATTTTTCCTACAGTCACTATAAAGCATATAAATAATTAGTCTTTCAAACACTATGCAACACGTTTTTAGGTTCAGCTGGCAACACAAATGGTGCCCTAGAGAAAGTAGTACCCGCGGTCCGTATCACTCCGCTATGTTTTCTCGGCAAGAAATGTGCTCCGCGTTTTGAGAATATAGTTCCGTATGTTTTTGTAATTTGAAGTGGTTTCCGCGCCTATAAAACAATGCTTAAAAGGTATTTTCTTGTTTATTAAGATCGTAAGAAGGTTTTAAAAACGTTTAAAAGAAAAGTCCAGAAAGTTCAGAAATACCGAAACTATAAACACGAAATGACAGGTTAAATCGTAGTTATAATAGTCAATCAGCTGCTCATAGTATAATTATCTTAAGTGTTGCCAACCTATTTCCAAGCGTACACGGATTACGTGCATAATGGAACCACGCTGTTTTGTGTTGTTTCGTTGGAATCCTGATGTGCGGCAAAGTATAAACCGAACGGCAAAGTATAAACCGTACGGCAAAGTATAAATATGCAGCAATTAGCAGCTTTCTGTACTATAAACAGTACAAGGAAGCCAACTTTGTCGGGTGACTGTAGGAAAAAACAATTTTTACCCCATAAAACCCCCTGTAAAACCCTGTTCCCATGCCTTACACCTTCAAACCAAATTGGCAAATTTCACCAAAATCGAACAAAAATGTCTCAAGTTATCGCATATATATATAAAAATTTGAATGAATAGGGTTTTTGGCCTTTAGGAACATCAAAATAAATAGTATATTGTTCCCGGCTACAGGTCTCACCATGCCACCTACTTATAGCTACTTCCGTATAGGGAAATTCGCTAAAAAGGCGAAGACGCAAGCGTATGTTCTATTGCTTTGCTGGGTACGTACCAGGCACGGGAAAATAGTCTATGAGGACAAGCAAATGCAAGGTTAAAAGAGGCTGCCAACCTCTTTTGTAAAAAAAATTAAAAATAAGTGGTAGGGGAGCTTCCCCTCATACCGCCTAAATTTTGTGAACGGAGTATAACAACCAGCTTAGGTTTGTCAGGCCTCAGAGCTATAATTAGCACTTAGCTATAATATTGCTTCATATTTTACAAAGTACTGCTAGTGAGGACTGCCTATGAAATGTTAAAATTTTCATTTTGTGCAGTCAAACATGATGGACGACAATGGACAGAATAACATTCACAACATCCTGGAGTTGACTATGAGAAAAGAACTTGCTGAAGTGGAGGGCTGCATCAATCAAATCAAGGAGGCAGCAATGGTACATCGTGCTGTGGACATCTTACCCAGGTTTGGCAAGCTAGACATGCGTAATTACTGTGATGTTGGTTGCTAAGAAGAGGCTAGGTTCTCAATCTCTCTTTGATCTTCTTAGTGGTAATATTTCAATACCATTGAATTTTGTTTCATGATTTTTTAAATTGTATTCCTTTTTATTGTTAGACTTAAAGAACAAAAGAGGCAGAGAAAGAGGCTGGAGCGGCAGGTAGCAGAAAACAAAGAGGAGTTAAGTAGAATGTTAGAACTTCACAATCAGCTGGATGTAATGTTGGAGGTGGTCCTGTACCACACCATGACAGATGATGCCAAGGCGTAAGTACTTGTACACAACTAGATAAAAATTATTGGGTGGATTTTAGATTAGCACAACTAACTGAGCATAGTCTGATATCACAACATGGTAATCCATGTCAAATTAAAAACAAAGCTCTCCTATACTCTAATATGAGCTATGTTAACATTGGCATATGAATAGCCAAAGTAACTATGTTGGTTGAACAAATAACAAGGAAAAAGTAAACAAGAGACTTGTCAGTTGTCACATGTGTTAATAACAAGCCATCTACAGTATACTAGCAAATTACAAAATACAGAAAACATCAGTTGTAACTATTGATCAAAGATTAAACTGAAGATTACTCGATATAGGGGGAAATAGTTCCAATCAAATACTAGTTATTTTACTTAGCCCTCTCCCACCAAAACTTAATCCCAGAAGTACAGAGGCAATTTATTGTTAGCAAACTTTGGTCTAGCAATGAAATAAATATTAAAAAATATTATATTTATCCTATGTAAATAAGAATTATAGAAACATGAATCATAGAATCATTTCAATCAGCTGTTTTAATTTACCAGTCAACTGTCAAGACGTTATCCAAATGCTATTATAAACGAGTAATTAGCATAATAATAAGCATTGACTTTAACACGTTCGCTGCTACGGACGTTCCGGAACGTCAGCCGGGCCACGGCGCCAGGAGCTAAGAACGTTCCAGAACGTCACCGTTCATTGTTGTTTAACGTTGCTATGGATAAGCCAGCACGTCACAAGCGTTCTATATTTCTTTGCAGCTCGTGGGGACGTACTTTTCTGACAATAAAAAATATAGTTTCCCAAATCACCACCAGGGTTGTTTGGAACAGGGCTTTGTTTTACCTCTTTCCTGCTAGATAGCGACACTACTTTACCGACTGTAACCTGGGTAGTGCTGCTATCTATCAGAATCACTTAGTACTATATCCAATGCCAGTATTATTGCAGAACATTGCCATCCAGTATAACTACTGTTGTTTTTACTGTAATTCAGTGTATCGGTGGCAATGTCACGCAGCGGCCGTGCGTTAGTTCAGCAACTGGCGCCGTCCCGGCATCTAGCGCTCAGCAGCGAACGTGTTAAGTACATCCTTAGTGTAAATAAACATCTTATATTGTTACTTTACTTAAACTTTAATACTTTACTTTGAAATGTTACTTTACACGAAACACTCATCAACACTTGCTCTATATTTTATAGCCTGTTGATGAGTGTTTCGTGTTGGTGATGTTTGAGTGCACTGACGTCAACTCAATTCACTCTTTTTTAAGAGTAGGAGTGTATGCTTATGCTGCATGCTGAAGTTTTACTTTTACTTAAAGAAAGATTTAGTTTAGCATCAAGAAATAAATCACACTACTTACATAGGTACATAAATAATCATATTTTTCATGATTCTTTCTAAATAAATTGCATTGTAATGTGGTGACATGAAAGCGTTTATTGATGGTTTTGATTAAATAAGACCTCTGGTTTGAGCAAACACTACTTTTACCCAATTAACCTCAACCGAGCAAGGCTTGGTCCCCTGGTAATCCGTGGTCCCTGTGTTCTGAAACACTAACCAGGATGATCAGCTGACTGAGAATTATACAAATATTTTGTACCGCATTTAACTAGAAACTTTGGAATTATTGCCAATAATCAATGGCCACGCGTAAATTAGTTTGGATTAGCGGGACTCTGGGGTATATTTCTGTCTTAAGTTGACCAAGAAAATTTGTTTATTTCTAGTCTCAAAGAGGAACGAACAAAGCTTTACAAGGCGATTGAAGAAGTGAATGACAATATGAAGGGAACCCAGGAGGATCTGGTGCAATTGGGCCAGAAAATCTTGGATGTTCGGACAGCTTTGCTAACACTCAACATTATGTTGGACACAGTGAGTACAGAAATCTGTATTAAAGGTTAAATGTTAAATGTTTTTTGCATTGTCTTTGTGTCAATGAACACAATCTCATTAACATTTCAAGTTCAATTTATCGTCAAGCTGCAATATAATGGGACTTAATTTTACTAACCAGAAAGAAACACGGAAATCTAGAAGAAAAAAACACGGGTAGTCTGCTCAGTTGAGTTTGAGGTGACCTAAACCACCTAAGATAACTCAATACCACCATGGCCTATAATCCCTCAACTCCATTCTAAAAGATGGATTCAAAATTCTCCAAGCTTCCCCACACACAAAGGATTTCCTGAAAACACCCCTAACCACCACCTTTCGCCAACCACCCAACATCAAAAACATTCTTGTTCATCCTAAGATACCGGATCCAATGACAGCAACCAGAAATAAACACCCAAACGGCTCTTTCCCATGTAATACTTACAGATGTAAAACGTGTCCAATCATTTTGTGTTGTATATTTTATGTGTCTCTATGGACTTATCTAAAGATAAGCCTACTTTCCTGCCAATTTCCTTAATAATTCCTGGCAAATGTCCTATTTTTTTATCAGATAACCATATATTTTTAGTTACTTTTTATTCCTGATTCATTCCTGGTTAAAAATAGTCTTTACTTGTTTTAACAATTGCGAGGAATCACTCTAGAATCATCCAAGTATCATCTAAAACTGTTGTGAATCGGTGCACTTAGACATGCCAAATATGTTGGTTGTGGTGTTAGTTTTACAGTTTGTGATAAGTAATGCAAGAAGCAATTTGTTGGCAGGTGTGGCCAAGTGTTGGTGCTGACGACACAATCGACTACATCAGTGCAGAGAGTGAGATAGTCGTAGACCCTAACACTCAGGTCAAACCGCTCTCGCAGCCAAACACCGAGGGTGAGTGTGAGGCTTCCGCTAATGTTTGATACTGTAGGACTGAGAGTCCAAGGGGGGGGGTCATAAAATCATAAAATAAAGTAGCAGAGAAGAACAGGTGAGTCAAACTTTGAACCCTGATAAGTGCTCTCACCCTTCAGAACAGGTAAACGACACCATCAATTACTTGTCAATTGTCACAGACCCACAACCTGTTTATTATGCTTCTACTTGGTTGGTATTGTTTATGCTTGTGATTTTATATTCTTATAAACAAAAAAATTTAATAATTTTAGCAAATTTCCCATATATATGGGGAATATTAGCAAATTAATTAGCAAATTTCCCATAAAGGGAATAAGCTATTACCGTAGTACTCATGGTAAGACCTAAACCCGGGACCCATTTACTTTTCCGTTTTGAGGTCCCTAGAGGCAAAAAACACCATTCGTTCAAATTCCTATGAATATATATGTGTCCGTTAGCACGATAACTCAAGCAGAAATGATTCGATTATGATGCAATTTTGTATAAACCTACATTTATTCAAACGAGTTTGCGAACCAGCATGATCGGACTATGGGAATGAGAGTTTATGGGGGTTTTATGGGGTAAAATTTGGTTTTTTCTATTTCTTACCCAAAAAATATATAACTTAGCAATTTCTTTCCAAACCATTTTGTAGAGCTTAAAAAACAAATAATTTAGTATATTGAAGCGTTATTATGCGCCTAATGGTTACGTAGAAAATTACAAAAAATTGTAAATTTCAAATTCCCATGTTATTTTTATGGAGAATAAGTAAACTGTTGTAGTTTGCTTGTTTATGAACATATTTTGATCCAATTTGGACGATGCATTTATTTCTTAATAAACTATGAACATAAAAAAACACTTCTTTACCCTCTCTTTTGCAGCAAACCTAAGTACTCGTTAAACTAATTCTATTAAAATAGGGAATGAATGTGATATTTTTAAGGTGACATGTTAGTGTAAATCCAATCAGGCAAATAGAAATTCGCTTAGTCTGCAGGTTTGCTGCGGCGGGGGCATTTGATTTCAGCAAGACACTGTAGATCTACAATTCTGCAAACTGAGAAAATATTTTCTAAGACTAGATTGTGAATAGCATAATAACTTGTCAGTAATAAACTACGTGAAAGCATCAGACTAGGTTTACTATCATTTTTACATGATATATCCCATTCCACGTCCACTATATCCAGTATCAGAGATTGAATTTATTTTGAAATGTATCTCTTTCATTTACACATTTTTTATCACATTTTCCAATACCATGAATGGAACTCATGGTCGTTTTGAAGTAGACTTCAACAATATCTACTAGCAAATGCCGTTCTTACATGATAAACAGTAGCTTTAAGATTGTTTTCAATGTTTGCTATGTATCATTGTAAAGCTTTAATGTCCCACATATTTTTACTGCACAGAAAATTTTGTGATTTTTATCTGTTCTTTTCCCTCATGATTTTTAAACTATTAAATAAGTTGTGGAAAATATAACCAAACTTCAATAAACAGTATTAAAATTTGTTCCAGCTCTAACTCTGATGGAGCAAGTGACCAAGAAGTTGAAGTGGCTGTTGAGTGTCGTGGAGACCTTGGACAAGACGGACAGGAAGCCAGCGCAGAGGCAGAAATTGAGCCACAAGTCCAGCAAGGTGCAGATAGCCGAGGATGACGCCGACAACAGTAAGTGTAGGACCAGGCTTTGTGAAGCGGAATATACATGATCATATCTGTGTCTAAAACTAAAATAATCTATCTATCTATCTATGTGGATAATGCCATTGACTTTTTGGTTAGTAAAGAAGTAGACTTCACATCTGTATGGACCAGCTGCGGTGTATTTCTTATCAAACAATAAACAAAACATATTAGTTAATGAGCCACTCAGTTTGCTAATCTAAAATTCTCCTCGATGTCTTAGTTTTTGTTATTGAAATACTTCCCATAAAAAGGTTAATAGGAGATATTGGTGTTTATTTTTACATGGGGCTGATGAAGAATAAAAAATGGCCACCATTCTGCAATGGGTCGAGATAGAGACCCCTAATTTTTGCCGATATTATTTTTAACTAATGGCCTTTTAAATGAGGTGTCGCTTGATGGGACTTTACATTAAACATTTTTGAGTAGCCCCCAATGCCCCTTTTTGGATTTTCAGACGAAATTAGGTTACCAACAACAAAGTGCTCTTTTATGCCATATACTGTAGAGGTGTTCAGAGTTTGGTTTTACTGGTGTAACCCATTAAAATGTTAATAGGGGGTGTTTATACTTTTGCACCACTCTGTATAACTCCTAGTTAGTAGAAGAGAGTGATTTATCTTTAATCCACTCTAAAATATTGCTATTACATTTTGTGATCCTATTTTGTGCATCTAGCCTTTGGACATTTTTTTTGTTTTGTTTTTAGCGAATTTCCCATATAGGGAATAAGCTATTACCGTAGTACTCATGGTAAGACCTGGACGCGGGACCGATTTTTTTTTTCGTTTTGAGGTCCCTAGAGGCCAAAAACACCATCCGTTCAAATTCATATATATATATATATATATATATTTATATATATATATATATATATGTGTCCGTTAGCACGATAACTCGAGCAAAAATGATCCGATTTTGATGAAATTTTGTACAAACGTGTAAACCTACGTTTATTCGAACGAGTTCGCGATCCAGCATGATCGGACCATGGGAACGGGGGTTTACGGGGGGTTTTATGGGGTAAAAATAGGTTTTTCCCATTTTTGACCCCAAAAACATAAAATTTAGCAATTTCTTTCCAAACCATTTTGTAGAGCTTAAAAAAACAAATAATTTAGTATATTGAAGCGTTATTATGCGCCTAATGGTTACGGAGAAAATAAAAAAAAATTGTAAATTTAAAATTCCCATGTTATTCTTATGGAGAATAAGTAAACTGTTGTAGTTTGCTTGTTTATGAACATATTTTGATCAAATTTGGAAAATGTTTTTATTTCCTACTAACTACTAACATTTTACAAAAAAAAAAACAGTTTTACCCTCCCTGATGCAGCAAACCTAAGTACTTGCTAAACTAATTCTATTTAAATCGCGAAATGTTATATTTTTAAGTAGACATTTCACTATTTCAGTGTAAATCCTATCAGTCAAATGGAAATTCGCTTAGTCTGCAGGTTTGCTGCGGCGGGGGTATTTTACATAACTTCCTTATTTATATATTTTTTGACTGCAGTAGTTTATTATTTGGCTAGAATAAATCGCAAATTTGAATGAATCTTGACTTTTAAATACTTGCGCACCCCTACTAAACAGCCACTTGAATTTCCTTTGAAATACCATATGGTATGTATTTTTTTGTGTTGAAAATATATTGAATCGTTACACTATTAACTCGTGTTTCAGTCGTGTCAGACATGCTAGATGAGTTAGAAGACATGGACGACCCGTCAGTTCCCACCAGGAGGTACATCAAAGCAGAGAGTCAGAGGATCGTAGATATGTACAACGACCCGAGGGCCCTGTTTGAGGTTGCACCAATCAAATACAAGAAACACGCTTGCTTCTAACTGCTGAGAATGAAACTCTCTAGTGAAAAAATAATCTGTTTGAAATTTAAAAATCTACAGTAGTTTTGGTTCTATAGGATGCTATGGCAATTCTTTTCAAAAGGAATTTGAAAATTCGTTTTTTGTAAAAGTTTCCGTTTGAGATACATTGTATTAACATAATACACTTGTTTAATTTTTATGTATCGTATTATTTTTCTAAAGGGTTTATAAAGAGTTATTGTTGTAAGAAAATTGTTTATATAATTACGAGTGTGTGGACTTGTTATTATTTGTATTAAAAGATTCTTAAAGCCAAATATTTAAATTTGAAGTTTTCTAGATTACCTGATTGAAGTTGTTAAACAAAATTTGCCATGCATGAATTAGAATCCATTTATAATACTAAACAGTGTGAGATGTCTCAGCATTGCATTGTGATATTTGGTTCAAGATGTGAAGATGCGGTAAAAAAAAAAAAATGGAAAATTACAGACATCTAGAGATCTAGATTGAAACTATAGGAAATAAAACACTTACAATTTTAACTGAGTTGTTTCAATACTTTTTTAATGACCATTTCAATTAAAAATAAATAATATATACAAATAAGAACATCTTAACAATACCAAACAGTCTACAACATTTTTGGCATTAACATACTTGGCATTAGCCAATGCTATATCTGTTATGGCAATCATATCAAATACTAGTTTATCTATGGTTTAAACTGAAATCCTGTCGGAATGGTGTTTTAATTTTTTGTCCTGAATTACTTGATTTTGCTAACATGTGGTAAGAGATTAGGCCTACCCAATGAGTACAGGGTATAGGTTTATAAAACATCAACAGTACATATAACTATTTAATAGCTTATTTAGTGGTACTTAAGTGTGCATAGGGAGCGGCCAATAATGGAAGGTGTGTCTAATTTTGGGGAATTGAGGCTGTGGAATGTGTGGCTAACTGCAGACTGCAGCTGGAACATTGTTTTTGCTTTTACTTTTCAAGTTAATTTTAATTTGTACAATTGACATAATTGCTCAACATAATTTACAAGCAGCTTTAATTCACTATGACTGTCCACAGCCCTCTGATCAATCTGAGTGTGACGGCTGGTAGTAAACGAGATAAATCAAATTAAATCAATTTACAATCGGAAATGTTTGAGCTATGGGTGATTTAAGCTCGAAGCAGGATAACTTATAATCTAGTTAACATTTATTATAACAGTCTTTGTTTATTTCACTATCTAAAATTACTAATCCGGAGAAGCCAAGATGTTGAATTTATTCCCAATGGCCATATCCTCCCCGGAGTCCTCAGAGTCTGCCTCGTCTCCCGCTTCGCTTTCTCTCTCCTCCTGTTCTAACTGTCTGCCGGTTCTTTCCTCGCAATGTTCCTCCTCAGAGAGGTCTTCCTCGTCTATGAAGTGGTGAGGAGCCTCATCGTATCCCTCGTCCGTACTCCTCGCTTGCACCCACAATACGCCTTTCAGCTCCTCGTGCTTCAACCAGAACTCTGCAACAGGTTCCGTGTTGATTGATCAAATGGTGGACAGAGATTTTTGGCATTTGTTCGTTTTTTGGGGAAAAGCAAGATGATGTTTTAAAATCCAACTAAGGTGTTTTGAGGGAAGGTTTAGAAACAATGAGTTATGAGTTTGGAATGAATGTTTTCCTTCCAATCTGTCAAAAACAATACCGAAGAAGATTTTATAGCATACATGGAGGCAGTAGAAAAATCGGCCACTAAAACAACCCAAGGCTAAGGTTATAAAACACGCATCTTGAGTGATAGCACTCCCTTGGTAAGGAGACACCCCTTCACACTCGGCCACAAGGTTTGTAACACAGCTTACAGCACAATTCTATATCCAGATGTCATTTACTTACTATTGGGTAAAAATTTAGTGGTAATATCAAATACACTAGTAACTAGATCAAAATTTGAACCCTTACAAACTACATTAAAACCTCAATGTCGTTGAAAAACACACAAATAAAACAAAAATGTACTCATTACGCAGGGCCACTTAATCAAGTTAATAGACCCTTTTTTTCTTACTTTACTTCTAATAAATCAGAATGCTGCGCTAGAAGAGTAAAATGTTAAGTAAAATTATAAAGATTAAAATCAACTATTTACCTTTATTGGCGTGGTAGCCTGGAGGTCGGAGGCAGAGAGCTATCTTGCCGTCCAGAGCCATGCGTAGGATGTGGTTGGCAGCCCTGTATGAGTCAAGACGAGCAGCCTTGGCAGTGCGGAACCCTCGTTTCAACGCCCAACCTGCCAAACGCCAGTATATTAGTGAGAGAAAATGTGACAGTATGATAACCAAGCATACAAGATAAAAGAATACACAACTTGCAAGAATGAAAACCTGTTACACCAACTCCAGAGCAATCTCTGTCAAGCTAAACAAATAGACCTTACAAGAAAACTCCTCAGAAAAACGATTAATGGTTACAGGCAGGACGTTATGTATTTTTATTTATTTATGGTTTCTGTTATAACATTTGTTTAAGCTGTACAAACAAGTTTTTTTTTTACTACGGATAACTACTGAAAAGTAGTAACAGCCTTTACAGCAAACAAGGGTCTCCCCAGAAACAAAATATTGTGTACTTTCTGTGTGTACCTGTACTTCTTCTAAGGTAATCTAGTGGCGATCCCTTTGTTCTAAAAATAAAAATCCTGGCCTGGAGCCTCGAAAAAAACTAACCCAAAAGAAAACCACAGCCATACAGAGATAGACAATAGACAAATTCTTTATTAAAATATTCCTAGAGAACAATGTGTATTTTTATAAAGTATTTTTTATTGGCTAGAGTGTCATTACCATCACAGACATCCATTGCACTCCAGGTAGAGTCTCCTTCTGGATGAGTGAGTTTCAGCAGCTTGACCAAATCAAGCCTCTCGGCGAGATACTGGACGGAAGAGAACGGATCTCTCAGCTGAGCTATGGGATAACTACCCATCAGCACCTTCATCAAAGTCAAAGTCGTTTAGCCAGATTGACAAATATGTTTGCATAGGCCAATAGATACTTACATAACAATAGATACTTATATTGTTGCCATGACTGGAATGAAATACAAAAATTAAATATAGCTTACACTTGTACAGTTTTACCTTATAATTACCACTGTCACTGGCTTATTCCCAAGCTATTTACGTTTTTGTCAGATGGTAGCTAGAGCTAGATAGTAAAAGAACTCAGGTGTTGAGTAAAAAGGGTTTTCGGACAACTAGCATTTTAACTGAGTAACTAAATTAAACTATTTTAACACTCAGGGAAATGGACACTGTCCTTTTTCTTCCTCGGTCTATGGTAGTGTGGGTGTTGCTGTGGTGTGTTACAGGAATGATGATCTTGACTTATAGCAAAGGATGATGCATTTATATGAACATATCTGAAGGCAATCATAGATTTATTGGTTGTAAGGTTCTACTACTCCGAGCTCTATAACAAAATATTTACAGCTATCTCTCCAACTGCAGACTCAAAGGATGTACAAAACCTTTTTCTGTATATTCAATATCATCACACACTGTCACATGTTTCTAAAGTTTAATACGTTTACTCGTAAGGATTACCTGAAGAGATTTTGGCACTTTGGATGGAAACACAAGGCCGGGACAGTCGCAGAGCCTCACATTGGCTGTCAGATGGATGGTCTGGAAGTGTTTGGTGTGGCCGGGTGTCCGTGACACACTCACCACCTACACACAGTCAAATCAGAGAAACAGATAAAAGTGAAACAAGTGACTCAGTTTGCATACTTCTGACTGGGGGCTGTATTAATTAACATAACCCATCCTGAAAAAAATCTACGTTTTGAAACCTTAGGCTAATAATAATTATCAAAATATCATAAAAGTTGTCCTATAGTAAGACGGGAAATGTTGTAATACCTAATGCAGTAAAACAAATTTAAAAATAACATGTCTAAAATTTCTGATAATTTCCATCAGATCACTGTAGCTTTCTGTAAATGTATTTTTAATGACGATTCCTATGTTTAGGATGAATAATAAAAAAAAATGTATGATTAGGTATTAGGATTCAAAATTAAAATGTTTTATGTCCCATCAACTACCTCGGTAACAAAGAATAAGTACAACAAGAATAGAATTATAGACAGCGGAATCTATGATCGGCTCACAGAACTGAGGTCTTTTTTAATAAAAAATTGGCGACAGCTGGACCATAGAGTTGGGATGTCTGCTTCAGTATCCAAAAGTCTAAACGGATAGAGTACCGGTACCCACTGTTAAACTTTATGCATTGTTCAAATTTAATGTTTACCACAGATTTATTATTACTATTACACTGTGAATCATACCCCTTAGAATCACAAGAAACATAAACAAACACAAATTAATTTCCAGCTTGGGACTTCAATGGAAAACTAAAAATTGTTAGTAAATAGTAGTAGTTTTGTTTTCCCTAATGTAAAGCATTACCTTTTTCCCCATTAGTGCGTTCATCAGAGATGACTTGCCTACGTTGGGTTGTCCGACACATCCGATCGTCAAAACTCCACCTTTAAACCTCTCATGATCTACAAATGACGTATCCACTTTCTTCAACTGTTAAAACAAAAATGTATGAACAATCTTCACATAAACACTTTTCAATTAGAACTCTACATAGACGAATGCATTTTTACAGAGGTTTTCTTCATAAGAGTCTTAACACATTATACAGCCTGCAATGTTTAAAATTATAATCCTACATTGGGTGTGGAATCATAGTCTTTACCAGATTTTATACCAGTATGTTTTACACTTATTCTTTAGTGTTAGTTGAACATTTTTACCTGTAGCTCATTATATAAATTTCACAGAAAGCAATAAACAAAATTCTAAAACCCTCCCTAAAATCAATCAAACCTAACCCTCTCATTAAATAACACACAAATCTTCCCAATGTAATATTTTCCAAGCAACTGAGGTAAGATAAAATAATATAGAATACCTTCGCTGCAGCAAACCTGCTGACTAAGCAAAATCCATTTACAGCTCGTGACATCTAAGCTGGCACTTGACAGATCGCTACTAGTACCTAGTTCAAAAACATTATGTCCAGTCATACGGGTTGCATCGACTGTCCTCGCGACCCATATGAAGGCGCTCAAGTACATAATACAAGGGGAGTACGGGGAGTCAACCCCGTGAGGCAGCGGAACTGTTTGCAGTTCGGTCTTTTCCCTACCTCCACCGTAGCGGGACCTCCAGTGTACACTGCCCGTGCTAGGCCACGTGCCAGCTTAGATGTCGCGAGCTGTACCTGGCTGGATTTCTACTAAAATATTTCCTGAAAATTGTAAGATTTATTTCTTATTTAAATACTTTACTTTAATACTTTTCAACAAAATAGCGACCATATAAAGTAGGTATTTTAAGCCAAGTATGAATCGAGATGAGTGTAGGATGAGTGGCACGAGCTTGTAGTCTTGTTAGTGGCTAAGGCCGGCTTATTCCTTAGACACAGCTGTTAATTAATAGCCATAACATTAATTTTAAAGAGTACAGTACCTAGGTTTGCTGCTACAGGGAAGGTATTGGGGTGCGTTTTTTGTTGAAATGTTGATAGCTTAGTATGAAAAAAAATTGCCAAATTTGATTAAAATATATTCATAAACAAGCAAACTACAACAGTTTATTTATTCTCCATAAGAATAAGATGGGAATTTTAAATTTGAAGTCTTTTTAAATTATCTCCGTAACCGAAAGGCATACGACAACGCTTTAATGAACAAAATTACTTCTTTTTTTAAGCTCTACAAAATGGTCTCGAAAGAAATTGTGAAATTTTATGTTTTTAGTGTCAAAAATGGGAAAAACCGA
Source organism: Macrosteles quadrilineatus (assembly GCF_028750875.1). NCBI lineage: Eukaryota > Metazoa > Arthropoda > Insecta > Hemiptera > Cicadellidae > Macrosteles > Macrosteles quadrilineatus. Next base: position 56,327,348 of record NW_026542598.1, on the reverse strand, counting down.
TTTTTACCCCATAAAACCCCCAATAATCCCCCGTTTCCATAGTCCGATCATGCTGGTTTGCGAACTTGTTTGAATAAATATAGGTTTACACGTTTGTACCAAATTTCATCAAAATCGAATCATTTTTACTTGAGTTATCGCGCTAACGGACATATATATGTGACAGGGTTAGGCAAAAGTCTGGAACCCCCCAGTTAACTTTTAATGTGTTGCAGTATGAAAACCAAACTCGGCACATATTTACAACATAAGAAATTGTACTTTTTCATCCAAGTTACAACTTTGCGCCAGCCCCAAAAATGGGGTATTTCGGGGGCAGCCCTAAATTTTCTAATGCAAACACCTATCATGTGACCCCTTATTTTAAAGGGTTTATCAAGATAAATTGAATGGCGTAAATCAGAGGTCAATATCGCACCCCTAATCAAAATGGCAGCCATTTTAATTATTTAAGATGAGCAAGCAAGATAAAGTCTGGACACCCCCAGTTAACTTTATAACGTGTGGCAGTGGGAAAACCAAACTCAGCACATGTTTACAAAATAAAAAATGCACTTTTTCATCAATGAGGGGTCACATGATAAGTGTTAACATTTTAAAATTTGGGGCTGCCCCCAAAATATTCCATTTTGGGGGCCGAGAACAAGTTCTAACTTTACATACAGAATATATTTACATATTGGCCATCAGCTTCCAACGCCCCCCTGTAAAGTTTAACAGTTTGAGTGTAATGTAAGGATAAAATTATTTATATCTTTATAACTTACATTAACTGTTTCTTCAACTTCCACATCTTCCTCATCATCATACTCCAAGTTCATTTCTTCTTTTATTTTATTTTGCCACGATGTAAGGTCAACTGGAAATTTTTTAGAATTGTCAGCTATTCCAATATTTGCCAGAGAATAGAGGTTAATGATGTTACATATGGTAGAAGGATTACAACAATTACTGTCGAGATGGAAGGATTGCCTAAATGGGAAAATCTTGGCACAAGAAAGACCAAACTTAACACTCAAAACAAAACAACAATCAGAATATTTCACTGTTACCGACTTTCAGTAAAGTAGGTTCACAACTCAAATAACTTTTATTTGTAATCCTCAAAAATTAGTTTGATTATTGTGTAAAGTTTATGCATTTATCGTGCAAGAATGGACTTTCCCAAAAGTCTGCTATCCCAAAAGCAAACCTTAAGTTTACTGAAAATTTAACCAAGGAGTTTAATTGAGGGATAGCATTTAGCCTTAACTGATAAAATTAGATTGAAGAGGCTATTGGATGCAATGCAAAGGCATACATCTCTTGCTCTTGATATTTCGCCCTAATGTAGGACTTTTTTCAGAGAGTACACAGAAGAGAAAAGTGAAAGAAAAAATACTACGTGACCTTTTGTTTTATTAGATCCTACACTTGAGCCACCCCTGTTAACCTAATTACAGGTTATGGACGAACCTGTATACTATCAATTAGTTACGTTAAAATTGTAACTATATCTGCATACATTACATAATAATTCATCAAGCTGTATTTTCTTTTTGGATTGGATTTTTTGTGGATGCAAACCACAATTACTGACAAGATTTGTAATTGTTAACCTTCTACACTTGTGATGTTTTATAGTTACTGCTGTTAACTTAATCCATTATACAGGGTTAGTAAAAAGCCTGGAAACCCCCTGTTAATTTTTTAACGGCCCATACTAGAAAAACTAAACTTGGCACACCTTTATAGCATGTTATGAAGTACTTTTTGGGCATAGCCACCACTTGGTGTACATCCCAAAAGTGGGGGATTTTGGGGGAAACTTAAAAATTTCAAATGGTAAGATCCATCGAGTAACCCCTTATTTTTAAGGTCCTGGTAAAAGAAAACCAACAATGCAAACTAGAGGTACCTATCTCAATCCGGTACAAAATGGCAGCCAATTGAAATTCACAGAAGTTAAATTTAACTTACAGCTTTCCAAGTCTGGAGACCCTGTGAATTTTGTAACGGCCCACACTAGGAAAACTAAACTCTACAGACCTTATGGCATGTTTTTAAGTACTTTTTGAGCCTGATTGCTAATTGGGTCCCAAACCCAAAATGGGGGATTTACACCAAGTGGCGTTTATGCCCAAAAAGTGCTTCATAACCAGTGTTGGGGAAGCTACTTTTAAAATGTAGCTAGCTACAACTACTGCTACATTTCCAAAAAAGTAGCTTAGCTACAGCTACAGCTACAGTTCCGAAAAAGTAGCTAGCTACAACTACAGCTACAATGAAATGTAGCTACAGCTACAATTTTAGCTACTTTTCCAAAGACGTTACTTTTTATTCCAGTCACATTAGGTAAATGTAAAATTAATTGCAACTACATTTTTATTGCCTTTCTTTACTTTTAATGTTAAAAACGACATTGCTATAACTTTTAACCATAGTGATAAGTTACTTGTTCTAGGAATAACACTTTTCAATGTCAAGAAATCGTCCTTTATTGTCATTATGTATAGGGCAAATTGTGCTTCAACCTAGTTGGTAATGAAAACAGTATTCAGCAACTTATCCTGAAATCGGTTTTTAATTTAAATATGTTGAAATTTGTAAAGTAAAAATAACATGTAGGCCTACTTGGCTATGTAACAAGTTGGCTATAGTAGGCTTGTTCTTGCAAGGATTAAACAGATATATTCCTAATAATTGAACTTGGAACTTGGTATTCGTCTTTAACCATAGCATAGCCTAGGAATATAGTCCTATACAAGAGCTGTTAGCAGGAGCAAACTATACTATTTTTTCAATGTAAGTTTCATGTTATATGTTATTTTCGTTACAATTATCATGTAGTCTAGGCATATCTTAAATCTCATCAGGTAATTTCCTCTTTGTTAATTTAGTAAACCTTTGAAAAATCTTCATAATCTAACCAGGGAAGGGCTTGTGATGATGAACCACAAACAACAGCTGAAGCAAAGGTTGATAGACCAGCTTTCTCATTATTTTAAGGTTTAGTGTTGGTTTCCATTAAAACCCAAGTTGAAACACTATCGATATAATAAAGAAACTAAATTGATTACTAATTTCCCTGTCAATCACTTGCAAGCATTCAATAGCTTCTCTTGTCGGTAATGTTTAAACGTCGTCTGCAACTAGCGATTTTATTTTATCTGACAGTAATCATAGAGTAGTAAGTAAAGGAAATGAGAGCCAAAAATGTGGATAAAACTCATTTAATGGCCTCCATGTCCACACAACGTAATAGGGAATGAAACGGCTGCAACCAGCTGTATGAAGCCAAGAAAGTAGGCCTAATTTTTTTGAAAATCTCAGTTTGAAAGAGGTTGTTTCACGTAAGGTTGAGGTTATGATAAAAATCACTATCTCAAACAATGTTAATGTAGCGAGAAAAGTAGCTAAAATTCCGCTACAACTATTTTAAAAATGTAGCTAGCTACAGCTAAAGCTACAAAATCTTAAAAGTAGCGTAGCTACAGCTAACGCTACAAAAAAAGTAGCGCGCTACTGTAGCGTCGCTACTTGTAGCGCGCTACTTCCCAACACTGTTCATAACATGCCATAAAGGTGTGCCGAGTTTAGTTTTTCTAGTATGGGCCGTTAAAAAATTAACAGGGGGTCTCCAGACTTTTTACTAATCCTGTATAATAATTCATCAAGCTGCATTTTCTTATTGGATTGGATTTTTTGTGGATGTAAAACATTAATGACCGGGATGATTTGTAGGCCTAGTTGTTTACCTTCTCCACTTGTGATGGCTTTACAAACATCAAATAGTTTTTGAGCTCCCTCAGCGGCCATCCGCAATCTTCCTTTCCTGCGTCTGATATTTGCCCCTGAAAAAATACCATTATGTAGGCTAGTTTCAATAGCAACCAAACCCGCTGGATTAGTGAGTTTCTACCATAATTAACATTAAACTGACTAATAAAAATCGGCCCCGGGTCTAGGTCTTACCATGAGACCTAATCTACTATTACCTAACCTGAGGTAATAGCTACCGCTCTATAGGGAAATTCATTAAAAACAAGAGCTGCTAGAGAGAAGGGCTAAGTTACCCTCTGATGGCAAAACGTAGTCAGAGACATTATTGTTTGTGAGGGAAAAGGGGGGGAGAATGCAATGACCTCGACTGAGTTATAGGGTGCACAGTATTTGGCTTTATTTCAACAAGTGTACAGTGCTTCAATCCCATTTTTTGGCGTGTAGAACATGTTAAGACTCTAGTTGTGTTCAATAAAATTCAAACTATCAAAAATATAATCTAATTACTCACATAACTCTGTCAGTGATTATATATGGTAGTATTAAGTAACAAAAGAACAATTCTGACTCCAAGTTAAAGAAAATTTTCAAATTAAGCATATTCCACTGTACTACAATGATCACACTGAAGTAAACATGAAATATCTTTGTTACCAGCTTTGTTCTGCGTGCTGCCCCTCAAGTTGTAAGAAGGGAAGGACGTGAATTGCAGCACTTGTAGTCCCGGGTACCGTGAGAGGAAGTAGTGTGTCCAAGCCACCACTAGGGGCACTGGAGCTAGGTCCACCTTGTTCAACACCAGTATCATGTCCTTCTTGAGAGTAGATGTTACAAACTGGTGCAGTGAGGGTGGAAACATCAGCGCCTAAAAGATTTTTTGTCAAGAAAAATGGCTGTTTTCAATATATTATTTCTTTTTATCCATGAGGTAAAAATATTCAGCTACAGTCGAGGACTTTTTTGTTAATCTTGAGAATAAACATTTAGAGTTAGTAAGTATTCTATTGTTTTGATATTGAAATGTAATTGTGATTATCATTTTTCCATATTTCCCTTCAATAAAAAGCTTTGAATCGATGATTAGATCAATCAAAATCAGGGGTGAATGAATATAAGGAATGACCTGGGTCCCCCAACAAAATAATGAATATGAAGTTACATAACTAGATTAAGTGTGGGGGTCTACTTAAAATTACTTAACCTAAACTTCCTATATATTAATCTAACCCCCCCCCCTCCCTGCCAAAAAATATGCTAAGTCACCGAACTATAAAAATACTTGCACTTTAAGGTCACGGAGGCAGAGCTCTTATTAACTTTCAGGCAAACCATTCTTATTGCACATTTAAGAGTTGAAGTTAGGGATGGACGGGTCCCGAAATTTCGGGAATTTTTCGGGAAAAAAATATTCCCGATTATCGGGACAGGATTACATTTGATTCGGGAATTTTTCGGGACGGGATTTAGTCCCACGGAGTCATAACGACGATCGTGCCGTGACCGCGGAGTCATACCGAAGATCGCGCCGTGACCGCGAGTCATACCGACGATAGCGCCGTGACCGCGAGTCAGACCGACGATCGCGCCGTGACCGGGAGTCATACCGACGATCACCCCGTGACCGCGGAGTCATACCGACGATCACGCCATGACCGCGGAGTCATACCAACGATCACGCCGTGACCGCGGAGTCATACCGACGATCGCGCCGTGACCGCGGAGTCATACCAACGATCGCGCCGTGACCGCGGAGTCATACCAACGATCACGCCGTGACCGGGGAGTCATACCGACAATCGTGCCGTGACCGCGAATCATACCGACGATCACCCCGTGACCGTGGACGCATACCGACGAACGCGCCGTGACCGCGGAGTCATACCAACGATCGCGCCGTGACCGGGGAGTCATACCGACAATCGCGCCGTGACCGCGGAGTCATACCAACGATCACGCCGTGACCGGGGAGTCATACCGACAATCGTGCCGTGACCGCGAATCATACCGACGATCACCCCGTGACCGTGGACGCATACCGACGATCACCCCGTGACCGTGGACGCATACCGACGATCACCCCGTGACCGTGGAGTCATCACGACATGACCGCGGAGTCATACCGACGATCGCGCCGTGACCGTGAGTCATACCGACGATCACCCCGTGACAGCGAGTCATACCGACGATCACCCCGTGACCGCGGAGTCATACCAACGATCACGACATGACAGCGGAGTCATACCGACGATCGCGCCGTGACCGCGAGCCATACCGACGATCGCGCTGTGACCGTGAGTCATACCGACGATCACCCCGTGACAGCGAGTCATACCGACGATCACCCCGTGACAGCGAGTCATACCGACGATCACCCCGTTACCGCCGTCATTTTGCCGATCGCACTGTGACCGCGAGTCACTAGTTTCTATAGGTACCTGAAAAATTTTTGGTTTTTATAGATCAGTGCCACAAACGATAAAGATTGATTTCGTATGCCTTTTTTTGTAACTGCAATACTCAAAACTTTCTTTTTATGCACAGAAAAAAATCCCGTCCCGTCTCGTCCCGAAAATCGGGAAGGAAATAAAAATCCCGTCCCGTCCCGTCCCGAACTAAAAATTCAATCCCGTCCATCCCTAGTTGAAGTAGAACCTCCATGCTGATTTTTGAGTTCTTATGATTTGTTATGGTTATCTTTAACATTTCTATAATCTTTGAAAAATACTTATGTAAGTATTCATTAGCTTCAGTAACATACAGCGTATCTGATGTCAACAATGACCAGAACAATATCCGACATCTCCAGAACCCGCCAAAGTTGTCGCCAGGTTTCCAGGTTAAGCTCAAAATAGCTCAATTCTCGTCTGTTGAATTTCTTCTCTATATCCAAGATATACTCCTGAAACCAGTTCAGATTACAGATTAACTCCTAGTGATTGATTATGGAATTGAGTAATATTTAACAGTCGAGGAAGGTTATTATAACTAAACTAATAACTACTATTGAATGTGAGAAATCTCAGTCATGTAAAGCTTAAATATATGCCCTCCTTGGAATTTCCACACACTTTTTATTTATAATAATATGTATTTATTGGCACTAACAATCATACTTGTATAACAGCACGTACATATTGGGTGTGTTGCTAGCCTAGTGGTTAGCGTCTCGGAATTCAGTGTGAGAGAAACATGTTTCATTCCCAAAACACCCACGAATCATATGGGTTTGGAGTTGAACCCATTCCAAAAGGAGTTTGTGTATCTCCTCCATACCTCTTAGGAAAATACCACAGGCGTAAACAATGACAAAACAAAACTAGAATGCTTCATGGTGCTCTTGTAAGACAATTAGCATCACTTAACTATAGGCCTACATAATATTTAAATAACACTTTATATTCTGCTAGCCCTACATAGCTGAGGATGACACTAAAGACTGAAAACATACTGTAAAATATCTCTGCTCTCTAGCTTCAAGTTCTTCACGACTCATGTTGAAATTCCATGGCGGCCTCGTTGGAAAGTGCAAGGCTGGATCAAAATAATCATCTAAGTTTATCTCCAAAGCTGGTTCTGGGACTGGCACAAGTTCTTTTCGAGCCAGTTCTTTCCTCTCTCTCATTTCTTCTGCTGTTTCCTTGTAAAACTGCAATGCATATCTAAAACAATATCGATATTAGATACATTTAGCATATTAGTACCGGTATACTAAATTTTACTTAAACAAAATTTTACATCAAATTTGAATACAAGCAAATTATTAAGTAGCATTATGTTTAAATCCAATTTGTAGTGGTATATAACATTTACAAGACCATTACAGCAGCCGTTATTGTATGGAAGGTTATTGCAAGAAAAAGAAGGATGTTTAGTAGTTTATGAAAATAAAATCTTCGGAAAATATTGGGCTTATTTAATAAAGGAGTTTGGCACATAAGAAAAAAATAGGGTTAGCGATGATAAAAGCCATAACAATTAGTTGGTTAGGTCATGTACTTTGTAGACATGAGGGCAGGTTTGTGAGGCCATACCTACAAGAAGACAACCGTTAAGCAGACCTAAATTGAGATGGTATGAAGTCAAGAAGGATGTTATCAAGTGCGGGTGAGAAATCCGGATGGCAAAGGATAGAGAGAAATGGAGAGGCTAAACTGAGAAGCAAAAAATAAATTAAGATTTGTTACACACCAGCAGTAAAGTAAGTAAGTACATAACAACATTGTGATACACTTAACACATTCGCTGCTGAAAACCTTTAAACAGGCGCTCGCCAATGGCGGCGAGGCCCGGGCGGAGCCCCGACGCGTGCGCTAACTGAATCAGCGATCGCTATTGGTATTGAAATATCTCAGTAAGACGAATCACAAAAGAGCAGTGGTGATTGTTCTGCGTTACTCCGAAAGTGGACGTAGTTCACTGAAACACCCAAAGGTAGCAGCACCACCGGTGGACCCGCCGCATCGAATGTGTTAACACTTTTTCCTACCAATTAACCAATTCTTTCACTTCTACATTATTAAATTAATAATAAGTATGAATGACAACAAAATGTATAGATATAGCTTTTCCTGTCAAAAACATGCTACATTTCCAACCAAGGTATGGTATATCTAAAATCTATTAAAAAAATAAGACAAACAATATGATTTAGATACCTACATGAGTAGTTTCGTAAATGTGAGTAATTCAAGTAAATTGTGAGAGTTAAGGAGTAGGCAAATTTATAATCTAATTTTGTAAATCTTCTTTCTTTTATTTGATGAGGTAGGCAAATTCTTTTAACCTTGGGTTTGCTTGTCCACATGGATCATGGGCCTGTTCGTGGAATATCCAGCAAATCATGAGGTAAGCATGTAACTTATAACGTAGTACATAAGTTTAAATGTAGAGATAAAATGTAGTCTCGATCACTAGGTCCGAACCCATGATATTGCTGCCTTGGGTTCATAGAAGGTCACACAGAGGACTAAGCAAACTCACACCATTCTTAAGTTTTTAATACTGTACTTTGAAAACTCCTTTTTAAAATCTATAATATTAAAACGAAACAGTGTTTTTTTATTTCACGATTCTGAATCAACCACTCGACGGATTTTCATGATTTTTGTGTTGAAAGAAAGATAATTTTGAGAACTAGGGAATGTCGAAGCCATAATTTTAGTTTAGGGCCCCAGTTTTTTTGAAATTAAGTTTTAATTTTGAAAAAGTCTAGCAGCCGACGCTAAGATTCTAAACTAGCTTTTGGCATAAAATAATTTGCTTAACATAACAGCTGTAAACATTTTGCTTTTGTGTCACAAATTCAGCATTTGGATAAAAATGTAAAGACATACTTAGGGTTGACTTATTTATACTATGTGTAATGCTAATCATTGATACGTTCAATTCTTCTGTAAGAGGATGACAGATTAATTAAATATACATAGTAAAATACTAGGATGTTCAAATTATTTTTCAAAGCAATCTTTGTAATCTTCGATTTGTTTTAGAGCATATAATTTGTTTTAACTAACAGCTGGATAAATATAAACTGTGGAACTATGAGGTTATTTTATTTACTCTTATTTTGTTATTGATTATAGGAAATAAGTAAGATTAGTAGAGATAATTATACCACAGTTTTAACCAAAATTAATTAAACCACAGTACAAATAGAGGCTCTGTACATGAGTCTTAATAAAAAAGGATAAATGCAAATTATTTTACTGCTACACTTTTCAAGGAAAGACTAGAAAAATAACAATGTTTACATGTTTTAATTCTTCATGGTAGCTTTTTGTTTACAATTAATGTTTGTCTGCTTTAACTTTGTTTGGATTAGGCCCGGAAATATTGATGTCATAAAAAGAAGATCAAGAATTATCCGGAATCACGATTTTAAATTACCACCACAACCTCAGCCGGGTTTTTTACAAAGATAAACAGATGGATGACATAGACTGAACACAACGTCAACATTGACCTAGGATACTGCAGTTAGACAAACCATCCTTTTATGAAATCGTGTTCAGTTGTGGTTATGTTTGGGGGTGCCTATATCCAGTGTTGGGAAGTAGCGCGCTACAAGTAGCGACGCTACAGTAGCGCGCTACTTTTTTTGTAACGTTAGCTGTAGCTACGCTACTTTTAAGATTTTGTAGCTTTAGCTGTAGCTAGCTACATTTTTAAAGTAGTTGTAGCGGAATTTTAGCTACTTTTCTCGCTACATTAACATTGTTTGAGATAGTGATTTTTATCATAACCTCAACTTTACGTGAAACAACCTCTTTTAAACTGAGATTTTCAAAAAAATTAGGCCTACTTTCTTGGCTTCATACAGCTGGTTGCAGCCGTTTCATTCCCTATTACAACGTTGTGTGGACATGGAGGCCATTAAATTAGAGTTATCCACATTTTTGGCTCTCCATTTCCTTAATTTACTACTCTATGATTACTGTCAGATAAAATAAAATTGCTAGTTGCAGACGACGTTTAAACGTTACCGGTGACAAGACAAGCTATTGAATGCTTGCAAGTGATTGACAGGGAAATTAGTAATCAATTTAGTTTCTTTATTATATTGATAGTGTTTCAACTTGGGTTTTAATGGAAACCAGCACTAAACCTTAAAATAATGAGGAAGCTGGTCTAGCTTCAGCTGTTGGTTGTGGTTCATCATCACAAGCCCTTCCTTGGTTAGATTACGAAGATTTTTCAAAGGTTTACTAAATTAACAAAGAGGAAATTACCTGATGAGATTTAAGATATGCCTAGACTACATGATAATTGTAACGAAAAAGTCTCCATATAAGTAACATGAAACTTAGATTGAAAAAATAGCATAGTTTACTCCTGCTAACAGCTCTTGTATAGGCCTATTCCTAGGCTATGCTGTGATTTAAGACAAATACCAAGTTCCAAGTTCAATTATTAGGAATATATCTGTTTAGTCCTTGCAAGAACAAGCCTACTACTATAGCCAACTTGTTACATAGCCAAGTAGGCCTACATGCTATTTTTACTTTACAAATTTCAACATGTTTAAATCAAAAGTCGATTTCAGGATAAGTTGCTGAATACTGTTTTCTGTACCAACTAGGTTGAAACACAATTTGCCCTATGCATAATGACAATAAAGGACGATTTCTTGACATTGAAAAGTGTTATTCATAGAACAAGTAACTTATCACTATGGTTAAAAGTTATATAGCAATGTCGTTTTTAACATTAAAAGTAAAGAAAGGCAATAAACTCCAATTTCAGTAGGCTAGGCTCTGTAACACAAAAAAGTATTTTTAAATAATCGTTTTACAGTTTTATTGGTCTTAATTGTTGATATAAGACATCCATAAATGAATCTATATTAAAGAAAAAAATTAGTTTTAAAATATAGTTTTGTTGTATGTTTTTTGAACTTAATGAAATTTACATATAAGATGCTTAAAAATAATGCAATATTTAAAAATAAATAAGTATGATGGGACACCCAACTATTTGGTTCTGTTGTTGTAATTTTAGGTTTATAATGCCAACAAATTAAATATAATCTAGAGGTATCTAGGTAGATACAATACTGACATTTTTTGTTTAAATGTTTGTTCAATAAAAATGTAGTTTCAATTGATTTTACATTTACCTAATGTGCGTGGAAAAATAAGTAACGTCTGTGGAAAAGTAGCTAAAATTGTAGCTGTAGCTACATTTCATTGTAGCTGTAGTTGTAGCTAGCTACTTTTTCAGAACTGTAGCTGTAGCTGTAGCTAAGCTACTTTTTTAGAAATGTAGCAGTAGTTGTAGCTAGCTACATTTTAAAAGTAGCTTCCCCAACACTGCCTATATCAGCGCCCCCAAACGTAATTTTATTTCAACTATGAATATATTGAAGTTTAAATTAACTAATATGGGAAATTACAATGGACATTTATTCAATGAGGGTGGGTAATTATCAAGGATAGAACTGATAACGGTATGGATAATAAACATTGACAATTACGTCATTAGCTTTACTAGCGTGTTTACTTTTTATATTCCTGCTACATGTGACCAGTTCTTTTTTTTTCAAATGAATGTTATTTGAACCAAACAGCCGTTTCAAAACAAACTGTTATTGTTTTTACTTTTCTTTGTTTACGCTTACTTATTTAGCAATTAATGCAGTGAAATTGATATAAAGGATAGGTGTGACGATTAATTTTGATGTTAGGACACCAAAGTTAAATTATGTGTACTGTGAATTTTATTGGATATTATCGTTTTATTTTAGGTTGTTTCTATTCAGACCTACTACAACTACTATACACAATTTCCAGTTATTGTGGTGATAATAATTATGGAAGAGGCAGGTATGCTATGGAAGGTGGTATCGTTGACTAGGTCTATACACTTCTCAATTGACTATTACTCTCTCTACTGTAGGCTACTTATAATCAGTGTGCGTCTGTGCGAATCGGCTGCAAATCTCACTTCAACGCTTTTCACATCGTAAAAATTGCAGAATTGCTGTTTTATTGTAAAATTATCGGATTTAAAATGCAAATCGTATAACTTAGGCCTATGATGGAATAAAAACATATTTGGTCACACAACATTTGTTTACAAGATGATTTTTCACATTAAAACTGCAAGAAACTTTGTCTTTATATGTGTAAACTAGCCGATCTGAATTGTACACGGTTTTAACTGACTACTGAATTCCCGTACGTAGGACGGGCTAACACCTCGTAAATTTTAATTTTGAATTTAATGTATAATTTATAACATTTAAAGAATAAGGTAGATCGCAGCCAAATCTTGAATACCGGTATATCCTGAGTTCATGTAGATCAATGTCTCCAAGGGTCATGGAAACTCTGCATAGTTTTCCTTGCTCGCAATATCTTATACATCATACGCGGTCTTGAATACATCATGATCGTCTCACGCAGTCACGGAAACAACGTCATCTTTTTCCACTGTAGTGTAAAAATATTTGATATTTTCTACTTCTTGTAGACATCAACATCGCCTCCCGCGGTCACAGAAACGGTGACATCTTTTTCTGTGATTGAGGCAAAATCGTGAATATATATTCTTTGCTCTTGAAGACATCATCATCGTCTCCCGGGGTCACGGAAACGGTGACATCTTTTCATGCGATTACGGCAAAATCATGATTATCTTATTTGTTTTAAAGACATCATCACCGTCTCCCACGGTCACGGAAAAAAGTCACCTTTTTCTACAATAGTGCCAAAATCTTAGATATCTTCTTCGGTCTTGTAGACATCATGTTCGTCTCTCGCGGTCACTGAACTACGCAATCTTTGTTACGCGATTGCGACAAAATCATAAATATCTTCTTCGGTCTGTAAGACTTTATCATTGTCTCCCGTGGTCATGAAAACGGTGAAATGTTTCTCTGCGATTGCGGCAAAATCTTGATTATCTCTTCGCTCTTGAAGATATCATCGTATCCCACGGTCAAGGAAAAAACGTCACATTTTCCGCGATTGCGGTGAGCAGTGACAATCGGACCTCGGCGCCCCTCCGCTCAGCGGGGGTTGCCGGCGTGTTATTTACCACTGCTACTAGGTGACACAAGGTCCTTTAACCCTAGCATTGGCCAATGTTAAGAAGTGTGGAATGGCCAACCCATTTTGGCGATTTTGCAGACCTTTTTTTTAAACTTCGTAAAAATTCAACCGTAGAAGTAAACATAGCCAACCTCATATTCCTTTTGTTCGGAAAGAACAGGAGATTCTAGAAATAGTAATATAATAATGATTTAGAAAGTTTTTTTCTGTAAAGTGAAAAGGAAAAAAGTTAGAATTTTTTTTTTTTTTATTTTAAAAGCAGTCTGGGTAAAACTTTTTCTACAGATTTTTTATGGGATATTCATTACATACATCTTGCAGACAATCTAATTCCCTACATAGAAATATATAATGTGTTAGGAAAATTTTTTTGTTGTAAGTTTTTTGGGCGTAAAATAATAAACGAAGAACCGAAAAAATGGAAAACCGTACAGTGTTAGTTTGTGTTGCAAAAAGGTTAGGGGCCTATATAACTTAATATATGTATTTACTAATAATGATATTTACATATTTGTAAAGCTAATGAAGTAAGTTAAGGCATCCAAAAAAATCATAAAGTTTATGGTAAAAATATTTTTTATTTTTTAATACTTGTAAATGAAATAATGTTTTTTATTTTTTAGCGATTTTGTGAAGGAAAAAAATCATAGTATTTAGGACAAAACTTTTGTACCAATTTTTTTTACTTCAAACCAACATTGGCCTAATCATCTTGTAGTGTATTCAATTAAGTTACCTACCTACATAAAATTATTAGTAAAAATAATTAGTAGCCTACCGGTAAAAAAAAATGTATAACACGTTGGGTAACAATTTTTTCTTAACGTGTTATGGGCATAATAATATAATAAACAGAAAACCGCAAAATACAACCGTATAAAAAATACAACCTTTTATAAACACTATTTCACACTATTCAGTAATATTCATGCATAATAAAATCCAAGAAGATTACTGTTATATACATGCACACATTTCTCTAACCCTACGAAATAATAACAAATTTTGTAATAAATCGCGGATAACGCGAGAGTGAAAACTCGCCGAAAACAACACGCAATGGCGAATACAAGGCACCTTGTGTATGAGACCTTGACAGTAGTGACGCACTTTCGTCTTCCTCCTGAGAGCAAACGGAAATAACCATGGTCAAAGGGCTTCCACCCTCAAAAGCTTTATTTCTTCCTCTTCAAAATGACATGTTATATGACTAGTAATAATAACTTACACTGTTTATATAGTTTGTATTTACCGTACTATCGTATTGCGATTGTTGGCCATTTGTTATACATTCCAAAAACAGCTGTTTTCATAAAATCGTAACTGTTGTGCAATCAACATTTCGTTCTAAAAATCAATACCACAATGAAAATAAACAAACACAATGGCTATTGTTGCGGCGCGTCTGTGATGCGCCAATGTTATGGAAATAATAAAAGAACTAACACTTTAACGAACTATGAATTTATTGATGTGATTATATAAGTGGACTGTATAAATGATTGACTAAAATGCTATAACGAAACAACTAATGCGAATGTACTATTGAATGCGAATTAAGACTAATGAACTACGTGGAGGGATCTGCCTCACACGTCCTATACGAAAACTATGCCAAACGAACTTGACAATGTGGTGCTAGTTGAGACACTGACTATGACTGAACAAAAGACACCTTCCTCGCCCTCTATTGGGGTTGCAACTTTCTAAAAGTGGTGAGGAAGGGCCTGCCCTTTCGCAGAAGGACGAAGGTTTATTACTCTGTTACCGGCGCTAAAAGCCGACAACTGCCCTAAGAGAATGCCTGTTTGCTACTTCACAACTCTAAGTTAAAACTACATATGAAATATAGCATTTATAATAATTAGCTAATAATATAACGTAATGAAGCACAAAATCAGAAATATATACGATAACTCTCCTCAACATTCTCCCCCCTTGAAAGTGTAAATCTTTCAACTATTTCTATATTGCAAAAATCTAATTGAATTTAAATTGATACAATAATTACAATACTGCTGTATTTACAAACAAATTAATCAAACCATGTTGAAATGATAGAATAACACAATGACACAAAGCAATACGAGTGAAGTACATTTAAAATATTGTAAAATACCTTATATGCTAAACACGAATATGATTTCTACAATGAAAACAAGTTAAATGATAAAGCTTTGAATAACACATTAAAAATCAGAACTCACGATAATGATTTGTCGATAACTTAATAAATGAAACTAACAATGACACACTAAACTGTACAAAAAGATGACAAGACTAATGTTAAATTGTTAAGTGCAAAAATATTTCGAATCACGCTTCTATAGTTTTAATATCTAACACGATGCTACAAATCCTATTTACAAGGATTGAATACATTTTATTGACTGAACAACATAAGAACACGAATATTTAAGTACATTTAAACAAGAAAACAACAACATGATGATGTAATCAATATGAAAAAAGTGATTATGAATAAATATGCTACTAATCTGGCAAACGACAGTAAAATGACTAAAATGATAACACTTTTATATACTACATGACAACTATGCTAAGTTAAATAATCAATAGCACAAAGAATTATATGCAAATCATAGCCATTTAAATACATACAAGTTAGTTAAATGATTAGATGAACGAGAAAATGAAATACAATACAACAATTAATTATGTGCAAAATCGATTAATTAACCCTAACAACGATTAATTATAATAATAATAACGATTGAACTGATTGGTTATTCAAAATGCAATAACAAAACTACTAAGAAAACGATGAAAAATGACAATGCAAAAAACTACAACTATTAAAAATATAACTAAAGCTTTATATTTGAAACATTGATTTATCCTAAAATTTATCCTAAATGTAGATTTTTATGTTACACTTTCACTATTTGGCTTGGAGATTTTTACTATTTACACTACCACTTTTACGACTCACTCACTGACACTTGACACATATGGTTGACAAGGGTAGTTCTCAGCTGTTGCAGTGTGTGACGTCATTCCAGGGGTAGGACGCACAGACGGTTGACCGCTCGCTTCGCTCGTATTTTCCGTTGGTTGTTTTGACGGTGGCGATTCACACCCTGCCGTCGTCTCCATGGTGGATCTCTGTGGCGCGTCCGGTGAAACGATCCATTGGCAGCTCGTTGTCCTTTCTTGTAACCACTGGTAGAAAAGGAATGATGTTGGTAGACTCCGATGTCCATTTTAGCACTTTGGTTGAATGGAAACTTTGTCTTGAAATTTGAGTATGCTTGATACAGCGTGGAGTTGTTTGACAGTGTTTTCTCAAACTGACAAAACCTTGATTCCCCAAGCGTTTGATTGGCAACTAAATTTTCTAGGTCCTCCTTTTCTGGCAACGTGACTGTGTATCTCCCGGTAGTGTCCCTGACTGTTATTTCAAAGTATGTTTGTTCACACATTGCCTTTTTGCTATCAAGTTGTGATTCTGGTTGGTCACAGCTGATCGTGTTCCAGAATTGTTGGGATCGAGAATGAAGATTATCGTCTGTGGTTTGAAGACAAATCGATCTCTCGGTTTCAGCTTTTTTGCTATCAGAAAAATTCCCCAAGGATACCCATCCTAAACAAGTGTTTTGAAAAGTGGGAGCTTCCTGCTGTGGCTGCATTTGTCCAATGCCCCGAAGTCCAATTTCATCGGTGGTAACTAATAAGTCAATCGGCTCCAGGTGATTGCACTTTTCTTCAAAAGTGGGTAATCCTGCAATGGGTAGCTTGACTTGTTTCACTGAATAGGATTGTTCAGTATTTAACGGCAACGATTCGCTAGTATTGGTTGATTTGGCAAGGAGGGCCTTTGCTCTTGCTAAAAGTTCATAGTATAGGTCTTCGAATGACTCCCACTCTAAGTTCTGATCACTAACCGAGTCTGTCAGTTCTATTTCTGATTGTACTAAATCAAATTCCGATAAATAATTCCTAAATACAGTTATTCTATCTTCTAGCTGGGAACAATCTTGTGTCTTACTGATTTGTTCAAGGAAAGATTGAAATCTGGCCACTTTGGACTTGATAGTAGCTCTTTTGATAACTAACTTTCTCATTTCTTCAGCCATTGTAGCTTGTTTGAACAAATGAAATAGAATGTAGACTTACGATAGATGATGCTGGTAAATCCAATACACAAAGTAGAATAAAACACTTGTCACTACATTGATCACTGTTCACTGCGACTGTTCACTGCGACCGTTCACTGCGACCGTTCACTGCGACTGATATCGCGAATCCGGCTCGAAGGACCATGTTGCGGCGCGTCTGTGATGCGCCAATGTTATGGAAATAATAAAAGAACTAACACTTTAACGAACTATGAATTTATTGATGTGATTATATAAGTGGACTGTATAAATGATTGACTAAAATGCTATAACGAAACAACTAATGCGAATGTACTATTGAATGCGAATTAAGACTAATGAACTACGTGGAGGGATCTGCCTCACACGTCCTATACGAAAACTATGCCAAACGAACTTGACAATGTGGTGCTAGTTGAGACACTGACTATGACTGAACAAAAGACACCTTCCTCGCCCTCTATTGGGGTTGCAACTTTCTAAAAGTGGTGAGGAAGGGCCTGCCCTTTCGCAGAAGGACGAAGGTTTATTACTCTGTTACCGGCGCTAAAAGCCGACAACTGCCCTAAGAGAATGCCTGTTTGCTACTTCACAACTCTAAGTTAAAACTACATATGAAATATAGCATTTATAATAATTAGCTAATAATATAACGTAATGAAGCACAAAATCAGAAATATATACGATAACTCTCCTCAACAGCTATCCAGTGGTACCACCCGCAACATCCCAAGACGAAAATTACCAGAGCAGGGTAATGCCAAACAAGTCGTGTTTTGACAGTTCCCAAGAGTCAGCTACAAAATTCGTGCCGCGCAAAAAATTCATTTGATTTCCAATTGTCATGACATTGTT
Organism: Macrosteles quadrilineatus; assembly: GCF_028750875.1. NCBI lineage: Eukaryota > Metazoa > Arthropoda > Insecta > Hemiptera > Cicadellidae > Macrosteles > Macrosteles quadrilineatus. Next base: position 56,309,062 of record NW_026542598.1, on the reverse strand, counting down.
ATATACCTGCTACAGGATTTGTTTATGTAGCCTAATAAAATGAAAGTTCAAAATGCGATCTTTCAAATGGTATATATTGTTCACATCTGAGTTGATTGTAAGGGTTTTTTTACCGTTAAAAATATTTTGGCCCGTACTATCGCATTAGGATGGTGGCCATTCTAGGCGTCACGGCGAACGATTGTATTACGATCATTGGCCACTGCTAAGGTTAACCAGAGGAGTGTCATGGCTGGTAGGCAACAAGTTAAGGCTTTAAAATATGATTTTTTTATTCAAACAAACTTACCTATTAGGCTTCCCCTTTCCCCCACGAACTTTGGGCTGCTCATTGATTTTCTGGATCATCGAATCATCATCATCATCGTCATCACCTTCTGGTTTTCTCAGTAACTGAACCCGTCGCCCTAAATACAAAATTATTATTGAATTTAAAATTATTATCATAGTAATTGGAGTCAGACTACTTTCAATTTAATAGTTTTGTCTATTGACAATATTTATAGCTACGTTGTAGTTTTACACTGTTTGATTACTGATCATAATCAAAGTAATTTTCCAAACTAATGTAGGCTATAGTTCACTTTCATGAACAGTCAGCTGTTGGCTTACTTCACCCACAGTTCATTCCACTTGTAAATGTCATCCGTCCTAGGCTACCTTGTTTATTGTAATGTTGTATATTTTTACGGCGATATCTTGAGAAATATTCATCAGAGGTAAAAAATAAGGGTACCTATAAGTTATTTTGATTCAGGGGGGCCCCCTAGTGAGTTGGGGTTATTGTTTATATATTTAATTAGTAGGCTACCTAATAAAAGGAGGCATTGGCGCCAAAAAATTCCTTAATAAAGTTGTAGTACCTGATGTCCTAAAATAGTTTAAGAGAGTTAAAGAGATTTTAGAACTTTTTAGCTGGGGCCTGGGTCCTAAATAAGTACCGGTAAGCCTACCGTGCTTTTTAATTTAAACATTTTGATGGCTTAACTTAAGTTTTAAGTAGAAGGTTGAAGGTAGGTATGAAATAAGCTAATTTGGTAATTATTTGATATCTCTACAATGTGATATCTTGTAATTTTTAGATGTCTACTTACAATATTTTTCACGCTGAGTCCAAAAATGCAATCAGTTTTTGTCGGAGAGACTCCGTTGTACAGTTAAATAATTAATATTAAGCTTCAGTTTTGTTGATTTATTAACATATTTGTGGTATGAACGAGTCCAAGTTCTAGTGGCGACTAACACTAAAAGGGGTGGAAGGTTTGTGGAGTGGAAACAGCTGTCAGTTGTTTACATTTGAAACTAAACAGACAAAACCACACACGACGCCATGAGAGCAAAATCAGAGCTTAACTAGATTTTTAAAAGAAAATGGACTTTTTTGCTGTTTAGAAAATACAATAAATCAACTATGATACATTAGGCCTGACTAATAATCACATGAACATAAATTATAAGGTAAGTTAAAGGTTAGGTTATAATGAACCTAACCTTTACCTTCCTAATCTAACCTCTTCAAAACACTTAATACAGTCACGAATCCGCATAAAACCCGACCTACCTTCCTTACATGCCTAAATAAGAACTGATTATTTGGTTTCAAAACAAATTGATTTCATTCCGTATTAAGTCGAGTATAAACAGCTGTTTGCTCTCCTCCTCACTCAGTCCTCAGTCCACATACGGACCCGTCCAAACCACGCCATATTACCATCAGTAGCTCAATCAACCTTATGTTTGTAATTTTAACCTTCGTTTTACGGCCACTTAGGAATCTCTCCGACAAAAACTGATTGCATTTTTGGATTCAGTGTGAAAAATACTGTAAGTAAACATCTAAAAATTACATAATATCGCATTGTTTATATTTAAAATATTTCGCCGCTAATTTAAACAATATTGCCAAATTTTATAAAAATAAACAAGTAAACTACCATAGATAAAACGTTGGTTAGTCTATGATACTACTTACAAACAATTTTTTCCCCTAATAATAATAATAAGTTAAGCCTAACATGGGAATCTCAAATTTACAATTTTTATGTTTTTAGGGTCAAAAAAGGGAAATTTTTAACCCCATGGTTGGTAGGTGGTAGGCTTAAAGCCTAAAATTTAGGCATTTAATGCTGAACAACAATTTTTCACATAGGTACCTAAGGCCTACCAAGTAACACTAACACCTACCTACCTGGAATGTCAAATGCTGACTTTTTCGTCTTTTTCTCTTGAAGCTGTTGTTTCTTTGCTTTTCCACTAAAAGGTATTTTACGAGGCATATTGATGAGATTTAACCTGTTCAGAACTTTAAAAATGTACCGCAAGATAATATTCTAGAAACTTCTCTAAAGTTGTCACTCTTGCAAAACACACCTTATCACAACTAACAACATAACCTTTAACCTTGCCTTAAACTTTAAACAAAACAAACAGAACAGATACAGAATCTATCATTTGAATCGAATCGAATCAGCAAACAGCAGTAGCAGAAACAGTCAAACACTGAAATAATACTTCACTTTTCCATTTTAGTTTGTTGATCTACTCCCTGTTCCTAGTTCCTATTCCTGTTGTCCTGGTTGCTAATCGCTATTCTACTGTTAGTTGTAGATGTGTGCCATCCATAAGAAATGGAACTGTCTCGCCATTCCGTTCCGACCGTGGAACGTTCCAGAACCGATTCCGTTCCGGAAGCTGCACCTAGTAGTTCCGATAAACTTTCCGGAACCTTCGTTATCCATTCCCATTATTCCCTTGCCACGCCAGGGGTGGCTGTGGCGCAATCTAGGATTAGGATCCATCAGTATATAAATCCAAAAGTACCCATGAACTTTTGAGAAAACTCAAGGTCACACCCCATAAAACCATATACTTGAAATGTTCGTCATGACGAGAAAACTATCCTTTTTTTTATAAATTAAGGTCGTTATTCCTTTCTAAAGGGAACTTTCCATATACATCTATATACAGGGTGAGTTTTAATTGCCCCCCCCCCCAACTTTATTCTACATTTTTTCAAATATTAATCCCAGACCACATCTAAACATTGGCGGGTAGTAAGTACTTCATTTTGACAAGGTGGTCATTTCCGGTCGCCATCTTGGATTTGCCATATTGGATGCAAAATATGTTTTTTCAAATGTAAAGGTGGGGTTGTGACCCATTATTTTGAACTAGATTTTTACCCTGATTACAATGCCACAAACCATTTTTAAAAATCTTGATCTATTCTAAAGGTAGAGGGCTTTTTATAGCTTTTTTTAAGCTGAACTCAATTCCACGATCCGTTTTTTCATTTTCATATTTTGATTTTGGAATATTGACATTTTTAACAAAAATATTGCATATAGCTTAAAAAAGTAATTCAAAATTATGGGTAACAACCCCCCCTTCATATTTAAAATAATTGATCACATTTCAAAATGGCTTATCCAAGATAGCGGCTGAAAAAATTACATCCATCATAACCAAGTGAAAATAGGTTGACAATAACTTGTGGTGTATACTTATCTTTATCTAGCACTATTTTGAGATTATGGTCTTAGTTTGTAAATAACTCGCCAAGGCTCGTGCCTTAAAAACTTCTACGAGTGTCGTAAAGACTATTAACGCGAGTTGCGTACACTACTTTACCTACGACAGTTTTTTAATTACTAACATTCTGGTTTTTAATTACTAACAATCACTACTCATAACTTCTTAGAGAGGTTATGTTTTCGTTTATTGTCAGTGCCACTGCAAGTGATGCAACGACTTATTGTTTAATCAGCTGATTTCATGTAATTACGTGATTGTACAACTTCGTTATACACGTTACCTTTTTCAGGTAATAGGTTCTGCTAGCATCATTCTTACTATAAATACTGATCAGGTACAATTAGGGAAATATTGCATTTTTTACAACTGAATGATTTATTTATAATGATTTAATTTACAGTTAGATCTCAGCATCGAATATTATAGAATATTATAAACAGTTTGTGCTCTCATCTCGTTACCTTCACTTTCACTGACATTTTTTAAATCAGTTTAATCTACCTTCCTTTAACCTCCACCAACTTAGGTTAAGAATACGAATACGCGATTACCAACAGGAACAAGTCGGATCAACAATTATTAAAATTGTCAGCTGATTAGTTGACGTTCGAAGCATTACAATTTTACTTTTTTTCTCTAAATCCTTGAACCTCATTGGTCCGTTACCCGTGTTGTTATAAGAAAAACTATGCTGTTATGAAATGGTTATGAAAGTAAACAGCTGTTAAGTGAAACTTTTCAATTCTAAGAACTGAACTGAAATGACTACAAAAAAAAGAGTCGTAGGTAAAATATGTTACGTTTCTTTACCAATTTATTTGTTTTATGATATCTGTAGGAAAAATATTAATGTGCAACTCGAGTGCAAAGTGCAATTGCTCACTAGTTGCACAAATAACTATTACCTACGACCGTTTTTTAAAGTAGCCATTTCAGTCCAGTTCTTAGAATTGAAAAGTTTCACTTTACAGCTGTTTACTTTCATATCCGCATAGTTTCATTTCATATCCGCATAGTTTTCTCATATCCACACAGGTAACGGACCAATGAGGTTCAAGTATTGAGAGAAAAGAATTAAAATTGTAATGCTTCGAACGTCAACTTATCAGCTGATCAGCTGATCAGTTGACCAATTTAATTGTTGATCCGACTTGTTCATGTTGATACTCGCGTATTCTTAATTAAGTTGGTGGAAGTCCAAAAATAAATGAAATATTTGCCGAATTGTACCTGATACAATATTATTTATGGTAAGAATGCTGCTAGCAATGTAATATTTAACGAAGTTTAACAAACACGTAATTACAGGAAATCAGCTGATTATACAACAAGTCGTTGCATCACTTTCAGTGGCAATGACAATACACGAAAACATAACCTCTCTAAAAAGTTATCAGTAGTGATTGTTAGTAATTAAATCCAGATTGATAGTAATTAAAAAACGGTCGTAGGTAAAGTAGTGTACGCAACTCGCGTTAATAGTCTTTACGACACTCGTAGAAGTTTTTAAGGCACTCGCCAAGGCTCGTGCCTTAAATTTTCTACTCGTGTCGTAAAGACTAACTTAACGCAATCGTTGCGTAAACTACTGTTGTATTACTGTATTCTGTTTTGTTTATTTCAGCTTATAACTTTTAACCAATAATTCTTATGAAGTCAAACTGGGTGAAGCCCGTGGAAGTAGCTAGGATCTCTCAAATATTATCCTTTTATTTGTATAGATTATTTCAAACACCCTGTGTTTGCTCACAGGAGGTTATTAGACCAATTTGGTTATCTAGTTATTTATTGAGACGCATTTACAGTACAGCAATGTTTTACATAAAAAAGTATTTCTCCATAATTCGATACTGGTAGTTAAACATTTCATATTTAACATAAATGTGTTTTATTTCACTCCATTCTCTCCCACGATGTACGTTAGCTTGAAGCCTTTACCAACATTATATTCACGGATTTATTAGTTTGAATCACTATGACAATATAACTTCAACTTCGTAATTAATTTAAGCCTGTACTACTCGCTGTACTTGAAAGCGTGGATGATGATTATTTATGTTAAGGGGCCACTAAAACTATGATAAAGTGTTGAGAAGTTACTTGTTAATGAAAGTCGCACTAATGCCAAAGAAACTTGCATTACTAGAGTAAAAGTAGCCTATAGGTTTTTTATGTTACATTGTAATATTGTATATAGTTTTCACTATCGCAAAAAAAAGATATATATTAAGTTTTGCCTTTAAATTCAGGGTATTGTTGACCAGAGTAATAAAATGGACTTCAACAAAGTTCACAATTTGTAATAGTAAAATCAAATTTAGGCAATACTAGCAAAGCAATAATTTGATTTTGAACTTCTAGTTGCTGCAATTTCTTGCATCGATCACAATAATTTAAAGTAAACTCCCTCTGCAGCAAACCTGGAGACTTTGCAAATTTCCATTTGCCGGATTATGTTCACTAAAATATCTTCTTTAAAATGTAAGATTTATTCCCTATTGAATAAATTTTCCAAAATTTCATCCAAGTATGTTGGTTCATAAACAATGACACTAAAACAGTTTACTTATTTTTTCTTAACAATAGTATAGGATTTTTTATTTTATTTGTCTTCTTAACCGTGCTAACAACACTTCAAGATACTTAATTATTTGTTTTTAAGCTCTACAAAGTGGTTTGGAAAGAAATTGCGAAATGTTATGTTTTATGAGGCTAAAAATGGGGAAAGCCAATTATTACCCCCAGAAACCCCCATTCCCATGATCATTCTGGTTCATAAACTCGTTCGAATAAACGTATGTTTTATACGTTTTTACCAAATTTAATCAAATTCTGATCATTTCTGCTCGAGTTACGGGCACACATATGAATCTGTACGGGTGGTGCTTCCGAACCCGACCTCTACCCTTAAGAACGAAAAAGAAAATCTGTCCCGGGTCCAGGTTTACTATGAGACCTACGTTAGCATATTCCCCATATGGGAAATTTGCTAAAAGTTCTTGTCAAACCTACTTTTGAAAATCATAAAAAATTCATCTATTCTCTCTATGCTGACACTAAATATACAAATAATGCTACAGAAAATAAATGCTGAGACTGTAATATAAGAGATTAAACATTTTCTATTTGTAACTTCCCTTTAATGTTTCAAACAGAATCTAGGTTATCCGAAATTCCAAGAGAGCTGTTATTCGCCTCTGTCAATTTACGACCATTTCACCGTTCATGAATGAGCGACTCATTATCATTCCCGGCCCAGGGAGAGTAAACCAGTTTTTTGCCGAAGAAGTAAAAGTGGTCTCGTTCAAAGCGGAACAGCTAAGTGGAAGCGGTTAGAAATGGGGGCAGTAGTATCATGCGAGGACCGACCCCAGCGTACGCCCGAGTCCGGCGAGTCCGTCGTTCCGGTGTTCACACTCTGCGATCACACGTCCCCACAGTATGTCGGCCCTCGCGACCGGTCTCGTTTTTACAACGGCAATCTTCACGGTAATAGCCGCGAGTGCAACTAGTTACACCACCATTGAGAGTGAACATGGTAACCAACATAACCTCACCTCAAGTGCAGACAGTATTTTAAACTCTATGCGTCAGATCGGACTGGATGTAGTACAGAATGATACGGAAGTGTCAGTGAGTGCGCGGATGAAGATGTCTGATTTCATGCTCAACCCTTTCATGTTCATCCCTCAGCTGATCATGTGGGGATTCGCGCCAATTTTGCTGGCGAACCTCAAAATGTTCGTGATGCAAGCCCTGATGCTTAACAAGATGGCGTTGTCTTCAGCGATTTTTATGACCCTGAGGAACATAGTGTTTGGCCCCCGGCCTGGACATATCGTCAAGTACGCCAACCATGGGTACGGTCACGATCACGGACACAACAAGGTACATCACTACCACAGGCCACTACATCACTAGCCACTTGTCATTTCTGGAGTCTATTGGTCCAAGTTCTACTTTTGCTTTATTCATTTCATTTCAAACTATCTTAAAGAACTTTCCTAAAATTATTTCTACAGATCTAAAATCTCATTTTTTATTTTCAGTTCTGTAATAATCATGCTAGCCAGTATAAATACTGAAGTTTGTAGATAGATGTGCAAAGAAGCATGTATACACAGTTTTGCTCATTTGTTTATTTGCTTACATTTTTTAAAGATGGTACGTGCCATTTCAACCAACAAATTTGTTTCTATGTTTAAGATCATATCTTTAAAACCTTTTTCAACCATATAAGATAATAATTCTATACCGGTACTGTATACATGATATTTTAAATTGTAGGTACCCTTACCTCTGATTAAATCAGGTATATACTAAGCAAACTTGTGTCATATACAACAAATTACAGTTGTTTGTTAGTTTGTAAATATGTGTAACTATTGTAGTTCATAAGCTTTATTTATTTAGTGTTAAGTATTTATTTTCAATATTAAAAACATTATTTCTTGAAGACTATTGAGAGTTTTTATATATCCTTTGGCAATCAAGGTTTTAATATTGAGACACTTTTTCAAAAGCCATCTAACTAAACGAAGTATAGTTTTAAGAATAAATAACAAATACAAAAGTCTTTAAATTCTGGCGTCAAACATAAATTTAACTGAAGTTTAATGTTTACACTGATTGTGTTGTAATATTTCCAGGGGTTTCTTACTAAACAATTTTGCATTACGGTATTTTATTTATTTTACATGAGCACACTTAAATTACAAAAACCACCATTTTAATTAAAACAAAAACATTAAGGGATGAGAGATTACGTACATGGCCTTAACAAGTAGGCTACTTTTATACAGTATTAATAATGCTAAGTTTCAAGTTTGTTGCCCAAACAAATCTTGTTATTTAGTAAACAATTCAACCAAGCACTTTGAATCCTTATTTATATATTTTTAAATATGTTTGCTAGATGTAAGACGAAATGGTATCACATAAGGAGGATAGCATAATAGCATGAGGACAAAACTGTAGTTACAGTAGCCTATTGATGATTTAATTTGGTAGAATTAAAACCAAGAGTTTTTACCAAAATTAAAAAACAACATTTAACCTATAGGGTATGGTTTGCATGAGAATTGACAAACCAGTTCCCATACCCAGCAGAGATATTTCAGCCTGAGCTTTCTCTACTTCTCTCTTCATTCTTTCTCTCTAACCTATATAATCATCAGCCAATGTGTTAGTATTAGCTTGGCCACTGCCCCTGGTCTTGCATGAGATAAAGGTTCATTATGGTTTATGGTGCATAACATAATTATGAATATCAAGACATAATTACCAGTTCTGCTTCTTACACTCATACTTGAAGATGCTGTTTCAAAATGAATATACAATGGTGACAATTAACTAATTTGATCTTACAACATCAAAACAGTTTTGACAAATTATTTTATTTTTATTTCTTTTATTAGGACTAAACTGTACAATAACCACAGCAAAATATATTTTCACTTTCTCCCCCTCTACCATAGTATATGGAGAAAGTATTGTTTTCGTCAAAATTTTCGAGTTGTTCCACTAGCTAGGGACTACACCTGTGGTCCGCTTTTTGATGAAATTTGGTATGTAGGTTCTAATCCATGGTATCTCCAGGCGTATTTTTCATTTTTTTGAAATTTTGATTTTTAATGGGGATTTTTCCATTAAAACCCATAAATAACCGGAAAAATCGGATTTTCTCAAAAATGGCCCGAACGATTTTGATAAAAATTTAGCATGTTGTAGCCCTTTAAATTCTGAACAAAATGGTAGAAATACCATTTCTGTAAGAATTACGGTTCAAAAGTTATTGTAAATTATGGTATTTTCCCATAAAAACCCCATAAAATAACGTAAAAATCGGATTTTCCCAAAAATGGTACAAACGATTTTGATAAAAATTTAGTATGTCAAAGTCCTTTAAATTCTGAACAAAATTGTACAAATCCTATTTCCGTATATTTACTCTCACCGGTTACACATGATAATGGTTGTTGATAAACTTATGGGAGAAAGTATGTGTCAGAATGCTGATACCGTTTATTTTACTTCTAATTCTTTATACTTAACTCATAATTTAATAGTTGTTACTTCTCAAAGTAGGTACATTTATTTGGTCACAATTGGATTATGTAATGAGACACATAATTAAAAAAACCATGGGTAAGCGCACCAAAATTTTCACAGCAATAGTAGTGTTAGTGGTAGCAATGGTGGTGGCATTTTGTTCAGAAATTATAAGACTATAACATAATAAAGTTTTATAAAAATCATTTGCGCTATTTGAAATAAAACTCAATTTTTCCGTTATGTTATAGGAAAATCACTATTAAAAATCAATAAACGTCTGGAGATACCATAGGTTAGTACCTACATACCAAATTTCTTAAAAATCGGATTACAGGTGTGGTCTGTAGCTCTGTACACATCCACACGCACACAGACATCACTTAAAAAACCACCTTTATTTCATCACATAAGCCACTGGGACTAAAGAAAAAGGGTGTAATTGAGTTTATAAAAAAAATACAAAAATAAAAAAAGGTATTAGGTAATAATCATCATTTAAAATCATACTATACAGTACTTCTAAATTCTAATTCATAACAATGGTCAAATGTTGTAAATATTAATAAAGTTCCCCTTGTTCACCCCACCCCTACTGTTGTAATGGTTCAAGTAAAAAAAAGGAAATCAGTCCAGAGTGTAGGTCTTACCATGAGATCTTTAGTAAGAACAACTATTGTCATTACTACCTACAACTAAACATTTATATCTTCCCTTACCACTCAGACTCTCTTGTCAGCCGTTTAGCTATCTTAAAAAGAAAAAAAAAATTAAAAATGTTTTATTGGGATTTTATTTTTTATTTTTCATTATTAGTGTAATTTGAATTTGGCTTGATGACCTGCATACAAAATTAAACCTAAGGCAAAGGGCCTTAAAATAAGAGTGGAAAGGGTTTTTTTTAAGAACTTTTTACTCCCAATTCCAAGGTGACCATTAAAGTGAAGCATACTACATGACGTACATTAGATAACCTCATCCCGGATAGAAAGCCTCTTGCAAAGATAGTTGGGCTCACGGAAAGTCAGTAGGTACTCTAAGAGTCATGCACCACCTCTAAAACCTGCACATGTCTTTCATGGTCAACAGATCGACTGCTTCTTTGGAAGGGGGAAACATGATCAAACCAACATTGTAACAACACATAGAAAGGAACGAGGAAAAGAAAATACTATAAATCAAACAATTTATTGAAAAAAGACAAAACCTGCAAAAAAGCTCAATACAATTTAGTCCTTGCGGAGAGGGAAAGATTCCACCTTGATACCATCCTTAGTGATGACATTGATAATAACTGCATCTCCGGTGCCAATCTCTCTCTCAGCTGCGGAGATGAATGCATCCTTAACCAGATTGACAGCCTTCTCCACGGTAGGAGGGGTCGCCGTTACACCCTCCATGTTGTGGAATCCCAGCTGCAAACATCAAGATTCCAATCAATAGGCCTATCTCTTACATGTCCCATCTTCACATCACTATCAAGATGCTATGCTCTTGCTCAGAACGGTCTGATACATCCAGGCTAGGCCTACAGGATTGAGGTATTAATAGCTAAATACCCCCACCACAGCAAACCTGCACACTAAGTGACTGCACACTGCTCCATAAGAATAACACTAGCTGTATGCCCGTTCTACACATGGGGATCCTAGAGTAGTCAGTTGAAACCTTCTTATATTAAGAACAGCGGTTTGCTTATTTTCAGATATGCTGGCAAAGCTATTATATTATATAAACCTTCGCAAATACAGTATGTGACAGTTTCAAGCCAAAACAAAACCATAACCTCATTCTTCATTCATTGAAGATTGAGGTTATGGTAAATATGACATGATAATGGACTAAGTTTCCGAAACATGTCATCAAAATAAAATAATTATTTTAAAAAACGGTACTTTGTTAACTATGTTTTTAATTTTTAATACCGAAATTTGAACGAATTGTGTTTTTGGCCTCTAGGGACATCAAAATGAAAAAGTATGCCTATATTGATCCCAGGCCTAGGTCTTACCATGCCACCTACAAAAATAGCTACTTCCCTATATAGTAAAAAGACTAAAAAGGGGATTGATTAAAAGAAAAATATATTGTATTGAAAACCAAATTTATCTGTTAGTCGCTTGAAAGCCTTGCCAGGATAACACCAGTAAAAAAAAAATTATGAGTCAAAACTTACTCAGTCCATGAATAAATACACACATTTGCTGTAATGAACGATAAGCGTAATAACTCTGCTGTGTAATAACCTGTTTTCTACGGTACGGTACCTAATGTTAGAAGGCATAGCCAATTTTTCTATAAAATTTCACTTAAATTTGAAAGTCAACCTTTGAGCAAGGTAAAAGGAGGCAAAGAATTAGGTGGTATGTAACACAACTGTCTAACCCAAATACTTTGATACTTTCTTATGAAATTGCGACCATATGACGGTAGGTATTTTAAGATACAAATATTAATATACAAAAATACGGTATCCTAGAAATAAATACTTAACAAATTTAAGTGTATAAGTAGGTAGGTATGCATTAAATACGTCTTGTATTGTATGGTAAAAATGGTTAAATAAAACATATTGGTTAGTAATGAACCGTATTTAAAAACCAATAAGCAGTTCCAATAGGTTTTAACATCTATTGCTATTGACAAAGGAAAGGTTTGAGTTGGGAAAAGGAAGTGATGCCAGTGACAGTGAAATATTCTAATTTTATTGTGAGTCGGACCAACCGGGACATAGGCCAATTCGACATAGCTTCTTACATGTTATCTGACTTAAAGGGGGCCGACTTAATAAGGTCGTACTGTATAGTGTAGAGTTTTTTTTATCACAGTATACTTTATCGTTAATCGATTCAGTAAGCCTATTATCATATCAAAGATCTTTAAAATCTAGGCCCTTGTGCTCTATGTTAGATCCTATACATTATATTCAGTTAGGGCCACAAAAGAAACGTAGGCCTACCTGGTTGTCAAGCAGAGACTGCAGCAAGTGTCCGGAGTTGCCCACGGCTCTGTACGCAGATCTGGCATAGTGTCCAATGGGGTCGTAGCTGTAGACGGCGCCCTTGCCTTCCGTGTCCAGGCCCGCTATGATGTTGCTCACGTAGTACGGGAAGAACCGCTTATTGTACATCATAGTGGACAGCATCTGAGCCACGGCTGGCGACGACATCTGCTTGTTGTGCTCGTGGTAGTACATCTGTAATTTTACGTCAACATTTTATTGACTACTTCTTTATAGGGTAGTTCATTAAAATATAGAACTCCCTTGGTTCTGAAAAAGTCGCCTGTTTGATCATTGAGACAAGTCAGTACAGTACCTCACCTCTTGATGGTTTGCACCTGGAACCAGTTTCCCTTGATAATTAGGTGTAAAAATGATTCTGGCTTAAGAAACAGCTGGTCCTAATAAATAATAAAGCTACACGAGGCATCTCACTTCACTCTGGGTTCATCATTCTCTCATTTTGGGAATAAAATATGCTCAGTTACTACCAAGCCTCAATAAGTACGGTAAATAATAAGCCATACCAATCAACTGGCTATTATTGACTATTAAAACTATTAGGCATACAGTTTTGTGTAGTAGACCGTCTATCTTCTTCTTAAAGATGTAGTCAGTTTCAAAATAGTAAAACTAATTAATTCCATTGGGACAAAGTACAGTATGATAGACTGTGCTGAAGTAAAATACAGTTTTTAATCAGAAACACAACCACTGTATTCATGGTCTGAAAGGCAATTTATTGTTAACATGAGGACCTTTACCAGACCATGAAAAACTAAAAGAAACTCATCCAACTACAGTATATTTTTTGCCATATCTATATTTGTCTTTTATATGGTAGTTATTTTAGGTACATATGTGTTTAGAAGGGTAAACCTAAATTGGCTAGTTAAAATTTTTCATTGCTGCATTATTTTTTTCTTCACTCAAAAACAACCCGTTCCCTGAAAATACTTAATGGATGGACATAAAGACAGGGGTTGGTGTAGTATAACCAATCTATTCAAAAAATGTAGTAAAACTATAAAGAAAACTGTATTTGTAGTTATATATATGTATTACTTCTTTACTTGACCTACTTTAGGAATGTAGCCTAGATAAATAGTAGGCCTATCTAAATATATATTTGTACTCAAAACAAATTTATAAATTAGTTTATAAAAATGTAATATTAATAATATTTTGGTAAAGATCCCTGAACAGTCAAAGGTCCAGATTTTTATATTGCACAAACAGACAGAACCTTTACCCAACGGCACAAAGAACAATAGACAATAGACAATAGACAAGTTTATTAGTCATTAATTAATTCACAAGAATTACAATAGACATCGTCAATCTAAACAATAGAAACATTATTTATAAACAACTATAAAATTTAAGTCTTTGTTTACAAATTGTAAATTGAAGAAATCACTTAACTTGTACATAGGATTAGCTTTACACCAAGAGCAAGAGAGCAGTTTTTTTGAAAATTCATTTAAGGGCAATGCACGAAAATCAACTGGAAACATGTTAAATATTTTGATCCCCAAGTGGGTATGATAGTTTTGAGATCTAGACAGTCTTACTCTACTTACATCAATAAAATTTCTATTTCTAGTTAAGTGGCTATGGACATTTCCTCTTAAAACATGTTTGTTTGAGTTCTTTTTCACAAAAATGGAGACTTCATAAATATACAGATTTACAACAGTTAATATACTAGATTCTATGAACAGAGATTTACAATGGTCTAATCTTTTGGCACCAGTAACAATTCTAATGACTTTTTTCTGTATCAATAACACCTTACCAATACCTACTCCATTACCCCAAATCACAATACCAAATCTTATGATGCTCTCAAAAAATGCAAAATAGGCTAATTTCAAATAGCTATTAGTGACATGATTCCTTAAACTGCTTAATAAACATTTGACTCTGGATAACCTTGTACAGATAAAATCAATATGATGCTGCCAAGACAGCCTATTGTCAATATATATACCTAAAAGCTTAACAGAACTAAAATCACAGATGTCATGGGTTGAAACCAATAAATTGTCAGTTTTGTCAACATTTAAAAGCAAGCCATTTGCAGAGAACCACTCTGTCGATTCACCTAAGGCATTTTCTGATAGGCAGTGCAACTGCCCTAAGTCACTGTGGCTACAGAACAGTGTTGTGTCGTCTGCATAGATTGTGACATCACTACAAGAAACATTAACAGATAGATCATTCATAAGTATTAAAAATAAGATGGGGCCCAAAATTGAACCTTGCGGAACTCCAAAATTAACATGAGTGACTTGCGATGTAATACCATTGACCTCAACCATTTGCCTACGATTACTAAGATATGACACAAATAAATCTAATTCACAGCCTTGAAAACCATAATGAGCTAATTTGTCTACAAGAATGGGATGATTAACACAGTCAAACGCTTTACTCAGATCACATAAGGTGATCTGAGCAAAGCACCTATCCTCTAAAGCGTTAAAAAGATTATTTACAACATGATCCACCGCTAAAGTTGATGAAAGACCTAACCTATAAGCAAATTGACAGTTACTAAACAGATTACTATGTTCAAAAAAATTACATACTTGGTTTTTGACTATTTTTTCCATAACTTTAGCCATTGTAGAAATACATGAAATGGGTCGGTAACTGCTAGGCAAATTTTTGTCCCCTTTTTTGTACACCGGGACAACCCTTGACAATTTCATAAAAGATGGAAAAACACCCTCTATGAGACAGCGATTTATACAATAAGTGAAAGGACTTAAAATAACAGAGCAAACATTTTTCAATAAATTACTCGTTAACCCATACGCATCTCTAGTATCAGAATTTTTTAACGACACAATCACATTTAAAACATCTAATTCTGATACCATTGTGAATCTAAAATCAAACACAGGTTGAGCACTTTTTGCCACCATTTGATGAGCATTGCTTTTTGACACATTCACTTTCTCACAGATTTCTTCCACCGCCGTGGAGAAGTAGGAGCTGTAGTCATCAGGGGATAGCGCTGACATATTTTTCTGCGTGGACCTCCCAGCAGCTGAGTTAATTACCGACCAAGCAGTCTTGCACTTATTGGTAGACCTCTCGATGAGTTCTTCGTTTTTTCTCTTCTTTGCTTCTCGGATAGCAGTGCGATACTTGCCCTTTAGATTTTTGGATAAAAAAAGAATGTCCTCATTACCATACATTTTATACACATCTTGATAAAACAGTATTAATTTTTTCATTTTTTCCAGCTCTGGGGTGTACCAGTTAACTTTATTTTTGAGAGTTCTATTTTTAAACACCTTCTTCTTCACCAAAGGAAAACAATCATTAAAATTAGAGAAAAAACAGTCCCAGAACAGATTGAAACTTTCTTCAGCAGATAAATTAGGGTCAAAAACCAAGTCCCAACTGACAGTGCTAAGGTTCATGATAAGGTTATCAACCATAACAGGCGTGAATCTTCTGGTCCATACTTCGCCGTCCTTCTGAAGTTGACGTTCCGCAGAAATTTGAGAATGTTCCAGTATTAACGCATCATGGTCCCCTAACAACGGGTTTACAACACTTATTTTATAGTCTGAAGAATTAACATTGGTTAGAACATTGTCAAGACACGCTGCGCCTCTAGTAGGTTTGTCATTTGCACAAAAAAGATTAAACTGTCAAAGTATGTTCAAAAAGTTTGTAACACTAGGCTTTACAGTTGTGATGTCAAAGTCCGCATTGAAATCACCACCAATCATGAGTTTACTCGTACTTCCCCTACTGACTAGGAAAGCTAGCATATCTTCCAAAGACCGCAAGAAAATGTCTACATTACCCATAGGCGATCTATATAATGACACAACAATTAGGTTAAAATGAGGTAGTTCAACCGCAGTGACTTCAAAGTCGAGTTCTAAACAAAATTGATTCAAATCAATTTTTTTAAACAGAATGTCCTTTGCAACAAGTATTCCAACTCCACCTCTTGATAGATTGGAACGACAAAAACTGTTTCCTAATAGGTAACCACTCGGTATATAAAATTCAGCTTCATCATTTCTTAAAAAATGTTCACAGAGGCAAGCAACATTAATGTCACAGTCATTCATAAAAAGCTCCAAATCACCAAGTTTACATTTAAGACCCTGTATGTTTACTGATAGTAGCTTGATAACTTGATTTATTTTGGGTGATCCCTGGTTTCTATAGTCCTGTTTGATACTGGGCCTAAAAAATTTTCTTGACCAGCCCTATCCCAACGGTTTGTCCTAGGGGGGCGATATCTCCCAATCTTACTCCCTACGGGCCAGAGGTTAGGATGCATGAATTCCTCACCAAGATCGAAAGGTACACCTACCTTGAAAGAGCGATAACTGTCATACCTTGACACTATAATTTGACACTGAAAATTGGCATTTTCTTTTAAACTTCTCAAATATTTTAAGATTGAGTCCGAAGTTACCGAAATGTCCATGCCTGTCAGAAAAAGCCACATCATTCTCTGAGCTGGTTTAAGCAAATTGTCTTCACTTACCTCTTGAGTCCCATGCACAACTTTATTTCTTATAGTAGGCCTACCTTTTACAGCCTCGTTGTAAGCCTTGGGCTTCGACATACCATGAGCATGAGCCTTATCCTCAGAATCCATAGGCCTAACTATGGTTTCAGATTTCTTCTCATTATAAGTAATGGTTGCTGGATACTTTCTATTATTAAAGCGCCTTTTATTATTTCTGACTTCTGTCCAGTCAGAAGAGTTGGTATAAATTCTACTTTTGTTTGAATAAGAACAATTTTCTCGTTGTTGGTTATGTCTCGAATATTTTGGGTTTCTAGAATGCAAGTCACCGACTTTAGGTTGCAATTGCAAGTCTCCGTCAACGCCAACTAAATTATTTGTTAATTCATCTTTGCCATTGCATAGAGCATTGGAAGTCATTGGTTCACCGATCGTTTGATCGAAAGTCATATCGTCGACAGCGTTTTTTGCACTCTGCCGGAGAGAGGAAGAGGAAGAACCACAAAACCCTGAAATGTTCGACATTGCTAATTCCTGTTTACTCCCGTCTGCAGACGACAGTGACAGTATTGTATTGCTTAACCTTAAATTTCCATCAGCTAAAGAGTCCATTCGCTTATTTAGTTCTAAATTGTCATTTATCACACCTTTTACAAGCCCCACTAAGTTGTCAACAATTGATCTCAAATTTAACAAATCGTCCGTATCCCACACTTTAGTGACTAACCTGTCTATCTTCAGCACACAGGTTGAGCAGTACCACTTAATGTCTTCTTGTATCTCATTAATAAGCTCATATCTCGTATCTGATACATTTACACATGATGGATGAAACCATAATTTACAAAATCCATCACAAAATAGTCCTTTTCCATCACTAGGAATCACAACTTTACATACAGCACAAGGGGCGTCCTCACTCTCCTCCACCATCTTGCCAACTGAACAACCAACACCAACATCGGCCCGACCCCAGAGGAGACAAACAAAAATCCACCTTTGCCCAACATTTATTGGATAAAAATCACACCAGTGATACAAAATTGTCAATAGCCTTGAAATTCTTCACATTTGTGATAAAGGAAACAAATTGAATTCTTTAGGAAAGTTTGAAATTTACAAAAGCTTCCAAGACAGCCACAATAAAAACCATATTTTAAATGACCAGTTAAATTTCAAATCCCACTCTAGCCCTATTTTCAATGCCATAATATCCTACAAAAATAGACAGGAACAGTTTGACCTTTGTAGTACAACTACTGATAACGGAGAAGGGATCGGTGTTACATAATTTCATCAAGTCCAGTCCGCCTCCGTACTGCGACCAGTTTATAGTAGGCCTACTTGAAAATGTTAAAATTTTTCGTGCATTATATTTGGGTATTTATCTAAATGTTTATTGACGACTATCATGGACGAAACATTCTTGTTAGGAAATCACCAGACGATGCCTGAACAGGCGAAACATGTCGTGAGTTTTACTTAGGCCTACTACAACATTTGAACTGTCGACGTAAAGGTATGTACCTTATATTTGTCTAATTAAACAGTTCAGGGGCTACATCATGAATTATAATTATAAGAAGAAACATAAGCAATATGGAATAAAAAAGTTTGAATCATGTGATTCATCGACAAACTATGTTATCCATAATGAAATGTACTGTGGGACAGACTTTTTTATTCACAAACCAGGCCCTTTTGTGCAAAAAGTCGTTATGGAAGTGATGGAGAAAAGTTGTTTGCTCGATAAGGAACATCACCTCTTCACAGACCAGTTCTACACAAAAGTTCCTCTGGCCCTTAATCTATGTACAAAGAAACACATACCTTCTGTGAAAGGTCAACAAGCTGTGAAACCAGTCCTTATATAGACAAATATAATAAGTATGTGAGGGGGGGGGGCGTGAGTGACAAATCTGTGTACCACAGTCTCTCATGTAGCCGTCCCACCTCCCACCAGTACTGGAAGAGGATATTCTATAATTTCCTCGACATTTCTCTGTTCAATGCATATGTCCTGTACACACTAAACCCAGATAAACCTATGAGCAGTGAGACATTTCTATGTGGACATAGTAGAACTTGTTCAAAGCAGTGATGTGAAACCAGTACCTGGCCCTTCCAGAGACACGTCTCAGGTAATTCAAATAATTCTGAACAAATCGAACAGAATGTGTGCAGTGTGCCCCAGGAAAGCAACATACCTGGTCTCCTGTGTGCAACTGTGGGGTGCATAAGGATTGCTTTCACAAGCTATATCACTAAAGGAGGCCTAGTCAATCTTACAGTACAAGAGAAAGAAGACAACCCATTAACAAAAATCGCGTGACTTTAACACAAATTTTGATATGAAACCGTTAAGAAACACAATTTACAAATTTCAAAATTGTCCATTAACTTAATGTCAAACCAGCCAAAAGTTTAATGAGTTAATAATAGTTTATTGTATCTAACTTTTTAACTTACAGTCAGTCTGGCCTCAAGGAGGCGAGTGAGAGAGAGTGTGTCGCACCAACAGCCCGAGGAGGCGAGCACGGTCTGGTCAGTGAGACGGAACAGTTTGGACTGATCCCGAGTGTAAATAGAGTAGCCGGTGCCCAGTCGAGAGTCAGAAGCCACAACACAAAAGTCTGGCCCAGCGATCGCCACAGAGGTGCTACACACATTGAATTAAATTGTTAACTTAAGTTAGTCAACAGTCATTTGACATAGGCCTATATCTAGGCTACATGACCTGAGATTTATTTGGGCCTAGTAGGCTACAAAGAAAATGGTACATATTGATGTAAGTTAGGCCTATTCAACAGTTTTAGTTAGGCTATTTAGCGTAAAAAAATCCCAATAATATTCTTTCTTTTTGATTTATAAAGATTATTCTTTTGACATCAGCAAGCCTAACACAATAATTCCTATGTATTATTCAAAATTAGGCTGCACTTTAGTTTACGTCCTACACTCATTCGAATTACATGGCCATCAACCTGGCACCGGCTTCGGTCCAGACAGAGCTTTCTATCACGGAAACGAGTTCTGGATGGATCACTCTCAAGCAATCGGGTGGCAAGGTGGGAGGCCATGTTGACTAAACCTCCCATACCAGCCAGGGAGGAACTGGCCCCTGGTGGAGACCTACATTACACAAAGTGGAAGACCCTAAATCAATTTATGGTCGAGGTACCAAAATGCAAGACAAACATGTAGAAATCGGGTCTCTTATCAGACGAAGAAAACACCTTGTGTGCCTGTGGTGCTGTTCAGGATCCTGGCCATCTGCTGATCTGTCCACACAGCCAGTCTTGCACATTAGATGATCCATAGCTATATCGGTACCAGTAGCTAATTTTTGGAAACGGGAAGTCTGATTTCCGGACACGGAAAGTAAGTAGGTAGGTAACTACTCATTCAAATGAAATATATCGTTATATAGATTATTCGATATAGGCTAAGTATCGATTCTTTCATTCGGTTAGTTAGGTTAGTTTTTCCTAACTAACCAAACTTGATATTATCAGATGAAATAATCAATATATCAATCGATATATTCTTTGGAATGAGTGAAGGACGTAAACTAATGTGCAGCTTAAAATTATTTTAATCATCATCAATGACTAGTCCTAGCATGGGTTACAGTTTCTTAACTGGGCTATGCTAATATCGATTGAAACTATCGATTCGATTAGTAAACCTATGTGCGATTTTTTCACCATCAGCAAGTTTGGTTGGTTAGGTTAGGTTATGATAGTTTAATTTGATAATAAATATATTTAAAAATATCGATTATTAATCAATATTTTCAATTCGATAGTTTCAATCGATATTAGCATAGCCCAGTTAAGAAACTGTAGGCTTACCCCTAGCATGAGTGCACCAATTGCACTTGAGCTTTATAATGCTACTTTCAACTGTCACAAAGCTTAGCCTAGGCTTTATATTTTTGCTTTTGACAACAACAGTAGTCAAATAATCTATTTTATTACTTAGAAGTAAAATATGCCTTTATTATTTAACTTAAATAACTTACATACCCTCCATTGTCATCATAGGGACTAAATCCTTGAGCTTTCTTAGGTCCAAGATAATCAGTGTGTGCTACCGGTGAATTGCCCATTTGATAAGCCATAGCCATGGTGTAATTTTTTGTGAAGGCCTACACTTTAATATTACTAATTGAATACGGTAGGAAGATATTGATAAATAAGTCCTGATAACCTAACCTTAGCCCCAGAAGGCAAGACACACTTTGCTTAATTGCGTTGCTTCCTCACTAGTCACTAGTCTAGTCACTAGTCAGTCTCAGTCTCAGTCACCCGCCGTCAAATTTTTAGACCAAAGACGTTTGGACATGAAACTCAAGTCATCGTCATGAAATTCCCAAGAGTACTCATTGCCTTTGCAGAATTATTGTTTTTTTTCTACCAACGGCTTTATTATTTACTTGAAATAAATCAGAGTTTCGTTCAAAACTCAGTCAATTAATATTCAGAATATTATTTTAACATCAATTATTTGTTTATAGTGTAGAATTTCCACACTATAATAAACGAAATAAACTTTTTTTAAACAATTTCTTAATAATCTTTCGGGTAGTTTTCTTAGTACTGAGTACTCTATGTAAAGTAAATCAGCTGACTGTACTTAACAACATTCATTCATTGAACGTTTCTCTTCTGCTCCTTGTCAACTAATTTTTGTTTGTTATTTATTTATCATTAAAGTACAGTTATAGTAACATGATTTATCGTGACTTAGTGAGTAGCAGAAAGTGATCATTCTAACCGCCAGTGTTAACTATTCAAACATGAAATTGAGAAAGTACATACTTCCAAGATGTTTTGGGGACTTAATCGCCTTTTTATTTATCATTGGAATTCTACCATTTGGTTACTGGTTTGAAGTGTTCTTGGTATTGCCATCAATGTATCCTTTAACATCAGTTTGGTACATCATGCATTCTACATTTGCAACTTTTCTCTTGATAAACATTACAAGCAATTTTGTTTACATGGTACTTATGGACACAAGTATTCAAGGAGAACTTATGCCTTCTACTCCCATTTCTCCAACTTGGAAATTTTGTGCTGTATGTGAAACGGTAACACCACCAAGATCGTGGCATTGTAGTATTTGCAATATTTGTATCCTGAAAAGAGATCACCATTGCCAATTTGCAGGATGTTGTGTCGGCCACCTAAATCAACGATATTTCTTTTATTTCTTGGCATACTTAGCGATAGGAACGGTTTATGCACTCTATTTTAATACTTTTTTCTTGTTTCAGTATACCAAATTCAGTGCATTAAGCTTTATCAAGTTTACGTTCCCTTTAGCAATATTTCTTCTCGGAATAGATTATTCAATTGAACATTGTTACACATTATTCTATGTCATAAATTTGCTTGGTATGCTGTCAGCTGTGTTCCTACTTTACTATCATGGATCGTCGATGACCAAAGGTCTGGTCATGTATGAAAACTCGCATAATATTTTTGATTATGATTCAGGATCCCTGAAAGAAAATATAAAGCAAGTATTTGGTGATCGATGGTACGTGACATGGGTTTCACCATTTATTCAATCAAAACTACCAAGTGATGGTATTAATTGGGTAAGCAAGAAAAAAGAAAAATGAAAGACAGTTAAAATCAGTTTTCAACCACGATTTAAATGGTTTTATAAGTCCTAACTAGGCAACTTTGGGAATATGCTGGTCTAATGTTTATACCATTCATCGCATAAGCTATATAAAGGATTTTGCATAATTTTTTATCAGAACAACTTTGCCTACCTAGGCCTATTGTGCCTCTCAGCATCACCGTTGGGAGCCTTTCCTCGTCCCTCCCAATTGACTCGATCTTCTATTTAAATCAAATTATGGAAGTCTGGACTCTAGAAACTAGTAGCCTATTACCTAGGTTAAATTGAATTTACCTACTTCTTTGAAGGGACCGCAACAACTTATAAAAACTGTACTGGTGATGGAATGCCGAAAACAAAAATTACAGTCAATTTACCAAACCTGTTTATTTATAGCCACGTTTATTTGTTTTTATATATACTCTAATTACATATAGGCCTACTACAATATACTAAATAAGTTAGTTAATGATTCAAGGGAATGGACAGAGAAATAAGTATAACCAGAAACTTGTTTGACCTGCTTCACAATAGGAAAAGGGGAAGGGTCATAATTAAAGAATCCATGAGTGCACTACATATAAAACAAAATTAGGTTTGTATTGCCATATGTTTCTCTGAGGTACCCTGAAAAAGTCACCAATTTTATAATAAACAATTTAATTTTCAAATTTCAGTGTTACAGTTCACGTGAAATATTTTTGGTACGCCTTAAAAGTTTCTTTTAGTTATTATTTTCTGAATCAACCATAATTCGCACAAATCTGTAATAAATGCTGTCAATTTGACTTAATTCCCTCCTTTCCATCGCAACAAGCCATTTTCTGTTTTCATTTTTTTTTTCAATAACAACCACAATATTGAGCAGCACTATGTTTTGCATAAGAAACCCCTAATAACATGTATAGAATTCACTAGCCTAATCTACAATTTCAATAAATATCTGTAAATCAAATCACACAAGCTAACATAATTCATTACCACTGTAGCCTATATTAAGCTATTGATTACACAAAATCCATCCATGCTGTCCTGAAAACATAGCAGCTCTTGATATGACAGTTTCATCCAGACCCAGTTTTGTTATTGACCTTACCACCCCTATATGTAACAAAAAATTGTATCATAAGAATATTTTGCATCCAGTTTCCCCTCCTGTTTTTTGTTCACCTATGTTACAATGAAACCTGTTATGCATAAACATTTTAGTTCCAAAGTATTTGGCAAATATAAGCAGTCACAATATCACTCCCAACAACTATAACTTTCCTAGTTATCAGTTGCTGTAACTGTATTGCTTCTACCATGCAACGGAAATAATCTTCTCATAGATAACTTTTATTTTTTTCCTACAGTCACCCGACAAAGTTGGCTTCCTTGTACTGTTTATAGTACAGAAAGCTGCTAATTGCTGCATATTTATACTTTGCCGTACGGTTTATACTTTGCCGCACATCAGGATTCCAACGAAACAACACAAAACAGCGTGGTTCTATTATGCACGTAATCCGTGTACGCTTGGAAATAGGTTGGCAACACTTAAAGATAATAATACTATGAGCAGCTGATTGACTATTATAACTACGATTTAACCTGTCATTTCGTGTTTACAGTTTCGGTATTTCTGAACTTTTTGGACTTTTCTTTTAAACGTTTTTAAAACATTCCTACGATCTTAATAAACAAGAAAATACCTTTAAAGCATTCTTTTAATTTTTAAAGCGTGGAAACCACTTCAAATTACAAAAACATACGGAACTATATTCTCAAAACGCGGAGCACATTTCTTGCCGAGGAAAAATAGCGGAGTGATACGGACCGCGGGTACTACTTTCTCTAGGGCACCATTTGTGTTGCCAGCTGAACCTAAAAACGTGTTGTATAGTGTTTGAAAGACTAATTATTTATATGCTTTATAGTGACTGTAGGAAAAATATAATGTGTAACACGAGTGAAAAAGGCCTTTGCTGCACTCGAGATCATTCCGCACTCGCCTGCGGCTCGTGCGTAAACATTGCTCTCGTGTGCAGCAAAGTGCCACTTTCACCACTAGTTACACAAATAACTATTGTGTGCACAGCTTAAAACAATATTATAATATTGATGAAAATTTCATTTCAAACTAGCAGAGTTCCCGTCCTTCGTACGGATTTGGCATATAAGTATAAAATGCTTATTGCAGTTATACTCAAGCTTTGCGTTTGTATTGGGGGAGGACACATTTTGATAAAATTTGCTTCTTTAAGTTTACGGTATACTATAGTACGAGCTCATGATTGTTTGCTTATGTTAATTTCCATCATCATTTGGAAAAGTAAAATATGTATGAATTGAGAATTTGACATTAAGAAATCAGTTTTAGCGAATTTCCCATATAGGGAATAAGCTATTACCGTAGTACTCATGGTAAGACCCGGACGCGGGACCGATTTTTTTTTTCGTTTCGAGGTCCCTAGAGACCAAAAACACCATCCGTTCAAATTCATATATATATATATATATTTATATATATATGTGTCCGTTAGCACGATAACTCGAGCAAAAATGATCCGATTTTGATGAAATTCGGTACAAACGTGTAAACCTACGTTTATTCGAACGAGTTCGCGATCCAACATGATCGGACCATGGGAACGGGGGTTTATGGGGGCTTTTATGGGGTAAAAATAGGTTTTTCGCATTTTTGACCCAAAAAACATAAAATTTAGCAATTTCTTTCCAAACCATTTTGTAGAGCTTAAAAAAACAAATAATTTAGTATATTGAAGCGTTATTATGCGCCTAATGGTTACGGAGAAAATTCTAAAAAATTTTAAATTTAAAATTCCCATGTTATTCTTATGGAGAATAAGTAAACTGTTGTAGTTTGCTTGTTTATGAACATATTTTGATCAAATTTGAAAAATGTTTTTATTTCTTACTAACTATTAACATAAAAAAAAACAGTTTTATCTCCCTGATGCAGCAAACCTAAGTACTTGTTAAACTAATTCTATTTAAATCGGGAATAAATGTTATATTTTTAAGTAGACATTTTAGTGTAAATCAAATGGAAATTCGCTTAGTCTGCAGGTTTGCTGCGGCGGGGGTATTATCAATTGAGGTTGCATTCAAACACTCAAATTTTGTTGTAAAGTTAACACATGATCATTTTTCTCACTACTTTGACACTTTTTTGCCCTATGACGTTAGCCGCAAGCCCGGAATTGTTTTTCACATTACTTCAGGCTAGACCTAGGGTTTGCGGCATTATCATTTAAATAAAATCCATTGGTGATTTGGCGGGATTTGAACCCGGGACCTCAGGAACAGAAGTCTCACGCTTACCACTAGACCAGCTCGTTCCCCCAACTTTTATACTAATTTACATTTAAAACTATCAAAATGTAAAAACTATGTGAAATTGTTGGTGCAGGATCATTGAGAATAATATGCTGATTAAATGGTTAGTAAAATATATTTTCAGATGAGCGAACCTAGTCACAGATATAGGACGGTAACAGTTACCATAAGTCACAAGAGTTGACAAGCACTGAATAACACTTGATATTATTTAACTTACAACTAGTAATATCTTATATGGATCCATAGTTAATACATCAATATTGAGAAATGAGAAAAACTAGGCCTCTGGCTTAAAGAACAGAACAATTACATCATTATTTGTTGACTGTTATCTTTATGTAAATAAGAATTGGGTAATTGTGCAGTACAGGTCACTCCTGATATCATTTCAATGTTTTGCACGCTGAGTCAGTAAATGTCACCTTTTTTGACAGAAACAGGTCTAAGCCCACATTTATGTTAACAATTTAAAGCACGCTTAAGTCGTTCCAATGACTGTTTTGATAAGACTAAGTTGTTTATAAAACTTAATCAGGAGTGTGAGTAGCCTATTAACATACTGTACTGCACAAAATCCTGTAGATGTATTAGATTATTACAATTTAAGTTAAGTTTGTCTGTTAAGTTCAAAGTTATCATCAAATACTGCCTCCTAACCAGTAAGCATTTAACAATCATGTACTTAAGTGACATATTTTAACTGTGGCATTTTTATATGTAATATAAAATAAAACATTTTATATGTTCCTATATGTTATTTGATATTTTACTCCTTTATTACAAAAACATTGGACAACTACAACAACTATGAATTTTCCATAGAAAAACTAAACAAAAGCTCCAGATAACTGGAGTTATATATACTGAACTGTCATCAGCACACACCAATGTTGCCATGTACAACAAACAGAAATATAATTTTTTTTTTATGTCAAACGGTATAGAAACTCACTAGAATATATAGTCAATGAGACTTCAGGTAGAGTGTGCATGGACTTCTTGCAATGTAACTTCAAATAGCATAAGACTTTAAAAGTATTTATAACACTATTTTTTGTAAATTTGTTGACTAACTTTCAACATTGCTTTTACTTACACGTTATACACATTTCAAATAATTATGAATCTACATTTAAATTAGCTTATTTGTTCTGCTTCAAAATACAAGAGTAAGGAACCATTTAAATAAGTTAATCATCAAATGGTTGTCACATCTGGTATTTAACATAATATGCAGTTGGAAAAACCTATAATTTAAATAGAATAGATCGTTTAACGAATCCACCTTAATTGTGAATATAAAAATATAGCTTTTTTCATCACTAAGGCCTAAAGTTACTCTTTTTGACAAGAGCTCAGGTTTAACAACTGAGGTTTGAAAAATGAGCTAGGGTTGAAAATACACTTTCATCCCGTGTGGTAAACTATATTTTTGTTTCATGATGGGTAGCCTCTGGACCACACAGCAACAATAATAATGGTTTAATTTACCTCTGTCAATATGGTCCTTGCGTAGTTTGTCACTACTGCAGTTTCGTACGAGCACGAAACTGCAGTAGTGACAAACTACGCAAGGATCATATTGACAGAGGTAAATTAAACCATTATTTTTATATTTTTGTCATAAAGCAACAATCTTTCAGACAACTTTATTTTGCACCACAAAACTACTTTATTCGACAAGACCAATGGACAAGTTTTAAAGCTATAAAAATATTAAGTTGATGTCCTTGTCTCTAGCCTTGGGGAAAAGGAGCTACTTTATCCTTGCAACGCATGTGTTGAAAACAGCCGTTTTGCTGCAGTATGACAGAATAGTTTCTCCCACAGATATTTTTTTCTGTTGCAAGTCATAACAATGAGTTATAAAAAAATATTCAACGATCTTATCAGAGATATATTACAAGCAGCACACACTCTGAATACATTTAACAACATGAATATTACTGATAACAAACAATATAAACTATTCAAATTTAACTACATAAGTATAATATTTAATAACAAATACATATATTGCTAATTTATTGCTGAGGAAAAGGCAGTGATAACATTGAGTCTTGAAAAACTCCTCAGTCCATAATACAAATTCAACCTATTTGAGTTTTAAATTTGCCCATGAATTAATAAAAAGTGCGGTTTAACTAAGAAGGGTTTTCACGAAGCACAGTTAAATGGTTAATATCGCACATACTGTAATCTTGATTGGAACATGACAAATCACAACCAATAATAAGCAAGAATGTAAAAGAACCTTTTTTAGAAACATTTTGAAGAGGACTTGTGACCCTGTGGTCACAAAAAATTAATGTTGATGAATTTGCAAAAATATTGCGATCAACGTTAAAAATATACGGCCACTGCCAAGGGCTAGACAATTAATAAAGTTTTATTTATATTGATCTAGGTATTGTAAACACTAAATTCATAGTCCTAAAGATGAGACCATTGGAAGACAGAACCGGAAAAGTGTGATAAAAAATGTTAGGAATCTTTTAGGGGTCTGTGGGTCCCCAAATCTTCGAGTTGGGTCAAGCCAACAGTGTACTCTATCAATCTTTACTGAATGGAAGTAATTTTCGGACCAAGCTTGGGTTGAGTAATTTATATTAGAGGCATGCTAGTGACTCGATATTTGAACTGAACCGAGCTTTAATTCTTGCAATATTACCACAGAAAGCAAGAGTGAAGATTGAATGAAATAATTTTACCGTGATCGTGGGAGATATTCACGATTTTGACGCGAACATAGAAGAGTCATTTCCAAACAATATTTCTAAACAGATTGTAGTAAAACAATTATTATCTTTAAATCAGTACTTTCTAAACAACCCGATTTTGGCACACAGCCCAAAGGTCAACATTTCTTTACCCGAAGTAAAAAGTTTTTCCGCAGACCCTTAGAATGATCCTTAGAAATGTAGGATATGTTTAGAAATACATTTAGAATTAAAATCTTAATCTAATATATAAAATTCTCGTGTCACAGTGTTTGTCTGCAAACTCCTCCGGAACGACTTCACCGATCGTTATGAAATTTGGTGTGTAAATTCTGTAGGTATGCGAATCGGACGTAAACTATTTCCCGTTTTGAAATTCTTAAAAGGGCTCCGCCCCAGTGGCTCTGGAGTTTCCCATGTTAACCTTATGAGAAATGGAATTAATGAATCTTAACAGCTGTTTCAATTAAATAGCATTAAAGTTACAAGGATTACCAACAGGGTGCAGCACTATTATTTCTTTTTCATTTATGACAACAGCTAATTTGCAACCAAAAGGTGAGTGAGCGTAGCGAACGAACTTCAACCTGGAGGCGAGTTAGCGTAGCGAACGAGCTAACCTGAAGGCAAGTGAGCGCAGCGAACGAGCTCCAACCTAAAGGTGAGTGAGCGTAGCGAACGAGCTCCAACCCAAAGGTGAGTGAGCGTAGCGAACGAACTTCAACCAGGACGTGATTGAGCGATGCGAACGAGATCATCTTGAAAATTAAACGTAACGGTACTTTCTTTCCATCGGTCTGTCTTAGGGGAAACCTATAACTTAGGCGATACGAAGTTCGCTGGGTCAGCTAGTCTAATATATAAAATTCTCGTGTCACAGTGTTTGTCTGCAAACTCCTCCGGAACGACTTCACCGATCGTTATGAAATTTGGTGTGTAAATTCTGTAGGTATGCGAATCGGACGTAAACTATTTCCCGTTTTGAAATTCTTAAAAGGGCTCCGCCCCAGTGGCTCTGGAGTTTCCCATGTTAACCTTATGAGAAATGGAATTAATGAATCTTAACAGCTGTTTCAATTAAACAAGTTGGTTCTGTTCTATGATGTTCAATAGCATTAAAGTTACAAGGATTACCAACAGGGTGCAGCACTATTATTTCTTTTACATTTATGACAACAGCTAATTTGCAACCAAAAGGTGAGTGAGCGTAGCGAACAAACTTCAACCTGGAGGCGAGTGAGCGTAGCGAACGAGCTAACCTGAAGGCAAGTGAGCGCAGCGAACGAGCTCCAACTTAAAGGTGAGTGAGCGTAGCGAACGAGCTCCAACCCAAAGGTGAGTGAGCATAGCGAACGAACTTCAACCAGGACGTGATTGAGCGATGCGAACGAGATCATCTTGAAAATTAAACGTAACGGTACTTTCTTTCCATCGGTCTGTCTTAGGGGAAACCTATAACTTAGGCGATACGAAGTTCGCCGGATCAGCTAGTTATTATATAACAATAGTGCGTTTCATGATAACATACACTAAACAAAACAAAACTGGATAAATTGATTTTTAGCAGAAACTTCAGCAACCACACCCAGTATAAGCCAGTGTGCTGCACACAAACACAAACTAATTCAGCAACTTAGAAATATTTAATGGAACAAAAATTAAAAACTATTTAAACAAGATTTAAGCACAACAAGAATGGCAAATAATTGTTTTAAAAGGTGCAAACAACACTGACTTTTGTATACAAGCACAAATTGACTAAAAATATCACAATCATCATATACTATGTTTTGAGAATCTTTTAAGTTTTTAAAATATTCTAAAAATCTAACAACAAAGCTAACAATATTGATATACATAAGATGCTTAAAATGTAAAAAAGGCACCAAACTAAGTTAAAACATATAAAAAGGAAATACATTTAAAACTTACCAAACACAAAATATAAATGTACTAAAATGAACAGTTATGAAAGAACTAACAGTATCTGACAAATACAAATAGGAATGTAAATTGAGTTTAACACAGCAACATTTTAAGTAAGACACACTTACTACTAGAGTTTAAAAAAACAACAACCAGTTTCAATAAAACTTATTCCCCTAAACAAGGCTTGGTTTGGGTATAAAGGTGGTATCAAAATATACATATGTGGATAGTTAATTGTATGATAAACTTATCAAACATAGACTGACACAGAATTACAGTATTGCAAGTGCCAGATTAGCAAGGTTGTACAATATATTAATGTTGGAAGACATCAACGAACAATCGAATACAATCAGACATTAAATCTCATACCATTAGCAACTGGAGCACATGAAAAGAGCCCGAAATTTTAATCCCCAAAAAGGTTCACTAATCTTAAGCATGGAAAGAACCCGGGTCTCCACAGGTACCTGAGGAGGAGGACGTCGACTCGTGTTCTGAAATAGTGTTGTGTTTTGTTGGGTTAGGTTAGGTTAAGTTAGGTTTGGTTAGGTTAGGTTAGGTAAATAGACTATCTTTTAGTAATGTAAATATCTTTTAATAATCTATATTTTAATCATGTAATTTTTTAAAGTGTATCTTTTAATATTTGTATACATGTATTTCAACTGTGTTATTGGTTCTTTCTCCTTTGAAGAAGTTCTAGGAAGAGCCCGGGCTCTTTTCGCACCGTCCTGGGAGGGACCTTGGAGGTCCGGGCGCTTTTCAAGCGTCTGCCTGAGTTTTTGGGCTCTTTTCATGTGCACCCTTAGCAACATGGGAGTGCCCCTGAAGTTCAGTAAAATTCATATGTTTAGGGGCAATTCCATATTGCTAAGAAAGGGTTTTTAGTACAAAGGAATTCAATGCAATAATGTATCAAGCTCAATTAACAGTATACACAACTACAATTTTTAAGACCTCCATCTGGATTAATAAAAGTACATTAGACAGCATTTTTATTTGATATATTTTGTACTTCTATTCACAGCTACCCAAAATAATATATAATACAGTGACATCCGCAGTATTTCTTATTCTCAACACAGGCCTACGATGTCAATTTTGTTTTTACTACAACTGTAAATTGAGATCTAAACCCAGGACCTACTCGTTAAACTAGGGACCGAATAAAAATTTGATATTTTTATTCCCTGATATGAGACATTTTAGTGTAAATCTAATCAGGCAAATGGAAATTCACTTAGTCTGCAGGTTTGTTGCGGCGGGGGTATTATTGTTTTTAGGGATGTTTAAAACTCTTATATAATGATAACCTGTTTTTAGTTAAGAAATTTTTTGTTTGGAATCACTGCCCGGGGATTACTTTGGACGGCCTTCGTAGACATGTTTGAATTGAATTTGCTCCTCACAGATATGCTCAGAATACAAATCGTGTTAATGTCACTTGACATATTATTATGATACTGTAGTAAAGTTTTTTTTTACTAAATAAATAAATAATTTTGTACAAAATGTCATAGTCATAATTATTGTTTGGCACATTATTTTTTACTACTAATTATTTATCCTTTAAATCCCAGCAGGGATCTGTAATACATTTTTTTTTTAAATATGTAGGCCTATCTAAAACATGATTGGATACATCTTACTTAAAATATCACAAAGTCACATTGGTTAAATAGATGTATAAATACCAATTTAGTTTAAGTACCAGTATTAAGTACCAATGCTTTATATACAAAATAAAGTTACATATGCAGACTTTATATACAAAAATATTAAAAATATGAGTAAGTAAGACATACCAACATGCCCAGGCCCGCGGTTTGAATGTGATGCGCTATGGGACAAAGAGATATCATCACTATTAAAATAAAAATTCCGAACAGGCTTGCATGTAAATAACACAGAGCTTAGCAAATTGCAAAGAAGCTAATATTTTAAGACACCATAGTATTTCAATGTAATTGATTCAATTTTTAAATTAGTGTCAACACAGAAATTTCCTTTCCTATGTTGTAAAGGAAAACCCAAATTACCACTCATACTAAACTAGTTAACTGATGAATTTACTATAGTATGGCTGTTTAACAGCCAATAACCAAAGCACCATATCATTTAATAATAAACTTGAGAAAATGTAAGTTTGTCACCATGAAATTATTTAATAAAGAATAAATGATGTCTAAAGTTTTAAATCCTGTTAATAATTTTAATTGATTCATCATAAATAAATTATTTTGCTCTTAGGCAACAGAGAATCAATTGTATTACATGTATTTTCATGAATGGACGGTATTTTATGAGTAAGAGGAAATATATACATAGGTTGGAAATTGGCACCAAATATAGTTTTAAGAAGTATAAACTTCAACTATTTACGGGAGTAGAACTCCCATTCCTGCGTTAAAGCTGTTGCCAGTTTTATAATAAAAGTTGACGTATTTCAAATAGAGCCACCGATAGTGTTCTAAAGTCAATTAGTGATTTCTTTTGAATACACAATATGTTTAACTAAGCCAAACTGAAAGGACAATTTATTGTTAACTCTGTTAGAGGCTCATTCAAATGAGTTCTATTTGAACAAAAAAATTGGCAAAAACTGGTCCTTATTCGGATGTCCACTTCAGCATTTAAAAGTCAGTGATATAGCACACAAGTACAGAACAGTAGTTACTAAAGGTTATGGTATTGTAAAATGCTAAGAGAATGGTAAACTAATAAGACCCTATGATTGAAGCACTGTTAATATCCAACTAAGCTAGTTGAATGTGATGGTCACATGAAGGCTGCAGCATCAGGCTTGGCATCACTACGACGCAGCGGCGCTCGTCCCTGTCCTTGGTACAACTCACGCAGCAACGCAGCCTTCTCACGCTCCAAAACTGAGATGCGCTCGCTCTTCTTTCCAACCTCCTGCACAGGGATAAGACACAATTTTTGAACAGCACTTGAGTCTGCCTATTTTACTTAAAGGTTTCAGTACAATACAGTTTGATTTTTGTGTGTTTTCTACCAATGGTTTTTTTTATGTTTTGTCAGGGAACGGTCCAAACTCTGGTTTTGTAACTACAGTAGACTCCCTCTAGTTCGGCCACCTCGGGACTGGACCACTGGCCGGACTACAAAACGGCCGGACTAACCGGATGTAGTAGAACCTCAATTATCCGGGGTAATTGGGGGGGGAGATCACGGATAAACATTTATTACATACCCATAAAACACCTAATACTGTATAGAATGGACGTTAATGTGATAATTAATTTTCATTTTACATAATCAAAATACAAATTGCGCAATCGTGATGTGTTAAGTCATTAACCTCGGTTTAGTAATAAAAACTGTAACGTTTAAAATCACGCTTACTCAAGCAAAACAAAAATTACACAACATTATACGTACAGCAATAAATCACGTAAAGAACAGAACAATAGAAAGTCTAGTACTGCAAGCTACTGCTATCGTAGTCAGCATAGTCTACTACTACATGTTGTTTCAGAACATATAAGAATGTCGATAAAAACATTAGATAACTCATAAAACAGCATAAAATCATAGTAAGCCTACTTAGTCTTAAAGATAATAACGAAACGACTGTCCTAAAATAGGATAAAGATAACAATGGATGACGTAAAACACCGCTTATTCTTTCTTCTTTGTCCTTCTATTCATTCTTTGGTTTCTCTTCATCCACACATTCAACAAGTTGCCATGGTTACTAATCACCCAATCACAAACTGTTGTGAGTTAGCAAGCACACAGCAGACAGTTGTGCAAAGAGCAGATGATTGTCAGTGCAAGTGGATAGCTTGACCTTGAAGCTAACAATGGCTATTTCTTTGTTTTGCTTTAATTTATTTTTGTCAAATAAACCGTGGTATTTCTAAAACAATAATGGGGGAACCTACCGCAATAAAAATGGTCCAAAATATTTAATAATACTTCAACATATTAGATTGAAGAAAAACTATTTATAAAATGTTCTTGGTATTTTTGAGGTTATGTATTATAGTTTTACATAGGTAATGTGCAAAAATTACCCATAGAAGCACCCGTCAACTAAACTGACATGAATTGTTTACTTCTATGGCCGGAAACTAAACATTCAAGTCGAAGGTCATTCACCCGTGACGATATGACTTGTCCCCCTGAGACCGGGCCGGACCATCCGGTGGCCGATCCAACCAAAGCCGAACTAGAGGGAGTCTACTGTATGATTATAATGTCGGCCGTTTTGTTAGATAGCATATTTAATTCATAGCCCAATGACAAATAGCATCTGGGTCTGGAAACGAACCAGCAACCTTTAGATTTGAAGAAGAGCAGTATAACCACTTGGCTTATCACCGGACGATAACTATAACCACTACAACTATAATTACAACCACTACTTCAGCTATAACTATAACCAGACATAAGTTCATAAGCTGATTGGCAAACTTTCAGGGGGGGGAGGGGTCAGGTTAGTGGCGGTTCTAGGACCTTGTCAAGGGGGGCTTGGGGGGTGTAAGAGGAAAATGTTTATATTTTCAAGTAATTTGGTGACTTTCTAAAGCAATTTTTAACGCCTAAAACTGTCTCCAATCGTAAAAAAATCCCATTCCACCTGTTGTTTGTCATAAGCAAGTAGACATTTACAAATTTAAACTATGACGATTGCATTCATGAATTTCAAAACATAATATAGATGTTCGGGGGGGTCACTACTAGCCGAACTAAAACATATGGGTACCGGTTATTGGCAGTGCTGGGGTAGGGGTGAGTGAGTAGCAAGACACAAACGTTTTCGCAAAAGTACCCCTGCCAATCCCCTCGCCTAGACCCGACCAGATCTGGTCACGCGCACAGAAACTTTGGCCGAACTATACATTGGAATGGACAGAGTTTAAGTGAGCCACAGACAGATTACGCTGATATAAATTACTGATTTCAGTTAAATATGCAGACTTTTAAACCAAGTCAAACTCAAAGGACTGAAAAAGCTCTACTTTGAGAAGATGGTCTCGGCTGGCGTGTCCTAGGGCTACTGTTTCTTTGCGTGTTTGCTGATGCGTGTATGCGAGAGTGTGTTAATGTGTTTTTTTATTTGTTAAATTTGTATGTTTTTTCTTCTTTTTTTCTGAGAAGTGTAGGTACTTAAATTGTTAAATATTTTTATGTTTAATTAGATTAAGTTATCCCAATGTAATATTATTTTGTTATATTTTTGAATGTCAGGTTAAGTGTAAGAAAGGGCCACGATTTTCATTTCATTTCAAAGGACAAAGTCTTGTAATCTATAGCCTCATTAATGACCGTTTAACTATCTCAGTTGACAAAAATAAGGTAGTAAGTGTAATTTTAAACACTAGCACTCTCTGTGTTTGGTGAATACATTTCCAAAACGGATTATGTCAGAATTGCGGCTATGTCAGGATTGGATAATCTCGCGCAAGCATAGGCCTACTATCAAATTATTCCAGTCCACAAAATCCATGTTTGTTTTACATCCACCTAAAACACTAAAATAAAAATGCTTGGACTTGAATATTCCTTTTTAGATTTCACAATTTTTATGCTTTCAGAGACTAAATCTGGCTTATGCCTAACAAATCAAATACAAGAAGTTTTCCTAGAGAATCAAAGACAAATTCCTGAATATTAAGTACTACTATCGGAACCCTCCTTTTTATTTGGTTAGCTTCATTACACCGCTTTTATATTTAGTAAAATCTTAAGATTGTTTTAAAGAAATCATAATTTTTATTACATAACACATCTAACCTGCAATTTTGATATTCATTACCTTTTAGGCATTAAAAAAAAAAAATTGACCTTTTTCTGTTAATTCACTACCACTAGTGGAATGTGTTTACGTTAGGTTAGGTTTTCTAACTCTATACTAAACTGTATAGGACTAACCTAACCAAAGTTTAATTCACTACCAATTCTATTGCTAATAATCTATTGCTCTTAAACTAGTGGTAGTGAATTAACCGGAAAGGTCCAAAAATTCTATTTACTGCTATGTTTAGGACTCCAAAGGGTTGGTTTAGTTCCTGGAGCTTTCCAGGATATTTCATGGTTATTTAAAACCCCTGTGGGATTCCTTATTTTCCCGGACTTCCTGGAGAGTAGACACCATTGGTAATGTGGTATGTGTTAGCGCAGACAATCTGCGGGAGTAACTAAATAAAAGTTTGAATCTTTCTGGGTGGATTTGTGTAAGTATGCTATCTGATACCTCTGTGAGCAGTACGTTCTGCTGCTTGAGCCGAGTGAGGTGTGTAGGCAGGGGAGGGTGAGCCACAGCCAGGTTCATATGTAAAGGCAGACCTCCACTCTCAGTCAACACAGCCAAGTGTCTGTTAACCTCCAACACTCGAGCTCTCTGTAGCTCCAACCTCTCATGATGTGCTTCACTCCAGTGATCCTGTATATGACAACATGAGATAAATGTTTAGTAAACCAACATACTCCCGTTGCAGCCAGGCGAGCTAGTTTTTATTATAGACCAACGTCATTTTCCTTACTTCATTCACAAATAGTCCAGCAATTTCTCATCTCTATGGGACGATTGGTCTCAACATGATATGAATGAAGGAAATAATACATTTATTCCACATAGTATAGGCTACAGCACGAATAAGTGCAATATATACTTTTAAATACATGCTACATTAAAAAATTGCCCCACCGCAGCAAACCTGCAGATTAAGCGAATTTCCCTTTGCCTGATTGGATTTACTCAAAAATATCTCCTTAAGATGTTTGCTACCGCAATAGTACTACATTTTTCATTCATATGGACCAGCGGCGCACTTATGCAACGGCCGGTTTCTACCCATAGTCCCATAGATGCAACAGCTGGTCACATAAGAACAATCCAAAATTTATCTTAGTACTGTTTGTTTATACATTTTCACCAGAAACACATGGGAGTTGGTAGTTACCATGCTGTTGGGCATGCGGCCAAGATACTTCATCTTGTCATTGACGACGGCCACCTGCTTGAGGTACCAGTCTCTTGCCTTCTCCACAGCGGCAAGTCCCATCATCAGGATCTCCTTCTCTTGCTCTATAGCCTTCATACGCTTCAGCTGCACAACAACCACAAACAATATTACCATCCTCGATTTCTCTTCAAAGTAATCAAAGGTCAAATATAATGCGTAATCAAGCTACAAACAGCTGAGTAGCTGAGGGTTAAATTGGCAATCACAAGGTCGCCAGTTCAATCTAGAGAAAAGTTAGAAACTTTTGCTGGTTTAAAACCCATTCACAACTCAACAAGAGATGGATATTTTGAATTTAACAATTGTTAAAAAGAAAAAAAAACTGTAAAATGATGGAAAATGTCGGTTTTGGTTAATCAGATGCTGCACAATAGTTTTCCCACTATTGCAAGACTTATTGCAATGTCTTTGTGATCGAGAACGTACAAGATCATGTTGCGATTGCAGGTGACGATGATGTCTAAAAGACCACGGTAGATATTCATGCTTTTGCTATGATCGCGGAAGAGGACGATGATGTCCACATGACTGTGGGAGATATTTGGAATTTTGACATGATGGTGGAAAATGACTACAAGACCATGAGAGATTTTCTGGATAATTTTGCTGAAATCACCAGATAAGATAATGATGACATCGCGATCACAGGGGATACCCAAAAGTTTGCCGAGATCACTGATTATGTTGATTATTCGTATTCATTATGACATTATGTATGCTAAATGCACATTTGTATGTATACCAAAACTTAAAACTTGTTTTATTGGCAACCATACAAGAAAATGTTAATTATTTAAAAAAAACTTCTTTATCAGCATCGTATGTGTTATGAAATTACCTGAAAGCACAAAATATATGTCAAATAACACTTGTAATAATATATTTACCGGTACACTTACTTTTTACTCACAAGCCAGTAAATACATATAAAAGATGGCAAGTGGTGATCGATTTCAATTGGACACTCGCGATCACCTATTGGGTCTGATTATGATTGGAGTGTCCAATCAAAATCGATCACCACTTACCATGATTTATATGTATTTACTGGCTTGTGAGTAAACAGTATGAGTGTAAATATATTATTACAAGTGTTATTTGACGTATTTTTTGTGCTTTCAGGTAATTATTAATAGTCATGATGAGTGTATGGGATTAAACAGTGACAATATATTTCCATTAACATTGCAATAAAATAAACCTACTATCACCAACGATAAACCTTGCACAAAGAAAATTATGATTAAAGTGGCTTAGTCTAAAATATAAGATGGTCCCAATCTTATCTATTTATAATAACCAAAAACTAATCAAACAAAACTGAACTGAAACCCAACCAATAAAATTTGCAACCGAAACATCACAACTACAGTAGAACCTCGATAACAAGACTCTCATAGGGATTATTAAATAAGACTTGTTATCAATATTGACTTCTTATTGAGGTTTGCACTGTTTGCAGTAACATGTCTTTAGGGATAAAATAATTTCAAGGGGATTTGAAAATTCCACTTGTTATCAAGGGTGGCTTGTTATCGAGGGTCTTCTTATCAAGGTTCCACTGAATAATTAATTTTTTTAAATCCAGCCTAACATTAGCAAACACTGCACTTAACATTTTGCATCAATCTGTGACGCAAAATTCTAGGGGGGGAATAAACTAGTATTCACCAAGTCAGGCTAGGCCTACCCCTAGAACCGGCCACACTCAAATTTCTTCCCCGGAGTGCTCAGAAGGAGCCGAGAAAAATCCAGGGGTCGATACGAAGGTGTCACGGCTTTGACTGATCAATTTATTTAAAATTTAATCGAAGGCTCAGAGCTCTAGAAGTGCTCAGGAAATCCTGCAGACGCTCAGTAGGAGCTATTTCATCCTCACCTTCGCTAACGTGTTTTGGAGAATTTTGCCTAACTTTTAAAATGACTCTGTAGGGCCGACGAGTATTCAATCTTAAGCCAATGTGATATAAATACTCGTATTAAACTGTAAACTATCTGGCTAAAGACGGTGGTGGATAATAAAATCGAATCTAATGTAAAAAGCAATTCCTACAGAGTCGTCGGGGCCTAATTAATATAATTGGACGGATAATTTAACGTGAGTGGTTTAAAATAAATTTAATACTAATTTTTGTAGCTGATTATTCAACTCAGCCTGCTCCCAAGACTCGATTCTTTCACCCGCCAAAGACGGGGTTTAGAACTCAGACGACGAGTCTCGGGGTATTAAAACGTCGAATTAACTGGAGTAACTTAAGTAATAATTTAATCGTGAAACGAACCGAATTAACGTAATTTAATAGCCAATTGGTTTAAAAGAGCCGAAAAATATCCACCGCTAGTCACTGGCAGGCAGGAACTGGCGGGTTTTGTACGAGTCGGCAAGAACTAAGTTAATAAAATTTAGAAAATTATAATCGAACGTAAACGGATAAAATAAATGGCAGACGAGTATGCGTATGTTGGAAAAAGAATATTTAAAAGAAAGTAGGAAAGTCTGAAAACGTAGCTAACCTGAATCGATATCGTATGACGAAGTTAGTTTCGTTGTGCGAAGAGGCTTCTCGTTAACGAGTCGACGGTCGAACAGCGAATAATTCTTGTCCGGCTCAAATTCCGATTTTCTCGGCCGCGGCTCAAGCGCTGCGGTGGCGATTTCGGAAACTAGCCAACAGCTGATCGGGGATTCGCCTGTTGAGCCGGTCTAGTTGTCGTCTGTCGTTGGTCAACAAACACCATTTTGAGGTTAAGTGATGTTGTAATCGGCGTTAAATATTCGTAAAATCGGTCGTTTTAACTTTATTATGTGAAACGGAGTGCTATTATGAATAAATATGTAGTTGTGGGTGTGTTCGTGTACTTCACTGTTATCAAAAGTAGGCCTACGTTCTTTGGCCCATAGCCCAAGCTAGGGCCAACACATAGGCCTAGGATTAGGATGTTGTGGATAAAAATCGGGTAAGTAATGGTGTTTGTTGACTAGCAATACGTTTTTACCCCCCTTAAAATTTGGTACCTCACACCAACTTCACAAAAAAAGAGAAAAAAAAAGATTTCTAACGTGAGGGGGATGGTCCAAAGGGTCTCGAAAAAGGGCAGCTGAAGAAACGGCGTCGTGAAGAAGAGGTCGTGTACGAGAGGGAAAAGTAAATGAAAAAATAAAATCTTCTTGAAAACAAAATAAAAAGGACTTCTTGAACGAAAATAAAAACCAACTGGTATAAAAACACCTCTCGTAAAATCGAAAAACGAATAAAAGAACGATAAAACTAAAGAACTTCTGAATCATCCGTAGGGGTCGGCCCTCAACGTTGGTGGTAGGGCTTCAGGTCCTTCACGTGAACCACGTGTGACACCCCCGTGCGCACGTCTCTAACCGTGTACAGGTTGGCCCCACGCCGCTCCTCAACCTCGCAGGGTCCGTCGAACTTGGGGGCGAGCTTCCCGACCACGGCGTCGGCCGCGGAAGACAGCGTGTGAATCCGCCGCAGCACGCGATCGCCGTTGCGGTACCTCACCTCCCGCCGGCGGAGGTTGTAGTACCTTGCCTGCTGCTCGTAGGCGGTCTTGAGGTTGGCGTGGACCTTCTCGTAGATGCGTCCGAATTCTTGCGTTCGTCTGTCGTGGACTTCGGCGAGCGTTGGCTGTCCGTCAACGTCGGGTGTCGCCTCCAACGTTTTCCCTCGGACAGCTTTCGGGACTCTGAGTTCGCGGCCTAACGTTAGCATCGCCGGCGTGTAACCCGTCGAATCGTGGACGGCGGTGTTTATGGCGAACTGGAGTTCGGCGATATGGGCGTCCCATGACCTATGATTTTCTTTCACAAACTGAGAAATCATGGTCTTCACAACGCGGTTGACTCGTTCCACCGGGTTCGATTGCGGACTGTAGGGAGCTGTGTTTGTGAAAGCTATGTCCCAATCCGTCGCCAGGTCTCTAAAGAGGTTCGAAACGAACTGAGTCCCGTTGTCGGTGATTATGGACTCAGGTGCTCCGTATCGAAGGAGCATCTCCTTAGTTTTACTGACAACGTTCTTGGCCGTTGCCGACCCGATAGGACATAGCTCAACCCACTTGCTGTACGTGTCCTGGATCACCAGCAGGAAGCGGTGGCCCTTGCCAGACCTGGGTAGCGGACCCACTAGGTCGGCGGACACCGTGTACCACGGACCTTTTGGAGCCCGGAAGTACATCTTCCCTGCCGGTTTCGTCTGCGCCACCTTGTACTTTTGGCATGCATCACAGGATCTCACGTAGGCTTTCGTCTCCCGACGCCATCCAGGCCAAAAATATTCGGGCCCTACACGGCAAAGTGTTTTCTTGACACCAAGGTGTCCTGCCGTAGCATCATCGTGGTTCTGTCGTAGTACCGCCTCTACTTGCCCTGGAGGAACGCACATTCTCCAGGACAGCCTACCACCACTCCCATGGCGTTGGGAGGTTCGGTAAAGGCGGTTCTCCACGATTTGATATCGCGGATAGCGTCGTGGGTTGGCGGTCACAGCTGCGTACAACCGGTCGTACCAATCAGTCGGAGGGACGTCGTTGGCTTCGTTGGGGCGTTCGTCGGGTTGCATCGCGTCACTCGGTTGGTTTTCCGGTCTCGTCGATTCCCTGCGTCTGGTCGTGCGTCGCTCGCGAGGCGCGTCTGTCACCTCCGATGTGAGGTGACTCACCGCGACCAGGCCCGATTGGCCCTCGTTGGTCACGGGTTGCCTCGACAAAGCGTCAGCGACGCGGTTCAGGGTGCCCTTCCGGTACTTGATCTCGAAGGTGTACTGCTGAAGTTCCATCACCCACCGCGCTAGACGTCCGCTAGGCTCGTGTAGCCTCATTAGCCATTTCAGCGCGACGTGGTCGGTTATGGCGACGAACTTGTAAACCTCGAGGTACGGCTTGAATTTTCGGGTCGCCCAAACCAACGCAAGACACTCTAACTCCGTCGTTGTATAGTTCTTCTCTTGGTCCGTAAGCAGTCGGCTAGCGTAAGCGATTACGACTTCGCCGGATTCTTGGTTCTGCGTGAGAGCGGCTCCAAGACCGATGGTCGACGCGTCGGTCTGGAGGACAAACGGGACCGAGAAGTCGGGACAGGCCAGGACAGGAGCAGAGGTGAGGCGTCGTTTTAGTTCTTCGAACGAGTCCTCCTGTTCAGGGCCCCACAGCCACCGAGCGTTCTTCTTCAACAGTTGTCGCATCGGGGCGGTTACTTGGGCAAACCTGTCCACGAAACGACGGTACCAGGACGCGAGACCGAGAAAGCTTCGAAGGGTTTTGCCGTTCGTAGGTCGTGGGAACTCGTCGATAGCACGGACCTTCTCTGGGTCGGTCGATATCCCCTCGTTGTTGACGACGTGTCCGAGATATCTGAGCTCCTTTTTGCAGAAGTTACACTTCTCTGGGTTTAAACGTAGGCCAGCCTTTCTAAGGCGTTCGAAGACCACCCGGAGGATCTGCAAGTGCTCAGTAAACGTGGCGGACACCACAACGAGGTCGTCGAGGTAGGCGAACACCTTCGGCTCAAGCTCCGGACCGATGACCTTGTCCAGGAGGCGTTGAAAGGTCGCTCCGGCGGAATGGAGTCCGAAGGGCATTACCGTAAACTGGAATAGGCCTAACCCGGGTACGGTGAACGCGGTGATCGGTCGGCTTTCCTTCGCTAACGGCACCTGCCAATAGCCTTGTTTTAAGTCCAGTGTGCTGATGTACCTCGCCGGCCGTAGTTTCTCCAGAATCGCGTTGATTCTGGGCAGCGGATACGCGTCGGGGACAGAGCACTCGTTGACTTTACGCATATCGATGCAAAACCGAAACTTTCCGTTGCTCTTCCTCGTCAGCACGACTGGCGAACTCCAAGGGCTATCCGATGGTTCGATAACACCATCGCGGAGCATCGTCGCCACCTCTTCGTCGATGATAGCTTGCATCGCGGGATTCCTGGGATAATACCGTTGCTTAACGGGAGCGGCGTTTTCTTTGAGCCGTATCGTGTGCTCAGCCAACGCCGTCTTCCCCGAAACGTCGTCAAACAGTGGTAGTTCGCGTTCCAGGAATTCTGTGAGTCTCGCGTCTTCTTCGGAGGTCAAATTTTCGAGGGCGTTTACTGGATAGGACGGGGGAACGTCGTCGTTGCGGAGGTTTCGTACAGCGGTGTGTACACTGACAAGAGCGAGGTCAGTAATACACCGAATGCCGAGTACCACCTCCACACTCAGGTTCGGGACATGTAGGGCATCCCACGAATACGTCTGGCCCGCGATTTCACCATCCACTCTGTATCGATCCGAGACACGGCAACTCGCTCCGTTGGCCATACGTAGGTTGACGTCAGCCTGGTCGGGTACGCTGCCGCACGCCCGAAGGTGACGTACGGCGCGATCTCCAATCAGACTGACCGACGAGCCGGTATCGACGAGGGCGCTGAACGTCACACCTGAGATGACCACGTCGACGAAGGGTCGGTCATCTCTGGGGGCGCGTTCGCGGCTGACGGTTCCAGTGAATTCCGTTATGAAGCCGAGCCAGCGATTCCACTCCTCGGAGGTCGTACGGCGTTTCGTTCTACGGGGCTCAGGCGACCTCCCGCAGACTGAACCCGATGGCCGTTTCCCGAGACGCAGTTGCACCGACGCGTGGAGATACCTACCCTCTTGCAGTGGTAGCAACG
Organism: Macrosteles quadrilineatus; assembly: GCF_028750875.1. NCBI lineage: Eukaryota > Metazoa > Arthropoda > Insecta > Hemiptera > Cicadellidae > Macrosteles > Macrosteles quadrilineatus. The sequence goes on along the minus strand of NW_026542598.1, from coordinate 56,264,667 downwards.
CAGGACCTTGGGCTTCGGACACTCGCGAAACATATGTCCGGTTTCGTCGCAGTTCCAGCACACGAATTGCCGTGAGTTTGCCGATCGTTGGTCCGGCGATACTGGGTGATCTGGTCTTCGTGGAGTCGGGCGTCCGCCTCCGCCTATAATCGTCTCGTGGCGAAGGGTCACGGGAGTTGGACCGAGCAAACGTAGTTCTCTTGCGGCCGTCCTCCAAGGGTTTACCAGGTCGAGACCTGGCCGTCACCTCGGATTCCTCGGCATGGTCGTCCGACAAGCGATCAATTGCCGCGCTGTTGTAGACCCGGTCGACTTTCCGATCGCGAACGTAGGCGGTCTCCGGAATCAGTGACAGCGAAGGTGGTGGTGGCGGACGGAAGGTCTGCCGGCTGCGAACGTATGCCTCGTAGCCCTCAGCTCTCTCCAGCAACTCCTCCAGAGTACAAAAATCGGCACGACGTATAGTTAATTTGTACTCCGGGCGCATGTTGCGGTAGATGAGGTCAAGTTTGCCTTGCTCCGAGAACGTACCGCTCCTCCGAATCAGCGTTGAGAGCGCGACGACGTAGTCCCGAATGGATTCGCGCTCGCCTTGTGTCCGTCGCCTTACCTCGTCGTCTAGGTCCTGATGGTACAACGGAGGTAGAAATTGATCCTCGAACTGGCGTTTAAAATCTCCGTACGAGCGCCAACTACCGCGGCAGTTACGGTGCCAAAGCAAAGCCAGGCCGTGAAGAAGTTCCGGCAGCGCCTTCGTCACTTCGTTGAGGTCGATCGAGTAGGCTTCCGCCAACTCCTCCAGACGTTCTAGAAACGATACCGGGTCCTTCTTGCCGTCAAACCGCAGATTCCACTTGCGAACCCGATTGCACAACGACGGCGTGTCGTCTCCCACTCTCGTCCCACCACACGGGTTAGGGTTGTCTGGACGTGAGGTTGAGAAGCCGGGTTGGAATCGTGACGTCCACGGGTCCTGGTTGGGCTGTGACCAGTGGTTTGTCCGGTCGCCGAAATCGTAACGAGACGTCTGGGTTTGCGACTGGAAGGCGTACGGTCGAGGCAGGGTCGTTTCGTAGGTCGTCGGGTAAGCTGTTGGCCGTTCGTTGGGTCTATCAAACGTAGTACGATAGTCGTGTTCCGCCAGTGGTCCGAAAAGTGTGTGACGTGACGCAATATCTTGACCAGGTGACGGGGCGTTAGCCGGCAGCTTCACCAACGTCGCGAGAGTTCGTCGAACGGACTCAGAATCGGCGTTTGGTGGGAGTCCCAGCATTTCTCGAACGCTGGCCATCTCCTGTTGCGTTGAAGGAGGTGCCAGCCACTGTGGTCGAAATTGTGTATCGTAGGCTGTAGAGGCAGTAGGCCCCGATACCGCGATCGCCGTCGGGTTCATCGGTTGACCGATGCTTCCCAACGGGTTCTTCCAATAATCGCAAAAACGTTTGCGGAGCTCGGCGACGCTACCCTCAGTATCTAGCTGATATTTTGTCATCTCAGCAATCAGGTGCTGTTTGCTCAGAGTATGAATCCAGCCGACGCGTGGGTCGTCCAACGGCGATTTCGGGATGCTCTCCATCGTCGAAGGTATTTGGGAGATCGTCGTCGTGGTCGTGGTCGTCGTTGACGTTTGAATTCCCACCGTGGATATCGTCACGTGGCCGATCGGTAGCGTATCGGGTCGGGCAATGGTCGTCGGGGTACTCGAAGTCGTTGATTTTGTTTCTCCAGTCATTTCGTCTAAATTTCAAAGTCCAAAACCGTGTTTTCAAGTCCAAATGTTCGGGCGCCAGAGATGGGACGCAAAATTCTAGGGGGGGAATAAACTAGTATTCACCAAGTCAGGCTAGGCCTACCCCTAGAACCGGCCACACTCAAATTTCTTCCCCGGAGTGCTCAGAAGGAGCCGAGAAAAATCCAGGGGTCGATACGAAGGTGTCACGGCTTTGACTGATCAATTTATTTAAAATTTAATCGAAGGCTCAGAGCTCTAGAAGCGCTCAGGAAATCCTGCAGACGCTCAGTAGGAGCTATTTCATCCTCACCTTCGCTAACGTGTTTTGGAGAATTTTGCCTAACTTTTAGAATGACTCTGTAGGGCCGACGAGTATTCAATCTTAAGCCAATGTGATATAAATACTCGTATTAAACTGTAAACTATCTGGCTAAAGACGGTGGTGGATAATAAAATCGAATCTAATGTAAAAAGCAATTCCTACAGAGTCGTCGGGGCCTAATTAATATAATTGGACGGATAATTTAACGTGAGTGGTTTAAAATAAATTTAATACTAATTTTTGTAGCTGATTATTCAACTCAGCCTGCTCCCAAGACTCGATTCTTTCACCCGCCAAAGACGGGGTTTAGAACTCAGACGACGAGTCTCGGGGTATTAAAACGTCGAATTAACTGGAGTAACTTAAGTAATAATTTAATCGTGAAACGAACCGAATTAACGTAATTTAATAGCCAATTGGTTTAAAAGAGCCGAAAAATATCCACCGCTAGTCACTGGCAGGCAGGAACTGGCGGGTTTTGTACGAGTCGGCAAGAACTAAGTTAATAAAATTTAGAAAATTATAATCGAACGTAAACGGATAAAATAAATGGCAGACGAGTATGCGTATGTTGGAAAAAGAATATTTAAAAGAAAGTAGGAAAGTCTGAAAACGTAGCTAACCTGAATCGATATCGTATGACGAAGTTACGTTGTGCGAAGAGGCTTCTCGTTAACGAGTCGACGGTCGAACAGCGAATAATTCTTGTCCGGCTCAAATCCCGATTTTCTCGGCCGCGGCTCAAGCGCTGCGGTGGCGATTTCGGAAACTAGCCAACAGCTGATCGGGGATTCGCCTGTTGAGCCGGTCTAGTTGTCGTCTGTCGTTGGTCAACAAACACCATTTTGAGGTTAAGTGATGTTGTAATCGGCGTTAAATATTCGTAAAATCGGTCGTTTTAACTTTATTATGTGAAACGGAGTGCTATTATGAATAAATATGTAGTTGTGGGTGTGTTCGTGTACTTCACTGTTATCAAAAGTAGGCCTACGTTCTTTGGCCCATAGCCCAAGCTAGGGCCAACACATAGGCCTAGGATTAGGATGTTGTGGATAAAAATCGGGTAAGTAATGGTGTTTGTTGACTAGCAATACGTTTTTAACCCCCTTAAAATTTGGTACCTCACAAATCAACATGAGGGATCAATTAATTACTAATTAGGCTGAAAGACTAACAATCAACTCAAATTGAAAATATTCGAAATTGTCATTAAACTAAATGTAGCATTAGTTTAAAACATTTGAACTTTTGCAGTCTTTTTAGATTCTTTGGTAATTTAAATTTTCACAACCCTGGTGTAGACCCAGTGAAATTCAATTCGTATCACTATTAAATGCAGAAGACTGCAATTGTGTCACTATTAGGTCCAGTAACCCACCATGTTGTAGTCGATGCCGTTTTGCAAGGTGTGTCTGCGAGGCTCCCGTCGTCTGTTGCTCGTCTTTTTGTGCGGTTGAGGCTGAGGTTCTGCTACGGCTGGCAACAAAGACAAATTTTTAGATATAAATGTTTGCTGTACTGGTGGGGTCTCAAACATGCTAACAATAATCAAACAAGTGGACCATTATTTCTTATTTATGTAAATAATCTTTGTGAAGGTGTATTCAATGGCAGACTAGTTGCGTTTGCTGACGATACTGCACTGTTTTACAGCAGTTCAAATCTAGAACAGCTTAGACTAGAAATGCGAGCTGATATAAAGATGCTAAGAGTGTGGTTCACAAAACACTTTATGGTCATGAGTCCTAAAACAAAGTATATAATATTCAATTTGTCTCGTAACCTTAGCTTTGCTGAGCCATTAAAATATCATTCGTTAAATTGTAAAATGGATATACAGTGCCAATGTGCGGACATTGAACAGGTAAATTCAATTAAATATCTAGGCTTAAATGTTGACTCGAAGATATCTTGGAAAATACATATTGAGGCAGTTAGACAAAAATTACTGAAATACATCCGGATATTTTATATGTTGAGGCCAATCTGTAGGAAAAATGTTTTGAAATCTATATATTATGCTCTGATAAGTTCGAAAATCGAGTATGGGATTGAGGTGTGGGGAGGAGCATATTACTCAAACCTTAAACCAATAATAACCATACAGAAGTATTTTGTCCGCATAATATCAAACAAAACAAAATTCGAACACTCTGAACAATTGTTTAAAGATTTACAAATTCTTACATTTAAAAATTTGTATATTTTTAAAGTTTTAAAAGCTTTCTTTGATAAAAGTGGGGAAGACCGGCACAATATAGGATCTCGGGCGTTGACCCTTCGAAGATGTTTCAATGTGTCAGTCCCTAAACCAAATTCAACAGCTTTTAAAAACTTTTATCTTTATCTTGCTCCAACTTTCTTTAATTACTTGCCAATTGATATAAAATCGTGTTTCAACAAAAGACGATTTTGTTATCTCACAAAAATGTTTCTATCCTCCAACGATTCTAATGCATATTATCGAAATTGTTGCCAAGTTTATCTATGACGTGTATCCATTTCCCAATTTATCATATTATTTTATTTCTATATTTTAATGATCAACATATTACTTCTAAACCACATAGTTTTTATACTCTAAATGCATCTAGTTAAACTCTCCCTTGTTATTTGTACAGTTTTTTCATATTTATCAGGTCTAAGGTATTTAGTCCTATTTTAACAATGAAGCTTAGTAATGTTATTTTTTTAGAATTGCTTTAGAGTGTAACATTTATTGGTGTCGGTGATCCCATCTTTTGAGCTGTTTTATATGTGTTTTTTCGTAATAGAACATCCCAAACAGGTCTTTGACCTAGGGATGAATTGTTTCATAGCTATAAATAAGTGTGTGAGTTAGTTAATCTAAGTTATTCTTAAGTACTCTGTGTAAAAGATTGTAAAAAAATATGAAACAATAAAGATTTTCTGATTTCTGATTTCTGAAGTACTTTAATACTTTCTTATAAATTGGGAACCATAAGAACGTAGATTTTTTAAGCCAAGTATTAATGGAGATGAGGTTAGGATGAGTGGCGCGATCTTGTAATCTTGTTAGTGACTAAGGTCGACATGTTCCTTAGACACAGCTGTTAATATTAATAGCCCATACAGCCAATGCCAACTTAGGGACCTACAGTTTATAGTGGAATCTGAACCACATTTTGCTTTGAAATTAACGAATTGGTCTAATTATCAGGATAGTACTGCGGATCGTCGTAGTACTCACTAGTGCAGACGTTAATCCACACCAGGGAGTATCGCATCCACAATGCATGCCTATAAATGTCCACAATTCCTCCTAGTAGCTGGATTTACAGGACAACACCACCGTCCCAGTCTATATAAGTAGTTATATATAAGTAGGCATCCCATCCATATAAATCACCTGTTGCCAATTATTTATTCAAATAGAATATATTTAGGAGAGTAGGATGTCTACTTCTATTAATTGCCAAAGCTAGAATCTATTGTAAAACTTCACTTTCTGCACCACCCATTGTGTCTCAAGTGCAACCAAAACAGTTCATAGAAACAATAAACTATCAGCCACAACTTAAAGGCAAAATTAAATTAGCTTAGATATTATTGAAGATAGTATTATGTATGTTAGTTGTCCTGTCTTTTCCAGTTGTTTATGCAACAGTAGGCCTGTTACAGGAAAAGTTTTATTTACACTAAAGGACTAGAGGGATCAGGGTCCTTACAATGCATAATCAATCATAAAAACCCTGTTAGAAATGCAAAAAATTTCAGGTTAAGTGTAAGAAATGGCCATTACGTTTGTAACTTTTCTACCTAAGGTAACAAATTTCTCACTTCGTTTAATTTCTTCTTTCAAGTTTATTTAGTTTCAAAACTTGTCATTAACAGTCAGAGAATGACCGAGTCAAACCACTCACCTGCAGGTTTACCATCTCCAACACTGCGTCTGGTGTCACCCATCAGTAGGCCGAGCTGCCAGTTGTGCAGTGCTGAGCGTATCTCTGCCTTGTCCTTGACGGGAGCAGGGAGCGGGGCCAGGCCGGCGCCAGTGCGAGGGGGCTTGGGAGGTCCGTATAGTGGCGCTACTGGCTTGACCCCCCCACCACCACCTCCACCGTCACCAGGCAACTGAGGCATACTTAGCGTCCTCTGTTGAGGCATCGCATTGTTGGGCCGAACCTGTGGAGAGAACTATTGATCACGGTTTCAATATTTATCACTAAACTTAGAGGGGTTTTGGGTCTTGAATTTTTTTTATAATAAGGCCTAGTGGAATTGTATTATATGCCTTAAACTGACAGAACTGATCAAAGACTCAAGCCTATTTGAGTAAAAAGCTTTAGCCAGGTATGATGTATCTCATGACAATGTTGGCTAAGTTTAACTTACACATTCCACTTCTTGCTCCCTTTAAGAGCCTTGCTTTGTGCTCAAGTAGAGCCCGACGTACACTTAAAAAAATCACCTTAAGGTATTAGTGATGGGTCAAACTAAATTTGTTAAATCAAATTTTTTTAAGATGGAAGCATTACAGACCCTTTATCAATCATAATTAACAACCTAAATACCAGAAACTGGTAAAAATCAAAACAAAGAGTGCTCTGAAAAATCAAACAACTAATGATGTGGATTTAAAGATAGGTTGATTGGACCCCCACTACCGGTAGTAGTTAAGTTTAAATAAGGTTTCACTCCACCACCAAGCTATAATCAACAGGACAAGAGGCAGACTTATACAGTCTCACTGTGCTAATCTTACTAGCCATTAAGGATATTGACAGGTATGGTACAAGGTAATAGGTAGAGGTTCACTTAGTATATTTGGTAAGCCTATCATAAGGCCTATTCGACTTCAAACTACATTTAATTATTGGCCGTTTGATAATAACTTCTGGTTACCGTTGCTGTGTTGGAGGAGTTCCACTGCGGCTTGTCAGTGTCCAAGATAGGAGCAGATGGAGGTCTGGCAGGTTGGATTGGCTGTGTGTCGCTGTTCTGTCTGTTTTGTCTGCTCTCCACTTGGTTGCGCAAAAGGCAAATCTTGAGCCCAGCGCAAAATCTCTCGAATGACAGTAGGCCGTTTGGTGGTGTCACCTTCCTTAGACTCTCAATCACTCCTTTTGGCAAACCTTTCGTCCCATCATCCTGCCAGCGTCTTTCGATTTCTAAAAGCGCAGTCATTACTAAATCATTCTTTGAAACATCTACCGTTAAGTACTTTTAGGTGAAACGTGATACACAGTGTTAAGAGACCGAGTGATTATGCTGTTTGGCTACTTCATACAATCTGAGGAGAACACACTGCAAACGCTAAATTTTGCAATGATTGTCAATGGAAGGTTATTGTATGCAGGGAAGACACTTATTGAAAGCGTAAAAACTACCTCATAGGGCAACACAAAATGGTATTACGATACTAATGTTTAGAGTAGGTACTTGTTAAGACCCCTACATATGAGAATAAACCATATGCTTGAATTTAATCTTCAGGTAATCACTTAGGTTTTATATCTAGCTTTAGTTTAATTAATTACAGCTACGGTAATGAAAAAATTTAGTCCACTTTATCAAGTGTAGTAGGTAGGTAACATTAATGTGTAAATAAACTCATTCAAAACAAAACAATTCTTAGCTACAGTACCCTACCTGAAAATTTAACAAAACCAGCTCCTTTGTCATCCATAATGTCAAACAATGTACGAAGAGCCCCAACAAATGGTTTTGGGAGGCCGTCCAATGTGGCCGACTGTGGCAGGGGAGGAGACATAGCTGCCTCTCTTAATGTCTCCTAAAAACATATTATACTCATAGCATAGCAATTAATATAGGACCGGTTCGTAAGTAAACACACATGGCTCATTTAATTAAAAAACAACTTGGATTATTGAGCTGTCAGTAGCTTATACTGCGGATTTTAATTGGTTGGATAAACCTTTTGAAAAAAATCTAGGCTAGCCTACTTAGAAAATCTCATCTGGATTCATTCCCATTTTTGTCATCCGGTAGGGCCTACTCTTAATGTTTCTTAACCCTCCGAGGGTCACGCGTCAAAAAATAGACGCACAACACACTTTGTGTAGGGTCACGCGTCTAGTTTAAGACGCACAAACATCGTTTACGGCGAAGGCTCTATGACTGACTGAATCGGATTGAACTGGATCGAGTTAGGTATCGTTCTTTTCATTAGATTCTAAGCTTTCTAAAGGTCTGTCTCTAAGCGCTGTTTGTTCTCTGAGCCGATCGTAATTGTTAGCAGACAGCTGACGTGCATATTAGTAAACAGGTTACTTAACCTCGGACCGATGACTGATGTGTTTTATTATGTTTATCATTGTTTTAGTGTTAAAAATCAAAAGTAGTGATATACGTGGTGCATTATAAGAAGATTTAAGTGGTTTTGAAGTGCTGGTTGATGATCCTGAAGAAGTAGGTAGTGATATTGATGTAAATTATCAGCCAGATTCCTAGCTATGGTTAGGCTATGCATTCTTAGCTAAACGCTATGTACTGAAATCCGTTTTTCGCTCATAACTTATTTATTTGATAACTTACCTCGCTATATGATTATATATTTGTAATCCTCATTAAATTTAGAACAAAGTGGCTATTTTCAAATATTTATAGGCCTATAATTTATACAATTTCATTGAGCGTGAACTTATTTTTTTTTTTAAATTTTCGAAATTATATTTTTTTTACCTAAAAATTTTTTTTTGAAAAAATGTTCCTTATGTTTTATATATAATATTGAAGCCCATGATTTTCCAAAAAAAAGGTATATAGAAAATTAGAATTAACATTGTTTTAAGCTTCTCAGATCCGTTTTAATAAAACCTTGCAAAGGGGCCAAAACTAGGTGGACATTAAGGCCTAAACTATGGACCTTTGGAGGGTTAAAAACACTTTGTTGAAGAAAATTCTAAATAATTTAGCAACACACACTTGGGTGCTTATTTTAAGCCAAATGAATGCAAAGTGCCTGTTTAGCTTTGATGATCTGTCCAGATGTGTTACTGCTTAGGATCAGCGCTAAAGCCTAACTAACTTCAAAGTCAGAATAACTTATATAAAACCTTGAGTATCAAGGAAAGCTGGGCCTAATTTGGTACCGTACTTGTTTGACTTAAACACGTTCATACTTTATTCCATTATCTAAGTAGGCTACAGAGTAGGCTAAGAGCACACAAAAACTCACTGACCTATTGAATAGGCTACTGTATGTCCATGGAAGAAGCTAAGACCTTGCAAGAATAAGATGTTTGAAGGGTGCATGAGCTTTCAATCTTATATGTTTATTTAAATAAAGTAAGTTATTAACCGAATTTTAAATCAATTTCCTATATTTTCAGGACTAACTTTAAAATAAACATTTAAAATTGACAAGCAGTAGGCCTAGCTTAAATTGGAATCCAATCAAAGTTTAAGAAACTGTGTCAAAAAATATAGGCCAAATTTGTACATATATTGTCAGGTTGAATTTATGTAAGTTAATTATTTATCACATAATTACCTTGGACATAAATGACCCCTTTCACTTATGACATAATAAGTTTGGAATTTACTTTGACCAGGTTGGCCAAGTACCTCACATCACATAGCACAATACACACACACAACATACAAGAAAGAAAAGAACACAAGAATCAAAAACAACCACAGCACAGCAGCAGAACAGGTTTTGAACGGACGAAGAAACGAAAGACTGAAAGAGAACAATGAGTATCAAAGGCCAGAGAATGATGAATCATATGAGATAGACATTTTATCTCAACGACCTTTAAAAGAGGTATGCTGTTACTATATACAGTTATTTGATTTGATTTTATTTCCTCTGTGATGCAGTTTTCCTGCAGCGTATCCATCTAAACCTTTCTGATTTATGATCTCCGGTGTATAGTGCATTAGTATCCAAACATTAAATACAAAAACATGCAAAAAAGCATGTTGTCTCTATTTTCAAGCAACTTCAATCGGAAAACTTCTTCACATGTTCAAATTAAATTTCGAGAATGTTAAGGACTATATCAAAATCGCTATAGGCCTACAGTATTTTAGCTGAGCGAGATCGATCGACCTACGACTTTGAAGGGATCGGGAAGAGAAGGTCCAGGTGGGGGGTTGGTCACGAACTCGGCCGCCTTTAACTCCAGGCCGCGGCCCGGTAGAATTGGCAACGTTGCAAGTAGTGTTGTCTAGCGCCAGATGTCCCATAAGATAACATGGCAGACAGGTGACACCACTCATTAATTCACGTATTATTATTCATTTAAGTTTAAATTTATGAAATTTATTAAAATATTGAAAATAAAACATATAGAATTGAAAACCAAAACAGTATTTAAATTGCAAATCTATTTTTGTACATTTTAATTGGATTCAATATTCCAGTAACCAAGCTTTTATATTATTTTTTACACAAATACCATTAGCTGCCTCCAAAACGAAACAGCTGTTACAACCACGGCCGCCTTTAACTCAAGGTCGCGGCCTTCGAAGTGGCAACGTCGCAAGTAGGATTGTAACAGCTGTTTTGTTTGGTAGCAGCTAATGGTATTTGTTTATTTACAAAAGCTTGGTTACTGGACTATGACAATATTGTCTCCGCTATAAATTGTCAGATATAGATTTTCAATTCATATTGTTTTGGTTTTCAATTCTGTATGTTTTATTTACAATATTTTAACAAATTTATGTTCATAAATTTAAATTCAAATCAATAAAATGAGAATTAATCAGCTGATGTCACCTGTCTGCCATGTTATCTTATGGGACGTCTGACACTAAACAACCCTACTTGCGACGTTGCCAATTCTACCAGGCTGCGGCCTGGAGTTAATGGTGGCCGTGATACAACCCTACTTGCGATGTTGCCACTTCGAAGGCCGAGACCAGGAGTTTAAGGCGGCCGTGGTTTTGGAAGTCTTCCGCTGAGAAAAAATAGCAAATTGATATAATTATTTAGGCCATTACAATTTTACTTGTTCAAACATCTTCCTTATTTCTATTATATAGACATGGTCTAATTTCTTCCGACAGAAGCAATGAGATATTTTTACTAATTTGATTTGCCATACTTGGAATTAAATGTTAGTGTTAGTGGGAACTTTGAAGTTACAGTATTTCGGTATTTTTTCATTCGAAACAATTTTATTGCTTTCAAGAGCCGTTTCGAAATACTGCTTAATTTATAGCGTACCCTGTAAATGAATACGTAGGTACCAAACCAGTGGCGGAACAGATTTTCACAGGCCCCCCTGCAAACTTATTTTTGGGCCCCACTCATGAGTTATTTTTAGACCACCGATACAACATAATCAAACGCCCTCCCCCCAAGAGTTATTTTTCGATAAACTTGACTTTACGTTCGATAAACTTTTTATTGACGTTATAAAAAGCTAAATTTGTTACCTTAGTTCCTTATCACTGAATAGGCCTTACAAAATTTAACGACGACAACATATTATTAATAACATTAATGTTATTACTTGTCAATACTATTAGTAAATGATTGATAATACATTTCAATAAGAATGAACTCCAATTTTTTTCGGCCCCACTCTTCACGCGGGCCTCTCTTCTCGCCGGTTTCCGCTAGCCGTTTCGCGGGTCCCTCTGGATTCCGTCTCCCGAGCGCCGAGTCTCCCGAGCGCCGCGTCTCTCCAGCGCCGAACGGGTTACCTGACATAATCTGACAGTTTTGACAGTCGAATTGGAATTCACAAAAGCAACGGACCACAGTAAAGTCGTGTGTCCAATTGAGCATTGTAGTAGGTGGGTAGGCCTAGATCAGCAGTCAATATTTAATTTATATTACTAGAATGATTTGGTTCAACTACAGACAATAGACCATTATTTTTTGTATTTGGGTATACTTTATCTATGGTTTAACATTACAAATCAAGTCCAGTAATATAAAAAGTGGCCTTCTGGCTTTTTTTATTTAATCACTTTTACATAAACAAAATTATGAACAACTAATGTTGAAAAATGAATACACACTTTACTACAGATCAAATCACTTAGACTGACATGTGAAAGAGGCGAGGACCTAATAAATTTGTCGTTGATAAAATATGAAAATAGAAACAAAATACCCGAACCAATAATTTGAATAAACTATGCAATAGGCCTAATTTGATTTTTTAATCCAAATTCCAATTGCATTTTTTTAATCTTCCTATTTTATAAGTGAAAAATTAGTTAGGTCCTCTCTAGGTCACCTCTCTCACTAGTATTTTAATGTTACTAGATCTGTGCCAAAAAAACTAACTCACTATTTATTATAATACCTTTAGCATGAACTTAAAACATTGAAATCCTTTTAAAGCAAAACTACAACCCGTTATAATTTGGTAACCATATTGCACATGCAATTATTGCATGCTAAGTTTAGAGCTGGCATTGTTATAAATTTTTTTTTAAATCATATATTTCCAAGAACCTTTAATTAAACTAAACTCTGCATATCAGATGAAAAGTAAAAATCTGTTTGCCTTCTACATTTTATAGACTCATATTTATTTGTATGATGGCATTGGTCATTACAGTAATATAGTCAATGATGAACTTGGAAATTAAAACACTGCCACAATTCAATTAAGCTCGATGCTAAATGAGAATAATAATACTAGGCTGGAAACTAAATAATAAATTCAGTTTCTTTAAATGTTTGTGTTTTCTCCGTTATATTGATCTCATGAGAACTTTACTACATTACACTATTATCAAATTTACTGCGATCCGCACATCACCGGCGGCTTCATCCGGCACACACGTATGCTGTACTACATACGTAGTATATCATCGAAGTACATAGTATATCGTAGTATTCGTTTGGTAGAGTCATCGAAGTATATTAACACGTATACCTCGATGGCTGTACAGTACTTCACTTCTCACTTCTTCATGTTGAATCACAAGTTTCCCCTTGCACCCTCTTTTTTCTTTCACACACAACACTACCGTCCTTGTTGCACATCTGTTTTCTGTATGAGTACCCACCCATAACTAAACATGAGTTACCTTAGGTTTCAGCTAGTTCCATTGCAACTTGTCACTGAACCTGTTAACACAAACTTTCCACCCCAAATGCCAAATTTTTAATTTTATCGCCCTGTTTGAGGGGTGGGGGGCCTCCCCAAACAAGTGTTTGGGATTTTTGATCCAACCACATTCCATGCGCCATTGCACCCCTGAGTTGTACTAAAGCCAGTTTCAATGTGTTTTGTCCTTTAAATAATACAATTATTACAACCTCGCAACAGCTGTAAAGAAGGTATACAATATGATGAAAATAGAAATGAATAATATCAAACTATGTCCGTGCACTAATGAAACTGTTCTCATACCTAGTGAAATTGTATTTTGAGTTTAATGAAATTATTATGATAAATATTGACTGCTTCACAGATTAAACTCATTGTAACCGGCATATTAAAACATATTAACCCTCGTCACTTCTACATCACTGAGCAGACCCTTTGGTAATTTATGGCTTCGGCGCTCGGTATACTCTTTTGCTTTCGGCGCTCGGGAGACTCGGCGCTCGGGAGACTCGGCGCTCGGGAGACGCAACGGTCCCGCCGGTCCCGCTGACCCTGCCCCCCCCCCCACCTCATTACTGGCCCTTCTGTTAGACCACTGTACCGAACCGGTAACCATATTATCCAGGTTGTAAAAGGGGGTTATAAACTATTATAGACCTACATATTTGTAATCTCTAAAAATACCTATTTCTTTTTTTAGTTTTTGTATTTTTTTTGCACATGCAACAACTTAGCCACAGCCACAGTAAAAATGTTCTTGGTCTTTGGCAATGAAATTTTAGTGCATGTGATGTGTTTTCACTATTGGATTTTTTTTACTTTTAAGTGTAAGGATCCTAGTCGTGTTAAAGTAACATTCATAACACACACTGTGGTGTTTTTCATGTTTTATTGTCTTATTTTTGTCAAACTTTAATTAGTTAGGATTATGAATTGAGCTGAGCTCAATGGCAAAATACTTTCGGGTCCTGAATCAACCCCTGTAGTTACTGAACCTTTATTAGATTTGAAGGCGGATCCCTAACCAGTTTGCTCCCCAGACAACATTTGTCACAACTGACGATAATCATTACGTTAAAAAAACTGTGGATATCCACAAAGACGGTTATGGCTATATAGCATATGCAAGAGGTTGAAATATCTTAATTTGAACATCGTCAAAATTGTGGAATGCACATTATAACATTATTCGTCTAGCAAGTGGAACAAGCACCGTTATCTGGGCCGAGCCTTCTCTGTGAATATTTTACGTTAAAATGGAGGTTATTGTTTGATTAATTACAGTTAATGTGGGACCTTCACACACTGTGAGAATCTCTTTGTCTGTGAGTCTGTTGATGGTAATTCACCAGCGTGTGCTGAGTCTACAAAACAAACAATCTTAGCTACATAATGTTTAATGGTGACTTTGAATACTTCAAATACGCTTGTAAAATCTGAATCATAGATTAAATACACACACTACTGTACCAGCTCACACTTGCTTGTTAAAAGAGGCTACCAATCTCTTCTTTTGATTTGACATACTTAAAACGATTTCCTATTTAAAGAAATAAGTGATTGAAATCAGCACCTCTGTTGTTGGCTCGATTCACTTACTCCAATTTTTAATATCAAACAGACTACAGCTATGGGATTTACACTAATCAACATCTACCAATAGTCTAAAGTGTAGAGTTTGCTTTATGATGTTGTTTTCAAAAATTGTTTAATTTCCCCAATGATTAGATAGTTGATACAAAAATGTACCTATGTATACTATATGAGTGATGATGTGTTAGTTCTTGTCCCTGCTAAATAACCCACTTCTTCCTACAACTAAACGTGACAACTCAAAAATTAATTGTGATTTAAAATGTCATGTCGAAGTATAGAGAAACGTGTTCCAAAGAAACACATAATCCGATGTGAAGTGAGTTGAATTTTTGTAAAATTTTCTTTTATTTCCAAACTAGTCAAGAATTGAGGCCGGCTGGCTGAAGTAACTGTGTATGCCTTCATGCAGATTTATTCAAATCCGGTCAACGTCGGTCATTTACTTCTTTACGCATAACAACTCAAGGGTGGCGTTGGTATGTGGAGCGCGATCATATTTTAACAAGCTCAAATTAGAGCTAACAAAGTTTAATAATTACTTTAATTGAAATGCGCCTTAAAGTAAACGTTTCTATAGTTTTCGGAAATAGCATCGACATTTTGAATAGTGCAAGTTGTCAAATAAAATCCTTCACTGTCATAATAAACACTTAGCTTAAACATTGTCAGGAGTCAAATACAATTTACAACAAATATAATATGAGACGTTGTTGATGGATGAGGTTCATTTGTCAGAGTTTTAAGTTTTCCGAGTTTGCTAAAAACTACAAAATATTAGGAAAATCAGTTTTCCGAGGTTTGATAAGTAACTAATAATATTTAGATAAATCAGCTGTACGAGTTTTCATTTGTCCGAGGTTGGTTTAAATAATAATAATATTTGGTTAAATCACCTGTCCAAGCTTTCATTTGTCCGAGGGTTTTAATCATAAAAAATTTTTTGAAATATAATTTGTCAAAATGTTTAACTGTCCGAGTGTATCATCAGCGCCAAAAGTGACACCGCCGCCGAGGCGCTTAAAAAAATAGTACTATATAATATACTATATATAAAAAATATACTATATAGTACCAGAGGAATAGTCCGCGCAAGAAGTAATCAGACCGACACAACGCTCGCCGTTGAATACGCTAACCCAGGTAACCAGGTAATCGGGTGGAAGATGAAATGTAAACTAACCTAACCTAACCTAACCTAACTAACCAAACCTAACCCGATAATGAAGAGAGAAACTAAAGTTGAACTTGAAATATTTTTTGAACTTGAAAAATGACGGTGCGTTTTGGGGGGCGGGGAGGGATTTGGCAAAGGCGCTTTGCCGGTGTCTACCTGGCCCTATAGTGGCGCAATCCCGGTGGACCGAACACATTCACGGTCCGTTCGACGGCGAGCGCGGTGTCGGCCTGATTCTGATTAGTTCTTGCGCCGACTGTACTAGCGCCTCGGTGGTGGTGTCACTTTTGGCGCTGATGATACTCGGACAGTTGAAAACTCGGACAAATTATATGTTACCTTTTTTTATAATTAAAAACCGTGGACAAATGAAAGCTTGGACAGTTGATTTAACCTAATATTATTATTATTTAAACCAACCTTGGACAAATGAAAACTCGGACAACTGATATTTTAATAAACTCGGATAAATGAAAACTCTGACTGTTAATTTATCGACATATTATTAGTTATTTATCAAACCTCGGACAACTGATTATCCTAATATTTTGTATTTTTTTTTAAATTTGACAACTGAAAACTTGGACAAACTATGTGATCCGTTGTTGACTTGTCACTCCACAGTAAACTCCAAATCCAAAACCTATCTCGATTTAAGTTGGTTACATTTATAAGTACGCTGTTTTTTGACTAATTACTTATTTCAATAAATTATAGAGCTTATTTTGCAATGTCTACTTTTCTGGTTGTGATATTAGACGTGACGTTGATCCTACAAAAGTGTGACAGTTGAAAACAATACAAATGTAATTTAATTTTAAATGTTCTCCCATCTTACACTATTCTAATCTGCCTTTGCACCTCTATGTTGCAGTGGTCTCTTGATTTTAACAAGAGAAAACATTGTGACCGGAAGTGCATAATAAGTGGAGAGCGCAGAATGCAGAATATAATAACACCATTTCCGGAACCATGCTTTCTCCTGTAGCACCTCCATTGATATTGTCAGATTGGCAACGGCAATGAACATTGAACATGGTTCTGAGCTTTGATCACAGAATGTCAATCAATACATTGCCAAGCTTTGGTAAGGTAATCTAGTGTCTGTAGGTAAAGTAGATTGGATAAGCCTGTGGTAGTATCATGGAGAACGTATAGTTCATACAGTAACTACTTCCCGAGTGATTTTTTCACCTACTGTACTATGTAGATTTGTTAACCTACTGTGGCAGCACAACCGATTTAAGAGAGGAGTGTATAGCACAACCTAAATAACCACAAATGTTTATAGGGTCCGACCAAATACACAAATTTACCAATTCGTGGGTAGTGGCAAACCTATAAGCACTCATTAAATCTTACGATATTCAAATAGGGAGTAAATCTGTAGGTTTTAAGGAAATTTTGTCGTGAAAATCCAATCAGGCAAATTGAAATTCACTTAGTGTGCAGGTTTGCTACGGCGGGGTATTTCTCTCTAAACTTTTGTTGGTTGGTATGGACACAGTCAAGGTTCACTTGATATGGCATAAAAATATGGTGACCGAAATCTGTAATTAACATTACCGTAGCACTGGGTGTCTATGGATCAATACTACTGTCTCATTTTCAGTTTGATATTTTGGATACATCTACAATTGACTTTGAAGTTATATGTCAACATCTGAGTGATATTAATATTCGAAGCTAGTAATCGGCAACCTTATACATAGTACTTCATAAAAATAAAAGTGTTTTCGATTTACAGTTTGCAGAGGTAGGCCTACCTAGAACTATTGTGCTGCCGCCATTTTCTTTTTTGCATTTTGGTCAGGTCGTCCCTTTATTATTGTTTTTTTTTTTATATTTTTTATTATATTATTTGCTCGTTTGCTTTATCCGAATGAAATGCAGCAATTGAACATCATAAACGAAATAAAAACTGCAATATTCAGTTCAATTCACTTTGTAGAAATACAGGTCTTAAATAAGAAATTCGAACTGGGGTAGTATACTGCGAAACTAGTTCAACATTATTTAATGCAGCAAGAAATATATTCGTACTAAATCCGTACAAACCTCCAGACAACATCCAGCTGGGAATGGTATCCACAGACATAGTTATGTCTGGTGTATTGAGGTCATGTCTTGGACATTAAGACATACTTCTGTCATTCTAACATCCAGGGTCAAAGACCTCCAGGGTGTTGCATAATTGCATCAATTATGTAACAATTCAAGTGGCTATCTGGTAATTGTGTATTGCGAAAAGATAATATGTAATTTGTTGCAGAAACCTTGAAATACGCACTTCTCAGACTTAAGGAGTATTTTTATAGGCATTTTTAACATTGAAATGAAGATATGGGTTTTGTGTTAACTGCGGTTAGAGCCAGCAACCAAAATATATTCACACAGGAAGCTCTATCGAATTAAGGATTTACAAGAAGTAAAGTTTTCTTCCCTCACAAAATTGATTCACACATACGGTGTTATAAGTTATTTTGTAGAGCTTAAAAAACAAATAATTTATTATAATGAAGCGTTGTTATGCTCTTGATGGTTAAGAAAAAAAATTAAAAACTGTAAATTAAAAATTCCCATGTTATTTTTATAGAGAATAAACATGTTTTGAGCCTATTACGGCTCATCTTCAGCAGCACTATACAGTATTCTCGAAAACTCGACCAAAAATATGTAATGAGAGCGAGAAGCAAACATCTGATTTTCGGCCCTAGGGATACAAAAACCTGCTCGGTCCCCAAATAACGATGGCAGCCATCGATATATATATCGATGATGGCAGCTGGCATCGACGGCAATACGTAGCTTTCAAAGTATTATATTGTCTGTGCTTTCAGCCTCCAATTAACGTTTGTAAAACGGCTAAAAACATCATAGTGTGGTGAAAATTAGTTTGTTGTGCTTTTTTAACCTATTTGAATTCATAAAGGGAGTCTGCATATCTTCAGGCAAATATCTTTCTAACAGTTAGATTTTCCCTGCGATGCACACGAGCTGAGAAAAGCGGTTTTCAATAAACATTAACATAAAACATAAACAGGATTTGCAAATACTGTCATGACGACCGATCAACCCTAAAGGCCCATGTTAAATTTCTAAACGTTTAAATTCACGTATGGAAAAACCCTTTAGTCCGATTTGTACCATTTCAGATTCAATGGTAGTATTCAGAGCTTCGCTCACTCCGTTTAATAACTACCTATACTGTATGTATTTTTGTATACTGTATGTAACTTTGTAACTACCTAATCTGCAGGAAACCTTTTCCATTTCAAAGGTCAGTACTGTCAGTCCGTCGCTCCCAGATAAAGGTTTATGGAGTTAATTTGGTCGTTGTAATTAATTTACTTAACAAAAACATAAAGGCCACCGGCCACCAATAGAGCGTTACTTCCTCTACTTGGCCTTTAGCACAACGTTACACCATTGGTTACAATTATTATGTTATGCAATCAAAACAGGTTTTGAATTAAACACCTTGCGAGATTTTCAAACAATATAGTAGCACAGACAATAGATAGTCTATGGAAGTGTTTTTTATTCGAAACGGGCGGTGTCGGGAAGAAAACGCACTGCGAAGAAAGCGCACAGTTAATCCTTTTGGAGTTACTAAAGGAATCCAGCCAATATCTTCTTATAAATAAGGCATGTTATGCACACAGAAAATTGGTAAGTAAATTGGTTCAATTGGTAAGTAAATTGATTTAATTGGTAAGTTTCTGATTCCCATCACACTTTATACCGGATTTTGGACTGGTTTTTAATCATTTATGCGTGTTTAAAATCAGCGTGAGTATAGCTTTGTCAATGTTTAAATATTATTTTCAGTTTACAGTTCATCGTAAATATTATCTGTTTACTATTTACATTCTTTTTTGTCTTGCTCTTCTTTTTGACAGAAGGTCTGTATAGCAAAGTTTTTGTAGATTTTAAACTTAAAACCCATTTTCTTATCCAACTCGACTATAGATCGTTCCGGTAACGCCTAGCAAAAGCAATTCCACAATTCAATAGGAACTTCGAAAAGCTCCTCTTCGCACGTATCTTTATGTGCGCTTCATTCGCTGTGCGTTTTTTCGAAAAATCTTTCGAAACGAGCTCTAGTTTAAATGATCGAGTGTCGAAAGGACAGTTTTTCCTGTGTAGTACAGTTAGGGGGAACTATTTTTGTTGAATGTTGATATGTATGAATGTTGCTGTTGATGTAAGTCAATACTGCTCCTTTTTACGAATTAATTCATAACACTAAATTTTCGGGCAATGTTTGTCTTTGTAAATACGCCCCCAAATTGGTTTCTGTCTACTTTTGCTTTTGCAACCACCAACACCTTTGAGACTACGTAGATGCACTAGGTAATGTTACTATGTCAATGATAAATGATACAATAAATTAAATACAATTTAAGATTACTGTACTGAAATTGTTTTATATAATTTTTTAATATCTTAACTTCGATTTATTGTACTAAAATGTACAATGTGATACGATAATAACACAACAAAAACAAATAATGATGCGATATTTTTTTTATTATTTAGTCAATCAAAATCAGTGGTTGAATTGTAAAGTTAGAAGAAGTTACTGACTGCTCTGTATTCTTGTTTGCCCTAGGGATAAAGGGCATTACTTTAGCCAATTAATTAATACAAACCACTAGTGGTTTGTATTCATTGCTTTAGCCCATCGATGTCATATAGTCTAACCAGTTAGACTATTCAGGTGCTTTAGCGTTTAGCCGAGATTTAGGCTAGGATTATACTAGGACGCTAGCGTCCTAGTATAATCCTAGCCTTAGTGTTGTCTTGGTTTAGTACAGGCCCACATTTACTTTCAATAAGAACATTTAGCCTATTTTTACATTTATTCGAGGCCGAAAGTATTTTTTAGGTCTGGTGGAAACGGTCACACGACTGTGTACGTTATTGAATTAGCTTCATTAGTACCGTATCTACATAAAAACACTATCTGACAATTCAGCACAATGCTCACAGAAAAGAAGTACTGTAAAATAAATAAAAATCCCAAACAGGGAGAGATTTGTATAGTACACCCTACAATAACAGTTAGAAATACTAAAGTAAAGTACTGTAAAGGTTAATTCTGTATTGAAGTGAAATTCGCGTCTCTCGACCGCACCGGCTGGCCAATGGGGAGCGAGAATCAACAGGTTGACCAATCACAGCCATGTCGGCGCTCTCACTCGCACTCACTAATCGCGGATCTCTCCCTCTCCCTCTTACTCCTGGGAATGCCGTCACAAAAACTTGCACGAGCGACCGCGGCAAAGAGGTTCACCGCAGACGTTCCTACACTGTTTTTGTCAAATTGTTATTAATTCTATAGCGAGTTCGCCGAAGTAATAGTGAGGTCCTTTGCCCATTGTGCTGTGATATAATAGAACAGTGGGACTGTCACCTGGTCTAAAGGATGTGACAATTGGCTTTTAGAATTCTGTTTAGTTTTAGCTAATTGTGTGTGTGTGGAAAAGCGTGTTAACAAATGTGAAACAACATTGATTGTAGTGGTGTACACAATGTCTGATATTTATACTCAGTCCGAATTCCACAATAATTTACGTTGACCAATTAACAAAATATAGAAAATAAAATAGAGACGTAGAAACAATCTGAATGCTTTGAAGTTTACCTATTCAACTACGGATTTAAATTGTGTTACTGTATTACAATATAAATAATATGATAGTACAACTAAAATGATCTACATATTCTTACGTGCTTAGCAGTCCATTAAGTATCGAAATTGATTTAGTCTAATTGATTATTATATGGAAATATCAACAGTTTCTTCATCCTACTAATATTATAAATGAGAAAGTTTGGATGTATGGATGTATGGATGTATGGATGTATGTTTGTGACAAGTGAACGCGAAAAATACTGGTTGGATTGGGCTGAAATTTGGCATGATGATAGCTCACATTCCCGATTAACATATAGGCATATTCTTATTTCAAAAATCCTTTCGGGCTCCGCCCCAGTGGCTCTGGAGTTTCCCATGTTAACCTTATGAGAAATGGAATTATTGAATCTTAACAGCTGTTTCAATTAAACAAGTTTGTTCTGTTCTATGATGTTCAATAGCATTAAAGTTACAAGGATTACCAACAGGTTGCAGCACTATTATTTCTTTAACATTTATGACAACAGCTAATTTGCAACCAAAAGGTGAGTGAGCGTAGCGAACGAACTTCAACCTGGAGGCGAGTTAGCGTAGCGAACGAGCTAACCTGAAGGCAAGTGAGCGCAGCGAACGAGCTCCAACCTAAAGGTGAGTTAGCGTAGCGAACAAACTTCAACCAGGACGTGATTGAGCCATGCGAAGAAGATAATCTTGAAAATTAAGAAGTTAAACGGGGCAAAGCCCGCGGGTTACAGCTAGTCTCCTTATATATATGTCTAGATTAATTAGGTTAACACCAATACGAAACGAGAACATGTGATTCCTCGATTCCTGTTCAACAGTACAAAATATAAATTTCAATCTTCTATGCTGTACTGTAGTCGAGAATAAAATTTGAGAAATGTGAAAACTCGCAGGCTGACTTTGCCTTATAATTGACTTTATCGCAGAATAAAGAATACTAGTGCACATTTTGCTCGAATTCGAGCAATTGCAAAGCATTACAGACGTTATATATAGTTAAAACAAATAACAATCACAATTTCCGATGACTTAAAAGTGTAGGAGTTTTGCCAACGGGTATCAGGTAGAAAGGGTCCCCCCATCCGTGAATTCTAGTTGAACCAAATGTGAAGATTCTTTAATTTAAGTCGTCATCAGCGCACTCAAACATCACCAACCATAAGGACAAGTATACTTGCACTATTCAAAGTCAATGTTTCAGCTGATCCATATGGATGAAGAGTCTATAAGAGTACTGTATGTTTAATCTATGGTCACGATTCTGCAGTTCTGCTATCCAATACTCCACGATAGTCAGACTGCCATAGCATTCCCTTGACCCACTAGTCAGGCTGGGGTATGATTCCAGAACACCTTTGTCATAGATATATACTGATACAGTAGTAGTCTTGGGACTGGCCTATGTCATGGCCAACCCAGGCCTTGAAAGCCAAGTTTTGCAAGAGCTGGCTCTTGTTTTTAGTTTATTGATATGTCCTATAGATAAAACATAGTCCCTTAGTAGATTTCCCATCCTTATATGGAACAGCTGAAGCCAATTTTATTGTTGGTTCTGTCCAGTTTTCTGTAAATGTCGTGTTTTGTTTACGATTTGTTTCTTGTTATTTCAGTAATTTAAAACCTCGTTTAACCAAATAAAACTATCTAACCGTAAACAATAACTCGTCCACTAGCTATATAACCAAACAGTGAGACATAAATAGTGAGAAACTAACCCTAAAATAATATAAACAAATTGTAAACAAAACACGACATCTACAGAAAACCGGACAAAATTGGCTTCAGCTGTTCCATAAGGATAGTACCATCTAAAAATCATTACCATCCATGGTGGAAGGAATTATCATCTATCCATTACCATTTTAAAATTGTAGAACGGTTTATAAACATCTATATATACGAGTATTGTAATTTCTAAAGTGCTTTTTTTCGGTAAACCATAACTTCCTTAATTCTTCACCAATTTGCATAAATGAGGTGTCATTTTAAAGTTGTTTTAACCACTACTCTAGGAAAGTACACAAATCACTAATTTTTCAGTATTTTTTTTTTTAACGATCTATTATAACATTCTGCAAGTAATTTAAACTTGAAATGTTTATTTACGTTATACCATAGATTAAAAGAAGTAGACAGTGTCTTTACTCCTTTTATCTATGGTTATACGATCAGCTGAAACATGCGAATTAAATTAATAATAAAAACAAACGAATATTTATTCCTAAAATTCAAGTGTTTTGTTTTTACTTCATCCATGACGACCGACATACTTCTGTGCTCTCTACGATGAATGGGTAACCCCGGAGATTGATTTAAATTGTTTACTTTAAAGAAGTCAAAAGAACAACTCAAAAGTAAGTACCGCATGGATTCTTTAGCTTTTATATTTAGACCTCATTCTGGAAAGTTCTACTATGGAAAAACTCCTATGCAAACTTTCAAGGGTAGCATTAAAATAAGAGTAAAGGTGATGTGAATATATTAGGTAAGTATAAAGGATTATTAGAGCAAGTTATTCAGGATAAAAGTTATAAGAATTACTTACAACAAGAAAGGATTAATACTATATGTCATCATGAAATAGATACGGTTTACTTACGACAATGCCTTCATTTGGATACACCTACCAACCATTCTAGTACTGTAGGTATAAGAATTCCATCTTCAAACATAACCTCTTATCTCTTATCTTTTCTTTACTTAAGGTTTCAATAAATAGTTATTTTGTGTCGAATTTCTTACTGGCAGGAAACGGTTTATACCAGTTTTGATTCGGTTATTTACCAAAGGACGTAGAACTCTCTGTTTTTTAGAGTTGTTTTTTTTTCATTAAGCCCTTTAGGTTCGTTAGCGGTCTTATGTTATAGTTGGTTAGCTGTTAGCTCAGTGTCACCGAACATGAACTAGACACGAAAACGAGCTTCAAAATTTACAATGGGATGGGAAGTCTACTTGTGTTGGTTAGTCTATGGTATAACACTCCATTTGGAAACTACCACTGATCGATTAGGTACAGTAATTTATAGATTTTATTTACGTAGCCTAAATTAGGTTGTTTAACGGACGATAAATATATCGTTAGGGAGCATGTGTTATCTGATTTAATCGTTGGAGATTAAGTTGTACCATAGATTAAACATACTGGGAGTATGTTTAATCTATGGTTGCACTCAGTTTGTTTTCTATACCTCCCTAACAGACAAAAATAAATGCATCGGTAAATATTTCACAAAAAACTAGGCAAATTTCTACATTAAAAACTGCATTTTTTAGTGACTGGAATAGTGTATACTGTAGGGTGGACCTAATAATTATAATGCAAAGCTTGTATATCTACAGTAAATATCAATATATTTGCCAGCTGTTGGAAATGGCTAAGCGAGGTAACTGCAATGGTTTCTGGAATTGGAATAGACTCTAATGTAATGTCCAACGTTTCAGTTTTTAAAGTTCTAGGTTTTCAGCAGTACTTTTCAGTGCGGTATACAAGTGGGCAGCCAATTGGTAAACTCTAATATCTCCAGATGTTTTAGCGAATTTCCCATATAGGGAATAAGCTATTACCGTAGTACTCATGGTAAGACCTGGACACGGGACCGATTTTTTTTCGTTTTGAGGTCCCTAGAGGCCAAAAACACCATCCTTTCAAATTCATATATATATATATATATATATATATATATATATGTGTGTGTCCGTCAGCACGGGTCGCCGGATTTCTACCCCCGGATATTTACCCCCATGAAAAAACGCCTACGTCCGTCAGCACGATAACTCGAGCAAAAATGATCCGATTTTGATGAAATTTGGTACAAACGTGTAAAAGTACGTTTATTCGAACGAGTTCGCGATCCAGCATGATCGGACCATGGGAACGGGGGTTTACGGGGGGTTTTATGGGGTAAAAATAGGTTTTCCCATTTTTGACCCAAAAAACATAAAATTTAGCAATTTCTTTCAAAACCATTTTGTAGAGCTTAAAAAAACAAATAATTTAGTATATTGAAGCGTTATTATGCGCCTAATGGTTACGGAGAAAATTCCAAAAAAATTGTAAATTTAAAATTCCCATGTTATTCTTATGGAGAATAAGCAAACTGTTGTAGTTTGCTTGTTTGTGAACATATTTTGATCAAATTTGGAAAATGTTTTTATTTCTTACTAACAATTCACATTTAAAAAAAACTGTTTTACCCTCCCTGATGCAGCAAACCTAAGTACTTGTTAAACTAATTCTATTTAAATCAAGAATAAATGTTATATTTTTAAGTAGGTAGACATTTCAGTGTAAATCCAATCAGTCAAGTGGAAATTCGGTTAGTCTGCAGGTTTGCTGCGGCGGGGGTATTTTTTTTTATTTAACCTTCTTACCGTTAATTATCCACAATATTCTATTTACTCAACTCTAGACTGTTGATAACTAGGCCAACATTGTTGCACAGCTGATGAATGACGTAATGTTGGTAAACATGAGATACAATAGGCGCTGACGAAGCAAGGTAAGGGTACGTCCACAATGCACGCTGGTATAAGCAGGAAGTCAGATTCAGATTTTCGGCGCCGAGTGCCTGACTCCGGTGGGGTGGCCATAATGCAAGCAGGTTGTAAGCTGTACCTGTCTATATTCCCGCAACTTCTTGCAGACGACAACAGGGTTTTTCAATATTTCAGAATGAGCTTGCACACCTTTTATTTAATCCTCATAAAAATCGAACACAAGCTCGCCAAAACTGGGGAAAAATATCACAAAACATTAAATTTGCATATCCCGCTGAGGTAAATCAATTTATTTAAGTAAGTTAAACGGTTTATTTTGTAAAAATGCAATATTAAAAACAATTTAATTAAACCAGCAGATAAATTTAACGTACAATGTTACCATATTTCAAAAAATGCACTTTAACGTATTGCTATTTGCTGGAATGTGTTGAACTTTTGATATCAATTGGTCGATATCCATGGTTATGGTTAATGTACTGAAACACTTATACACTTAATACAAAAACCAAAACAACAGTCCGATAAAGCAGGTTGTCTGAAACCAGAATGAACAATTCATTCCGGTAAAAATCGGAGTCAGACTACCTGCGCGCAGAAAATCGGCGCGCAGGTGCACTATGGCCACTTACGTTTACTAACATGGGATGATAAGCGCGCCGAGTCTGACTTAATCGGCGCCGACAGTCTGACTCAGAAAACCAGCGTGCATTGTGGACGTACCCTTAATACAGTACGCTTGCTGACGCGCTGCTACTGAAACCCTCAGCACTAACCTACTACAATGGTGTATTCGCTGAGTCATACTAAACACAACTGTAACTACTTATCGCTTCATTTAACTATTATTTTGCAAAGGATTGAGTTAAAAAATGTCTTAGCTGTGATTTTTTTAAAATTTTAGATTAAGTGACTGGTGTTTATTACTGTTTTTATTTTCTTTAAATATCAAATATTGTGGATACATGTTGTACATTTGAAGCAGATAAACCCCGGACTAATTCGATCAGAAAGTAAGTTGTCAAATATGGTTTGGTTAATATAATACGTTGAGCTGTTGACTTTTGTTAACAATAATTATCGAATTTATCGTGTAAAGTAAAAATACCGTTCCTGTTTACACGAAATGTTTATAACGTTCAGACAAATTACGATTAAATAACTTCTTGATCAGCATTGTAACTTTCCGTAAATTATGATTAACAGTGATAGTAAGTATGTACTTATTGGTTTCAAAACGGCAGGGAACACTGTTTGCTATATTAAACCTAACATTAAGTACATTTTTAATTCCAAAAATGTATAATCAGATTTTGCATAACCTTAAGTTATTGAATCGAATGTGAAGGAAGTGGCTTTATTAACTGCTTAAAAAAAGTCATAAAATGACAGGAAATAATGTAAGCATTTCTTACATTTTGAATGGGTTGATTCCAATACAAAAAATAGGAAGAGGGGAATGCATATGTACAAAACTTGTTTTATTGTCTATGGTACACTTGTAGTACTTAAGAAGCCATAATTGTGATAAGTAGTTCACGCTTTATTGTTGTATGGACCCCCGTGGCGATAACAACTTTATTCTATTAGAACTGTAGAGTTTTATTGACCTCTGCTCAATTTTATTACGCGACTGAGTAGCCATATAATTTCTGATAGTAACTATTTATTATCATTCAAGTATTTAAAAAACTCAATTGAAATATCGTCCGAATGATAAAATACCATGAATATTATACTAACAATAAATACAATCGGTTTGCCATCAATGCCATTTTCGGAATGTGATTTCACACCTGAGTGCCATGACCCTTCACTCAGGGCCTTCCCGCGGCGAACTAGCTGTAGTGGCAACTTTCTACACCCAGGTGAGGCTAGGCTATAGGAACATCTGATTAGTCGAACCTCGTCTACCTGAGCGAGCGAGATAGTCGTTCGTTTGGTTACCTGTCTGTCGGTGTCGTCTAGCCACGCAGGCACAGCTCAAAACTTAAACTTAGTTACAACTCAAAATTGTACAGACTACTCGTTTAGTAAACTAAAGTGCAGTGCGCGTATATTACCATACTTAGTGAGTCTGTAGGTAGAAAACGAACCGCTTTAACTTTTAACTCACAACAGAACATAACCTATAATTAGGTAGCGTCAATCCTTACCTGAAACGCGGGTGACCATTCGATTACGGATTGTGTAGTGCCTTGTGTTGTGTGGAATAGTTTTTTTTTTATTTGAAGACTTTGTTTTATTTGAAGACAGTTTCAGAAGAGACGTGGATAAATTGGTTGTTAACTCAGGTAATTAAAATTGTCATGATCACGTGTTGTTTTATTTAGAAGTGGTAATGCATGCCTTGTGCTTATGAATTTAGTTTTCAAATTAAGATTGCACTGTCATAGCTTATTTACGAATATGATTAGTAACTTAAGTTAGTGTACTTTGTGATTTTCTATTTTCAATCCTATATAATAGGTGATAAGGCTAGTACACCTTAGCCCTTAAAGGTAACTAAATCAATAGACTTTATACCAAACCTAACCTATGGCATTACTTTACAAACAACTTAAAACACAATTTATGACCCCTTAAATTTATTACAGCCTGCGGAAAACAACTATTTCAACTCATATTAATTGATTTAATTGTGTTTAGTTTTTATATTTTTCTTGACTTAAGTTAGCTCTACTCTATCATTCTGGACTTTCGACTAACCTATACAAAGTATTTTATCAGCTCATTATGCTTAAAACTTACTTACATGTGTTAACTGGAAGTTTTGACAATTTACAGCAAGTCAGTTAAAACCTAGGCCTAATAAGCCTACAAACAATTTTTTTATGAAATTCGAGTGTATCTTATTTTTTAAGATAATAATAGTTAGCATAATAAGTTCTAAGATCAAAATAATCGGTTTACGACGGTTGACTTAATGTTTGTTATCAGCCTAAGATAAATAAAAGTCCATTTAAATAGTGCGTACTAGTCGAGTTGAATCGTACAAAACTGATTAGATTATTATAGATACAAACTACATGAAAAAGATCCTTTTTTCTAAGGGTACAAAATGATATTTTTCGTTTAACAATTTACCACTGTTGTACAACTAACTTACAGCTAATGTTATTATAATTCAAATAGCATTTAATAGAATGTCAAAGCTAATGGTTTAAGCGCCGAATTCGGTAGTACTATACTGCTGTATTTTAAATCAAATCAAATCTTTTTATTGACTCTACAAAAGCTTGATTTTTTAGCTCTACAAAAGCAACTGACACTGTCAAAAATACAGTTCCAGCCAATTTACTACTACTATTTAATATTATGCTTAAAACTTACTTACATGTGTTAACTGGAAGTTTTGACAATTTACAGCAAGTCAGTTAAAACCTAGGCCTAATAAGCCTACAAACAATTTTTTTATGAAATTCGAGTGTATCTTATTTTTTAAGATAATAATAGTTAGCATAATAAGTTCTAAGATCAAAATAATCGGTTTACGACGGTTGACTTAATGTTTGTTATCAGCCTAAGATAAATAAAAGTCCATTTAAATAGTGCGTACTAGTCGAGTTGAATCGTACAAAACTGATTAGATTATTATAGATACAAACTACATGAAAAAGATCCTTTTTTCTAAGGGTACAAAATGATATTTTTCGTTTAACAATTTACCACTGTTGTACAACTAACTTACAGTTAACGTTATTATAATTCAAATAGCATTTAATAGAATGTCAAAGCTGGTTTAAGCGCCGAATTCGGTAGTACTATACTGCTGTATTTTAAATCAAATCAAATCTTTTTATTGACTCTACAAAAGCTTGTTTTTTTAGCTCTACAAAAGCAACTGACACTGTCAAAAATACAGTTCCAGCCAATTTACTACTACTATTTAATATCTAATACTACTACAGTACTATGGTAGGGAGCTGATAGTATGTTATAGTAAACAACAGTCATAAGAGATTAAGTAATGGGCATATTTTCTTGTCAATATGTTGGTTATTAAGTTAGCCTACTACAAAATTAGATACCGGTAATTAAGAAATAGAACCAAATTATTGAGTGTTACTCTTCATAAAGAAAATCTACGTTTTGCTAACAAGACTTCTAAGCATGTTAACTTTTTTTTATCACATCATTATCACTGTTTTTCTGTTGAGATGTCTATTATTGTTACCATTTCTTCGTAATTGCCAAGCAAGATCACACATTTTATTATGCTTCTACTCTATCATATCAGCAAAAAAAGTGTTTAATAATGTTCACTTCTTGATCAAATATGCATAACTGTCGTGTTATGTCACTGTGTATTTATTGTAAAAATTGTGTTTCAGTGTAATAAATAACTTAAATAGACGAAAACCAGAGATTGGGACTCCCCCTTAAACATTCCATTGACGCTAAAATACACACTAAAATAAAATCTAAACTAGGTATTAGCATATATAAAACATATTCTTTTAACTTACTTGTGTTGGTTAGTTTATATATGCTACCTATATTAGTTTATTGTAGGTGTAGTAAATCTAGTCTTTTCTGCTACGAGCAACAATCTTCTGAAAATGAGTGTCGGTATGGAAAATGAAAAGCGATCAATTTGTAGCAACTACGTACCTATTTACTTATTTAAAACAATTAGTCTAACGAATTTCTACAAAACAAGCAGTCTAATAAATTAACACCCCCATACAACCTTGACGACTATATGGTTTTTCTGGAAGTTCCTATAAAGTTTTAAGCCACGAGGTAAGCGACCTAGAATGTTTTCTTTCCTAGATTGAAACAATTTTAAACAGCAATTACAAACAAGCAGCTCGAAATGAAACTAAAATGTTGTAGCCTCGATGGCCCGTCGTAGGAGACATTGCTGTTGCTGGAGGTCCCTATTAGTTTCATCCCACTTGTAAAGGTAAACCTTGAGAGAGGCTACGCCTTACTACGTGGCCTTGGAGTTTAGGGCTCAGCTCCGGGGTCAACGGATTCCAAAACTCAAAACTAGTTTCCTAAGCGAGCCCATCGCCCGGGTCCCGACGAAATCATCGGCCCAGCCGTACAAGGCGTCGCGAATATAGCACAGGTGAAAATACATTTTCGTCATTGGCTTTGCATAGAGCAAGTCAACTTTTCTACTTCTCATCCGATTGTTAAGTATAGACCTTGTTTTTATGAACGTCATATTGGTACAGAAAGTTCGCGGTCTTCCTTGGGTAGATTTTCCAGGACATAAAAGAAAATGGCTGACAACGAACTGCACTCACGGTCAAAGGAATTTACAAGGGTTGGAAGAGTCGCCCGCCTAAGCCATATGGAACTGCACTCACGGTCAAAAATCGGTCTTTCACGGCTGAACGCTTTGCTAGCCCCTTAGTCATCTGTTTATTCCGTCCTCTGTCTTACTTTTATTTAATACACGTTTTTAACCTAACCTAACCTAACCCAACAAGAAACCTTTACAAGAGAAGCTTCGTTATAATAAGAATATAGCCTATCATGTTATCGTAAATACTATGCTAGAATTTTCTGTGCACATATATATGTGTATTTTTTACAATGTCAGTAGTAAGTTTATTTTTTGACGTTTAGATTAATTTAATCAAAACTTTTCAATATATTTCAACTAATTTAATAAGTTTTAATCAATTCAATCATGGTGTTGCACAATGTGATATAGGCTAATTAAAAACTGAACGTGAGTGCAGTTCCGGTACCCCCAGAAAGGCTCAAAGTGACCGTGAGTGCAGTTCCGTAGTTGGATTAGGACCAGGGACTGACCGTGAGTGCAGTTCCAGCCCTCCCAAGAAAATCTCCTGTCAAGTTTCAAACATTAGCATCCTGCAGTAGATAACTTTCTGTGTGCTCAAATACAAGATAGTTATTAGCTGTACTTGTGACCTTTAATAGCCGCTTACATAGAGAAAGGCAGCCCAGCGACATTTATTACTATGTGTATGCGGGTAATCACGGATACGGTACACAGGTACGGGGGTGAGCACCACCTGTTGTATAGGGGCGACTAGTTGACTATAGATATCATCGTGTGGGCGAGATAAGGCCACGTGACTCTTGATGTATCTGAGTAGATGTAGTGTTCGCCAGGTAATCAGGTTGTCGCAGGTTAGATCCTTAAAAAACATAAGCTTTCTGATGTTTCAAAACTGGACCCAGGTGGCCTTAATCGTTGGTATTAAATAGTGGTCTTGGCTTAAGATCAGCTGATATTAGTAGGTTTCAATTCTCTTGCATCCTTCATTAAACACTCGTCATTAATTAATTTTTAAATATAGGCCTACGCATCCTGATAAGTCGGCATGGAAAACATTTTTTTTTTAATAACGTTATACATTTTAGCTCTAAAAATAAAGCACTAGTCAAACCTAACTACAGTCTCGCAGTTTTCGTGGTAGTACAGTACCTATATAATATACCTATATATATAATACATATACATATAATACCTATAGATACCTAAGTAATACCTATATATATAATCTTGTCATTTTGTTGATAACAACTGTGGCGACGCGGTCATGTCTTTGAAAACTCAAGATTATACAGGCTAAATGACTGTGGGAGCATACTACCTAGTTTAATTTGCGTCATGATATACGATTGTCTACGAACAGAAACCGATCCGTCGTTAAAGAGGGTTTTAAACTACTCCACAATAACAAAAATTCACATTCTACAAGACATTTACAGAGTTTGAAATCACTTGCTGCAGTATGAAAAAACAAATCTTTCAATGAGATTGCGATAAAGTTTGGAGATAATGTCGAATAGGATGTATACTTCCTAGTACATTTTGATTGTATATAAATTGGCTGTCAAACACTGTATACTATGCACTCTACGAAAATCGACATCTCCTAATCTAAAAAGACTGTAAACATGTTAAGCTAATGTGAAATTTGTAACTCGACCAAATAGGAGCTACATAGCAAATTATGATCTGGCTTCTGGCATTTACAAGGTACAGAGGAGGTATAAAGACGTCCATTCCCCTGGCCGTGTGAACGTACAAACAATCTTGGAAAATTCTCGTCTGTGGAACGCCGACTACTGCCGGCAGTCGTTAAAATAATGAAGAGGAAATCAAGGCCGAACAAATTTACTCTCGGTAAATATGTGATGACGTCTGGCAAGAAGTATTCATTCGTGATAAAAAGAAGTAATTTTTATTTACTTTCTACAATTTCTTGGTTTTGCTAGGTAACTTTCTAACCATGGGTTATCATGATTGTTCGCATTATGATTTACGTTTCTCTTAAAATCCATATCAGTACTAAGTATGTAAAATAATAGCCACCCCCATAAAACTGCGAAGGCTGCCACTTTTCGTAGACAATGTAGTAACTTTAAATTTTATACCTCCTTGGAAAAACTAGTTTTTCAACGAGTTAGTAATTTTACTACTTTTATTTAAGCCAACCCAGAAATAGTTATTACATCTTTATTCTCGTCACATTCACTCCCAAAGTTTGGGATTCCGCTTTCTCTTATTTGAATAACATCTTGCCAAAGTGCTCAGATTTAGAAACGCAGGTTAAACCCAGCTTAGGCTTAACTGACGTCTGTCAAAGAATCAGCTAATCCCCAATATTCTAAGTAGAAAAGTCTATGTATATTTAGAATTATTTCATAATTTTCTATCTACATTGGGGCTTGTATTTCATTTTAAACTATCCTTGTGTTATTCGGAAAGGAAACCTACTAATGACGAATAATAGTGATTTTGCAGTTAATAGCACTTCTGCTATCTCTTCATGTGAAGAGAACGAATTTCAGACTATCTTTTTCGGTACGTCAGTAAACTCTCGTTAATCCGGACGGTACTTCCGGATGGAAGTACGGATTAAATGTTGGGCTAATAGACTTAACATGAAGAAAAACACCGCCATTTCGGGACTGTTATAACAAAAGCTGGGATAGAACCAATTCAACAATTAAATGTGTAAAAAAACTGTAGGCCTACATATAAAATTCCCATGTTATTCTTATGGAGAATATTGTTAACTTATTGTAGTTTGCTTGTTTATGGACGTATTTTTATGAAATTTGGCAATTTTTTTGTTTTGTCCTAAGTTATTATTATTTTACTAAAACACACTTTATTACCCTCCCTGTGGCAGTAAACCTAGGTACTGATTAGACCTAAAAATGCTATTTAAATAGATTTGTGAAAATCTAATAAGGCAATTGGAAATTCTATTAGTCTTCAGGTTTGCTTCGGCGGGGTATTTGTTTTTTTAGGCGTAATCTTCATTTCTGACAAATTGTCACCTACCAAATAGATGGATGTATAGATCAAGTACTACGATACGTATTAGTGAGGGTGTTTGTACTAGAATTATGGCAATTTGACGGTAATTTGATTGCTGTAAAAGTGACACAAAACCAGTGTGAAATACTCTACTAAAGAGTCTCAGAAATTGTAAGGAAAGGAAGTTCTACCCTCTACTGCTCTACACAGCTGTTATTGTCCTCCTTGCACCTGCCCCCACCCCTACCCTCTCAACCACACACAAACACCTGATACAAGGATACAGGCTATACATGAATTCTGTTTCGCCCACTGATGATAGCAAAAGTGAAAGTTGTGTTTTGTCTTCCAGCTAAAAGCACTCACGCTAAAAACTGCCGACAGTCTTGAGTAACGCCACAGAGAAAGAAGTTAAGTGTAACCATTGACGTTGCATTGATAGGCAAAGGTGTAAAGCTAACGTTGGTAAACGTAAATGTACGTTTCATTCAAAGACGCTCAATGTGTGTTAGTTTGTAGTGGTGCAAAAAATATGAGGAAAATGATCGATGGCACCAAAAAGGCACTTAGTTTGTTGCAACAAGGTGCAAAGTGCAATTACTTGTTGTGAGTAGATGCAAAATAAATATCACAGTAGAACATCATGAAAAACCTTTAAAATCTAAATCCTTATGGTAAATATAGGCTAATGTACACAAGCTTCCTTTGTGGATACGGTGTATTTTTAAAGAAAAACTTAATATGGAGGTGAAGACTGGTTGAGTGGCTTTCTAGCCTTTCGTATGAGAAGATGAATTGGTTGTTATAAACACACTTTTTACTTCGAGTTTACTTCAAACTCTCCGAAGGAATGTTTTAGTGACAAAGACACTCATCGCATTAAAATCGCAAAATGTGTACCGGTAACCTTTTTCTTTGGACATTGTAGCTTAGTTACTAGATTGAGACCCCCCACAATAAATCAACGATGTTATAATAATACGATGACATACAGGATTTAATGGCATTCAAACAAGTGTGTCATTGATAAAATTCTACAGTTACAATTTCACATTACAGTACAATTTCCTACAGTTACCTAACAATGTACATGTTCTCTCACTGATTTGAGAAAGCAAAGTGGCCAATTCGCTCACTCTAATTACTTTGTCTCACTCCAGATTTGCAACGTGAAGGCACGTTTCTTTACCAATTTATTTGTGTTATGGTAACAGTAGGAAAAATTAATGTGCAACTCGAGTGCAAAGTGCAATCGCCTCACTCGAGAGAACCATTCCTCACGAGCCCTCTAGTTACACAAATAACTGTTGTTTATCTTTTAACACTATGATACTTTATGTGGCATAATGCTATAGTTTATAATACATTTTCCTTTCAGTTTGGAATGGTTAGAAGATTTAGGTGTTCGACAGAAAATCAGTAACATCACTCTGTCATTAGTTCTAGTCAACGGCGTTCCTTTTTATTCCGAAGTCAAACTATCAAAGGTTTAACATAGGAGTTGGAGTGGAATGTCTACTTAAAGGAATCGTTTAAGATTTGACAGAGTTAATCCTCACTCACATATTTTTATTTCTACTACTTATTACGTTTGCCTTAATTTTCAATTTGCTGAACTATCAGAAACTGAACACGTCGAGGTTGCTCTGGTGGTGAAAGGTAGTGGATACTTCCACGCCGCGGACATTCACTGGTCGATGAATAATGTACTTGGCTAGGCCAGGGCAGCGCCGCCGCCGCGCCGAGGCGCTTTTCAGCGACTGGTGAATTTCAACAGGATCCGCGCTCAGCAAGTCAAATGTCCTGGTTGTTTTCCTGGCTGACAAATTGCCTGCTTTGTAGACGAGGGTTTTGATTTAGTCGCCGAGACTGCAGACAATGTCGTCGGTTATTCAGCTGGAATAGAATACAGAACATGGAGGAGATACTGTATTTGGATTATGATCGTGCAAAGTATGCACTGTTAGAAAACGTGTCGTGAAGTATCTTAGTATTCACGAATCCATTATAGGTACTTTATAGGCACGGTAATTTTGTCCTTGCTAAACGGGGTGTAAATCACGCCAATCCCGAAAGGCCTTAAGCCCTATAATAATGCTGTAAATCTTTGGTTTGAAGATATTTAAGACAATATTTAAACTGAATGTGAATGTAAGATAAGTTTTGTTACTGGACCAACAATTTATTTACCCAACGAATAACGATTTAATGCCTTATTTTATGCCTTTTATGGCTGAGCCTAGTTTTGAAACATCGAATATTACTGACATTCGTGCTTACCTTCATATCAGAGTGTAGCTTCTTTGGTTTGAACTCTACCCAAAAAGATTATTGTTATAAAAAATAAACTATTTACACACTTTTCACAAAAAGTTCTATTTTTTGGCATTAACCTTCTTCAGGAATGAACGGAACAATCAAAAACAAAAGTTTGTGAATTACTTATTTTTTATAACGATTTAGCCGTTTGGCAATACTATAAAGAAACCAGCGTGATTATTGGGGACTCAAGTTGAAAATACTCGGATTTTACAAAACAGTGAATAAATAACAATGTACAGTAACAAATCTATACTCATTCCACCCTCATCTCAACTTAAACTCTTTTTGCAGCTTCCCTTGTCCTATAGTAGGATAATCTGATTGGTTGATATTTTTCATTTGGGTAGCTGGTACAGATAATATTGAAGGCAGGTTTGTGGAGTGCTGAGAGCTCACGCCTCGCCGTCGACCAGTCCGAGCAGTTTGGTCCTTCGAGCCGGATAATCTCTTCCCGTACTCAATTAGGAGTTTCCTCGCCCGGTAATTGTGCCATGAAATTTCATTACCCGTCATTTTTGACCGTTCAACCTGCCAGGCCGACGAAAATATCCCGGTCGAAACTGTGTTAGAGACGTGATGTATTGTGACGGTAATTAATATTGTTCCCACTTTTGGCTTATCGGGGAAATTTGTATCTAATGTTTTACAAAGTCTTCTCATCGTAAATAATTGCCAAAGAGTGGCTGAAGTCCATGTGTAGCTCCGTATTGTACATTGTTAGCACCACTCGAGGTCTATTTACATGTCAGTGTTTACACTTTAAGTTGTGCTGTGCTCTACTTACCTCTTATCAGTGGATTGTCGCTTATCTCTACAGACTCGGCATTTTGTGGGTTCGTCAATGTTTTGTGTGGCATAATAAGTACCGGTAATGATAGAAATCGCTTGCACAATGTAAATGTAAAAAAACACACTACCGGTATATACTTTCTCAATTTAAGAAACGGTGCTCATAACAATTAATTAAGTAATATTTTTTATTTGTGGAGCAAATATATTGTTTTGTATAGTCAAGAAGCTCTTCTTAACAGTAAATGTTTGTTCCATTTGGATTTGGATTTTACATTAATCATTTACATTCGAAAACTATTTTTGTGTGTAAGGGGTTTACTATAAGTCTGGTTAATAGCTTTGAGCTTATTTGGCTTACCCCTAGAACAACAGGGGTAGCCGGATGAATGATGAAATTATGAATTGTCTAGTTTTGTGTTTATTGTTTGCGCTAGTCCTAGGTAAAAATAAACTACAATTACAGTATTGCTAATGGGCAATTCCATAAAATGGTCAACCTCTATACTTTTTTGTCAACTTTATCAAACCCATTACTGTTATACATTTTTGGAAAGCTCGTTAGTGTAGCTTTCCACTCATAACATTGGTTACAAAAAAAAAAAATAAATAAAAAATATATACATGTTTTTTATAGACTACCGTTTTTTTTTTTTTTCACTCCGATTTACAACCATGTTGGTTATTTTCATAACCAACAAACAAAATTTACTCAAATAAGCCTTATGAATTATTTTTTTGATAGTTTAAGAGTAAAGCTAAATATTAATGCAATTTAGAATTAAGAAAAAGGTTTTCTGTCCACCCTACAGATGTTTAACATTAAGAAAGATTAAATTCTACGTCCGACACCAAAAATGTACGTTTAGTTTTACTGTGGCTAGAGGGATTTTTTTTAATGCTTGAAAACTAGTATGCAAAGCAAGTTTACATAGGTCTAAATGATCCATGTTTGGAAAAAAATCTATCATGTATGGTTTTTTTTTAATCATGGTGTCGGACGTAGAAAATATTTCCTACGTCCGACTCTACGTCCGACACCAAAGTACTAAAATTGGGTAGTGTATGTTAAATACCGTAACATGCTGCATATACTATAAAACCCTAAGTTGAGTTTTTATCATAGTACTCAATTAACCTGCACTAAGGAACCTTTCAGTTTAGTTAGATGTAAAATTTATCCCACACCCCCATTGTTAAACATAAATAAAAACATATCACCCAAATTTATAAGTTTTTGTAAGCTTCAAAAGTAAAAAAAAATATATAACATTTGCTACAACTGTTGGTTATTAAATCTCTTAAATCTTCTTAATTGTAGGCGACACAAGCGACGATTTAGTAAAAAGAAAAGTAAAAATTGTTCAAAATCCGGAGTCTTCGGACAGTGATGACTCAGAACAGGAGTATGGCGAGCGTTTCGAAATAGAGAGAAATGACCTAAACCTTCAGGATTTAGTGCCTCAAAAAGACTGGGTTGTGGTTAAATACGATAATGATTACTATCCAGGTGAAGTACAGTGTGTTGAACAAAATGAAGCCAAAGTGAAAGTAATGCATTGCTCCAAGTCAGGTGCATACTATTTCTGGCCAACTGATGAAGACTGTATTATGTACAAAGCCAAAGACATTGTGAAGAAAATTGAGCCTCCTGAACCTTACGGAGGAACAAGAGACCACTATAAATTTAAAAGTATCATCGGTCCACTTCCAGATGTGCTCCCTTGAACACATTTTCTCATGTCTTACTTTTAGGCATATAACCCAAAGTGCCCATGAATTTTTCATTTCATTATTTTTTTTAAAGAGACTAATTTGTAGAGAATGGGTAATTTGTAGGAATTAAGAAGCTGTAACTTTTTTTAAGTTAAATAAGCAAAATATCTAATAAAAGATGTAAAGTGTTTATCAGTCTTTTACTTTTTCCCTGAAGGTAAAATGTCAAACCATATTGTGCAACGTAAATGTTCGAAATTTAAATATTTTAAACCCAGGTAGCCTATAGAGGATTTTAGTAATTTTATTTGCTCAGGCTCATTTAAATGCATGAATAAATGTTTAAAAGGGTTCATATAAAATTGTGAACGTTTTTTTACATTTAATTACTACCTATTATTTGTAAATCTAAAAAAAATCACACAACCTACGTCCGACACCAAAAATTCTACGTCCGACACCGTAGGAGATTTTTTTTTGTGTCAAAACTATTGAACCAAAAAACTTGAACCTAGGCTCTTTTTAAAGCTAATAAGTTTCTTTACATCCATGATTTTTTTCTGTTGTTTTATCTCTTTAAAATTCACAGATTTTTAAAGTCAAATAAGGAAAAAAGAAATATCGATTTTGTGCACTCTACGTCCGACACCGCAGAAAAAATTTTTTTTAGCCATTAAAGATTTTAAAATTTAAAAAATGTTACATATGAAAATGTTCTTAAAGAACTGTTCTTTCAAATAAAAATACTAAAGATTAAGGTTTTTTACAAAAAGTAATTTTAAAGCATTAAAATAGCAGAAAAATGTGTCTGAAATCTACGTCCGACACCGTGGAATTGCCCTAATACTGCTTGGACTTATAGATTTCGTTAGAATGTCGGTTTGTTACATTAACATAAACCGCTATAGCAGTCATTCTTCAAACAAATAAAATCAGAAGCAGGAGATGCCACGCTACAAAGGGAGTCCACAGTCAAGCTTCGGTGAGAATTACAAAAAATCGCACTCACAATGCCCCCTCCCATCCCCCACCCGGAACTGCGCTCGGTGGTTGCTACGGTGATAGAGCTAGGTGCGAGGCCGCGCAACCAGTACCACGTGTCTGATAAAGTACGTGCACTGTAACTTGTGACTAACATTGCGACCACAGTGAAATTGTCGTGCTTTAAGATGGTGCCTGGAACTTGGATTTCGACTTCTCGACGATTTTCTCTGTTAAATGGAGTGTGCGATTAATTTTTGAATAGCTTATGCCTCTAGTGACGAAGCTTTCAAACGTTTTGAAATGAAAGCGAAACTTTCCCCCTTTACCTGTTAGCAGGGATCATCGGGAGCTTTTGTGGACGGGCTTACGGCACGATAGAACAGTACAGGAACTGGGTGAATTACGTTATCTTTAGTGAACCTCGATAACAAGACCCTCAATACCAAGTCACCCTCAATAACGATTTTACTCTACACAAAATCACACGTTATTGCAAACTTCGATAGGTCAACCTTTGATAACAAGTCTTATTTAACAATCTCCACGAGAGCCTTGCTATCGAGAGGTTCTAGTGTGCTAGGTAATAGAAGGCTTCCTTGTGACTCTGCTTTCCATGATGATTGGGGTTTTAACTAATGAATTGTGCTGGCTATTAAACACGATTATCAAAGTGACAAATTTCTACGACACAGATCGTATGACCTCTCATTCTACACAAAGGCGTGATTCTGTTTTTAAGGTTTGATCGATTGAATATTTTAGACTCATGATACCAACATTATGAGTGAGTGCGAGCGTAGTTACTTTCCCAGCAGATATTTCCACTTTGCGCAATTTCTAAAATCCCTGAGCAAATCCCGCTCTGTATTATCCTAATTCGTGGAGATAGAGAGCAGTAAAGATTACCTCTAACTGTCGTCTACCGACCGCGTTACTGAGAGTCGTTCACGCCGTTGTGAGATGGAGTCCCGACTCTGCGTCGTTAGTAGCCAATTAGCACGACACGGAGTCGCTAACAAGGAGTCATGGTAATTAATTGGCTAACTGGGAGAAAATCATTGGAGTGCGCAAACTGAGGGAAATGTAAGCCTACGTTCGAGGCCAGAAACTATCGGCTAATGATATTATTCATTGCTGGAAAATCACTAGGTGTTCAGTGAAGTTAGTGAAGAAAAACGTCTGTTAAATGAATTGTACGAAATTGTCAATTGTGGAAAATACCTTTTAAGTTGAATGGAAACTAAAACCTCTAAAACTAAACTGGTAAGTAGAAGTCTTGTCCAGAATAAATATGAAACCTCGCTGGCGTGTGTTTCGATTATGACGAACATGTGTTTCTTATTTCAGCGTAGATTTTACTATTCGCAGTTTAATAGTTTGTGGAACAAACAGTTAGCAACAAAACATCCTACCTACTAATGTTGTTTGGATGTATGGATGGATGATGGATAGATGTTTGTGATACGTAAACGCGAAATATACTGGTCGGATTGGGCTGAAATATTTCGTGATGATAGCTCACATCCCCGATTAACATATAGACGCAT
The DNA here is from genome assembly GCF_028750875.1 of Macrosteles quadrilineatus. Lineage (NCBI taxonomy): Eukaryota > Metazoa > Arthropoda > Insecta > Hemiptera > Cicadellidae > Macrosteles > Macrosteles quadrilineatus. Next base: position 56,223,048 of record NW_026542598.1, on the reverse strand, counting down.
TATTATCTCAAAGATCCTTTCGGGCTCCGTCCCAGTGGCTCTGGAGTTTCCCATGTTAAGAATATTCATATTTAAAAGGAATAAAATAATTTTGTCAGCTATTTTAACTACAAAAGTTGGTTCCATGATATTAAAAAGCATTAAAAGGTTATAAGGTTTACCAACAGGGTGCAGCACTATTAATTTTTTAATTTTATTTATTTTTATTTATACGCTAACCCCGTATGAATGACGGGTACTCTGCTAGTACCCTACAAACCAAATAGAACTATGAAAATCCATCATCAGCTGTAAGGCTGATTAATCTTCTAACATTCCACCGATATAGATTAGCTTGAAACAGGTACAAGGTACAATGTATGATTCCTACCGGTTTATGAGGAGAAAAGCTGTTTACTATATGGTTTAAATAAGTAGATAACCAAAAAATGGAGTGTAGGCTATCAATATGCCCAGAATGGTTGTAAAATGTAGTCCGTTCATGTAAAGCAGTGTGTCTAAAATCGTCTAAATGTAATGAAACTCTTTTTTAGAAATGGTCTTTTAATGTGTGAAAAAAATTTGATAAAAAAATCGTAAATTTAAAATCAACAGACACGCTGTTTAACGACAATGCGCTTATCTGTGACGCTGTACCAGCTGATTGTTATTGTTATAGTTAGTCGCGCATTGTTGACATCGTTTTGATGACGTCATCCAGCCGAGCAGACTGCCGTGAGATGCACACTTGTCTGGCTATAATTTAGTATCTGTTTGCATTCCACTTCGCACACGTCTATTTATAAGGTCACGGGTGATAGTACTACTGGCCATTCAACATCGGGGCTATTCAACATTATAAAGTGGCTTTAAATTTGTCTTCTAGTAGGCCTATTTCTATTTTTTTTCATTTTGGATAATTTTGAGATTTAATCGTGAGTGACAAGTATAAAAAACGACAAGTTTTTACTATTAGCAAAGGTTTAAAAATTATAAACCATTTTACAATCAAGAGAGAATACAATTTCGTTTCCTATGCCATATACGTTTTTCGCTCTACCGCTCGTATTTTCTAGGCCCGCGTAGCTTCCTTTGCCCCGTACTCAAGACGTCGCGCCGGCAAGGGTAGGCCTAGGGTTTCCTCCCTAGTACAATACCGCCCTCCACGCAGCATCTGCACACCGGTTCCCTCCCTTCCCTTCGCAGCCATTCACTTGTGCAAGATGGGGGAGTTTTTATTTTAGAGAAGATTTCCCAACGTATTACAACTGTAAACAACGTCTGTGTTTGTCAACACTAAGCATTTGATTATTTACTAAGTATAGTCCGGATAAATCCCAAGAGGTTACAAAATAATTTTTGTTTGTCTTTACACTTCCTAATGAGTTATAGGTGCTTCGTGATTGGACTCTGTCTCGTAGATGTGAATTCGAGATATGGTTTAATTATAGAAAAGTTATTAGGGGACCGAGCCATATCTTGGTATAGCTTAATTTAATTGTAATTGTTTAATTAAATTGCAAAATCAATATAAAGGAAACTCACGTTTTAATTACAACATTTTTTTGCTTTTGTTATTAAAATTTCAGTGGAATTTAAATTTATTATGATTGAAATTTTAACCTGGCGATCCACAACACATTAACTTATTTTACTGACGTTGACAAAAATCACTCAACTAAATTAAATTATAATTAAATACTAAATTAAATTAAATTATTATTAAATGGTATGTATTAAATGTAAAAATTATCAAATGTTATTGCATTTGATTATTTAAATTATTAAATGTTTACTTGCATAAACATTGTTTTGACAGTTTCTAGTTTACATAAAATAAATATAATATTATTAACTTGAATATTTATTTCACTATTAAACAAAGGTTTGCTAAAGAGAGAGAGCCAAGTAAAATAATCAATACTAGAAGACCCATGCTGCTCCGAAGCGTTGAAATAAATATAATATCCGAGAAATAATCAAATTTATGATTTTGATTGAGTAGTACAGTATTTTGAGGTTAACTGATTTAAACTATCAATAGCTCAAATTAAAGCCTATAATTTACTGATTATTTTGAGTATAAAACATGAAAAATACTGGGGCTATTGATTTTTTATTATAGAAAAACGTTATGAAAAATATTTTTATGTTGGTGTTTCACCTTGCGTTTGCTTGAAACTCGTCCAATTTGAATAACAAATAGCTTAAATGAAAGCCGGTATTTCACTGAAGGTTTTTTAGACCAAAATATATAGGATTATATCATTATAGTTTAACTGGTGAAATACATCTTAAATTGAAGCAAGAATTCGAATATGAATCAAATTATGTTTTTGATCGAGTAATACAGTAGGTAAATATATTCCGATGCTTGATGTGAAATCTTTGCGTGCATACCTTCAATTTGAGACCTCAATCATGAAAATCGGCCTGGTAGAAGAGCCAAACAAACTCGGAAAAGAGAAAACAAATTTAACTCCCTTAAGAAATACATGGGGAGCAAATTTCGTTTACGAATGGAATAGCCGAGTGGAATTAAATAATTATTTGATAAATTTGCCGATGCTTGATGGCAAATCTGTACGTGCATACCTTCAATTTGAGACCTCAATCATGAAAATCGGTCGGGTAGCAGAGCTAAACAAACTCAGAAAAGAAAAACCAATCTTTTTAATATATAAGATTTGATCGGAACTATTTTCCCCTACATCGAGTAATCTTTCAGTGTAATCTTTGTTCAATAGTACCAACTGATGTTTTCTCTTTGCACTGTACATAGTAATTTGCTGGTATACTGTGGATGGCTTGTTATAAACACGTGTTACAAGTCCTTTGTTTTCTTTTATTGATATTATTTGGTTCAACCGGCAATAATTTTCGAATGAGTTGTGTAGCGAAATACGAATATTCCTGGGGCAGTGGCTGTTGTCAATCACGTTTTTTGCAAGAAATGCATTATTTACAACATTATTTGAAGAAAATCATCGAAGCCGTTTTCGAGATCTTTGTGTAAGCATACATACAAACAAACTTTGCTCATAAGAGTATAGGATACATTTCCACCTAAAACAGGTACTGTAGGCCTAATCAACTCTTTCATACAAATAGTTTACTTTTAATGTAGCATTGATATGTTGTCACTTTTCTCAAATATATTAATTAGAATTCTCTCCTCGGTGCTCACTTAGGAGCGTAGGCTACTTTAAGCAGAACAAATTCAGAGTGATTGAAGTTTTTTTGTGTGTATTTAAGTATTGACCACTTATGTTACAGTCAGTCCTTTAACCAAGTACAGTAGAGAGAAAAAACTGATATTTAGATTTCTTAGTAAATTCTGAGCTATCACGTTGACTGTGTGAGCCAGCCGTGTTGACGTAAAGTTCATATTCAACAAGACTCTTGCGTTCTCGGTTTCTCGTACTCAAGGGTCATCCGTTGAGCCTTGTCGAGTATGAGAACGCAAGTACCGTGTCGAGTGGGAGTGCAGCTAGCACAGTATGTGCTCTGGTCGAGTACATTGAGTACATAGCACGAGTGCTACCCAAGAGCGGCCTCAGTGACTTGGCGTTTCGGCTCGCCAAAATGGCGCTTCGTTAGCATCACAATGGAGTCAGAGTCACTCCGTGTGTGAACCTCTCCTTGTATGTCTCCTAGACACTAGACACCAGACAATAGACAATGTAGACACACTAGACACGGACAACGACTGAACTAGTTTCACTAATCGTGTGGTCTAATGTGCGATTGCATGTGGTTGTATTGGCTTATTTGTATCAATTTATATCCATGTATACGCATTTTGCATAGCGATGTATTTTAGATTCTTGAAAAGGTGAAACTATCTCAAAGTTACATGTAAATGGATAATTGGACCTGTCCAATTACAAGAAGTCCGTGAAGGATTCAAGGTCGTTTGCTATTATAAGTATATGTAATCAATTATATCCAATATAAAAATTCTACTACCTATGATAAATGTTGATATTGTTGAGAAAATTCCCAATATTAAGTCAATTCAAGTTTAATTGCACGTATTGTAAATTATAAACATAATTATTAAATTTTATTGCCTTTAATGCAACACCCATTTCAAGTATTAATTGGATTAGTTTATATTTCTACACTTAACAAGGTTATTATTTACTATAGCCTACATATTATGTCCATATAATAGCTAAACGCAACGTTGACGCAATTTTCTCCCTTTGTATGGTGGTTAGACAACAAATTAATAGCCTGCATTAAAAATGGTTTGAAATAATTGCTTACCATGCTATAAAATTAAACTAGGTGGCGTTCGCAGAGGCATCCACAAAATTGAGCGGAGTCATCAAGGGTTCATATTATATTGTTTTTGTCTTACTGCAGTAAAAACAGTATTTTTTCATGCATGCGCTGCGGGTCTAAAGTAGCATTTTTAATATTTAGGGAGTAAAAATCGTTTTTAGCCTCTATGGAGTAAAAATCAGCTGTTGTCAACTCAGTTGTAAATTTCGATTGTAAACGATTGCATGTATCGAAAATATGTATCGATTTGTGCTTCGTAATCATTTTAACATATTACAGTCTACAGTCTCTTCCCGTAGCATTTTAGCATTGCAGATACATTAATCCATTCCCAAACTCAACACTGCTCACCTTTACTACTTCCTTCACCACACCCTACGTCGTGGACCTGTTTCCCTCTCTTCCCATAGCATTTTAGGATTGCAGATACATTAATTTAATTGCCAAAGACAGTTCCCACACTCTGCGCTGTTAGCCTTACTACTTCCTTCACCATTTACTACGTCATTGGCCTGTTTCCTTCCTTTCTCATAGCATTTAAGTATTACAAATTCATTTATCCATCTGCTCAAACGGTTCCCCCACTCTGCACTGCCAGCTTTTACTACTTCCTTCACCACTTACGTCGTGGACCTGTATTCATCGCTTTCCATAGCATTTTAGTATTTTAGATACGTTAATCTAATTGCAACAAACATCCCCACTGTCCGTACTGCTAGACTTTACTACTTCTTTCACAATTTCCTATGTCTTGGGCATGCTTCCATCCCTTCTCATAGCATTTCAGCATTGCAGATACATTAAAACTGCTACAAACGGTTTCCAGTTCCCACACTCCACACTGCTCACCTTACTACTTCTTTCACCTGTTTCTACGTCGCGGATCTGTTTCCCTCTCTTCCCATAGCATTTTAAGATTGCAGATACCTGAATCTAATCGTCATAAACAGATCCCACACTCCGAACAGCTCGCCTTTACTACTTCCTTCGCCACTTCCCACATCGCGGACCTGTTTCCCTCCCTTTCCGTAGCATTTTAGGAACGTTGTGACCTTAATCTAATCGTCATAAACAGTTTCCATACTCCAGACTGTTCACCTTTACTACTTCCTTAACCTCTTCATACGTCACGAACCTCAAGCTAGTGTCGTCATTTGATTATAGTACCTGGGGACCGAGCTTTGCTCGGGGAAAATCATTAGTTCACTCTGAAAGCACCGTAGTATTGGAGATGCATAAATCCACACATCTACATCCTACACAATTTCCTACGTCATGGATCTGTTTCCCTCCATTCCATTGCATTTAAAGATTGCAGATACCTTAATCTAATCGTCATAAACAGTTCCCACACTCCGGACTACTCGCCTTGACTACTTCCTTCACCACTTCCTACGTCGCGGACCTGTTTTCCTCCCTTCCCATAGCATTAGGATTGCAAATACCTTAATCTAATCGTCATAAACAGTTCCCACACTCCGGACAGCTCACCTTGACTACTTCCTTCATCACTTCCTACGTTGCGGACCTGTTTTCCTCCTTTCCCGTAGCATTTTAGGTTTGCTGATACCATAATCTAATTGTCATAAACATTTCAAACACTCCGGACAATTTGCCTAGACTACTTCCTTCACCACTTCCTACGTCGCGGACCTATTTTCCTCCCTTTCCATAGCATTTTAGGATTGCAAATACCTTAATCTAATCATCATAAACAGTTCCCACGCTCCAGACAGCTCGCCTTGACTACTTCCTTCACCACTTCTTACGTCACGGACCTGTTTCCCTCCCTTCCCATAGCATTTTAGGATTGCCCATACCCTTATCTAATCGCCATAAACAGTTCCCTCACTCCTGACAGCTCGCCTTGACTACTTCCTTCACCACTTCCTACGTCGCGGACCTGTTTCCCTCCCTTCCTATTGCACTTAAAGATTGCAGATACCTTATTCTAATCGTCATAAACAGTTCCCGCACTCTGGACTACTCGCCTTGACTACTTCCTTCACCACTTTCTACGTCGCGGACCTGTTTTCCTCCCTTCCCATAGCATTTTAGGATTGCAGATACCCTAATCTTATCGTCATAAACAGTCCCCACACTCCGGACTGCTCGCATTTACTACTTCCTTCATCACTTCCTACGTCACGGACCTGTTTCCCTCTATTCCCATAGCATTTTATGATTGCCTATACTACTTCCTTCACTACTTCCTACGTCACGGACCTGTTTCCTTCCCTTCCCATAGCATTTTAGGATTGCAGATACCTTAATGTATTCGTCATAAACAGATCCTAGACTTCGCACTGCTACCCTTGACTACAATGTATCGAGTAATCTTAAGTATAATCTTTGCTCAATATTAACAAGTGATGTTTTTCCTTTTGTACTGTATTTGTAATTTCCTAGTATACTGTGGGTAGTTGGCTTATTATGAGCACATGCTAAAACTTCAAATCTTTTGTTTACTTTTTACTTGTTATTTAATTCAGCCAACATGGTTACCTAGCAACCCATAAGACTAATGTTAAAAAAATGTGATTTTCAGTTTCATTTTTCTACGGATTCCTGAGAGACTTTTTTAACGCTATATAGATGTTGGCACTCACCGATATGGTCTTTATCACCATGCAAAATTTGAAAACGATTGATTCAGCCGTCTAGGAGGAGTTTGCGTATTACGAAATGCATAAAAGTCGACGTATAAGAGCTTCGCTCGCTTCGCTCGCTCCGCTCAATAAATCACGTGAACACTTTGTTAATAGTGTGAGAAGTCAATTCATATAACTATTTCGTCAACACCTTCCATGTATCATATTATTGTGATACATCCAAACTAATTGTCTGGGTAGGCAGTTTGTTACAGCACTCACCTTCAAGTATGAAGGTCATTGGTTCGAATCCAAGCGGTGACGATTCTGGACCTAAGTGTAATTTGTCATTGAGTTATCCAACATAAGGTGGACGTTAGGTAATAACAGGGTTAGGACCCCCTTAAGACAAAAGTAAAAATGCCAATAGCGCAAAATCACTCCAAAACACTAAAATTTCACAGAATAAAGAGAAACAATAAAATGAAAGGCTATCTCGTGAACCGTGCTTCCATCTCTCTTGCATTTTACCGATTCGTTCTGAAAGCTTCAAACCGCGACCTAGGACGCCGGACGGGTGAACTTGTGGACTACTTGTCTGCCTCCCACACAACACCCGGGCTTTCTCGCGATCCAGGTCGGTGGACTGGCAAGTGTGTCGACCGCTAGACGCTAGACCAGGCAGGGGAAGGTCGTCTGGGAGTCTGGAGGCGAGGGTGGGATGCAGCAGAGGTATACACTGTAGAAGAACATGCAGTGAAGCGGGTCGACACAAGCAGAACGTAGCTGTCCTAGTATCGGAGGGAAATAAGATAAAAAGTATTAGTATTATGTTACTACTTTGAGTACATTCGAAGGCTATGTCACCTAGGTGCGTATATATGAACGGAATATGAGTGTAGGGTGGAGGGCGAAGCATCAAGCACATAATATAAAAATATCTGCGTGGATTAACCCAGTGGTCAAGGACAGTTAGTTGTTAGTTTCGTTTCAAACCATTAAAAGTAGATGGGTCATTATCATGCATTGATATGCAAGTGTAAAAAGTTCTTAGGTATGTGAATGCAAAGAGTTGCTATTATCATAGAACAATTCTTCATGAGAATTGTAATACTGTACAAAACTTCAATTTGTACAAAGAAAAAATTTAATAGCAAAGAATGGCATGTATTACTGTATCTCCCTTTCAGTATTATTCACAAGCGTGCACATAATAAGAGTATAGAAATTCATTTGGGGTGTACACATTTAGAGGAACAATACAATATCATGGATTTTCATCAGAATACAAAGGAACATTATCAAACATGGATAAGACTATAACCTGGCATTGGGCGTTGCATTTCTATGTGGAACAACAATATGAGGGATGTATGTAATCATGTGACAGTATTTGATCATTTCCAACCATGGGACATGAGTAAAAGCAGAAATATCTCTGCAGTGTCCTCATATTTCAAGACCAATGCTGTAAAATTAACGTGTGTTTTGTATCAGTTTCATCTAAAAAATTACCAACAATCCAATGATCAATTCTCAAATTTATAATAAAAAAATGTTGTACTTATAAAATGAAATTACCACCCATCCACTGACTCACTGATCACTGTATCGCAAAAACTACTAACCATAAGAACTCAGGAATTAGCACGGAGATTCTGTGTGCAATAAGAAACGTTTTCAAGAAAACCCACCAGGGCTCTGCCCCAGTGGCCTCTTAAGTTTTCATGTTATCCTTATGGAGAAATGATTTTTTTACACTTGAACAGATTAATATTTTTGAATTTTATACTATTAACTTAGGGGAAAGCTGGTTTTATTTATTTTATTGAAATGGAAATAGTTGCATTATTTTGAGGCTTGAAAAATCTGTGTTTAACTGCATAACCCTTTTTGTAATCGTTATATGAGTTCAAAAATCAAGATGTACCCTATTTGTTAATGTTTTAAATATCTGTTTCTCAGCAACTTAATAACAGTAGATAGCCTATATTATTTAACGTGTTGCATTATGTAAATGTGTATCAATGTTAAAGAATTGATTATTTACAATCGCGTTTCATCTCATATTTTAAGGGATGTAGTGTTCATGCATCTGCCTTCTTCAACCACTGCTTTATGATGATTTATAATGGATGCTTAAGAAGTGTTTGATAAGTTCATTTATAAGTTAATATGTTAATGTTGTAAATTAAGAAGTTCTCTCTTGGTTTAACTATGTTTAACTCAAAGCAAAGCCACGACGGAAGAGCTAGTTCAGTAGAGGTCTGACCTATCAGCCTCCTAACCAAGATTGAAAAAGAAATCCACTATACTTGAGATTCCCTGGTAAACAACTGTTGAGCAAGTGACAAATCTGTTTGATAAAGCTTATCAGCTCCGAATCGTCTCCAAATGTGGTAAATAAGATGTTTGTGCTCTTCGCCTAATGCAGGTGTGGGAAATTATCATAGGTGTTTTACACCTATTATCTGTATAGCATATAGCCTACTTTGTATATTTGCATTTTTTAATTCTATGCAGTTCTCGTCTGGATGGTTGTTGCGCCTGAATACCCCGTTTTCCAAGATGGCGGCCAACCACAATGCAACGCTGCTGCGGTTGGCCCGTTTCACACGATGGTGGGAAAGTTTGGCGCTAGAAACTGATTCTGTTGTGACTTGCGAGAGTTTACCAACGATATCAATACTTTGCTAGAGTAAGAGAAATGAATACATCTGTATATCTTTCTTCCTCTGCCAATTAAGGATCATGGTTCCGTTTTACCCTAGCGTAAACAATCTTCTCGAACTCGATTAAAATGTTTCGCAGCCCAATTTTTGGGGAAACAAATAAAAAATTGTGTACATTTCAATATTTGCCCTTCTTGAAATAATGTTTATCTGTAGGCCTATGTAGTATTATCAATCAGGGGATTCAGGCTGATGTTTCTGAGCCAGTATTCCATATTTTCAGTCTCCGGGGCTCGATATAGTTTTCAACGTTTTCGTCATTTGTTGATCTATTCCATCGGTAGAACTTTTGGTCATTGCTAAATAATAATGGTTAATTGGTTTGGTTTGCAGAAAGTCCTTTAGTAGGTACTATAGTAACCTATATAGGTTACTAAAAACCGATTAGTGACACCTTTTCTAGGGATTGATTTACTGTAGCCAGTTATAGAATAATGGCGATCATAGGTGAATATTTTTCATCCGATTAAGTTTGCTATTAAGTTACTGTTAAGTGTTGCTGCCAAATTAAGTCGTAACTTAAAAATTGTAAATTAATCCAATTTAGAGACGGATACAATAATTTAAACTTAGTTTAACTTACAAATTTCAATAAAACAATATGTAAAAAATAATTAATTATTTTACAAATGATGAATTTAAAATAAGCTATTTCATTATTATTTTCTCGTCAATTAAAACGTTTATTGTTATTTGAGCAATTCCAGCAACAGTGCTCTAAATAGTTTTATTTCAAAAAGGTGCGTATTTTTCTTCTAAAATATCATGGAAACAAATCCAAACACCTGTAGTATCCACGCCTTTAATAACAATCAACAGGTAACACTGTAGTTGTAGATGATCCATTGATGCGTGCGTGTGTGTGAGCGTGCGAGTGTGCGTGTGACGATAATACAAGGTCGTAGTGACGTCATCACAACACCGGTCACGTGACAGCCGGAAGTTCTGCCACCTCTTCACCTCGTCTTCCGTCGACCATTGTTGTGAACAGCTGATTCGATTGACCCCACATGCTTATTTATGGAGAATGTCCTAGATCGTTTGTCCCTTCAAAAGAGCTCCGTATAATGGAGTGATGATTATAATTAGGAAACACTGTTTCCGTCCAAGGAGGTAATAAACAAATCAGCTTGTCACTTCAGGTAATCCATCTTGATCACTTGAGTAGATACATACAACATGGATACAAAAAAAAACAATACTTGAACTAGGTTTTTACATTAATTTATCAGCATATTTTAGGCACTGAAATGCACTCTTATGCACAATCTGTATGTTATTTAACTCAAGGATCGTTTTCCTGAATGAAAAGTATTTTTTTGATTATCACACAATGCCACTGGTGCGGCGTAAAAACTAAAAAAAAAAAAAAATGGGTGATTAGGAACACAATCGTTTATTGGTATAATTGGTTATAGTTTCTACGAAAGACCTCGAAACGATAGGCAGAGTAGAAGATTTTCACATTTCATGTATGTTTCAAAGGGTTAAAAAGTGTTATGAAAATAAGATTAAGAAACACGTATTTACAGTATCTCCCGAAATTTGAACCGTATCTCCAGAATCAACCGCCGATCCTCAAGAAATGACCTCTAAAATACAGTATACTAACTAGTGATGTTCATAAATTGCAACAGTTCTCTTGACTGATTCTTGACATTACCACTTTTTTCACCAGGTGTTCCAACATTATATTATTTTAGTCATTAACGTTTTATAAAATGTAAATTTACGTCCTGCTACATTCTCACAGAAGAAATAAAAAGCTGGGTGGCGGGCGAGGCACCCGGCCACCGGTAATGTTATCTCTAGGCGGTATATCTTCGTGATAGTCTTATCAGTGGAAGGAGTCTTGGTATCACTACGGAGGTGATTTACACCCGCCCCCTCCCCTCCCCCTGACGAAATCATACGCTCAACTAGCTAGTCGAGTGTATTTTGTTTTGATTGTATATTGTAACTGTCAATAGATTGTTTGGTTGGTACATCTGTGTTTAGTTGTACGATTCGGTAAATGGATTCGACTATTGCACTACCGTAGTTTTTGTTAGGTGTTGCCTCTTAAACATGAGCAGCGAAAACAGTTGTGTACGTACGGAGATGAAGTACTGTAGCAGATTTTATTTTTATTTATTAAAATTTGTCAACTCGAATGAGGACATCATGTTCCCACAGAAAATGGTTCTAATGAATACAAATATAATTGTATCCACGAATATTGGAACAGATAGATACTGTATGGGTCATAAACATAAACACATTGTGCCACTGTTCCGAAAGTTTTATCAATTTTTAATGGAAGCGTCAAAACACTTTCAAACCAGCTGTTACGGCTATTAGAAATTTGGACCAGTGACGTAATTTGTTTATGTTTATGATCCATACCGATTCTGTTCTAATATTCGTGTTTATCATGTAACAGCTTGAATGTTTCATTACAATGCCCCATAATATCTGCATTTAAACGTATTGGAATTGTCTATTGCCCGGTTACACGTAATGCGCAGATTAAAACGTGATAGCAAAACAATATGAAAACCATCGTATAGATAAAGGTACAACTCATCAGGTATATCATGACCGGTGGGTTGCGCTAGTAACGTAGCCTAGTAACGCACCCCACCGGTCATGCTTAACCTGACGAGTATAAGAGTAATCAGAGACAGGGGGAATCCCTTGTCTGTGGTATAAAAAATGTGAAATATTCATTGTTTGCTTTTTAATTTCCTTAAAAATATGTACAGTATAATCATAGATTAAAGAGTGTTGACATTACTTGTTAGTCAATGGTATAACGAAAAATATATTACATGGACCTTTACGATTCTTGCTCATTTTCCAACTTCAACTACTTTACTACCAAAGGGCTCCATGTATTATTTTCCATCTTCTCAAAGGAACTGACTTTATTCTTATCATTTGGACTTTTGTAGACGTCTAAACATTCCAAGCTTTAATTGTTCCCAATCTCGTTGGCCATAATTCAAACACGTAAAAGTAAGTAGAGATAGAAAAGTAAAACCGTAAAACGAGGGATACAGACAGTGTGCAATAAGGCTATTCACCACTTATCTACTTATAGTACTGTGTATATCTGCTCGCTGTCCGTAACACTTACGGACCTAATGACTTTTCGCTCTTCCGTTAATAAATCGACGAATGTATTGTTAGTTACCGTAATGAGGCAATCTGTTTTATATCCCGTTACCTTTGTTAGCCAATCTGTAATTAGGACTCTGTCAAAGACGTGCAATTATGAGCAGACTAATGCGATGTCCAAGTTCGCCATGCTGTGATAGTAAAACTATAGGTAAAACACATGATGTTTTGTTGAATTCCAAAGGAATTGATATCTGAGATGCAATGGCGTGTCATAATGTCAACGAGCTGATTGATTACTTATTTTGTAAGTCACATTTAGCCAATTTTGTAACGTTTTGAAAAGTTAAAAAGTATATGTGGCATCACGGTTCGTAACTGCAAACATTATCTGCCAATCAAATCCAGAATGACAAGTGATGCTGTATAATACAATAATACCTTCACTAAGACAGTGTGTATAGATCTCACATTTTTGAACTTGTTTCAATTTTATTTTCTAGCTCAGACTAGGAAAAACACTTAAAGAAATCTTGTACTTATTTTCTCGGGAGATCAGTGGTGTAAATTAAAGAGTATAAGTGTCACCGAATATTCAAAAACATAATTTATCCCAATGACATTTCTGTTAAAAATTAATATGTACGCTGCTACCCAGCTGAAAAAGTATGTTCACCTACTTATATATAGCAAATTGTCGGTTCAATTCTGAAAAGTCAAGCATTTTGACGACTCCTTCATCATTGGGCTTTTTTTTAGTAAAAACCTCGCTGAGCAACCAGCTAATATTAGTCAGTAGCTAGTTACCATCTATTTCATTCAACACACATCACTTCAATACACTCGTCTCTACCTTGAATACGCAACCTGGAAATTAGCGTCGTAAAACCTAATCCCTCTAGAGGCTAGAGTAACAAATGCATTTTGTTGACTGTGAACTAACTCCAGTTTTCTTGACATGTAACCTTAGTCCAGTTTTCTTGCCATGTGGCCTAACCAAAGTTTCTGTTACAGGCATGTCGGAGAGCACGGCGTAGTCTGAGGAACGCACCAAGATGATGGGCACAACACACTTGTGTGTGTTCTACGTGGCGACGGCGGGCCAGCAGGGCAACAACCTGGGCTCGGACGAGGAGGAGATCGTACTCCTCATCTATGTCATCATCGACATGTCCGTCAACAAGGTCAGTATGAACAGAAGATCTTCAGCAAATATAAACGCCGAAAGACACCAAATATTCCGTAGGCGTATGAATGCACAAGAAGAAGATAAAGGTACAAGAAGCAATGTTTGAAGGACTGAAACTAGGGCTACGAGAGGGGTTTGATCATTAGGCGTTTAATAATCAACTACCCATGATCAGGAAACTATATGACTGGGTAAATAAGTGGTTATAGTACTCGCTCGCCAAAAGATAGCCGGCGCGATCCTGAGAAAAGTAGCTTTTTGATGGTTTGAAAATAGGTCGATTTCTCCTTGGTCAATGATTTTTGTTGACGGCCAGCTAAAAAAGAGCCTATCTTCATTAGAGACAAATCTAATGATAACGAGAAAATACCTAGTCTATCAAGTAACAACACTTTAACGCCATTCGCTGTGTGATACGTTTATGTTCCACCTCAAACCACGCACCATGATGTCGGTGTCATGGTCCAGCTACTCAGTAATCTTTACAATAAAGTATTTGTGCAAAATGAGCTGAAGTCACAAATCACAGGGGTGTCATGATTGTGAAAGTACTATATAAGATGCTTACACGTTATATTATAGCTCTTCAGACTTTTACAAGGTACTTAGTAGGATACTTCATTAGCCCATCAGGATCAATGTGGCATTGGGAAAATTACCCGAGCCTTTTCCAGGCATAACCGATTTGGAAGAGAAAGCTTACAGGCCCCAAGGACAGACTTTAACGTTGTAAACATAGCTACAGTGGCTGAGTAAGGCTGCTGAGTCAGAGAGTGAACTCTATCTTGGGAGGCGTGTCGTTGATCTATATTTCGAACGATAAATTAAAACAACTAATCGAGTATATCAACTGGAAATAAATGGACTGACCCAACTCAATAATTCATTTTTAAATATCTGGTTTGGATGTTGGGTCTAGGTTCAGAAACAACAAATGTTGATATCTGACTTCCATGTATTTGACGAAGAATCCAATTAAAGACTACATTTCTTCTACTGGTTATGAACCATGATTTTCATTCTACAACTGCTATGTTTGGTTCTTCATAAATACCTAGTTAAAACTGCGTTGATTTTCTTTCAAAATGTGCGTAAGCAGTAAAACTAAATTACTGGTGTTTGGTTTTGACTATTCTTCAATCACCGTAAGGTAAAGTTATCACATATGCGCTGAACCTATAGGGCCGGCGCGCACTATCCCGACCACGACCACGACCACGACTCCGACTGGTCGGATACGACCAGTTTTATAATAGGAATAAATGGAGCAGCGCGCACTGGTCGACTGGTCGGACCCTGGTCGGGCCCTGGTCGCACGACCAAAATTTTCCAGTTTGGTCGGGCCCGACCCGCTGGTCGTTGCAGCCAAAAATAGCACACAATGTAATGGGACGACGCGCACTACCCCCGACTTGCCTCCGACCCGACCAGTACACCACTCAACCCCGAGTATTCCTAGACTAATCAAACGGTGAGCACTAGTTTTTTGCGCCGGTCTGTGAAGTGACTCATTTGGTAAAATGTCGCAGGATTTTGACACTTTTGAAACCTGTCTTCATATTGACGTAGCTCTTCATAAAATGTTGCAAAATGCCCTTTCAGACCTAACAGTTAACATTGGATATACCCAGTATAGTGTCTTTTCCGCTTAACTTACTTACAATACAAATGCACCATAACAACTACTTCTTCAACAATCATCTTGACACTGAAGTTTGTAAAACATTCGTTGCCTTGGTCGGGTCGTGGTCGGGTCGTGCTCTGGTCGCATGGTGAATGACAACCACCGGTCGGGCGTTTGGTCGTGGTCGTGGTCGGGATAGTGCGCGCCCGGCCTAAGATAATTTTATCACCCTGGAGCGTTAAGTGTATGTTTGCCAAATGTTTGTGAGTATTTGAATACACCATTAACTATTATGTTTCCGATTCCAAAGCCAATTTGATTTACTCCCTAGTTATGCTGTTGGTGTTTTCTCAGTGTATTTTCCGCTTGGTTCAGCAGTATTGCAACAGCCTATCCTTCATGATGGATACGTTACGTGATCCCCAGTCTAAGCGATTTATAATTGCTTATGATCTAACGTTCAATTAGATCGTATATGGAAATGTAATTAGAATCTGACCATCGCTCGTCCAGCCATTTCGAAATCCACGATGAACTTTTCTGCAGCCTCTATGTCATCGGATTAGGAGCGTTCATCTTGTGTGACTTGGCCGACAGAAAATCATTTTGCATCAAACTTGATATTTCATATTCAGAATAATTGTAATATTGAAAAAATAAACGCTGCGAATGTAAATACAGAAATTCAGCAACTAAATATTCCCATCGCAGATAATCTGCAATCCAAGATAATTTCCAAAAGGTCATATCGAAATGCTATTTTAACTTAAGGAAATTCACAGTACATATCAATCAAGCAAATTCAAGTAACCTTAATTTTATAATAGTATAGATGGATTTTAAGGACATTAAATATTGATATTTTGGTCAAATTTTGATTTAAAGCCTACAATGAAATTAAGAATTTTTGAATGTTTTTAGACGTGACAATAAATATGTGATACCTGTGGAAACTAATGTGGTAATGCCCGATTATGTTAGGCTATAGTCATCGATATTTATAGTTTGTTGGCTGATTTTCTACGTGTCTTGAATGGCAGTTTTGTTGAACCGTAACGAATCATTCTTCGTGACGGCCACCACAACAAGCTTCCTCATCTTCTCATTTTCCCTTGCTGCTTTCCTTGTTAAGAGTGATGTGATCTGTCAGTCTCCATAACGACACCTTGCGCATAACTCTTCAAACGACTTCAGAGATAGCACTGCACCATTCCTTGATACACACAAGCCCTTAGGTGGCCCGCTTCTATCGCTTCTGCCACCTCACATTGAGGGTGATATCGATTGATACAGTTACGAAACTGAATTCTGTGTGACTTGTCAAGATGTCAGCGTCAAGATGCAGGTTGTTGACTCAGCCGCTAGATATGAATGTGACACTGTTCAACTTACATGGCGTGTCGACGTGTCGTCCTTGGTGCCGTTTGCCCCACCTCGGGTTCCGGGTTCCACGAAATGCCGAGTGCCACTCTTGGCAGTTGCACAACACACGGGCAAATGTCGGTCAGGTCTAAAAAAAGAGTTGACGTCAAACTCGAGTATTTGTTAAGAAAACCGGATCAGAAAGTGACAAGTGATCTTTGAGAGTTTCTGTGGGCAGGTACGATGTTGAGTGTGTAGAAAATGTAGATGGCCCTGTTCATCTCACACCACCAAAGCAATCACATTGTTTTTGTTTTGCTGATCACGGCCGTCTACAAGGTGCAACTATTGGTTGGGGGCGACACCCCGGCAATTAAAATTGTTTTTAGGAGCGTAGCGGAATAGGCGTTTTCCTTTTGTAAAAGTGTCAATGCGCCAGAGATGTCTCCAGAAATGCGTTTAGTTTCCGTCGATTCTTGATAAAATACTGTACGCCTTAAAACTAACTGTGGGGTTTACAAGGTCCACATCGTGCAATAAACAATGGCACGCAATTGCATTCCTCTGACCGCCTGCAGTTCCAGTAAGAAAGAACTATCCACATCAAATCAGGTCACAATTTTCAATATCCGCAATTCCTTTCTAAAAGGATGGTTAGGTGAAAAAATAATATTTTCACTTGTTTGTGCCAAATGGACATTGAGTATCAACGAGTTCGCCAATGAGAATTCATCCACAGGAAGTAATGAAGACTCTCAGAAGCTTTGTGACAAAAATGACTGTTGCGGGCCTCTTCATTGCCAGTGTTGCTACGGAGCCAATCTGTGTGTCCTAGGGAGTTGCAGGCCAGGTGGTAGTTACAATGATGGTCCATTATCCTCGGTGGCTGCGCTCTGCGCTGCAGCAGATCCGTCGCCGTCGGTAGCAACAAAGTAGCGCGGCGACGTTGCAATCCGTTCCCTTCTCTCGCCGCTATTATTTTGGCAATTGGTCGCTCGCCATTTTGGATGCCGGTTTGGTACGTTGCCCTTCCCCCTCCATCGGGTTGGATCCGCTTCTTCGCCGTTCTGCGGGTTCATATGGAGAATTGCATGTATTCGCAACTTCCAAAGATAGTTCTCATAGGGAATAGGTTGGATGTGTGCATTCTTTAGGTAAACTTGCTGCAGATGTATAAAGAAATGAGTCCGTGACCGATAAGTTAATGAGGTTTTTGTTGTATGGTCATCGCAAGAACTTGAAGAACTCTCATTCGGCATTGTGGCATCACTGATGTCTTCAATACATGAAAATTAAACATCCGAATACATAAGTGAATACAGAAACGGTATGGACCATAGACTAAAGACAAATAAATTACGTCACTGGCCCAAAGCGAACATGTTCCTATCATCATTTTTAAACATAATGTTCAAATACCCTATAGTGCGTTCAAACAGCCGTGGCACCTGAGGGATTAGGAGGCCCCAAGGGTTTCCATGGGGTGTCCTAATCCGTCAGGTGCCACGGCTGTTTGAACGGAGTATAGTCGCAGCAATCCTTCAGCCTAAGCGAATGTTTATTTGCCTGATCAGATTTTCACTGAAGTTTTCCTTTAAAATGTAAGGTTTATTCATTATTTAAATAACATTGGATTTAAAGACTTCTTAGGTTTGCTAAGACCTCTCTTATACAAACTATTAACAAGTTGAAAATAACAAGAAAATACATTTTCGCGGCAAACCTTAAATCAACAATACAAAAAACATCATGTATATTTTTCACGATGGAAAATTACCACGTAACTGAATTCTAAGGTGCAAATTCACAACTTACTTTAGTTCCACGGCGCAAAATCGCCTCACCTGAGGTATTAGTTGGGGAGGAGGGGCTCCAAACCTGTTCAGTCACATTCATTTTGAGTTTTGTTCCTCGCAGCGCCACTTATTCACCGGGTGTCCCGTAAATCGGTGGTCGTGGTCCTCGGGTTTTTGGGAGGCGTCTGTTATATGTTCAGTAAATTATCTTGGTTAATGAATGTACCAACAATTTAGTTGCTGGATGTCGTTTATTATCTGGGTTATTCATCACACTTTATTTGTGTTTAATGTTTGGTTGTGGATGGTGTTGTAGAATGGATTATCTTTGTTTCAGTGATTTTTCACATAAATGGCCGGGTGGCGTTTTCTGTAGTCTTCTAGTGAGGCCAAGGTTTTGGGCCTGATTTAGCTTCCTCGAAAGCCAGACTGTACCACCGTTCGTTAAAATGTGACATAGACCCGATAAACCTCGCTAATGTTCCCTACTAACCGCCCTACTCCTCTGTATTTAGGTTTGAGGTTATGTAACAGCTGAATTTTAAACAAACGTCTATTTGAATGAGTTCGCGAACCAGTCAAATCCGACCCAGCTTGATACCCCTACTTTTCTTGATTTGTACCCCTTCATGTTCAAATCTCCGTGTTCTTAGCTATTTGACCTAAAAAGCTGTTCACTGAAGTGTACAACTGTCTAAATCTATAGCATAGTTTTGAAGGGTCAACTTTATTTCTACAGTCTAGAAACTATTCATTGTATAACCCTCTTCAACTCTGCAAGCCAAATGTATTTTCAATCCAGCCACATGCAACTCTTGGCTTATAGAAGGGCAAAACCAAAACCTGTTTGGTGTTCCAATATTGTAGTAATTTCGGGTTTGGCTAATTCGGGAAAATTAGAAAGTTCAGCGCTACAAGTCAATGCAGAAGGCAACTTTCCATTCCAAAACTCTCTTTAAATCTTGTGTAACGTACGTTTTCGTAATCGTGAATGAAATAAGTTGGCTATTCTTACATCTATATGAAAATTAAATATATATAGGTATTTTTAATTATATAACAATATAACGGGACAAATTATTGAGAGGAAAGAAATAAGTGATAAGTGGGTTTAGCATGGAGTATGATGGCAAGAGTAACTATGTTAGCACAGATTTAAGATCCCTTCAATCTGTTATTCTGTGATGTTAAAAAAAAAAAAAAACAGCTGTAAAACCAGCTGCGTCTTAGCACAGAAAACGTACTACTTTAGCCAGGACAAAAATTTGCGTCTATGACAAAAATTTGAAGGATCTGAAAAATTGAAATAGGTCTGATTTTAACTATCAGAATCAGAATACAGTAGCTATAGAGAGCGTAAAGCTTTGTGCGGCCACACATTTCGAGATTGGCATTGACTGTTTCTGCTTCTAATACACAACAACAGATTTTTGCTACCACCATAATTCACTAATTATAACACGCAAATTAACTTGTTAGTTGTTTTTAAATGTCATTTAGGTTATGTTTGATTTTTTAGGGCGTTATTTGCTTACCAGTTGTTAACGTTACGGATCCACGGCTGTGGCATGGCTGTAGCAACGCCAACAATGAAATCAGCTGATTAGCGAATGGGAATGATCCATGCCAGCTCCAGAGCGTAATAAACGAGCTATTTTGCGTACTGTTTACAGGCGTGGCAATGTAAAAATGATCACGCAGTGGTAGGAAAACCCACTAGCGTTTCTCGTTTTGTACTTATATCACTCTACAATACCGATTTAACGTTACCGGTATTCTATTTTTTGGAAACGAGCTTGAGCTTGAATGGAGAACATTATTGACCACAAGGACACTTATCATCATATTATAAATCTGAAGGATGTTTTGATGCGTGTTACCTGTTGGTGGCGTTTGAGTGCACCTAAGTCGACTTTTAAATGTTTTACTTTCATTTTATAGGGTAGATTTTTTATTTGTGCTGAACTCTGACAATATCTAAAGAGCGTAAACAATAGTTCACTAATAATATAATATTAAATTCAACTAAAATAGTTTTAAAGTTCCGTTCGAAGATAAACAAATCTATCTCTACATAAACCAGACATAACTAAAATTAAATTGATCCTTTGCTAGACAAATCTGCAAGGGTGTATAATTAAGCTACATGAATCACTAGACCGATTAACATTTTAAATTCAAAGGCATCAGCGCTTACAGCTTTGCATACATGTACTGCGGGGAAGCTTCAATAAAATGCAGGCGTAGAGAGATACACTTCCGCCGATAACTGTACTCGCTGAATCTGTTTTCATGTAAGGAATAAAATGTACATCCAAACTTTAAAATTTAAAATTAACTATAAACTATGTAATCACTATATTAATTTTAAATTTGGTAAGTCTAGTAGTATTACTGTTATGTGTACTAGTATACTACCAAAAGTGTAGGCTTATATCAAAATCTCTGCAATACGTTCGATGAATCTGCAAGAATCAGTCTACCACAGATTGCAATGTTCCTAATACATTTTTTACAAGTTATATAATAGTTTGATTCTATTAGTCTCATTACTATTTAAGAACAGCGATGAAGGCTTCTGTTTTAATGGTGATTTTAAGCGATTTCAGTACTACTAAGTAATCTCTTTTTTCTATCATGTTCTTTGACCATATGGGATAGTGCCCCTTTTACCAAAGATAAGGGGGAAATAGTTCCTATTAATTTGTGCTGTGATAATTGATATAGAAAGAATTGATCATTAATAGAAGTGGCCATCCAAGGAAGAAGGCCAAGAAGGCCATCCATTCCCACGTAAAACTGTAGGCCTTGCTAGTTTAAGGATTAAAGTGATCTTAGTTCAATTGAACACCTGACATAAGTGTGCTGTTCCAATTACGGTACTGTACCGATTTCTGTCGAATACGTAATCCTTTCAAAAAACCACATTACTTCATTGTAAAGTTGAGCATGTGTTGAGTCAGATATGAACAGTTATTATTGTATCGAAAGATAGAAAGATGAGGGCGATAATCGAATTGTGACAGAATCCCACTCTGTGATGATCATTTACTTATCTTTGAGCATTCACATAGCAATGAAGAAGATGTATGTATGGACCAGCTGTAGCAATTTCTTTACAGTAGAACCTTTGACTGTGAGCCGCCTACAGATAGCGCTGATCTAAATTACTAAATTCTGTCGAATACGGAATACAGTTTACAAATATTTTTACCAAGTCAAACTTAGGGAATGACTTAGGGTAAGCCATAGCAACTGTTATGACCCACCAACCTGGTCAGCATCGAAAAATATTTTAGACACTATCGCATTCTGTGACTGGCTTACACAATTACGTTCTTTTTTAGTCAAAAATTGGCGACAGCTGGTTCATATAGATGGGATGTCTACTTCGGTACCCAATAGTCAATGGTAGAACCTTTGACTACTAACACATATAACCAATGCAATTGAATTGAGTCTCTAGACAGTGTTGCTGTCAACACTTGATTTTCTTTTGATTGGGTTTTGATAATTTGATAGGATTTGTACGTGACTGGAAAAGTCAAAGTTAACATTATGTTATCCGTTTCAGCTTTCTTAGAAGTGTAGGCTACGACCGAAATCTGCATACAGTACATCCCCTCACTTTGTCGTAGTCTCAATCAAATTACATTCGGTTTTATTGTAAATCTGACTTATGAAACATTAGAATGAGTTGTCTAGTTCTATGGTTCTATTAATAGTTAACGTTTATATTCGGCGAAAAAGCCAAAACACTAGGCATAGGTCCGTGGGCTCAATTGCGTGAAACGAAATTATTAGCGAGGAATCTCTTCCATTAGCGTGGTCGGCGCAATGGCGCTTGCGCGTGCTCGTGCGGGAGTGAGGCGTGCCAGACGTGCAAGATGGCGGCACGACGTCGTGTACTGGTGTCGGGGAACTGTTACAGTACAATATATGGCTCGGAGAGTTTGACGAGTGGATAAAACAAGTCGTAATGTCTGTCGTGTTGCGTTGCCTCAATGGAAATCGGGTCTTGTCTAATGTAATGGCTGATTGTATTTTGACATGCAGAGGAGAGAGGAGGTAAGAGTTTGCCCCACTTCATACCCGCATTAAATGCGAGGAATAGACACAACTAACAAAAAATAATGTAAACATGAAATTCCAATAGCATAGCAAAATACAAATAAAATGGCATACACTTGAAAATACGCTACTTCAAACGTTATCTGATATAAAACTGAGATTATATGAGAGGGCCATGCTTAATAAACGCAATTAAAAATAAGGCAAACCTGTTAATGAATTCCAACGATGACTCTTTTCTTATCGAAAACTTGTAAATACGGCAATCTCCGCGAAGAGTTGATTCTTGGCCGAAATGTAGTTGCGATTTCAACTGTTTCTCTCTCTCTTTAAATGGACCCAGAGTTAACCACAGAGAGAACCATTGATAGAGTTAAACAATTTGAAAATGTTGAGTCTTAGCAAATATTCATATTTTTGTATAATTCTTCACATAATAGGTATTATAGTATTGCATATCCCCGCGTTGCCCCTACATTTCGAATTTGCTGAAGCATTCTTGTCGCAGCGGCTCACGGGCACGGCTCGCTGGTTGGCAGTTGTCGGAGTTTAGCTGAGCGAACGACCTGTGTGGGTTGGTTAGGAATGTTGCCTGCATATAAATTGATCATGTAGCTGTATAACTGTAAACTTGGGTTTTTGTATGCATCGCCGCCCCCGCCCCTGCGGTGTCCTTTGAGTCCATGCTGTATGTACAGAGGTATTGTCATAAGATAAGGATCTCTGGAGATTCTAAGGACTCTCGCTTCGTCCTCTAGAGTATGCGTTGTAGCGTAAAAATAGTGTTTGGCAAAGGACGGGTAAATTACATTAAAGGTATGAACAGTTTTAGTCTCTACGATCATTGATCCCAAGAGATTGTCTTCAAGTCAGAAGTCTTCAAGTGTTCAGAATTTCGTACTTGCTGCTTGTTGATAAAGAGTTTTCCAAAACAGGTTTGATGCGTTCCCTTCCAATCTTCATTGGCCGTGTTAACCTTTGAAGAAATAATTAGTAAACATTATTTATGCGTGTCTTGTATGTAGTAGGTAAGTTAAGTAGCTTATGGAATGTTTAATGGTGAAGAAGAGACGGCCACCTCTCGATTTCTGAAGCTTCAATAGTACAGTACTTAATAAAATTGATAATTGATTATTGTTTTGTAGGTCTGCAATTTCTTAAATGCGCTCACTGTCTTTGTGTTGTCATCTCAATACTTTTTGCGCTCTTGGAACCAAGAGGTGTATGACCACTTCACTTCTGATAACAAGTCGTCTGCATATTATTTTGAATTTCAAACCTCAACCATTACTGTCTCGTTGTGGGCTTGCTTGGTTGTTGGTTGCTTTCGGAGCAACCATGAGCATTAGCACTTTTTCGTACTATACTTTATAATTTTACTGTTGATTATCATGTTACTGAAACTCGAGGGTCTACAATTGTCTATAATGCGTCCACTGCCTTGAAAATAATTTCATCCCAGGAATGCTTTCTGTACTTTTGGAAAGCTAGATGTTAAGTCTTTCTGATTATTATAACGAAATAGTTGTTGGCGGACTCTTGCTATACACAAAGTGGTTTGGAACCAATGGTTATGTACGAAACCAACAATTCTTTCTGAACTTCTCTTTCGGTGCTCGCGATAAACGCTCTTCTCTCAACTCACGCTCTGACTCTGAAACTGTTCGCTCTGTTGCTCTTGCTCAAGACTGTAAAACAGACGATTAGTCTGCTTAACGGTGACTACGAACTGGTTCACTTAGGCTGTTATGTTTTAACAGCCGTTGGAGCTGGAAGATTGTAGAAAACGACTCAGAATGCAAATGTGCGTAATTGTGAGTGGACGGTGACGCGGACTGGTAGGGCTGCCTCGTATCTTGTACTCAGCAGAAAACCCGTATTTCTGGTCGACCTCACACCTGGGTTTCAACCTTAATGGTTGGGTTTAGGTTGAGAGTGTCCGACTATCGGATAAGCCTCGGAGTAAACTTGTTATGTTATAAGTAGGTCTGTCCAGTTTGCTATAGAGTTTCTACACAAATGCAGCACCAATATCTTTAAAGGTTTTCATTCAAGTTTTCTGTATTTACACAGCATCACGCTTAGAATCATAGCTGTAATGTGATTGTATTGTTAAGCTGGCTTTTCCTAGGCAGGAATGCATCAGCATTAAAATATAGTTTTCTCTCGTATTAGTTTTGGGCGAATCAGATAAAATATATTTTGAAAAAGGGAGAAATGAAATAAAGATTTAATCCGTTAAAACATATAGAATAGTTATATTTGTAGAGTTTGAAGTAGTACCAGGACAAAAATATAGAATGTTCGCGAATCAGTTCAGGATTATTTTGCGAAAGAAAAAATTTCATTAAAGATTACTGCGTTAAGCAGAATAAAGAACAGTTACATTTTTTTACGATACAAACACCTCTTTTTCCCATTATATTTGAATGTAGTGTCATTTCGCTTTATGTTTGCCTAAACAATTTCGCAAAACATGTGGCGACATCGCCCTAGCCATTTCTCTCTGTCATTGCCTCTTGATGAGTTCACTACAACGAAGGACTGCAGTGATGGTGCAATGGACTCATCTGGATGTATGTGGAAATCAAACACACTGTGTACTGCGGCTAAGTGTTTTAGAGCCACTGTTTGGTCTATGAGATGCGAATGCTAAACAGGCTTTCAGGTTGAACCTGGAGGTGTTGTATGCCCTGCCCGGCATAAAATGTACGAGTAAGTTCAGTACAGTAGTCAATTCTTTGTCGTGCGAACATTTGAAAGGAAAGGTAAAACAGAATTGACGCATCGCGAATTGGCGGAATCTATTAGGAATCTCTAAACAGTTCTTAAAACAAAACTTGGAATGTTATTGGACATTCACATCCTGGTCATGTGTTCCTATACGACTGCGTTACAAGTCAGCGCGGACTGGGACTAATGGAAGCGTGGTGAAGAATGAAGAATTACAGACATTAGCCATAACTTATTAACATTTCCCAGAAGCCTCCTCCAACTCCCGGCAAGATGCCAAGGGAAAGGATGCCAGAACCAATCATATGAGGAGCCAAATGATTTGTGTATCAGATTGTTTGAAATGTTAATGTGAAAAGCAAATGTTAAGAGCTCTGCGTTATCTACAGGAATTTCTCAAAAGGTATAAGTTTGATCTAATATTAATTATTTTAGATGTTCTGAAGGTAAAGGTACCAATAGAATACATTAATTGAAACATTCCTGGCTGGAGTCTGTGTGTACACCTGACTATACTTAAAGTTTCCTCAGTAAACCACCCTTTCCAGTTATTGTTACTATTGATGGGAAGCTGATGCCTTCTATTGGGTATATAGAGCCTGTATTCGTCAACCTGTTGTCTAATAAAGCCACTTTGAATGTATCACAGTGCCCGCTTCAAGTCATGTTGTAAGGCCCCCCATACACGTAACGATCGGCCGGCCGGCCCGGCCTGAACAGTCCACGCCGGCCGGCCGATCGTTACGTGTATGGGGTCGTCGTCCGGCCGCCGGACGACCAAATTGGCCGGACGACGACTGATGGGATTCCCATCAGTCGTCGTCCGGCCAACCCTCGCCTTCAGGCCGATCGTTACGTGTATGGGGTTGCCGGCAGGCCGCCGGAAGGCCGACAGTACAGTAGTAGCATTATATTTTTTAATTTACGTTCATTTTTAAGGTCAGGCACGGTCATTGACATAACCTAACTTTATTTTCTGTTCAGTCTTTGTACTAATGGCTACGTGGACTAATCAGCATGTGCTAGCCTTTATAGAAGAATACAGAAAGGATGAATGTCGGCGGAGGGTCAAAACAAAGGCATACCACAACTAACAGGGACTTAAAAGATCCAGCTTATAGCAAGTTAACAAAAACGTTTTTGCCGTACGAAAACTGACTGCACACTTGCCACTAGGTGGAGAAATTTCAGTCCGGCCGGCAGGCGAATCGTTGCGTGTATGGGGACCTCCTTTCACAGGCCAAACTGTTCAGTTTGGCCTTCCGGCCCTCGCCGGCCGGCCGATCGTTACGTGTATAAGCTTGAATAATAACGTTACAATATCAAGGAAATTTCATTAGTTTATCATAAAGGTCCCAACGAGCCTACTTCTCTTTGATCCAAGTATCTAGAATTCTCCGATGTGATGTGTGGCAGTTTCATTCAACTGCTCAGATATCTTTTTAAAGATTTCAAATAGACATGGACTCTTTGAAAATCTTTATTGCCATTAATCAAAATTAACTTCAGATCTCTACTCAAAGAATGGTTCATGTGGGACGTTGCTCTTCGAACTTCGCATTTATGATATCCAAACAACTCGATCTTTGTTGAGGTACACAGTTTATGATGATTGATTGAGTGATCTGCTTCATACGAGCCATGACGTTTCAGTAGCTGTTGAACATACTGGGGTTGTACTAGTGATTTAGCCAAAGCCGAAGTCGTGCAATGTGAAGACCACTGTTGTTGGTGAGGCAAATAGCACTGGACGTCGGAGGTGGAACAGCTGACGTGGTCGTGTTCGTGATCGTGAGGGAGTGTCGTGGGCGAATGTAGAATGTAGGCGATCTACTCCATCTACTCTGACTCTGACTCACGGCTGTCACTCGGTTGCTGTTCTTGACTCACCTCCAAGTGTACCTCACAGCAATGTTTTCTTTGTTGAATCCTTGTTGGCCTACAACGTGAACACTAAAAGCCCAGGCCTTTTCACGGTAGTTTGTAATTAAAATCACGTTCTTTGTTGAGTATGGAATAGTTGACAAATATAAGTACCAAGTATATTTCGCCTAATATTTCCCCAGATTTTCTTCTGTTTGTCAGGTCAGCTAATTGAGCGAGGGTTTTGGAGCGTTGAATGAAATAGTCCTTACAAGATGTTTGTCATCAAAGTTAACATTTGACATTGATAGTCGTAAAGATAGGAAGAAAGTAAAAAGTCGAGCTTAAAATAGAAAACTTCAAAATCCTCAGAGCTAGATTTTGTTATTAGCCGCGAAAGTTATCAACATCTTCTAGAGGGAGTTTCTCTCTCGGTGCAGGTTATGAGGAGAACATGAATGGTCGTAAATGGTGAGGACGATGAGATGAGTGTTGGGTCGTGGTGATTTGTAGGTGACCTTCAGGCCGACCTCTCAGCACACTTCGCTTCTCGGTAAAATCGTAAAGTGGAACCTGTAATATCGACCTTCCTCGTAAGCCCACGTTTAGTGTTTAATGTTATTTGAAAAACCTCATTGAATAAAGATTGTATTTCCAAAAAGGCGACTTTGCACTTTTAGGAAGTCGAATGAAAACTTCGGAATTTAAGCTCACTCACCATATAATTCAGTTAATTAGTGTTTTTACCAGGAAAGTTTTAGGGTAGTTTTGATTTTTTCCATTTCTTATGTATTTTGGGGTGCTGAATCCGAATCTGAGGTTTGCCAACAAAAATTCTTGACGCAACATTGACAAAAATGAGAAAAATATGTAAAAAATTATATTTTTTGTAATATTTGGCTTATAACTCAGAAACCATCAACTTTTCGTAAATAGTCTATATTATAAAAATTAAAGTACACAAAATTTGCTACAAAATTTACCCCTAATGTGGTAATTTCCTATGAACCGTTTAGGCTCCAGAGCTATTTGAAAATTGGAACATTTTGTGTTAGTTTTTAAATTTCTCAAATTATTCTGTCGATGACATATATTCATTGTATATGCCCAGGCAAGGGTCTGATATAAATCCGAAGTGTTAAAATTGATTAATTTTGTGTTACTGAACCGCTGATATTTTATTTAGTGTACAGAAAAGTTACACAAACTGTTGCCGTTTAAATTATCCTCGCTCAGAGGGTTGTAATCAGGCAGGTTCTGCAAACGTTTCGATGCATCATTTGTGAGCGTTCTAGCTTGTTCATCTGGACAATAAAAAAAAGGTTAAAAGTAAAAAAAAATGATATACACATAATAATAAGTAATATCAAAATTAAAATAACAGCAATCAGTTAATCATGTAATATACGTATGCACCTGATGACGTGATATTAAGATATACGTAAATAATATTAAAATTTTATATAGGCATATATTGTTGCTAAGCATTTACATTGTGTGTAGATTTAACAAGTTAATAAATAAAGGAATGTGTGTTTGGTACTATACTTACTTTCTTACTTACTTAGACTCTAGCATCACAGCCCATTGTACATCCTCAATCGTATTTGCACCCATTATACAATTTTCTGTGTAAAATTTCAAGACCGATGCATGGCTTAGTAGAGTGATTGGCACTGTTACCATAGGCCACCCCATTCATTCACCCGAATGTAGGCTAAATGTAAACTCTAACCAAGTTATGTCTACGCAGCTGCTGGAGTTAGGGGCAGTGATGAGGCACTGTTGGATTTAGTTTTTAAGCCAAAATTCGTATTGACTATCTTAAGTCAATTAACACTTACCACTCTCATGTAGGCCTATACCCTACGCCCTAGGATTAATTTACTATGCAGACCATTAAGTCTACCAGTGTTTTAACTTCCAAATACAATAATAATACAAAAAATAAAATTGAAATAAAAATGTAAATGGGAATAAAATGTTCCAAAAACAGTTTTTTAAGTCCACATGATTGCCAAACGGCCAACACCAGAGTCATAAGGTTTAAATTAGTATCGTCTTTTTTTCTGTGTATGTATAGAGTAATAAGAAACTTATTTCGTATCCGAGCGATCTCATCCTGGTGTGCATGAGGGTCTTTGAAATGACTAAAAATTGTCTATTAGTCATGGTTTTTCTTTTAGACCATTATAAAATTGTTGGTCCCCCCAAATAAAATAGTAGAGATGATGTTCCCTCAAGTGATGTTACTGCAGCTGCAGTATTGCTTGTCAAGTCAAACCACAAACAACCAGCAACAAAGGCACCCAAAGGTATGGGGTTGGGAAAAAAATAGGATCGGTCTCGTATGAGCTTTGATGAATGTGGATCTAAAGAAGGAGTCGGAAAACATACTAGATGTATACTTACACTGTACAGAAAGTAACAATATAGTATCAAACCTACAATCCATCAAATCTACACACAATGTAAATGCTTAGCAACAGTATATGCCTACATAGCATTTTATTATTTCAGTATATTTTAATAACACGTCATCAGGTGCATACGTATATTACATGATTAACGGATTGCTGATATTTTAATTTTGATATTACCATAGACAAAACTTATTATTATGTGTAGAACAATTATTTTACTTTTAACCTTTTTCTATTGTCCAGATGAACAAGCTAGAACGCTCACAAATGATGCATCGAAACGTTTGCAAAACCTGCCTGATTACAACCCTCTGAGCGAGGATAATTTAAAAGGCAACAGTTTGTGTAACTTTTCTGTACACTAAATAAAATATCAGCGGTTCAGTAACACAAAATTAATCAATTTTAACACTTTGAATTTATATAAGACCCTTGCCTGGGCATATACAATGAATATATGTCATCGACAGAATAATTTGAGAAATTTAAAAACTAACACAAAATTTTCCAATTTTCAAATAGCTCTGGAGCCTAGACGGTTCATCGGAGATTACCACATTAGGGGTACATTTTGTAGCAAATTTTGTGTACTTTAATTTTTATAATATAGACTATTTACGAAAAGTTGATGGTTTCTGAGTTATAAGCCAAATATTACAAAAAATATAATTTTTTACATATTTTTCTCATTTTTGTCAATGTTGCGTCAAGAATTTTTGTTGGCAAACCTCAAATTCGGATTCAGTACCCCAAAATACATAAGAAATGGAAAAAATCAAAACTACCCCAAAACTTTCTCGCTATGAGTAAATTTAAATACAAATTTACTGGATTAATAAACTACTGTTTGGATTTGACTATTTAAACAAATATTTTAATGTTTATTCATGGTATGTATTCTTTTCTTCTCTGCGTCCAGGCAAGCTCAAAACTCCATTCCTGCAGTTCCCATCCCATCAAAAGATTGCTTTGCTGTTCACTCGTCTGGCACGCTCGACGCCCGGGTCAGGGCCTCGCTGGGGTCAAACCACAGACTTTTCGTAAATTACCCTCGCTGAAATTCCCATCGGACTTTCGGATGTCTCCTCCTTTACTTGTAATGTCATACTTTTGAAATATCACTTGCAGCCGTGATTTTATTATGTGTTTTGCATTAAATTTTATCATATCAAGACAACAAGGTTTGTTCAAGTCGGCTGAAATGTTGGAAATCTTTTTAAGGTATAATCATAGACTAACCAACGTTTTATCTTTTATCTATGGTATAATGCAGGACGTAAGTGTTTACGTTACATTGTTGACCGATGTCAGTTGACTGTGAGTGATGGTGTTTTAACTATGAATGTATCCTATAATGATTTTAATAAGCAACCGAGTTCGTACCAGAATCAATAAATTGACAATAAAAATATAAGCATCATTTACTAGTTCAGACTAAAAACTTAATAATATCACCAACCTACCCCAATGCCGGAATGATTTGTCAACTGTCCATGAAGTAAAATCTTTTGAAAATGTTGCTGGTTCCTTGAGACAATTCTCCAAATAATTCTACGATAGTTAACTTCAACAGACGCGAAAATGGGATAGCTCATTGACTGTATCTAAATTTTAGAACCTCTGGAAATAAAGATACTGCTCTTAACTTAGATTATTCACATTTTACTTCAACTGCCTTTTGATTGGAATAGAATAACCTATTACAATGTACCTACAGAACAGCCTTTGGAATTCCAGCATAATAGCAGTTAAAACACGCCAAGCGAGAAATGAGAATAATTCCACCCTAGGTACAACTTTCGAAGGCGAACCGCACATGAAAGTAGGTCTGCCAGCGAGGTTTATTGACCTCCGAGACAAATTATGCTCGCACACTCGGTCGATAGGGATCTTGTTAGCCCACTAAGGTCCATACAGATTAAATGCCTCACTGCCATCTAAATCCTTTCAAACTGTCGTTCCGAGCTCCAAGCCTCAAATCATCTAGCTGTTAGGCTGCCTCGCTTATCGACAAGCCTGTTCTAGCCCGGGTAGACTTTCCCTTCCCTAAATCATTTTGTGATTTGATATCCTTGTTTTCGTCCAGTAGTTTTCCACCCGAGGTGCACCGGTTGTCGGGAACAGTAGAATCGATGCAAAGAGGACAAATATTTGTGAGCCTGTCGCCCGTCGCTCGCGGCCAAAGCAACGGTAAACAACAACTTAACTTTATGCTCGGCCTTGGCGTTAACTGCTTCTATAGAACGTTATTACGTTGTAACTCTCACGTGATAACTTGTGGTAAACAATCACCAAATCCATACCTCCCTAAGTACAGATGGCTGACATGGAAAAATTAAATTTAACAATGTAAAATGTTTTAGGGTCCTTTGCGTGAACAAAATAATTAGTTGGTATCATTGCTGCAAACTCTTTCCCTTTCCTAATACTCTTTTTATGTGCAGCCTTAGTCAGAGTTCATTTAAGAATTACAAAAGATTTCATGATATAAGTGATTACTGCAAGCAACTGCGAAAAGAATTTCAAACTCTTTAGTTTAGATACCAAAAGATTTCTCATAAAGAATGCATTTGTTTAACAGTTCTTTGATCAATAATCCCCCTTTTCATGTCACACCTACTAGTATTAGCTCTAGTTTTACTGTTGTAATAGCTAAGTTTACATCACCTTGTTCCAGGTCGTGGGTGTACAGCAGTACCTGGTCAAGCCCACGGTGGCGGACATCAACGAGAACGTCTTGTCGGAACAGCTGGTGGAGGAAAGCGCCCTCACAGAGGACCTCGTCAAGAACGCAGGCCAACCCCTGGAGTCTGCTATCCGACAGGTATTCTTTATTCTCGTATTATAGGCTAAGTCCAAACCCTTTGTTCTCTCTTTGTCTCACACATTTTGACGGGTTCACTTCCTATGTATATTCGTCAAAACCAGTTATTTTTTTATCGGTCTCTAAGACAATTTAGGTTTTATGGCTGGCGTAAAAGACTTCCTGAGCAACCGGTTGCAGCGTTTATAAATCTCGGTGCTCGATTTACATTCCAAATCCGTTAAGTGGGTTTGGTCGTCGTTTTAGGGTCCATTGTTTTTTTTTACTTTTCTTCGTCGGCTGTTATGGAACCCCGGAGGAAGGCTGTTAGTGAAGGTCTCGAAAGACCGGATGGTATTTAAGTAAACTAGGATTTTGGAGGTGACTAAAAGTGGCTGGTTGTGATGACATCAGTCATGCCCTCATTTTTCAAACGAGTTTTGAAATTTATCAAATAGTCCAAGGAGCCTGAAACCTGTTGTAGTCCAAAACGATATACGGGTTTACTCAATTTTATAGTTTGAATATTTTTTTCATGAATCGAATATTTATTTGGATTTCACTGTGGAATAGCCTTACATAAAAACACCGTTTTCCATGATACTCGAGCATAACTTTCTTTTCCGTTTTGGCCACTTTTAATGGTGACATGGTGCTTTTGGTTGGCTGTTTTACCCTTTTATGGCATCTTTAAAGCGTATTCTACGCCACATTTTATGGGCAATGAAACCTTATAGCCAATAGATCTTAAACATTGATTAAACATGTCTTAAACATCTAGCCTAGCCACTAAACATTACTTACTCCTATCTACATCGTTTCTGTAATAATAGGAAGCAGTGATTTGCGATTGATAGCAAAAATTTCCAGTTAATGTTAAGAAGATTTAGTTAATACCTTCCAATGGTAATACACTAGGGCTTTCATTTGAGAAGTTAGTGACAGAGGTTTGTTTTCTTGCCTTCCTTATTTGAATATCAAGATGAAAGTAGACCTTGGGACCAAACAATTGTTCATCAGATTCAGCCTCAGCTTCCGCGAATGACTAGTTGATGGTCTTCCGTTGCTACAGCTTGCGACTTAGCAGGACTATTCTATCTTTTCACCGTAGTTACTAAATCTATATCTGCTATTTTACGAGTATGGCCTATATTTTAATTAATTATATAGGTTTTGGATTTGACCTCGTGGTTAAATTTGGCTTTAGAACATACAATATACAAAGTACTATGCTTTATAATTTGGTATCATACATAAAATTTGGTATATAGTAACATATTATGTCCTCTATAGAAAATAGAGGAATGCTTTCGTTTAGGAGACAAATCTACTGTTCAGCGCAGAACAACGCCATATTTTACCGATGAATCAGTTGTGTATTGTCATTGAGTCAAAGGTATTATCATTGACTACTGGTTTGATAGTCAAAGGTATTATTGCCATCGCAAATAGCCGTCTCTGACCAAAGCCAATTACCGTACACTGTCTTTTCTCGTGAAGTTTGAATGGTAGACACATACTCTGGATAAGATACTAAGGTGCGGGTATCGTATCCAGAGTATGTGTCTACCATTCAAAGCGTCGCACCGTCGCACGTGTTGGATGTTGTAGAGAATGTTAGGAGTTTAGGACCCATTGAATGATATTGCGACCTATAGATGGCGAGGAAGACCCTTTGGTTGGTGTATGTTCAAGACGAAGTCCATGATCAATTCTGTTGTTTTTCTCATCAAGGGAAGATTTTTAGCAACCAGAGATAGTCAATTCATTATGATAGGAATAATAAACAAGACTGATGGAGTGATGGGAATGGGACTGACTGAATGGTTTTGCCGAGGGAGGTCACGCGATGACTGAGACAGTGAGACTATCGGAAGCAGGTCGGGATGACACCAAGGTCACTGCTGCAGGTGCAACTATAGCGGGGTCTGTAGTCGTATTCTATACGCCGGTGTTGTATGTAAATACCGGGTGAGTGAACCTCCAAGGCCGGGTTACGTCAAACGCCTTGCCCGACTTGCGCTAGGCCGCCATGTTGACACTGGCCGCCATCTTGTGGCATCGCGCGCAAGCGCAATCCCAGACCACGCTGATTAATACAGCTCTATTGTTACCAGAAGAAAACGCGGTTAATTAGTTTGTTTGAGAACAACGAACGGGTCGAAATTGTTCTGGGGTTTATTGTGCTTTTTGTCTCTGGTTGCTACACGTTGTCATTGTATTTGAACAGTAGATTTTAAAGGTCCATTGGTGTAGGCTGTAATTTTGCACAACTTTAGCTTTGGATAGTCTATAGGTTTGCTAAGTTTATATGTTGGTAGAAAAATTAAGTAACAGTTTGGTCATCTGCAATAAAGAATTTTGTTAGGCTAAGTGATAAAAAATACCCATATATTATGAAATAGACGCATCGACGTTTGTATTGAAAATACTACGTATCTGATAATCTGCTATGTTGTCTGATAATTTGTTGACAAACGATCTGGCCTATTAGCCTAATTAATAAATATGCGGTAGTAAAACATGTTTCTGTACTCCTTTAATATCATTTTCAGCTTTAAATCAATCCAATTATCTCTTCTAAAAAAAGACCACAGACAGAGACAAGAATCCCTAATTAATTATAATCAATGTAGATCCCATCAATACTTTGATGCGGCTGTAGACGTACGGTGCGATTTGGTATCATAGTGCATTACTATAATTATCTTCTTACCACATTTTTTAAATAAAAAGTAACTTATACACTCATATTTTATCCATAAGAAAATATTGTTTTGATTTGTTTAAGAGAAATTTTGTTGACGCTATTATGCAGTTTGTAACAACTGTCAAAAATAAAGAGGTTTGAGTATGAATTTGAGCTTCTCTCTTCTTTCTCAAAATCCAGAAAATCAATGAGAAGTGAAATACCTTCGGTGAAAGAAACAATGCAGCTCGAGATGTATAAGCAAATTAATCTTTTTATGCATACAATTCTTTGTGCAAAATCATTGCATTTGTAAAATGTGCGATGGACGAAATGAGATGTCTTCATGAGAAGACCACCCAGGAAGCTGTTACCGCGTCCAGGTTTTGCAGCTAGGTGAAAGGCGGAAGTGTCTGTTAAATTATATGTAATAGAGACAAATCGCTTCAAGTGGTACTTGGATTGGATGAGGAGATAAAGTTAGGACTACGTCAACGTCACTCAGGTACATCTGCGCCTGATCTAGACATGGCAAGATGGCATGACTCCATGACAGTCCAGTCTAGACAGCACAGTTGGTCTGTCCCCTGTCCAGACCGTTAGCGTTACCGGTATTGCACCTGGACCTTCTGGCTTCACTACCATTATAATAGGCGTGTAAACTACACAATGCTGATACAACATTCAATCTAATGTTTTGTAAAATTTCTATAAACATTTATCTTTTTGGTAACTGAACCTGCACTTTCCATTAATCAATTCCGTTTATAAGAGATTCTGTAAGTGTTTGTTTTATCAGATGGCTTTCGTGTTTTATTCAAGTTCTAAGATCCATCATATACTTCTCGACTGGCTGCTCCCGCTCTACTTCGACTGAAACATTTCAGAATACTGTACCTTATTGACCTCAACTTACCGATAACAGCTACTTTAACGAACTTCTGATTCTACAACAATAGGATTTGATTTCCATAGGATTCTGACCAAATAACTTGATTTTCCAAGGACTTCACTTTACCAATGGAGTTAATTTTGACTCTACCAAAGGACTATACTCTTGTATACAGGAACCTGACTCCTCGCTAGTCCCAGGAAGACGAAGCGTCAGAAGACAGGTTCCGTCATACAGATTTATAGATTTGACTTGGCTTTTGACTCTACTATAACAGGGACCATGATTCTGATCCTAAGGAGTAATTTGACTAGGATTCTACCCAAGGTCTTGATCCAATTAGGGTTCCGACTCTTCTCTACCGAAGGACTTCTCGACTACTGTTCTGATTCTTCTTGTAAAAGTACCCTGCGTTTAACTTGATACTAGGATTCTACCAAAGGTCTTCGACTAGAGTTCTGATTTTTCTTGTAAAAGTACCCCGTGTTTAACTTGATACTAGGATTCTACCAAAGGTCTTGATCCAATTATGATTCTGATTCTACCAAAGGTCTTCGACTAGGGTTCTGATTCTTCTTGTATAAGTAACCCCCGTTTAACTTGATAAATAATGCAGTCTGACTTTGTAGAATAGCTACCTTCTGTTAACTTATACCATTATGATTCCAACTCTCCTTACTTAACAATAAATATTGCTGACCCCTTTGAAGAAAAGCCTAATCTAGGTACATGATGAATTTTCAGATTCTGGAGACGTTTCTTTTTCTTTCATCAACACACCTGTCTGGATACTCTAGCTAGGCTGTAGGCTGTATACTCTAGGCTCGACCGGTCCCTGCAAGGAAAGTTACCTTCGACAACCTGTCCCTGTCCCTCCCAGGTTGTTGACCTCCCCTCTCTCTCGCCCCTACATGTCTCCATCTCAGCCCCCGAATAATTTAAATCCCACTCATAAATTAGAAACTCAAGTAGTCAAGATACGCCCCTCTAGTCTTATGGCTTTTGAAATATTTTAGTCATTAAGGGTGATTAACATAAATCCGATAATGGTAGTTTCCAAATTTCACCAGAAGTTGATAGGGTCGTATCTATAGGTTTACATGTGTAGTAAGTATTAAAGGGGGTATATTGGATAACAGGATTAATAAGAGAATTTTCTTTAAAAATAAGATTAAATTTAAATTTTGAATCAATATTCCTTAGTAAGATAATTATTAAGAGAAAAATTGGTCAATTTTGTGTTTTCTGACAATGGGCCTAGTACTTAAAACAAAACACGATTCATGCCAGGACTATAAGAACTATTTTACAGGGGTGCTACTACTGCTACTATGCTATACCATATCGTGTCAAGTCAATGCTACTGTTTGCTACTGTACTACCCAAAGAATGTAGCAGGGCTTCCTATTTACGATTACTACCTTTATCATAGGTTACATAGGTTGGGGGTGTCTTCGACAACTCTTTAAAATTCCACGATATGCATTGAAATCTAATCACACATCACTTTCTAACCAATTCCTGAAGGAATTACGCAATTCTGTCTCAAGTAAGAACAGCAACAAGACATTGCAACCATGAAGTTGCCTCACGCGAAAACTCGTAGTTCTTTACATCGTTGGCTTTATTTGCACAAGTAAACTAAAACTTAAGGAAAGATTCCCTCAAATCTTCTGGAGGTGGCGTAACAGGCATAATGAGGACCTGGACCGCCCCAGAGCGAAGAATTCCAAAAGACGAGGTAAATATGCAAATTGCTTTGTCCCTTTGGGAACTCCAAATTATGAAGCATTTTTCAAAGTCTGTAGTTCAGACGATTTCGTAACTTCAGAAATTCTCAAGAAACCAATTTTCTAAAATGATAAGGCGATTGGAATGATCGAAAGAAAAAAATATTTGTTAAGTATATCCCATAGATCCATATACTGCCATAGTGGGGTTTATACATAGCTGACTAGCTGTGTGCTTGCTTGATGATAAATCGCTGGTTCGATCCTGAAGTCAGAAGCTCTTGGATGTTTTTATACTGGAACCAGCTATTCTTGATCAATAACCTTTAATGATCACAGCTAAAGAAAAGTGGGCTTAGCCAATAACAAACATACTGCCCTGATCACCCACTCTATTCCAAACTCACCAGTGTGCTTCAGCTTAAAATTCGCACACAAAGTAGTACGCAGATTTCTTAGTGAACTGATTATGTGATTAAGTGACAAATTTAATATATCAAAAAATGGTCGGGTGGTTCCATGATTAACTCCAATGGGGAACTTCAATCTTGCAATTTATGATTTGAATACGATGCCAAATATCAAAATGTAGGTTTGTTAGTAAACTACTAACTGTATAAGTCCTTCTATGTTGGCATTTTTTGCACAAAATTATTGGGTGATTTTATCGCGATGTATCGACAAGCAATCTATCGACATCAGCGTCAATCGCCGAACGTGTACGGACTGCCATGCGGAGAGGCACGCAAGGAATCAATTTCAAAGTTATTTTGGAGATAGGATCTACCATTTGAGGGAGACCGCTTCTGAATCGGAGCCAGCTGCGGTGCGTGAGTGAATTTCGCTCCGACTCTGGAGTGGACTGGAGCTGAGTTAGGAGCGAGTACAGGTTTACGGTTCCTTAGCGATTCGTTCTGCGTTCATGGCTGTCTTTACAGGAAGTGGAGTCAAGCTGGGGTTGTAATTAATTTGAAGTATTTCATGTAATTGGAAGTTTTGAGTAATTATCGGTTTGTTGGGTTTTCTGTTTTTATAACAGGGTTCGATTGTGCCTTAAAATGGACATGGCATGCTAGGAAAATGTTGTTAAGGTGTAATTAGACGAAACGTCGAAACAATACCCGATATTTATTTTTTAAAGTTTTTTATAAAATACAGCATTAGAGGTTTAGTTCGTAGGGAGTTTACAGATCTGTTATGATCTCTTTGTTGACTGCAGTAAATCCAGATTGCTTGATTACATATAAATATTCTTGTGGGACTTGTGCCATTTTAAGCTGAAATACAATGTTGAAATTAGCTTGGTCTGCAAGAGGATTGTTTAACTTTGTCTTTTTAGTAAACGACTGGGTACAGTCGATCCTCTTAGATGGGATTCCTACTTCTTCAGCACCCATGTTGTATGTATGTCTATGTTTGTATTGACAAAATTATGATGCAACAGACTCACAAACTAGCGGCTGATTCTACTATGTAATTTTTATTCTAAAAATAGTTACAATGTTAACATGGGAATGGAATATCTACTTTTATACATAGTCGAAACCAACACAAGAAAGCGAAAAGCGAAAAGAAGGCTGCCAAAACCGCATAGTTTGTGCAGTCAGCTGTATGAAATGTACAAGTCATAGGCTGTTCAACTCCAACTCGCACCGGTTCCCGTGACGTATTTGCTTGGAAGTCTAGGATCTGGTGTCAGTGAACTGTGGACGGATAATGAAGTGGACCACTACAGTAGGTGTGCTATAAGTTTGCACTTGAACATTGCAAACAGCTGCACAGAAGTCCGGGATGTGTTGAACGCAGGCTGGATGAAAGGCAGCCTTCTGAATCATGCAAATAGAGAGATGTTTGAAAATTCAGCCACAGAACGTTTGCCCGGTCTACAAAATAGCAAACAAACGGTCATTTTACACATCACACATCGTTGAACTCTTGTATGCTTGGATGTTGCACTAATTCTGATAGATCTTGTGAACCACACAATTACGAATATACCCTTCATAGAATGAACGAATGAAAATTTTTTAGATACTATTGTGTATTTATATTTGCCTCACTTGTATGCTCGATGGATTTGAAAAAGAGGAAAAGGGGGAGATCCGGAGATCATGTGAAATTATGTAGCTGACCATTTGGGGCTGACTAAAGTAAACTAGATAAACGGATTATTTTTTGAAACAGCTATGATCCTATGCTATGCTTATCCTATGGTATAAAATCACTTTCCATCCACTTCCATGATACATATCGATGATCCCGCCTAAAGACATTACTTTAGTTGTGAAAACCGAGGAATCTGCAGCCGATTGAAAAGTGTTTGGCAACGGTACCGAGACAACAGACAGACAAACAGCATTGTTCCTCGCAGTTTCTGGTCGAGAGGCTGGGGTAGCAGAGCGTGAAGAGAGAGGGAGAAGAACATGAAGAACAATGCGGTCGAGATCGTGATAGCAACAATGTTGCTGGTTGCATCGTGATAGTAATGAAGTGCCTTGGGGCGTTGAACCGCCTTGGCGGATCAAACAGACCGGGTTGCTACGATGCGGGGGAGTTGCATATCTGATTTGTTGGCTTCCTGGACTGGAGTCGATTCTGTCGGAGAAATCAATTGCGTGATGATTTGCGAAGCTATTTTTATTTCTTAATCAAACATGATCAAACAGCAATTCTACGATTTTGCTTAGAGAGGTACATGTATCCATGTATCTTAATCTGAGTATTTGGACGTTTGACGACGTGTTTGTTATCCACTTTGAAATTTTGTTAATTGCAGTTCAAGACAATTAAAGAGTTAATCTTTCTCGCTGTCGAGGCCAAAGTATTTTACACGATATCTTCTGACGAATAGATGGATCGGCTCTTAAAGGAGTGGTTTTATATGTCGCTTTTGTGATGTTGTTTAAGGAATCCAGTTGACGGTAGCGGATTTCCAAATCTCTGGCCGTAAAGCATTCCTTAGATATTTATTTCCCTTGGCTTGAATAAAATCACTCACTCGTTACCATGACCGATGACCATTTATAATTAAGAAATATTTGACCCCACCAACTTACTCCCCACTTCCACTTTGTGGAACTAACTCCCACTTTGTGGGTGTATGCGCCCATTTCTACTTCCGCTGAGCCTCGTCGACTGATCTCAATAATCTCGTGCTTTTAATTACTTCATCTTTCCACATCATCTTTGGGCTTCCATATTATTTGATCAGAGTTTTTCTCTATATTTATAATGTATCAAAAAATCTTTTTCCATCAAAGTTTTCCTTTTGTATGTGTATACTGTTATTCCATTTGCTCCAATACTTACATTGGGCGTTAGGGCGTTACACAAACACTATTATTTGCATGTTTACCACTCGTCTATGATTTTGTAAAATTGTAGTTGTCGTGTTGTGTGTGCAATAACGTCTATATTTTCTTTCATCAATTGCATTCAGTGTAATATAACTTCTCATAAGAAGAAATACCAGGTGGTCTCACATTTATGTTGTTATTTATATGTTATGCGAGTCAACTGAATTTCAATAAGAATACGCAACACAACATTTACTCTACTAGTTTTGTACGTCAATTTTTTTAAACTTGAAAATATTAACCCGTATCACTAAGTTGATCTATTTGGTTTGTTTATTCCATTGTCACTGCAGGAATCAATTGCATTTCGTTTTATCAATGTAGAACCCGCTCACGCAGTATTGCCAGAGATGATCAACATGGCGACATGGTGTATTCAACATGCATTCACATTCCCACTGTAATTAGATGTTGTCTGTGCGGTTGGTGTCTGCTGTGCCGCAACTTTGTCTTGGTTGTGTTTGTGATATTATTACCGCGTTGTGTTGTGGTGCTGATGGGAGGAGAGTTGTGATGAGTGGTAGGGAGGGAGAACCGCCTACATCACCTCCCCACCTCCCGGCTTATCACTGGGGTGTGATAGTAATTGATTGCGTGGCTTTGTAAACTGTTTGTTTACATA
Source organism: Macrosteles quadrilineatus (assembly GCF_028750875.1). Classification (NCBI taxonomy): domain Eukaryota; kingdom Metazoa; phylum Arthropoda; class Insecta; order Hemiptera; family Cicadellidae; genus Macrosteles; species Macrosteles quadrilineatus. The sequence goes on along the minus strand of NW_026542598.1, from coordinate 56,181,204 downwards.
GACATTTTTTTACTATTGCAAATTTGTTGATTGTTTTTTTTTTACTGAACCCAACGTTCCTTTAGCGTTTTGCATATCGTAAGAAGGTAGTTTTGATGCTTCCAATCTAGCAAATCGTCGTTGGCTTTAGCCACAGACTGTAGACCAGTTTGTGTTTTAGCTATGTGAAGATGGAATGACCCGGTGCTTCGGATGACATCAAAGGGAAACATATCAGAAAATGATGGGCCAATCGAAGCTTTCTGTAAATTGAGGAACTGCCCCCACTAATATCCATTCGACTTGAACAGGTATTTTGCAAAACATAAACAAGCGCTCAAGAATACAAAGTATTACAACGGGTACAAACGAACAGCATATAACATTTCGAACTGAAGTTAGAGAAATATAGATTTAATTGGATAGCGAAGTAGACATCCCATCATTATGGTGCAGCTGTAGATATTTTAAAATTGTGATAGAACATACAGTAGTTCTATGTATAACAGTCATAGTCTATCGCCGAGAGAGAGCTATTGCCAAAATTATATTTCCTGGTTTAGTTTTTGTTGTTACTATGTTTGTTAGTGTGGCATAAAATAATGTACATGGTCGGTCTATTTAACTGCCGTACTTTTATTTTTATATAAAAAAAAAATAGTTGGAACTCAGTAAAGAGAATGTCTACTTCTATCAGTAGTCAATCACTCTAGCTCTAGATTAATAGTGACTTTAACGTACGGTCAGAATGAAATAGTTTCTCCAATGTCTCCTCTCTATCATCGTAGTTTGTGATAGTTGATTGATAGTTTTTGAAAGTTTATTCTGTATCATCATTGTTTGCGTTGACTGCTGACACAACTTTGCGCCGCGTTGGGTTGATAGTGTTTCTAATGTTTCCTCTGTATCATCATGGTTGGTGATGGCTGTTGACCACTTCCACCATGGTTGACACAACTTTGCGTCGCGTCGGGTTGATGGTGTTTCTAATGTTTCCACTGTTCTGTTCACTGTACCATCATAGTTTGCGATGACCGTTGACGCAACGTCGGTTTGATAGTCAGGCATTGTTCAGTTCCATTGTTGAGCCATTTACATTGCAGATTGTATCGCATTGTAGTTGTCACATTCCAACAGTCATGCCACATCACATGTCACACAATACGCGCGATTGACAATGTCGATTTGACAATTCGACTCATCTACACAATATTTTACAGTTCGCTTCCACGTATATTTGTGTGAAACTTAGTTTTAACATTGGCGTTTGGATTAACTCAGAAGGTCACCGGTTCAATCGTGAGAATGAGAAACGTCAGTAACTTTTCGATGGTTCGAATCCTCGCAACTGAAACCAGCTGTACTTGATCATTGGGCTTTAAGTAATATTATTTTGTCTTCAGGGACAGATGATTTTGGTCCGTAATAAAATTACACAGATCATCTTTTCGACAATCACCCTGACTGAATCATATTCTGTTTTCGGTGTAGAAATACGTGTGTGTGCCTTCTAAAAAGCAACATCTAATATTTGTTGAAGGTTGTTCCCACTTGCTGGTTAAGATATTTGGACATTCATATAACCGCAACTATAGCGGTTTCTTACAAAAAATACTACTTTTAAAACTGGCTTTGTAAAATATGAAAATGAGATACAAAAATTCTGTCTCTACAGTGTTTGCAAAACGGGAGTACCGATGGAGACCAGGTCAAGCCCCTTCAAACGAACGCACCCCACAGGTCTCCATCGGCACTCCCGTTTTGCTAACACTGCAGTAATTCTAGCTATATTAAAAATTTACAAATTGCATCTTTGACAACCGCAACCATTGAAGCCACTGGCCCTACCAACAGTTCCGGGTGACTACAGTCGGAGCACCATACCTTGTAGGTTTGATTGGAGGGGGGGATAGAGTCAGTGAACTGCTGGGTACGTTGGCATCGCTCTGTCCTTGTCCCCCATGTCTTCGTTCTCTCTCGCTCCCACCCCCTTGTGGCCAAACCGCCGGACCGTTTCTTTGCCAATTTCGTGTGTTTTTTTACCTATTCATTGTTCGACTGCGACTGCCTTTCCCTCTCCTCCTCTATCTCCCCTCTCCTCTTCTCCTCTTCACACGTTCGTCGCCTCTCACTTGAGATTCGCGAATGATGCTATTATCTCTAATTGACTCGGTGAAAATCAAGGTGTCAATTTAATTTGGAGCCAAAACATACCTGTAGAACTAGACGGCCGCCAAAGCACTTTTCCGAAGTTTCATTCAATTGGCAGTTGAAAGAACCAGTACCATATAAAGTATTTAATTACTGTAGGTACACCTAAAATAGTTGCAATGTCAGTATCAATCATTTTTTGACTGATAACATGGCACATTTTGAGCTGAATATGAATGGAAAATCAATTTAGTGTGACATGATTGCCCAGTAGTCAAGGACAGTTGGTTCAGTTGCAATTAATTGACTATTCTATCGATCGAACCATTCAAGGATCTCTTGATTTTCATCATAGACTAAGGAACCAATTAATTGGTGTTCTAATATGTGTGTTTGTAAGCACTCTGCCACTTAACTACTTGGATACTCTCGATAACATGAGTTTTCAGTCGTTAGACCGAAAAAGAAATATAGATTTTCAAACAGAACATGCCAAAAAAGGGGGAATAAGGCATATTATTCGATACAACTTTCTAGAAGATATTTCATACTATGGCGATATTTTTTTGTTAACTCATAACTTTAGTACAGTAGACAGACGTAAAACTAATCTGTTTCTAAGAGTTATGTTTACTCTATTTCTTTGAGTTTGACTGCCTAGCGTGTGTATATTGCAGCAATTAGTTTTTCGAGTCTAGACATATCAAGACTATACTACTATTGCGAGTCATTTCTCGATTAAGAAACATTTTCTCGGTTTCACGGATACGTGTATGATAGTTTCATGCAGAATCCATCGTGTTCGTCGTTTCCTTTTAAGCGTGCAATTAAAGTCCGCCGCGTGTACAAAATTGAATTTGACCAGTTAGACGATAGTGGTAATTACTGTTATGCAACACATGGCGTACGGTGTGGCGGCGAGACGGCTTTCACACATAAGGTAACCAGGCCATGGTAGGTTTGTGCCGCACCATATCTGAGATAGAGTCTGCAGCAGACCAATCTAGGCTTGAGTTCGGCATAAAACCAGTCTGAAAGTCATTTATGACTAGGACACCACACCCTCTAGATCGCGATACTGAAAACATAGTTAACCCATTGAACTCCGTGCATTATTCAGTGATGTGCCTTTTTCGTCTTTCTCTCATCTGGACACACAAATTCCAATGATTTCAAAACCAGTTTTTGGTGGACGCACATACAGTAAGTAGAAGCAGATAGTGGTAAACCAGATTGTTTTCCTGAATTTTTAAAGGAACTACCCATCACGCCAACTTCCACCCGGTTATATTTGGTTTTAAGAATTATTGTATTCTTATACCTTAAATAGTGCCGCCAACTCAGTCTATTTTAGGTGGGCGTCTTCAACATAGCTTTGCCTCTCTTCACAGACAGGCGAGCCCTCATGAGTTGCTCACCACAAACAACTGATATACAATTGCTTGAATCTACGTTAAATTTAGTTTTTTCCTCCTACTTTTTTCACTTTTTGGATAACCATACGAGACGATACGTAAACAAAACTAGGTACTGTGGTACTGTACGACGATGAAGACCATGTGTTCCGCCAGGTCTGAACAGATCGAAGCACTAGTTAAAAACAAACTTTTTCACATACTAATGTAATACATAATCAATGATGATATTATTATCTAAGCTCCAACTGGTCTAAGAGCTCAATCCAAACCGCCTTGGCCCTGCACCGGTCACGTCAACATCTCATGTCTCTGGTGTTACAATTTCGTGCGTGCAAATGACGTAATCACCGCATAATAAAGTGTTGTCGGGGCGGAGCAAAATGTTGCAAGGCGGCCCGAGGCTCCAGAATGTTCCAAAATGTCGCAATTCCGCTTGAGGCCCGGGCTTGTCCCAGGTGATCTGCGGCCAGATACTGGGCTAATTTTACAGAAATTACCGGCAAGATTAAAACTGGGAGCTGCATTGTTCATGAACCTGCTCCGGCGATATCGATCAGTAAACATAGAGCGGTTTGACACAATTACTTTGCAATATATCATTAGCGATGATTGCATGTTATTTAGTGAGCAAACGAAATTGTATCGAATATCTGTGATTTGAATGTAATTTCGTTATTTTTAGGTAGTCAATTTTACCCGGAATAATGTTGTATTGTGCAAACCAAAGTATACCATTTTATACAATTGTAGTTTTTAATGGAGTGATTTCTGAGGGTCCTTTTATCTTTTTTCCTAGATAAGCGGGCTTAAATATTATCACGTAGCTAAAAACCATAGGTTGGGATTTTAATCCCAGGCTCAGGGCACAATACTCTAGCTAGTCTTCAGCAAAATGACGTAAATTAGTTACTGATTGTTTCTACCGGCTGACGTAGGGTCAAAAGTCAATATTTTTATAGATCCAAATGTTAAACATACGGATAAGTTAAAGCTCTCTTTAAAAGATAGAGTTTTTATCTAAATATTGCTGTTAGACAAAAAAGTCGCAACACAGTCGCTGTCAACCCATAAAGAGCTTACATACAACGGGCCGTGACGCAAGCCCAAAACAACTAATTTTAAAGTCAGTAACAAGTCACCTAATGATTCAATTATGAATTGTGTAAATTGTGTAATCGTGTTCTGTGTAAAATACTAATAGCATAAAGTAGTTTCACGGTGATAAGCGTCCGCTGTTTCATCACCGACCAACGTCCAGCTGCGAGAGATTCTGTACTTTTCTGAACCAGCACGTCTTGCAACGACCACGGTGACATACGAGCATTTTCCGAACAATACTCCCGAGTGCTGACTTACGAGGAGGTCGTCAATCACGTTGGGCGTCTTACATCCGACCTGTGATGAGTCGCAGGTACTTCTATGACTTGTTAAAGTTAACGGGACGCTACGCAACCGCTAGTGCTGTAAACTCTACTTAGTTTCCACTTAGTAGCTATATTCATCCACTAGGAAATGATGATTTGTGTTCATCGGTGTTGATTGTTTCTAAGTAGCTGATCCCCATTTTAGCGGATCCCATATATGAATGCTAAAATGCTTCATTATAGGAATCGTATATTTCGTAAGGTTATGTAATACTAATACACTTGAAAAAGGTTGGATTTGGTCCAGAAGTCTGTCAATAGTTGTAGACTAATAAACTCAGTATGGCCAAGAGGAAGTATTTGATATTTTCATACCAAAACTACGTAAAAAACTTTTCATACAATGTTACGGATTACGATGGAGTGATGGAGACTCGACTGGTTGCATTTTACCTAGTCAATGATTTTATCCAAATATGAGCGGAAATAATGTAGAATGAGGTGAGATTCCTAGAGTAGTGTTTATCAAAAGCAGATTTATTTAACGGCCTGGAGATTCGTAAAATTTCTTTTCTTCTTAAAGTTCTTGGCCATTTACACGATGGCGAAATACAACAGTAACCGTTGGCGAACGACAAAGAACAGCTAGATCCAATATCAAACAATTTATTAAACAAGCTTCATCGAATAGAAAATGCGACCTTCTGATTACCGATTACCAGGAAACACTATAAACACTATGTTTTGATTCAACTCACCTTTCCGCGGTGCTCCAAAGGAAAACGACCCGGATACCTTCAATACAGGATCAGCCGCAGGAAAGGCGTTTGGTGAAAGCGGTTTGAATTTGCAAACCTGAGCCTCAAGGCGTATTGATTAAGTGCCATTCCAGTAAAAAAACAATTCTGAACTTATTTAGCTTCTTGTTGGAGAACGAGATTGGTTTTGACACTAAAACCAATATATACTACGTCGACAGACGTTGCGTATTTTTAGGTGAAGATAAACGATGGGTGAGCGTTGAATTGATCAGATGACGTATTTGGTACTGAATAAGTCAATAAGATCATCCGGTTCTCGAGCCAGAGTCATTTATAAAAAGCCCATTGATTTAGACGATCTGGGTCCAATTTTGAACAGTCCAAAAGTCTCTGACATTTCTCGAGATGGAATTGGTGACCAATTGTTGACTGATCGTTAGACGAGCATTAAACAACATCAATAAGCTCAAACAGTTTTGGATGTAAACCATCTAATTGTGTTTAACTGATCCACAAGGGTCATAAAATCGCAAGAAAGTACAGTATGTCAATGCTTGACAATTACTTATTGATCAGGGTGTACCGGAGACCTGAGTGTGACCTTGCTGACAATAGTGATGCAAACGTCCATACAAGGTTTGCTATTGCTACTCAATGGCTGATTTGTAAAGCACAACCGTGCGTTGATTTCCATATCCCATTCTCAATTAAAAGGAGCCTTCTCTCTGTGTGGTTATGAACAGTTGAGATTTCCACGGCAATTACCACTTCCTTTCTATCGCAGATCTTTGTGGCGGGTGTTCTCACATAGCATCCTTCCACTTTGGTAATTACTCCTTGCATTTAATCACCGACATGAGGCCATTGCCGTTCCGCCGACACGTTGCAACGGCGTTTTACAGTTACAATGTACAGTAGTTGCATGGTCGTGGGTTTCTGCAACCTAGTTGCATCAAGTGTCATCTAAACGAAATAGAACAATTTTTGATATGAAGAGTTTTAGTGAGAGAGTTTTTCGAGCAAATCGAATTTGTAATTTTCCTTGACGCGTAAAAGAAAAGAAAGAAAGACTTTTCCTACTAAATAATTAAAGCTGTATATTAATTAATTATTAATATTCAGTGTATATTAATTTTTAGATAGAAACAGCCGCGATTGCTTGTTATCTTAACCGTTGTCATTTATAACGTGTAGATGTCACACAAGCCGTAAAAGGAGGGACTAACAGACCAACAGTGGTTGTAGCTGTAGACTGTATGCGAGCCAAGAAGCAGGTTTCATAGTCCGGTCTAGGAATGTAGTCCTTGGACTGATCTCGCTTCACGACTTCAACTTCAAGTAAAATCAAAGGCAAAAACTAACTTAGGAAATTAAGATTTAACGCTTTTCATATACTCATGAATACACCCAGGTAGTCTGTGGCCACCGCATGCTAATTTGATAGCAGAAGACATCCCATACCGATCAGGCAGTTTTGACTACCCCCTGTTACCTACTGCAGGTGAGATCCAAATCCCTGGGCTGCAACGGCATTATACATACAGTAGTTGCTGGAATCCACTGATTATTGGCAACATTTAAGTCCCCAGGCCAGAAGTCCTGACAAGTAATCCGTAGTCCAATTACACCCTTATGGGTGGCTGCATCATATAAAGGTGTAGTTGGACTAGGGATTATCGGTGGACAGGCTGGCCAGTAAAGCAAGAAAGAGCACATGTACACATACAACCTAAATCAATTACAACTTTTAATCATAAAACTTGATCGGTTTTCAGCTTAAGTTAAGGCACATTCATCACACGATACATTGTAAAGATCATTTGTCAGAGTAATTGTGCCGTTTGGCCAACAACCAACTGCAATGACGTGACTGGTACGAGTCATTTGACACTTTCTATCATCTTGAGGCCATCTCTGGAGTGAACGTACAGATAACTAATGTCTGATCCTTGTTAGGAGGATGATTCTAGTGACTGGGTTCCTACCATTAGCTAACGAGTGTCTCATCTCCATGTTAATTTATGCTTCCCTATTTTGTTCTATACATATCTCCTTGAGCTAGAAAGTGTGTTAATGATTCTTACGATGCTCATGGATTATTGTTTTCTTTGGGGGTTCCGATAGTTTAGTTCGCAATGTGCGATTTGTTTCTCACAGGTATTTGAAAGAGTTGGACTAGTCAGCTTTCTTAATCTTTTAAAAATCGCCGGGATGTGCTTTTTTCTTCGGCTTGTATCATGTTTAAAATGCCTTGATCTGATGATATTTCGTTGCTGCTATGAATATAACCAGTCCAACTCTATCTCATATTACTGTATCCGTACATAAATTGATAATATTAATGATGTACATTCTTTTTAGATCGAGGGTTTTTCAAAAACTCCTCAAATAAGTGTGAAAAATCTAGCGTGGCAGGTTTTCTTCGTTTTGAAGGTCCCTTTTTCTTTTCAGAGGTTTCTTGGACAGGCTGGCCAAGGGTGTGAGCCAAGATAGATTTCATTCAGCTTATATAGTGTGATATCCCGTAAAAAATCTTCTGCAGATGTATTTTGTAGGCCTACTTCATGTTGATGTTTTTGTTGCAGTTTGACTCGTACGTCAGGTCGCTCCATATTGACCCCGAGTCGCCGCTGTTCCGGCTCGTCACGGACGGTCAACTTCCCCTCAGGCAATGTCTCCACCCCGAGGCTTGCTCCAAGAACATCGACCTCCCCTCCTACTACTACATGTTCCACGACCTCAGGAAAGACTTCCGAGCATTCTACAGCGCTCCGGAAGACGCCGAACTCAACTCCGTCACCGATCTCGTCGATTGTATCCTTTCAAAAAATAGTTTAGTGGTCACACAATTTTTAGGATTTGTTCGAATGGAAAGTAGTTGAGTAGTCTACTAATGTGATCACCCATAATGTTTGACTAAAATCATTAGTCGGTTTACAATTAATTGTCGATCAATCGGTAAATTATTCTGAGGGATTCAGAAAAATGTTTGGTTAAACATTACTGAATATACTACCCAGAAAAATACTCACTTATCCTATTGTTATTTTCGATTGATATAGTATACTAATTATTAGACTATTGTTTCGATTATTTATTTCGACTAGTCGATGTCACATGTGATAGGTCACATCACTAAAAGGCCTATAAAATATTGTACAGTACGTAAGCACATGGTATACCACTGAACATTTTCCACGTGCATGCCTCGCCTCTCATGGTTATCCAGACATGAGTGAAGGGCTTGTGTCTAGTATACCGCTATTTTTTAGCTACAAGTCACATTGTATGTGGCCCCGGTCGGTCATAGCCCTTTATTCTAAGGCCGCCGCCTTTCACTGCATCACATACTGGTTTAGTGTCGTAAGGCCCAATTCACACCGAACGGACGTCGGGCGGAGACGTGGCACGGACGTGGCGAGGACATATGTCCGTTCCTCGCCTCCCCATGTAAACAAATTGGTCAATGCACACACAAGTGACGTGGCGCGGGCGGCCGCCCTCCCGCCACCGCCACGTCGCTTCGGCGTCCCTCGTGGCGTATCGGAAGTGGCATGTCCGTAGCGCGCCCGTTGTTCGGACTGCAAATATTGTACTATACTTACCAAACTTCTTGTGTATAGTGTGCTTGTACTTCAACCTTGTTGTGTAGAGTTGTTTTTGTGTGTAGATTGTAAGTTATTTCTTCAATATGTGAGACGACATTGAATTTAATATCAAATTTTGTGAGGAAGTAGAACAATTCCCTTGTTTGTACTAATTAAGTTGACAGAAATTAACTAACGCCATTGACATTAATAGAAATAAGCAAAAACCAAAGCGTCTAGTCTATATACAGGTTGTCTCGCCACTGTACCGTCCCTTCACCGTCCCTTCGGTGTGCATTGAAAACGCCACGTCACTGCCACGTCTCCGCCCGACGTCCGTTCGGTGTGAATTGGGCCTAACTCGTATAACGGGCTGCCATATCCCCGCCCTGTGGCCTAAATTTTGGTTAATGGTTTTTATAGAGCAATGCATTTTTATCTAGAGAAAGGGTTATGCAAATGGAAAGCAATGGTTTGAGTAGGTTTACTTAAACAGTATTATTCTGTACATTTATGAAGTGCGGTTCCGAAAAGTAAAGAAATTCAATCGTAAACACTGAAACTCTACTATATTTATAGATAGTTATTTATAGATATTAATTATTATAGATATTTAAAAACGGACTCCGCCATTAAAATCAGCGTGAAAATCTAGTTTATAATATGTGTCACAACACTATCATTACGTTTAATTTTTTTATTTATATCCAATATGGCGGATCCAAGATGGGGGCCATAAACGCGCTCACTATAGGTACTCAGGTACTAACCACCCAATAAATATCGGCAGTGGTCCCAAGTCGATTTCTCGAAAAATGTACATACAAAATGTATGTGGTATATATTTTTTCAAAATTTGTCCAATGTTGGGAAAAGCCGCCATTTTTAATCGTGATTTTAGGGGGTTTTCCGTCGACCGATTTTTGGCAGCTTTTGGTATGTCACTCTGCACACCCAACACCTCAAAATAAACCATGAATCGTTTTCTTACATTTTTTTAAGGTCATATCCAATATTTCTCTGACTACAGTACAATCTATTTATTACAATTTCAAACCAAATAAGTTAGCGGTTCAAATCCATGAGCCATTTTCAGTTCTGTATGTCCCAATGTCTTGTCGTGGTTCTAGGATCATCCGCTAGGTCGCTGCTCGGTCAATCGGTTCACTACGAGCTGCTGAAATCTGGGGGGATAATGCGTACTAATAGCTTATGTCGATAAAGTAGATTTTGAAATTACTTTGAAATTAATTGAACTGTTGGACTGTTATTAAAATACGAATTAATTTGGACACAATAATTTGTTTTGTAAAATTACACTTAGTTTATTACACTTAGTAATAAATGAAACTATATAGATGTATTTGATGTATAATGGATAACTTTGCATAAGTAACGGCCCATCTTCTGCAACGTTATCCAGTAAAGTATAGACCTACAGTAATAGGTTTAATTTCATGTTAATTTGTACCATTACCATTATTTTGTCAAAATTAATTCGTATTCTAAATGCTCCTTGGAGTGACAATGTTTGTTTATTAATTAATAAACTAAAGTTAAAAGGTCTAGGAAGGCGGTCTTAACCCAACCATTGACTATACACAGACAGACAGAGTAGACAGACTTCCCATCCAATATAAATATTTGAACGTGGTGCAATATGTTGAGATGGTGTACCAAATAATGACAATATTCTGTGTAAAGCGATAAATCAATCAGCTGTTGGCATGGATTTTAATTAATATTTAACCCAATAATACAATAGTACTCTTTATGAGATGGTCCTGGACTTAATCTATTTTCCTGTTTCCTGGCTTCAAATTTTTACTTTGGATGGGAAGTCTACTCTGTGTATAATCAATGATCCAACCTCCAACCCTAATTAAAACCAGTCTTCAAAAAATAAGTTTTAAGGTAGCCATGTGTAAAAGAAAACATATCTTTTTGTAATTTGTAAGTAAAGATTCCATATGCAAAAGATTAAAATGCACCCGGAAACATGCCAAACAGCGTGGGCGAAGATACATTCCAGACCGGTCAAGCAACCTTTCTTCTGCTGTCAGATTTTATCAACTCAACCGGTTGCAAAACTCTCCACTTTATACGTCCGTGCTTTCGGCAATTTCACAATGTAGTCTTATCTATTTATACGTCAGCTTACCATATGTATTCAATTTTCAAAGAAAATATAGGTTACTTAAGAGTTATTACACAATATTTTTTTAACTAAGTAATTTCAAAACATGGAAGAATGAAATATTATGTACATCTCATAACTGAAACGATTAGAAACATGTTATGGTATGTTGTATGGTAATATATCTTTTGTTTTTGAAAAAAGGCGTGTATTCAACATGAATAAAAAGGTGTGATTTTAACAGCCGATGATTTTGCTATGGTCTGTCCCAACTCAACAGCTGATTAGAGAAGGGGGAGGGTGAATACAAAAACAAACAAGAATCATCCTAAATGAAATGACGTCACGTCAACTTCATGTCATGTCTTTACGTTTGGAACAAAACAAAACAAGTGCTTTTCAAACTTCTAGTTTTGTTGATGATAATTATTACGCATTAGTATTTACAGTTTTCATCAATTTTTACCACTGTCGATCTTTTGGCTCATTTTGTTTTGTAAAAGGAGGTAAGTTTCTATTAGCATTTAAATAATAGACTAATTTTGTAAATTTATTGTGAACTTGGTCGGTGAGGTTATACAAGTTGGTCCCTAACCAATCAACAAGTGGTTACATGAAGAAATTCCCAAGTTGGCAGAAAATTCTTGCATTGACATAGGCTAGGTTATTTTGATTTTGGACACAAACTATCGAAATATGATAAAATTCCATAATTTAGCCCAATATTAACTATCATTTGTTGAAAGTTACATCCTATATGCCTTATAATGCTGATAAGATTTTTAACCTACCTTTTGACTTACAAAGTCAATTGTGTATAAATTAATTAACTTTTTTTAGCTATCTACATAATCTTCGCTATATTTACTAGAATTATGAATCACATTAAGTTATAGGGTTGCCATATCACCAGATTTACCCGGGGATTGCCGTTCAAAGTTTAAAACCCCAAGTGCATTTCCACTAAGTTTCGAAGTGAGAAATTACCTCTTTTTCACCATCCATTAAGACACACTAAATACCCTTTAGAATAGCTTAAAATAAATGTTTGCGTTCATAATTGTAGTGACATAGCCTAAAATGCTATCTCTTGTACTCTCTCCTACAGTAACGTTTTTTATTCCTTAGTTTCACTTTGCCTAGCAATTTCGTGAGTATATTGTCTCTGTCCTTCAACTTGCGCCTGCCGGCCAGCCTGAAGGTGTAAGAGTGGTCTTTAACCAAGCGAAACCGAGTCTAGCAGACAGAATACATTTTGTGTAGCCTACGTTATATTTGTTGTTTTTAGTGAGACGCAACATATGCTTCGTGTACAATACCTATTTGAACATTGAATAAATGGGTTTATAGGCCTATACAGTTTTGCCAGCCCCTTATTTTCTATCCACTGTGGGGGCCGCCAGCTAAAACCTTGGGGATGCGGAATACTACTGCCCGGAAAACCATCCCCCCAGGTAAAACGTGACGTCATGAAATCTGCCAACTAACCAATATGGGAGCCGTGTCCGCACCTGGAATACTACCCCCTTAGCAAAATATTATGCTATGTAGCCCTAATTGTAATTTAAATTTGAGTAATTCCGTTGGATAACAGAATGGCATGTGGGGAATATTAAACAGAATTTCAAATTGTTACAGCAAGTTTGGTTGGCAAGTTAAGGTTAGGTTAGTTTAGAACAGTTTGACAACAAAACTTGAGTTTCCGTTACTGGAAAACTGCCCCCCCCCATCTCTGACGTCAACATGACGTAGGTACCTGCTTGGGGGGGGGGGGGGGGTAGTTGTCTGGGGGCAGTCTTCTGGTGACCAAAAATTTTCTCTTTTTAACATAAAAACATATGGCAACCCTATAATAACAGTATCACGATTTTAACATATAGGCCTATGAACTGTTGGCCCGTCCTAGGTAACTTATGAGAGTCGAGTAGTCAATTCAAACTGAATGAATCAATTTTGGTTTCTACTGACGTACTGCAACTTATTGGACAGTTTTCTAAAGACCTACTCCACCGGTTGACATTTTCACTACCGTACCAACCAATATTTTGTTATGCCGACATTCTCACATTTGAACATCAAGAAAAGAAAAAGAAGTATAAATACGTAAACCACTTATGGATAAAAACTGTTTAACTTTACTGTAGAAAACTTTATGCTAACAGATGAGTTTTAATAAGTCTACTATCTACCGTTATAAATCTCATATCAACTTTTTAAATGTTGAAATTTGTTCCCTATATGTCAGCATAAAGCGCAAGAACTTATATTTAAACTGAAATTAGTACCTATGTTTTTACTTCGACTTTCAAAAGTTGTGAGTGGTTTTAGCAATCACTATGCAAACACATAATATATTAGTTTGTAGGCCTATCTTAGACCTAAAATATATACCGTAGTAGGACTTTAATTATTATCTCAAATCTGAAGTGGGTATGATATAAGTCGAGTTGTTCTATTCATGGAGGTGCTGTACCGAAAATTTGACATGTACCGAGTTGTTGGGTTACTGACAAGGATGTTACAAATTTTATAACTCGACTTTTACAATCAAACCCTTTAGAAATAAACCTCAAGCTATTTTATATGTAGGCTAGCTACTGAATGGCCTCCTCTTGCAAAATCGGTCCTGATATAGGAAAATTGTTTTCTCGAAACGTTAAAACTCATTTGTTCCCAAGTCTTTAAACTCACCATTCTTAGGACTACATCTTTTCTTATTGATTAATTCACCTTCAGCCTGATACTTTCACAATAGGTTCAAAATAGGGGATAAAGTGTTTGGCAGAATTACAAATTTACTGGCGTTTTTGCCTTTTTTCTTTAATTCATCGTCAACTGCCTTACAATCATTTTTTTTTCACCGTGTGTCAAGGTTTTACACTTACACTTAATTGAGGACATGAGATAGACACGTACAAAAAAATCTCAATAACTGGCAAATTTACTAGCCATTGCCAAACAGACAAAGTACCGTAGCCTAGTTTTTTTCATTTCTGGGCAGGAATTAAAATCACAGCTGACTTGCACTGTATTGCAAAACTTTGAGTTACTTAGTTACATCGTGAAAATTGTATAAAGGTAAACTTCCAGTTATTGAGGCTCGATAATGGGGAGATTCAAGTTAGAGAGAGGTTGAGTATAGGCCTAACCATTGACTATACACAGAATAGACTTCCCATGTGATATAAAAATTTGAAGCCAAGAAAATAGATGGAGTTCAGGACCAGAGTATCATAGGTACTAGAGTTAACTAGTATATTGGGTTAAATATGAATTAAAGCCATAGACAAATGGAATTAAAAATATAGACCGTCAGCAGTGCTGCGGTTAGCATAAGTTCTGGCGTGCACTGCTGCGAGTGCAATGTAGTTACGTATCTCGTGCGCCACATACGGTGCTCCCAGCGGTGAACGCCAGAACTTATGCTAACCGAAGCACTATATAACCGGTCTATATTTAATTCTATTTGTCTATGTTAAAACCAATGCAGTATCATAGCAAAGAGCTGATTCATTTATGACTTAGAATCCTTCTCAAATCCCACTCATTGAAGTACACAACATACAGTTAATAATGCGTAGTAAGTGCATCGTTGATACAAGTATGGGTCCTTACTCAGAATCAGATGTGAGTTTACATTTTAGATAATTAATTTTTTCAAAATATAATGTTAAGTTATTTACCTAGGTTTTACATGTTTACAGGACCTCTTTGAACATGTTTGAAGTAATATGGCCATATAAGATTTTTGAGTTGATGGCTGTCCATCAACTTACTTCATTAGCGTCTGTCCACGTGCCTTATTTAAAGTCATGACAAAGGTAACTTTTACGGGAAATTCCTTCTTAGTCACTTTGAAAGGATTAAGGACTATTGCGTAGTATGACAGTTTGACCGGAGTTAGCCAACTTGACTTTGATTGTGTTGGTGCCCAAGTGAACTACAACTAATCTTGGACCCTGCCTATGTTTCTCATCAACATGAGAGTTCTTTTTAGCATGGGTTTTTGAGGTGACAAACCTAAAGGGCTAAATGAGTTTAAAAATTCTAACAGATACAACAGAGCGTTGTATGTCCCTTGGTAAAGAACCGATCCAACTGAAATAAACCGTTTCCTTTTGGATGGTATTTTTAAATATGAATAAAATGGTTGTTAAGCACCGGTATGTCTAAATGAAGGCTATGTCGTAAATAAAGAGATATATAAGCTAAAGAATCCATGCGGGTACTTACTTTTGAGTTGTTCTTGTTTGGTAGACTTTTTAAAAGTGAATAATCTGATTTCATCTCCAGGGTTATTTATTGTAGAAAGCACTAAGTATGTTGGTCGTTATGGATGAAATAAAAACAAATCAATTGGATTTGAGAAGTGAATAAAAATGTTTGTTTTGATTAATTTGATTCACGTGTTTCAGCTGATCGAATAACGTAAATAAACATGTTAAGTCTTAATCACTTGCAGACCGATATAATAGACAGTTTTTACATAAAACTACTAAAAATCAGTGATTTGTATATTTTTCTGGTGTAGTGGGTAAAAAAAAACTTTAAAATGACACCTCATTTATGGAAATTGGTGAAGAATTCAGGAAGTTATAGCCTAACGACAAAAAAAGTACTTTAGAAATTATAATATTTAAATATAGATATTTAAATACCTTACATAAATATTATTTTAAACCTTCAACTTATAGAGGTACTTTTAACATTGTAATTTATCAGAATTTCAAGGGATTTTAATACACAAAATCGAGATATCAAGGAATTCGAGATTTCAAGGTTGGGGATATTGAGTTGCCAACTGAGAATATTTAAAAATCAATTACTGTATGTGGAAGATTACTTTAAAAGATTACTTTACTAAAAATAACCTAATAAGTTTGGTAGATCTTTATGTAAAATATAAAATGTTTTTATATTGATAGTTAGTGATTTTTTTTATTGAATAATCTTAGTCTTATTTAATTTCATGAAATGTTCGCTTAAGAAACTTGAATAATATTAATTAAATTAACAAAATTTAAATGTAATTGTATTTGTAATTGTAAGAGTGATTGTGTAACAAATAATGTTGTTAAATTAAATATAAAAAAAAAACATAAAAAAATCAATGGTTTTACACTGCCTGCTTGTACCACCAAGAAACAAGGGCAACAAATAATCTGAGTAATAAAGCAACAATTCTGTTTTGGTAAACAATGGTCTAAAATTTCACAACAGTCCATGTTTATTTAAACATAAGATAAAATGTTTAGATGGCTCAGAATGGTCAGATTAGAGAGACCTACCAATAACATTCATTTAGAAAATAATCTCTAAGTAAGACAAAATCAATGGTGGTACCAATTCCAATGTTTCTGAAACCACAAATATTTGAATTTTTATTTTTCAAATGTTAAACTGAACTATTTTTATTCAGTAAAAACAGTAGGGTAAATCTGTTATGCCTTCTTTACATACATAACCATCAATAAAAAAAACTACAGATTACATAATATAGAATAAACAATGTTAATTTGGCTCACTAAAGCTAACTAGGAAGTCTATACAGTAAAAACATATTCTGAGGTATGGAAATGATGCAGTTTTGCCAACATAAACATCTGTTTAGTTCAGACAGACATGGTAGGAGTGAGATGTTTTCAGAACGTGTGATATCTTAGTGCTTAGCTGGCAGTTTAGGTCTGTGTTCCTAGTCCATGTGACTGGTGTAGTTAGTCTAGTTGCACTAACACCAGAGCTTGAGCTGCTCTCAGTCTACCACGTTGAAACATCTGGCTTGTAAGGTACCCAACTTTTACAATAATTACAGTAATTACACTTGCTTGCTTAATATGTTTATTCATTGACCATAATATGTTTTGGGGTCACAGCAGAAAACTGTTTTGAGAAAATGATCTAATTTTTGCCAATTTAAAAGATATTTTCTAAATAATTAGGTATTTTCTAAAAGTCAGCAGTAATCAAAATGTAAACTTTTTAGTGTTTTTTCAATTACAGTAAAATATAAAAAAAAATTGTAGGGCCTTTGTTCATTAGTGTTGTTTTAAAAACTTTCTTCAGATCCAAAATTTCTAGATAACTGAACAATATTTAACTTTCTCAGTTAAAATCAGTAAAGTTAAAACGGGGGTTTTATTTGGAATTATTGAAATTGTTGCGGATAATCTATGGGTAACAATTTTTTTTACTATTGAGACTCGTTTAGTAAATTATTTTTATTTTTTAAATAAATAAGTTTAATTTTGGCATATTAATGTCTCTAGTATTCAGGGCGTTTCTCTTTTTATTTACCTGTCCTTGTTAAAATAATAATGGACATAAATTAAATGAATTTGGAGTGATCAATACTAATTTACAAAAAGCTTTTTTGGCTTAAAAGTGGATTATATTTATCTCTAGACCATAGTAAACAAGAATCGTTTGTTTTTCACTTATTAATTCCCACAAAGACAAGCCTCTGATCTGAACCAAATTACCATAATATTAAACTATTGAATTATTTGATAACGTGTATTGAAAATAAAACAACAACAATTAGGATTTATTTCTTTTAATGCTAAAACCATCGATGTATATAGTCTAACTAAAACCTGTACATGATAATTTCTTTGTGTCAGACAGACAGGGATGAGTATTATACAATCGGGAAATTTTGGTCGGGAAATTACTGGCCACAATAATGAAACAAGGAACAAGTTATCAAGTTATCTGAGCTCAAAAAGTAATAGTTCTATTTATGCCTTGAATTTAGAGATTTACATGAATTTCTAAGTTTTACACAAATTTAACTAATGTATCAGTTTCTGTTTGTGTGCGTTTTTGTCTCAATTGAATGGTAGCGACCATGGTAAAAATAAAAACATCTTTTAGCCTCAATGAAAAATTTTGTTTCATGTTATGAATATTTTGGATCCTCTATTTGTGCATATAAAACTTTATCCCCCATAATTCTTGAAAATGAAACGAGTACCGTAGCTTTTTTTACTATAAACCAATTACAAATTGTCTTTCTGATCAACATCTAAACCTACGGGGGGAAGAGAGGGGAGCATCTCACTTGTTTTCTCTCACACTTAAAGATGGTGCAGTAAAAAAATATTAAAACAGTAGCGTCAGTTGGTAATTTTTTCTCCAAATAATAATTTTAAAGAAACATAGTAGTTCTATTCAAGAAAGAGGTGCCAGAACAGTGTTCTACTGTGCTTTGCCTCAAATTGTGCCGTGCCTGAACATACTTTGGCCAACTATGCATGCATTTTCCGCATGTCAAAAGTATAATTTACAAAGATTTAAATAAGTTTAGTGCTAGTCATGTTTACTCCTAGGTAATTTTTGAATGTTTTAGCAATTGTTATCCCCTTAGATTTTAAAGTTTAAGTCCTAAGTGCTACACATCTGTTTTGAGATTATAACGTCGTAAACTAGTGATCAAGTTGCATCCTATACTAGTAATTGTCAACTACAAAATGGATTTATATTAGACAATCAAAGAGAGTCTGTTGTATAAGTTGTACTCATTTGATTACTTCAGCCATGAGGTAATTATTATATCACACTACATTTGCCATTTTAATGACAGCTGAATTAATCATATAAAACATTTCTATTAGATTATGTATAACACTATTTGCATGTTGGTTGATTAATCTTATGACATGTGTTTGTGATACTTTTAAGAAAGGCGTTCAATATCGGTAGCCTTTGCTTGGTATAGTTTTTGCTCTTGTTCAATATGAGTTGTTCCTTGACATTTCGATTCAGATTTAAGAATGCCCCACGATCTCGATTGCCAGTTTTACGTGAAAGAAACCAAAGATATGGTGAACATAGTTCAAAGACTAGTCGCAGACGGTAAGTAATAGTTTTGTCTCAGGCCTTAGGTGACTAATTAGTACTACAGTAATTAACTTTCTTTATACTGTATTTATTTGATATGATTGTTTTTTTTACTAATAACTTTTTTTTTAATCTTTGAAGAAATTAACCTTTTTATTTGTAATGCTTCTATAATATTTAAAATGCTCTTAATAAGTTAAATTTTCCATTGCATTTAAAATGTGGTATATTTTCTTACTTTACAATTATAATAAACATTTTCTAAATATATGATGATTATTTTGAACTTCTAGACACAATGATAACAGGATTTTGATAAAAAAGCTTTTAAACATTTTTACCAACCTTTAAACCCAACATTTTTTAAATTATCAAAAAAAAAAAAAAATAAAATAAAACGGCAAAACTACAATAATATTTAACAAAAAATATGTCACCAAGATCTTTTAAATCGGTTCATAGGGGCTACAAACAGTAAGAACTAAAACCTTTGCATTTGCGTGCGCCAGACGGGTAGAGCGCAGCCAAAACTATTTGAACTGTATATTTTGTATGTTTAGATATTGCCCTTTGGATACTGAGGTAGATATCCCATCTATATGAACGAGCTGTATCAAATTTTTCATTCAATTAGATAAATCATTGAACAACCCTATCACTGAGTGTTATAATTCAATTTTCTTGCTTGGTTTTCAATATTTTTGATGATTGATGTGACATAAAAGATGCTATAGCTTACAGTAAGTTGTCCTTTCACTTTGACTGGTTAAAAAGTCTAAATCAGTTATTGCCATTAGAACACTGTTGGTGGCCAAAATCAATTACATTACATTAGAATGGGATGTTTACACCATAGTCAATGCTTCTGCAGAATTCTTAAAAATAGTTATGGGGATAAATTATTAAAAAAAAATCAAAGAGTTGACTTTTGAAGAATCTCATACATGAGTTATTATTTCTGCTATTTACTAGGCTATCATAGACTAACCAACACAAGTAGACTTCTCATCACATTGTAAATTTTGAAGCTGTTTTTCGTGTCTAGTTCGTGTTGGTGACTCGGATTTCTAGTGCCGACAACATTTTGTTTCTATTATTTTAGGGTTAATTTGATGATTTGTGGTTTTTTTTAAATATAACTAGAGGATGAGTTATTGTTTATGATTAGATCGATTTTTGTTGTTGTTTAAATGAGGTTTTAAATTACTGAAATAACAAGAAACAAATTGTAAACAAAACACGGCCCTTACAGGGCCCTTACAAAGCACCTACGGAACTAGCAATAAAATCGTCTCCGATCCATTAGGATGACAAATCTAATAAGGGAGTATGGTTTTATCCATGTTAGTATCCTCAGTCAGAAAAAATAAGCAACCAAATATGATTACTCCTTTGATGTATTACCAGGTCTTATTGTACGGTGAATATTTTTAATATCGAGGGCAGTAAAAATAGCAGAGAATGGAGATGACACCATTGATAGTTGGACAGTGTGTAACATGTGGGCAAAACTGTGCTCTTGGAGATACAATCTATAAACTGTAAACGGCAGCTTGGTGGTCATCACAAAAAAGGGGGTATGGGCTGTGCCTTGTATACTTATATGTTGGTTGAAATGTATGCTAACAGCAAAGTTGTTCTTCAATTTGAAAAGTTAATAGTCGTTTTTTTTTGCTTCGGATGCACGAAATGTAAGTGTTCCGTCCCTTGTTGTTTTGTAGATTTTTATCTCGCATCCAGACTAACATATTTTACAATATAAACATGTGCTGGTTCCATCCTAAGAACAGTTAGAAGCTGTTTTATGATTTGAAACTAGACCAGCTATCCTTTCTTGGTCATTTGGCTATTAAATGGTCATGACTAGAGAGCCGATCTAGTCAGCAATAAAGCTGTCATCTCTATTCACACTCACCAATCATTCAGAAAATAAGCAGCATGATGTGTGGTGCATATAAATCTCATCTAGTTTGTGTACATCTCTAAAGTTTACTACACAGTAAACCTCACTAGTTCCACAATTTATGGACTCAACAAATCTCGAGCTATCAAGAACATTGAAATTTTTGATGACTTTTAATAAATGAATACATAACAGACAAATTGTACATATACATTTATTACTTACACTGGTATCTCTAATATTGAGTAAACAATCTTGAATATTCAACTTACTTCAACAAAATTGTTCAACACAATATTCAACAATTGAATCTAATACTGAAAAAAATAGTTTGATAAGTCGAATGCACTAATAAGACAAAGCCAGCTAAAGTTGCATCCTGTCTGCTGTTAACTATTGAGTTATTAGTAAGGTTTTACTATCCATTCAATCTATAAACCTGAAACATTGCATGGTCCCCAAATAGTTAAAGATCATGTGCATATTACATTTTTGTTTAGGTATAGCTTTTACCATGTCTAAACTACAAACATCTTTACACACAATACAAAATTTTTACATCTTAAAACTATTTTACTGAAATTTGTATAACTAAATCTGGTTGAAGTTTTTGGCTATTTTGAAATGTTATGGTAAAGCTAGTATTTAATAATTACAAAATCTTTGATACACACTTGGAAATTGCTCCAAGTTTCAAGTTGTATCTCCAAACCTATCTTAAAGGTTATTAGTAAAATTACATGTATACAGAAAACTATGCACTTTTGATACAAGTTTATGTGTTAAAATATGTTTGACAGGGTGACTGATCTAAAAGGGGACCAGGGTCTTCTTACAATGTACTGTCACAGACAATGGAATAACATTAAAGTATTATATTGTCTGTGGTACTGTGTTAGATTTATAGTTTAGGTTTGAAAAAAAATCTGAGATTGCCAAGAAAATTTAATCTTGTATCTAGCTTGATTTATCTCCCTCTCTAAAAGGTGAATAACAGCTTTATAAATATTTAAATCGGTGGTTTGGCAAGCAAGCCACTTAGAGTTAAGGTTAAAGTTCTTAGCTAAGTTTGAGAGTTGCCCTTTCCATTTAACAGATTGAGTACTATACCTTCAAAAAGAAGGAGGGACATGTTTGTTGACTACTTTAGGCACAAGATTACTACTTTCCAATACGTAAACTCTCGTACTTAATTTATCAGCATACGATGTTCCAGAAACACAAGTCTAATATTAATGATACTTAAATTATTTGTAAACATTTAGTATTGATTTTTTACTTAAAATTTCACTTATAGAAACCGGTTTTAATTCCTTTCCCTGCAGACTATCACAAACCTGTGGAGAGAAAAGTTCTTTAAAACTCCTGAGTTTTAAATTTTTTTGGCCTACTCGTTCTTCGAAAATATCCAGAATAAAGTTATTGTTTTGGATAGTTTGTTGTGAATTGGTTCATACAACCAATTGATGAATGAAACTATAACAGAAACCATTTTTGGGCTCAAGGGAGATCTAAGACTTTTCCATGGGTGCAAAGAGTTGCGTTGTTACAGAGATCAGAGAAAACCCTTAATTTTATAAGCACGTTCTTACCCCGTATTACAGCTATAATTCTCTTTTAAACCCATTTGCAGTAAATATTTCCCTACAATATCTATGAAGCCTTTAATCTTTTTACTCCAGAATCACAGCTGTCGTGATTACCTACCCGCGATCACGGCAACGTCGCTCGTCGTGATTGTTTACCGCGATCGCAAACACCTTGTGAGATTCCCATTCTCTTGACAATTTAAATCAATAAATATTTGAGTTTGTAGTGGTTTGCAAGTGTTTTAGTTTGTGTCTACAGTCCGGATTTGACGAATATCACGTGTTACAATGTTTAGAAACGAATTGTATTTGCAGAATGGGAGAGACTCAATCGCCGGTTGGCTCGCGGTCGTGGATATACCGGCAAAGCTTGACGTTTGAAGGCGGGGACACACTTGTCATACACCCTTCCGATCCGACTCCGATCATACTGCGGTACGACTGTCGGAGAGGGGAATGGTACATAACATTGAACGCCGTTGTTCACACCTCTCCGACACGCGTCATGTCATACTCCGATCCTACTCCGATTTTGGTTCCGATCACGCACCGACACTGCAGTCTATTCGTTTGTCGGATGCAGGATGGGTTGTTTCTTAAAAATCACCTTTATTCTTAAGATTTAAGAATAATGGTTTAAGATAAATATATGACGATGCTTGATGTGAAATCTGTGCGTGCATACCTTCAATTTGAGACCTCGATCATGAAAATCGGACGGGTAGAAGAGCCAAACGAACTCGAGAGAGAAAACCCAATGTGCTTAATATATAAGATGGACACTTAAGTAAACCACCTAACTTTCTTTCCATACAGAATGAACCCAAATTCTTTGTTTTCCACTGCCCTTCAGAGATGTCTGACTTTCTTCCTCTTCATCTAGACAAACCGCCATCATGGCTGAATCCCGAAGTCCAAAGTTTTTGAACATGTTTACCACCTTCTGCTGCACGTAGTTTACAAATCAGACAGGCAAGTGTTGATCGACCGGTGGAGGAAATCGGGCATGGGTCGGAAGCGTGTATGACATGTGTGTTCACCCCCTCCGATCCCGCACCGATCCTTCTGGAATCCCGCAAATCGGATCGTAGTAGGATCGGAAAAGTGTATGACAAGTGTGTCCCCGCCTTGATGGGTGTTCAGACCTTGTAGTTTCATTGCCAATGTAGGGTTTGGTGATAACAGTAACTGAACATTGCCCTGTCGTGACATTTGGAGATTTTCAGACGATAACTACGCACTGACTGGCAAAATCCGCATGCATAAAATTAGTGAAGTCTTTGTTGGAATGCACTTTTAAAGGTAGTTTTAAGCGGTACTAATATTTTAGGTTTTAAGTCTTTACGATTCATTCTGCATTTTAGGTTTTTGGACTTTCGCTGAGTAGGTATAATTGTGGTATAGTTTTCGGGAGTATACAGGGTGTTAAAAAAGATGGGGACATAATTTAAGTAGTGATTTCTTTGGTAAAAATTAAGAGAAATAAAGAATAAAACTTTTTAGCGACATTTTTTTACCCTTGAATTTGAGGTTTGGATAGTGCTTTAAAACGTTTCCATACATTATGGCTCACTTTCAGCGTGAATTTTCGGGTGTATCGAGAATCACCCCTCTCCCCCAATTCAAAATTTAGTAGAACCGTTTTCCAATGATCACGTTTTAATTATAAAAAACGCAAAGAAAAAAGTTCATCAGAAAAGTTAGACGAACTAAAGTTTATTAAAGCAATTAGCCATGTGTGATGAACTATATATTTCGTCATAATGCACTAAACTTCTCGTTAAATGCTACTAAGCTTACTGAATCACAAAACCAAAATATTGTACATTGTTTATCGGTATAAATAACCCCAAAACGCCCTTCGTCTTATTTTACCACACAAATAAACAACTGTTATAGATTTATTCAAACTAGTTGCTGTACCCGTGCTTCGCAACGGGAAACAATCAGTTTCATAATCATTGAAATATATTTAGAATAAATAATCCATCATTAAGTTTAAGATTAAATACACCTACCACATAGTTGTGTAAAGTATTTTATTATTTTTTTTTTTATCAGCTGTCTGAAAATGTGAAATAGGCATTTGACAGTTCTGGTTGTTTACATTTAAATGTCAAAGCAAAGGTAAACATTGTGAATTTTCTCATGCTTCCATGGAGACCATTTATTACTATTTAATTTCTGACAACAGCTGGAGTTTCATAACAATTTTTGCTTCCCATGTTAATCTTATGGAGAAATACGAACCTTTTAAGGGCCCTAGGGCCTAACTCTCTAATTATTTCCCTAAAAAGAAAGTTTCCTGCACAACTTCAAGTTAAGCTCTTTCCAATGACACCAAAAACATGTCAATCGGTTCAGTAGTTTCGGAGGAGTAATTGTCACAAAAAACCTGCTTGCGTATTAAATAAGTAATAGATATTTTGCGTGTTTTGGCCGTCTAGGAAAGCCAAATGCTGCTAGTTATCCTGCCCCAACGCAGTATGAAATCCAAATTCAAAATACTGAAATGAAATAGGTTTACATTTCTTAATTTTTTTTTAGTAAAAACGAGGTGTTAGCCCGTCCTACGTACGGGAATTCAGTAGTCAGTTTAAACCGTGTACAATTCAGATCAGCTAGTTTACACATATAAAGACAAAGTTTCTTGCAGTTTTAATGTGAAAAATCATCTTGTAAACAAATGTTGTGTGACCAAATATCTTTTTATTCCATCATAGGCCTATACGATATGCATTTTAAATCCGATAACTTAACAATAAAACTAAAATTATCGCATAAGATTCGCACAGACGCACACTGATTATAAGTAGCATACAGTAGAGAGAGTAATAGTCAATTGAGAAGTGTATAGACCTAGTCAACGATACCACCTTCCATAGCATACCTGCCTCTTCCATAATTATTATCACCACAATACAACTACTATACACAATTTCCAGTAGGTCTGAATAGAAAAGACCTAAAATAAAACGATAATATCCAATCAAATTCACAGTACACATAATTTAACTTTGGTGTCCTAACATCAAAACTAATCGTCACACCTATCCTTTATATAAATTTCATTGCATTAATAGCTAAATAAATAAGTGTAAACAAAGAAAAGTAAAATCAATAACAGTTTCTTTTGAAACAGCTGTTTGGTTCAAATAACATTCATTTGAAAAAAAGAACTGGTCACATGTAGCAGGAATATAAAAAGTAAACACGCTAGTAAAGCTAATGACGTAATTGTCAATGTTTATTATCCATACCGTTATCAGTTCTATCCTTGATAATTACCCACCCTCATTGAATAAATGTACATCGTAATTTCCCATATTAGTTAATTTAAACTACAATATATTCATAGTTTAAATAAAAGTGATATTTTCACGTAACCACAACTGAACACGATTTCATAAAAGGATGGTTTGTCTAATTAATTGTATCCTAGGTCAATGTCGACGTTGTGTTCAATCTATGTCATCCATCTGTTTATCTTTGTATAAAACCCGGCTGAGGTTGTGGTGGTAATTTAGAATCGTGATTCCTGATTATTCTTGATCTTCTTTTTATGACATCAATATTTCTGGGCCTAATCCAAACAAAGTTAAAGCAGACACACATTAATTGTAAACAAGAAGCTACCATGAAGAATTAAAACGTGTAAACATTGTTATTTTTCTATTCTTTCCTTGAAAAGTGGAGCAGTAAAAATAAATTTCATTTATCCTTTGACTCGTGTACAGAGCCTCGATTTGTATTGTGGTTTAATTAATTTTGGTCTAAACTATTTTAAACTGTGGTCTAATTATCTCTACTAATCTTACTTATTTCCTATAATCAATGACAAAATGAGAGTAAATAAAATAACCTAATAGTTCCATAGTTTATATTTAACCAGCTGTTAGTTAAAACAAATTATATTGCTCTAAAACAAATCGAAGATTACAAAGATTGCTTTAAAAAATAATTAGAACATCCTAGTATTTTACTATGTATATTTAATTTATCTGTCATACTCTTACAGAATAATTGAACGTACCAATGATTAGCATTACACATAGTATAAATAAGTCAACCCTAAGTATGTCTTTACATTTTTATCCAAATGCTGAATTTGTGACACAAAAGCTGAATGTTTACAGCTGTTATGTTAAGCACATTATTTTATGACAAAAGCTAGTTTAGAATCTTAGCGTCGGCTGCTAGACGTTTTAAAAATTAAAACTTAATTTCTAAAAAACTGGGACCCTAAACTAAAATTATGGCTTCGACATTCCCTAGTTTTCAAAATTATCTTTCTTTCAACACAAAAATCATGAAAATCCGTCGAGTTGTTGATTCAGAATCGTGAAATAAAAAAAACACTGTTTCGTTTTAATATTATAGATATTTTCAAAGGGATATTTGTTATTGAAGCATATGCGACACGTGTTGGCATTGTAACACAAATAATAAAGACACGATTTATTTATCACAACTATTATGATTCAGCAAAATCAGCGGATGTTAACAAGGAGAACAATCTACAGCTGATAATTTTAATTCCCCAATAGTCAATGCTTATACCCGCGGCCGCAAAGCATGTGTTGCGGCAGTTTACGCTGCAGTAGGGCCTATAACGAAATACCGTATTGCAGATTATTGTAGTATATTTTACACTAGTCCCGAAAGTGACCCATTTCTGGAGGCGGAAGCAACTATCCAGCCGTCGAATGGATCTTTCGTGACGAGGTGACGAGTAGTGATGATAGTAAACAATACTTTTGATCACGATGTAAATAACCACACAAAACTTCATTCTCTCAAATGTATTTTTATTTAAAGTTACCATAACATGGTTTAAAATTTATTCAAAAGTCAGAGGGTTTAAAAATATTTCTCGTTATCAACAAATAGGCCCACTCATTAGTGTTCCCGTTGAGCTTAACAGAAACTCCGTGTTTGGGTAAGGAAACAGGCAAAATTATACGTTTCGCTAGATTAGAAATTGAAACTTTTCGGATAGCTGTTCGGAAACGAGCAAGCTTCGTACTATACAGTGACAAACCCTCGTTTTCTAGCAGTTATGCGTCATATACTTCTTGGCGATCTCGAAAAAAACTTCATAACTTTTTTGTGTTAACGCCCGAACTCCCAGAAAGTGTGGTACTTTCTCCAGATACGTGGCTTGTAGATATATTGCTACACACTCTGTACACTATTTGGTGGTGTTGTCGCTGTCACAGTCGGGGTCTAGGGTCGGCTATCTCAACGAGACGCATTATCGTACACTCGTGTGTCCAATGTAAACATCGCATTGAGCGACTGAGTGAGTAAGCGGTCCAGTGGTGTGAGATGTGCTTTGTTCCGAGCGATACAAACAGATTTGTCCATCTGTACTGTGGATAAAGTCTACGAAGGGTTTGTCTTCCCTATTGCGACACGCCAAACCATTAGCATTTGTGTGCGTGATTATTATGTACAAAACAAATGTTTTCCAAAGTTTCAAGTGTTCTGTTTTAAAAGATCTGCTTATGCTCAGAGTATTTGGAAAGAGAAGCATGTGGTGTGCCCAGTTAATGGTTCTAGGTCGGAAAATGAGCACGGGTGGTGCGGGACGAAAAGTGACTTTGAAGAGGAAGGATATTTTTTAATTCTTTCAGCTATCTAACACACAAATGTTGTATACGGTTTACCTTGATACATTCGATTAATAAATTAACTAACACCAATCTTGTTTTCTATTATGTATAAACTTACGGTTTTTACCAAGGTAAATATTTAAGCAAAGATTTCAAAAACTCCAATGCAAATTTTCGATTTGTAGGTTTGAACATAGGCTAACTGGTTAACGTAAATTTCCAAATACATCACGACATTATTTGTGAGTGAACTCTTACTTCAAATTTGATTTTATTTTGCCATAATATAGGTTACATAGCTGCTGTTGTCGTCGATCTACTATATCTGTTATACCTACTAGATTACTAGTTTCGGGACATTTTCAAATCTCCATTTCTAAAAATCATATCGTCAATACGTCAAGTAAACGATGTCACACGAAAAATGCAAACAGATTCATAGAGTGGCATACACATTGAGTACAACCATAGATGAAAATATTTATTCTATGGTACAACATTACATGATCGTGGTAACATGTAGGGTCGTAATATTCCGTGCATTAGGTTCAGTTTCTGTGCTTTGGTTTCATCATATTAGAATATTTTGTATTATTGTTTACCATATGGTTAGTAAAATGTAACCAACGCGAATTTACGATTGTAAATTTTCCACAGTATGAGACTGGTGAACATAAAGTTCACATTATATGTGTGTGAGTGAACTCGACACAACAAATATGCTCGCATTTCACATTGACAGTATTGGCTAGTATTGACTTGACTGCACTGTGCTAGACTACGTCGCTCGTGTAGACAATATGCCGATACAGCGTAACTAGAGCCCCAGCCGAGTTGCCGACACATTTCCTGCACACAGACGCCAGACTTTGATCCCCGGTTACGCGGAATCGGCCGTATTATTGCCGACGCGACATGCACACTTTTGTTTGTCCGGCCTCGCTACTGCTTACCCAAGTCGCGATGCACAAAAATATGTGTGACACGTGAAAACAGATTTGGTGACTAGCTAATTTGCATTATTTTTTGTAATACTGCAGCAAAAACGGCGGTTTTAATGGGGCTAATTTTTTGTCCATAGTATGAAAAATAACCAATCTTTCAGATCAGCTGTTTAATTTCGCTTTGTTAACTTTTTTTATGAACTCGAAGAAAATAGTTCCGATTAAAATAGATAGTCGATCGAATTTATTTACATTGTATATTACATTGCTATCTACAGGGTGATTGATATAAGTGTGCCGGCTATTTTATTCGAAAGTTATAAGAGATATAACAAAATGTTAAATTGTAACTGCCTTGGATTTTGTAATTAAAAAATTTTGGTCAAGTTGAAAAAATAATTTTAGCCGCCATTTTTCCAATATGGCCGCCAACTTTTTGTTATGGAACACCCATATTTTATGTTTATTTTTGTTGTGTTATATATTTGATGATGTTTTTAGAAAGTAAATGCAATTCAAAAACGTTTTTATTCTTGGCATTTTTGCTCTAAAGCTTTTCGTTTAGGAGTTACAGTGTGTTAAAACTAAGAAAAAATGACTTGCGGTGTACATTCTGCATCATGTAGCTCCTAAACGAGTACGTTTAGAGCGAAAATGCAAAGAGTAAAAAAGTCTTACAATTGTATCAAGATTCTAAAAAGACCATAACAAACACATTTTTCATATTTTTAAATTTCCCTGCCATTTTGGAAAATTGAGGCCATTTTTGAAACAATGGAATCAATATTTCTTCGGTATGTTATGGTCTTTTTAGAATCTAAATGCAATTTTAAGACTTTTTTACTCTTTGCATTTCGCTCTAAACGTACTTGTTTAGGAGCTACATGATGCAGAATGTACACCGCAAGTAATTTTTTTCTTTTAACACGCTGTAACTCCTAAACGGGTAGCTTTAGAGAAAGAATGCCAAGAATAAAAACGTTTTTAAATTACATTTACTTTCTAAAAACATAATAAAATATAGGGTGTTCCATAACAAAAATCAAAGTTGGTGGCCATATTAGAAAAATGGCGGCTAAAATTATTTTTTCAACTTGACCAAAATTTTTTAAATACAAAATCCAAGGCAGTTACAATTTAACATTTTATTATATCTCTTATAACTTTCGAATAAAATAGCCGGCACACTTATATCAATCACCCTGTATATAACTTTAAGCAACATTAAGATTGAATTAATGTATTATGTATGTATGAAAATTTTAATCACTCTGTATTCAAAAATAGCTCATTTCCATACAGCTGAGATCTTCTAAAATCGTCAATTTCCATACAAAAACAAATAGTCAGCTGACTTTTCCTGACATAATTATCTCTTTCGCTACACAAACAATACTTTGCCTGTAATCAACAAAATTACAACTGAAGTGTTTTAAGTTTGATAAAGTAGTTTTTTTTTCATCGTGATGAAAAGTATAGTTTAACACTCGTCTCCAAAGTCCCATTTCGGGACTCGATAGTGTTTCCCATGCTCTTGTAGAAACTTTCGTGACTAGTAGTGAAATATACTATTAAACTATGGCTATTGTGTTGGTGGATTAAAAATCAGATGCATACCATAACATTCCTCAAACGACCAAAACAGGCCTAACCAGCGACCACAGAATTAAAATTTTATTTAATAAGTCGTTTATTTAATTTTATTTAAAGTTATTTAAGTTTATTTAATTTTATTTTAATTCTGTGGTCGCTGGGCCTAACAGATAGCAAAAGATGACAAAAGATAACATAAATTGGATATTACAATGTAGTTACAAATAAATAAGCGGATATTATTATTTATAGTTACAATTTTCAAAAACTCATGTTTTAATATGATAACATTTGTTACAGGTCACACATTCAACAATCCAGAAACAATTGACGACAAACTTGAACCTGGTATTTGGTGAGTACAATCTAATACCGTTGTACGCTAATACTGTAGTTATAATATTTGCACAGTTGCTGTTTAATGAGGTCTGTATATAACTCAATAGATCAATAGATATATTCTATTGATAGATGAAAAAAAATGCATTTTACCATTCATAATGTTTTAAAGCATAGATTAAAAGAAGTAGACAGTCTATACTCTTTTTATCTATGCTTAAAGTGAATGGTATTATTGAATGCAGATCATTCAATAATATCATTCACTTAAAGACATTATGTTAGACATCACATCAACATGGACCAGTGTAGAAAATTTGTTATTTAAATATAATTTAGTTGGACGAGTCTCACAAAGTGTGCTACTTTCAAAATTATATTTTTACTTTTAGATTTTGTTAATCTAAAAGATATTTTAGTATACAGTAAGTTGACTTAGTTTTATTTGTTTTGTTCTTAAAACAAAAACTACAGTACGGGTACAGTATTGGCATACTTTGTTGATCGTTAAGTGGAGGTAAAACGGTTTTTGTAAAACTGGCTTCAACTTTAAAATGGGAATGGAGTGTTTAGCTAATTTGATCAATAGCGAAAAATTTTAAACACATACACATTACATTTATCAAATCCTGTTACTTGAATAAAATACCAGACTTAGAAAAAAATCAATAGAAGTTGGCAAAGTGATAAAATGATAATGCAAATTAATAATTAATCTAGATAATGAATCATTAAAACTGCAGTTAATGCCGAAAGTTGGCAAGAACAGTAGTCTATTGTTTCGTCGAGGTTGTTAGACTGGTAAGGTTAATGATGCAAGTTACTGATATCAAACACTTTATATACCACAGGTTTGTGTGTCACTGTTTAGCTTATACAGTAGCTGCATTTATTATAATAATTTGGACATTTCAAATACTTTTCTACACAATATCCTTTTTGCATTTTGATTTGACCAATAAATAATTGTTTCATTTTAAAGCTGTAGACATTTGTTGACTTAATTTTTTATAAAATAAAATTGGATTCACTCAGTAACGTTAGATTTTTTTAAATTGATAATAAGGTCAGCAGTTGGATAAAGTCCTTGTACAAACAAGTCAACTTTATGCTCTTCGTAGGGCTCAATTCATTTAGTTTATTTCCACAAGACATGGAAACTAACTGTCTTCATCATTAAGACATTGATGGTATTTAAAAATGGTTGATAGTTCGTAATAGATGGCTACCGAAAATGTTTTTGATTCAGTGGATGATTTTTTGATAAATAGAACAATTTATTGTATTTGTTGTTTGGAGATTACTTCAACATGTATTTTTAACTGAAAATCAACAGTTAGTAGGCCTATTTTGAGTTTACAATATATTAAGTAGAAGTCTAATTCTTACTTTGAGCGTATACATTTCTAACATTGGCTTTGATTTCTAGTATACATTTTTCCATCTTGAAGATATATTGTTAATTATCACTTGGGTTGACATACAAGTCTTAACCTGCTTGTCAAGTGGATATGATAAAACTTGTTTTCAAAGACCTAATATTTTATAAACAATGTATAATATTAGAGTTTTCCAGCATAGTGAATGTTCCCAAGGGTAGTGGTTTGTGGGGGAGGGAAGGGGGTATCTTTGTGATAGCTCCTGTGACCTTTGCCCTTTCTATCTACACCAGTAGGGTTGCCCTCAATATCACATTAGGTCCCTCAGTGTTGTCTGCCTGGTTGTGAGGTATGTGTGTCAAAAATATTTGTGGAGATTACATTTCAACTGTCCTTTGTCCTGTTTGAACTGCCTGGTAAACATGTGAGTTTAGGATATATTTAGACGCTTAGTAACATAAATGACCATGTATAGAACTATGAATTTCACTCCCATTTGTTGTAGTTTTTAAATATAAATGAACATAAACCCCTTAGGTAGTGTCCTGATGCAAACTACCGATTTTTGGCAAATAGACAAACTGTTTAACCTAGCTTAACTGAGAGGACACCTTGTTGTAATGTAACATTTTTATGTCACCTCAACTGTTACAGGAACAAGAAATTAGGGAGGAAAAGTAATTTTAGACTGTAGTACACTCAGTGAGTGAATTATTCAACTATAACTATTCTTAAAGAACTATGGATTAGCTGAGGATAATTCCCACGCATGTTTCTCACCTGTTTATTCAGAGAACACTTTATTGTATTTTAGCAAATTTCCCATAGGGAATAAGCTATTACTGTAGGTCTCATAGACCTAGACACGGTACCGATTTACTTTTTTGTTTTGAGGTCCCCCCCAGAGGCCAAAACACCCTCCAATCAAATTCATATACTGTATATATGTGTGTCCGTTAGCGCGATAACTCGATGAAAAAATGCAGAAAAATGATCCGATTTTGATTAAATTTAGTATAAACGTGTAAACCTACGTTTATTCAAACGAGTTTGCAAACCAGCATGATCGGACTATGGGAACGGGGGTTTATGGGGGGGGGGGGGGGTTTATGGGGTAAAAACTTGTTTTTCCCATTTTTGAAAATTTCACAATTTCTTTCCAAACCTTTAGAATAATTAGATTTTGACTTGTAGCTATGGAATTCAGTATGATGCTAAAAACCGTATGGAGAAAGAATAAATTTGAGCGTTTGTCAGGTCTTGGATTCACTGTACTGCAAATTGAACATGGAACGGAGTATTGTATGTCTCAATACATTGTTTGCGATACACTGGCTATAATTGCAGTATAGGTCTACAGTAGGTGAGAGTTAGGTAGTTACTGATAGATACAGTAATGTAACACTCTAATCTGATCCCTCTAGAGTGTGTGAGATGAGTTTGATCGTTATACAGCTCGTTATCACAGCAGCTCGCGAATGGCTCCCATTCTCTTATCAATTGATAAGTAATGGGAATCTTGTGATAGAATATTTGTTCATCAATTTGTACATGTGATATAGTCTGTGTTAGACGTGTGGATAGACTTAGCTGTTCGGTGTGAGTATCAATTGTTCAGCTGTGTTTTGGTGATTTTGAATGTCTCATTGTCAGTTAGGTTAGTGGTTAGTTACAAAATAGAATTAATCTTGTTTTAGCATAAAGAATTAGTATATTCTTTGTTAGTTCCATTTTCAATGCCATTGATTCTGAAAATTTAAGTTGCGAGGATGTGTACTTTCGTCAGTCCTTTCCATTGAAGTAACTATACAAATAATTCGAAGGCTATAAATCTAAAATGTTTAGCTCGATTGACACAACTATTACTTTTTATTTACCATCCATTGTATTAAATCTAGTACTAACCCTTTACACTTCAAAGATGATGTAGGTTATGCTTTCCCCTCATCTTGTGGACAGATACGAAGTGCAACGCTCACAGAGTCCACCCATCCTTCTAGATATGACCTTAAATTGAGTGTATTATAAATCCCCTATCGGTTAGGTCTGCAGTAAGATTACAACCTGAATGGTGTTTTTAATGACAACTTCTTGCCACACTCATTACAAAAATGTGAAAATTGGGGTTTTTAGGGTGGTTTATTAAACTTATCAAATACATTTTTTCTAAAATTGTAAGCTTCTAACCGATTTATAATTTAGTCAACATTTTCTAACTTACTTACCATAGGTACTTTACCTAAACTCCTCTTAGGAAAAGAGGTTCTTAAAATTCATAAATATTTCTGGTCGTTTAAAGCCTTTGGTACCTTTTACTATCTGGTCTTAGGATTTACATCAGAAACATGGACTTGTATCTTAAACATGGTTTTGGTAAATTTCCTTAAATTTCAAAATATCTAATCGTGTAAACAAACACATTAATAAATGACCTACCAGCCGCAAATAACCTTCAAATGACCATTTCAGCTGAACTTTATTCTATCACAAGGCTTCCCTTCCCCCTTCTCCCAGCTTTAACCCTCCTGTCTTATCATCAAATTTGTGTGTTCTGCACTTTCGGTGCCTGATAGCCTTTGCTTTTTATCTTCTTTCGGTATTAAATTAGATTATTGCCTTAACACTCTGGAGATAATAGCTTCTCAGTGTTTCAATAAACGTGATAGATGGATGTAAAAATGGGTCTGATAGTTACATTGTTGGGTAACCAACTACTCATCTAATGAACCTGTTTAGCTGAGGTAGCTTTAAAATATACTTACATGGGCAATCTATAGATGATCTGCCAATTTTAAAACACAATGAACAGAAATAAATAAGTAAATATTTACTTTTTGTACTAGTTTAAACACAGCCTAGGGTTGGAAACCTAGTTTCCGAAAGCGCTTGTGAATTAAACAAATTATTATATATTGGCCTTTTTGAACATTTAAATTTTGTTGTACATTTCATTTGAAATAACAGTGTCTGTCCTACTGATTTTACAAGGAGTTTCCTTGAGGACATCATAGTAGATTCTTTTTCTAAGTTTGAAGTTGTAGGCTGAATGCAATGTTAGGGTCAACTATTTGTTATAGAATAACTGTTTTGATAAGAAGATTATGTTGAAAAGATATGACTTCCATGTTTTTGAAAGAATAATTTATTATAAAACAAGAATAATTCATAATACAAGTATTCAACGTCCAATAATAATAAAAACCTTCAAACTCTGTTCCCGACTTTGTATATTTTGGTTAAGCTGTGTCCCCTGTTCCCATTCAGTTGAGGTCAAAGTTTACATAATCTGTCGGTGATATCAGTGACAGTGGTATAGGTGTAACTTAGACTCCTGGCCCAAACATTGACACTTTGACACTTTAGTTAAAAACATTTGTCAAAGGCCCGTTATAAGTAATCTGAGATCTGTTAAAGAAACTGAGAATATTTTGTTCACAATTGAAGAAATGTTTGAACCACACCAAATATGTATACTTTTCGTAATTGTTTTTTTAACAAATTTTGTTATGTCAAGTGGTAAATTAAACAAACAATATACTCGGTTCCAATTTTCATTTTGAAAAAAAAAAGATTTATCAATAGCCAAAGATGTTTAAAAAATGTGGAACCAAAGAGGTTTTTAAAAAATATGGAACCAAAGGGGTTTAAAAAAAGTGGAACCAAAGAATAAAAAAAAAAAAAAAAAATGCGGAACCAAAGAGGTTTTAAAAAAATTTGGAAATCTTCTTGAAGAAACTGAAGATTTAACACAAACATGTTGTACTTGCTTGTCAGGATTGGAAATGAAAGCTAAATCAGCTCATTATGTTATCTCTTCATTATGATGACAATCTAGAGACCCATTCAATGTCCAATGCTCATCTATTATGTAAGACAGTCTGTAGGAGAAACATAACTAGTGGGACTATATAAAAACATTACCAAAATCATTATTTCAGACTAAGCCTCATCTTACAATTGATTGTTTACAAGCAGTGTCAAAATCCTATTTTCAGTAAGTTGTTTAAATATTCTAACTGTATTACCTGTGAAAAGCGTTAAATCTTTTGATTTAAATTGAGATTCAAAATTAAGTTGGTTCAACCACAATGCAATTGGAATAAAACGTTAAGGTAAACATGGTTTGCAAAAAGTATAACTAATGCTAAATTCAAAGAACTATGCTTGACAGTTCACCATTCACTCCTTTATGGCTCATAAAGTTACACTGTAAGTACAGTAACTACGAAGAGGACAGCATTTTTGTTCACTTGACTGAAATTCTATTATTTGCTTGAAGTAAAAATCAGCTGTAGGCCTAAACCTTTTTCATTCTATCAACATAATTATCATATCTATGTACCTTTAAAATAGAAAAGTTCTCTCTTCTTTCGGAAACTATTAAATTAATCATAGCTATCACACAAAATATAACCTAACTTTCAATATCCAAATCAATGTCATAACAATTTTAAATTGTACCTACATAAGATTTAATATATTTAAATTTTACCTCATTCCTGTCAAACCTTTCTTTTCTGTTACAACAAACCTGATTATATGAACTTTTCCACTAATTTTTTTGTCTTTACGAGGCCTTATTCTTGTTGGTATGTAGCGTAGCGGTGTTTTTGAGTTGTAGTTGCAATTGAATCAACGGTAGAAGTGGCAGTAGTGTCTGTCAGACCACTTGTGAAAACATAGCTGGGCAAACATACCAAACTGTCATACACTCACTCAACCCACCTCATCATTTAGTGTTCCTCTTTTGGTGTGATACTGTTAATATATGTCTGAAGTGGTGACAAACTTCCAAGTGGATTAGTCTTCAGTTTCAGTAGGAATTGCCAGTGAGGTCAGTGTTTCTGGACAGAAAACAATATTTTGATTGAGATTGATTAGTATGTGTTAATACATCTGTCTCTATATGTGCGTTAAATGTTAAGATAACTTATCTTATAGTAGTTCATTATAATGTTAAAAAGTAAATAAAACCAATTTTGTCCGAAAAAAGATATAATTAAATCAAAATGTTCTAATAAATGTACAGCTAAGTTGGTTATTATGTTATTTAATTGTTATCATAGATTTTACATTATGTTGCATCAATGTTTAACTGGTTTTTAAAATGAAATTTGAAACAAAATCTTTATCTAACTTTTACAGAATGAAACTGAAAAATACATGTACTAACAAAATATAGGTAAGGTGACTAACTCACTTGCATTCTCTTTTGCGTGAGCCAAATTATGCAGTCCAGTGATGACTCTTATTTGCACAACATTGCCCATGACTCATCACTACTTGTGACTTATCTCAGTCTAATATTTTGATATGGTGCGGCAAAAAAACCGATCTATTTTCTGCAGAGTACTGTTCAGCGACAGGTCGTCCGAGAGTGTTGGGAGTAGACTCGTTGGAAAGCCTACACAATGCCATTTTTTGTAGTCATAGAGCAGTGGTCGCCTGAGCTAGTGCGGTTGTTATAGAGTAGTTTATATAAAATAGTGAATTCATTCATTGCTATTCAGCGGCAGTTTCATGCATTCTTTCAATTAAGGCGACATGGAGAAGTACCATTGCATAGCACAATAATGTGGTGAGTTACTTACTTTAGGACAACGGCTTCTGCGTAGAAAAGTTAGATCGGACGCCAGACAATAAACATTCGATAGAGTTCGTGCTGCTGTGGAAAACAGTCCTCGTAGGCCCGCCCGAAAACAATCAGCTGTCTTGAACATGTCTGACCGCTCAGTTATACGAATTTTGAGGTTAATTTTCTTCCCTATGGATTATAATAATAATCTGTATAATTAGGTAATCATCCATACAAATAATCACGACGGAACCTCTCTATGTCTACCTAATTGAATAAAAGCACGGAACTGCCGCTGAGTTGCAATGACTAAATAAATCATTACTTTTTAAAAACGACTCTATAACAACCGCACGTAGCTCATACGACCAGTGCTCTATGACTACAAAAAATTTCATTGCATAGGCTTTCCAACGAGCCTACTCCCACCACCCTCAGACGACCGGTCGCTGAACAGTGCGCTGCAGAAAATGGATCAGTTTTTTTGCCGCACCCTGTATAATAGACTGGGTTTGGGAAAATTCTTCATCTGATTTAAACACACAAGCTTTTGTTCTCTATTCTCAATTTTAGTACAGTAGAAGTTTTTTAGCTATGATTTTTTTCTGTTTTGTTTTTCTGATTTTTATGGTACAGAACTCTAAATCCAGTGCTGTAGATAAAGACAAACATGTTTGTCTTTGGTCGGTCGTGTCGGTCATCCGATGCCGTCGGTCGCCCAACTAGGACGCTCTCATGCTTATCCACGTGTTTGACATTTTTTGTGCGACGGATTCGCTTGCACGGACGACCGACCGATTTTTCGTCGTTCAGCTAGGACAGGGCCTAACACTGTAAACATCAGATGCCACGTGATCACTGGTCTCAAATCTTTCCCATGAGAAAAGTTGATTCAGTATCGCCCATTTCTTGCTAACCCAATCCGGTTAAAAATATGTGCTAATAAATATTGTTTGGTTAAGGCGATGTCACTTCCGCCAAACTGATGTCTGGTTAAAAGGTGTCCGGATAAGAGGGAGCGTAATGTAGAAAGCGCAGAACCTCTTCAACTGTTTGTTTGGTTTCAGTTCCAAGAATGAGGAAGTAGACAACAACTGTGTAGTTAGAGCGAGAGGACTTCCGTGGCAAGCTTCTGACCAAGACATCGCCAAGTTCTTCCGAGGATTGAATGTTGTCAAGTAAGTTTTCCTGAAAAGAAAATTACTAAGATTCATGTTGAAAACCGATAACACATTACGGCTCTCATAAGTGGATCTGCAAATAGTTTAAATGATTCTAAATTGGAAGTCATTGGAAATCATGTTTATGTTGTTGGAAAACCTACTTTTTATTGGGAATAATAATTAATAAAAAAAAAATACTTTTTGTTTTTCTAATCTACCCTGAAAAGAACTCCTGGTTTATGACTAATCAGTGTTAAGACGGACACTTGCAGTTTTTGTAAGTTTTTCTTTAGGTTGATTAGAATGCAGAGTGAGTGTATAATGGAGTGAGATGACCTGTGTGCTTTGCTACTGACTAATGTCTGTAGCGCGGATCATCATTGAAAGCACAATGATGGTTGGTTCAAGTATTAAACAATCAAAAAGCCACTGACTTTTCTCAGGATCGATTCAGTGACCTGATTGTGTGAAAAGCA
Source organism: Macrosteles quadrilineatus (assembly GCF_028750875.1). NCBI lineage: Eukaryota > Metazoa > Arthropoda > Insecta > Hemiptera > Cicadellidae > Macrosteles > Macrosteles quadrilineatus. The sequence goes on along the minus strand of NW_026542598.1, from coordinate 56,141,392 downwards.
CAAACACAAGTCTTATCATTAAGCTTATCAATAAGTCTCACAGAAACTATTCATTTCTAAATTCTTATATTTTATACAAAAACAAATTAAAAAATAAACCAAACACATTTAGTTTACTTTGCTTACGAATTGGCGTTCAACCAATGATCAAATCACTCTACTCAACTGTTTTTAAAGGGAGGTAGAACCAAACTACCAATTAAACTAAATTATTTGAATAATAATCTTATTTGATTTGTCTTTTAATAAAAACTATCAGATCTAATAACTATTTTGAAAGGTCTTCATTAAAGAAAATTGTATTTTACCTTAGTGTCGTCAAACCATTTCTAAATGTTAACATCCGTTTTAAATGCAAGTAAATGAACAAAACGGAAAATTTTGGTTTACGTTTCAGCCTGTTTCAAATTACCATGTAATTGGGTTAAACCACTTCTTACTTGCACAGTCATTCCTAGTACTGTTGGTTCCATGTTTCTGTTAGTTTAGCATTTTGAAACAGACTTGAACAGAATTCTAATCAATCATCTTACCGGTACTTGACTAATTCAATATTTTGCTAAGTTTTTTTTTATTGGGGTTTCAGATGAAAATGAGACAAAAATAGTATTTACCCTAATATTTTTCCAATCATTTTGACAAAATACAATAACTTAAATTTTATAAATTTTTTTTTATGAGGCTAAAGTATTTATAATTTCATTTTTCTTTCATTTTTCTGGAAAGTGGTGTTTAAACTAAAGTCTCTCAACAATTTTGTCAAATGTAATCTTTACACTTACCATTTCTTTGTGGGCTGCAATAAAAATGTTATCAGATTTTAGTAGCTATAAACATAATTTTTATGGCTTTGCAGGTTACAAGTAAATTTCACTGCCAAGTGGTTTAAACTTATTCAAGTAAAGAACCCTACAGCTTACAGCATGAGAAAAGCTGGATCAAAATTATAAATAATTATTGTCAAATATTTTGAATTAATAGGTGTTTATGACCATACCTAAATTTAAGTCATTTTCTTGTATTTTTACCCATACCTTAGAAATTAGTTTTTCAATAGTAGCCTATATTTAAAAAAACCAATTTATTCTGTTCAATTCTGTTTTCTATCAATATTGGGTGTCAAAATATATTGTACTAACTGTAATAAATTGATCAAAAAGTTGCTCAACAAGTCAATGTGAGCTTACTGCTATGTTATATCTGAAAGTTTTTGGCCGTTGTAAACATGTCTAAGGTTATCAGTGACAGCAGAGTGATAAAAAACTCAAGTGATCCGACTCCTGAATGATCAGACGAGAACATGAAAGTTTCCCACAAACGATAATTTGAGAAAATGTTTCACTTAAATGTAACATGTATGTATCTTGAACAAATTCAGTGATCTGCTGGTAGGTTCGTTATAGCTGGGTAATTGTAGTTATGGTGCCTAACGATCGAGCTGTGTATTTAGTTGTACTAAATACACAAAGAAAGTTGCTGTCTTAGTGAAGTTAAGAATGACCAAAAAATGTTATAAGGCTTTTTGCAAAGGAACAGAACCCATTGTATATATTCGCCCCGTGTGATAGATGGAAAATCTATTTCAAATATGTCATATTTCTCTTCTACTTTTAAAATACTCAATATACACACAGTTGTTAAGGATGAGTCATCTTTGCCTAGTAAAGCCACACAGTCAAGTTTTAGATAAAGTAGTTCCACCTACTCTCTTTTGTTTTTGTCCTTATCTTATCTTTTTTCAACCTCAAGTTCTGTTCCATAACTTTTGTTTTTACCTACCTATAAGACTAACACTGTTCCAATTGGGTTACTCATGTTGACCTGTCTGGGTTGCAGAGGTGGAGTCGCGCTTTGTCTGAGTATCCAAGGTAGACGGAACGGAGAAGCTCTCATCAGGTTCGTCAGCCAGGAACACAGAGACCTTGCGCTCAAGAGGCACAAACACCACATCAACAACCGGTACATCGAGGTCTACAAGGCGACCGGGGAAGACTTCATCAACGTGGCGGGAGGTGAGTTTGTAGCGGAGAACTAGAGGAAAGAAAACACCTACTTGCGGGTATTTACCTTTTTTATTTTTGTTCCCCGCATTGTTCAGAAACTGATTTTTCCACATATTTAAAAAATATTTGAACTTAAAAATGACTCGTGTGTTGCTGTCAAAAGAAGCAACCATTGAGAATTTAATGTAAACAGGAAAACATGTCCCAAAAGTAGAATTGTTCGAAAACTGAATTACAGAACTAACTATATACATCAGCTTAAATTTAGGCATTGTGCTGGATTTTATATGTTGTTTAAAATTACCTCTAAGAATAAAAATAGTAGATCTTCAAAATATATATATCATTCTAAAACCTCTTTTATTTATACAATCCTGTTTGTTCTTGCTAGACATGGATCTTATAGAGCTACTAAGGTAAGAATAATAGGAGTTGAATGAATCATTTACGTCAAAGCTTAATCAATAAGTCAATTTTGGTTAGTAAAATATATGGTAAATTATAGTTTAAAATGTCCTGTATGAATGGTCACATTAAGGTACTTCTAGTTAGTTGCATAAAACTAGTTGTTTACATGTTAAAATTTAAAATAGTATAATTAATAAAAGTGATTAGTCTATAATTTATTTAGCTAAATTAAACAATGCAGTAGATTATATAAAAGGAATCGTTTGAGGTGTTGTAGTATGTTGTCTTTTTCAATATGGTAAGAAGTCAATTTTTGGTTGTCAAGTCCTAAGGAAATTATTCCATTGAAAAGTTAAGAGCATTTGCATAACCCTGTATATCATAAATGAGTCCTATAAAAGAACCTTTTGATCGCTTTAAACTTTTAGATTACTTACCTACTTTTTTTAGATCCCAAGAATTACACTTTTAATTGCAACTTGCCGGAATTTTAGTATACCTTTAAATTTGGTTCCACAAAAATCCCGTTTGATCAACGTATTTTTGAGTTTTAAATTGAAATAGATTAAGCGTAAGAAACAACATACATACACAATTTAAAATTATTTTCCATGTGAATTTGATTTGTTTGCTGTTACATGTTGAATAACTGTTAAATTATGATTTGATGAAATATAATTTACTGTAAGGTTTGATTGATGGTTATGTATGATGTGCAGGAAGGAACATGGACGCTCAGGCGTTCCTCACCAGAGGTGCGCAGGTCATCATCAGGATGCGTGGCCTGCCTTACGACTGCACGGCCAAACAAGTGGTAGGTCTCATCAATAAAAAAACATAAGTTACTCAAACAAAATATTTTTACATTTTGTATCTGTCCCGTCATGTGGTTCTCATAAGTATTTTCATGACCTCTTACTTAGAATGATTAACATTAAAGGTAGAATAGATTCATTAAACAAATAATTTTGTTACTACAGTAAAAATGTCTGTTTACAAGGCATGCATGAGGGACAAATGTAGGCCTAGTGCTTTGTATCCTGGACAAAAAAAAAGATTCAGCTGTAGTCGAGGAGATATTTATTTTTGTGACTTGTGAAATTTGTCTGCCGTCTGCCAGTTTTAGTGTAAAGCTTTCAAAAGGCAATGCAAATTTTTCCTTCTAAGTAATCTCGTCTTATACACTACCTGTGCCAGGCCATGACCTTCATTTGGATTTTGTGAGAATTCATCACAAAATTAATGTATTTACACCTGATTTTGCAGATCGAGTTTTTCGAGGCTGGAGAGAACTCGTGCAGTGTGATGGACGGAGAAGAGGGTGTGCTGTTTGTGAAGAAACCTGACGGCCGGGCGACGGGAGATGCCTTTGTGTTGTTTGCGGTAGAAGATGACTCGGCCAAGGCTCTCAGTAAACACCGGGAACTGATCGGTACGCGGTACATCGAACTGTTCCGCAGCACCACTGCTGAGGTGCAACAGGTACAGACAATATTCTCTTCTTGGTGACTGTTAGAGTGAGTGCCTATGTCTATTCAAGTATTCACAATGAGGGCCTTTGTTGGGTGAGTGAGGGGGAGGGGAGCTCTAGGCAAAGTTACAGCCAAACTTATTGACCATTCCTCATTGGCCTCTTTTACAGCTTGATCAAGCTTTACCTGACACAATCGATTGGCCTTCTCACAATTTTTGACATTTTTATGGTCCCAAAAGATAATGATGTATGAACCTTCACTCTGTTTTTCTCTCCTTGAGTCGATAGCAACAGTGAAGTGGTGGAAAGAGTCAGTATTTAGCTTAGCTTTTTGCTATGTAACACACGGCAAAGTTCCATTACAATCTTAACAGGGATTGTTCTGTTGTTTTAGAAAACTTTTATTTTGCATTAGGTACTGATGTTTGGACAAGTTACAGTAATCCGTCTTTGGAGTGAAACTATGCTAAGCCTTGTCCCTCAAACAGAAAAAGATTTTGAAGTCCATTCTGACCATGAAAGTCTACATTTTAAAGTTTCTTATTTACTTTAAGAGTGGAAGACAAAAGTGGAAGCTAGTATGGTTTGAAATAATACCTATGTACTCCCAATTTGCCCATCTATATGACTAAGCCTGGATTATTCGCAGGTGCTGAACCGGTCGATGGACCCCAAGACTTATGAAACGCCTCTGCCACTGCCGATCACGCAGTTGTCGCAAGTACCTCTGGTGCCTCAACACTTTATCACCTCTGGTACTCGCAAAGACTGCATCCGGCTACGAGGGCTGCCCTACGAGGCTCAGGTTAGTCACAACCTCTACTATGTGGTCGGTGAGAAGTCATTTGATTAATTGATGGCTCAAACCTTAAGATATGAACAGTGCACATGGGGATTTTAAGAACATGAATAGGACTATTTTTTGTTTTTGCTTCTGTAGTTTTTGTATCCACGCAGAACCGGCAGATACACAGACATAAGCATCATCTACTAGAGCCTAGTTGGCGTTTGGTTGGCCAATACAGCCCAAATGTTGTTCAGATTTGTAGTGTTTTCATGGTACATTTAACTTAACCAATTTTTCAGCTCAACCCAAAACATAGTTGAGAAGAATGATGAGAGACTTTAAAGGATGTAAATTTGTTTTTACTCCTGCATCAGGCATTTTTAGCGAATTTCCCACCTAGGGTATAAGCCATTACCGTATCTCTCATGGTATGATGTTGACCCGGGACCAATTTAACTTTTTGTTTTGATGTCCCAAGAGGCCACATACACCATCCGTTCAAATTCATATATTCTGACTATATGTGTTCACAGGGGAAAAAAATATAAATTTAAAATTCCTATTTTATTCTTATGGAGGAAAAATAATCTGTTATAATTTGCTTGTTTTGTGCTATATTTTAATTAAATTTGCCAAATTTGTTTATTTCGTACTAAGCTATTAACATTTCACTACCTTGACTGTATCAGCAATCCTAAGTACTCATTAAAATTTATGTTATTTCAATAGAAAATATGTGTCACATGTTCAAAGAATGTTTTACCGAAAATCCAACTAGGTAAATGGAAATTCACTTAGTCTGCAGGTTTATTGCAGCAGAAGTATTTATATTATTTTCCGGTAATGAATCATTGAACAATCCAGAATGAGGAATTGCATTGTATTTTCAATGATGGAGATGAATGAATGACTATGTTGGTACAGGTGGAGCATATTCTAGAGTTTCTGGGAGACCACGCCAAGAACATAGTGTTCCAGGGAGTTCACATGGTCTACAATGCTCAGGTGAGTTGCTTGATGTGTGTTGTAGGTTTATAGACAATGCAGAGTTTTGCTTGTGACAAATCATTAGTTGGGGTTTCAGAGAGTGCTTGTAATGGATGAAAATGTGTTGTTACATTGTTGGTGTTGTTTAAGCTGTGAAATAGTGTGTATGGTTCTATTAATTAGGGAACTTTCAATTTCGAAATTGGACATTTATAGCAGTTAAGTAAAGAGAGAAGGATAAGAAAATGAAAAATGTATAAATTGACTTGTTTTCTCATTTGTTAAGCCAGGTAGTTTATACCATTTGTGTCACCTATACAATTCTTTTCAGAAGTTGACCTAATTTGTTATACAGTTTTTCATATCAACCACATGACTGAAAACCTCTGGAAATAATAGTTAGCAACAACTGTTTATAAAATCATTTGATCATTGTTATTAGTGCTGCCTTCATTCCAAGGCATGAATATTAATTTTTTTTTATAACTAAGTGGTTGCTAATAATTGTTGTAGTGTTTCAACTTTTAAATAAGTTTCAAACTATGATTGTAATTTTTTCTGGTTTATATTTATAAGCAGACGTTTCATAATATTTATAGTAATGAGTAAAGTTTAAGTTCTTATGAATGTATCCTTTGGTGGTCAAGTTTTGCCCCTGTTTGTACTTGTTGTGAGCTGTGGTGGTGATGCAGGGCCAGCCGAGTGGAGAGGCGTTCATCCAGATGACATCGGAGTCTGCTGCGTTCCAAGCTGCCCAGCAGAAGCACCACCGCTACATGGTGTTTGGCAAGAAGCAGCGTTACATCGAGGTGTTCCAATGTAGCGGTGAGGACATGAACCTGGTGTTGACTGGTGGAGCCGTCAGTCCCGTGGCCAAGGCTCTGCTCAGCCCGGGTATGTTGAGTTCCCCCCCTCCTCCCCCTACACCTACTGCCGCTCCACCTCCACTCCCTGCCGCCCCTGTACCTGCACAATTCGACCCACTCATGGCCGCTGCTATGCAGGCCCAGGCCCTTGCTCACATCCGCCAGAACCAAGAGTCCCTCTGGATCATGAACCAGATCGCGGTCGCCCAAGCCGCTCAGCAACAACAGCACGCTCTGGCGATGGCTCTTAAGCAACAGCAGTATCTCCCACACGAGTACCTTCACTCCCCACATGTAGTTGTATCTTCTGCTGCTCCCTCTGTCCAGTCGCAGGTTTCTACTATCACAAGCAAACCGATGACGTTTCCCCCCTCCCAACTTATGCCGGCCGTCACTCCGACACCTTACTTTGTTCTGAACTTCCCCCCGAGGATCCCTCCGCCGACTTTCCAAAAAATGCCCCAGCAGACCCAGATGGCCAACCCCTATGCGGCTTATGCTCCGTTGTCTTTTGTCCCTCCTCCCCAGACAGCAGCTGCCTCTGCTACACAGCCCCTTGTCAATTTGAAGCGCTCATGGGAGCAAGCTTTCCCAGCCCCCACAGCGGTCAGTGAGGCCAGTACAGTCCCCAGCAAGAGACAGTTTCCCACAACTGCTGTATCCTCGGCATCCCAGAGTTTCCCCACCAATCTCCCCCCTCCTCCCCCTGCTCCTTACCAACCTCCTCAGTTCTATGCAGGACTGTGATCCTTGAATCGATCTCTCATTCATGTACTTAACAGCAATAAGCGAGAGACTGACATTCCGTAGGTTGTGGTCGAAGCAGCTAAGCCAATTTTAACATTCCATCCCCAATGTTGTTTACTTTATTTTATTTCTATTCCTTTGTGTACATACAATCGAGTAAAACTAGTTTTAGATGATTTTTATTGCTGAAGTCATATATATTTTATGTAACGTTATCGATTGTTCTTGACTTGAATCATTTATTTGTGCCTCAGTTATTAACTGTTCCAAGTTTTATCTTTTATTCCTAATAATGTACTTACATTTTTAAATAAGCACTCTATGATTTTAATTTGTTTTTAGTGAGCAAAGTGTTATAGTATGAGTTAGCGTTAGGAGTATTTTGAGGATTTTTGTTTTTATGACTAGTTTGTTGTAAGACTCGCTCAGTGCCTTTTTGATTCTCTATATTTTTGTACAACGCATATTGTAAATAGAAAGTAAAGTACATGTTTGTCCAGTTTGCTAAGACTAATATTTAAGGTTATGGTTGCTGATATGTCAAAGCGATGTTATTAATCTTGCAATGCATTTTGGGAAGCATTTATGGCTTTAAATGTAAACTCCATTTACCTGACCGTGTTTCTCCTTTTCCCTTCTTCAATGAAATATTTGGTTTTTCTTGATCTTAAGGTTTGTTGGGTTGTTCCTTGTTTTTGGCATTGGGTTAATCTTGTTTCTTCTCTTCCGTTACTGTTGCTTTTTAGTAGTGTTATTGCTTACTTATTAATATTCATTCTGTGATACTTAAAATAATGCTGTGTTCTTTTTGAAGTTTTAGCAGTTTTTATAACAGATTTTGAGAATATTTTTTGAAGAAGAGTTTATGGTAACATAATTTGTTAAACTTTTGAAGTTTAAGAAATCCTTTGACTAGGGCCTATTTTTTTAACGAGCTTTTTGTGAAGTGAATTTTTTATTTAGTATAAATAATGAAGTAAATGTCATGTACTTATTAGCTTAGTAGCCTTAAGTTTGTTAAATATATTTTTGGAAGTTTATTTTTAGTCACTATCTGATGCTGACTTGTGTAATGGATATAAATTCAATAATATTTTTTATATTGTAGCCAAGAGCACTAGAGAATTTCACGGTAGGTATAAGAATACTTTTATTACTTTTAATACTTTTAGTATTCACAACAATTGCATTTGCAAAAAAAATCTAGTGTTTCAATTGTGATTTGTAAATATTGTAGCTCACATTTAATATTTCGCACAAGAAGATTCTACCGAGAGGTTGATGGGACCAACGTGAGATAGTATCTCATTTGAGAAAACATTCCATTATTAACTTAACATACTAACACGGAGTCTCTGTGATACGCGGCAGCTACGGAGAAATCCCAAATATTTCACACTCCTGTGTCTCCCTCCTCCTTCTCCCTAGGTTAAGTGAGAGCCTCAGTTGACTCTGTACATTGGTGGCGACTAGTGTCGTCTGCTGCTGGCTTCGCTAGCGTGTTGTGGCGTGGGGACATTATGCTTGTGCATGCATCCAACACTCGGATATTGGGTATCACTCAAACGGTTCTGGTTACGACACTGATACATTAATGTGTTGGTTATACCTCGGATTCTGGTTAGTAGGTGAACAGGTTGTTGTAGTGATTATTTAGTGATCTTGGGTACTTAAGATCGGCCGTACTGTTATTTTTAGCACTAATAGTATTGTTTTATTTTCTGGGATTGTGTTTTTCAGGTTGATATAGTTGTTTTGAATTTACTATGGTGCCCTTTGCTGCTCTTTTATTTTAAATTTGGTTGTTTTATTTTACTTTTTCAGGGGCTAATGAAGATTACTAAATGAATTTTATTTTCATTTCAACTACAACTGAGTTTAATTTTAACTCATGAAAACTAGCACAGAGCGCAGGCTTTGTTTGATTAAAAGTGATAACTGCATTTTCCTCAGTTCCCTTTTAGTTTAATGTCCATGCTACTGTTGCATAAGTTTTAAAAGGTGTCATTTAATATTGTAAAATAGCAGTTAGCAAATGAAAAAATATCATATTATGTTGTACTAGTAAAGGATAATATGTAAGGATAACAAAATACTAACGATAAATTATACAAACAAATATAACAAAACATGGTACTAAAAAGGGCCAAGTAAAAAACAATAATCTGATTGTGAATAGTATACAAAACTCTATTATACATACTAAAAATTAAGATTAATTTTCACATAGGGGGTAGCTAACCACTAACTATCGTAAAATCATAATAACAACACGTAACATATACCGACACTCCCCATCGGGGTTTAATACTCACGTTTGTATAAACATTAATAAACCTGTAAAACTAAGTTCTATTGTATTTTTTAAGATTTTATTGGTCTTGAATCGACGACCTTGTGCCCTATGTTACATCAGGAAGCAAATACATATTGAAAAGCAAAATAGGTAAACTAAATTGCAATTAAGCCAGTTTTCATGATATTCATATGAGTTTGACACAATAATAAAAGAGCAGTTGGGTGGCACAGACCAGAATCCGCGGTTGGTTCGGGCGCAGTACACACTAGCGAAGGCAGCAGGCCTAGTTGTAAGTCTGCTTCTTGTAGAAATGATGTACAATAAACGTTTTCAAAGTAAACCAATGGGTCGTTTTGTTGCACCTGGGCAGGGTGGTTTTTGGTTCAATGTCTCAAAACGTTAGAGCTAGGGAGATCTCTTTCACGTCTTAAACAACAAATAATCCCAAGCAGTAAAAGAAGAAAGATTTTTGACTGATATAATTTTTTTAATAATTTTTTTTAGTAGTTTTTTTATGGTATTGAATGCTGGAGGGAGGGTTATTTGAAGATAAAAATTTAGAGCTTAGAAAGTAGACAAATTTACATTGTAATCGCTGCATAAAATATTGGCACGTTACGAATTTGCTATACAACCAAAGATAATTTAACTTGTTATATCACATTCAGAGCTATCACCAAATAAACAAACATTTTAGTCAAAATTTTTATTAAAAAAAAGTGTTATTCAAAAAGTTGTTAATGATTGGAAAAGTATAATAACTAATTTTAGTAATTGAAAGAAAGAGATCTTCCATTGAAAGTTCTAATATTTCCTACTCAGTAAACAAAAGTCTGCTTTTCTACAGCATTACCATTCTTTTAGACAATTGCAGCTTTTCTTGTGGCTCACTTAGACAGCAGGTTTTTTACTGGATACATAACCATAACTTTCCTCAAAGTGAATAATAATCAGATCTTTGTTCTAGGATGAAGAAATTTGCTCTTGAAGCAGAGTGATTTGTTATAAAATTAAAACATGTCAAGTATAAACCTGTTGTCTGCAAGGTACACAACCATAACAACTTGAACTTGTAACATGGTTGTAAAAGCATGAACAGTCAAACGTCTCACGTAGAGATAACATTAGTAATGTGTGCAATGGTAATAATTTTTCAGGACTAACCTCCTTCGCACGGTTCGCCAGTGAATTGATACAGTTGCTTGTTATGACAGTCTGTTCTAAGGTTTTCTGAGGTATTCGCTCATCCTAATCTTTTCCTTAAGCATATCATATTCATTTTTAGATCGCTTGGTATTTTTTTCTCGAATCAGTTGATTTTAAAGTAATTTTCTTGGCATAAGAATGAATAAGTTTTCTGATAAAAGAATAAATTACGAGCAGTGTTAGATGTTTTTTTTTGAGTTAGCTAAGATGTATACAATTTTAGAATTTTAATTTGTTTTTTTTTACTGAAGTAGTTAGTTACTGAGTTGAAGTGCAATATTTCTTGAGTTTGGAACTGAAAATTTGTTAATTTAACATAAAAAATGTTTAAAAGATCAAATTATGGAATCAACTGTTAATTAAAATGCTCTCCAGTTGTTTTTTGTACGGGTTTACTTCAAAAGGTTCAGAAATAAAACATAATTACATCATATGGGGTATGTACATTATGAAATGGGAATCAACATAGATTTTTAAATATGACTAACTGATTTTATTAATTAAACAAGTTTGTACCTGACTTGATAGGTTAAATTTATATGAATACTGAAAACTATTTAAATAAAAACTTATGCTGTTTAAAGTTTACCAAACAAAATAAACTTACAAGGGAATTATTTAAATAATTTCACAATCTGTATGTATTTAAATAACTTTTATAGTCAAAAATAAAATATGTGTAATTTTTATTAAAATTAAAATATATAAACTTAAAATACCTTTTACTGTGAAACTATCCAGTTTTTTGTCTAATGACCAAGGTTTTGGACCTAAAATTTCATGTTCAGGTTAACCAAGAAGTTTGAAATTCTCTTCATCCCAGTGGTTATCCAGTACTTACCTCACGTCAGCTATACCTTGTCCTCCTATCAACATCACAATTCGGCAAAATATTTGTTACATGTTTTTGTATTTGTGTTCATGTAAGAGTTTATGACGACTCCCGATATACATGGGGATGAAGAGCAATTTCCCAACTACTTGGTGAGATTGAAAATGAATCTGAAGATTCTAAACCTTGATCCCTTTACAAAAGCTGGATCATTTGACAGTACAACGGGTAACCTTTTTATTTGTTTCAACATGACCCAGAGACTGAAAAATGTTTAGATTAAATTTAAAGTTGATCTCGTTAAATACATTTCCAGGAACTATATCTGTTAAAAATATGTTTGCTACCATCCATATCTTTATTGGTGTATTAGCTACTGAATAATACCGAACTTTCACGTAAACACTTAGTTATTTGTAAAGACAGGGGTTGGGTGGTTGCGGGTTGGTGTCGTGTGTGTAGTGTAGGTGTCCTTGTAAGGTAGCTGAGGTAGCGGACTTGTGTGGTGGTGCTTGGGTCATGATCGCTTCTCTTCGTCACTACAGGTACAAACTTCTACCACTACTTTACCATAGTTTCCAATGTTGCTCCGCTTTTGACTACACTGTCAGGAAATTCATACGAGAACGTTTTCTTGAATTTCAGCCTTTTTGACTATAAGATGGACTTTAAATATAAGAACATTTTTTAAACTATTAATTTGCTGTTGTGAAATATTTTTGTATATTTCTATTGATGTTTTATCAACTAACTAAAACTTCTTGGCATGTAATCAAAAGCAAAGTAACTACTAATCTAGTTTACTAAGTGGAAAACAGTAGTTTCATTCACCTAATTTATAAGATTTTGATTTTATTTGGTTCATTATTTTTTTAGTCATTAGTATCCTTTCTAATTAAAAAAGGAAATAAAATATCAGTTCTCTGATATTTGTTAACAAAAATACACAATGATTCTTTTCATTGTGAATAGGTACCCTGTAAAAATATTGAAAATCAATAAAACTGTTATGTTTTAACTTTATGTTGAATTCAGTTTACAGTAACTTTGTTTGCATAAACCAGATGAACAATTGCCTAATTGTCGAAAGGGGCTTAGAATAACTTGTATTCATTATTATTGGCACCAAGTTCATGAGTTGTCACAACTAACTGCATGAATGGGAACTAATAAAAAGTAATTTCTAAATTTTATTGATCGTGTCACTAAAGTCAAACATAAAAGTTTAATCATCAGTTAACACATAGTACTAAATTTATACATTTAAAAACCCTATATTAACTTTATATTTAGATTGAATTAAGATTTAATAATACACTTATATCTAATGGGACTTGAAAGTTTGTTTTCCTTGTACAGATTCAATCTTGTTCAAAACAAATTTTCTTACGTTAGTAGTTTGTTTCACCTTTTAAAAGAAGTTAACATTTGAAAGGCACTCTTTATTTTACAAATTGTGAGTTTTTATGCTCAGTTTCATTATATATGTATGTTTATGTATAATCCACATATACTCCATTCCAAGTTCACTGTCAGTACAGGGTACATAAGCCATGTATTTCTAATCACAGTTTCAGCAAAACTAGCTACCCTTAAAATATCTAGACTGGAAAATTCTTTCTTACGCTTTCTCATTACCATACTAATTATGACTTTACCAGATTCTAAGTCCAAATCATAGAGTCAAATATTAATTTTGTAAAAAGCATAAAGTTACAGAAATATGCCTTAAGGAAGGTTGTGATGTCCTCATATGATGTTGGGATGTTCACGCAACTCGCAGTACAATAAACTTTAAATATGTTTTTAGCTATGTTAAGAGACTACCTACCAATAGACCTGTATTGTAAGATGTATTATGGAATTAAGTGTAGAGTTAAACATTTATTATTTTATTATTTGTTTAGGTTTTTGTGTAAGAGTGTTTGTGTTTTGTTACAGGAGGTACACCGACACTGGCACCGCCGCCTCCATTTGCCCCACAGTACACGTTCCTCCCCTCTCCTCTGATGGGTCGTCCCCCACCACCTCCCCCCTTCTACCCTCAGATCCTGTACTGGCCGTACCCCTCCCCACCAGTCAGCCCCCCGCAGCCTCCCTCTGCTCTACTCATTATGCACACCGACCCTGCCAACCTGCTGCATTCAGTGCCTGAGGTAAGGAAACGTCTTCTGCCTTTTAGTGTGATTCAGTTGGAATTTAAATTTGTGTCCAAACTGTTCTTTCTCTTTGTTTTGAATTCTGAATGTATTATTTTTCTCAAGTGGCAAAAATTTGTGTTTTTCAAGTGAAAAGGTAATGTAGTTACAGCACTAATTCATACCAGGCCATATCCAGAATCTATGAGGCTCACGGCAGCTCACACTAGAGAAGCCTCTGATTCATCAGTAGCTGGGGCTTAGGCGGTTTTGAAGAATATGTGTGAACACGTGGTAAAGTTTCAATGCGATGAACTCTACCCTTTGTTTTCTACGATCTGATTAGCGGATGGACCTAAAAGTCTTGCTTATAAATAGTTTGTGAGCGCCACCTGCAGTCGCAGGTAAAATCGTGAACATCTTCTACAGTCGCGGAGGAATCGTGAAGTCTCTTACGTTAGTTGTGAAATAGTGAATATCTTCTACGTCTCCTGTGGTCACAAAGGATTCATGAATGTCTTCTGTGTTTACGGAGCCTTCACCTTTGTCTCACGTGGTCTCGTCTAAATAGTGATTATCATCTGCGTTTTTGGATGGATAATTTTTGTCTTCTGGGACTGTGGTGAAATCATGAACGTCTCTTGTGTTCGCAGTGATATCGTGAACATTTTCTGTGGTCGCGGAGATATTGTGAACATCTTTCGCGGTCACGGAGATATTGTGAAAATCTTCTGCAGTCGCTGAGACTTCATCATCGTCTATTGTGACCGTGGCGAAATCCTGATTTTTGATCATGCAATCTTCGCAGACTTTTTGGCGATGGGGAAGATAAAAGCTCGGCTCTAAATTTTATTAACTACCAGATTGTATATGAAATTGATTCTTCGATAGAAAAACATTTATTTTGTAGCCCCAAGTGGTTTCATATAAAGTATCATTCAAGACTACTAACTAGTTTTAAAGACAAACCTAAGCTTGATTATACAATCTACATTGGTCAAGGCAAAGTCACGTAACCCACAGAATAACTAAAAACCACTTAAATTTTTTAACCCATCATCACAAATATTTATTGTACTACTGTTACTATAATTTCATAGTATTTGGGTAGGGTAATATAAAAAGGTTGGTTACTGAAAATCGGATAATCAAGATTTTACTATACATAAATTATTTCACAAGACTTATCACAAGTTCATGAAGTGCAGTAGTCCTGACCACATCTTGAGAATGATAGACCTAATCTGAATTCCTTTTTATGTGGAGGGTGTATAAAACCATAATTTTAATAACAATTGCAACATTTCTGTTAATTTTAGACATGTTAATAATAATAATAATAAAAGGTGCAAGCGTTTTCAGATATGTACAATTCTGCTTTTTAATCAGAACAATATGAACAACTCTTGTCATTAATCTACTTAAACTATATATACTGTAACTGTAAAACAATCATTATCAAAGTTGTTGTTTGTCGTAGTTGTCCTAAGCAGTGGTTTTCTGTTGCAGTGGGGGATGGACTACCTTGCTCCCAGTCATCAGCTCGGTGCCCAAAACATCGGTGAGTGTAACTCACTATGTAACTCCTAGTAGCTTAAATCCCTGTATTTATAATCGTGGAGACATTTAGACTAAAGGTTATTGCTGTCATTCCTTTGCATAATCAAAGGATGCCTTTAATCAATCACATTTGATGCAACAGACTTTTTTGTTATTTTTAATTCTGCTAGCACCCTTGATTTTGATGTTTCAAGGATTACACATGGACCCTTGTATGACTACGTGATGACTACTTTAATATTGTTACATGTTGTCGCTATGTACTACAAGTATAATAAAATAATTACATCTTCCAAACCTTTCTGACATATCTACACTTTTCTTACTGATGATGACCGGAGTGACTGGTTAAAACCGCCGTTGTAACTTGTAAAATCTTTAATGTATGTTCAATTTATTAAGAAGAAGGAAGGATACACAACTAACTCAGGTGACTAAAGTGTCCCAGGAGGTCAAAAGAATACAGAAAAGTAACACAATTTAACTGATATTTCACAGAGATTTTGTTAACAAATTCTAAAGCCAAGTGGCTTTTTTGCCTTCCTTCAAAAAGTTAACCATGCTGTAAATGTTAAGAGTTTAAGTGAAGATATATTTAAAAGTATTGGATGATTATTTGATTGTTTGTAAATAACCTTCTGTAAGTTCACAATAATATTGACACAATATTTTAAGTTTACTCTTCAGTAAGTGATTAGAACAAGAAGTAGAAAACTCTTCTGATGTATCTAACAAAAAAGTAAGGTTTGAGTTTATTTATTCAGTGCTAGTTTGTTACATTTTTTAATTTTTTATTCTGACCTAAATAGAATAGAAAATAAGTTGTAGATCAGTTCAGAACCCTTCCTGTGGAAACAGTACCTAATTGAACACCACACAATCATGTAGTCATCATGAATTGAGTAGGCTACTGTGAAATTGTTACTGTACTGGTGTATTTGTACACTATAACGGGTGAATCGGGTGTTGTCGTGATCCAGGGAACAGAACAGTGGCCATGTACAGTCATGAAAATGCATTGTTTTAATATATTGGGGTAATAATTTGAGGCTACAGTTACAATAGTGGTGTTTTTACTTTTCCAGTAAAAACATTTTTTTGTAATGATCAATATTGTAAATGGCAAAAGTTACAAGTTGTAATGAACGACAACCTAGAAGCCTCAAATCAGTTTGACTATGAACAACTGTTAGTTTGATGATTTTTATCATGTTTGCAATGTTGTTACCCGGCCTTAGTATGATGGTAACTGTACTGTGTGTTGTAGAATAAGCAGTTAATGAACCACACAGGGACTGGTTGTTTCAGGCCCACTGGGGATGCACTCTGCGGCCGCCTGACTGTAGCCTCCCCTGCCCTGCTCGTCAGAGACTATAGTGTTATAACTGAGCCAAAGTTGAAGTAATATAATCGTTTTGCATGCGTGAACAAGTGTCTTGTTAGGTTATGTGGCGAATCGTCCGTTCGCTGTCTTTTATTCAACTGATTTGTCGTCAAAGACGGTCGTGCAGATTTGTGCTGGCAAAGAGAGTACGCTTGAAATGGAGTCGATAGTCAGATTACCTTTGTAACGAAGCATGTCGAGTTTAATTATTAGACTATACGTTAAGTAGTATTTTTGTAAAGAGCTTGTATTAAAAATACATAACTGAATGTTAGTCGTAAGTGCTAGTTAATTTATTTAAGACGTTAAGTTTATGTCAGATAGTCTATTTTTGAAACAACATTGATCACGATGTCTTCCCTACGTTGTCAATTGTGTTCTTTTCCGTAGGCAGGTTTGAGACTTCATTACTATGTGTGTAAAGATGCACAGTGTGTTCTTAATATTCTATGAAAATTTGAAAACCCTCAAATAGGTTGTGTTTAAATAAATCATTTGTAAATATTAGAATAATTTAAGTTATACATGACATTATGGAACTGTTATTTTCTTGTATCGAGTCTAATTGATTTATTTGTTGTTATATTTTCTGTTGAACTTTAAATTATTTAATAGATTTCATAAAATCGTCTATTGAAAGTGTGCTTATAGTTTATTTAATACGTTAAGAAATCTATATATTTGTAAACGTAGCGTAATATAAGACATATCAGAAACACAACGAATTGTACTAGAGAAGTGCAATACGGTGTTTAGTTTAGGTTAAGTCTAGCTTGTTTTGTCGATAGTATTGACTAATCAGTTTATTGAATGACGAGTGTTGTGTGTTATCTTTGTTTGTGTTTTTGTGTGCACTAGTTCACATTTTCCTAGGCTGTGTTTGAATTCAAAATATCAATTGATAATTTGAAGTGCACATGACTTTTCGAGTGGTAATTTTTAAAGCCCAATGTTTTTTGAAAATAAACCCCGAGAGGTGGAGCAGATCTCCGTGTTCCTAGTAGTGTTATAAAACATCGCCTTGTCTTCGTCTCCAGTATTACAGACAAGAATCTCATTCGACCTGTGTTTTATCTAAAGACGAGTTGTGCAAACTGTTAATCGTGTTGAAATTCCTGTTAGAACTTTACTTTGTTTATGAAATACATAACTTATACTCATTAAACGATTCTGGGACGATGTTAAGTACAAAAAAGATTGAACAATCCCGCAATTTTAACTGAAATAAGACAGAATTAGAGATGTGATATTTTGCTATATCGATTACATAATATTAAGCTGTAGGTATAAGTTGTTGTTAGATGCATAATCCTGCCATCTAAACTTGTCTAAGCCGATCTAAACTTTTCCAAAAATTGTGACCTTTGGCATTACCTAGTAGGTGATTCGTGCTAACGGTAACAGCTTTAAGAACAAACTACCACCATCGAGAGACGTAACTCCGTTTACGATAGTTAAGACTATGTGCAATAAGCTAAGAAAGAGATATTAATATATATTATTGACTAGTGTTATTCAGTCTAAATAAATAACGTAGTCCGATTATATTTAGTTGTTATTGACTTTGCTGTTTCTGTTATTTAGAGAGATCATAATTGATATGAAATAAACTTATACACATTTTAAAAACTAAATTTGTGTTAATATTTTTTGTCTCTTCTAAATGGAATATATACCCTCCCATTTTTGTACAGCCTTTCTTCTCCTTAGTTTTTTTAATTCTAGCACAACCCTCTAAAGGGAAGAATGTATAATAGGCTACTTATATAAAATAACGTATATTATTTGCAGCTATTGGCCAGTCAACCAAGAATTCAGGAGATGGGTAGTGAAGCTCATACTCCACACCTTATGGTTCAAAATCATGTCTCATGTCACCATTGTTTAACTCTCTCATTAGATATCATATCATTAAGACAGGGACAATCAAGTGATCATTACTTTAAGACGGCGACACACATTTGAATGTATGTTTAAGCTGAATACATCTGCAGGGTGAATTAGGATGGAGAGAGACGATCAATATAATTGTTCACCGACAGACCAGTTGGGTGCAGTTTTTCAGCAACGGACAATCATGATATCACAGAAAACTCTGTATAATAATTGAACATAGTTTAATTTACATATTCTAACACTAAATAAAATACATATCTACAAGTCTCTTAAAAATATCACTGAAAAAAATACAATCTTTGTTTTGTAAATTATGACTAGACACGTTATATACATTTTACGATTCCTTAAAGTATAACACATAAAAAAGAAGTAGATACAATAGTTTTGACCACCTAAGTACACATAGAAGTAAGATTTATTTTGAACATTTCTTTTATAGTTTCTCAAGATATGTATTAACATTAATGTTACATTTTTACATGCAGAAAATGTTTAAAAAGCGGGGAACTTTCTTCCTAGGAAAAAATTACATTACAAAGCTGTTACGCACATACACTAATAAAGAGAAAGAAGTAAAACAAATTACTGTATGTACTGTGTGAAGTAAATACAGCTTGAGATTGAAGTGGATCTTGTGGAAAAGCTAACATATAAGCACCAATTCTTCAGATTTGAGGAGTGCAAAAAACTAACCTAACATTCCCAGGATGCACTAGTGGAGCTTAATTACTCAATTAATTTTAGTTCATCTTACTTACACTTCTTCTCAAGCTGTAAGTACACGTCATACAATTTTGTTAACTATTTATAATGCCACAAATCAGTTTAACAACACTTTTCTCATTAAAAATCTTGTGAAAAGAATTTAAACTTACCTAACATGACTATAAAGAGGAATTTTACTGTACAAAGTTACATGACTTTAAACAACTCTACTTAAAAAATAATATTTGTCTTTGTTAAATTAGTTTTTATAATTACAACAATTGAGATATACTTTGGCCAATCTGATTAGCAATACTAACCATTCTACTTAAGAATTTGTACTTTTTAAAGTTTCATTCTTACATAATTCTGTTTGCTCATCTAAAATACAGGATAATTAACAATATATCAATAACTTGTATTACACAGTTTCAAAACGCCATAAAACGTGTATTTAAAATCTAAGAACGCCGAAAAACTTATAACTAAAAATTAAAATGTAATAATGCCTTGAGCTACGTTTTAATAGTAATAACCTGAACCCGAAGCTGTGTGGGTGTTATGTATCATCTAAGCCACAAAGAAAAATATTTAAACATTTTACATATTCTTAAAAAAACCTCCAATAATGTTTTCAATGAAATTTTGCATGCCAAAAAGTAAATAGTAACAATTGTTATCGACTGATTAAAAACATTCTCAGTAAAGAATAAAAAGCAATTATACATCGTAATGGAAATAATCAATCACTATATTTTTACCATTTATAAAATCTTCAACTAAGCACATTTTCAATTTTTTCTTTCTAAATCACTACTTGTTTTATTTGGTGTTAGCAATTTTGAATGCAAGCAAAAAATTTACATATTCTTATTATATTTGTAAAATTGCTAACTGTAATACATGAGTAATGTTCTATTAAGCTTACGTAGGTTGGTTGGCATAAGTTGTGCGTTGTTTAGTAAAACTGCAATGTTGAATTTATAGAATTTTGATTAGTTTTTTTTTTCAAAAAACCTGATTCTACTACTTTAATAGATTACAGTACTTTAAACATGCAAAAAGTTTCAAAATTAATGTAACAATTTTTCTAAATTGCTCTACAAATATACATAAAATATCACTGCACAATAATTTGCACTTTTCAAATTAAAACCTCAAATAACCTATGCATTTAAAAAGCTATCTTTCAGCTTAAACAACTTAATGTTAACTGAGCTATGATTTCATTTTTTAAATTACCATCCATATTGTTAATTACATACCTAGCCTATTCAACATTCAAACATTCACTTTATTCAACGAAATGCGATGGTTAGCAAAGACACGGCTTAGTTACTATTTGCCACCGCAGCACCAGGCGCAACACACGTAGGGACAGCATTGGACCACTTGCCGTTGTGTTGGCAACGCAGCATGGCGGCTCCTTGCATCACGAGACCGTCATCGCAAGTGAACGTCACTGTTTCATTGATCTGGTAGTAGAACTTGACTGAGGACATGCGACCACTGATTGCTGTACCCGGGTAGGCACAAGCTTGTACACCTGAAACAGAATAGAAATTTGCTAGGGAGGGAAATGCCCAACATAATAATTCAAATAACATAAACCTTTTAACTTACAGGTACACCATCACAAAAAATAAACTTTTACCAAAGAATATTCATTATTGTTTAACTTTTCAAATGAAAAAAGTCATTTTGTAAGGGATGGTTAAGTATGAGCTTTGACTATTAATACAGCTAGACATTCCATCCCTATGTTAAATTTGTCTCCAGCTTTTTTACCAAAATCGTCGTAGTTGATGTGAGCCACCAACAGATTGTGCTGATCTAAACTACTGATTTCTGATGAATACACAATCTTGTTTACCAATTCAAACTAATGGAATTACTTATTGTGAGCTTATAGTAACTGTTATGACCCATCGACTTGGTCAGCAAGAAAAAATAGAGTTTTAGCATGGTTTTAGTCACTAGCGCATTCTGTGACTGGCTCACAAAACTACGTTCTTCTTTAACAAAAGATTGGCTACAGCTGACGGTCTATATTTAATTCTTTTTGTCTATAGCAAGGCTTACTGGCAATTTACATCAGTAAATTACCAGAACATTTAAAAAACTTTAAGAAACTTCAGAAACTTTCAGAAACTTTAAAAAGTGTCTGAAAATAAAAAAGTTAGCTGTATTCAAAATTTTGGAAAAAGCTACTGTTTTGGATGATTAAACACTTAAAACTTCCTACATCCATCCACCTTATTTATCAAACCTATTTTTAGACCTTACGCCAGTAAAAAAGTTTACATTAAAATTTCTTTGCGTGAATCAAGAAATAACAATCATAACAATCAAAAAGGTCGCCAGTTCAATCCTGAGAAAAATCAGTACCTGAATGAAAAAAATGGTTTAAAACTGTACTTAACAGTCCTCGATCATTGAGGTTGACATTTTTCAGGATTAAACCAGCAAGCTATCCACTCAGCTTACAAGCTACAGCTAGATCGCCGGATGCAAATGACTTTGTCTACTAAGGACCTTGCGTTGAAGAGGCTGGGTACGAGTGGTCACTAAACTACATGACACTTACACCTAGGCACGACCCCTGACCATCGGCCGTTCTCCTGGCACGCGATGATAGGCTGACCCTCCATCATGTGGTCTGGGTTACAATTGAACTGTACGAGGTCCCCTGCCTTGTACACCCCCTGGCCTTGGATGTAGCCATTCTCTGGGACGTTGGGCTTGTCACACTGCACCTCTGAAATCAATAGTTGCAGAGCTTTGGCTTACAATAAAATGTATCAAACTGAAAAAGCTACCTTAAGACGGAATGAAGAGGTGGGGTGGGGTGTTGGTGGAGACTAAAACGTTCCCCAAAAGGTTTTGTGAAGGATAGGGGTAGTTAGCCCTGTCAACACCCGAGAAATTTAAAACGTACCAACTAGTTTTTAGTAGCTGTTGCAAGCAAACTAATTTATTAACTAATTTTACTAAAGGTCACAACAACAGAACTAACTATAATTGCCCATTTATTACATTTGATAATTTAGGCATTGGGGGAAGAGAGAAACACTGTGAACAATTGAAACCAACAAACACGTTTCTGAGACTCGCTGCCAAGTTAACTTTGGCATAATTAATATATTGAAATAAATAATTTTTGAATACGGCTACTTTGACTTTTTTGGGTAAAATCTGAGTTTAAAATCTTAACAAAGCGCTTACCTTTGCAGCTAGGTAAAGGTGCTGCCCACTCCCCACTAGGCAGACATGTTGAGTGTGCCGGGCCAATGAGACCAAACCCTTGTGTACAGCTAAACATAACTTGACCTCCGACCTCTCTACTCAGTATGGTGGCCCTCAGGTTGGGGTCTGACAGGTTACCCAGGTCAGGGCACTCCATACCTGTAATTAGACTCGATCACAAACACCTTAAAAACTACATTAAGTTTTTTACTTCCATTGCCATTTTTTATCAAAGAAGGTATTTGGCTTTACCGAAACTGTAGCCTGTCTCAAGTCGAGTGTTGAAAGAGACAACAATGGCAGGCCCTAATTTTATTACCTTTAGTTTCAGCATTGTTTAAGTAAAGTAGATTTTTTTAAATTTGTGGCTCATGGTTCTGATAATAAAAAATGTGCATACAAATTACATCTACTTGATGAAGTATAGTAAAAAATTAAACAAGCCAATTTGATTATTTATTCAAATAGAGTATGAGGATACATAGGGTTTATAAACAGCTAATGCATTGTTACAGAAAAGCTGTAGGCAAGACAAATTTCAAATTACTGGTTAACATTTTTACCATAAACCCTTCCGATGGTGATTTATATTTATCCTTTATCTTATACAAGTGAAGTATATTAGACCTAGTAAGGAAGTTTCTTTTTTTTCAAACAACCTTTTTTTCTTATAAACCATTCCTTTTCCCTATATCAGACAACATTTGATCCAATAGAAAACTCAGTCTTAAAAAACTGACAAGACCAAAAAGAACCAACATAACGAAAATTAAGTTGTAAAGATAAATCTTTGACAAAGAAAACCATTAAAATACAAATCATTGTCTTACTCTCGCATACAGGAGCCTGTGCACTCCAGTTTCCAGAGGGCAGACAGATGATCTCTGGCGCACCGATTAGAGAGTTACCGTTGGCGCAAGACAGCAGCACGTGTGTGTTCATCTTAGTGTTCTGTGTGCTCAGCTTAAGACCTCGGCGCGGAGGCAGCTCTGAGCAATGGACAGCTAGACATAGGGGAAACTTGAATGTTTAATTCAGAAATAACATTGAGCGGTTATTTTATTTTGAATTATTAAGGCTATAGATAAACTAAATTAGTTTTACGAGGTTGGTAAAACATAGGGAATAAAAAATAACAGTTTGGTTATAAGTTACTAAATTTTTTTCATTAAGAGTTTCAAGGACAATATAAAACTTGAAAAACTAGGGGCTAAATATATATATTTTAGTCCGTTTTACTGTAGGTTTTACCGTAGTCACAACACAGTTTTTAATGTACTGTATATTTATTTCTGTCCAAAAGTCATGGTGTAAAGCACACTCGCATGCTTTTTATTTGTTCAAATTACTGTAATAAATCTCAGTGATTTTGCTAAAGGCAAGGCTAAAGGTAATATGACAAGCCCTGTTTGTCAGGCCTAGTTTATGATTTTATTTTATTATTTTGACACCAATATTTTATGTTTTTTGTTAAGAAAAGATCCAAACTCATGTTTCTCGTGTCAACCTTTTGATCATCATCTAATAGCCCTATGATGAAACAGCATCTGGGTCAGGAACAAACCGCAGCAACATGCAGATTAAAAGGCTAGCACTGTAACAACTCTCTACCTTTCACATCTATCTCCACGCTGTGTGTGTGTCGCGTGGGTGTGATGCAGGTGAAAGTGCCGGAGTCGTCCCGACTTGCGTGGAAGATGCTGAGACGATACTCCAACTGTGAATCTCGCCCGGGGTCACTACTCCAACCCTCTGGGTACTTCCTGGCCAACAAAACACAAGATGATAGGTGTTAGAAAATAGTCCAACTGATGGAAATGTATTTGGCATAAGCATTGCATTCAACTACGTTCTTTTTGAATAAAAAATTGGCTTCAGCTGGTCCATATTATGGATGTCTGCTTCAGAAAAGTCAACAAAAGAATCCTTAAAACATACTGTTTCATGTTAAATGTTCATGTTCTTTATGATTAATGTATGTATAGATGATAATGATATTTGTACCTGTAGTTATGGCTGACCACCCACTTGGGAGTTCCAAACCTCCTTATCCAGAGGCACTCCATGTGCAAGATGCTACCCGGGTAGACGATCAGCGTCCCCTCGTTACTCTGGGCGATGGGGCCCAGCTGATGCCGAAACAGAATTGTCGGTGGTTTTTCCACTGTAAAATGATCCAATTGACTATATTAGACATAGGGAGAGCAATAAATTACTGTAATATGTACGGTATATTCAAATTTGTAAGAGAAAAATATATTTTTTTCACATTTGTTAGATACAAAATTTAGACCTGTAACAATATCAGTCTTACTTATATTAAAGGTTTTCTATTATTGTTTACCAACTTCTATGAAACTGAACATTTTATTTTCAATAATAAAGAGGTGTTATGATGGAAAAGAAGACGAGCAAATGAGTTGTAATTAAGTGGCCCTCAGAGTTGTTGTGGAGGTACCAGTATCATGTAAAATATACTATTGAGTACATACTACATACAACCATTGACTAATACAACCAAGTATTTTTCATAATTTCTTATGTCCAATATATAAACCAAACAGTGTACAAGTTACAAATAGTCATTACTTTAAAATATCAAAATTCCTAATGGGTACAAACATTTATTCACATCTTGCCTTGGAGAATCACAAGTACTAGCTCATTAAGAATTATTGATGAGAATTTTTCAGAATTTAAAATAAAAACCTCAACTGACTGTTCCTACAGACCCCAGATATCTCCATGCGATGTTCAAAGAACTGTGAAGTACTCCTACCGTCCATTATTCAACTTACAAGCGTAATCGTTTTCTTGGTTCAACCCAAAGCACACAGGCCTCTGTCCATCCCATTCACCCTGAGAACATCTTCTTCGTTTGGAGCCGATCATTGCATACTTGCCAATGTCCGCACACCTGAACAGCTGTAAGAAAGTATAGAACTTGAACATGACAGTGTATGTGTGAGGAAAAATTTAGGTACCTTAGGTATATCCTCCAAGTGCAAAGAGATACCTGAAGTGAAGAGGAACAACCAAAGAAAATGCAGAAGATAGAGAAAGATGGAGGGGCATTGTTGGTGCAGCCAAATATCCCCATGCATGGCCATGGGAGTATGTAAGTAAGGGTACTTCAAATTAAGTCATGTTAAGTCTAAGTTAAAAAATGTCAAATCTTCCACCAGTGTTAATCGAGGTAAAACAGCCACTTTAGAGCTGATAATAAATAGACCCAAATCCTAAATTTTAGATTTTTTATTGTTAATAAAACCAACTGTAAGTAAAATAATATCTCTCCAATCTATTTCATGCATGAAGTAACTAATAACTGTTACACTCACCAGAACAGTGCCAGAAGGAAATTCTACAACATCTTCTTTGATGGGTTGATCCCTGTAGAAGGTTACAACATTGGGCTCTGTGTTGCGGAATATACAAGTTGTGTTATCCTTGACTGCACTCGAGTCTTGTGGGTCCTCTATATCTGGAAGTAAATTGGTCTAACTGCAATTGTGAATATTACAAACTAAAAATAAATATTTTTAGCAACATATTAATGTTTAAGTTTCAATCAAAAAGTCAGTGGCGGATTACCCATCAGGCACAATAGGCAACTGCTTAGGGGCCGCAGGTCTCAGGGCACCGCATACAGAAAAATAAAAATAAAATTGTTTTAAAAACAGTTTGAAAAAGCTTAAAAAACTAACATGTTTAAAGCCAGTTTCTTAAAATTTCTTAAAAGTTCTAGGGGGTATGGAATATCCCCCCGGACCCCCTGTATACCTGGGGGGTATTCCATACCCACAGAACCCCCGGTACATCTTGCCAACCCAACCCTTAAAACCTGAACCCAACCTGAAGTCTGAAATGACGCCCATGGGGGGGCCCAAGTTTACATGTGCCTAGGGGCAGCTGAGGTCATAATCTGCCACTGCAAAAAGTATCCTTTTAAGTTTAGATACAGTAGGCTTTCGCTATCTCAATTTACATAAGACTACATGAGTTAAAAGTTATTGAATTAATTTATTTTTACTTTTGTGTATAGTTGTTTTTATATTTAGGAAGGTTTTTCCTTTGAGATGGAAAACCATGAGATGTCAAAAATGTTGAGATATCCAGCTTCTGGTTGGCAAGAGTTGACTATATAAAAAAGAACCAGAATAAATTTGGTGTGATAGAATATGACTACGCTCCACACGATAATGTTAAGAAACTTTCAGATTTCACGCTTTACTATTTTGTAAATGCCCCTTCTATAAAACTCACCACAACTCAAAGATCTGCCAAGCCAACTTCCGTCCTCACACACTATTCTCCAAGATACCTTTTCACCCATTATACTAGCTATGCAGTTGAACGTCACTTCGGTACCGTCAGGGAAACTGAAAGTAAATTTTGACGGTTATTGATTTATCTATGACTTTAAACCACAAACTTTAAAGAATTATTTTCCTTCGCTGTTAAGTGTTTAAAAAAATCAAAATACTTTCCAACAAAACATTTCAATCAATTTGTACAATTTTCAAGTATTACTCTACCTACACCAAGTCAAACTTGCATTCTTTTCGCCTTAGATCTGACACTAATATGTACAACACTAGGGGTGGAGGCAAGCTCAGCATGAAACCTCATAGACTTGCTAAAACGGGTGACTCCTTCAAAATCAACTCAATTTGTCTTTTTTTAACTTTGATAATAACATTTTTTAAATATAATTTATAATTCTAGCTTATTCAAAATCCTTTTTACAGCTTAAGTGACTTTATCAACTGCAATCTTGATGTTAAATTTTAATTAAAATAAGTTATTATGCTTCATTGTATTTTAATTTTATGTAATATTTTGACTTATAAGAAATTTGATTGTATTAAGATGACTATTTTGTAACTTATATGACGTGTCCTATTTCTTTCTAAAAAGATCAATGGAATAAATTATTCTTATTCTTATTACTTTCTTCCTCTATACATAGTATATACGTAGGCCAAAGCGAATATGGATTAGGATCATTGCATCATCATTTCAGTTGTATATCCGCAACCGTTAACTGCCAGAACGTGCTAAAACTTGTTTTTATTCATCAAAATTTACCATTGATTAAGTTTGATTTTTAATATGAAAATTTCTGAAAATAATTGGTTTTTGTAATAGGTAATAAAATTCTTTTCAAAATATTTTATAAAGTTTTTATTTGTTTCCACAAAGTCTAATTAAAACTATATACCAGTATTCTGTACTGGGCCAAATTTCAACTAGTATTCGGCCGAACACCGAATACTGAAAAAAGGCCAAATAGACCGAATACCAAATATTCGTTACATATCTAAAAAAAAGGACGTTCATGAACAATAAGCTGACAATGGAAGAAGAATGAGAATGGCATGTAACAGTGTGCTGACGAGTCTATGAAACAGAACTGTAATAAAACAAATATATCCAATGGTGTTTTATCAAATCAGAATGTAGTTACTGTACTAACTAACTAAGGTAACTAAAAGGCCCAATAATGCTTTGACATCACTAAACTGGTTAACATTCATAATTCATCATCTCAATTTAAAATAATCTTCTTAAATACAAATTGTTCATAAACATTACTTTAGATTTTTTTTTATGGAATTAATTTTGTTGAGTGCAGTAGTTATGCAAAAGTACCTTCTTTCTGACTCAGTAAGTGGTTCCCCGTTCTTGAAGATGAGCGAGCCCTGGACCCTGGCTGGGGGGCCACACGAGCCCCGTAGCCCCGACAAGTAGTCTATTGTATCACCTCCGGGCTTCATGATATCTCCACCAATAATGTAGTCCCCACCATCTGCAGCAAACATAGTTCCTCAGTATTATACTGTTGTTAAATCTCTTCATATGATGATTACAGACTAAAGTTTTTGGGTAGGACTTGAATAGTAAATTATGATTATGTTTAAAGGGCCATACTCAATTTTACCGTATTGACAAATGAATACCTAATGTTAAGTATGCTAGTAACACACTGATTTTAGCGAATTTCCCATATAGGGAATAAGCTATTACCGTAGTACTCATGGTAAGACCTGGACGCGGGACCAATTTATTTTTTCATTTTGAGGTCCCTAGAGGCCAAAAACACCATCCGTTCAAATTCATATATATATATATATATATATATATATATATATATGTGTCCGTCAGCACGATAACTCGAGCAAAAATGATCCGATTTTGATGAAATTTGGTACAAACGTGTAAACCTACGTTTATTCGAACGAGTTCGCAATCCAGCATGATCGGACCATGGGAACGGGGGTTTACGGGGGGTTTTATGGGGTAAAAATAGGTTTTCCCATTTTTGACACAAAAAACATAAAATTTAGCAATTTATTTCCAAACCATTTTGTAGAGCTTAAAAAAACAAATAATTAAGTATATTGAAGCGTTATTATGTGCCTAATGGTTACGGAGAAAATAAAAAAAAAATTGTATATTTAAAATTCCCATGTTATTCTTATGGAGAATAAGTAAACTGTTTAGTTTGCTTGTTTGTGAACATATTTTGATCGAATTTGGAAAATGTTTTCATTTCTTACTAACTATTCACATTTTACAAAAAAAAAAAAACAGTTTTACCCTCCCTGATGCAGCAAACCTAAGTACTTGTTTAACTCATTCTATTTAAATCAAGAATAAATGTTATATTTTTAAGTAGACATTTCAGTGTAAATCCAATCAGTCAAATGGAAATTCACTTAGTCTGCAGGTTTGCTGCGGCGGGGGTATTTACTGTTGGAACTGACAGCTAAAAATTATTAACACAGTTTCAATCACTATTTTTAACAAAAATATGTATAGTTTAATGACTTTTATTATTACTTGCCTCGTTGCCTGGTCAGAAGGAATGTGGAATGGCAATTATTTCAACATCTAATATACGTCAATCTGATCCTATCTAATATCTCACCTTTCCTACAGGAAGGTGTGTGAGGCCTCAGTTCGCCAAGGACACACTCCACTGGAGCCACTGTGCTTGGTTTGTACTCCACATCACATTGGAACATGACACTGGAGCCGTTACCAATGGTCAGACCTGCGCGGTAGCCCAGCAGGTACTGGCCATGTGATATGTGTGGTAACTCACACGGCGCTGTTAATCAGTGGTTGTAACAAACATTTTTTAGAGTCTCTAGATCATGTATACAAGCTTTTACATGAGTTTTATTACTTGATTCAAATAGTTGATTGGTAATACAATGAAAAGGAACTTGAGTTGTCTGATTTACTTTTTCTATTGTGGATTTACTGTGTTAAGACAATTTCTCTTATGTAGTGCAATAATTAAGTATTGTTTATAGTGTTACACATCTAGTCTTATGTTACATTTCCAAAACTACTATTCAATAACTGTTAGGCTACGATTACACTAGGAGGCTCGGAGGCTCCGGGACGCTGGTGTCTAGGTCGCTAGCTAGGCATTAAATCAAATGGGAGCGATTAGACTAGAAATGCCAGCATCGGATGGTAAAAAAGCCACCGGACGCTCGATTTTGTGCGCCCTAGCTGGGACGCTGAAATTTGAGCATCCGGTGTCTTTCTGCCTCCTGGGATGCACAAAATCGGTTGTGGAGCATTGGTTCAAATGTGGCGAAATATACTAGGCTGCTAGCATCCGAGACACTGTCTATCGACATGTGCGCGAATATAGGGAATAAACTATTACCGTAGGCATCATGGTAAGACCTGGACCGGGGACCGATCTACTTTTTCGATTTGATGTCCTCAGAGGCCATCATCCGTTCAAAATGTTATATATGTATATCTAAATTTATGTATGTGTCCGTAAAAGTGATAACTTGATTAATTAATAAAAAGTAATTTTTGTCCAATTTTGATGAAATTTGGCTTAAAGGTTATTAAGTCCGGAACCAGCATGATTGGACCATGGGAACTGGTTTTTTCGGTGGGTAAAAAAGGGTTTTTATAACTTTTGACCCACAAAACACAACATTTCTCAATTTCTCTCTAGAAAGAGCTTAAAAAATAAATATTTAACATATTAAAATGTTTTTGTATGGTTATTTTATTGGTTATTAGAGGAAAATTAAGAAAACGTCCCGGACGTCAGCATCCCGGACGCTAGCATCCTAGTATAATCGTAGCCGTAGTGTTTATATGTCTCTCATCAAACAGTTTTTAAGTCAGCCAAACTTCCTAGGATCTGTAATTGTTTTAGAGAATTTTTCCAGACTATTGAGTAAGATAAGTGACTTTTGAGAGGAGATTGAACATTTTGAAAACCTATTACGGTATATTTTTTTACCCATTGATGAAGTGAAATAAATTGAAGCGAACTTATCTTCTCCCCCTATACTTTACTAAGTATTGCAAGTAGGTACCTGGGGTGCAGTCGGGGAGGGCTGAGACTGCCCACTGGCCATGCCAACACTTGAGGTTACCAGGGCCCTGGACATTGTAGCCAGCCGTACAAGAAAACTCCACCACCTTTGTGAGTGAAAAACATTGTTTTCTCGTCAAATTTCAGAGCCAATTATTTTCACGGTTTAATATATTGTCATGAAGCTATAAAATATAACTTTTCCTAATAAACTGAAAAATTGTGTATTCAAGGACAAAAACATTTTATCTAATTCATCCATTTTATGAAGGTTTTTCATACTGTATTGTATTTTTTAATCAGTGGCCTTTTGGAACCTAACTTCCTGTATTCTCTGAGGCCATGTAAATATTTGTGTATTAAGAGCGCATAAGTACGTCATTGCCGCTCGAGAACCGTAGATGGCTGCACCTGCACGAAGCATTATAGTTTCAAGAGTGGCAATGACTGTTTGTTCTCGTAATACATACGAGATTTTTCTTACCATTATAATTAACCTATCATAACACAAGGATTTTCTTTTTAGTTGTATATAAAATGTCAATTAGGTTCCATGTTTACTTTTTTTTTAGGTTATGTTACTTGCCTACCGGTTTTTAAAGTAACGGCTCTGCGGCTGTGGTTGGCGTAGAAACGTCAACTGTGAAATCAGCTGATTTAGCGAGTAGGAATGGTCATTTCCGCTCTAGAGTCAAATTGAGCTATTTTGCTACTGTTTACAGGTGTGGCAATGTGATAAGTTCCATGCAGTGGTAGGAAAAATATGTAGCAAAGGAGATAATATTTTACTCAGCTTATTGTTCCAAAGCACTCACCTCATTATGACTAATTTCTGTAGTCTCATTGAGCACCATACCAGCTGTACGGCCATTCTCTACTGTAGACCGTGTAAAGATACCATGCTCACTGTGAGGAACAAAACACGGCACTGCAAAACATGAAAATGCTTTCAAAGATATGTCAAAGTAAACAGGCCAGTATTAATATATTTCCAGTATTATTATTTACAGTCTACCTACAACCTCCGTGTTATGATAGCGCTATCGTGTCGCTAAATGTTCCGTGTTCCGTGTCGTGTGTATGTAAGCTACTGTATGTGTAAATTATTTTGATGTTTTGACGGAAAGCTCCGACGATGTTGCATTGCAACGAAACATGTTAGCTTTGAATAAGACTATTTGAAGTTAGACGCAATTTTGGACTCCTGACGGCCTATAGAGTAATTTATTGCCGTTATTTTTTTATATACATATATAGAAATATTTTGCATCATATTTGTAGTATGTGTGTAATATACCAATCTAAATAATCGTCTATAAATCATTAGACATTACAATTTCGGAAATAAAACTATTGTTCGTTCTGCATATGGGAGTTAGGATTGGAACTATACCACACTGGGGCTTGGTTGGCCAATGATATTAGTGCAATAGACCGTTACGACCGATCAACGTCCAAAGTGGTGGTCAAGGTGTCTTAAGTTGCTTATTATTATCCATGGAATATCATCTTCCGGTGTTCAACTCATGAGAAGTTCACGAGAGTTTATTGAAGAGGTCTACATAAAATAAATTATGGACGGCTGGATGCAATCTTTGTGAGTTGTATTTCAAATCAGGCATATATTATGAAACAAAAATATAAAATTCAAAAAACCTTTTACATTTAAACATCATTTTTCCCTGGCATAAGACATTTTATTTCCTTCACTATTTGTTTTAACATTCAAACAATCAGTTTATTCCATATAAAACAACCTGGACTACACATTCTAGACAATGTTTAGACTCACATATTCTGCAGAATGGCTTGTCAGGTTTCCACTTCCCCTTTGCACACCGAGCCGTTCCATTGTCCCCAATGTTGACGCCGTACCCTTGATGACAAGTGACCTTCACGACCACGCCATGGGAGTACGTAATGTTTGGGTCTCGTCCGGACTTCACAATATCTAACTTAGTGTAGATCTCTTGAGCGATCGGTTCACAGGGCTTACCAACTATGGGAAATAAATTTAATATCTCTCAAGTCTTGCTTGGAATAGATGATATCACAGATGGAATGTACCTAAGGTTAGTCAAATAAAAATATTATATTGTTAGAGTGAATCATGTATTGTTACATATAATGAATCTATTTTAAACCAAAAGTAAACAATACATTGCAATACTTGTATTGATTAAATCAAGATACTGAAGCAAGATTCAGTTTTTTCAAGACCTTTGCCTCCAATACTCCACTTTATAGTATAATTTTTATTTCCAAAAGATGTGTGATAACACTTACTCAACAGTTAAATACACACCAACACTTACTTTTCCTAGGTCCGGTTTTCTTCTTCCCTTTGCTTGACTTTCCCTTCTTGCGTGTTTCCCCGGGTGGACCTCCTTCTTTGGGCTTTTCCTCTTCGTCCACATCCGGATCCGACAGGTCATCTCCAGCCTAGATAAGATTGTCTGGTGTAGGATTGTGATCAGAATGTAAAGTTGTGACTTAACCTTGCTCTTATAAACTCTTATTATATAAGGAACTAATTTACATTTTAGAATAATTAAGGACTCACAACAACAGTTTTTAAGAAATCAAGACAAAGCACCCCTATATTTGATTTTCACAAATTTGTATGTTATTTGCAAATAAATTACCATTATCATTTTAGTTTGCTTGTTAATGGATATATTCTGATTAAACAAGGACAATTTATTTATTTTATACTGAGCTATTAATATTTAAAAAAAAAACAGCTACCCTCTCTGTAGCAGCAAACCTAGGTACTCGTTAAACTTAATATTATTTTCATTAAATTCAAGTGAAAATCAAATCAGGCAAATGGAAATTAGCTTAGTCTGCAGGTTTGCTATGGCCGGGTTATTTAGTTTGGCTTGGTTTAATAGTGGGTGAATATAACAAAAATCTGTAATTTAGTGCATAGCCTACTCTTTAACATTGGAATGCCATTTCTAGTTCTCTCTGTAGTCATAGGTTATATGCCAGAAATATGCTTAGCTAATGAAATAAACACAATTTAAAATCTAAAAACAAGCAGATGAGGTTAGAAAATTCTCTTCATTAACCCTTCCTGGACGGGCGAAATTGTGATATAGAACGAGAAAAAATTATAGGAAAAAATAATAATTAATTTTCCTTATTTGTGTTTTTTTATACAAGTATACATAAAATATATAATAACACAATGGAAAACTTCATACCGTCAAAATAATTTTTTAATAGTTTTTAACTATGCGGATATATTTGCTACCTATCCGCGGATGAGTAGAAAAACCGTCTTTGAAGATATGACCATGACAACGTTAGGCAATAAACAAAGAACAATATGTAAACAATAAATAAAGATAACGTAGTGTTGAGCGCGAAACGTCAAGGAGGGAGCATAGGAGTGGTGGGGGGTGCGCGGGAGAAGGGGAGGCGTAGGAGAGGGGAAGGTGCTGGAGAGAGAAGGGAGTGTGGGAGAGAGCACAGCCATGGAGAGAGCAGGAAAGTGACTCCTTGGTACCGCGAAACATCTAGTTACTGCTCAAGCACCTGCCAGTTTGTCTGAAGAGAAGGCGGATATATCCGCTTCCTGTCCGGAACATCAAAAACCATAAGCGGATATATCCCCCACCCGTCCTTTATCGCCAAAGACTTAGGCGGATATATCCGTCACCCATCCGGGAAGGGTTAAACAAGTGACTAAAATATTTAAGAAACTTGAGGAATGTAGTATAAATTATTCACCTTGGCAGCCATTCCTGAGCCGCCTCTACCTCTGCCACCTCCGGTAGCTCCATGTTCGTCTTTCTTTGGGCTGGGAGCAGCGGTTTTCCTCATCACCGTGGTGCTTTGTCCTCCTGGCATGGCCCGACGCACTCTCACCAGTCCTGTCCCTGCGTACCGCTTGATGCGCTGTCTAGCCTCTGCGGTCTTTGCATACCGCTTAATACGTCGCAGCCGTAACCAGTGCCGCAGCAAAGCTTGCCGTTTGCTGCGGACTGAACGACTCCACCTGAGTCGAGGGTGTTGGCCTGGCACACATCTGTTACAGAAAAACTCTATGACAGAAATATTTAAGTTCATATGGCATTTGTAAGTTAAGTCATGTAAAGAAATGTCAAAATACCATGGATTAGGTCTGAAAAGAATTCATATAAATGTCAAACAATTGAGTTTTTATTTCCTTTTTAAAGTGTCTACAAGCACTACTACTTGAATGAAGGTATTTAAGTGAAGACCTGTTTATTACATATTCTATTTTTCCAGACTAGGTATTCTCCAAAAGTAGAAAGAAAGTTGATAAAAAAATATAACTAATCACAGGTCATGATTACCTGAATAAGCACCTACATCGCCTCAGAATCCATGATAGGGACATGGCGTGCAAGTGTGGGCAGTCTGAGGAGGGTGCAGACAATTAATTTATGGCTGGTCAGAGTAAGGGTAAGCATTCTTGAAACCTCTATTTTATGTTAATACTTAATGGGCAGACACATGGCTCAGAAGAGTTCATAGACAGGATCTTGCAGTTCAGAAGCGTCTCAAGATTGACAGATTCTGAGACTGTGAGTATATTAAAGAGAGAAAAAAATCTACAAGTGGCTACAAAATATGGACCTGTAGTATAAATTATGGACCTACAAAATAATCTTACCGTAAGAGAGAAAAAAATCTACAAGTGGCTTTCAATCAATCAATCAAGTACATACATTCTAGACTGTTAAATAAAATTTGTACTGGTCCTTTTTGAAGATATTGCAGAGAAATAAAACCTTACCTAGGCAGCTGTTTAGGGCTCCACCTCCCACCAATGCATGTGGCACCTGGAGGTCCATCTGCTAGAACGTAGCCTCTGTTGCAGTCGTACATGATCTGCTTGTTATTGGTCACTTTACGAACGTACGGTCGGTAGTCATACAGCCCCATGTTGCCGACCAGAAGTACCTTCCCATTCTCTACGTAACCAGGGAATGGGCAGTATACTGGAATAGCAGAAACACCAACAGTGGGATCTTAAAAGATTATTCAAGAGTGATTTTCTCACTGAAAATCAATCAGTCAAATAAAAATCTGTTAAAAGTAACTGCATATCTGTCAAGTGATCCAGTTTATTCCTGTAAGGAAACCACTGGTTTCAAATCTAAAATTTAATTTTGAACCTAAACACCTAGTTATTTAAATAATTCTTTTTATTCCTGGGGTTGTGAAGGGTCGGTCGTCATAAACAAATTAAATAAACATTTGGCAAAAAAGTACCTAATAACATTAGTAGCGAATGATGTAGCCATCAGATGGTGTGTTATGCATTTTCAACTCAGAGGCATAAAAATTAAAAACAAAATTAATGATAACAATTTTTCTTAAATAAAATAGTATCCCCTCCATATTATTGGGAGGGAAAGTAAAAGTAACCTTGATTTTAATAAACCATGAGTATGAACCTTCCTGGCAGTAAGGTGGTTCTCCGGTCCAGTT
Source organism: Macrosteles quadrilineatus (assembly GCF_028750875.1). Classification (NCBI taxonomy): domain Eukaryota; kingdom Metazoa; phylum Arthropoda; class Insecta; order Hemiptera; family Cicadellidae; genus Macrosteles; species Macrosteles quadrilineatus. The sequence continues at coordinate 56,105,017 of NW_026542598.1, read as the reverse complement.
GCCAAAGAGACACGTGGTCGTCGGTTCTCCCCTGAGCGTATATCCATCCTTGCATTTATACTTGGCCTTCATACCGTGCTCAGTCTTGGGTGCAATCACCATCCCGTTGCGGGGTGACTTGGCAATGTACTTGCAACGGGCTGGAAGAAAAACAAAGTTTTACACTAAAAAATATGACAATAATGTTGCTGCAATGATTTTTAAGGAGTTCTATGATACATTGATCATGGCATGAGAGGATTCTGTTTGAAAAAGTCCATAAAATAAACCCTTTTGGCTGACTATGTAAACAAAAAATATTATAGGATATAAAAATTGCTGTGGTAGGTGCTTTTTATATCCTAAGGAGGAAAACCTCTCTTAATCTCCTAGGCTTACAAGCCTCCATCAGTGCATTTTAATGTATTAAAACAAAAAAGAATATTTTAAAATATAATATTTTGGATTAGCTTATTAGAGGTAAGTAATCAGAACATATTTTCAACAGGTCACTCTTTTAAGTGGTTAATGGCCGTAGTTGTTGCATCTTGTCAACATAGCAGACTCACCCTCATCCTAAAAATTGTATTTAGCCTCTGCTGCTTAGTGGAACAACTAGATCTCAAAACGCTTCAAACAAAACTGTCTCCTGAGTTTTTTTTTCTCTTTGTGCCAAATCGTAAGATTTTTTGGTATATTTATGTGATATAGTACATCATGCATACAAATGCTCTTGATAAGTGAATTATTTTCAAAAAACTGAACAAAAAACTACAAGCTGATTATTGTGTTGGTATACTTGCCAGGAACGCAGCGTGGTATGTGGCTCCATGTGCCGTTGTGGCAGGTGATGGGAGTGTTGTTCAGAGTCGGCTCGTAGCGCGGCTCGCACTCCAGGCTGAGGTGTTCTCCGTGGCTCACCATGAGAGGGTCGCCGGACGCCAGAGTCATGTTGGGGCGAGAAGTATTGGACACTATGACCCTGCCTTGCTGAACCGTGGGCACGACACACGGCGCTGCGGAAAACATAGTGTCAAGGTCGAGAAAATGAGGTAAAGGGTTTCATCAGATGAAAACTATCATAAATTTAATGAAGATTTAAAAGAGGAAATTTTAGGAACTAAACAATTTTTGAACAATAGGAAATCCTTTTAAAATGAAAAACAAAACACATGGTTTCACTAGCAGTTTTATGACGAAACGTAGTTTTTTAATGGAATTTTGCTTTGTTATTTGGTAATAGACGGATGTAGGAAGATACAATAGATGTAATAAATAAAGACTTCTTGATTTAATTTTTGATCTTTCTGGGGACTCAACTTTGTTTGTATGTTTATGTATTCCATTGGAATCTTTTGCTGTTTTTGTAAGGGAATGGTCCTAACCTTGGTCTTGTTAATCAACCGTTTGATGATAGCTCATTAATGATAGCACGATATTTTATTTCTAGTCACTTGCTGTGTTGAATCTATGTGTTGAATGTGAATCTATCTGTGTTGAGTCTTATGCTGTGTAAGACTGCAATGACACATTCAAATGATACCATAATAATCTTGAATGGGTATGATTAAAAAAGTGGTCATCCTTCAATTCTTATTAGAATTTTATAAGATGATGAAAATTAAAACTGACAACCATCTGAGCTAAGACAACGTTCAAATTTTGTTAACAGATGCTCTTCCACTTTTAACATATTTTCTGTATCCTTAAAAAAGACAACAAAAGTAAAATCAGTTTAGAAGCTTTTGTCCCAGATGATACCACACTAAGATTGCTACCCATGATCTTAAGACATTCTGAAAAGTTCTCTCATCCATACAAGTGCAAAGACACATATTTTTAGCATATTTGTACAACAATCATTTTTATATCCAATAGGTATTCTGACTTAACTTTAACACTTGTAGAACAATATACAACAACCACAAACAGGTTTGAAAAGCTTGATAGATGCATTAAAATTCAAGATTGAACCAAAAAATTGAAGAAAAATGTAAGAGGAGGTCAGCAGCTATTTTTAGTTCAGTACGAATCAATTCCTTCAGTTAAAACATTATTATATATGTACATGTAGGCCTATCTTTAATTTGTAATTAATCATTTTAATATCCTGGGACCCCAAATGATCCCCCCACAGCCATTCCCAGATTGGCGAATGTTTTTTAGTCATTTGATGCATTATATGGTTGGTCCAATCAGTGACTTTCAATTTGCATTATTGGCTTCTTAACCAAAGTTTTGGGAAGCCTAGATAGCATGCACTAAGACTGATAAGTACAATTAAAGTGTTAGAGCACACATTTAGAGTGAGTTTTAAAGGCTGCCAACCTAAAAAAAAATTAAAATGCTGTTTTTAATCCTAGAGGTATCCTTTTACTAATATTTTTAATTATTAATCCATTTTCTCTCAGGGATATATGCCTTGAGTTTTTTATAAGTATAAACAGCTAGGTTGGTTTATCATTTCATGTAATACACACTGATTACTGCAACTTAACTCGTTAACTTTAACGGTTATTTAACCAACTGAATATAAAACTTCTCAAGCATGTTCTGGGCTATACTCTACAAAATATATAACCATTTTATAATACCAGGAAAATATAGAACTATTATTAGCAAAATAATATCAGCCTACTGTTTGTAAGAATTAAAAACTGCTCTGACAAAAAAAAAACAAAAAAAACACAATTTTGTAATCTTGTCATTTCAATATGCTGCCAAACTCCTCTTTTGACAAAGACAAAGGACTATGTACACAGGAGAGGTGGTAAGCGTGGCATGACATGCTCTTACCCAAACATTGAGGCAGCGGGTACCGCCACCGTCCGTCACTCTGGCACACGCTCGACGTGTTGCCTTCCAGTTTCATCCCCTCTCGGCAACGGAATATGATGCTCGCCCCCAGACCGGTACCAGACTCTATATTTTCCAACCATCCGTTGTACAGCAGGCCTGGATGACCGCAGTTAATTTCTGGCAAATGGAATGGCACATGCATAAACCTCTACTGGGGATCAGTTGAGTCAAACACTTTGCCTCCGTCAGTGAGTATCTTTGGAATTGTAAATAGCTCAAAACCCTGAAAGCCGTCATTCTTTTTTTTAAATGTGAATACAATATACTATTTATTTGTCTCCAAAAACTTTTTGAAGATTTAAAATCACAAAATCTCTTGATATACCCCAAACATAGAAAGCAGGATAATTTATTGATTTCCCCCAAATTATTATTTTTAAATTATTTTTTCTTACTTTAGGAACAATGGTAGGGAAACAATATAGACATTAGGAATATCCTCATTCTTCAGTGTCTACAGTCAACAATTTTCTTTTCTAGATAAAAAAGAAATAATTTGTTAGACCGCAAAGTAAGTAAGTTTTATTTGACAGAGACAAAGTTTGGATGACAAATCCACAATATCCATACATTTAACAGGAAACCAACACTACATAGTTTTAAAAGTACAGAACTGCTTGCAACAAAATGCAATTCAAAGTATCAAATGGTATTTACAAATGATGGAGCAGATGGAAAATTATTTACAGTATAATGTAAAGTTGAACAATATATTGACACCATGGTAAATATTCATACCATTTTGAGTACTATAGCGATTTTTTAACTAAATAGAAATAAACTACAAATGAAAATAACAAAATCAATAGTGTTCTTCCATAATTAATTAAAAGTTAAAAACCAATTAAAACACAAAACTTAAAAAAAACATGGTCAAGTACGATGAAGTTGATAAAATTTACCTACAAGCTGAAAAAGCTTAAACATGCTTTCTGAGGAAGTATAAAAAGTTTAAAGATATTTACAATTAGTACTGAACGTTCATCAAACTTACCTTGGCACTTAGGCATAGTGCCCGACCACTTTTTATCCGCTCCACACCGTCGGGTTGTCTCCCCCGCCAGCGTGTAGCCGTAGTTACACTCATAGCTCACTACAGAGTTGTACGAACATGATGTAAATATGGCTTTGCCGTGGGGCGGATGCTCGGGGGGAGGGCACTGAACAGCTGTAACCACAACAAGCACACACACGCGACAACAAAAACTGTCCAACGACAAGACGCTAGACGGACACACGACATTCAACACTCAATACAACACTCACACATAGCCTACATCAGCTGGTGTGCAATAGTTAGAAAAAATAATGTTGGACAGGGTGGAGAAAGGAATCAGTAAAATTTGTACAAGACCATGAGTGTGCAGTGTAAAAAAGGTGGATACTCTCTTGTCTCAGTGATAAATTCGGGTTGCCTAGTTGAAGTATAATCCGAATCCTCGTGAATAATAGAGATAACTTATTATACAAAGAAATGTGTCTAAAATCTACAAAAAGTACAGTAGAGAATTGATTATCCAAAAGCTCTCGGTCTCCGAAACTTTGATTAACCAAAAGCAAGAAAGGAACAAAATATCTAAATTGAATTCAAAAATTAAATTTATCTGAACGTGGAAATTTACTAGCTCAACAAGTGACTGCTTCACACAGGTGTTGCACAGAAAATCACAAAGGTGTCACCTTGACCTCATATGCTCATGGGTGTTGCTAAAATTGCGGGATACAATCAAATCCAGCAAAATTTAAATTATTATATAACATTTTTCCTGTCCATGCATGACCAATTATCCAAAAAATATACTATCCGAACACCCCGAATCCACAATTATCTTGGATATCGACTCTTTAATATAAAACTTGTTTTTTTTTTTTTACTTTAACAAGGAAAGGTAAAAACACTAGTATTGTCAATATAATACATAGAACTGTTGTTAGAAAGCAAATTAATTAAGGAAATTGATGAATGATAACTATGGGTCCAAAAAAGTCTTCTTCAGGATTTAACTAGCAGCTTTTGGATTTTAAGGTAAACAGTATAACAACTCAGCTTTCCTGTCAATAAATTTTTCTTTTCTATATAGGTTATAAGTGTTCAATTTAAAATGACTTATGGAGTTATAAATATAAAATTAAAAAGTGTCACTGTATTCAACTGGCAATATTTAATTCAAATAGCAAAACACAAAGTTGATAAGCAAAAGCAAGCTTTTGTATATTTAGAAATTTTTCTCTACTTTCATTCTAAAATCCTGGCAGGAAATTGTGTTGACAGAGCTAGAAATTCCTTTCTCCCCATTTGTCCAATAATATTTTCAAAATATAATTGAGTTTTGTTTTATTAATTAAATTTTGATAAAATTAATAGATTTCTGTTGTACTTCAACTCTTTAAATATTTCAGGTAAAAGCAGTTGCAATGCAGTTATTCATTTATAAAGAATGCAAAATTTCACGTGCATTTGAGTTAATTAAATCTACCTGAAATTCAATGAAACCTACTGAAACTTACAGTCTTAACTGTCAATGTCAATGAGAAATTCTTACATATACCATTTCACACACGTTCAGAGCTGAATGCACAATAATGAATTGAGGACAAATACTTTATTCATTGTATAGCAATTTGTTTTACAACCCCTGTTGATTTTTTTGGTAAAACTAGGATTGATGCATGGTTTCAGTACAAAGTACATTAAAATATAAACAAAATTAGTTTTCATAACATTCATTGACTTCACTACTGAATATTTTTCATTGACTGTTTATCTAATATAAACGGTCTTTTGCAGTCTCTGTGCAACATTGAATGAAATAAGTATACTAGATTCATAACAAAAGAAAATGTATACTTAGATAGATGTAAACCCAGATAGAAAATAGCTTTGTGAGTAATTAATTAGATTTGTAATCATGAGGTAAGCAGTTAAAACAATTTGACAAAAGTTTTTACAGATATTAATAAACTAGCAATCTAAATCATTACCTAATTTATTCTGCATAAGGAGATCATGAGAGACATATAATCGAGATTAAATAAATATAGTCTAAAAACGTTTCAAACATACTGTTATAAGCCGGTAAATATATAAAATAGGTGGTAATGGTGATCGATTTCGATTGGACACTCCAATCATCATCAGACCCAATAGGCGAAATAAATAAAAGGTTCATTCGCCTATTGGGTCTGATGATGATTGGAGTGTTCAATCGAAATCAATCACCATTACCACCTTTTATATATTTATTTACCGTCATGTTTAAAACAGCATAAGAGTAAATATATGTTTCAAGTGTTATAGACGTATTTTGATTTACTCTCTGTACAATTAACAACACGTATTATGTTGATCAAGAAGTTATTTAGACATATAATGTTTTTGCACTTTTAATATCTTGCCAGTTCTGCTAATAAGTAATAACCAATACTAGTTTGTATAGAATAAATATATAATGTGCTCGTTATTTTAAAACTACCCAAAAAGCAGACAAATATTATAAAAGTCTTCAAATAGATCCCATCCTCAGCACCACTTTCTGTAGTGTGTGTTGGAAGTTAATGTAAGTAATTGGAGGAGGTGAAAATGAGAACATCGTGTTTGTGACAGATCCACCAGTAGGAGGAAGATTTATTTCACAAACTAACAACTGGCATAGAGTAAAGACTAAACAGTTGGAACAATAAAATTTCTTTACTATATATTTAAACACATTACAGTTTTCATGTATGTCCTATTTTGTGTTATCGTGAATGGTAAGGTATCTTCTAACACAATTCTCTTTCCCAAAAAGTTATTATTATTAACCTTAGCTATTATGATGCTATTGAAAAGAGGACTCGTCATATACAGTATTCTGAAGAGAAGGGTAGGAGAGTGCCTATATTAGCAACTTACGCACGCAGGCTGGTAACTCCTTAGGTAGCCAGGTGCCGTCGGACTGACACGTCCGCTCATTGCGGCCGACCAGCTCAAACCCGTCGGCGCAGTGGTAAATGACTCGGCAGCCGTAAGTGTAGCACTCTCCAGCATGCCAGCCGTGCGCTGTGTCTTGCGGTGCTCCACACGAACGAGCTGAGAACAAAATGACAGGTAAATTAATTTTTACTGATATATTTTAGATGTTTGGAGATTAGGAAAATCTTAAGTTTACAAGTTGACCTAGCAGATATTCAGTTACATAGCTAATCTATATATTTGTCCACATCTATCTTTATTAAACTATACGTTCTATAAGTTCTTTTTAGAATAACTTATGGCCTTTGCTCTAATAACTGATGGCTTTCATTTTCATTCTTTGCTGAGGTTGGTTATAGTGCTCAGCGGACTATCAATAGATCACCTTTTGATCCCTAGAAGAAGTTAGTAGGTTTTTGATAGTTCCAACCTGGGCCCTGCTGTTTTTGACGATTGACTTAAAACAGAATACCACACCTCTCTTTTAAATTCTTTAATATATAGCATATATAATCTAACTGGCTGGGTAGCTGAGTGGTTGAGGTGCTTGATTACCAATCAAAAGGTTACCGGTTCAATCCTGAGAAAAGTCAGTAGCTTTTTGATGATTCGAAACCGAACCCAGCTGTTCCTGATCATTGGGCTTCAAATAAATGATTCTGACTGATAAACCAACTGATCTTAGTCAGTAACAAAGCTACACAGATAATCTCACACCATTCTATAGTCTACACTCATCCTTCACTCATATAAGGGCTAAAATACGCACAGCTAGGTGGTGTCTCCATCTCAAATAATTGGTAAGAAGTGATAATTATATGTTGTTTAAAAAATATTTCATCATAAATAGTTAAAAAAAAAAATCATAAAATAACATGCTTATGTGATGGGAAATGTCCAAAATATAGGTACTTAAGAAGAAAAGAAATGGTGCTTGTAGTTGTAGGATTTACAACTCACGTTCACAAGAGATGTCAGGGCCAAACCAGGAGGCTGCGTTGTCAATGGCCAGACACTTGGCACGAGGGAAGCCGTTGGTGACATAGCCAGTGAGACACTGGTACTGGATGGTAGCGTCCAAGTCAAACGTCGTCTGCTCTGGCAGTGCGTTGTGGCGTGCATGCTCTATGTGGGGTGGCGTCTTGCAATAAACTGTAAGTTAAAAGATTACGTTTAGACAGTAAAACCATTGACTATACACAGACTAAAAACTTAACAAAAGCTTTGTCAGACAAGCATTATTATTATTCCTTGACCTCCTTGACAATTTTATACTAAATTTTTTATGTTGAAGCTTGAAACTTCCAAGACAAACACAGCAACATAGCTACCGTTCTGTTTGCAGACAGGTGGCTGGCCACTCCAGTTGCCGTCTGCCTGGCAGGTCCTCTCACGGAGACCGACGACGTGGTAGCCGAGCTCGCAGCTGTAGGTGGCTCGGTCATTGAACAAACGTCCTGAGAGGGTGACAGAGCCGAGCGCCGGACTACGCAGGTCCTCGCACTCCCTCTCTAGAACAAGAACAAACAGTGATACAGGAGAACCTCCATTAGCAGACCCTCAATAACAATTGGCCCTTGATAACAACAGTTGTTTTCAAATACCCTTGATTTTACATTACTCTTAATTGGTTGCCATTTTTTTTAAAGAGGTTGGCGGCCTCTTTTAACCTTTTATTTGCCCGTCCACATAGATTAACTGCCCGGAACGTAGGAAAGCAAGGGGTGAACCGTTACAGTACGAAGGTGACCTGTACTGATAAAATGTTTGCAGCAGTGACCAGGATCCGAACTGACGACATCGCTGCCTTGGGCCCGAAGTCCATGACGCTACACCGACTGAGCCACAGACTTACATTGTAAACCTATATAAGGAGTCAACCTTGATAACAAGTCATATTATATCATCTCCATGAGAGACTTGTTATCAAGGCTCTACCGGTACTGTGTAGCTTGTCCCTTATGAAAAAGTTTATATATGGCCATATAGGTACAATTTTTTTTATCCGGTTATATTTGGTTTTGGACCAAATATAACCAGATATGATCATATATGGAATCCCCCATATATGGAAATTTTTAAATAAAAAATATATAAAAAAATAAAAAAATTACAATTAAACATATTTTCACATTAAATGGCATAAACTATGCATTAAAACCATAATAAAAATTTTTAATTCGAAAATTTCAAAACAAAATTTTCAAGCTGTCGACTGGGATTCGAACCCGGGACTCCAGCATGGGAGTCCACTCCTTTAACCACTACACCACAACCGCTACATATCTGATGTTTTAACAAAACCCATTACCAATAAGAGAAGCTGTATTTGGTCTCGTAAAACAAGATTTTCTTGGACATTTTATGTCATTTGAAGAATGTTATTATTAATACTGTATAGCCTAACTACGTGACATTGATATTTGCGGCTGTTTGATAGCAAAGGTACAATTAATTAATTATTAATATAATATTCTCTTTATTTAGGCCTACTACACTTACAATTTTAAAATTATACGACAGTTTTAAGATTTTGTTGCGTTATAATAAAATTGTACAATAGATGTATGTACAGGATTTTATCATCTGGGTTCAAATCTGGATACTTTATTACTTTACAACTAATTACTTTAAATGAAAAATGCCTACATTATCTGCCCCCCTACTGTACCACATTTCAACTGAATCAGTTCAGTAGTTTGTGCTTGCGAGAGCAACAAGAAAATACACAAACTCACAAACTTTAAGATTTATAATATTTTATATATTATAAGGAGTGTTTGGGAGTCCAGTTACAAAATCCAAATGTGGCAACAATTCCTTATAATAATTCAAGTTATTGTCAAAAACTCATTTATACATGAGCATAAATGGAAAAATATTATTCCGTATATGAGTAATTTAATTCCATACCTGGGAGTCATATATGGCCATATATAGACCATGATTCCATATATGGAGGATATTTATGGCCATATATGGGCAATAATTTCATATATAGAAAACATGTATGGCCATATATGGACAATCATTTCATATATAGAAAACATGTATGGCCATATATGGCCAATAATTCCATATATAGACTACAAATATGACCATATATGGACACCACCATATATGGATACAACCACATCTGGCCATATCTGCTTCCATATATGGCGATAAATAACCATATATGGCTTTATAAAAACATATATGGAATTTTGATATGGCCATATATGGCCAGAAATTACTTTTTTATAGGGGGTGGGAACCTATAGAATGAGAAATGTTCATTTACATCAGCAACCTATAATGATGTAAGTAAATGACAAGCAAATATTAGGGATGTGCTTACATCTCCAAAATGAGCGGTTTCAAATGGTAGTGCAAACCCCAGAGATATGTTGACAAATATTGCTGTTAATGAGAATAGTAAAGTTAAGAGATCCAGAAAGAAGAGGTTTTATCAATGAAAATGATTTAAAATTGTTAACTAATGCTTGCCATAGCGTCTTTATAATGCTTGCCAGTGCATTTCAAACAGATCAAATATAGTGTTATTTCGCTGAAGATCCACAGAGCTATAATCCACAAAATAGTACTCAAAAAGGTGTTTTTTAAACATTACAACAGGCAAATAAAAAAAAATTGTTATGAGGTACCACACTAGATACTATACTTAAATTTCAAAGAATAAATTTACATTCAGAGTGCAGCACAGAGTCCTTAAGTCATAATATTTCAAATGGCAGGTTTAGCAATACTAAACAACAAAATCTGCTCTTTTAATTTGTTCCCATGTCTTTTTACCACCACTGTATGTTTCTCTAAAGTGAAAATATAAATCCTGAATTCAAAATATCACTCTAAAAAGTATATAGTTATAAAAATTATAAAAAATATTTTTCCAGTTTCACGAGGGTCGCAAGGATAGGCAACCTGTATGGCAATAGGCATGATTTTTCCAGGTATGAAATCTGGCTAATAGAAAGACCATGACTCTCTAAAAGACCTTTTTAAAGCTGTACTGCACAGCAACAGTGGAATGGAATATAGCTAGCTTTTACTTAGTGTTTCATAAATGTTCTGATGAACTTTAATTATTATGTTCCCAAAATTTATTTAGTAAATGCACAACATGAATATAAGATTTTAAAAACTTGATTACCATCAAGCCTCCAACAAAGAAAAGGAACATTTCTAGATAAACAAACAAGAGAGGTTCATTATCTGTGTAAACGGGGTTTCAAGTCAACAGGGGCACTAAAGTGTCCAGTACACAAACTACACATCAAGTGGGCATTGCATTACCCTAGATAATTACTGGTTGTAGCAGGGAGTCCGTCAGCTATAGTCAATTGTGACAGTGGCTAAGTGTAGTCAAGTTTTACATTTTAAACATGGAAGTAAAAAATTATATTTTTGTGATTTTACTATACCTGATAAATTGAACGTTCTTTTTTAAATAAACAATTAAAATGAAACTCTATCTGTTAATTTAGATCATTTACATTTATTTAAAAAATGTTTTCTTACTTGAAAACAAATGTAGCGTTGAGAGAAGACCAGACAACACCACACAAAACAGTGAATAAACAAAAATACTATACAGACCGATATTTATTTTCCAATTGATACTTGTCATTCACATCCCAGGGTTTGACATTGAGCACAAATGAAGATGAAAGCTGATTCCATAAAAATAACAAGTTTCTGTCTTTGATGTAGTGATTGACTCCAACTTATGTAAGATGAATCTTTAGCTGAAACTCAATGTTTTAATTTGTTTTTCTCAATGTTACATTTAATATAGTCTGTTCAGAAAATTTAGGTGGTTTAAGGGGAAGGTTTCCTGCCTTCCCCCCACAATTTTTTTTTCAAAACAGTGAGGTAGATGGAATGGAATTGTTTCCCTTCAAACCGGCTTAATTTTGTGAGGTGTATAATAAGGACTAACCTGTGTTTGTTTATATAGTTTATAATATTTCCGTTGCTTTGAATTTTTAACTTATTTTTTTCAAAAAAAAAAAATTAAAAAGAAGAGAATTAAATATGTAGTCTTCAGTATTTTGAACTGTTTTGTGGTTAGGTGTAATTTTGATCGTACTCTGCTTTAGAAAATGTTGTTTTCCCACTGCTAAACTTGCTAAACAATAGGTAGGTATTTTTCTAACATATTATTTTAATCTACTATAGGCTTCTATTATAGTATAGTAGATTAAATAACTTGTTTTATTTAATACACGTTTTATTGAATATATCAATTTTAAGTAAAGTGGAGAGCCTTTCTTCCTAAGCTGGGCAGTATAGTATAAGTAGTACAGATAATACATTGTTGTGAAGTAATAACACTTGAGTCACCTGAAAAATATTTCACCCAGAATGTCACCTTCATATGTTTATTTCACAGAGTATAAATGTAGATTGTGCAGGTAATATGTGGTCCAATCCACGCCGCATACCAATGTGATTCTTGCTTGTATATTCCTCCTGTCTTGGTGAATCTAGAATCACAACTCTGAGTTTTACTAAATCCCAATGAAAATCTCTCAGAGAAAATACTTAATCGTCGTTCAATATTTGATTTGAAGTTAGTAAGTTAGAATTGCTTGGTGGAGGTGTGTAACTATAGTTGAAACAACTATAGTTGATTCAATTCATAGTTTAGGAGTCTTTCAAACAGAAATAACCGTTTAAGCACTCAATTGTTTTCAGCAGTTCTAAGGATGATAAGTCTAAAGTCTGTAAGGTAGCAAGTTAATCCATGCTAAGATTTACTAGGTGCAGTATTCCCTTCTGTATGTTACTCTTTCCGTTTGGCATAGATACCCCGTGTAAAACCAGTATTTTATAGCAACACCATCGGTTTGTCGTTCAATTAAACTATGTTTTCTAAAACTGGTAACAAAAACGTAGGAATGAAATATATCATTCCCAGAATTGTGTATAGCTAGTCAAAGCTTACACCTTACTTAAAAACTAAAAAGTTAGTTTGGGAGTTTAAAGTTGGTAAAGTGAAAGTGAAAGTGACGACCACATAGTGACCACAACAAACAGCTGAGCAATGTCAGCCCCAGCGTTCCTACAACATTCTGACTTGCAAACTTTGGACAACACTTGTAAATAGTTCAAGGCATTTTGACAAGTTTTTAATTTTACTTGAAAATGTCATTCAAGTTTGTTGTGGTCACTTTGGCAAGTTAGTTTCAATATTAAACTTTGTTAAAGATTCGAATGTACTGACACAATTTACAAGCAAATAAAAAGAAACAATAAACTCTCATTAATAACAGGTACCCCATAAAACAAACTTCGCCTGGTTCGGCAGCCATTTATGAAACTAAAACTTAATAGTCACTGTGTATAAGGGTTGCAATAGTGCAGGCGTGGAGAAGTATGGGCATTGGCCTATCTGCTATTGCCGGTTTTACTATAAGCCAAAATAGCTGAAAAATACACTTGTAAACAGATCAACTCAAACAGATAGAATTCACGTTTATGTGACATATATCCACATACTTTACATATTTTGCAAATAACACATAACTATACTGTTTGTAATTTGTAATTTAAAGTACACCACCATTCAAGATTTCTTTGTTGAAAGGGGTTCCCTTTATGTCACCCATGCCGTCTCAATATAGGGTTGCCTTTCTTTGTCTTATTATTATTTATTTTAGTTTATAATGAACTTTCATTAATCTGGATAACTCGTATTCACAATTAGTCTCAATTAATGAGATAATATTTGCAGTGGCACATAATGTACAAAGTTTACGATATGAGTATTGATTTTTGAAATTTAATTCAATGACTGGTAGAAAAACATTCAATAGTGAATTTTACCATGCAGTACCCAGTATTAATTCATAGTTGCTTTTAGCAATATATAACTATGACACTTAAATGCGATTATCCCTAAATTACAGTTCCGAATGGTTACTTATAATATTCCAATCATCATTTGGGTTCCACATCGGTATATTTTCCTAGAATCGAGTCCAACTATAAAGGATGATAGCGTATGTAATTGACAGTGAGTGCAGTGACAATTATAGTGCATGTGATTAAAAAGCTTTGACATTCAATATCACACTGTGAGTGCTTGAGGACAATCAAGGTTATTTTGTGCTTGAAAGTGACCTGAATGAACTATTAATTAAATATACCAGTTATATAAACCCATCTTCCAGTTCTGTTTGTTAGTTCCAACAGAACATTGAACAACATATTAGTACAATATTTTATCAGATTTATTGTTTTTATAAGGATTAACTAAAACTCTGACTTGTAATTCTAGATGCACCAAGACAGGAGGAATATACAAGCAAGAATCACATTGGTATGCGGCGAGGATTGGACCACATATTACCTGCACAATCTACATTTTTATATTCTGTGAAATAAACATATGAAGATATTTCTTGGTGAGACGTTTGTTGGATGCACATCTGCTATCAGCTTTTTACAACTCAACAACAAGCTAACAAATATTTTCAGTGAATTTTGAAATTTACGATTATGACTGGTTTGTCGATTCGGTGTGATCAAGATGAACTGAACGACCGCATTTATGTCGTAAAACAGGGCTTACAAAGCATGTATAAACCAATTTAATTTAAATAAATCTATTTAATTATTTTAAATCAAAATTCAAATATAAATGTGTTTTTGACGAGTTGCAAGCTTTTTGAAACTGTTGTCTTCGCAACGAAACGTGTAAGCTGATGAGCTGATGAAATCGTTGGACTATTTGACATCGGTATGTAAGAAACCTATTATTGTCGTAATTACTTTGATTCAAATACTAACTCAATTAATTTATGGCACAAACCGATACTCTGAAAATACATTGATTAAAAATAACTGGGAACAACTTGAAAGGAATTTGACAGGATGGGTGGATTCTATATGAACATAAGCTGCAATTTGCTAATTTTTAACTTTAGTTTAACTTAAATTAAACAGTTAAGCACAGGCATTTGTTCACATAAAACTCTACTTAATATAATTTTGTTTATATGTTCATAAAATGAGGGAGGATAATAAAAATAGACTTAATTTCATGAAAGGGTTAATCAAATTGAGGGAAATATGACAAAAGACAATGTCTATTGAAAGAATTAAGAACAACTTTCTAAGCTATGAGTTTCAGCCAAGAGTTTCAGCTCGTGGGACCAAGACGGAGTCGGCCACCACATCAAAGACAGAAACTTGAACTTTTCATGGAATCAGCTTTCATCTTCATGTGCACAATTACAAATACTGTGTAGCACAACTTCAAGGATTTGAATGTAAAATCTTACCTTACTGTTTTATAAACCGGTACAGTACTTAATTACTCTATTCTATTTTTAAAAGTTTAAAAACCACTACAAATTTTAGGTAGTTGGTATTTGTAAGACAAGCTATGAAAATAAGTGGTTTAAAAAAAATAATATCTTAAACTGTTTAATTGTTAGGTTTTTTTGCAAATATCCTATGTGTGCAAACTTAAAATTTAAAAGGGCAATAGACGATTTTCAATTAAATATGGGTTTAGAAAACCCCCTGTTTGGTCAGATAAATGTAGTTCGTTTTAGTAATTCAACTCTGATAGAATAATAAAATAACACGTTTTGTCATGGAATATAGGCCTATGCAGTAGACATTAAAAATGTAATATCTAGGGTTTAACCATTCATATACCAATCTTTTTTATACAAAGAATCATGTGTATAGTCAATGGTTTAACGTTCGGTATGTTATATAATAAAGAGGATGACTAATAAATAACACCCTCAGTTAAATTGATTTTACCTACGACAGTTTTTTAAAGTAGCCATTTCAGTTCAGTTAGTAGAATTGAAAAGTTTCACTTAACAGCTGTTTACTTTCATAACAGCATAGTTTCATTTCATAACAGCATAGTTTTTCTCATAACAACAGGGTAACGGACCAATGAGGTTCAAGGATTGAGAGAAAAGAAGTACAATTGTAATACTTCGAACACCAACTAATCAGCTGATCAGCTGATCAGTTGACAATTTTAATTGTTGATCCGGCTTGTTCCTGTTGATACTCGCGTATTCTTAACCCTAAGTTGGTGGAAGTTAAATGAAGGTTGATTTTAAAATATCAGTTAGTGAAAGTGATGTTGACGAGATAGAAATGAGAGCACAAACTGTTTGTGCTAATATTTTGCCACCAAAATCAAAACAAAGGTACCATATGCAATTACATATCAGCAATTCATTAAATGGACGAAACAAAATAAGGTTAAATTGATAAATGAAAATGTTCTTCTGGTTTATTTTGAAAACCTCTTAACCACTTTTTCACCCAACTCGTTGTGGACCACATATTCGATGCTGAGATCTAACTGTAAATTAACTGTTTCACTATATTATTCAGTTGTCCAAAAATATATGCAATATTTCCCTAATTGTACCTGATACAGTATTTATGAGAAGAATGCTGCTAGCAGAACCTATTCCCTGAAAAAATAACGTATTATTTAACAAAGTTTTACAAACACGTAATTACATGAAATCAGCTGATTATACAATAAGTCGTTGCATCACTTTCAGTGACAATGACAATAAACGAAAACATAACCTCTCTTGGAAGTTATGAGTAGTGATTGTTAGTAATAAAAAACCAGATTTTTAGTAATTAAAAAACGGTCGTAGGTAAAGTAGTGTACCAACTCGCGTTAATAGTCGTTACGACACTCGTAGAAGTTTTTAAGGCACTCCCAAATAAGGCTCGTGCCTTAAATTTTCTACTCGTGTCGTAAAGACTAACTTAACGCAATCGTTGCGTAAACTGCTATTACGCCACACTACACTATTTTGACGAACTTTCCACGCAAGGATTTAGTCCAGAAAACAGCTGTTTGCCGCCAGCTTATTCAAATGGGGTTTCATTGCGTACTACTGTTCTGCAATGAGTTTTACCGGACACCAATCAGCTGATTATACTTGTATTTGCGTGGCAATGAGTGGTTATAAACAAAAACATAACCTCTCTTGGAGGTTATGACTAGTGATTTTTAGTCCTTTAGTTGGTGGAAATATATAAGGATTTGTACGGATTAAGTAGTATGGCGTAAACTATCGTACGTAACTCGTCCAAAATGTGTGTACCGGACTCGTATGGTAATCCCGTACTCGACTTCGTCTCGCACGGGAACGACCACACTCGTCCGGTAAACACTTATTTTCAGGACTAGTAACGTAATATACTATTACATTACTCAAAAACTCAGTTATACACATTACATTACAATAACATTACTCAAATTTTAATTACGGTTAGTTGATAACATTATTATTTTTATGCAAATAATTCCATAAATATTCACTAGTTATTTTCCTAGCTAGGGGGGAGTCTGTTTAAGGGACAAAGCCAAGAACAAGTTCCTGTATGAAACAAAGTACAACAGACCTAACACTAGGACTAGCAATTTTTAATTTCAATTAAAACGTTCAAAAAAAGCTAACATACATCTAACACTTTTTCATGAAAAAAATACCTGTACCATACAGTTATCTTTCAGTCTGATTCGTACTGTTTTTGTAATGTTCGAATAAATAAGGTACTAAATTACATAGAACTACTGTGTATCTATAACAAATTATATTTCTTCATTTAATGACATGTCTATAATGTTAATTAATTATTTGCAATGTTGGTAGCAATGGTGTCACATATGTTTAATGAATCCAGCCTAGATGCATTACTGGACATGTGATTCAATTACTATGTACAAGGTCTACTACCACTGGACTGGAATGTACAATGGACATTGAAATGATTGTAATTGGGCTTGATAATGACTGTGACAAAGTTAAATGTGACATCAATTATAGCAATTCCATTTCATTACTTACTGACGTTTTTGATACAATTTGTAATAGAAAATAAACTATATATTTTCCTCCAATTCTTCGAAAAATAGGAAGCGTATATGATTGAACAAATAAATTTTCTATAGGTATTTAGAATATTTGAATCAGTTTTGACCCCTTTATTTGAATGTTTTTATTATTAACTTGTTTCCAAAGCACGGTCTATCATCAGTTTAAGCAGATTTAAAGTTAGCAGATTGTTCAGTCCTCGTATATAATAGGCCTAGCTCAAACAAGGGAGTATGTTTTATCTATGCTCAAACAGACATAACACAATGAATACTAGTAGAAAATGAATTTCTTCCACAAATAGATGAATAAAGTATTAAATATTGAAATAAGCAATAATTTAATAAGTCCTTCAATTGAAGACGTCAATCTTTGTTTTTAATTTTGTCTCAGTCTATTACAACAACGATTTTTAAACATCTATACTATACTATTATATAAAAATCTAATGGTGTCTGTCTGTATGTGTATTACTAATAGGTGCAAAAACTACTGAACCAACTGGGCTTAAATTTTACAAAATTATAGCTACCATACCAAGGACCATTATAGGACTATTCACATTTCTATACTGACCGTAGGCTTTGTCCCTTTGGCTTTAAAAGTTCTGAGGTGAACATTTTAAAAGTAAATATTGATTGGTCACCATAGCTGCAATGAGAACACTCAATGTTTGTTTACATTTGCTTTGATATTTAAATGTAAACAAGAAGAACTGCTAAACTGCACATTTCACAATTTCAGACAGCTGAGACAAAGAAATTAAATATAATAGTTTCCATAACTATGAGGTAGGTTTATTTTAATCTAACCTTTTATCATGGATTATTTATTCAAAAACTATGTCAATGATTATAGAAAAAAAGATTCTATAACCGTTGCTGTATCAACTCCGGCTCTGCTTTGGATTTTTCAAAGTGTCTAAGTTATGAAAATAATGTTATTGATATGTTTTCATGGAAACAGTATACAAATTACAATGTATATATGTTTTGTATGAACTTGGAGGCTACTTTAAATGAATTCGAACTGCTTAACATGTGTTAGATTAACTCAACATAACTTGCACATCACATTGTTTTTTATATGTATATTTAGGTAAATTAAGTTATTGTGTTTTGCTAAACCTATGCCTAAAATAAACTAAAGAATATCATCAATAACTAAATTGTACGTAGTTGATTTTTGTTTTCTAAATCATTAAAGTTAATAATAGTGTAGTTGTAAGTTAATATATGTGTAACTATATTTAATTATCAAATGATAATACAAAATACTCTTATTTTATCTTAACATAGCTTTCAATTCACATTTACTTTATTTGATACATTTATTATTTTTGTTTTGCCACACCACTGATTAAATTAAACCAAGGAAAATATATAAGCAGTACACAGTGTTCTTTTTTTTTCTAAAATCAATGAAATATCTGTTACTATGTTTACTTAATGGTAAGTGTGAAAATGTAAAGGCAATGATGGAACTGATTAAAAGAACTGGTTTGTATATTAAGTTGTTTGTTGATATTTTTGTTGAGTAGAATCAGAGATGCAATGAAACATATACTGTATTTGCTATTACATTTTTTAGTCCTTGATGCTTTGATAATCATATTAGTTTTGTCATAGACTAACCAACACAAGTAGACTTCTCATCTCATTGTAAATTTTGAAGCACGTTTTCGTGTCTAGTTCATGTACGTGACACAAAGGCGCTAGAAACTTTGTTTCCATTATTTTAGGGTTAATTTCTTGATTTGTGCTTTACTGTTTGGTTATATAACTAGGGGACAAGTTATTGTTTATGATTAGATCGTATTATTTGGTTAAACGAGGTTTTAAATGGCTGTAATAACGGGAAACAAATTGTAAACAAAACACGACCTCTACATAAACCGTACATGAACTAACAATAAAATTGTCTTCAGCTGTTCTATAAGGATGAGAAATCTACTAAGGGAGTATGTTTTATCTATGGTTTTGTCTGCTGTCTTTAATGATGAATTATTTGTTTAATTTTTTTTATAGTACCTATAGATATAGTTTCTTTAATATTTCAAAAGACTGTATTGATAAGGCACAGCAATATTTCTAAAGTTTATAACAGCTGACTTAGTTTTGCTAATGATTTATTGTGACTGAAGAAACAGAAGATGGAAGGATTTGTGATTTAATATAAAGAAGAGTGAAATTAAAAAAATGTTAATTTAAATTTAATAATTAGTATTTTTGCAACTTAAAAATTGAAATTTAAAATGTCAATAGTAAATTAAAAGATATGTAACTAAGGGAGATAAAGTTCATGTACGTCAAAGTTTTATTCGAAGATTTGGTCAGTTTTTATCATATCAACCTACACAAGATTTAAAATTAATCAAAACCAAAATGGTGGTATCCACTACTTACCAAATTTAAAAGTTATAGCTTAAACGTTTCTATTAAGGCCATAGTTTAATTTTGTTTCTAAAAGCGTTGGTGGATGTGTAACTATTATTATATGCAACAGATGTAAAGATTAAAATGTTTCTATTTTGTGCCCTCTTCCCGTTGCAATGCACGGGTACAACAGCTAGTATACTATATATATTTATATATATTTAAAAAAAAATAAGTTTACTCCACTTGTACTTAGTTAAGATACAATAGCAGAATAACACATATCCATAATAAAAGAATGATAAGTAAAGGTCGTCGAACTAATTTCATAAGAATGTTAGAAAATACAACGTTTTTGATACGTGCTATGTAAAACTGATTCAGTATAGTGTTTTTTTTAGACTATAAAACTTTATAGCCACAACAAAAACAAGAATAGAGGACAAACTGTTCTGTAGCATTTCTTGTGTTCATCAGAGTGGATGATTGGGAATTGAGATCAACACAACACAATACACACTTGCACTTGGCTGATTTTATTGTCCACAACTCCAGATACATAGGCCTACTGCGGACCTCACAGGCCGAAACATGTACCGGGTATTGGATTATGATGTGCCATTATGTTATAGTTAGTTATAGTTTATAGTTTACCTTTATAGTTAATAAATTGGGTAGACATATTATAAATTTGATTTAATTAGATTAGAAATAGTAGTTTTCCTACAGTTACCTAACAATGTACATGTTCTCTCACTGATTTGAGAAAGCAAAGTGGCCAATTCGCTCATCAGTGAGACAATGTTAACATTGTCTCACTCTAATTACTTTGTCTCACTCCAGATTTGCAACGCGAAGGCACGAAATAGTGAGCGCGTAACATGCAGGCAACGTCGTATGCGCGCGAAATACGTTGGCAACACTGGCTGTAAATCAGCTGGTCAGTTGTTGTACTGTTGTATTTGTCACTTCACATTAAATGTTACGGTATATTAAAAGTTCACTTCTGTGTAAAAATAGGTTATGTTTCTTCACCAATTTATTTGTTTTATGGTAACTGTAGGAAAAGTATAATGTGCAACTCGAGTTCAAAGTACAATTGCCTCACTCGAGAAAACAGAGTTGAGATAAGAATGATAAAACTTCTGGCTTCACTTCAAATTTATTATTTATTTATTTACTCTTTAACTTATAAAGAGTTTATAAAAATATTAATGTAAAGATGATTATAAACTCATTTACAACAAGTTATTTGTCAAAACATTAACTGAAAACGTACTAAAGAGTGGAAAAATTAACAAAACTCAAGAAATTAAAACAATTTCTTTATCATTCATTACAAGTGTAAATTTGACTAAGCAATGGCAAATCTTCATAGTTATATCTTACTAATTTACAAAAATATGAAACATAGGTAGTGACACATTTTGTTTGAATGAGTAAACCTTCAATCTTGAAATTTCCCCCTAAATCTCAAGATATGGAAGAAAGTAAATAATTCATTTTTAAAGAGTGTTCCATCTCTCCATTAAATTTGAGCTTTCCAAATTAATTTTACTTTATTGTAATGTCTTAAATAAATTTTATTTACACATAAATGTGTCAGTACTTCATGACTAAATAAGTAAAAATAACATATTTTACCACATCATATAACTATAATATGTTAAAAATGACTCTTTAAACTCTAATAACTCAGCACAAATCTATAGAATATTTTTTAATAGCTGACAAAATCAATAAAACTTTAGAATATGATGATTGCTATAAAAAGACAAACTTAATTAATTGTGATTTTATTGTCACAAAAGTACGGTTTTTAATAGTACATTTAGTTAGTTAAACCCCTCCTGCCCTCCTCAAAATAACACAATTTTTAGATTTGTTTAAATAAGCCTGAACTTAACCTTGTAATAGAGCCAGTATACTTAACTGAAATGAATAATACATATGTATTTTAATCCTTATTTTTATAATTTTATTTCACGATTATTTGTTTGTGTGTGTGTGTTTTCGAGTAGGTAAGCCTGTGTGTGTGTCCTTGTGTGAGTGCTGTTATGGCACTCCGGGGAAATCTTGACATCTCGACCTAGGTCAATAAACTACAGCCACCTGCGGATGTGTCAAGTATCTTATACATTGCTAGTAGTGTTACCATACTTTTATCCCATAAAATGTTTAATGTTACATGTAATTTTGAGATTATGGCTGGAAACACAACTTTTTGAATTATTTATCTGTGCGACTAGTTCAAAAAGTGACATTTTGCTGAATTGAGAACATTTTTTACTGAATGTTTGTAATCGTTTATCACGCGTAATAAATATTCTTAATGCATTCTTAATACATAATTAAGTTTACAGTCATAAAAAAATCATTTTATGGTTGTTTTTTTCTAAATTTAGTTAATAAAATTTGCGTGTAATTCAATAAAATGGGTTAAAGTGTAATCACGATGTATGTTTTGTATAATCACGATACAAAAATATAATTTGCATTTTAGTCAAAAAAAGAAATAATTCTAAAAAATAATCAACAAGTAAAAAAAAATAATTCAAAAAATAAATAAAAATAATTCAAGTAAGTTATGTTCGAGACAACAGTCAAATATACACACTCAAAACGATTACAACAGTGCAACAGCTGTTCCACGATCATTAACAGCCAGTGTTGCCAAGTTATTTTCACGCGTACACCACCTGGCCAAGCAATGCAACAGCATTACGTACTACGACTATTTTCTGTTCGTCCCACACAAAGGAAAACGAGGGTGGGAAAGTGATAAAAGTGTAGGAATCTGTTAATTTGCATGATAAAGACAGTGAAAAAATAGCTGCATTTAAGGTCCCAAAAAGAATTATAGTTTCCAACTTTTTGAAATTAATTTAAATTTAAATCCTTCTTTATTGAGGCGAACTTAGGACCTCATGGTCCTTTCTTACAGTTAACCTCTAAAAAACTAATAATAGCAACAAAACAATAAGAAAAAATACCTTAAAGCTGGTACAATGAAGAAATATTTAAGAAACCAATTTTTAAGAATCCAGATTTTACTTGACTTAAAAATCTTAAGAAGGTTTAAATAAGTACCGATATCCAAACTTTAAAAATATATTACTAAGACAAATAAATAATACCCCCGCCGCAGCAAACCTGCCGACTAAGCGAATTTCCATTTGTCTGAATTGATTTTCAGTTAAATATATTTTAATAACAATAGGTTTAACAGTAACGAGTACCTAGGTTTGCTGCTACAAGGAAAGTAATAAAGTGTGTTTTTGTGTAAAATATTGATAGCTTAGTACAAAATAAATAAATTTGCCAAGTTTGATCAAAATATATCCATAAACAAGCAAACTACAACATTTGACAATATTCTCCATAAGAATAACATGGGAATTTTAAATTTACAATTTTTTTAATTTTCTCCGTTACTAATAATCGAACAAAAATACTTTTATATACTAAACTATTTGTTTTTTTAAGCTCTTTAAAAAGGTCTAAAGAGAAATCGGGAAATTTTGTGTTTTGAGGGTCAAAAGTGAGAAAAACCAATTTTTACCCCATAAAACCCCCCGTAAAGCCCTGTTCCCATGGTCCGATCGTGCTGGTTCGCGAACTCATTCAAGTTTATCCCGCTTTACACCTTTAAACCAAATTTCATCAAAATCGGACAAAAATTACTCAAGTTATCGCGTTCACGGACGTATATATATATGTCTATATATATATATATATATACATATATAAAAATTTGAACGAATGGTGTTTTTGGCCTCTGGGGACATCAAAATGAAAAAGTAAATCGGTCCCGGGTCTAGGTCTTACCGTGCCACCTACGGTAATAGCTACTTCCCTATAGGGAAATTCGCTAATACTTCCCTATAGGGAAATTCGCTAAAAGAGTAAATACACACAGAAGGTAAGACAGCTGCCATTTATATCTTACCAACCATTCAAATTTGATTTGGCAATGTCTGAGATGCAGACGACAATGACATATGGACATGTGATATGCATGTTCATGTTCGTGGTTTATTTCTTTCAGGAACATAACATTAAATAACTTTGCACATCTTTGACTTTTTATCACCTCAGTCTTTTCAGTTTCTCACATCCGCTTACTGTGAGTTCCGGTGTAAATTGTACGATTATAATATCAGTGTTGTGCTTACCAGGGGGTGTGAGAACTGTCTATGAAATAGACTAATTGCATTGGTTGCATCTTTTAAAAAACTTAAGAAAAGTCCATGTAGGGGTAATTACTTATATACTGACTTACAAGGAGGAGAGGTAATGAAAAATAAGGTAGTAATATGTCTTTACGAAAATGGCTCAAGTTTACTTTAATCTGTAACAAGCCTGTTATGTGCCAGTTTGTATTAGTTTTACCAAAGATTACATATGTATGTAATTTTTGGTTTTACTCATTTTAATTAGACGTATCAAGAGGGAAAGTTGTTGATTTTTGTGTGGGCTGTATGTGATTTAATATTTTAATAAGCTTGCAAAAATGTTTTCTATTGTTTAAATGCAGTGGATGTAACCTATCTTCACAGCCCTCCCACAAAAGTTCTCCCTAAATTAATGCAAAGGGGAAACATTGTAATTTTAACATTAGAATGTTCAACTATAAGGTATAAGTTCAGTACGTACTTAATTAAACAATGCTAGGAATAAATTAAGAAAATTCGTATAATCAATGGAGGCGTAGATATTTTACATGTAACTTAAATAATGCCTAACAACTTACACACATTAATTGTTAACTTGGACTGAAACGTAAATATATCAGGTCAAAGATATGTTTACCTCTTATATAAATTGTATGGTTATATCAATGTACATAATGCATTATACAAATGTAATATGGAGTAATAACTCGACAATGTTGGTAGCAATGGGGTCACACATGTGTAATGAATCTAGTCGAGATGCATTACTGGACATGTGCTCCAATTACCATGTACAAGGTCTACTCTGGAATGTACAATGGACATTGAAATGATTGTAATTGGGCTTTATAATGCCCAATTGGGCAAAATTGGTTTTTAGTTAGACTAAACATCATGTGTCTGTAATATCTATAGATGGTTGTGTAGTGTTATCGCAAGTTAAATTAAAATATAGTTTTAATAAGACAAATACTTTATTAGGTAGCTTTTACAATAAACCAGATTCAGAATGTTTACCAACAAAAACTAAACAAATAATATTCTAACACCATATGTTTTCAAACACATATGAATAACAACACATTTCCCCTTTAGAGATCGAACCTCCGGGTAGGTTTGAATTGTCTTGTTGATCTTCTTAGATTCGCTAAAGGATTTGTCTGCGATGGTTCTGATCTTCTCAGGTTTTCTGAGGGACTGGTCTCAAAAAAAAAAAAAAAAAATAATAAAAAATAAAATAAAATAAAAAATAAATAAAGTCCTTGAATTGACTTTATCTGCAGTTAGTGCATGTTCAGAAGACCCGGACCTCATCAATGATTGTTGCATTTTAACCGACTCGGCTTGCTTAACATTTGAGACAGCAGAATTAAGGGTTAGATCTGCATTCATTTGTAGTTTTTCAGATAAACTTTTGTCTCTAATCGCTACAACAAGTTGATCTCGTATAGCCTCATCTTTATAAGAAGCAGGAAAATCGCATCTAGAAGCCATCTCATGAAGATCATGAATCAAACTCTCAACACGCTCTTCCTCATGTTGAACCCTAGTATGAAACATGTACCTCTCAAAATGTTCTGGGGTAGGAACACTAAAACTTTTCATCTTCATGTACTGTATATTGCTAAAACAATAAAAAGCCCGCTGCCACCATGTAGTGTTATCGCAAGTTAAATTAAAATATAGTTTTAATAAGACAAATACTTTATTAGGTAGCTTTTACAATAAACCAGATTTAGAATGTTTACCAACAAAAACTAAACAAATAATATTCTAACACCATATGTTTTCAAACACATATGAATAACAACACAGGTTGTTCGTTTAGATACACCCAAACATAAATTAATATATCAAATTGACAATATCTATATGAAGTTTAATTACAGATTTAATAGCATAGATCAAAACAATTGTGTAATCATTATAAGGTCATATCTATATGGATGCGTTAGAGGACAAAACACCTTAGGCCTAAATAATTATTGTAAGGTACGTTTTTGTACGCTATTAGTAAAGAGCGTTGATGCTTAGTATTTATTTATTGTTATCACTCTAAATTTGTTTATTTATCCGATACAAGACGCTAAATATGTATTTAAGATGTTGCAACGGCGATCATTTTGGACCAGTCACATCGGTCCTCATCCCAGCCTATAAAATTTTATATATTTACCATCAAGTAACTTTTTCCAGTAGCCTATACTGAAAGATGCTTGAATACGTACTAAATAAGGCACACAGCACATAAAAATGAAATTTTAGTTAAAATGTAACCAAGACTCAGAATTAAACATTGGACTTCTACAATTAATTATGAGTCTGAAAATTAGTATTAGTTTACATGTCTGTTGTGACTGTCTATTTGACTATTCACTATTTCATTATTTACCAGAGCGTCTATTAGCTGAAGTACTTGGACGAATTGAGGGGCAAGCTAGATATTTACTCTCTATGCACAACACTGCCAATGTCTGACCGTATTTAACATGGCTAGACAGACATACAAACATGTTACAACCTTCAATGATTAAACAAGAGACCGCGTTGTACTAATCACATTAATTAACTTGTTGCATTAGTTTTCAGTTCGGTTCTACTCCTGAGGAGTAAGTGAATTACCTTTTATTTTACAGTTTCTTACTCGTTAATATATGTACTCGTTCGTACTAGTTTGATATCACAACTGTTGAACGTACATGATAAACATTCATTGAGCGTTTAATATAATAATATATAAGGTGTTTATGTTCATAGATTAACTTCCCATTATAGATTCATCACCTTTATGTAGGTATTAACTGAAGAAAATTTTAAGGTTAATTCTGTTCGGTTTCTGTAGAAATACCTTTGTTGTTTTCCATTTGGTTTTTGTAATAGCCTAAACCAACTTAAATACTATTTAAACCAGGGAGCTAACTAGTCTAGTAGTAGAGAGCGGGACTTTCAGCCCTGAGGTCCCGGGTTCAATCCCGCCAAACCACCAATAGATTCGATCCAAGTGGTAATGCCACAACTACTAGGTGTAGCCTTAAGTAATGTGAAAAAACATTCTAGGATAGAGCCTAGTGTCCTAGGATGAAAAAAACCCAATTTAAACTAAATATATCAGCAAATTTGCAAACCACCCCTTGTTCTCTGATGTTATAGCCAAAAAGTAATGTGAAATTCATAAAATCTACTTAGAAATAAGATTGAAACAATTAGTTGACATCAGCGCACTTAAGCCAACATGAAACACTCTTGAAATCTGGCTTCAAATTTTACGGGATGATAAAAGTCTATTTACAATAATCAAATTCAAATACCACATACAATCTTGTTGATAACCCGATTTTCCCAATTTTTTACGAGTTTGCATATTTTTCAATGGACACTACTTACAACTTGAATATTTTTAAAAGTCAACCTTAAACGATATTTTTGTAATCAATATAAATTTATATAAATTAAAACATATTCTCACATGTATGTTAATGAAAAATCTTAAGTAATATAGCCTACAAATGTATACATACAGTGGGTATTTGCTAAAACAATCCAACTAAATAGAATATAGAAAGTTTCAGTATAGCCTACAACTCTCTTTATTTTATATCAACATAGAGAATTGGTTTGGTGGCAAACATTGTAAAATGACTTGAATAAAGTAGATCATTACACTGAATGGTGCTTTACATCACAATAAGAACACTGAGGAGGCGAGTTAATTGAGTAACTGAATGGAAAGATGAATAAACAAAGATCAGAGATAGTCTGGCTGCTTTGGTAAAAAAGGTAATTCAAAACCGAAGAGAAGCTGAAACTGTATGCTTGGCTGAGTGTGATGTAAAGAAATGTTTCCTTGATGTTTTCAGGACGTTTTTATTAAACAAATTTTTTACCTATTTCAATGGCGTAACGTCGTACCATTGAATTTGGATACTAAATTAGGCTTATGATCTACGCATGTATATTGTGTAGCCAGTTTGTTATTCAAAAATAGGATATATGAATGATCAGCTCGTAGAGTGTGCCATTCACAAGTTTTATTTTCTTTGTGATTTTTTGTATATTTAAATCGTTGTCGGGAACATAATTGATTGTACAGGATGAACTAATTGGTATCTCAGAAACTATTAAATTTAGAGAAAAAATAAATTGGAGAACGTTAACTATTTTCTATAAGGTTAAAATATGAATTCAACCTTTCACCAAATGACCACAATTTTCCAATATTGCGGCTAACATTGAAAAATCACACATTAATTCCACACTATTAAGAATCCTGAAATGTTTCTTCTTCTTATGAAAGATCATTTTGAAACGATTATTTTACAGCTGGGTAGATAAGTAATGTTCAGAGGTTGCCTGTTTTATCCTAAGAAAAGACCGTTGTTCTTTGATGGTTAGAAACTTGACTCTGTTACTCTTGATCACTACATGATCCTGGCTAAAGAAACAGTTAATATTAACAATCTTAGTAACAACAAGCTACACAGAACACAGAACCTACTCTATTCTACACTAATTTTGAATTCATCACCCTGTAGAAGAATTAATAAACATTTTCTAAGCTATGAGTTTCAGCCAAGAGTTTCAGCTCGTGGGACCAAAACGGAGTCGGCCACCACATCAAAGACAGAAACTTGAACTTTTCATGGAATCAGCATTCATCTTCATGTGCACAATTACCATAATTGGGGGTATTTTAATAGTACATTTAGTTATTTAAACCCCTCCTCCCCTCCTCCCAATAACACAATTTTTAGATTTTTTTAAATAACCTTAAACTTAACCTTGTAATAAGGCCAGTATAACAGGAATGAATAATAAATATGTATTTTAATCTTAATTTTTTATAATTTGATTCCACGATTAGTCGTGTGTGTGTGTGTGTGTGTTTTCGAGTAGGTAAGAGTGTGTATGTGTCCTTGTGTGAGTGCTGTTATGGCACTCCGGGGAAATCTTGACATCTCGACCTAGGTCAATAAACTACAGCCACCTGCGGATGTGTCAAGTATCTTATACATTGCTAGTAGTGTTACCATACTTTTATCCTATAACATGTTTAATGTGACATGTATTTTGAGATTATGGCTGGAAATAAAACTTTTTGAATTATTTATCCGTACGACTAGTTCAAAAAGTGACAATTTGCTTAATCGAGAAAATCTTTTACTGAATGTTTGTAATCGTTTCTCACGTGTAACAAATATTCTTAATTCATTCTTAATACATAATTAAGTTTACATTAATTAAGTCATAAAAAACAAAAACTCATTTTATGATTGTTTTTCTTTCTAAATTTAGTTAATACAATTTGTTTGTAATTCAATAAAATGGGCTAACGTGTTATCATAATCACGTTACAAATAACATAATTTGCATTTTAGCCTAAAAAAGAAATAATTCTAAAAAAAATCAACGATAGATAAGTAAGTTATGTTCGAGACAACAGTCAAATATACACATTCAAAAGGATTACAACAGAGCAACAGCTGATCCACGGTCATTAACAGCCAGTGTTGCCAAGTTATTTTCACGCGTACACCACCCATCGAGTAGAGTTATTATACATCGATGACACCACCTGGCCAAGCTGTTGTATTACGTACTTACGACGACTATTTTCTGTTTTTGTCCCAGACAAAGTAAAACGAGTGTGGGAAAGTGATATAATTGTAGGAATCTGTTAATTTTCATGATATAGTCAGTGAAAAAATAGCTGCATTCAAGATCCCAAAAAGAATTATAATTTCCAACTTTTTGAAATGAAAATCCTTCTTTATTGGGGCGAACTTAGGACCTCATCTTCTTTCCTACATTTGACCTAAAAAAAAAAAACTAATAATAACGACAAAACATTAAGAAAAAATATCTTAAAGTTTGTACAATTATAACCTTGTAAATAATTAATTACGGAAGGAACATTTAAGAAACCAATTCTTAAGAATCCAGATTTTACTCGACTTGGTTTGAATAAGTATATGCAAACTAAAAATATTTAACCAAGAAAAATAAATAAAAGAGTAAATACAAACAGAAGGTTAGATAGCTCCCATTTATATCTTACCAACCATTCAAATTTGATTTGGCAATGTCTGAGATGCAGACGACAATGACATATGGACATGTGATATGCATGTTCATGTTCGTTGTTTATTTCTTTCACGAAAATAACATTAAATCACTTTGCACATCTTTGACTTTTTATCACCTCAGTCTTTCGAGTTTCTCACATCCGCTTACTGTGAGTTCCGGTGTAAATTGTACGATTAATATTAGTGTTGTGCTTATCAGGGCATTTGCGAACTGACTATTAAATAGACTAATTGCATTGATTTCGTCTTTTAAAGAAATTAAAAAAAAGTCCATGTAGGGTAATTACTTATGTACTGACTCACAAGGAGGAGAGGTAATGAAAAATAAGGTAGTAATATGTCTTTACGAAAATGGCTCAAGTTTACTTTAATCTGTAACAAGCCTGTTATGTGCCAGTTTGTATTAGTTTTACCAAAGATTTAATATGTATGTAATATTTAGTTTTACTCATTTTAATTAGACGTATCAAGAGAGGAAGTTGTCGATTTTTGTGTGGGCTGTATGTGGTTTAGTATTTTAATAAGCATTGCAAAAAACTTTTCTATTGTTTAAATGCAGGGATGTAACAAATCTTTACAGAGCCCTCTACGATACGTTGGAATTTTTAACTATAAGGCTAAAACATTTTTTTGGTTCAGTAACTTACTTAATTACATAATGTTAGAAAGAAAAGAAGACAATTTTTCGAATCAAATTAGGAATATATCCTAGCAGGTTAACTGATACATAATGCGTAAATAATTACATCCATAAATTTGAATGAGTTAACTTTAAACAAAACGTAACTATTTGGTCTAAATACCTCGTATACCAATTGTATGGTTATATCAATGTACATAATACATTATACAAATGTAATATGGAGTAATTACTCGACAATGTTGGTAGCAATGGGGTCACACATGTGTAATGAATCTAGGCGAGATGCATTACTGGACATGTGCTCCAATTACCATGTACAAGGTCTACTCTGGAATGTACAATGGACATTGAAATTATTGTAATTGGGCTTTATAATGCCCATTAGAATTGGGCAAATTTGGTTTTTAGTTTGACTAAACATCATGTGTCTGTAATATCCATAGATGGTTTTTCGTTTAGATACACGCAAACGTAAATTAATATATCAAATTGACAATATCTATGTGAAGTTTAGTTACAGATTTAATAACATGGATACAAACAGTTATGTTATCATTATTTAGTACTATTTATATGGATGAGTTAGAGGACAAAAAACCTTAGGCCTAATTAATTATTTAGGTACATTTTTGTACGCTATAGCCTCGTTCACACGGGGCGAGTTTACACGCTACTCGCCGGCGTGTAAGAAGCCGGCGAGTTGGCGAGTGTGCTTGTATTCGTTCACACGGAGCTTGTCCACTAGCCAACTCGCCGGCGTGTAGAAAGACGCCGGCGAGTCGGCGAGTGCGCTTGTAGTCGTTCACACGATGCTTTTTCCACTCGCTCAGTAGCTGGCTTGAACCAAATCCTCCACCATCTTTGAATAACACGCGCACAAGCACAATCAACTGTGTTCACACTGGGCTACTTTACACGCCTACTTGCTCAAAAGCTGGCGAGTTGGCGTGTAAAGTAGCGGCAGCGTCAACTTTTTCCAGAGCTTTTTTACAAGCAGCTTTTGAGCGAGTACGTCGTTCACACTGAGCTATTTTACTAGCTGCGTGTAAAAATGCCGGAGTGTAGCTTGTAAACTCGCCCCGTGTGAACGGGGCTTATTAGTAAAGAGCGTTGACGCTTAGTATTTATTTATTGTATTTCACCAAATTTGTTCATTAACCCGATAAAAGACGGTGAATATGTATTTAATATGTTGTAATGGTTATCGATTTGGACCAGTTTCATAGGTCCTCATCCTAGTCTAAAATATTTTATATATTTACCGTCATGCAAATTTTTACAGTAGCCTATGTATAAGCGAAAGATGCTTCAATACGTACCTAATTGTTTCGTATAACAGCACACAAAAATGAAGTGTTAGTTAAAATGTAACCAAGACTCAGAATTAAACATTGGACTTCTGCAATTAATTATGGGGCTGAAAGTTAGTATTAGTTTGCATGTTTGTTGTGACTGCAATTACTATTTGACTATTTACTATTTAGTTATTTACCAGAGCGTCTATTAACTGAAGTACTTGGACGAATTGAGGGGCAAGCTAGATATTTACTCTATGCGCAACACTGCCAATGTCTGACCGTATTTAACATGGCTAGACAGACATACAAACATGGTGCAACCTTCAATGATTAAACAAGAGACCGCGTTGTCCTAATCACATTAATTAACTTGTTGCATTAGTTTTCAGTTCGGTTCTACTCCTAGAGGATTAAGTGAATTACCTTTGATGTTACACTTTCTTACTAGTTATATTGATGATTTTGTGTCTCTTTTTCATAATTATTCAAAATATACATGATATCTCAACTGTTGAACGTACATGATAAAAATTCATTTAAGAAATACTGAATTCAAGTTCAATGAATCGTTTAATATCTGGTGTCTATGTTCATAGATTAACACACCGTTACAGATTCATAACCTTTATGTAGGTATCAACTGAAGACAATTTTAACCGGGGGTCCCGGGTTCCAATCCCGCCATATCAGTAATATATTCGATACAAGTGATAATGCCACAACTCCTAGGTGTAGCCTTAAGTAATGTGAAAAACCATTCCGGGATAGAGCCTAGGATAAAAACCCAATTTAAACTAAATATATCAGCAAACTTGCAAACTATCCCTTGTCATCTGATGTTATAGCCAAAGAGTAAAGCGAAATTAATTAAATATATTCAGAAATAAGATTGAAACAATTAGTCTTCATCAGCGCCTTAAAATGTCGCCAACATGAAACACTCATGAAATCAGGCTTAAAACTTTACAAGAGAATAAAAAGTCGATTTACAATAATCAAATTCAAATAGCGCATACAATATACATTGATCACCCAATTTTGACAGATTTGCATATTTTTCTATGGACACTATTTACGACTCGAATATTATAAAAAGTTAACCTTAAACAATATTTTAATCAATTAAAATTTACTGAAATTGAAAAATGTGTATTTACATGTTTGTTAAAGAAAATTCTGAAGTACTAGAGCCCACAAAATATGTATAGGCCTACATACAGTTGTGGGTATTTGTTAAAACAATCCAACTAAATAGACATCTTTGACTATTAATACAACTAGAATATAGAAAGTTTCAGTATAAAACCTTCTTTATTTTATATCATCTTAGAGTATTGGTTTGATGGCAAACATGTAAAATGACTTGAATAAAGCAGATAATTACACTGAATGGTGCTTTACATCACAATAAGAACGCTGAGGAGGCGAGTTAATTGAGTAACTGAATGGAAAGATGAATAAACAAAGATCAGAGATAGTCTGGCTGCTTTGGTAAAAAAGGTAATTCAAACCGAAGAGAAGCTGAAACTGTTATGCTTGGCTGAGTGTGATGTAAAGAAATGTTTTCTTGATGTTTCCAAGACGTTTTTATTAAACAAATTTATTTGTTTCAATGGGGTAACGTCGTACCATTGAATTTGGATACTATGATCTATGCATGTATATTGTGTAGCCAGTTTGTTATTCAAAAATAAGTATGATTGATCTGACCGTAGAAAGAGCAATAATTATTCACTAGTTCTATTTCCTCTATGATTTTAAATATTTAAATTGTTGACGGGAACATAATTGATTATACAGGATGAACCAATTGGTATCCCAGAAACTATTAAATTTAGAGAAAACATAAAATGTAGAACGTCAACTATCTATATAAATAAAATATCTATCTTCTATATAAATAAAATTAGAGTTTTGTCTGTACTTTGCTCAGAATTGTATATTTTTAGGTTATTTTTACGTTTTACACATTAAAGAAGCAGAAACAAGTCTTATCTCTATTTCTGTCTGTCTGTCTTTCTGTAACACTCAAGATGGCGTTTTACGCAATCTTCTCCATGAAAACGAGAGTACCTATCAAGATTCAAGTCGTTTTAATGTATTCACTGGATTGGCGAGAGTGTCTTTAGCCATTAAAATATGGCCTCACTACTTTGTAAATAAAATTACGGACGTTCAAAAATGCAGTTTTGTGCGATTTTTGTCAAATTTTCGTTCAATTTTTATCACATAATCGTCTATGAAATAACGAACAGCTGTTTGGATCAAGATTATTTTTTCTAGCTGTCAATGACATGTTTACAAATGTTGTTTACAAATACCACAACTATTCCCGATCACGTTTTGAAAGCAAATCCCAACCAAGTGAGATCTTACATAACGGATTTAATTATAGGCCAGTCAAATAAGAATTTTTTGAAGAATTAATTCCCAGCAAGCTGGAAATCATTTTAATACCTTCATTTGGTCCCAAATAAGTGTAATCTGAGTTTGCACCGTCCTATGAGGTGAGCTTACATTATGGCAGCCTAAAATAAATTAAATTTTAGTACTTTTTTCAGTTTGTTCAAGTCGCTCAAAAACAGTGTGTCGGACGCAAACAACGTCCTTTTAATATCAAAGAGGATTAAATTCTGCATAAAATGAGTATATAAATATCCAAATTCGGTTAAGTAGTAAAGCCAAAATATTAAGTTTTAAATATATAATTTTTTTTATTCATTGCATTTTACATTTTCCGAATTTCCAGAACCCCATACTATCTTTGAAAGAAACACACACATGATATTTTCCTTCTTCATACGAAGTAAGAGTTGGGAAAACAGCTGATCAAGTATTCCCAGCTGTTTGCAGTTGTATTGTACAACAATATCATTGCTAAGTGGCTGTCATCAGTTACTTTGGAAGTGATGTTATTATAAGTATTTTAAAAATATTTGAGGGCGTTTACCAATATTTGTATTCGTTCAAGAAAGTCTTATAACATAGTAATCTGTTATCTTTATGATATTAAGTGTTGTGTTTAACATGTTCGGACATGAACGATCCTGAGTATTTAATCTGTGACAGACTTTTACATGTTGAGGCCTCAACTTCTGTCTAACAACAAGGAAAGAGCAATTTCTCTCTAACTACAACAACAAAGGACGGCATATCTCCATGTTGAGTGAGAAATTAGTGCTACAGGGGTTCAAGTCGAACATGCTTGAGGATGCTGATACCCTCATTTTCAACACTGCCTTTCGAATGGATGAGAACTTTGCGAAAGTCATAATAATTGAATAGGACACAGATCTATTGGTCCTATTAACAGCCAAAGCACCAAATTCCTCAAACCTTTACCTCAGGAAATCTGGAATGTGGACCTCTTAGAACATGATCTACTCTCCGAGACATTTAAACTTCTCTTCTCCTATCAAAGAGAACCTTCTGTTCCTATGCAATCAGTGGGTGAAATACTATCTGTATTCTATCGCCAAGGGAAGTTGAAGATTATAAAACTCCTTGAGAATAATAAAACTCCTTGAGAAGAACACGTTGCTGGGGGCTGTAAAGCTTTTCCACCTCATCCGGAGGGCCTAATTTTAGCAAGTCAACTGTTTGTGACAATCCCATAATCATCTAACGCCAATAATACCTCACTGGACAAAATTCGTTATGAGATGTTCTCAAAAGCCATTTCAAAGTTAACTTTCTATATATAGTTTCTCTACCACTAACAAATGCAGTCGCCACCCAACACATTCTACGAGTCTAACACTAAATACATAGCTGGTATGATAGACCAGCTCAACTGGGGTTGGAGGTTGGAGGATGACGGAACATGGTGTGCTAAAGCAATGTCTTTAGACAGCTGAGATTTTCTTAATATTTTGATTTTTGGTTTCTATGGAAATAATTTGTATTGTAAATAATACTGAAAGAAAGAAAGTTAACAAAACTCAAACTCTTAATTCATTCGACTTATTGTTAACTTAAACTTAGATTAAATGCAGGTAAACCTATATACAACTTCAACTAATCCACGGATTCACAATACATGGTTTACTCCCAACCATA
Source organism: Macrosteles quadrilineatus (assembly GCF_028750875.1). Classification (NCBI taxonomy): domain Eukaryota; kingdom Metazoa; phylum Arthropoda; class Insecta; order Hemiptera; family Cicadellidae; genus Macrosteles; species Macrosteles quadrilineatus. The sequence continues at coordinate 56,068,708 of NW_026542598.1, read as the reverse complement.
AACACAAAGAATCCAGCTCCAACTTAAATCCTCAATATAGTGTCATGCAGATGTACAAAGAGGTGTACAGGAAAGTGCAGCTGCCGTAAAGTAGATATGGAATGCTCAACAATTTGCCTTAGCTGCCATGGTCAGTCATGCTCAAATTCAGCAGTTTGAAGATGAGGGTGTGTCCCACATACGGAACATCATACAAGCCGAACTGAGGACAGTCTCTTTGACAATCCACTGCAGCTTAAGATAAATCCTCACATTTATGTAGGATGTGCAGCCAAGAGGACAGTTTATGGAACCCGATTTGAAGGTTCGTGCCAAATTAAGTCTTTCAAAATGAGTGAAATTTTCAATTGAAATACCTTTTTAACGTGTTATATTATACTCTACAACTTTAATTCTATAGATTTTTTCTTATGGTGGTCAGTGGTATGATGGGGTGTCGACTTTGCAGGGCTAAATGTGGTTTGCAATATGTTGAAAAAATTATCTATTTCTTAAAAAAGATATTGGCTATGCTACTGTACCAAATTTGAATATTTATGTATTTGTCTGGTGCACTATTTTTGAGCTAAAAGCAAAAGATAAATCTAATTTATTTTAGGCTGCTATAGTATGAGCTCAACTCCTAGGATTGTTAAAATTAAACAAATTAAATACTCAGGATCGTTCATATCTCAACATGTTAAACACACTACTTAATATCATAAAGATAACAGATCACTACGTTATAACACTTTCTTGAACGAATACAAATATTGGTAAACGCCCTCAAATATTTTTAAAATACTTATAATAACATCACTTCCAAAGTAACTGATGACAGCCACTTAGCAATGATATTGTTGTACAATACAACTGCAAACAGCTGGGAATACTTGATCAGCTGTTTTCCCAACTCTTACTTCGTATGAAGAAGGAAAATATCATGTGTGTGTTTCTTTCAAAGATAGTATGGGGTTCTGGAAATTCGCAACATGTAAAATGCAATGAGTCGAAACATTATATATTTAAAACTTAATATTTTGGCTATACTACTCAACCGAATTTGGATATTTATATACTCATTTTACGCAGAATTTAATCCTCTTTGATATTAAAAGGACGTTGTTTTCGTCCGACACACTGTTTTTGAGCGACTTGAAAAATACTTTAAAAAGTACAAAAATTTAATTTATTTTAGGCTGCCATAATGTAAGCTCACCTCATAGGACGGTGCAAACTCAGATTACACTTATTTGGGACCAAATTAAGGTATTAAAACGATTTCCAGCTTGCTGGGAATTAATTCCTCAAAATGTATTATTTTTATCTAATTTTACTGGCCTATTAATCGATAGTTCAATATTATAGTGTGACCGTAAATTAAATTAAATAACAGGAACCGGAAATTCTTTGTGTATAAAATTGTTCTTCAGTTTTGATAACCAGAAAGAAGACCTTGAATCAATGTTGTATAGGGCTGGGGCATTTAATGATCATCGCAAATAGCTTACAAACTATGTTTCCACTCATTGACGGCACTTCAATGGCGATTGTCTAAAGTGTTAAGTACAATATCACAACTGCAGTGGGTGATTGTAACAGAGGTTTACGGATGATGCTAAACTCGCTTTAGTAATGTGTCACTTTCTACTCTACTTTGTTTCTACTCACCGTGTGATGCAATCGCTGGACCATACAGCTAATAATAGGCCCATAGCCCTTATCTTGGGTACGTATGCCTACATATTGATTTATAACAACCTTTTCGACGACGATCCTTGATACCGATACTCTTACATAGAATACATAGCCTACCTACTTAAGAAATAAAATTACAAATGTCCAAAAACCAAAAATTGTGTGATTTTTGTCGCATTCAACTGACTACTATAAGATCCCCGTGCGTAGAACGGGCACCCAGCTAGTTTTATATATAGTTAAAAATATTAATTTCTAACTTTTCCCAAATGACCACCATTTTCCAATATTGCGGCTAACATTGAAAAATCACACATTAATTCCACACAATTAAGAATCATAAAATGTTTCTTCTTCTTATGAAAGATCATTTTGAAACGATTATTTCATAGCTGGGTAGGTGAGTAATGCTCAGAGGTCGCCTGTTTTATCCTAAGTAAAGTTCGTTGTTCTTTGATGGTTCGAAACTGGACTAAATGATCCTGGCAAAAGAAACAGTCAATGTTACTTAGTAAAAACAAGCAGAACACCATTCTAAACTCATTTTGAATTCATTATCAGTTAAAATACATAATAGTTTCTAATCTGTAAATATCGCTCTATATCCTAATGCATTGTTTCATCGTAGTTATTTGTGGGAAATAAACGTCATTTATTCATCTTAGTGAAGTGATTTAAGTCGTAAATACTCTCACACTGCAGCTCCGACGGATAATAGTACGAGTTCCAGAGCGTACTTGTTCACGTTTTTCAATTTAGATTGTTGTGATTTCTTACAACTTTTGCTCCGACACTGAAGATTTGAATAAATCTTCAGTGGCATCGAATAATTATTCGCACTGATGATTAGGAATACACAGTGTAGAAATTACTAATTGAATTCAAATTTCAGACTATTAGCTTAAAGCGAGACATAGAGTTGTATTCTTAATAGCCTTAACTTTATTATCAACAGAACTTAATATTGTCTGTGTTCGAAAATGAAGGTCCCTGGTTCAAATCCAAGCACGATTGATTTACGACCCAGATGACATGTCTCATTAGACTCTTAATCATTTAAGATGTCTTATATTGACGTAGATAGTATTGTTTGTAATGCCATATTATTTTGTAAATTTGTGTAATGGTGTATCGCGGTTCATAAATAAACACACAAATATGATTATGTTATTAAATATAATTAGAATTTAGTAGTGCTTTAAATCTAAATTACTTGGAACCTTGACTGCAATAAATGTTAGTGGCTTAGAAGCACCAGGGTTTGAACCATAATTCCCTTATACAAAACTGGAAAAAACCTTTAAAACATGCTAATGGCAGAGAGGTTTATAACTAAAAAGTCAAAATAGAACTATCAATGGTATAGCTCAAACCATCCATTTGTTGGTTGTGTACAATCCCAATCACAAGAGAAGTCTCAGGTTGTTTCCATCTTTTGTTGTCATCCAACAATAAACAAGCATCGTTCCACGCCAATGCTTGTAGACAATATCACCTGAGACAATTCTTTGTTCAGCTCTCTTATCTAATTGCCAATGAAACTGGTTGAGTCAATTAAATAAACCTAAAGAGTTTAACCTGATTGATTAAAAATACCTAAACGTTTCTGGGATACAGGATATTGTTTTAATATTGTGTATTAATTATATACACATGCCATGTTTTTGGGTATTTGAGACTAATTCATATTCATTTAAAAAAGCTTTCCTCAGAAGCTTTGTGTCAGAAGGCTCGAGAAGACCGGAGTGGGCCTATATGTTATTCTCCAGGTATGATCTACCTCAATATGGCTCCGTAGTTTTTGCATTCATCAGGGGAAACACATACATCACCTACCTCTTTTCATAAAGGAAGTTATCCAAACAAATAACCAACTACATTACTTATTCGGTTGAGCTAGTATTCCCAAACTCAGATTAATTTTAGATTAACTCTGTTCCATCTATGTTAATACTTTTACAAGGAATCCGCTTGGCATGTATACATAATAATTGTAAATAATCAGTAAACGTTCATGTTAAACATATCTTCTTTCTTTTAATATAAACAAGTACCTCTAGGTTATTTTGCGTATTCCAAACAGTTTATTTTGATTTGATTAACAAACATAATATAATATTCGTATATTGTTATTTGAACAAAACGTAGAACAACATTGGGGGAATGGCAAATAATCTAACGAGATTGGATGATACGTTTGGACCCCTATATTGTGTATTGTTGTAATATTGTTAATTTAGCCTTCAACACAAAATACACTTTAGCATCTTTACGTTAATAATAGTTTTAAATAGGATTTAAGAGTTTCACAGAGTTGATAAAAACGAAGCAAACTCGATGCATTTCATTTTACAGCTTAACTAGAAATTTAATATCTACAATCAACTCACGAATAAAAAGGTCAAAAAGGTTAAAAAGCATAGAATAATCTTCAGTGGAGACAATTCACATTAATCTAGAAAATGTCTGTACTCCATAGAGTTTTAGGTATTGATTGGTAGGTTATTCAGTTTTATTAATAAAGTAATCTTTCATTATCCCGGACTAATAATAGAACTGAGTAGTCAGAATCGATGGAAGTTCAGATTGAACGAAATAAATGTAATATTATATAATAATAAACTTAATTAATTAATAACAATAATATGAAGAAAAAGTGATATGCTGTGGTAATTAAGAAAATGTAAGGTTTACATTCAAATTCTGATTTATAAAACAAGTCAAACTGTACAAAAGAACTGCGTCGTTAGCTGTGGTGAATTTTTAACGTAGATGTCCAATAATAATATTTTTACAAACTGCTATCAAATATGGCTACCCGGATTAAGCAAAGAGCGTATTACAGTACTGGGTACGCAAAACTTAAGGATACATTTTATTTTACTAAATGCTGTGTGTTCTGAGCAATGGTAATTGTATGATAGCTATGAGTTTCGTAATTTTTAGCCTAAATTGTTTGAATTATGAATACAATTATGAATTAGGCATGCATTATGTTCAGCTATTTGACTACGCCATTGCCTGCCAGAAGAACTTTACTTCTGATAATGATGTCCTGAAAAATTCAATTTCAATCGATATTTGGTATACTGGGGAAATAATCATAGAATCAATATAGTCTTTGCACAATTCAGCAACTCAGGGACAGCAAAAAAGGATTTGAACTGTACAAAAACTTCTCTTAAACACGACAAATGGCTTAAATCACAACAAACAACCATTTAAAGAGTCCATTACTACAACTAATTATGTCGAACTGGCGCCGGGGGGCTCATGGCTAGCGGAGGCCCTTGATTAATGAGCAATTAGTTTAGAGTAGGAGCCAAACAAATCCCTACAAATTACTTCACCAGACAAGGGAACAAAAATTCAGCAGTCTATGGAAACAAATACGGAGTTTTATGCGGGATTTAAAAAACTGTTACGATCGAACCGTTGGAAAATTTAGGGTTTGTAAGCTGCTCATATCTCAGCTAACTAGCTATTACATTAAGTTACGGCGCAGATGTATGGACTATGGAGTATAACAAACTCCATACATCTTGATTGCGCAGGGGTACTAACAATTTAAGGGCCATATTTCAAAATATTACCAAACTATTCAAAAAGCAAAAGATTTGTGCAAGAAAAAATAAAACTCTTAATATGTGTACAATACCGGCACTAATCTTACTACCTACGTTTATAATATCTGAAGATGAGATCAGGTCTTTAGTAAAATGTATGAGTAAATACCTTACTTGTCCACCACTAGAATATACTGTGGTATACACGATTCATATATTAAAATATAATTTTTTTTTATTTAATTCAATACTTTCCCCAACATATTCAGGATAAACAGTAATTCAAACTAATGTAATTGTTTACCAAAGACATTGATAAAAACAGAAACTATAAGTTTTGTGGAAAACGAAAAACGTGAAGCTATTATACACAGCATGTGAAGGTTGTACAAGAAGCAGGTTTGGCCGCAAGAAGCGCTAACTGCATTATAATGGCGTGTCTTCTCCCCAAACACTGAGCAACCCCCTTCAACCCTAAATATATCACAAGGTTAGTTTGTCACCTTTTTAGTTACATCTGACAGCTAAGTAAGCTTACAGATTCTGTTAGAGATGTTTATTTTTTAAAGTTGTTTTTATTATTGGCATCTTTAGGTTTGTTAAGGGAACTATCCATACTCAGTTCGTGTTATTGTGTAAAGTTGACATAAAAAATAGCTTCATTTGCTAATAAAACAAGAAAATAGAAACAATTAATTTCGTTTAAATCATTTGAGTGAATTTCCCTTTTTGGGAATAAGCTATTACCGTAGGTCTAGTTCTAGGACCTATATAGAATGGGACACTAGGACAGCTTTAAATAAGGTAATGCCACACCACCACACCACCGTCTGCGCCGTAGCATTATAATATAAATAATAGTGACAATAATAGTTATTGGTGTAACTAGTGTGCAAAGTGGCACTTTGCTGCAAATTAGAGAAACGCAAGAGCCACATGCTTGTTTCTCTAGTGCAGCAAAGGAACTTTGCACTCGCGTTACACATTATATTTCTCCTACAGGTACTATAAAGCTTATAAATAATTGTCTTTCAAACACTATACAACACGTTTTTAGGTTAGGGCTCCATGCATTGAACAGAATTGGAAACGCTGCACCAGCTGATCGTAGTAGTAGTATCTTTAAGTGTTGCCAAATTTTTCTCGAGCGTACATGTATGCGTGCTTAATAAAACCACACAGTTTTGTGTTGTTTGTTTGAAATACTGGAGTGCAGCAAAAGTTAAATGAGTGCAGAAAAAGTAAGTAAATGCAGCAGTTAGCTACTTTGCATGCTATAATCAGTCCAAGCCCACTTTGTCAGGTAACTGTTAATACAATTATTATTTTATGTAGACACTCCTCATTTGGTAGGACCATTGCATAGCTACAAACGGTTATCATGTCAGGCCCATGATAATCTTACATGGAGAAATGCTCATTCAATGTCTGTCAAATCATAGGTTGGTAAACTGCAGTAGAGGCAGAGCTCACCTCACAAACAAACTTTGAGAGAAGATTAATTTCACTTTGTTTGCCAGAGTTTATTGTTAATCTGAATGTTTTGCTTTCGTTCGTTCCGTCCCATTTAATCTTGTGATCAACAAGAGTTTTCAAATATTTTATTTGCTCCTTCAGAATTGTCATTCTATGAAAAATTTTCTTGTATGTAAGGTATTGTTACTGATTGTTTGTGATTTGCGTTTATGAATACATTTGGGATTGTAAAAATGGTTTCTGGGAAGCACTTTTTAATATATTCTTTTAGTTAGCCAATGATTTACAATTACTCGTTATGTAGTTTCTAATGATTTTGGCTTTCAAATACGATTTATCTACCTAATAAATCTCTGTCTGTTATTCATTTAACAGTTGTATAGCGGACAATGTACATTTTTTTTTAGCGAATTTCCCATATAGGGAATAAGCTATTACCGTAGTACTCATGGTAAGACCTGGACGCGGGACCGATTTTTTTTTCGTTTTGAGGTCCCTAGAGGCCAAAAACACCATACGTTCAAATTCATATATATATATATATATATATATTTATATATCTATATATATATATATATATATATATATGTGTCCGTCAGCACGATAACTCGAGCAAAAATGATCCGATTTTGATGAAATTTGGTACAAACGTGTAAACGTACGTTTATTCGAACGAGTTCGCGATCCAGCATGATCGGACCATGGGAACAGGGGTTTACGGGGGGTTTTATGGGGTAAAAATAGGGTTTTCCCATTTTTGACCCAAAAAACATAAAATTTAGCAACTTCTTTCCAAACCATTTTGTAGAGCTTAAAAAAACAAATAATTAAGTATATTGAAGCGTTATTATGCGCCTAATGGTTACGGAGAAAATTCCAAAAAATTGCAAATTTAAAATTCCCATGTTATTCTTATGGAGAATAAGTAAACTGTTGTAGTTTGCTTGTTTGTGAACATATTTTGATCAAATTTGGAAAATGTTTTTATTTCTTACTAACTATTCACATTTTACAAAAAAAAAAAACAGTTTTACCCTCCCTGATGCAGCAAACCTAAGTACTTCTTAAACTAATTCTATTTAAATCAAGAATAAATGTTATATTTTTAATTAAGTAGACATTTCAGTGTAAATCCAATCAGTCAAATGGAAATTCGCTTAGTCTGCAGGTTTGCTGCGGCGGGGGTATTTTAGTTGTTGGGTATAATTACACAATTTTACTTATGTAAAAAAGAAATACCATAAACTGGTACGGAAATTAATTTTAAAATAATTGTTGGATGGCCTAACAAGTTTATTTAGTCTAGTACATATTGATTAACGGCAATTGCAAGATTTATTACAAAACATGCAGTTAACTCAGACGATTATAATTTTATAAACACTTATTGAAGAATATCCCAGAATATTCCGAAGTAAATATTTTAGGAATCTGCCTTTAAGCTCTTATTTTGAAAGTGAACAGAATTATTTTTCCTTTAACAAGATCAAAAAGGAATTTCTCGATTTTTACTGAGAGTTATTAATATTTAGTTATGTTGTTTTTATGTAATTTAGCCTTTGGAAGATTTTCCAATAAATATAGGCCTTTAAAAAAGAATCTCAAGAAATTTCAAAGTAAATACTTGACAAAAGTAAGTAAATTCTTAACACAGGGGGTCAATGCTGGACTGTTGGTAAACATTAAATAACCAATCGTTTATCTGGTGGAGTTAGGACCGTTAAGTATCTTGTCAAACAATTACTTTATAAACCAATAATTCGAGTAATCAAGTAGTAATGTATGTATAAATCCTTATTTATTTATGTATTAAAGTATTATAATGTAAATGGTGACATTAAAATAAAAATAAAGTCATAACCAATAAAAATATAACATTTTAGTTTTGTTTAGTATCCTTAAGGAGACTAATACAAAATATACCTTAAGGATAAAAAAGGGCATTTCCTTTTTTAAATCAGTCTAAAACACAACACACATACCTTATCGTGTTACAAAATCTGATATTTTGTATCCATCATGCGGCTACTTTAATACCTATCAAAATATTACAAGCCTAAAACCTGGAGAAGGTTCTGTACCAGGAAGTTCCTCGTGTTCGGATTTAAGATCAAAAGTCAGATTTAGGCTTCAAGCCGACTCGAGCTAATACTCTTAACTTAACCACATACAAGCCTCCACCTAACCTGCTCTGCTTCATGTTTATCTCTGTTTCTAAAAGTATAGAATACATTTGATTGTGGATAGTATTTTAAATCATGTAATTAGGATAAATTAGGTAAAAACAGCATTTATATCCATATTAAATTTAGTAGCTATTTTTAAATCAAGATTGACGTAGTTTATTTGAGCTAAAAACAGGTGCGCTGATAGAAATTGCTGATTAATGTCATACATAAAACTGGAGGACCAATTTACTGTAGCATATCTGATGTATCCATATATGTATCACAATTCATTATAGGAGGGATATTGAATTTTACAGTAGCACACTATACTAAAGGTTCTTCTTGAATAAAAAATTACAGATTCTCCATAAATGTGGATTGTCCATTTAAGAATCAAAAGGTCAATAATAAAAATAATGATTACAACACATTAGGCATAAATATCTCGAAAAATCATGTTATAGATAATTTCTTCGAAGCAATGAATATAAAAATGACAACAACGAATCCACTTGCACAAAGTTCGTTTGGGCCTCGTCAAAATTAATTGAACTTCCAATAACTTTATGAATCTTTAATCTTACTTTTCGATCCACCGACCCACTCATTTTGACAACCCATAAAAGGGTTGTGAGTGAAAATAAAGCAAATATTGTTTTGAAATTCGAAATATTTATCGAACAAAAAAACTCCACAGTAAACGGAGTAAATATTTGGTGTTATTTTTCACGCAAATACACAAAATATGAATATTGATCAATTAGAATCACCCCTAAAACATAAACAATAGTTCAAAACTTCTAAGTTAGTATTTATAATTATTACTAGTATAAAAATTCATTTTTCAACTTCCGATGTTTATCCGAGCCGAAGTGAATTTTTTCTGAACTTAAATATTTTATGGCTTCCGATGGTGCATATGAAAACCAGAGAAAATTAATCTTCCGGAAAAATATGTTTGCTTGTCAAACTCGGGACTTTCATCACTTTATCTTCTTCTGGTCTGTCAGCAATCAAATCATTTCCTTCCCTCCCTACCTCCTTCCCACCCCTACCTTCATATCCTTTGACGTACATCGTGTACCTTGCCGAATGATGTTCGCCAGCTTCCATAAACACCTCTAGACACAGATTATATTTTGGTTTGGGTTTTTAGCTGCCTTTGAAAAACAGTTTTCATAAAATAATGTTTGGTGGTTGATTATTCAAAAAAATAACAAAGTACGGAAATTTGATTCTACTAAACTCCTGGCACGAAAATATTTTTTTATTATTCTCAATTATTATTATTATATTCATTATTATACAAGTGGAATAGTATTCTCTGATATAGAAAATTAATTCTACAAAATTAAGTCTACTAACATGATAATGCAATTCGACGTAATATGCGTCCTCACATACTCTATCGTATTAGACTATTCAATATAGCCACTGTCACCTCGCCTGGTACTGTGCATGTAATTGTTGTTGATTCTGTACATAGAGCTGCAATATTGTATTGGCGACGTTAACGTTTGTAGCCTTGCAAGTGCTTCGTTAATTGCGTTCAAAGATAATGTGTAATATCCGACAACTTTCTGTAATAAACGAGATTCCCAAAATGTGTATGCCTACGTTAAGCAGTAAAACAAATATCTCTAGTACACTGATTTTATTTCCAGCTAATTTAACTGGGATATTTGTTCTTGTAAGCAAGAGATTTATGCATTATTATTACCTATAGATGCCCTACTGTGAAATAAACATTGGTAATCCACATTTTTTTTTACGTTTTAAGGTTATGGGTACCGGTATATTAAAACTTTTTCACCACTCTATGATGTTTTTGACTGTATTACATACGTTAATTGGTGGCTGAAAGTTACGTTTTGCTGGCCATGCCAGCTGTCATCATAATTTGGGGACCGAGCAGGTTTTTACAGGCCGGGGCCGCAAAATCAGCTGTCCGCTTACTTACTTAAAACATGAATGCATTTTAAATACACAATCAAAATCCATAGCATTGCAATAGAATTGTGTTATTATCACCGTTGCCTAGCAACTATTTATTTTTATTTTTGCTGATTCCTCAAATTATTTCTTCACATAACCTTAAAGTTGTAGTTGTGTTGACTATCAGTGTGCATTATTATAGTGGTGAATAGTGGTAATAGGGTATAGTGTGGTGAAAAATAGCGTTCGTACCACGGACCGAAATGGTTTTGCAGCTCTCGATCAATTTCAGTTCTCGACTTCGTCTCGAACTTAAAAACTATCTCGAGCCAGCAAAACCTAATTTTCGGCCCTAGGTACGAAATATACTATTTCAATATTCAGGTATTTTATTCGTTTGACGCCTACAAAGATCAGTTAAACTATAATACCACTAATCTTAATTACGTAGCATGGACCGTTAATTCAGAAGTTGTGAGTTAAGAACTACTGTATGTGCATATAATTCACAGCTATTAAAAGGAAAGAAAAAAAACTAAATAAAAAAGTTACATTAACATTTTTAACACCAAAGGTATTGGAAATTCGTAATCAATGAAAGAGAACACAACAAGATTAGAGGAACGTGAATTCGTAAAAGGAATGTTGCTTATCTATAGTGTGAATACTGGTTTTATTTTAAGTTTACATAATTTTTCTTCACATTTAAGTGATTTAAGTTTTTAATTTAGCTACAACTGAGTGTTTCTCTGTGGTAAGGGTGGGGGTGGGGGGATTGCATGTAATATCGGGGAGAACTGTTATCTTCTGTGATATGAGGTAATTCTGAGAAAACGAGGGCTGGGTAGCCAATGCTCGGACGTTTTGTACCCCAATCACCCCCTTGCCTTACTTTTGTTGATGGATTAAAACAAACTAATGACCAAATTACGATTAATTGATTGATAAGATCGTTCAAAACACATTAATTTTTTGGCATAACATAATGTTTATCTAACGTATATATACAACAATATAGTCTATTTTAGTGAATTATGGAAGAATTTACAGTATTCCAAGTCCTTTTCTTTAATTTAGGTCAAATATGGACATATTGTGTTGAAACTAATAAGAAATACAAGGACATAACCTAAAAATGATAAAAAGGTAAATAAAAAAATTACAGACAAATGTTAAACCTGTTTAGCGAATTTCCCATACAGGGAATAAGCTATGTATTTTGAAGATAGTCTGTTCTATAAAATAGGCTAACACCCTAAATTTGATATATTTAATACTTGATCCTCGACCCCCTTAAGAAATTGTATTAATAACTCAAATGTTAGCCATAAGTAATATATTTTGCATAATATGAGGCAGGTCATCCTTTCTAACAACCCTTAGTTATGACAGGCATGTTGTCCGACGTAACACATGGTGTGGTTGTAGGGATGTCCTGCCAACTTTCACTACCCAACTCTTGTTATTACACTTGTGTTTGGAAAGCACTAAGAACTAACATAAACTGTTTGGAAAGTCTAATATTGGGTTATATTAGTTGACAAACCCCAATTCAGTACACCAGTAAGTATGTACAATTTTTTATTGAAGTTTATTTAAGATAATTACCATTAATGGTGATTTTGAAACAACAGCAAGGAGCATAGTTTAAACTGAATAAAAATTGCGTTTTCAGAGTTTGAATATTGCACATCCCATCTTTATGAACTAACGGTAGCCTATTGTAATTAAAGAAGAACATTCCATGAGTAATTATCAGAGTTTGCTTAAAGTTTAAAATTCGTTGTCTCCCCAAGTTTTTATTAGGGCCTACTATGACAGTTGATGAGACATCTATAGTTTACAAAAACTGTCCCTTCAGTTATGTAAGGTCACAAACTTACGGCTTGGAAGAAAATCAGTAATATAGCAGCACAATCTGTCGTCTTAATAAACCACGCAAACCTTAACAGTAAAAGTAGCTACAACTATATTACATATGGAAATGGAATAGTAGTGATATCTAAATGATACATCATTTTAAAGGCCATTTTTTTTCTGGGTAAGGAGCCACAAGTTTCATCTCAAAAGGACCACCATAGCAAAAATGGCGACTGTTTGAAATTTAAATAACCACTTATAGGGAACGTTCTGTGGAGGATGCAGTAAAAAGTTTTCTTTGAAGCCTATGGTAAATGATACATCATTTTAAAGGCCATTTTTTTCTGAGTAAGGAGCCACAAGTTTCATCTCAAAAGGACCACCCTAGCGAAAATGGCGACTGTTTGAAATTTAAAAATTCTGTTCCCTATAAGTGGTTTTTTAAATTTCAAACAGTCGCCATTTTTGCTAGGGTGGTCCTTTTGAGATGAAACTTGTGGCTCCTTACTCAGAAAAAAATGGCCTTTAAAATGATGTATCATTTACCATAGGCTTCCATATAAACTTTTTACTGCATCCTCCACAGGACGTTCCCTATAAGTGGTAAAAATTTTCATAAGGCACCAAAAGATAGGTAAAACCATAGTATATCCGTACACAAAATATCAGTTGTTTTTCTTTAACCACTCACGAGATATAATGTTGGTTCCAGACATTTTCAACACCCTGTATATTTAGCCTATATATTTAGCTATATTTTTATTTAGCCAAGGTAATTTATCAATAACACAATGATCAAGTTCATTTTACATTTTCGAACCAACCCAAAGCTATAAGATTTTCTTGATCAAACAGGTGACCTTCTGACTGTCAGGCTAATATTATCCAATCAATTACAATGATAATTTTATTTCCATACGCTGCTGCATCCTATGTTGCTTATATGAGCGGTTTCATAAATTCACATAATTGTATGTTTACAACTAAGTTTAAAATGATTTGCAACATAAGAAGCTAGATAGGAATATAACGACCAAGTGAGTAAGATGAAACGAAACAGATAAAAATAACCGCTTCCTGATAATATTTATGCATGTTTTGTGCAACATTTGGTACAAAAAAGATAATGTTAGGGGTGGGTTATGATTTTCAAACGATATCATCAACCAGAATTGCTAAATATGAGCATAAAATTTGTAATCAATATTGCTTAAGTTAGTACACTATATTTCTTTTCTATATCACAATAATATTTATTTCATTGGTATAACTATTTTTATATTTAGTTTGAAACGGAATAGCAAGGATTGCAAAATTAGGCCTACTGCTGCATCACAATCATGGTAGTCAGCTATGTTTTCTAATATTTATCTCTCCCTTGAGTTCAATAACAAACCCGAAAACCATCAATATTGTGCAGACATTGTACCAACAAACAACATTAAATACTCCATTAAAGGAACTGATTGAACCAGAACTGCTTCCAAGGGTCTTGTTTTCTGGTAAATATTTATTGATGTCAAAGGATTCTATCGAATGTTATAGACTGACGTTACACTTCATTGAGTTGTTCAACGATTTCTAGAACTATAAAACCAAAAAGTTGTTGTAACTGTTGCTGTTTTATATAAACAAATGTAATATAAATACCCCTGCCGTAGCAAACCTGCAGACTAAGTGAATTCCCTTTGGTTGAATGTTAAGAGCTGTAATATTCCCTTTATTTTTTATGTCAAATGTACCTATTCCATATTCAATTACCAATAGGTATAGCATTAACAAGTACCGAGGTTTGCTACATGAAAGGTAATAAGGTGTTTATTTTTGTGAAATCTGTATAGCTTACTATGAAATCAATCAATACCTTTAATTTAATCAAAATATATCCATTATCTAGCAAACTATAACAGTTTACTAAACTTATTCTCCATAAGAATAACATGGGTATTAAAAATCTATAGTTTTTGGAATATTCTCATTAACAGCTAAAAGCGTACACAAATGCTTCAATATAAGTCTACTAAATTATTTTTTTAAGCTCTACTAAACGGTTTCGAAATAATATTTGTTATCAATTACAATCCCTAAATCCGGAAATATTTGCACAACTACAAATGTATTCAGTAATAGAAGACAGGATAATGCGGAGGACTTTGTATAGCTTTAGCTATATTTTTGGCAAAACACGTAATACAAGTTGATTAAGACACTTTCAAGTATATGATTTAATAAAATGGTTATGCTATGTTAAAATAGTAAGACCACTTACTAGTCCTTCTCCGTTACACGACCACCAATTTATCTATATATATAAAGCTCAAATACCACTGACTCATTCATTCATTCATTCATTCACTCACTCATCACGAAATCTCAGAAACCATAAGACCTAGGAACCTGAAACTTGGCAGGCATCTTCCTTTTGGGTAGTAGACGCTCACTAAGAAAGGATTTTACCCTCCGACCTCTGGGCTCCGCCCCAGTGGCTCTGGAGTTTCCCATGTTAACCTTATGAGAAATGGAATTAATGAATCTTAACAGCTGTTTCAATTAAACAAGTTGGTTCTGTTCTATGATGTTCAATAGCATTAATGTTACAAGGATTACCAACGGGGTGCAGCACTATTATTTCTTTTACATTTATGACAACAGCTAATTTGCAACCAAAAGGTGAGTGAGCGTAGCGAAAGAAACTTCAACCTGGGGGCGAGTGAGCGAACTCCAACCTAAAGGTGAGTGAGCGTAGCGAACGAACTTCAACCAGGACGTGATTGAGCCATGCGAACGAGATCATCTTGAAAATTAAGAAGTTAAACGGGACAAAGCCCGCGGGTTAACAGCTAGTTATTTATATATGTATGTAACAATACTTCGGTTACGTCTTGGTTCTAATCAAACCTAGCCTTACCCTAACAAATACTACAAATGTGTTGGGGTTGATTTATTACTGCAATAATTAGTAGGGGTAAATCAAAATTATTCTGACTATGCAACACAATATCAGCAGTAAAAGTTTAGATGGATTAAGAGGTCAATTTCAGTAAATAGATTGAATATATTATTTTATATTTGTGTAAAGTAAATAAATATTGGATCTATTTACTGGAATTGGCCTCTAATCCATCTATAATTCCTGTTCAATTTATTACACAAAAGCTATAAAAGAAAAATATTTCCGTTACAAAAGATTGTTTGATACACAATAACGACCAGGTCATATACGATGCGTGTTATTGTTGTGGCTGAATCTCAGCTGATGTTCGTTTACGGTACATTTCCCGCCTTTCCAATGTCCGTTACAGCCTTTCCCGCCATCTGATCCTATTCTTGGAATATTACATTTTTATTACATCTAGATTCTTGATTTTCTACATTTGTCTATTACTTTTTTGATAATGGTTATTACAGTATGCAACTGTAAGTGGTTTGCATTTAGAAATAGTTTGTTAGATTGTTCATGAGTATTTATTTATTATAAATGGGATTTTTGTGCACTATAACAGTTTATGAACATTACACAAAGTTTTGTAGAATTTAATTTTGGAAATTTTATAACGAATAGTCTTCTTGAATAAAGTAATAATGGATAAACGGGCTGTTTCCGGAAATCCATTAGTTCATTGATAGTTTTTACATAACAATAAGTTGCAAACATTGCGCATCAGATTGTTTAAAATTAATAAGACATCATTTAGAAAAGTATATGAATATGTCGAAATTCGTATAAGGAGTGCGAAATGAAATATATATATTTATAACACATTTTTCCTAATAGGTCCCCGCATTTATTCTTTACAAAACCGCCAAGTGACAGTAACATTACAAGAACATTTTAGAAACAATACATGACAGGCTAGGCAAGATTTTTTTTAAAAACACAGTACACAAGTTGAACAACAAGGTTTTTGTTGAGTACACGGATTACAATATTGTAAACAGCACTGTGGCAGTTTGGTTAGGCTATGTTATGCCATAACATTAAAACCACATCGGTAATATTTACAATATTTCCAGGACCTTAATGAGGACATAACCTCCGCACTGTGCTGTTTGCAAAATAAAAGTATTATAAGACTTATAATACATTAAGATGATATTTTGATTGAATGTAGCTATAATAAAAGTTTTACAACGGGAAAACTAACGACTAAGGTATTTCCAACAATCAAGTTATAAGTAAAAGTAAACTAAATAAACTCTTGGTAATAAAAAAAACAAAAAAAAACAAAAAAACATTTAGATATGGGGACCGGGACGAATTTGAAACACCGGTGTGTATTGCATAGCAGAATCTAACGTTATCAACAGTAAACTGTAATCAAGTATATGAGTTATCAAGGACCCGTGATGTGTAGAGGACAAAAGACGACACCACTCCGACGGGATCAGAATGTGACAATACAATGACAACAATGCAAAATCTCATCCGAGCAGACCGCTGTATATTGTGTGTATTACTGGGTGCTTCACTGACTTTTTTACACGTGAGGATTTCCCCAAAAACTTTACGTTATTCTAGTAAATAATATTTGGTCTAAATAAATGTGCCGGTTATCAGTTGCCGGGTTGATCCTAAAGTCTATTATGCACGTTCAAATCCGCTCGTTCATTAGAACTGTCAATTTCGAAGTTATGGCGTGTTAAAATTTCTGGCTTGAGTTCACATTGTTTGGATAACATTTGGGATCTTTTCAAGAGAAGGGTCACATTTATCTTTACCAATACTCTGCAGCAATTAGGCTTCGGTGGATTTGTCAATTCGTTTTGACAGTTCGGCTTTACATAGAATTAAATGTTGCGATCTGACTTCAAGATACTTAAGTCAGAATATATTGACTATAGGAAAATTGCTCTTTCCAATTTTTGATCCTTAAAGCATAAATGTTTACTATTTTACATACAATTGTATTCTAACCCATTTTGTAGAGCTTAAAAAAGGAAACGCTTAAACATTTTTAGTGTATTGAAGAGTCGTTGTATGCTTAACGGTTATGCAAAAAAAGTGTTAGTTTAAAATTTTCATGTTATTCTTATAGAGAGTAAATAACTGTTGTGGTTTGCTTGTTTATAGACATATTAGAATGCAATTTGTTTATTTTATACTAAGCTATCAATATTTCAATAAAAACACTACATCTTATTATCTTCCCTATGGCAGCAAACCTAAGTACTCATTAAAACTAAATGTTATTTAAATAACACATACTGTACATCGTTGTCGTAAGTTTAAGGGTAAATTAATCTCTTAAACATAATTACAGAACTGACCCTTGGCCTAGGGACATGAAGGTCTAATGGGAAAGTCGTGCTAGCCATGTAGCCGTGTTGAACGTAGTATTCCAAACTATTTGTCAACATTACACACACTGCATCTACATCTAACACTAAAGTTTGCCGACTAACAATGCTTATCACAATAAATAACCAGATATCGTCAATTCTATTCATCACAATATTAACTCTCACAACGTCTTGGTATGATAATTAATTAACACCCAACACAATAATATTTTTTGCTTATTTGAGCTATTAATTACCATTTTCAGCTCCCTAGGAATTTATTAATAATCATCCAGGGTAGCAAGCCATGATAAAGGTTTAAGTTACAACACAGGCAGTTCACTTAAGAAAACTCTTTTTACTTTAATAAGCAAATCATTCTATTAGCAATCCAGTAAAACAATTTTATCCCTATTAGATTTATGTGGTGTCTATAATTTTCGCAATAGTGTGCAATTTGTTCTACAAGTTACCTTAAACAAACATTTAATGATTTTAATACAATTCATTTTTATTTCGAATTTTTGGTCCATATTTATAGTATAGAGTAATGTGATCCACAATAGGACGTGAGTAACAAATCCACAAAAGGAGAACATGGATTTTCAGAACACCCTGTATAAAGGTTATTAAAAAGACGGAAGGCAAAAGTAAGACTGTCGCTATTGACCTGAGCGAGTTTTATCGTAAATATTGCCGGAAACTTCGGCTTTTGAAATTGCCATATTGCTTTAAAAGTCTCTCCAGCTTTAAATGAACTTAGGCAGTCAACGAAACCCAACTATATTTTTCTCTAAAATTGTACATTTATAAACACATTTTTATAAAGTTTTCCAACATTGACCAATTGATAAAATGTTTCTCTGTAGTTATTTCAATGATGAATGGAATCAGGTCGAAAAATGATTCCATTAATTTAGAACCACCAATCTCAGACAATTATTTTATAATTTAAAGTGAACTTAGTTATTCCTTCAAAAGATAATTTACTGTTAAGAAAACATTTAAGAAATATTGAAGAATTGCAAAGGGGTAAGAGGGATTTGTGGCTTTTTCGAATGACATGTCCGTAATAAACATGATTGGGAACTACAATTTCAAAGAATTTCGTTTTGTAACTCTCACAGATTATATATACAAACTAAATCTGAGACATTATGGTTTTTAGCGTGTTATCATTAATAATTAACTTCAACAAAGCTCATCAATCCGTGAGCTATTGGTGTAAGTGTTAAAATTAAGATCAGTTTATGATTTTGAGTTTCAAAACTCTCGTTTTACACAGGCCGTTACTGAATGCTGAAGGGATTCTGAAATAAGGAATCAGCAGTGGCGAGATTATCAACAAGCATTGACGTGGAACGTTCCTTGTTTATTGTTGAAGGGTGACAAAAGACGAGAACAATCTCAGGCGCTGCAATCTCGGAAGAAGTAGTAGTAGAGGGTTGGGAGTTTTGGCACAGTAACAAGATGTTGACTTAGCCTTTTGGTATTAAACAAATATTACTGTGTCCATAAAAAAGCAGTTGGATTCATAGGCAGTTGTTCTTGTGTGAACTCAATTTGTTGGTTTTACCATGAAGCTTAAACTTTATTTGAGTTTGATATTTCATACTTCTCGCAACTCAAGACTAGATAGGTAAAGAGTTTCCTAAATAAGTAAATTGACCATGTATGTATCATCAGAGTTCGAGTTTTAGGCTCGCCGTGTGAAGATTTGACAATTTCAAATTTTGAAAGTTGTCTGGCCAATGAAGAAATCAAATAATTGATTCTCAACTATCCAGAAAGAATAACTAAATCTCTATTTATGCTTAACAACTATTAAGTTGCATTCTTAAGGACCTTGAGTTTATTTAGGAGTATTTATTTCAAACATGCAACTAAACTACTCCAAAAATGTATGTTCTAAAATGTATTATTATAATGTAATAATATAATTACCAGGTTTGATGCAAGACATGCCACAAGCTCCGTCGCACAAACATTTCTTCTTCTTGCTCTTACAGTCCTCGTCCGAGGAACATTTGCGGAGGCATTTCTGGCCCTAAAACATGAACATTGTTTTGATTGATTCTGTAAAAAATATACAATCGGAATCGCATGATACAAAACATAATTCTCACT
This sequence comes from Macrosteles quadrilineatus, assembly GCF_028750875.1. Classification (NCBI taxonomy): domain Eukaryota; kingdom Metazoa; phylum Arthropoda; class Insecta; order Hemiptera; family Cicadellidae; genus Macrosteles; species Macrosteles quadrilineatus. The sequence goes on along the minus strand of NW_026542598.1, from coordinate 56,048,619 downwards.
AAATGTGCATTTAAAAAAATGTGAAGTAAAAAGTCGAGCAAAAAGACATATTTAGCTCTGAAATGGCTAAACCATGTGTTTCTTTAGCCAGGACGATTCAAATCCTAATGCATTGTTGTTTTAGAGTTGTAGTTTAATGGTAAATCAAAACATGTGATTAAAGACAGTAAAAAAGAAAATAAGGAAAAATGTCAAGCCAGATTAGGTGACTTCTAAAAGTCAATTTTGGTGAGCGGCATGATTATAATTCGTTGCTCTGTTATATGGAGTTTTAAGTTGGGTCAATATTATTTTGTAAACTGTTTCTTTTTATCCACAAAGTGAGTTTCTCAATTGTTGAGTATTGAGTAATCTACCTACAATCGGATACATTTTTTCTCACTTTGCCATTAAATTCAGCTGAAATCCTCATTATTTTGGATCGTATATCGTGACTAGGCTCTCAGCCGTTAAAACATTGTTTACAGACAATTACCAATCATCACTGATATACAATTAATTAAATCATATTAATTAAAAGGCGGTGTATGTTATTTTTACATAGATAAAACATACTCGCTTGGATTTTAATCAATCAAAGCCCCTTAGTTTATGTATTTAACAGCATTATGTTATTTGGTCGTATTTGTTACAGTTTGTTGAAGTTCAAACTTGAGTAAGTTGTCATGAGTACTATGGATGTGGCAGGTAAGTTCATGAGATACAATCTTCATTCAAACCAGTCGTGATGTATGAACAAACTTTGTTAGATATCAAGTCTGCTGGATATACTATACGTATGTTGGATACGTACTTCCAACATTCTAGTATAACAATAATAGAACTGTAATTTTGATGAGGCTTTGATCCCCCATTCTAAAAACAAAAATATAAAGCAATCTATAACACCAAGTTTTTTTATAATACTACTATTATATACTGTTTAAAAACACCCCCGCCAACTACAACAGTTGACTTATTCTCCGTAAAAATAACATGAGAATTTTAAATTTATTTTTTTTTTGAATTTTCTCCGTAACCACTAGGCGCATAATAACGCTTCAATAGACTAAATTATTTGTTTTTTTAAGCTATACAAAATAGATTAGAAAGAAATTGTAAAATTTTGTGTTTTTAGGGTCAAAAAAAAGGAAAACCAACTTTAACCCCATAAAAGTTAAGATTAGTTTAAAGTTAAGATACGAAAATGTATATTACAGCTATAACTTATTTTTTAGTTAACTAACGTAATAAAATTAAATTATTTGTCAACTTAGGAAAAATGTTATAGATTTTTATACTGGAAAATTTTTTGATTGTTCGTCAGAAAGTTTCTGTGTCTGCAGAGCTACAATCCTTAAACCACTGCGCGCTAATATTTCTTGTCTAAAAAAATACATTAATTTTATGTTAATGAAAAGTTTTTGTCAACAATGTATTTTGACAATACAAGGAAGAATAAGTAATGAATACCTCTTTTTGATTAACATTGGCAATAATATACGAATATAGGAAAATGAGTCTTCCAAAAGCACTAGATACATCTCTACACGTATACTGTGAACTTCTACAAGACGGTAAATATACAAAAAAAAAAAAAACAAAAAAAAAAAAACAAGGCAAGCGGTCGTCATCAGGTCTGATTAAAGACTATTGTGTGAATATATTTGCTTAACGTGTTAAAAAGTTGGAGTATGTCAAATAGATATTGAAGTAGTATTTAATTAGTATTATAACACCTAAATTTGACTAATGCTCACGTATAAAATCCAACATGGCGAAGACTAGAACACCATGGCTGCGTGTCCGATTAAAAATTACACCAATCACCGTTCAACACGTCCTCTGAGCAACCCGAGATGCTTTGCTGTGATTGGTTGTTAATTGATTGAATCGAATCTGTACCAGGAATCAAATGTTGTACAAGGAAAATATTATATGAACGTGAACCATCCAAATGTGCAATATTGAACTGTGATATTCATAGCATTATGTTTGTTGTACTCAACAAATTAAATTTGAATATTGATGCATTTCTAGGAGTTTCCATGAACGCATTATCAATCAATGTGCGTATACAGTTGAACACAATAGTTGTAATAAATTTATATATATATCCATGATTAAATTAAATTAATTATTCTATCTTTGTGGATTACATTATGCAAACTCATTCAGTTTTGATTTTATGTTATACAGTATTAATGCACTTTTCTGTTATTTAAAAAAGATTTAGTTAAAAGTAAAATTCAACTTGGTTAATAATGTATAAACAATGTAAAAGATAAAGCCTTATACATAAACCGCAAAGGACTAGCCTTAAAATACTTTACATTATCTTCAGTTGATCAATAAGGATAATAAATCCTAAAGAAATTCGATTTAATCTATATAGTCTCCTTACAAGTTTAACATCCTTATTCATCAGCTGAACACAAATTTAAGGTAAGATTCTTACCGGTTAGGTAGAGAGAAGTTATTTTATGTTTTTTTTAAATTGTATTTTAAACATGTTAATGCATATTTTGACTGTAGCAGTTTCTTTCTTAACAAAACAATGGGACAAAATGAACAAAATCTAAGTCTAAAACAGACTTACATTTCATCCTGCCTTATTTTCAAGCATTTTTTCATACGTATAGTTTCCCATTTCAAATGTGATTTCTATTAGTTTACAATTAATCCTTTCTTCTGACTTGTATTGCAACGATTGGTGGTTATGTATCACACTATTTTAACCTTTGCAAACATGCATACAGTAAAACCTGTATGTAGCTGTGATAAATTTGAATTTGTCGTCCAGTCTATTGAAAAGGCCAAATATAAATTTCCCATGGCAATACTTTGACATATGAAGTAATGAATCACTGTTGTAGGGGCCGTCATGAGTTTTATGACATTTTCAACATCAGCTGATATATCTTCATTGTTGGAACAGTTTTCATGATATTATAATAGTGGATTTGATCAAAATAGTAATACTATTGACTTTTAATAGTTTACGTGGACTTCTCATAGCTTTGTATATTATGGTACAATATTTTCACGTGAGTGTTGGCAAGGCAGAGATTTCGACTAAACCTTATTATTTTAAACTATAGTTTAATGTGCGATCTTGCTACGCTTTACTCTTTGACCAATTGCAGAAGATAAGCAATAAATAAATTGTTATATTTAGTTGAAATTCAACTTCGTAAATAATGAATAAACAATGTAAAAGCTAAACGCCTCATACATTATTTGCACAGGACTAGCCTTAAAATACTTTAAATTATCTTCAGTTGATCAATAAAGATGATTAATTTAATGTACGATTCTGCCCAGTTGGGTAAAGAGAGGTTCTTTTATTTATTATGTTATTCTTATTATTAGCGAATTTCCCTATAGGGAAGTAGCTATTACCGTAGGTCTCATGGTAAGACTTAGGCCCGGGACCGATTTACTTTTTCATTTTAATGTCCCCAGAGGCCAAAAACACCATTCGTTTATATATGTACACCAAATTTTTATATATGTATATATATATATATATATATCCGTCAAGCACCTACATACAATCTATGTAAGTATTTACATTACAAAATAAAACAGGACATAAACATGAATAATGATATAAATGTAGCCAATACATATGAATTAATTGACAAAATCAAAGATATTCACATACCACAAAATTCTTTATTTCTTTCATTTGATGTAAATGACATGTACACGAACATACCGATAGATGACACAATTAAAATAATGAAACAACAATTAATAGAACATGGAACAATCACAACAACTCAAATTAATGATTTAGTTAGGCTAACCAAAATTACATTAAACCAAAATTATTTTCAATATAATCAGTCATTTTACATTCAAGAAGACGGTTTACCTATGGGTTCTCCTCTGTCTGGACTTCTAGCTGACATTTACATGAATAATTTAGAGAAAACCAAAGTTTTAATTGAAAGCAACCCTTACAAATCCAAAATTATTTACTGGCACCGATATGTTGACGATATCCTTTGCCTTTTTGAAGGAACACAAACCGAAGCAAACAATTTACACGAACACATAAATTCAATCTCGACACAAATTAAATTCTCAAAAGAAATACAACATTCACACATTAACTTTCTAGATATAACCATTTCAAAAGAAAAACACATTCACAGATTTAAAATTTACCGAAAACCAACTACAACAAACAGTATCATACCTTCACATTCTAATCATCCATGGCAACATAAATTGGCAACATTTCATTCGTTAACACACAGACTTGTAAATATTCCTATGTCCACTGAAAACTTAAACAAAGAAAAAAATACTATTATATATTTGGCAGTGAAAAATGGATACAATCCATCTATAATTGAAAACATGATTAAGAAGAAATTTAAGAGAAAACTTCAAACACAAGGAACTACTTCAGGAACAGAAAACAAAAAGAGAAAAGAATTTATTTGTATACCGTACAATACCAAAATTAATAAAGCCCTAAGAAAAACTTTCAACCGTTCAAATGTAATAATCAGTTATAAAACAAAAAATAATGCTTTTCAAATGATCAATAACAAAATTTCAAAAGAAAATATAGCTAACCAAAATCAAGACAATATAAGAAAATCAGGTATTTATGAAATCAAATGTTCTAATTGTGATAAATCCTACATTGGGCAAACAAGTCGAACTTTTGAAAAACGGTTCAAAGAACACATTCAAGCATTAAGATCAGGAAACCGCACAACAATGAAATCTAATTTTGCAGAACATTTAATACAAACAGACCATGAATACAAAAGCATCCACGAAAATTAAAAAATCCTTGAATATGAAAAAGACAAATCAAAATTACATGTTAAAGAAGATTTTTACATTTACAAAAACTATAAACAACACCCAGAAAATTTACTAAACACAATGAACATCAACAAATGCAATCCAATATTTGAAAAAATCCTGCAGTTAAATTAAGAGAGAAAATTATTATATATAGTATAAAGACCATTTAAAACAGAAGAAATCTAAAGTCATCAAAACCTATGAAATCATATGATTGTATTTATTATTTAGATAAAATGTTTATTGTATTTGTTAGATATAAAAACAACATGACTATGACATAATCGTCGAAACTAGTCGTTGTTAAATAAAATGAATTAAAAAAAGGGTACTTAGTTTTTAATAATGCATTTATATATCAAAATAGTAGCCCTAATCACTACAGTTTTCTTAATTAGATTTATATATATATATATATATATGTGTCCGTGAACACGATAACTTGAGTAATTATTATCCGATTTTGATGAAATTTTGTTTGAAGGTGTAAGGCGGGATAAACTTGAATGAGTTCGCGATCCAGCATGATCGGACCATGGGAACAGGGTTTTATGGGGGGTTTTATGGGGTAAAAATTGGTTTTTCTAACTTTTTACCCCTAAAACACAAGTTTTCCCAATTTTTCTCTAAACCTTCTTAAAGAGCTTAAAAAAACAAACAATTCAGTATATCAAAGTGTTTTTGTACGGTTATTGGTTACGGAGAAAACTAAAAAAATTGTAAATTTAAAACTCCCGTGTTATTCTTATGGAGAATATTGTAAAATGTTGTAGTTTGCTTGTTTATGGATATATTTTGATAAAACTTGGCAAATTTATTTATTTTATAGTATACTATCAATATTTTACTAAAAACACACTACTTTATTAGTTTCCTTGTAGCAGCAAACCTTGTACTCGTTAAACCTAATGTTATTTAAATAGATCAATTGAAAATCAATTCGGCCAAATGGAAATTCGCTTAGACGGCAGGTTTGCTGCGGCGGGGGTATTCAACCTTTAGAACTGTTCTAACTGCACGATTACTATCTGATTGTAAGCTATGCTTGGCCTCTGTTTATAATTATAGTTATAAGTAATAGTAATAAGTTAAGCAAAAAATGGTACCAACAAACCCTGAAACATATGACACAATTATTTGATTATCAATCAATCGAAATAAATTGAAACACACATAAAACAGAATCCAGATTCAACAATGAGATTAAACGTATAGTTGTCGTTTTGATGTCAATAAACACTCTTTTAAAAGTGCTACAGTATATCATTCTGCAATCGAAACAAAGATCAAAAGACGTACTTTTTAAATATGCTGTTATACGAGACATTTTTTTTAGTTGAACTAAGGTGGTATCTATTTAAAGGGACCAATGTTTGAAATTCATGTTAGAAAACATCAATAAGTTTTTTAAACACGTTAAATTACCATTACACTTTTCTACACTTTTACTACTTGAAAAACTTCTTACACGCGATATAGGCTACAAGTTGACTTTGGTACACCATAAGTAGAGTTTTCAAAAGCAAATTATATCTTACATATTTTCGCTTTAAATACTTTGTATGTAAAATATGTTTTATAAATACAACAAGATAGTAAACATTCCTTTCAAGTTAAAGTAGAATTGAAGCAATTTTCCACAAAATTAATTTAGCAAACCTCTTAGATTGGTAGATATACAAACCCTTGAACTGATCCGGTCAAATGTGTTGTCACTACATTGAGCAAATAGTCATTACACACTTTTTGAACAGCTTGTTTAAGAAGTGAACACGGGTTGTTCTTTTCTAAGCTAAGTTAGAAAGATAAAACTTATCGTTATTCTAAAAAAACTTTTCTTGTGTTTTGATTCAATCTGTTATTGATTTTAAATAATAAGATTGACATTCCATTTTATTTTTACCTTGGCAACTTACGATGTCATAACGCAAATGTCATATTCTAGGAGAAGAAAATCTGATATTTTCTACTTCAATCGAGGTTCTACTAAATTGATAATGCAAAAACGAAAGTGCGCAACGAATAAATAGTTATGCAACGAAAAATGTGGTGAGACGTTTTTGAAAATACGATCAAGCAATAAAATACTTCGAAATTAAATTAAGAATCTTGATCATCAAAAACCAATATTCACACTATTTCTTACAATTAACACATGAAAATTGAACAATTTTGACCCAAGCCTCTAATCAAACCGATCTAGAACAGCAATTTATCATGGGATTAATTTATAATCCCATGATAAATTCAGATTTCCTCTGAAAAGTTATCAACTTTTCAGAGGAAATCTCCACATAAATAAATACACGATTAACGTCAAAGAGTTTATTGAGTGTGTTCTATAAACTGCAATGTCACTTTAAACCGTTCATTTTAAACGCCAATTAATACGTGAACACAAAACGGTCGTGTTTAAATGGCAATTACGCCAATCACATCCAACAGTCAACAATCGCGAACCAAACACAGATCGAGCAGTAGTTACGAGGTGTTCCAATTACTATAATTGCAGTATGTTATCCAATAGTTAAAATATTTGTTTATTTGAAAATACTGTAATAACTTACAAATCATTATCGGGTTTATTAAATACTGGAAATAGTATGCAGCGTTATTATTATGGAAATATTATGAAAAGTAGTTCAAATACAATTAAGTTTGTTTTACTATTTTTATACAGGATGTTACGTGAGTAAACATCCAAATACTGGCAAATGGTTCTATGGGTAAAAATAAAAATAAAATCATGAATTAATTAACCTTTTTTGAACATAGCTTCGTTAACCAGGTTTCCGCTATTTTGCATTTTTACATAATAATTTTAATCTTTTGATTGTTTTAGCCGATCTTCATGACTCTTAGCATGATTATGTAGAAAATACCTATGTAAAAATAACTTGGTCAGTTCAAAATTTCAAAATGGCGGCCATTTGAATTTTTATCCTGTAAATTACTAAAAAATGGCGGATTTAAAGACAAATGTCATGGACCCCTTGATTAAAAACATCTTTATATGTTGGTTGCAATAGTAATCACCGGTACGGTAAAAGTAAATCGGTAAAATTTAAGCTACAATATTTCAATCCAGTGGGTTTTGCATGATCAAAAGACAGACATACACATAGTTAACATAACAGCGTGGATTACGAAAACTATAGATATACGGTTCATAAATATAGATATTTGATTCATCTATATATTTGAGATCTATGCTAAAAAACCATGAGGGGGGTTTCTGAGATATTTAAATGAAATTCTAATATCTTTCTATTAATTAATATACTAGAGGTCGTCCAGTGTTCGAAAGCTCGACCAAAAATATGTAATGTATACACTTCTCTATTTTACCCAACACTGTAAAATATGTGGTTGGAATTTCTTTAATTTGTTTTGATTTTCTGTGTTTATTTCTTTTTTATTTAGCACCAGCATAGCAACCCATACGGCACATGTTACTTTTTAATTCAAATTTATTTTTTGTACTGATTTTTGAGCCTATTTCAATTTATAAAGGGATTCTTTACATATACAGGAAAATATCTTTCTAACAGTATGCGTAAATCTTTCCTGCGATACACACGAGCTGAGATAAAATTGTTTCAAGAAACACGCTTGCCTATTAATATATAGGATTAGGATTACCAAGAGAGATAAGACTAATCTAAACATCTACAGATTGTTTAATATTGTCAAAAAAATTTTCCAAAAAGACAAGGAAAACTGATATTACCAAAGTTTCGCGCCAATGAATGTGTTGGCCAATCTGATGGCATAGAAGTTATAAGCCAGCTTGTGATCAGATTACGTATATTACCATTAAGTTTGCTCATAGATCACGGTGTGTTCATAGTGGAATGATTCGTTATCACAATTAAAATATGGTAATTGACTTTGCATAGTGGAAGTAAACTTCTCACCCTAAGGCAAAATCTGTATGCACTCGTTGTCGTAATTGTTGATCATATTTAACTCGTATAGCGTTGTATGTCAATATGCTAACAACAAGTTTTAAAATCAGATTTATAATTTTTAGTTTTAGACTTCAAGCATATTTCTTCAATTATAAATCTTAAAAAAAACACACACACACACACACACACAATTGTATTGTATTGATCAACTCATGGTAAGATCATTTAACGTATTACTTCCCTAAAGGGTGTTTTCTGCATTGAAAATTCATAAAAAGGAATTTCAACATTTTTTTGAGATTTCACATTATAAGTAAGAAAATATTACTTTAAATCGAGAGAATATCTTTTAATCTAATAGTTCACAAATAAAACCTAAAACTAAAATAAAACATGTTAACGGTTATATTTATCTTTGCTGAGTTAAATTACATGGAATTTCCGTCGAGCGTCCAAGAGGCAAGGAAACTCAATAAAGTAATCGAGGAGGAGAAGACTTAATTAAGGAGGCACTGCCACTCTTGAGTGGACAAGAACTCGTGTAAATTACGTCGACATATCTTATTTTCCAGTGTTTTTACCAAATATTTTGCTATTTTCGTTTACTAAATATAATTTCATCGCGTAATTAAGTTTATTGATAGTCATGACTCATCTTCGGGCGTTGCTGTACTGATGATTGTTACTAACTCAATGCGAAAACTAATTTTCAAACATCCAACACGGAGATTTCAAATCCAAAACGTAACTGAGAATAGCTTAAACTAATAGTTACGAGAAGTTAATCCCGATACTGCGAATCTACGTCTAAAATGTTGGAATTAACAGATTTTATCTACAAAACATATATAGCTATGGTAGATTTTCCCCCATGGTAAAATCAATATAAAAGAATCGACCCAAATGAGTCTGTCAACGAAATGATTTAGTGAAAGCATCAATCGGAGACAACAAGACAGACTTTGTGGAATCTTATTAAAATGTTAAAGAACGTCAGAAACAGGATCCGCGGAAGTCTTCAACTCTCCGACAAAATAAATTAAGGAGAAATCGCTGTTGGTTGGGTGTTGGACACTCGTTCAGAATTTACAACTTGTAAATTAATTTTGTGTTTTTTAATTCTAGTAAAATTAACGATAAATTTATGTTTAAACTAGCTGTACCCGCGGGCTTTGCCCCGTTTTACTTCATAAGTGAGCTCGTTCGCATGGCTCAATTACGTCCTGGTTGAATTTCGTTCGCTACGCTCACTCACCTTTAGGTTGGAGCTCGTTCGCTGCGCTCACTTGCCTGTTAGCTCGTTCGCTACGCTAACTCGCCACCAGTTAAATGAAAAACGTTTAAATAGATTTCTTTTAAATAGAGTTCAATGAATAAACATATTCGTTAGTTTTTACATTTGTACATTGGTGATCTGTCTATAATAGAAAATACATGTATTACTAACATTGTTTTCTGAAACGCCCGGTCACTATGTCTAATATTGTAACGTGGTATCAAATTTGAAAGCTTTAGTGATACAAAAAATATTTAATGACCCTCGTTCTAGTTTTTTTCAATACGGGCATGTTTTTTTAATATAAAAAGTTAATTTGATGATTGTTGTTGCAGAATCTATTCAATTTAGTCCATTTGATCTACAAAAAACTTGTAAGAAACAACGCTCATTACGAATTTGGTGTACTAAATCAAATACTTGTTACTCCGGTATTAAAAATCTTTATGTTTTAAGTTTTATAGTACCTTTGACTATTAAATACAACCCTAACTTTGTTTAGGCTATGTGATGATACTTGAGTGTAGTGTTTTATAGTACTAATACCTACTATGCTTTGTCAAAGGAAAAATGAACTCATTTAGCCTAATCAATTTATGCAAATCAAAACCATAATCTTAAAATTTAAGACTATGGTTTTGATTTGCATGAATCGATTATGGATTGTTTATTAATTAACTTTTATTATTTATATATTTACAAATTCTTGGTATCTGAGTGGGTTTTTGTTGTCGTCACTTTCAAATATGAAGGTTGTTTGATTGAAGGCGATTTTGTTTATAAACTTAGATTTTATTTTGTTTATGGACCTAGATTTTATTTGTCCCTGGGCAATCAATTAATTATAATGTCATTAATCAACTAATGTTAAATGATTAGCATAAACTTGGCCGCTGCTAGATAGTATTAAGGACAGGATTTGGACTGTTTCCTAAAAAAAACCCTAATACATTCCAAAGGTGTAAGAAATACACAAATAAATATTTCAAAAACAAATGATGACCTTAAAGAAACATATAGATAACAATATTACAAGCTAAACTAAATTTGAGATAAAAGAAAGGAAGACAAGAAAGTAAATAGTGGCGATCCACAGCGGTCCTTAATTAAATAAGGGCTGTCTTCCACACTGTTCTATACCGGGTGTCCAAAACCACCCGTACACCCCTTTCAAAACGATGGAAACCTTTTCTTACAAACAAAAAAATAATACAGAACTAGCTAAATTCGGCACGGTCTACCAAATGGTGATAATTTCAAATCCAAAATCACACCGGAAGTGGCTTTTTCAGACCGGAAGTTGACTTTTAGCGAATTTCCCTATAGGGAAGTAGCTATTACCGTAGGTGTCATGGTAAGACCTAAGCCCGGGACCGATTTACTTTTTCATTTTGATGTCCCCAGAGGCCAAAAACACCATTCGTTCAAATTTTTATATATCTATATATAAATATATGTGTCCATCCGCACGATAACTTGAGTAATTTTTGTCCGATTTTGATAAAATTTGGTTTGAAGGTGTAAGGCGGGATAAACTTGAATGAGTTCGCGAACCAGCATGATCGGACTATGGGAACGGGGGTTTATGGGGGGTTTTATGGGGGAAAAATAGGTTTTTCCCATTTTTGACCCTAAAAACACAAAATTTCGCAATTTCTTTTTAAACCATTTTGTAGAGCTTAAAAAAACAAATAATTTAGTATATTGAAGCATTATTATGCGCCTAATTGTTACGGAGAAAATTCAAAAAAATTGTAATTTTAAAATTCCCATGTTATTCTTATGGAGAATAAGTCAACTGTTGTAGTTTGCTTGTTTATGAACATATTTTGATAAAAGTTGGAAAATACATTAATTTCTTACTAAACCACAGTAACTTCTAATATTCTACATAAAAAAAACCTTTTTACCCTCCCTGTTGCAGCAAACCTAAGTACTCATTAAACTAATTCTGTTTAAATAGGGAATAAATGTGATATTTTTAAGGAGACATTTTAGTTTAAATCCAATCAGGCAAATGGAAATTCGCTAAGTCTGCAGGTTTGCTGCGGCGGGGGTATTTTAAATGTAAACTACCAATTTTGATTACAGAATCGGATTCTACGTTGAAAAATACATAACTTTTGTCACAAACATTTTTGAAACACTTGTTTTCTACCTCTAATCCCCCATTAAAGTCAATAAATTTTGGTCATTCATGTGTAAAAGTTACTCGAAACAATAATAGATAAAAACAAATAACAAAGATTACATAAAGACATATGATTAATAGAATCAGCTGTTTATTTTAAACACCTTAGCAATTGAGTAACAGCTGGTCTACACATTGCTAAGTTTAATTTTTTTAAATTTATTGTTACATATGACTCCTTAAATGTAAAAACATAGGATTTATTTTTAAAATAAAATGAAATGAAGCAATGTGTAGACAAGCTTTAACTCAATTGCTAAGGTGTTTACAATGAACAGCTGATACTATTTATCACATGTCTTTATGTAATCTTTGTTATTTGTTTTTCTCTATTATTGTTTCAAGTAACTTTGACAGATGAATGACCAAAAATTATTGACTTTAATGGGGGATTAGAGGTAGAAAACAAATTTTTCAAAAAATGTTTTAGACTAAAGTTAGGTATGTATTTTTCAACGTAGAATCCGATTCTGCAATCAAAATTGGTAGTTTACATTTAAAACAGTCAATTTCCGGTCTAAAAAAGCCACTTCCGGTTTGATTTTGGATTTGAAATTATCACCATTTGGTAGACCGTGCCCAATTTAGCTAATTCTGTGTTATTTTTTGTTTGTAAGAAATGGTTTCCATCGTTTTGAAAGGGGTGTACGGGTGGTTTTAGACACCCACAAGCTCTGCTGTGTAATAATTACAGCCTAAATAACAACAACTAAATTACGTAAATAACAACAATGTATTGCTGATGAAACGAAACGATTTAGGACAATAGTTTGTCAGTTATAAAACAACTAAGTAAAAACGTAAATGATGTTCGAAAAAATGTCCTTAACATTAGGTTTAACGAGTCAAGTACCTACGTTTGCTGCTACAGGGAGGGTAATAAAGTGTTTTTTAGTAAAACATTTATAGCTTAGTATGAAATTAATAGATTTGCCAGGTTTGATTAATATATCAATAAGCAAGCAAATTACAACAGTGTACTTATTCTACATAAGAATAAGATGGAAATTTTAAAATTTACATTTTTTTTTTATTTTCTCCGTAACCATACAAAATACTTCAATATACTAAATTATTTGTTTTTTAAGCTCTTGAAAATAGTCTAGAGAGAAACTGGGAAATTGTATGTTTCGAGGGTAAAAAACGAAAAATACAAGTTTTTACCCCATAAATCCCCCCATAAAACACTGTTTTAATGGTCTGATCATGTTGGTTCACGAACTTGTTCAAATAAACGTAGGTTTACACGTTTGTACCAAATTTCATCTAAATCGGATCATTTTTGCTTGAGTTATCCTGCTAACGGAAACATATATATATGAATTTGAACGGATGGTGTTTTTGACCTCTGGGGACATCAAAACGATAAAGTAAATCGGTCCCGGGTCCAGGTCTTACCATATCTACGGTAATAGCTTATTCCCTATATGGGAAATTCCATAAAATGCTAACCGTTACAAGTTATTCTTCCATGTAAGTCACTTTGCACAATTAGCAGAATCATAAACAAAATCCAATTAATTTTTATATGAATCAGATAAAATATTAAGGTGAGATATGATTCCTAACACAAATTGATATGATTGCGGTGATTGTTGAACGAGCTCAGTCCTGCCAATAGCAAACATCTGTCAAAATCAGCTGATTATGACATGAGATATGTCCGCCGCTCTTCAACACGATTGCCAACATCACAAACACATCGACCTACATAGTCTCTTATTAAATTGTCAACCTGAAAATGTGGGAAAATACAAACTACAATTTGAATTAATTAGTCGATATTTCCTTGGTAAAAATAATAGTTCTGCTGTTTTTGGAACTTTATTAATGCGACAACCGAAATGACGTTTTATTGGCTGGAAATAAAGTCAACTATTAATTTATTTCGTTTAAATAATCACTTGTATTATAATAATCACTTGTAAAAGCTATCGTAGGCTACAAATTTATCGTACCTTGATGTTTTAAAAATTACCGGGTTTTGTTTTCGTTGTTGAACAACCATAACAATGAATTTAAAACATACTATACTCTTATCTGTAGTTTGATAGTCCAACATACAGTTTTATTATTCAACACACAGAATAAAAATAAATGTGGTGATAAATAAAATAAATGGGATGAAAAAAATAAGTTTGTATATAGTGAAAATCCGTTTGATTTGTTTTAACTTAAAAACGTAATTTGCACAGCCTTATAACCATGTTTCTGACATTTAATTTGAAGGTTACCGGCCGGTTCGATTCTGAGAATAATCAGTAGCTTTAACAAAACTGGAACCAGCTGATCTTGATCTTTTGGGCTTTTAATAATATGGCCTTGGCTAGGAAACAGATGGTCATATTCAGTGAGAAAGATAAACAGACCATTTCACCACCAAGTGCCATGCTGCACTTAGTATCTGTTCTACACTAATTCGAATGAATATATCGAATGATCTAGAGCCCATATCAAATTCTACACTAATTCGAATGAATATATCGAATGATCTAGACCCCATATCGATATTTTTCATTCGAATGAGTGAAGGACAGATACTTAAGTGCTGCCGAATTTTGTTTTGACGTTGGTGGATGTGTAACTATTTTATGCAACAAATGTAAAGATCAAAATATTTCTATTTTGTTTCGTCTTCCCGTTGCAAAGCACAGGTACAACAGCTAGTCTTAAATAATTGAACTCAATTACAAAATAAGATAAAACTCGTAAAGGCATTGTAACAATCAGAATCACTGACCAGAAAGGTAGCATGTTCTTCATCTCTAGGACAGGCTGCGGACGGAGAGTTCCTGGGGTTCTTGTACACTCTGCCGTCATCCTCCATGTCCTCGTCTAGATCCTCGTCCTCATCCAGGTCAGGGACATCCCTGCGAGCCACGGCGCATTCTGGAACACCGCCAGGATATAAGAACTACAGGGTGTTACAGAGTCGGCTACTTTCGTTATTGTACTACTTGTATACTTGATGCTGATATTTTCATGAAAACACAAAGGATAAAACAAACTAAACAAACGTTTGTCGAATCAAATTGTTTGTATGCACACGAAATTGTATGTTACTAGTCCGGAAAATAGGTGTATACTGGACGAGTATGGTTGTTCCCACACAATTACCACACGAGTACGGTAAGCTTATTTTGGACGAGTGACGTACTATATTTTTCTCCAGAATACTCCAAACTATCCTAACAATAAAAAATAATAAAAAAACTGTACAAATCCATTATATATTTCCACCGACTAAATGACTTACCAATCACTTCTTATAACTTCTATGAGAGGTTAGGTCTTCGTTTATTATTCCTTGGCTTATTGTCAACTAGGGTCCCTGTTGCTCAAATTCGAGCAATTGCTAAGAATTACAGGCGTTATTTTAAAACGACTAACAGTCATAATTTCTGATAACTTTAGAAGCGATTATAAATTCGAAAAAAACATTATTTCTTTTTCTTCTCCTTGGTTGTGTTCTATGACTTTCCTATATTTCCATAGTTTGCAAATCGGGCCTTTCAATGATTATTAAGAAATGCAGCACAGTGTTAATTAATTCAGTTTTCTTATTAGTATATCAATTTATCCAGGCTCTCTCGCTTTTTTCCATTGTAATATCTACACCAACCCAAATTAATATAGTAAATAAAATTCAAAGTCAGTAAATGTTTGTAGTAAACTGTTAAATTTAGCAAATTTAATGACTGTTTACAATTAACATATGTACTTTTTCTCACTTTTTATTTCTGACCACAGCTGGAGTTTCATAACAATTTTTTATTACAATGTTAATCTTATGGAGAAATACAAAACTTTAAAGGGCCCCAGGGCCCCACTCTCTAATTATTTCCCTAAAAAGAAAGTTTCCTGCACAACTTCACGTTACGCTCTTTCCAATGACCAAAAACATGTCAATCGGTTCAGTAGTTTCGGAGGAGTAATTGTCACAAAAAACCTGCTTGCGTATTAAATAAGTATAGATTATAATCAGCTGGTGTCCGGTAAAAACCAACTCATTACAGTACAGTAACACCAAGGCCGCACTAGATTAAGCAGGTGACAAGCAGCTATTTTACGGATAAATTTCGTGCCTGGAAAGTCTATTAAACAATGTATTGTGGCGAAATCCTATTTTTAGTGTCAAAATCAGTGGGATTTCGTGTAAAAAGCGGTTAAAACTTCGCGAATTGTTACCAGTAATCAAATTTGTCCCTCTAGCACCCGAGTCCAACTAACCACTAGCCAACAAGGCTATTCAGCATGGTGCTCAAAATTGAATTAAATATATGATATTAAATGGTACATTGAATTTTATCAATACATTACTCTTAAAAAAGCACAAATGCCAGATCCAGTTGAGATTATTTTTAATAATTTTGTATGTGATAAAAATAATTTAGTTTTAAATTTTTAAATATTCAGATAATTTGTAATTATATTACAGTTTGTCGGTATTGAAAAGTATACAATCGACGGTACGTGTAAACATCCTTTATTCTTGATTATTGGGTAAAAAAATTGCGATAATCCTTTACATTAGACCAAGAAAACATAAGTGAGATTTGCTTAACAAACCGATTGATTATTTGCATTTTCTCCCTCAAAAATGGAGCAAACGATTTTATTCCATCCGTTGAAAATAATGAGGTTCTGATGAAAAATATAAATCCTAAACAATTCAAAGTGTTATGGAAATAAATAAATCTGTCATAAATTATGTAGATTTTGCAGTTTGCTTTTGACCCCTCCATATAGAGTAATATTACACTGATTTAAGTTATAGAGAGAGAAGTGTCAGAGAAGGGTTACATCGTGTTATCTTGTGATTTATAGCCAAGGTCAAGACTGATAATATGCCCGGACACATTTGTTATGGCGGTGCTGCTACTGTGATGTTAGCTAATATAAAATTAAAATAAATAATAACAGTAATTTTGGCATTTGTTTGATTACAAAAGTTAATATTTTATTCTTCTACTTGGGAAAACAAAGGGAAACCCAGAGAAAGACTCCGGCTGTGTTATAAACTAGACTTTTAAGACATTTCCAAGGGAAAATGAGTAAAAAGGAAACTGTATACTGTATGTAATATCTTTAAAAAGGTATTCTCAAAAATGTTTTATTGATGAGATATTCGGCCATTGGTTTGACCTTTTACAGGGAGAAACATCCTCAACTGTGAATTGAACTAGACACTCGCTGCAGCAAGTTTTCCAATAAAATAAAAGATGAATACTAACCGGGTTAAAAAAGAGTTTGAAAATGAAAATTATTGATTTGCTTAATACTTGAATGTTTGGACTAGGTAAGTCACACTAGGAAGACGTATTCAAATCCAGCATCTCTTTCATTTCATAAATTATCGCTGTTACTAAACCTAAGGAAGAATATTGAAGGCTTTATCATACTCTGGTGGTGGTTCATTTAGTAATGTTAATTTTGGATAACTAAGTTGTTAGAGCTGGACCATAAAGATAGGATGTCTTCTTTCGTATCCAATATGCAATTGTATATTTGACTTCATACAGATTAATCATCTGTATATTAATAGGCAATTATGTTTCTTTTAAAACCATTTTCACAGCTCGTGTGCATCGCAGGGAAAATCTACGCATACTGATAGAAAGATTTTTGCCTGTAGATGTGCAGAATTCCTGTATAAATTAAAATAGGCTCAAAAATAATTACAACAAATCAATTTAAAAAGTGTTTAAAAATTAACATGGGACTTATGGGTTTCCGCTGGTGATAAAATAACAACGAAAAATAAACAAAAAATATAAGAAATTCCAATCACATGTTTTGTTTACAGCGTGGGGTGAAAGTAGAGAAGTCTGTACATTACATATTTTTCGTCGAGTTCTCGACATGGACGACCTCTAGTATTTATAAATAAGCTAACGGCAATTTCTTGTATAGTTCTGTCTATTTTGTAATGTGTACTTTTTTGTTCAAAGATTTCCCGTGTTACTCATAATCATTGAAACTATTTTAAGCTAATAAAACTGCATATTTAAGACCTAATGTTTGCCCTATAAAATTATATTCCAAGAGTAATGCAGAAATCGTTAAACAGACTGTAAAACAAAAGCAAAACATTTAGTCGACATAAGTGCACTCAAACGTCAAACACAAAACCTGCATCAAATATGGTTCGGATTACACAATAGAAAATATTTAATTGACCTTTAAGTCAATGGTTGTATTACAAATCGTATTCTTCATTCAGCTTACTAGGGAATTACAATTTAAAGTAAGGTACTGTATTTTTACGTAAACTTATTGTAAAATAGTAGTTTACGCAACTATTGCGTTAAGTTAGTCTTTACGACACGGGTAGAAAATTTAAGGCACGAGCCTTGGCGAGTGCCTTAAAAACTTCTACGAGTGTCGTAAAGGCTATTAACGCGAGTTGCGTACACTACTTAACCTACGACCGTTTTTTAATTACTAACAATCTGGTTTTTAATTACTAACAGTCATTACTCATAACTTCCTAGAGAGGTTATGTTTTCGTTGATTGCCATTGCCACTCAAAGTGATGCAACGACTTATTGTATAATCAGCTGATTTCATGTAATTACGTGCTTGTAAAATTACGTTAAATAATACGTTACTATTTTTCAGGCAATAGCTTCTGCTAGCAGGATTCTTACCATAAATACTGTATCACGTAAAATTAGGGAAATATTGCCTATTTATTTGGACAACTAAATAATATAGTGAAACAGTTAATTTAAAGTTAGATCTCAGCATCGAATATGTGGTCTACAGCGAGTTGGGTGAAACAATGGTTAAGAGGTTTTCAAAATAAACCAAAGCACATTTTCATTTATCAATCTAACCTTATTTTGTTTCGTCCATTTAATGAATTGCTGGTATGTAATTTCATACCTTTGTTTCGATTTTGGTGGCAAAAGATTAGCACAAACAGTTTGTGCTCTCATTTCCATCTCGTCAACTTCACTTTCACTAATACTGAAATTTTTAAATCAGTTTAATCAATCTTCCTTTAACCACCAACTTAGGTCAAAATTACGCGAGTATCAACAGGAACAAGAGGGATCAACAATTAAAATTGTCAACTGATCAGCTGATCAGCTGATTAGTTGACGTTCGAAGCATTACAATTTTACTTCTTTTTTCTCAATCCTTGAATCTCATTGGTCCGTTACCCGTGTTGTTATGAGAAAAACTATGCTGTTATGAAATGAATTCTAAGAACTGAACTGAAATGGCTACTTTAAAAAACGGTCGTAGGTAAAATTAATTTCAGGGTACTCTGGTTTTATTAATTCACGTATTAATTGTTAATAATATAAATACTATTTTGAAGTGAAATAAAAAATTAATTATGTGATGAGGACCCACTTTAAGCCTAAGTGAAATAGTTATTTGTGCAACTAGTGAGAAAAGTGAGCAATTGACTCACTCGAGAGAAATCCTTACTCACGAGCCGTAGGCGAGTGAGGAATGGTTTCTCGAGTGAGGCAATTGTACTTTGAACTCGAGTTGCACATTATACTTTTCCTACAGTTACCATAAAACAAATAAATTTGTGAATAAACATAACCTATTTTTACACAGAAGTGAACTTTTAATATAACATTTAATTTGAAGTGACTAATACAACAGTACAACAGCTGACCAGCTGATTTACAGCCAGTGCTGCCAACGTATTTCGCGCGCATACGATTTCGCCTGCATGTTACGCGCTCACTATTTCGTGCCTTCGCGTTGCAAATCTGGAGTGAGACAAAGTAATTAGAGTGAGACAATGTTAACATTGTCTCACTGATGAGCGAATTGGCCACTTTGCTTTCTCAAATCAGTGAGAGAACATGTACATTGTTAGGTAACTGTAGGAAAAATATACTACTGTGTAACAATGCATTTATTATCACATGGTGATCCGCCTTCGATTTTGTAACGCAAAACAGCTACTGCATGTAAATTGCCTACTTCTGTCCACTACAGGCGCGGAGTTAGATAACACGAAAGACATTGACGAGTCTTTTGAAAGTAATAACTTACAATTTGGAATTATAACAACATAATTAAACGCAGTTCTGGATGTTAAATCAACCGTTTTAACAAGTAAATTTTCCACAATTATTGAGAATTTGGTTTTGAGGTGGTCATGTATTTCAAAATGATAGTGGTTGTGGTTCTAAGATAAAAATAAAATCAGTAATAATTTAACCATTGGTTGAAGAAAACGCATATTAAAGCTGTATCAAGTTTTAGAAAATATTATTGTGGTTGTATTAATTATCCTAGTGTTGTCAACTACGGATTTCTGATATACTCACCAACTGTTTAATCAGACCAAAATATCTTATATATTAATGGAAAAGCTTGTTTCTTAAAATCCTTTTTTCTCAGCGCGTGTTCATCGCAGGAAAACTCAACGCTTACTGTTAGAAAGCAATTTTCCTGTAGATGTGCCGGCCTTTCCTAAATTAAAATAGGCTAAAAAATAAGGGAAAAATGAATTAAAATAAAAAAAAAATTACATATGCCTTATGAGATGCCATGCTGGTGACGAAATAAAACGAAACATAAACATAAAATCCAAAACAAACGGAAGAAATTCCAATCACATGTTTTATTTACAGCGTGGGGTGAAAATATAAAAGTCTGTACATTACATATGTTTGGCCGAGTTTTCAACCACTGGACGACCTTTAGTATAACTTAAGCCAACCTTTTTTAGTATGTAAAACTAAAAGAATAATAACCGTAAACAAACAATGGAATGTTTTACGTCCCTGCTAACTATCATAATAATAGTTGCGTATGGGAGGCTAATTACAAATGTTTAGTGAGAAGAAAACTTGCACAGATAGTTCATATAGTCAGTTTACAAATTCTGTGGTAATAGTTTGCTCACAACCATTATTTATATCTGTGATTTCAAAACATTCATTATGAAGTATATGAGTATTCAGTATATTATAAACCTAATAAATATGTTCAGAGACTTTCGGTAAACACGTTCAGACAATTTTAAGATTACAACAAAATAAAAATCAAAAAATAATATTTTTACATTAATTTTACTAAACTGTTTGATGACTACATTCAGATATAAGGACCTTGTTTTATTCAACAATAATATAAGAGTGCCAGCCTGAATTAACATCTAAATCAAACTCAATCCAATCACAGTAAGTTAACTGATACATCTTTTACGGTTTCCCTTAATCCTCCTTAGGTTGATGGGTCATTTAATCATTATTCTTCAAGAGCAAAAGAAACGTTGTCTAAAGGAAATACTAAAAGGTTACCACTACAATTAAAGATTTAACATTTTAATATTCTGAGTGATATTGGCGATGAAATATTTAGTTGGTATTTAATCAAGTACTAGAAGAAGCTAATTTTAGAGCAAGAAAAATGTAATACTATACGAAGCTAGGTAAAATTTTGTACAACTTTTTTTAGATCATTAACAATGACTGTAACAAGGGTAGTTGATGGGGATAAACAAATATACTACAACAAGTTTCACTTTCGTTGTTTAACAAAAACTACCATGCCAAGTTTAATTTGCATAGATCAAAGCATTTTTTTATGGAACTTACTATACTTTACCAAGTAAATGCAAAAAATGATAAATAAATGTTTCAAGAATTGAGCTCAGAAGAGTTAAAGCTGTTATTCGTAACTGAATATTCATCAGTTAAAATCCTTGGCTGGAATCTGTGAGAGATTCGAACGTTTACTCATTGTTTCACGTGCTGGAAGAATCTTATACAAAATGTAATTACTTTGAAATGAAACAAGTCATCCTTGTCCTTGTATAATTGTCCTGGTTGAAGTTCATTCGCTACGCTCACTCACCTTCAGGTTGGAAATCGTTCGCTGCGCTCACTTGTTTTCAGGTTAGCTCGTTCGCTACGCTTACTCGCCTCCAGGTTCATGTTCGTTCGCTACGCTCACTCAGCTTTTGGTTGCAAATTAGCTGTTGTCATAAATTTAAAAAAGTCATCCCTTTTATTGTTTATAATACTTTGATAAAGGTTTTTATGTTTTTAATATTTACCATTGAAGAATTTAAACGTTGTTGAGTGCACAGGTGTGCTGCGATTGGGGTTTATACATTTGGACTGATTGAAAAGTAAAATAGTTTTCTGTGCTGCACTCTGTAGAAACACTGTAGCACTATTTCAAATCATGACTAATGCTAATACAGAATGTTGTGATTATTAACCTACAAAACAATTGGTGAAAGTAAACATATGCTTTTAAATTATATTTATTTGTAAACATTGTAGATCAAAAATTCTGACATTGGCCCATTTAAAACCCTCTGGGGCAGAGCCCTTTTGACGGATCTGCACCAAACTTCACTCGACCATCCTTGAAAAATGCTTAATAATGCCTGAAAGTTTCATTACAGCAACTTACAACAACAAGTGTATATACAAGGTTTCGGAGTCCATAACGTATATACACACACACATATATATATACATAGTTCCTCTTTTATAGATATAGATATTAGTTGATGAAACTTTTTATGAAATTTTGGAATTTGTATTAACTACAAACGGTTCTTGCTCGAAGTATAATGACATTAAAAATACACGATATTATATAAAAATATGCAAGGTAACTTATGTTTTTTTTTGTTGTTAAATAGCACATTTAACTAGTGTAAACCAAGTAGAGTATTTCGTCATATTTATCTCAAAGAAGGAAAAAGTTAAATCTCGATAGTTCAGAAACTTTCCTGACCAAGTAGACCGGACTAATGAAAGTCTGGATGAAATTAAATAATCGTAATATATAGAAAAAAAACACTATTCGGACATTCTTATGGGTATCTATTAAACACAATAAAATCCCTATCACATAGAAGCATGAATAATGAATTTAAAAACAAACAATACAAATATTAGCTATGTGCAAATATAAATGTACGGTAGCTTCGTCGTTTAGGGTAGCACATTAATTATTTACTTTACTGTATGAGATTAACTGCTACCTCCGGCTTTTGCTAAAAGTACAATATATATTTCGTTTCGATTTCAAAGCTGTATAGAGTTTTCGAATAAAATAGCGAAGTTGAACTGAACAAACAAGAGAAAGTGCTGTTAATTATAATTGATTTCTTTTAGATACGATTACCAATCCAGTGTCTAAAAGATCAGGCCTAAGAAAAGTTATTTTTAACGGGGCCGGATTAATGACAAATTACCATTCAACAACGAACATTCATCAGTTTCACATATTTAATCATTTATCTGCATGGACGCCTAAAAATTTAACAATGGCAATGTTTGTATAAACGAGTAACAAAATAACGCCCTTCGTTGTTTTGGACGAGTGTAGAAAATCAGCTGACACTCGACTGTACACAGCTTACTGTCAACACACAAGGCGCCAATATGGGAAAAGTTATGTCCCTGTCCCCAACAACTCAAGCGATAAATTTCCCAAACGGACAAATTGCCGCTGACTTTCAGATTGAGACGTTTGTCTCTTTCTGTCGAGTAAAACAGATCTACAATAGTAACAGTATTGAAGTTGTTCGATGTTAATGATATTGTACGACTATACCACTAAAAGAATGTGAGTATTATAATGTAAGATAATTTTTATAACCAAACTACGAAAGATACCAAACAACCCATCTACAAAAATGTTCCATTATAATGTTTAGTACACAAATTGGGTAGACATTGTATGAATTTAGTTTAGTTGCATTATGGATTTTAATCTGAGAACCTTTCAAGTTTCCTATCCTTCAGTTGGTATTGCTTTTGAAATTGAATACACGTTTCCCTAATATTTAAAATTAGATTACTTATTAACAATTTTTAATTCATAACTCTTTAAATGAACTGTTTACACAATGTTGATTAGGTTTCGAACACTTTTTAACACTATTTTTCGTCTTTACTTTCATGAAATTCAAAATGAAACCCCTTAAAGTGCAAAAGAAACTACACTCATACGAACTTGTCCAACTGGACTTAATTTTTTGATACTGTAGTTAGTTATCGATTTAATATGTACTACAAGTTAGTAGTTACAGTTAAAAAATAACAATTGCATTATTAGAGTATTCCAGTAACATAACTGAAAACCCTGAAAAAACTAGTGTGAGAATACGACTGGTTAAACAGTATGGCTCTAATTCAAATCTGAAGGTTACTGGTACACAAGAGATATCAGTTCTGGACCATATGTCATCTGTCATTGGGATTATTAATGATGGGATCTAAAAAAGGATGATCCTAGATAGTAAACGTTTCCAAGGGTTTGGACCGTTCCCTCAGAAAAAAGGTATAAATTCGAGTGGCGTAGAAAAACACAAATTAATTTACCACATGGTAGGCATTACTATTTACTACATAAATAATGAAACTAACGTTCATCTGCAAAGCGACTTAAATGAGACTCCCGAGGGGTTTGGACGATACAAAGGAAAGAAAAGGTTGATGAAGTCCACAGGTAAATATTTGACATCTTTCGCTATTGATTCTTTGCTCTTTTGTTCCAATGCTGAAAACGAGTGAAATGAATATCGTTGAATCCTTGAACCGAGAAAAGAAATTATATTTCTCACAAACATAGCATTGGTTTTGCTGTATGAAAAAAATATTGTAGAAAATTTACACTTCAATGAGTACTATTTGACACTCTACAAAAATAACAACTTTACAATTTAAAAAAGTGTATACATTTGAACCACAATTTCTTGATCGCCGAGTTTGTTATTTTAAATCAACATCTTGGTTAGTTTAAACCATAGATAAAACACGATTAGTCTATGGTTAAAATATGCTGGGAAATTCTTTGACATATACTACATAAAATATCCATAATCATACAAGAGCAAGCGTATCATCTCTTAAACTAAGCGTAACAAATCAAGGAATAGAAAATTTCTGACACTGTTACAAAATAATTTAATAAAATCGGATAGAACAAATTCCTAAATAAAGTTGAATGACATTTTAGTTGATTGAAGATTAAAAAGCTAAGCTTCATTAGCTGCTTTATTTATGAAGTAATGAAACGTCAGTTGATTTATTTTAAACTATTAAACTTTCAATGCTTTATTCTCTAAATGTTACGCTAGGTAAAATATAAAAATACTATTAATACTAATACCATTGACTTTATATCTACACAGATATAAAGTCAATGCTAATAGAGTGATTTATGCATTATTTAACGATTATTAGTAAACAGTGTATTGAAGAAATGATATGAGGGTTGAAAGCTTGCTTGGATTTTAAACTTACCTATAATAATAGTTATGATAAGTAGGATGATTTCATAATGTTATATACGACTAATATATGCATTTTACTGATTCGAACGTCCATAAGAAATATTTCATAAAAATAGCCTAGCTCAATGGACTCGCTTCTACAAACATTTTTTTCAATTACATCAATTAAGTTACAAACTTCATGCATACATATTACCTTGCTCAAATTTTTAATCATTAATGAAATGATCATTATTCAAAAACTTGTAGTGGGTATTTCTCATGCCAATCAAGATTTTTAAATGATTAAATTCTAAAATTAATTCTATAAACAAAAAAATAAATAAGAAATAATGGTCAAACCCTCGATGCAGATGTAAACACAATAATCCAGACACCTGCATTTTACCCTGTTGTAAATGAAAAGTAGAAAAAGATTTAATTGAGTAAATAATGCAAATGACGTATTTTATTAGGCCTACTTCAAAAGCCCTAATAGACGAAAAGCTGTTCTTTACACATTTTTGAAATTACAACAAAATGAATAAAATACTTAATTCATCCACTCAAATATAAAACATGTTATTAAAATGTTCAAGTTCATACACTTATGATCCCGTCATAATTAGAACCATAATTCTAGATTCTTTCAAGTGGCTAAAGCTCACAATAAAAAACAACGAAGAGATATTATTGAGCAGATTTTATCTCCGTAACAAACTTGTTTCCCGGTAGATTAATTTGGATTAGCCAACTGAAGGGAAGGCGTTCAGTAAATTAATGTGAGGACCAATTTATCCTGGTTATTATGAAGTTAATCCAGAAGATAAACGAGTTACAACGCTACATCTATCTCTTTGTTATTCCCTCGCCGCTGCATCTTTCCTGCGATGGTCTGATTTTTTATTTACCGATCAAAAACAATTAAAGAACTTGAACATAGTATTTGTTGAGTGGTTGCAGTACTCGCCTTCAAATGTGAGGTCGCCGGTTCGATCCTAGGCGAAGATGCTGTATCTAGAAGCCAGTTATCATTGGGGTATCGGTTAAAGATGATTTCTAACAAAAGGTCGTCGTAAGATAGTGAAATCATCATGGTTTGGTCCGTTACTATAATCTCATGGTGTAAAAACGAATAAGAGAACGATTCGAGAAAGTCCATCCTTTGATTCTTGATGTAGGAGAGATATGTATTTAAATGTACTTCTAGTTATTTCATAAATAAAACATATCGTAAATAATACATCTTATGAAAGCATTACTGGCAATTTCTTTAGATTGACCTTTAAGAAGTTCAATATGTATAGAAACTTTGAAAGCATTTACAAAAAAAAAAACTAGTTTTGTAGAAACACGAATATATTTCCTCATGAGTCCACTTTATAAAATAAAACATGATTATTTTGTAAAATCATGAAAACTGTTTACACTAGTTGGAAGATCTTAAAGAACATTTTAGATTAGATCATTTTAGTTTCAGCTTCTCTTCGGTTTTGAATTACCTTTTTTACCAAAGCAGCCAGACTATCTCTGATCTTTGTTTATTCATCTTTCCATTCAGTTACTCAATTAACTCGCCTCCTCGGCGTTCTTATTGTGATGTAAAGCACCATTCAGTGTAATGATCTACTTTATACAAGTCATTTTATAATGTTCGACACAAAAACAACCCGCCATGATATGTTGAAAAAACACAATACTGATAACATACAACGTACTGTAAAGTCATACTCTTTTATTATTTACAGGGCATTACAAGTTTCATGATGTTATGTCGATATTCAGAAAAAAGCGTAGATTAAGTTCGTAAATTAATTAGAACGTTGCGTTGTATAATAAGTGAAACTAATTGTCACAATATAAGTAAACACAAAATAAAACTATTAACTCTGATTGATGATTAACTGCTAAAGAAATTCAGCACAATTAAATCTTCCCCTTTATAACTCATTACAACGCCCACTCATAGACTGTTCTAAGAATGAAACAATGTTTCCCGGTATCCTAACAAGTTGCCCTTCAACTGAGGTATGTGAGCTACGCATAATACGAGATACGGGTCTGCTTATATTGCGTTGAGAAAATATACGTCGCTTGAAGGCTATAAAACTCGAAACAACGGCTTCTCTGACTTCACATATCAACACGAACATATAATCAGTATTGCTTCCTATTGGTTCTGCCTTGAAAGCGTTCACCCTTTTTCTGAAGTGTTAATTGCTATACATGAAAATAAATTATTTTCTTAATTTAAAGTTTACTAGTGTCCCTGTTGCTCGAATTGGAGCAATTGCTAAGTATTACAGGTGTTATTTGAAAATGAATAACAGTAATAATTGATGACTTTAAAAGATTCGACTCAAAGATTATGGAAATACTCAAGATGTACATAACAGATTAAATCGTTTTATCTAGGCTCTCTCGCTTTTTTCCATTGTAATATCTACGCCAACCCAAATTCAAATAGTAAATATTTCATTTCAACCAAGTCAGTAAATAAATTTTTGTTTGTAGTAAACTTATTGACTGTTTACAATTTACATATTTTCTTCTTCTCACTTTTAATTTCTGTCAACAGATGGAGTTTCATAACAATTTTTGTTTCCCATGTTAATCTTATGGAGCAATACGAAACTTTAAAGGGCCCCAGGGCCTCACTCTCTAACTATTTCCATAAAAAGAAAGTTTCCTGCACAACTTCACGTTACGCTCTTTCCAATGACACCAAAAACATGTCATGATCAGCAGTTTCGGAGGAGTAACTGTCACAAAAAACCTGCTTGCGTATTAAATAAGTATAGATAATTCGTATGGTAATTGTACCTTTTACGAAATTATTGGACACATTTTCCATATCGATTAGTAGGATAATATTGTGGATTTCTTGTAATGTGTTGGCATCAACTATTGTCGGTGGTTTGTACTTTTACTCCTAAAATCTTTGTTCAGAATACTTCGCGAACGTTTTTTTTTATAGTAATTATGATTAATTCCTTACGGAATTAGAGTAATAGATTCTATTCGTTCTTGTTCGTTTTGTTCACAAAAACCCCACAGATAAACCATTTGTTCACTCTATGACATTGAACAAATTTTGGGATACTGCAAAAATACCTACAGTAAAAATTATTTTGGTTACAAAACCGGCTAGTCTTAGTAACAAGCTTGTCTAGGCTATATAATCTAATCCTTTATTCGTCTATCATCAATACACCCTGGTTCTTTCAGTTAAGAACAAGATGTGACCCTGCCTTCTCTGATAATGACTGGTAATAACCAATGCAACTGGTCATAATCGATCAACATATTGTTTTAACACCTACCGTATTGTTATACAGTTTACACAGTGAAGTGTTAATAATCGAATACATTTGTGAGACATGTTTTATTATACCGTATATTTTCTAATAAAAAAGTTCATGCACACAAATTTAACTTTTTCAAATAAAATCATTACACACAACACACCTAGTACGAAATTATAAAAATTTTACCAAACTTAAGATATTTTAAAAGAAAATCAAACGTCAAGAAAGTTATTTTTTCAAAAAAGACACTGCTGGAACAAGTAAGATATTGAGAGGCTTGGAAGGACAGAAATACATCGTAGGTGACGTAGAGAAGGGAAGGGGTAAGTACCGAGGGGGAGGGGGTGATCTTGAGGACCCTTGACTAGTGTAGTGGGTCTGATATAATAAACGTATTGTGGCGTTACACAACATGTAAAACTCCACTTGCCCTTACTGCCACAGGCAAGACTTTTGACTTAAAACATTATATATTGAAATCAACAGTATTAATGCGTTAATTTGTTGATATTTGTCTTGACGGTTGACAATAATTCTAAAGAAAATTTTAATACAAGAGGTTATACCCGCGAATTCGCGGTTGTACTTAGCAGTCACAATTCAATTAATTAAATCAATTTCGATTTTATATTTAATTTAAAGGGCCCAAGTTCGAGAAATTAGCCTATCATCAGAAGGAATGCTAAAAGCAGCGGGACCATCATACCTTACGTCCTGAAGTGGCCGAGGTGAGTAGGCAAACGGTTGTAGTTGTACCTGAACTTGTCGTCCTCTTTCACGTAGTCCTGTTACAGATCGGTGACAGCCTCTTGGACGACCAACACACATGTATTGTTCATCTCATGCATCGTC
Organism: Macrosteles quadrilineatus; assembly: GCF_028750875.1. Taxonomy (NCBI): domain Eukaryota; kingdom Metazoa; phylum Arthropoda; class Insecta; order Hemiptera; family Cicadellidae; genus Macrosteles; species Macrosteles quadrilineatus. The sequence continues at coordinate 56,019,044 of NW_026542598.1, read as the reverse complement.
TTTTAAATACCCTAAATCACTCGCTTGTATCAAACAGCTAGAAATAGCATCAGTGTTCATTTACCACTTCTCTTTTAAGAACATAAAAGTAAATAATAGTTTAGGTAAACAAAAATGTAAATAAACAACTAATGTCAATTGCATTAATTGCATTGGCCAGCTGTTGTTCACTAAATCAATCAAATAACGCGTGTAAGGCGTAGCCCTTTGGAAATCGGCCTCTGGGACAGAGCCCTACTAACCAATACTTTTCGGCAAATCTACAAACTCTGAGCTTCATTTTGATGTGCCATATGCCTATAATTTTATTTGGTTAATGGCCTTAACCACTTACATAAAATTTGATTGTTTTAATTTAATTTTAGTTTATTTTTTTGTATTTTATTTAAGAGAAATAAAAATGTATTTAATTTAATTTATTTTTATTTTAATTATTTTTTTATGTAGCAGCCGACATATCATTTTAAGTATGTTTCGATATAACTTGATGGTTCAGCTGACAGGTACCAAATGTAGTTTTTTAACCCTAAAAGATTGCGTTTTCTTGCGAAAGGATATGTTTAATTTTTAGCTTTATATCCTAAACAGTTACGTTTGATCAAGTTTCGTTGTAAATATAATGAAGTGTTGTTATAATATAGTAGTTAAAAAAATTTCTTGGCTGAACTACGTTTATTAACAAAATAAATCTTGTTTACACTATCTTGTTTGTATTATTCTATTGTTTTATGTAAATTTGTCCTGTTTCAAATAATCAGGATACTTTGTAGAACGGTCCGAAGAAGGCCATCTGGTCACTTCCTCGTGTAGGAAAGATCTGATTTATTTAAAAGTATTTCCAGTTATTCAGTAAATAAATAATGTAACGTGTAAAAGCCGGAGTCTTGCCAGTTGTTTCTATTATATTTTATGTTCAGTATTTTCAAACACTTCGGAATGCCTTTACAACAAAGTTTGTTGTAAACAGGAATTCAAATTGCATTCCACTTTATAACCAGATTTTTTAAGATTGTAAAAGGAGTTTTAAAAAGTTATTACTTTAAGATTTTGAAGGTAGATTATACAGACAAAATAAATTTAAATATCTTTTAGATTGTTTGTGATATGTCTCCATAAAATCCACAAAATACACGTAAATTAATTGTTTTTTTTTCTAGAACTAATTTAACACAAAAGTTAAAAATGTAAACAGTAGCAATAAAAAATATAATAATCATCTGGTTATTTAAGCATATGACCGTTTGTAATAAGAATAATCAAGCATGACAAAAAGTCCAACTCATCACATGGACAAAAGGTGCATTTTTATTCATCGCAAAAAGCTCTTGTCCAGATTGATTACCACAGGCTAAGTGATTAAATATGCTATTATTTGATGTTCTAATTTTATTTTGTAATTATATACAACCGAGAAAATTAAAAAATCACACTACATGACCGAGAAGTAGCTGTAAACGGAAAGAGAAAGGTAGTTCCCTAGCTTGCGAGCCTCACTAGTTTTCATACGAGTACCGTAAACACCTTTCCGGAAGTCAGGTACTGTATGATACTTTTCGCCACACTCAAAAACATATATTCAGGGAAAACAAAAACATAACCTATAAATAGAAACTCACATAAATTTAGCAGAGTTTAAACGCTTTCAGGTATTTAGAGTGCAGTTTGCCTTTTCAAACATGCCAACAATATATTGTTAAGCTTTCATCAAGAGCCTACTAAAGAAACTCAGTATTATGCATTTTTGATATACATCACGTAAGAATGCTGGGTAAATGTACCAGATTTCATAAGATTATACTGATTAATTTCTTTTAAGACTTATTTGGTGCGCAAAGGGACCAAAATCCAACGACACTTACTCTGTAGTGTGACAAAAACACATTCCTTAGCACGATAGAAAAAGACTATTTCCAAATATCACATTAGGTAATCTAAAATAAAGTATAGCAACTAAAGTTTACATGTCTGAAAAGGAAGAGTATGCTCGTATTTATACTAAAATGAAATTGTTTTAGTCCAAAGTATGTCGTCATTGGTATTTGATAATTTATTATTATTTATTAAACAACATTCATGTTTATTCATGTTTACCGGAGAGATTTCTTTTAATTACTAACATCGTTCGACAAGTTTGCTCTCAAATGCTAAAAATTTCACAGGAGTTAAAAACTAAAAAAAAATGCATCGATATCTTAAACTGTTAATTCAGATTAAAAGAAACCCCGCACTACTTTACCACGCGTTGCAAACAACATTTTGTATGTAAATGTTAGGAGTTTAGTGCCATCAGTATGCAAAGATGGACAAAAACTCGTCCGTTGCTGCTAAGCGCTAGACTTGAGCTTGAGACCACTTAATAAGTTCTGTTTCATGCAAACGAGGCACCGATCACTTGTGGAACTTGAGGAAATTACTTTTAAATAGTTTCCCGCCAGATTGCAGGGAACCTTCGCGCCAATATGCATCGCTCGGTGCGCTTTTTTGTTAAACACTGTGTGGTTGCAACGTATGCTAACCGATAATATATATAAAAAATGAACTGTACATTTACGTTGTTAAACAATCGAGGTTATATATTCACACCTCTAAAAGTAATTTGATAAGGCAACTAATGGTGAATTTTATGCACCATTAAATAAGAAGCACAACGCCTGATTAATTGTATCCATTGACTTCGGTTACTGAAAGTAAACTTGTTTACTAATTATCGTACTGATTAGTCTGAAGAATGTTTAAGCACAGTGTTTGGTGTTAAAACTTGAGTGTGTCGACATAAAAAATATATTTCTCATATTTTAGAGCACATTTTTATTTGGCTCATAATCAATTGACTCTTTCGCTGGTATAATACTAGAGGGGAAACAATATTTTACACATAGATTGATCTAGTTTGAGAACTGGCAAAATAACAAAATAAATTTAAAATAATAAAAACATACAACTCACCAAAGCGTTGAAGTACACAAATGTCCATAAACATTCGCTCATGTAGCTTTCAGATGGTTCACAAGGAAGAATTATATTTAGAAGGGAGTTTTTCCATTTATGGTTTTACATCTCGTAATCTGAGTAGTTCTATGGTTATATGTAGTTTTTCATTTTTTCCCGTTATATGGTTATATGTATGTTATAATGTAGTTTTCAAATGGTTCATAAGGAAGAAATATTATATTAAAGAATTATTTAACTTAAGAATCATTTTTAAAACATTTTCTGAATTAATATTTTCAAATGAAACCATGATGTCCACGTCTGGGTAAGAGTGTTATGAGGGGGTCTTCTTTATGGAAATAAACCTATATTAAAAGTACGTAAGCAGACTTACTGCTATTTTATAAGAAGCAAATTTCCGACCCGAAAACCCAATGGACACTAAAAATTACCGGTGACTATATCGTAAATCGGTAGATTGTCCCATAAGTGCGGTGACTATCTCGTAAAACTGTGGATAGTCCCATAAGTGTGGCGACTATCTCGTAAAACTGTGGATTGTCCCATAAGAGCGGTGACTATCTCGTAAAACTGTGGATAGTCCCATAAGTGTGGTGACTATCTCGTAAAACTGTGGATTGTCCCATAAGAGCGATGACTATCTCGTAAAACTGTGGATAGTCCCATAAGTGTGGTGACTATCTCGTAAAACCGGGGATTGTACCTTAAGAGGGGTGACTATCTCGTAAAACCGGGGATTGTCCCATAAGTGAGGTGACTATCTCGTAAAACTGGGGATTGTCCCTTAAGAGGAGTGACTATCTCGTAAAACTGTGGATTGTCCCACAAGTGCAGTGACTATCTCGTAAAACTGTGGATTGTTTCACAAGTGCGGTGACTATCTCGTAAAACTGTGGATTGTCCCATAAGAGCGGTGACTATATCGTAAAACTGTGGATTGTCCCATAAGAGGAATGACTATCTCGTAAAACTGTGGATTGTCTCATAAGAGCGTTGACTATCTCGTAAGTGGTGAATACATCGTAAAACTGTGGATTGTCCCACAAGTGCGGTGACTATCTCGTAAAACTATGGATTGTCCCATAAGTGAGGTGACTATATCGTAAAACCGGGGATTGTCCCTTAAGAGGAGTGACTATCTCGTAAAACTGTGGATTGTCTCATAAGAGCGTTGACTATCTCGTAAAACTGGGGATTGTACCTTAAGAGGGGTGACTATCTCGTAAAACCGGGGATTGTCCTATAAGTGAGGTGACTATCTCGTAAAACCAGGGATTGCCCCTTAAAACTAGCGAATTTCCAATAAGAGCAGTGACCATCTCGTAAAACCGTTGATTGTGCCATAAGATCAGTGACCTTCTTGTAAAACCGGCGATCATCTTGCAATACCGGGATGTATCACAATCCTGATGACCGTAACTTACTATTTTTAAGTACATAGTAGGAGGTATTCATCGCAAACGTTTAAACTAAATAACTTAGATCTGAAAACTATATGTAAATGTCTACCTTGAGAGGTGTTAATCTAAATCATGTACAGTAATGGCTCTTCTGTGTTATTAGCTGGACAATTTTGCAATAGTCATGTTACACGGCCGGCAAGCTGAGTCCATAAATTAGTCAGGGGGGTAAATAAGGGGAGGTGAAATGCGAGGGGGGAGTTGGTTCTATTTTGACGTCTCGTTCTCCCGACCCTGAACTTACGTCGTCCCGCAGTCTGCGCCCAAAATTAGTCGCCCAGGCTATTTTTGAATCAAGAAAGTGAGACAGCTGTATTTCATGTTGAGTTGTGCATTACAAAACGTTCATTCAATCTTCAAAGTTAATCCAGTGGATAAATAGTAGAAATTTGTTGGATTTTGAAAACACTCGTGTGATTTACGAGCTTATCGCTATTTATCGGGGTGTTTCGAGATAAATCAATATTGAGGAAGTACACGCTATTTGATACCAGATATAGTGTGAACTGTTTAGAACGATGATGAAAAATCTATATCCTAAAATAACCCATGTTAAGATTTAATAGTATGCCAATTGTCCTTGCGAAACAATTTATTTTCATAACAAGTGTTTATTTTCACCATAAACTGTTATTGACATGTAGGTACGAATCTTACTATTCATCAAACATGGAATGATTCCATGCAAAACATACTTTTATTTAGGTTTACAACCTCCTATCAAATATGACAAAATCTATCTCAGTCTTATAAAAATCAAAACACAGTGCCTTTTACAAACTAAAACCACTGTGTGAAATACACACCTAACTGTTAAAGTTAAATTTTCTAGTGCAAATACGGCTCGTATTAAAATCTCACTGGTTTGACCCTACCCCTTATCTTATGGAGAAGGGATTGGCCTAAACTAAACAACTGGTATTGATTTTAATGCACCACTGTTGTGAGCAAATATGTGAATATAAATAATGAGAAGCAAATAATAACATTACTGAACCAGTTAAAAAAAAATATTACAACTGATTTTAAAAACAGTAGGCCTAGTCTAAATTTCTTTTTCAACTATGCGTGTGGACAATGGACACTGGACAGTCTTGGGTTGCACTAACACACATAGGTGTACACACATAATGCGTGTGGACCGTGGTCAAGATCTAAAAACTAAATACTTTTCACAGGTTTATTTTTATTGTTGGCAATTTCTATGTTTTTCATAAGATATTGGCCCAAACCCTGTCCTTGATACTGTCTAACGTAAATTTTCGTTGCATATATCCCCGTTTATCAACAGACCAAAGACAAAAAAAATGGCATCTGGGTCCCAGAATCGACCACGCTGGGATCATTAACCAGCAAAAATCGGATTTGAGAGCGAGCACTATAACCACTTGGCCACCCAGATAACCAAACAATATATTATATTTGTCAAAAAGTATTGTGTTGAACAAAGAAGTTGGAAAGCTGAATATGCACCACGAGGTCGTCAGATAACAACGCTAGAACCCAAGGGACGTGGCGGCTATATATCTTACCCTTCCCTGCATGTCTTAGAATGTTATGGTCTGGATTTGTAAGGTTCTTTGTGTTTAAAATACAGTTTATGAAAGAAACTTGCATACTAGACGAATCTTAAGACCTGAGAAAAGTGAGTTTTAATGGCTCGAAAGTGTACCCCTGGTGTCCTTGTGTAGCTACTTGGATTTTAATAAATGATTGTGGCTAAAAACGGATGGTTTTAACATTGACTACATTGGATACTGAAGTAGACATCCCATTTATATGGTCCAGCCAAAATTCACCAATCCTATTTCCTATATTATAATTATACTCTTATAATATGAGCAATGTTTGCTTGTATGTATGTAAGCTATACTATGCATGCTTACTTGCACAAAGATATCGTAATGGCTTCAACCATTAAAGTATTATATTGTCTGTGCTTCAACGATTTCCTTCAAATGTTGTAAATAATCTATTTCTGGCCTACAAACGTGATTGACGACGGCCACTTACCTCAGGACAATTCGTATTTCGCTACACACACATTTGAAACTTTAAAAGCTTAACATCGGTCTTATTAGCAAGGAACTATGTTGGTTGAACAAAATAACAAGGAAAATGTAAACAAAAGACTTGAAACATGTGTTCACAAGCCGTCCACAGTGTACAAGCAAATTATAAAACAGTACAAAGAGAAAAACATCAGTTGTTACCATTGAGCACAGATTATACTGAAGATTGCTCGATATAGGGGGAAAATAGTTCCTATCAAATACTGACTATTTTACATGGCTCTCCCCTACCAAAACTGAAGTCCCGAAGGAAGTACTAAGGCAATTGTTAGCAAACTTTGGTTTACAGTGAAATAAATATTTCATATTGATTTTATGTAAATTTAACATAAGGATGGAATGTATAGTTTTATCAATAGTCAGAGGTTTTTGTTAGTAACAAAGCCACCCAAGGTATCTGACTTCAATATCACTTGATGATTTATCGATAGTATCTTAGTCCAAAGTTATATTTTGATTAGATGCAAAAAAAACTTAACAATACCTAAATCAGCCAATTAATCCATGTGGTATTTTTCCTAACAAATTACTAAATCCATTTTTATAGTATTTTACGCAATGATTGCGTAAAGATAGTGTTAACGACACGAGTAGAAAATTTAAGGTACGAGCCTTGGCGAGTGCCTTAAAAACTTCTACGAGTGTCGTTAACACTATTTACGCGAGTTGCGTACACTACTTTACCTACGACGGTGTTTTAATTACTAAAAACCACTACTCATAACTTCTATGAGAGGTTATGTTTTTGTTTATAACCTCTCATTGCCACTTACAGTGAAGCAAGGAATCAAACACTAATTCACTAATTGCACCAATCAACAATTACATTGGCCTGAACAGCTGATTAGTTGAATTTCGAATCATTACAATTTTGCTTCTCCTCTCTCAATCCTTGAACCTTATTGGTCCGTTACACGTGTTGTTATCATTGTTATGAGTAAAACTATGCTGTTATGAAAGTAAACAATGCCGTTATGAGATACTTTTAAATTCGAACTGTACTGAAACGGCTACTTCAAAAAAAAACTGTCGTAGGTAAAAATATTAACTTTACACGTCCATTTAAAATTCATAACTAACTGTTGATCTCATAAAATTCTTTCAACGTAGAAGAGATAGGTCAAATATGTTATTTTATTTGTGTTCAGGTAGTAAAAGACGACAGCCTCAATCCTCCGGAACACGATGATCTGGGATCACCTAACAGCTGTTACTTCCTCCGCTGGCTTTGATAAGCACTCGACCACGAAACCCAAGTAGTGTCCAATATGGATGGCCAAATGTATTGAAATATCACTTAGGTAGTATAGCGTCTACTATTGCATATTAAAACACCGATTATCCATAACGTGCCCATGCTTACACGACTTAAGTTGACCTTACAATTTTAACAAGTTGACGTATTTGACCATAATTAGCACAACACAACTCAACTCAGTTAACTCAACTACATTTATTTGTATACAAAATCTTGCAACAACACTGCCATGTGAATCGTTTGTGTACCTAATTCGTTCATTTAGTGTTTGGTTGTCAATTTTTCCCTTTCAAAAATGAATATTTTTAGCTACTGTATCCTATTTATCCGCATCGAAATAGGAAACTAACACAGAAATTAGATACTGTATGAAATAAAGATCGAATATTAACATTTTGGAATGTTACATTGCCTGGAAGGTTCTAGGTTGTTGACTAGGTACTATCTGATGGAAGCACTACAGCTACACTGGCAACAGGCTATTGTTATGCAAATGGCACTTTAGAGCTATTTGGTGGTTCGCCGCTATTGAACATGTTATGTAACTACTTTGTCATCGCCGCTTTATTTTGGCAAAGTTTCCTAAACAATCTATATTCTATATTAATAGTAGTCCATTTTGTTCTATCACGTCCACCAGATAATCTACTCCGAACTTTCGAAGCTACAAAATTGTATTACAATTTTATTTTTCTACTTATTTTCATAGTGAAGTTAGGGGTGTTAGTATTGTAATTTGCGGGAACTGAATTATTTTCTGTGTGAATAAAAAGTTAGCGTGGTGAAATTTTTAACATTAAACGCATAAATTTGAGTTTTTATGTCTAAATTTATATTCAGCCCTCAAACACCAATCAATTTTTTTAATATTTTTAAGTACTTTTTTTAAGTACTTATCATAGTTTATTCACCATTTGTTTTTGCCATTCCATTTAACTCATATCTTTTCACTTAACTCCTTCTATAATATTTTCCTTTCTATTTGATTAATAACGATTTGTTTGGACGCAACTACAGTCGACGCACAGGCCCGCTCCCCATGTCGGCTTATTTCATGTTAAATTTTTGTTAAACATAGGTTAAATGTTAATTTAATTTATTATTCTTTTAATTTTACATTTATGTTTTTTGTTTTCTCCTTATATAGTTTTGTAAATAATTTTGTTGGGACAAAAGGGGTAATTCATTCATTCATTCAATTAAGGTAATGAAACTCCCAATTGAATAAGAGCAACTCGTGATAAAAAGCAGTTATATTCCGGGGTTGTTCAGGTATGTACGTTTTTATATAATTAAACACCTTTTACATAAAAAAAAAACTTGACTCGGGTATTCTGAATTTTAAAAATTACAGAAGCACTGTAAACTAACTGTCTGTACAACAAAACTGCATAGTGTAATAAGGCGGGCATTCCTTGTTGTCAAACGGTTGATGGGTTTCTGGATAAAAGAGGGTTTACTGTAGTGACAATAATAGTGTAACAAAATTACACATGAGCAATTTACTATTTTCTTCTCCCTCTGATATTTAGGGTTAAAATATGATACCAGGGGGCCGACCCTTGCTCGGTTGTAGTTAATTGGGTTGGTTAAAGTAAAACAATATTGTAAAAAAACATTTTATAATTTACAAAAAACATTTTTATTACAAACCATAGACAGAAATTTGATCGCTGAAATAATAACAACTATGCAATGTAAAAGGATCCAATAAAAAAAGATACATTTTATGATCTTGCTTAAGTTTAAGTGCTACTCGCACAGAACTTTTCTCCCCTCTAGTCATTGAAACCCGTTGTTCTCACAAAGGACAGCAGATAGAAATATGATACAAACAAAATATTAGTTTCAAAATTGCTTGTGACAAAGATTTTTCTGTTTTTCTATAGGTCTAATACTTTTAAAGAAATTGAGATTCTGTCTGTTTTTTTCATTGGGATTTAGCATACGGTAATAGTTTAATGCCAATAAAAACCACCAGATTATTTAGTTTATTTGGAATGCTTCACTAAATGTTTTGGTGGGAGAGGGCTAAGTAAAATAATCAGTATTTGATATGAACTATTTTTCCTTATAGTAATCTTAATCTTTGCTGAATAGTCACAGCCGATGTTTTTCCCTTTTTACTGTATTTTGTAATTTGCTAGTATGCTGTAGATGGCTTGTTATAAAAAAAAATGTAAGTAGTGACAATTCTTTTGTTTACTTTTTCCTGGTTATTTTGTTCAACCAACATAGTAATTAACAACCCATAAGGCCAAAGGTTAATTTTTAAATTTTCAAACGAGTTGTGTAGCGAAATACGAATTTTCCTGAGGTAGTGGCTGTCGCCAATCACGTTTTTAGGGCCACAAGTCCCCAATTTCAAAATTTGGTAATTCTAAGTTTTTCTTGATCTTCCTTCATGTATGAGGCGGTTTCACATTTTAAATTAACTATTTTTAGATTTACCACGGATTAGATATTTTAATCATGGATAAAACAAACTCTCTTGTGTTGGTTAGTCTATGTTCTATGGTAGCCTATAATGGAATGGATGGTAATAACACTTAATATTTTCCACAAGTGTATAAATAACGTCATAAAAAGTTCTGCATGTTCGCATTGCCGATTCATAACTAATTTGAAACATTTGTGTTAAATTCTATGAGTTTTGAATCGGAAAGTAAAAAATTGTGCTATTTTAATGAGATCTAAGCTATGGATTTGTTGAATGTTGAGGGAAATGCCTGGTGTAACAATTAGGACAAGGCACCTTTTTTGCAATGTTGTATAAATAACTGTGAATAACGGATTCTCTTTAGAAAAAAATTAACGTAGCCACCAGAGTGCTGAAGAAAATTAATTATTCTGTAGAATACTAATATTTTTAATCAAGCCAAAGTAAACGGAAGACTTATTGCAAACCTTAGCATATTTTCTGAATAACAGTTAGCTACAACTGGAGCATGAAATGGAATGTCTATTTCAGAATGCAAAATTCAATGATAGAATGAAGTGAAATGAGTAGTGTTTGTTAATTACTAAGATAAGGTGGCACTTTACCTATGACTACTTATAATATGTTAATATTTAAGAACAGCTTTAACAGGATCAAATTGGCTAATTTCTGATTGCTAGGCGAGCACTATGATTATTCAGCTACATAGTCGTCTATTGATCTATTTATATGATTGTTTAACTTTCGTTAACAAGAAAGAACTCAACAGAAGGGTTGCCTTGGATAAATCAAAATTCAATAACTCAAATTATCCTTAAGATACAAAGATCAGTTGTTCCGCGTGACACAAGACATTGTTAATAAAATCTCTATCCGAGAGGAAATATTTAGAGCAATCACAAAGTGTAAAAGTTATGATGTGCCTCTAAAAGTTAAGCAGGATTTTCGTAAAAAATACAACATAGGCTTAAAAACTGTTACTCAGGCTAGGCCTACTCGTTAGGTTATGTTATTAAAGTTAGATTACGTATTATGTAGTCTACTATAATAATTTATTCAACAGTATATATTTCCACATCTTTTATGTTCTAACAGCAGCAATGCGCTGGATAAAAACTAGGTGGCGTTCGCAGAGGCATCCACAAAATTGAGCGGAGTCATCAAGGGTTCATATTATATTGTTTTTGTCTTACTGCAGTAAAAACAGTATTTTTTCATGCATGCGCTGCGGGTCTAAAGTAGCATTTTTAATATTTAGGGAGTAAAAATCGTTTTTAGCCTCTATGTAGTAAAAATCAGCTGTTGTCAACTCAGTTGTAAATTTCGATTGTAAACGATTGCATGTATCGAAAATATGTATCGATTTGTGCTTCGTAATCATTTTAACATATTACAGTCTACAGTCTCTTACCGTAGCATTTTAGCATTGCAGATACATTAATCCATTCCCAAACTCAACACTGCTCACCTTTACTACTTCCTTCACCACACCCTACGTCGTGGACCTGTTTCCCTCTCTTCCCATAGCATTTTAGGATTGCAGATACATTACTTTAATTGCCAAAGACAGTTCCCACACTCTGCGCTGTTAGCCTTACTACTTCCTTCACCATTTACTACGTCATTGGCCTGTTTCCTTCCTTTCTCATAGCATTTAAGTATTACAAATTCATTTATCCATCTGCTCAAACGGTTCCCCCACTCTGCACTGCCAGCCTTTACTACTTCCTTCACCACTTACGTCGTGGACCTGTATTCATCGCTTTCCATAGCATTTTAGTATTTTAGATACGTTAATCTAATTGCAACAAACATCCCCACTGTCCGTACTGCTAGACTTTACTACTTCTTTCACAATTTCCTATGTCTTGGGCATGCTTCCATCCCTTCTCATAGCATTTCAGCATTGCAGATACATTAAAACTGCTACAAACGGTTTCCAGTTCCCAAACTCCACACTGCTCACCTTACTACTTCTTTCACCTGTTCCTACGTCGCGGATCTGTTTCCCTCTCTTCCCATAGCATTTTAAGATTGCAGATACCTGAATCTAATTGTCATAAACAGATCCCACACTCCGAACAGCTCGCCTTTACTACTTCCTTCGCCACTTCCCACATCGCGGACCTGTTTCCCTCCCTTTCCGTAGCATTTTAGGAATGTTGTGACCTTAATCTAATCGTCATAAACAGTTTCCATACTCCAGACTGTTCACCTTTACTACTTCCTTAACCTCTTCATACGTCACGAACCTCAAGCTAGTGTCGTCATTTGATTATAGTACCTGGGGACCGAGCTTTGCTCGGGGAAAATCATTAGTTCACTCTGAAAGCACCGTAGTATTGGAGATACATAAATCCACACATCTACATCCTACACAATATCCTACGTCATGGATCTGTTTCCCTCCATTCCATTGCATTCAAAGATTGCAGATACCTTAATCTAATCGTCATAAACAGTTCCCACACTCCGGACTACTCGCCTTGACTACTTCCTTCACCACTTCCTACGTCGCGGACCTGTTTTCCTCCCTTCCCATAGCATTTTAGGATTGCAAATACCTTAATCTAATCGTCATAAACAGTTCCCACACTCCGGACAGCTCACCTTGACTACTTCCTTCATCACTTCCTACGTTGCGGACCTGTTTTCCTCCCTTCCCGTAGCATTTTAGGTTTGCTGATACCATAATCTAATTGTCATAAACATTTCAAACACTCCGGACAACTCGCCTAGACTACTTCCTTCACCACTTCCTACGTCGCGGACCTATTTTCCTCCCTTTCCATAGCATTTTAGAATTGCAAATACCTTAATCTAATCGTCATAAACAGTCCCCACACTCCGGACAGCTCACCTCGACTACTTCCTTCATCACTTCCTACGTCGCGGACCTGTTTTCCTCCCTTCCCGTAGCATTTTAGGTTTGCTGATACCTTAATCTAATTGTCATAAACATTTCCAACACACCGGACAACTCGCCTAGACTACTTCCTTCACCACTTCCTACGTCGCGGACCTATTTTCCTCCCTTTCCATAGCATTTTAGGATTGCAAATACCTTGATCTAATCATCATAAACAGTTCCCACGCTCCAGACAGCTCGCCTTGACTACTTCCTTCACCACTTCTTACGTCACGGACCTGTTTCCCTCCCTTCCCATAGCATTTTAGGATTGCCCATACCCTTATCTAATCGCCATAAACAGTTCCCTCACTCCTGACAGCTCGCCTTGACTACTTCCTTCACCACTTCCTACGTCGCGGACCTGTTTCCCTCCCTTCCTATTGCACTTAAAGATTGCAGATACCTTATTCTAATCGTCATAAACAGTTCCCGCACTCCGGACTACTCGCCTTGACTACTTCCTTCACCACTTCCTACGTCGCGGACCTGTTTTCCTCCCTTCCCATAGCATTTTAGGATTGCAGATACCCTAATCTTATCGTCATAAACAGTCCCCACACTCCGGACTGCTCGCATTTACTACTTCCTTCATCACTTCCTACGTCACGGACCTGTTTCCCTCTATTCCCATAGCATTTTATGATTGCCTATACTACTTCCTTCACTACTTCCTACGTCACGGACCTGTTTCCTTCCCTTCCCATAGCATTTTAGGATTGCAGATACCTTAATGTATTCGTCATAAACAGATCCTAGACTTCGCACTGCTACCCTTGACTACAATGTATCGAGTAATCTTAAGTATAATCTTTGCTCAATATTAACAAGTGATGTTTTTCCTTTTGTACTGTATTTGTAATTTCCTAGTATACTGTGGGTAGTTGGCTTATTATGAGCACATGCTAAAACTTCAAATCTTTTGTTTACTTTTTACTTGTTATTTAATTCAGCCAATATGGTTACCTAGCAACCCATAAGACTAATGTTAAAAAATGTGATTTTCAGTTTCATTTTTCTACGGATTCCTGAGAGACTTTTTTAACGCCATATAGATGTTGGCACTCACCGATATGGTCTTTATCACCATGCAAAATTTGAAAACGATTGATTCAGCCGTCTAGGAGGAGTTTGCGTATTACGAAATGCATAAAAGTCGACGTATAAGAGCTTCGCTCGCTTCGCTCGCTCCGCTCAATAAAAAATACTGCACTATAAGAACGTTTGCCAAATAAATGCGATGACGAAAAATTACATTTCAAGGGTGTTGTATTGTTTATAAAAATCGATGATAATTATCTTTCAGTGACAAATTCTAATAACGAACAAAACTTAGACACTAGAGGCAGAAATTTTAATGGAGAGACAAATAAGAAAATGCTGAACATTTGATCTCCTATACGAGAACTTAATTATCAACTAGAAACTAAAAATATAATTTTCGACTAACCAAAAGTTTGGAAGAAATTGAAGATGAAAACAGCGAGAAGTAAAGCGACCGCCGAACTCTTCATTGTTGATCAGCTGTTTACATGCTCCTTCCGCGAAAAGTGATCAGCTGGATGGGATTTGTCGCGACGCGGACCAGCGAATAGGACAGCAAGACACGGACTGCGCGCGGCGCGTCTCCATCGAACTATCGATATGAGCAGGTGCGGTTTCTCGACCGAATGGTAGATTAGATATCGAACATTTATCAAACTAAGTTTACAATCAAATTTGTCTTGATATCTAAACTTTGAGAATTTACAACGTAAATTAATCAAAAACCTATTTTTAAGGTTACAATGTCGGACTACCGCATTCCCACATGAAAGAAATGCTTCTTTATGTCGATGTAAAACAGTTTTATAAATGTCTTATGGTGATCTTACGGATGTTTCAATAAACCATTAAAGATGTTAAAAACATGTGTATAATTATGTAGCCCATACAGCCTATATTAGCATGGTCGCAATCTATATAAATACAATTACAGTTTTGTCTGTACATTGCTTAGAATCATGCTGTTTTTGGTTATTTTTACGTTTCATAACCTAATAAAGCCGAAACGAGTCTTATCTCAATTTCTGTCTGTTTGTCTGTCTGTTTGTCCATTCTGTGGTTTCGTCTGTAACGCCAACATGTCATTTTACGCGGCCTACTCCTAGAAAACTAGAGTACCGATCAAGGTTCTAATAATTTTTCTGTATTTACTAGAATGACGAGAGTGTCTTTGGCTATAAAAACATGGCATCGCTTCTTTGAAAACAAAATAACAAACAATCAAACACCCAATTTTGTTCGATTTTTGTCAAATTTTATCCCAATGTTTACTATTACTTTTATGAAATAACGATCAGCTGTTTGGATTAGTTTTTACTTCTAGCTGTCACTGATATGTTTACATTAATGTGCAGTAGTTGAGGTTGAGGTAGTATTGTAACTACTTTTAACCAGTGTCAAAAGAAACTTTCAAGTACAGATCTATAAAGCAATTCCTTTTATCATTAAATATAACACGATCGGGTGACATTTAATAGCGAATCCTTCGTTTTGGATTTGAAATAGTCAGATATTGTATTTGCGAAGGTTTATATGTATTCCTATACAGTAATAGTTTTGCCAGCATATCTGAAAAAATGCACACTAAATATGCAAACCAACTCCTGTTCTGAATAAAGGTTTCAACTTACTACAAGATTCCCGTACGTAGAACGGGCAAACAGCTAGTTTAAAAATAAAGTATTAAATGTTATAAATTAAATGTTAATGTTATAAATCGTATTTTTAACAGAGAAGTAAAATACAGCTGTATCTTACAAATTGACTAACTCTACAGTTAAAAGTTTTTCTGACCGATACCCGATAGTTTTACCGAACACTCGACAACATCTACCGACTACTCGATAGTCACAACCGAATGTGCGATGGTGAATATCGAGTATTTGACGCTTGCGCATGTTCTTCACCAAACATCTCACTTTAATTTGGTCCTCTGCGTTCTTAATTGCCTCACTCGCCGACTTAGGACAATATTATGGGGGAAGTTTCAAGACCATCTCAGACTTATCAGTTCATTTCATCTTAATTCTCCAGATATGAACCAGAATTGCAGCCATATTGCGTTCCATCCATTATCTAACAATTGAAAGATAGTTTTTTTGTGGCAACAAGTTATTAAGTTGTGACTGGATTTAGCTACATAGTAGACTTGAAATGAAAGATAGGAGGAGGGGGGCTGTGCAAATTGCGCATTTCAATTGGGTTCTAAACCGGTTTCCGAGGAAAAACAAATAATGCAATACCCTTTTGATTTTCAAAGATGTTGTGGTTTACTTTTACTGTATAAGACAGTGTCTTAACTACTAATTTACAATAAAATCAATTTGTTGATTTTAGATCTACAGCATAAAAAGTAATTTTCCTGCATCAATCAGGTTTATAACTATAAAAGGTAGCCTATTTAAAACAGTTTTCATCAGTTTTGTTTTTTGTTTACATTCTGGCAATGCTCAAACATTAAACTGAACGATTAACTGTCAACTATTAAATGTTTATAAATAACATGGGTCAGCATCACTGAATCTTAAGAAGCAAAATTAGGGAATAAATCAAATGCAAGAGGGGCAAAGGCAAAGCCCTTTTCTCGGGAGTGTTGCACGACGTCCAAGTGCCACGACGTCCAATAATATTTTTCCAGTGCCACGACGTCCAAAACATAATTTTTGAGTTGTTGCACGACGTCCAAGTGCCACGACGTCCAAAAGTACAGTAACTGCCAAAAATATAGTCTTTCTACAAGCTTTGGACGTCGTGGCACTTGGACGTCGTGAAACATCGCACTATAGGATTGTAAAGAAGTATCATTTGCACCACGTCCAAAGCCTCTGCCAGTTGCACGACGTCCAAGTGCCACGACGTCCAATCAATATTTGACTGTTGCACGACGTCCAAGTGCCACGACGTCCAAAGTGCCTGCACACTGTGTGTGTGTGTGTGTGTGTTTGCCGACCTCAGTGCAATTATTGAAGGCAACTAGGCCTAGTCAACTGTTTGAAAGTTGTCAACCGTTTCGTCTTCGATTAATGTTTAAATTATTCAATATTCAATGGTTCTAATTGAACTAATTATTGCATTAGCTTAAAATTTTTATATGTAAAATAAATACTATGTCACCGTAAAATGTAAAGATGCAGTAAATTTATTTCTACAAAATAGAGCTATGTCATAGAAACGAAATAAATAAATGACTACACTATTCACTATATTGTATGATTAATACAATAAATTAATCACTAGCCCAAAAGTAAATATGGTAGGTTTAATGTGAGTAGTGGTAGAATTCTAAGTACTGCAGTAGAATAGAATTGTCATACTATATCAATTGGTTGCAAATTTACTCGTAAGATAAAATGTATGTACAGTTTTATAACAGCTCTAAGACTTCCCATTTAAGTACCGGTATCATTGAAATTGTGTAACTTCCATTGAACAGAAATGAGATAAGTAGATATTGATACACAGATATGTGAATTTTCATACACTTATAATATGATGAAATCAAAAAAGGTTTATCTGTCAAATGTGCTAAATATTATGTAAACTATCACTTATCAAATTTTTAGGCTATAATTGTGTTACTACAATGGTTAAAAATGTTTCCTGTGAAACATGTATTTTTTAAACTAAAAGAAGGTTTTCTTTTAGTACAAACCTTGCTCTATTAGCGCATACGAAAAATAATTTCACTATTTTCGAGATCAATGTTTGACAACAAATGGTTGAGGCAGATATTCAGAGAGTGTCTCTAGCTGATGCAGTAATAAAAACGTATTTTAGCCATAGCACAGACAATATATAATACTATAATAGAAATCTATCTATACTATTATAAAGAAGAGGCTGTGTCTGTGTGTGGGTGTGTCTGTGTGTTTGTATGAGATAATCTCAAAAAGTACTGAACCGACTGGGCTCAAATTGCACGCAAATGAAGCTACAGCTCCGAGGATACATATTATACAACTATTCCCTCTTCGTTATTGTCCTAGGGCTCTGCCCCGTGGGCTTTCAAAAATTTGAGGTGAGAGATTTTAAAATATTGATTGATGGTATCCATGGTAACAAGAGCAAACCTACATAATTTAAAAATGTAAACAACTAGAACTAACTGTCAAATGAATTTTGATTTCACAATTCCACACAGCTGGTTCAAACATATTAAATAATGCACGAATATTAGAACAGAATGGGTAAGGATTATAAAATTAAAATAATGATGTTACTAGCCCGAATGTAAACATTATTTTACATTACTTAAATGTAGCTGTCAAACCATATGTTAATGTAATTTCATTAGTATATGATTCTTTCAGTTACTTCATTTGTTTATGTTTATGATCTACTAGCTGTACCCGCGGGCTTTGCCCCGTTTAACTTCACAAGTGAGCTCGTTCGCATGGCTCAATCACGTCTGGTTGAAGTACGTTCGCTGCGCTCACTCACCTTTAGGTTGGAGCTCGTTCGCTCCTCTCACTTGCCTTCAGGTTAGCTCGTTCACTGCGCTAACTCGCTTCCAGGTTCAAGTTCGTTCGCTACGCTCACTCACCTTTTGGTTGCAAATTAAATGAATGATTAAATTAATTTATTTATTTCCATTGAGAACAAACTTATTACATGCATTTTGGCTGTAGTCATAAATTTAAAAAATAATATTGCTGCACCCTTTTGGTAATCCTTGTAACTTTAATGCTATTGAACATAATAGAACAGAACCAACTTGTTTAATTGAAAAAGCTGTTAAGAAATTCCTTTTGAATATGAAAAATCATAAGGTTATCATGGGAAACTCCAGAGCCACTGGAGCGGAGCCCAAAAGCCCGATCAGAATAAAAACTACAGTACTTAGTTTTCCTATTTAATGCCCAAAGAATCGGTGTACCAAATTTCAGCCTCCTAGGTAAATGGGATGTGGAAGAATTAGTGATGAGTGAGTGAGTGAGTCAGTCAGTGAGGGCTTTTCCTTTTATATATTTAGATTATACTGAGTCTGTTCTATTTTTGTGAAATGCTGTAATAATATTTTACTGGGAATAATTAGTTTTAAAATAAATCATTCATCATGGATATAGGAAATAATTCAGATTCTATAATCATTGCCCTATCATCCTCGGCCCTTTTCCTGAGTGTTATGAGGTTTATGGTTTGATTTATTTTTGTGTAAACCGTAATATTATCCCCCTGCCACAGCAAATCTGTAGACTAGATTTCCATTTGCCTGATTATATAATTTCACTAAAATATGTTACAAAATTACCCTATTTTCCATATTTATTTATATTTTCCTATTTTTTTCTATTTGTCGGTTTGGAACTATTGTGATAGCTTTTTGTTTACAGTGCAAACCATGGATGTATGGATGGATGGATGGATGTTTGTGACAAGCAAACGTGAAAAATACTAAACCGACAAGGTTGAAATTTGGTATGATGATAGATGACATCCCCGATTAACATATTCTTACCTCAAAAATTCTTTCAGTCTCCGCCCCGGTGGCTCTGGCTCTGGACTTTCTCGTGTTAACCTTATGAGTATTCATATTTAAAGAAATTAAAGAATTTGGTCAGCCGTTTCAACAGCATTAAAAAGTTATAAGGCTTGCCAAACAGGGTGCAGCACCATTATGTTGTTTGTTTGCATTAATGACCACAGCTAATTTGAATCAACTTGCAAAAAAAAAAGTTGTGATACACAATGAGAACTTTACTGTTTTCCATGGTTTAGGTGCAGTGTAGAACATCTGGACTATGGTAGATGTGTGCTACACAATAGGATACCGTATAAATTAAAAGACCAGTTTTTTTAAATCGTGTCCTCTCCCATAACTGCAATAAGCATTTATACGTATGTGCCAACCCCGTACGAAGGACGGGTACTCTGCTAGTAACACAATAATACAAATACAGTATACTAATACAATAATACTGTAGGTTTCCGTAGTCTGTGGCCATAGGTTCGTCTGAACTGTCAATCAATTCTGAGAAATTCACAGTTGTAAATTCTTACTAGTCTTTTTTCTAAGTTCACGTCGCACTCGCAATTAGTTCGCATGTTTTATCTAGGAAAGCAGGTATGCCCTAAGTCATAGCAGTTGTAGGTTAAGTATAATAATAACAAACATGCTTATCGTAGGTTTTCAGGCATACTTGTTCAAGAATATGCCGTGGTAGGTTTTTTTTATACATTTTATTTTTTAATTCTTGTCTAATGACGATATTGATTTGTATTTGTGCGAAAATGTTAATTTATTTTTCAAGCGCATGAGCGGCCCTGTAGTCTATGTATGTTACATGAAGCACAACATGAAAAAGAATAAATTAAAGGAAGGTAAAATACCCCCGCCGCAGCAAACCTGCAGACTAAGCGAATTTCCATTTGCCTGATTGGATTTACACTAGCCTAAAATGTCTCCTTAAAAATATCACATTTATTCCCTATTTAAATAGAATCAGTTTAACACATACTTAGGTTTGCTGCAACAGGGAGGGTAAAAGTGTTTTTTTATGTAAAATGTTAATAGTTAGTAAGAAATTAAAACATTTTCCAAATTTGGGCAAAATATGTTCATAAACAAGCAAACTACAACAGTTTACTTATTCTCCATAAGAATAACATGGGAATTTTAAATTAACAATTTCTCTGTAACCATTAGGCGCATTATAACGCTTCAATATACTAAATTATTTGTTTTTTTAAGCTCTACAAAATAGTTTGGAAAGAAATTACAAAATTTTATGTTTTTTGGGTCAAAAATTGGAAAAACCCATTTTTACCCCATAAAAGCCCCCATAAACCCCCGTTCCCATGGTCCAATCATGCTGGTTCGCGAACTCGTTCGAATAAACGTAGGTTTACACGTTTGTACCAAATTTCATCAAAATCGGATCATTTTTGCTCAAGTTATCGCGCTAACGGACACACACACACACATATATATATATATATATATATATATATATATATATATATATATATATATATATATATATGAAATTATTAGGGAATTTAAAGTGGAGAGAATAGTTTTAGGCTTGATGTAATGGAACTGAATAGAGATTACCATGAATAATTAATTATATCTTACCAATCTTGAGTTTAGTCTTGAGGTTAATATTGTCGAAGAATGAGAAAGTCCTTTATATAACTTTAAAATACAATTACAAATTCTATAGAGAAAATCACCAACAAATAAATGCAAAAAAAATTAGGTAAAAACTGTGATGTATTCCTTGACTATTTCTAACAACATTGATATTATCAAAATAATAATCACATGTAGTAAAATTGAAAACCCAAAAACATGTGTTGGAGACAGACTAAAATAAAATAAACCATAGAATACTAAACATGCCTGGCCCCTTGAACCGCAGGTTCAATGAATTAATTTAACAAATGAGTACAGAAACAGCAATTAAAACAGAGAAAGTTAAAGCAACAAAAGGGGCGGAACTGTAATAAAATTTAGTCTTCAAGTGCAGTGGGAAAACCTTGATTGCCGGTCTAGTGAGAAGTCCATTCTTCGTACGCACAGTCACAACTCTTATAATGTTATCTGAACCAGGGTGTGTTTCAACAATTCTAGCCAGTGGCCAACATTGGAGGTGTAAGGATGTCTCGAATCACAACAAGATGAAGGTAGTCTCCATCGATGCCATCTTTTGACTTTTATCGCATGAGGTGTACTATGCAGAAAGTGTTCAGGTGTTTGTGAAGATAGGTCTGATGGATCTGCTGAGAGAGGAGCTAGAAATTGAGAGTTCTGGATTGCTTCTTTATAAGACAGTCGAGGTTTGAATTTCTTTTCTAGTGGGAAAAATCTTGTTTTAGTGGTGTAATAGTTTTCAGGAGGAGGGTGACAACGCTTGAATGGTAGCTTATCGTGGTGTATACTAGAGGGTTGTCTAGAATAAGTCTTCACAAAATGTCTTTTGCTCAAAATGTTGAGGTCATTTGGTTTAGAAAATGAAGGAGGTTCTTCTTGTTTGATAAACCGTGGAAAGGAGGAACGATGTTCATAATCACAGACAGTTAACATGGAGGTGAGAGGAGAGTTTGGTACTGAGTTTCTTGATGTACGGTCTTTTGATGGTTCTAGATGTAACAGGGTGTGGTGATTTTTATGACATTTAAAACAAGAGTTTTTCGATTTGCAGATACTGACTTTGTGATTTCCAAGACAAGAGAAACAACGTTGCTTGGATTTGATTAGTTCATACCTTTCTTGAGGAAATTTTTCTTTGAATAAAGTACAGGAATATACTTTGTGTCCAGGTTTAGAGCAAACGAAGCAAGGGAAATCAGTGGAGCTTTGTGTTGATGCAAGGGTAAATGGTCTGGGATGAGTCATTTCATTTTTGCGGTTGAAGTTGGACAAAGGTGGGATATTTGAGTGAGGTTTGACCCATTTACTACTATTGGGTGAGTGCATGGACACATCTTCAGCATGTGCACAATGATTTGACAGAAAAGTTATTACCTCATTGACTGAGGGTAGAGATTCAGAGTCATTTCTTGAAGATTCATATTTATTTAACAATTTTGAGTCTAGTTTTCGTAATAGCATTGATGCTAAGAGAGGATTGTTTTCCACTACATCACAGCCTAATGCTGTTAGAGCTTGGGAATTTTCATTAAAAGAGTTTAGCAAGTTTCTGAGATCCTTAGTAGAGGAAAAACTAACACTGGGCAAATCAATGATTTTATTGATGTGAAGAGATGAAAGCCTTCGCACTGAGTGGTAACGATCTTGCAACATGTTGTACGCGATGGTGTAGTTTGCTTCAGAGATGGGTAGGGATTTGACCAGATTGAGTGCTTCACCAGATAAAGTACTAAGTAGATATTGAAATTTAGCCACATTTGAGAGAGATGAATTTGAATGAATTGTGGTATCAAAGAGGTTAATGAAGGCTATCCAAGTTTGAGAGTCAACATTAAAGTTTTTTAATTCTATTTTCGGTAAGCGCACCACAGACATGTTAGAGTGTTCCCGTTCATTGAGATGAGAGGTAATAGATTGATTGCCATCATTGCCTTTACTTTCCAAAAGATAAGAATTTATTTTACTTTCTATGCTGATACAAAGTTCATTTATTTCCTCCTGTCGATCAATTAGATCTTGTTCATCATAGTCACCAGGCAGATTCGGCACGTCCAGTAATTTTCTAATGTGTTCATTAAATTCACAACGCTTTTCATTGACTTCACTTTTATAGGAATTAACTTTTTGTTGATCAACTAATTCAACATGATCATTTTCTGATATAGTGTCAATAAATGAAAGAATATTATTGAGACGAACTTTGATTAGGTTAGAAAATCTGACAAAGGTTTGATACTTCATTTTGTATATTAAAGGAATGTACTAATGAGCTGATTGGAAAAATGTGGTTGTAAAGGCAAAGATAGAAAGGGGTAGTAATATTGTTACTAAGGCAACAGAATCAAACATTCCAATTTTTCAGAGTACATTAGTAGATTTTTAAGATTGAATTTTAAATATCTTGATGAAATAACAAATAATAATGTACACTATTAGTAATTTTGAATATCCATATTCTTGATTCTTTCATCCGATGTTCGAAGGACCAATGAAATTATTAGGGAATTTAAAGTGGAGAGAATAGTTTTAGGCTTGATGTAATGGAACTGAATAGAGATTACCATGAATAATTAATTATATCTTACCAATCTTGAGTTTAGTCTTGAGGTTAATATTGTCGAAGAATGAGAAAGTCCTTTATATAACTTTAAAATACAATTACAAATTCTATAGAGAAAATCACCAACAAATTAAAGCAAAAAAAATTAGGTAAAAACTGTGATGTATTCCTTGACTATTTCTAACAACATTGATATTATCAAAATAATAATCACATGTAGTAAAATTGAAAACCCAAAAACATGTGTTGGAGACAGACTAAAATAAAATAAACCATAGAATACTAAACAATATATATATAAAGATTAAACATTAATAAACTTAGTACCCAAGTAAAATTATTTATTAAAATATTTACTGACTATAGTTTCGGCTCTAAGGCCATTTTCAAAGTAAACAAAAATCAAAATAAGATATGTAAATAAATAAATAACATATGATATTATAAAACTTTTCTAACTTGTAACATAATTTTGTCTTCATTGATTAATTTATATACTATATGATGTGTTGTACTTATTTTCATTCATATTTTCTCAATTTTGCTATTTTTTCATATATTGGATTATATGATGTGTTGTACTTATTTTCATTCATATTTTCTCAATTTTGCTATTTTTTCATATATTGGATTATTCAATTTTGGAATCATTGTATTTAAAATGTTTGATTTGTTATTTTTGTAGTTCATATAAATATTAATTTCTTCTTTTACATTCAATTTTTCTCTGTCTTTTTCAATTTCTAATATTGTTAAGTTTTCTTCGATCTTAGTAAACTTATGTTTGGATTTTAGTAAATGATCTGCAAAATTTGATTTCATTGATGTTTTGTTCTTCGATTTATATGCCTGTATATGTTCGTTGAATCTAACTTTAAAATTTCGATAGGTTTGTCCAATGTAGTAGTTGTCACAGTCAGAACATTTAATTTTGTAGATACCAGATGCATTGTATATATTTGCTGTATTGTTTGTTATAGGATTGTTGGTTTTATTTTGTATGATTTTAAAAATGTTATTTTTTGTTCTGTAGCTTAATTTTACTGGGGTATGTTTGAATGTTTTCCTGATTGCTTTGTTAAAAAGGTTGTTGTATGGGACGCACATGAATTTCTTTTCTTCTTTGTGTTTCGAATTGTTTTCTAAGTTTGATTTTAATTCATTTCTTTTCTTAATTTTCTTCTTGATCATATTATCAATCATTTTGCTTCTATATCCATTTTTTTCAGCTAGATATTTTACAGTGTCGACTTCTTTCTTGTAATTTTCTTTATTTAAAGGAACGTTGACTAATCTGTGTATTAATGAATGAAAAGTTGCAATTTTGTGTGTCCATGGATGATTCGAATGTTTTGGAATTATTATGTCTGTAGTTGTGGGTTTTCTGAATATGTTAAAAGAATGTTTGTTGTTTTGAATGGAAATTGTTAGATCTAGGAAATTGATTTCTTTTTGTTGGGTTTCTTTGGTGAATTTAATTTTCTTATTAATATTGTTGAGATACGTTAATAATTGTTCAGATTCATTGTCATTTCCTTTAAATAAGCATAAAATGTCATCTACATATCTGTACCAATAAACAATGTTGTTTATGAATGGATTTGTGTCATTAATAATTTTGGATTTTTCCATTTCTGTCATAAAGATTTCTGATAAAAGTCCTGAAAGGGGAGATCCCATTGGTAGACCATCTTCTTGAAGATAGAAAGACGAATCATAACTAAAGTAATTTTGCTTAACAGTTACCTCTGTAAGTTTGATAATATCATTTATTTCATTTATTTTCAATTTGTTGTGGTTTATTAGGTTTCTTTTCAATATAGATAATGTTTCTTTGGTTGGAATATTCGTATACATATTGTTTACATCAAAAGATAAGAGTAAAACATCGCTAGGAATATCTATATCTTTAATTTTGTTGACAAGATCTTGGGTGTTTTTCAAAGAAGAATCAGATTCTAAATTTACATTATTTTTGATTTTGTTGTTTAAGTATTTTGATAGTTTGTATGAAGGTGAATTTATGAAGTTTACTACAGGTCGAATTGGTATGTCTTTTTTGTGGGTTTTGGGCTGTCCTCTTAAATTTGGTGCTTTTGAATTTGTTGCTTTTAATAGGATTTTATCTTTCTTATTGATACTTTTGCATTTCGTTATAGTATCATTTATTGCTTTTGAAAATTCATCTGTTGGGTCTTTCGTTAAAATTTTATATTCATTGTTTTCTATGAAAGTTTTAACTTTGTTGTCGTATTCATTTTTAGATATTATAACAACTGAGTTGCTTTTATCAGCTTTAGTTATGATTGAATTATTTTCTTTCAATTTGTCTGTTATGGATTCAATTAGTGTTATGTTTTCTCTTGTTTCTGATTTTGTTGTTTTGTTCATAGTGTTGTTACCTAATTGATCAAATTCGTGAATGAAATTAAATCTCATTAGATCTTGAACATCATCGTTTTGTTTTTTAATTGCTATTTCCATATCTATTAGATCTCTTTCAATTGTTTTAATTTTGTAATCTAAATTTAGATTTGTTTTTAAAGACTTACCTAATAGTTCATTTTCTTCATTGGTAAATTCAATGTTTGTTAAATTTTGTACTGGTTGACTGAATTGTTTCTCTATGCCATTGTTCTTTAAAATTTTATGTTTTTGTGTTTCAATTAGGTTTTCAATTTTCTTTTTGTGCGTTTCCCTCTTTTTTGTTATTATTGGTGCAATCCATTCTTGTATATATTCAAACATTTCTTCAATCGTATCTTCATGAAATATGGTTTTTGCTTCTTCATGTAGTGTATTTAATTTTGTTTTTAGAAATGGAAAAATCCAAAATTATTAATGACACAAATCCATTCATAAACAACATTGTTTATTGGTACAGATATGTAGATGACATTTTATGCTTATTTAAAGGAAATGACAATGAATCTGAACAATTATTAACGTATCTCAACAATATTAATAAGAAAATTAAATTCACCAAAGAAACCCAACAAAAAGAAATCAATTTCCTAGATCTAACAATTTCCATTCAAAACAACAAACATTCTTTTAACATATTCAGAAAACCCACAACTACAGACATAATAATTCCAAAACATTCGAATCATCCATGGACACACAAAATTGCAACTTTTCATTCATTAATACACAGATTAGTCAACGTTCCTTTAAATAAAGAAAATTACAAGAAAGAAGTCGACACTGTAAAATATCTAGCTGAAAAAATGGATATAGAAGCAAAATGATTGATAATATGATCAAGAAGAAAATTAAGAAAAGAAATGAATTAAAATCAAACTTAGAAAACAATTCGAAACACAAAGAAGAAAAGAAATTCATGTGCGTCCCATACAACAACAATTTTAACAAAGCAATCAGGAAAACATTCAAACATACCCCAGTAAAATTAAGCTACAGAACAAAAAATAACATTTTTAAAATCATACAAAATAAAACCAACAATCCTATAACAAACAATACAGCAAAAATATACAATGCATCTGGTATCTACAAAATTAAATGTTCTGACTGTGACAACTACTACATTGGACAAACCTATCGAAATTTTAAAGTTAGATTCAACGAACATATACAGGCATATAAATCGAAGAACAAAACATCAATGAAATCAAATTTTGCAGATGATTTACTAAAATCCAAACATAAGTTTACTAAGATCGAAGAAAACTTAACAATATTAGAAATTGAAAAAGACAGAGAAAAATTGAATGTAAAAGAAGAAATTAATATTTATATGAACTACAAAAATAACAAATCAAACATTTTAAATACAATGATTCCAAAATTGAATAATCCAATATATGAAAAAATAGCAAAATTGAGAAAATATGAATGAAAATAAGTACAACAAATCATGTAGTATATAAATTAATCAATGAAGACAAAATTATGTTACAAGTTAGAAAAGTTTTATAATATCATATGTTATTTATTTATTTACATATCTTATTTTGATTTTTGTTTACTTTGAAAATGGCCTTAGAGCCGAAACTATAGTCAGTAAATATTTTAATAAATAATTTTACTTGGGTACTAAGTTTATTAATGTTTAATCTTTATTTATATATAGTAGCCCTATTTTTCTATTTTTCATATATATATAAATATATATATATATATAAATATATATATATATAAATATATATATATATATAAATATATATATATATATAAATATATATATATATATATATATATATGAATTTGAACGGATGGTGTTTTTGGCCTCTAGGGACCTCAAAATGAAAAAAAAAATCGGTCCCGGGTCCAGGTCTTACCATGAGTACTACGGTAATAGCTTATTCCCTATATGGGAAATTCGCTAAAACGGATCAGTTGCTGAAGGTCTAAATCTCGGAAGGTCTAATCAGACCTTCGAAACACATTTTGCAGTTTGCACTTGATGCTGAGGATCCCATGAATCCTGTACAAAATAAAAAAAAATGTTTCTTTCAAACTACAAGTTTATTACTTTTCCTAGAACCAGCCTTTATCAGGACTTCCGCTCCCACGCTAGTTGGCAACATCAACTGTGCTATATGAAAACAATAAATCTTGAGTAAATATACTTTGATGTTGAATTTTGAGGTTGCGGTGTTCCTTCGTAAACACATTCAATTATAATCTAGGAATATGTAAATTTATTTATTTATTGTTATACGTTAACTTTATTGATATTCGATTCGCTACATTACTATTAAAACCTATAACATTTTCAATTCATGTGCGTTGTATTTTAGAGTTGGGGAAACAAAAGAACCCTGTGTACAACTTATTTATATGATATTCTCATTGGTTGCAATTTAATAAGTGGTGTAGCAAAACACAAACACAAAATTTATTGAAATAAAATTAAGTCAATGTTAAGTGAATACTATTAATAAACACATTTGCGACATAAGAACATTTAATTGAAGCCTAAAAAACAGTTCGAAAAAGGCATTCTATTCTTTATACTAGTAAAAATTAAAATGAGGGTATAAAAAATAGTTTTCAAAGATCATGTTGATCAATGTACATTCATCTAGCCTCGAAAAAATAAGTATTTAAAAGCTTACTCCAAACATAATGAAGTTTATCGGTTGGCCATGTCAATCATTAAAATGTCATCATTTTTCAAACTATGTAAACCTTATAGTTTTCCAACTGTTGCCTTGTTTATTTTTTCTTTTTATGTTTTTTTTACTTTATGATGTTTCAATTAATGGTACAAATATTCATAGTATATATATTTCTGAACAAGAACATATACCCATGTATATATAACTAATAAACGTTTCATAAGCATTTTACACGAGAGAACACTGTTCGGCAAGTAGCCGGTCATCGTAACCGGTAATCATGAAGGAGCTTGGACGTCGTGCAACAGCGCTGAACTATATTGGACGTCGTGCAACAGTCAAATATTGATTGGACGTCGTGGCACTTGGACGTCGTGCAACTGGCAGAGGCTTTGGACGTGGTGCAAATGATACTTCTTTACAATCCTATAGTGCGATGTTTCACGACGTCCAAGTGCCACGACGTCCAAAGCTTGTAGAAAGACTATATTTTTGGCAGTTACTGTACTTTTGGACGTCGTGGCACTTGGACGTCGTGCAACAACTCAAAAATTATGTTTTGGACGTCGTGGCACTGGAAAAATATTATTGGACGTCGTGGCACTTGGACGTCGTGCAATGCATCCCTTTTCTCTCCGCTAGGTCATCATATATATTAAATCGTGATAGGGTTTGACGGATTTTCATGATTTTTCTGTTGAAAGAAACATAATTTTGAGAGCTATTGAATGTCGAAGCCATAATTTTAGTTTAGGGTTTCAGTTTTTTAGAAAATAAGTTTACAATATTAAAAAGTCTAGCAGCCGACGCTAACATTCTACACTAGATTTTCGTATAAAACCATATGCTTAACGTAAGCTTAATATATAAAATTTGCCAATTTAGAATTTGAAACATGTTTAGTTGAGACATTTGGGACCATGATACAAAAAATTGAAATTGAAAGTTAAAAAATTTGGTATAAAAAAATTAGAAATTTTGAAATTCAAATTAAACTTTAATTTAAACTTTTAAGAACATTAAAAATTAAATTCATAATCAAACATTTCAAAACTTAGGATTTTAGCTTATATGGAAATTGGTATATTTATAATAAAAACAGTTGGAACCATAGACCTTTAGAAACGTATAAAATCTTGAAAATTAAATTAAATTTTATGATTATAAATTATTTGGAAAATAATAAATTGGAAACTAGAAGGTTAGAACTATGGAAATTTTAAACATAGGCTATAGATATTTAGAAAATAGCAAACTAGAATGGAATCATAAAATATATAATAAGGAATTTTAAAATTTAGGAAATTTACTAATGTGGAAATTTAAAGAATTATCATAAGAAAACTTGGATTTATATAAACAAGGAAAATTTTAAATTAGAAAAACTAAAACCCTGGCAATTTAAAACTTTTAACATTTGGAAAAACACAGCAAAAGAACATTTAAATATTATAAGTTTTGCAGTTTTACCAATTTGGAAAATTGCAAGATTTAAAATTAAAATATTTAATCACAAAAATTAATAAATTGGTATTCAGGAATTGTTATGAACATATGTAGTTGTTACCATAGCAACCAAAATGTTAATCATCAAATGCTGTTTACTTTTCTATTCTGATCTTTTAATATAACACAGTTACTTCTATTTCAACACTCTGTCTTATTTTATATTCTAATATTTCCACTCGAAAGCCATCTCAGTTGGCGACGATTTGGTAAAAAACTATTATCAATTCTTGTTTTATTCAATTATTTTCAAGATATTTTATTTTGTTTAACATTTCAACTTAAAATGAATGAAGAACAATTTGAAAGGCTCATGAATGTTTTGGCTGCAGCTCTAGGTAGGCCTAATACAACTTCAACTCCTCAGATCAATCCTTTTGAACATTTTGATGCAAATAATGATAAATTCAAATCATATTTGGAACGTTTTGAAAATTATTGCAATTTGAAGAACATTAAAGAAGACAAGATGAAAGCTCAACTCCTGTGCTCATCTATTGGTAAGGAACATTACAATAATCTGGCAACTCTTTTAGGCCCAGACAATCCTGTAAAAGACCTTAATTTTTCAAAATTAATCGAACATTTCACAGTAATGTTGTCACCTACAGTATCTCATATTGTTGCACAACACTATTTCCTCAGTGTTTCACAACAGTTGCATCAATCTATCTCTGATTTTGTCACAGTCCTGAAAAGTAACCTGAATGATTGTAATTTTTACACTTCTTGCAATGAATGTGAAAGTAAAATTTCAATTGCTGATGAATTTCTCCGCCCTCAATTTATTAGAGGACTAAAATACAATTGGATACGTGAACAACTACTACAAGACACAAATCTCAACAGTTTTGACACACTCCTCAAAAAAGCAATTGCCCTAGAAGCTTCCCGCTATGAATCAAATAAAATTTGTAATCCTGTCACACAATCATCAAGTGAAAATTCGGATACACACAAAATTGATAGGCATTCAAGGTCTAAGACAAAGGAATATCAAAGTTTCAAGCAATTTAAGACACACAAATATGATGACCGCGGTTCCAATAGATCTCAATCACAACATTTCCGTAACAAAAGCTTAAAAAGACACGTTGACTACAAAGCTTTGGGTATTGATGGACTTTGTTTCAAATGTGGTCAATCAAACCATCAGTCTAATGAATGCAAAACTAATCGGAACAATCTTAAATGCACTTCCTGTGGAAAACAAGGCCACGTATCAAAAGTGTGTATAACGTCTCTACTAAAGAACTCTAAAACAAACACCCTGTTGTCTCACTACACAGAAGATGAATTCAGTCACCCAGATGAGTATGGAATCACACAAATACACGATGTGGAAGATCTTTACATAGTAGGACCAGACTCAGACAAATACATGGTTACAGTCACTATCAACAACAAGCCTCAGAAATTTGAAGTAGACTCTGGTGCACGATTTTCCTTAATCTCAGAAACGGACTTTGATAAACTTGGACTTAAAGTGCCACTTCAACCAACTCCTATCTCATTTCGCTCCTACACTGATCATATAATAAAACCTAAAGGTAAAGTAACTGTCTCAGTCTCTTACAATGCAAAATCACTAAATGCTGATTTATTTATAGTACCTGCAGGTCATTCTGCTTTGTTAGGACGAATTTGGATTCGTGGACTTGGAATTGAACTCAGTGAGGTAGACAACAGAAAGCAATCACCGATTAATACAGTTGATAATAATTTAGTACCGTCTCTAGAGGATATATTTGAAAAATACTCAGAAATTTTCGAAGAAAGAATCGGATGTGTTCCCAATGTTGAAGTCAAACTCCAACTCAGAGATAATGAAAAACCAGTATTTACTAGGGAACGTGATGTCCCTTTCGCATTAAGAGAGAGAGTAGAAAAGGAACTTACAACCCTCGAGTCTCAAGGAATCATAACTCCAGTCGCATCAAGTGATTGGGGGTCACCATTGGTTGTTATCCCAAAGCCAGATGGAGGAGTCAGACTATGCGTAGATTACAAGTGTGGGGTTAATTCAAAACTTGTCTCATCTAACCACCCCATTCGACGCATTGATGATGTCCTACATAGTCTCCGTGGATCAAGATACTTCTGTAAGTTGGATCTTCATAAGGCTTATTTGCATCTAAAAGTCGATGAAGAGGGAAGTAAGATTCAAACAATATCAACCCATAAAGGAATGTTCAACATGAATCGTCTCAGTTTTGGAATAAAAACAGCCCCTTCTGACTTTAATCGTATTTTGTCACAGCTATTAAACGGATTATCAAAGGTAGAAGCATACTTCGATGATATCATTTGTCACGGCGAAACTCTCGAAGAGTGTATGAAGAACCTTATTGCATGTTTGGAATGTCTCAAGAAGAATGATCTACATCTTAACAGAACAAAATGTGTTTTCTTCAAGGAAAGTATTAATTACCTTGGACATGTGGTGTCATTCAATAAGATTCAAAAATGCCCTAAAAAGGTTGAAGCAGTTACTCAGATGCCTCGCCCTCGAAATGTTGATGAGTTAAGACGCTTTCTTGGCTTAGTTACATACTATGCAAAATTCATTCCTGACTTCTCTTCAAAAACACATCCGCTACGATGTTTGCTTCGAAAAGGAGAAAAATTCTTTTGGTCAGCTGCTGCTGAAGCCTCATTTCTGAATCTGAAATCTGAACTTTGTAGTGATACAGTTCTTATCCCTTTCAACCCATCAAAACTAGTTATTCTCACAACAGATGCTAGCCCAACTGGAATTGCTGCTGCCGATGATCCAACCCCAATTACCACAAAGCTACAAAACATTATGTTCAGATATCGAGCAACACCTTTGGCATCAGGCAAGACTCCAGCAGAGTTGTATTTGAACAGGAAGATTCGGATTAGACTTGACACACTTCTCCCTAACCCAAAGGCAAAACTTCCATCAAAATCAATTGCTCCTCTTCGCGTCCGCTCTCTTAAAGTGGGGGAGAGAGTTCAGGCAAGAGTTCACCTGGGAAATAAAGACATGGCAGTTTGGTACAGTCAAGAGAAAATTAGGTCAATACCATTACATTGTTGAATTGGATTCTAGACGAAGTTTAAAACGACACATTAATCAATTGATTTTGACTCTTGTATCCAAGAAGAAAGTTACTTTTACAACACAAAACAAACAAGATAGTTCTGTTGTTCCAAGAAGGATTCCTATTATAGACTGTCAAGCACCACCACAAGAGATCCATCCAGAGTCTGAATCAAGTTCAAACAATCCAACAGAATTAGACGGTACTCTAAGGGAAGAAAATCTAGACAGACCTCAAGCCACAGAACAAAAAGAAAACAAATTAACTCGTCCTTCCAGACAGCGCAAGGTTCCGTCCTATCTTAAGGACTTTGCTCTCCAGCAATTAAGTGGGGGAGAATGTTATGAACATATGTAGTTGTTACCATAGCAACCAAAATGTTAATCATCAAATGCTGTTTACTTTTCTATTCTGATCTTTTAATATAACCATATATAACACAGTTACTTCTATTTCAACACTCTGTCTTATTTTATATTCTAATATTCCACTCGAAAGTCATCTCAGGAATGAAAAACTCTGTAAATTTCCTTAGACATGTATGGCAACTAAACCCCGACACTTAAAAAAATAACCAGTTCAAAGTTTAAAATTCTCTAGATTTAATTACTTTTTTAAATTTGGAAAATTAAAAGTTTGATACAAACAGTTCTTAAATTCTAAAATTTGATATTAGGCTCAAAGATTGGTATACTGCAGTTTGGAAAATAAGAATTCAAAGATATCGCTAGATTTGGGAATTAAAAAAAGTTTTTCAAGCGGAAACTTTGTAATAACTAGCAAATGGTATAATTAACATTGAAATTCAGAAAATAAAAATTTTAAACTCATAAAATCTAAAAGGTAGAACATTTACAAAATAACTACCGGTAATTGATAGTTAATTTTGTTTATAATTTTAAATAACATGTTTGCATGTTACAATAAATAGAAGAAAATGTTTTTCATTGTGATGAAGCTATTTTAAACCCATTTAATAAACATATCTAGTAGTACATAGAAAAATAATGACCGCCCTCTTTAAAAACTCCTTAGTTTATGGCATTATCCACTACACAAATTTTAAGTGTTACAGTCAGTTGTATTATACAGATGAATACCTTCCTGTGTTCACCTACAGTGTAATTTTGTTATCTTCTTGACCAGAACTCAGAACTTACGATACCAGTATGGCAATTAACAACATATTTTGTTACTTAATGGTTATTTCTGGTTAACTGAATAATTTAACATGTAACATGTAAGTTAGTGTTATTTGTTGTTTGGATGACAAAATTGTATGCTGTGCATACCTCTTCCATAGATTCTATACAATTAGCTTAGCCTTCAGATAAAAACTGGCTTTAGA
Source organism: Macrosteles quadrilineatus (assembly GCF_028750875.1). NCBI lineage: Eukaryota > Metazoa > Arthropoda > Insecta > Hemiptera > Cicadellidae > Macrosteles > Macrosteles quadrilineatus. Next base: position 55,984,245 of record NW_026542598.1, on the reverse strand, counting down.
TTATTTACAACGTGAAATGAGAAGTATAATCACAGTATCCGAAGTCAATGTCTCCTCCCACTCTGTTAATCTCTGCTAATTAGTTTTGTTATTTTTTTAAATAACTTCTTGATCAGCATTGTACGTGTTATTAAATTTACGGAAAGTAAATAAAGATATACGTCTTATAACACTTAAAACATATATTTACGCTTATACTGCTATTCACAAGACGGTAAATATACAAAAGATGGTAAGTGGTGATCGATTTCGATTGGACACTCCAATCATCATCAGACCCAATAGGCGAATGACAAAAATCTTGAATTGGCCGGTGTTTCCGGTAGCCAATAGGGTATAAGTAGGGACGCCATTCATTGTAACGATTGTGATAGCTTCTACATTGGACAGACTGTGAACTTCGTCAACCGCTTCAAAAACCACACATCTGCATGGAAAAACAACAAACCGGAAAGATCAAATATCGCACAACACCTGTTACAAAATGGACACTCAATAGGAAAAGTTGAGGATAATCTATGTATTTTGAAGAATTGTAAGAAGGGATATGTGATGAATGCTTGGGAAGAATTGTATATTTATAAGGAAAAATGTAAAAATTGAAATAAGTTGATTAATGAACAAGTAAATTTCGATTCCAGTTGTACTAACTTATAAAAATGTATTGGCCGAGTTTCCGGTAGCCAATAGGGTATAAGTAGGGACGCCATTCAAGATTTCTGTCATTCGCCTATTGGGTCTGACGATGATTGGAGTGTCCAATCGAAATCTATCACCACTTACCATCTTTTGTATATTTACCGTCTTGTGAATAACAGTATAAGCGTAAATATATGTTTTAAGTGTTATAAGACGTATCTTTATTTACTTTCCGTTATTTTTTTACTCAACTTGTTTTCTTGTGTGATGGCAAGACAAATAGAAAAACAAAATACCAACTGGAGAGAACAGCCATATACCTCCAGAGGAGCTGCTTTTGATAACCTTAAGGCTTGTATGTTGGTCTTCTATTTCTTCAGTATTAGTAGTTAACTTCTAGATTCTATTATTCGTCTTTTTGACGGCACGTCAAATTATCAAAACCCGGCACCTACCTTGCCCGGTCCTTTGTGTAGCACTCCATAAGCGCCCAAGCATTTTCCGTCGCACAAGACGAAGCAAAATGCCCTATCCCACTCTGGCCTGCCCGGTTCTGTCGCCAGCTTTAATAAGCAATAAGTACGATTTAGCTTAGCCTCTATGATCTCTGGTTTGTGTGTTGTAACTGTTTCTTATACTGGGTGGCGCATAAAAAACGCATGGATTTGAGTTTTGTAGTGTGAGCGATAGGAGCGTAGTATAGGGACGGGGCCTGGTTGTTTAGTAGTTTAGGGCGTCCAGTTTTAGTAGCAATGGTGCAGTGGGCCGGCGCATCGTGTTTTTGCTGTAGAACATTTATTCAAAAGTAATTAAATCTATTATAACTGTTCTACGGCTTTTCTGCACAAAGTTCAATATTCCGCGAGTCCCCAAAAAAGTACGGGAAGGCCCAAGAATTCCCACTTTCCAAAGTTACACAAAACGGTAAGATTCAAATTTTGCAGTGGTTTTTGGTGCAATTCTATTGGGCCTTCTGCTGCCATTGAACAATTAACAGATTCATTACTTTTGAATAAATGTTCTATAGCAAAAACGCGATGCGCCACGGTCAATTGCACCATTGCGAATAAACCTGGACGCCCTAACCTACAAACAACCAGGCCCTGTCCCTCCACTACGCTCTTATTGCTCTCACCACTCAACTCAAATCCGTGTGTTCTTTATACGCCACCCTGTAGTAGATTTTAAAAAAACACATTATTCTCTTCTGGACTCTTACCTTGTAACGAAGCACGGGCAGAGCAACTAGTATAATATATAATAGTAAAAATAAATAACTTTAACATGATGGGCTATGTAAAAATGGGGAAAAAATAGTTCAAATACTGTTACTTGACAGAAACCTCAATAAATGAGTTCTGTTAGAATGATTGCGGTTAGAAGAGTGTCAAACAATAGCCTTACAATTACTCACTAATCTAAACAAAATGTCACTCTCTAAAAATTCTTGTAAACTCAGAAAAATCAAGAGTTAAAATGTATTTTACAAAGTTTTCTCTTAAGTATAATCACAGCATGCTCATCCTGACAAATAAGATAACAAATCAAATTGTCTGTGGCTTTTTCTGAAGTTCACACACTAAAAGAACTTGTCATTAAGGTCAAGGGTTCCATAGCTAACGACTTGCTCCACTGCCTAACTCTTAATGGAAGTTATTTTTACAGTTTTCCTTAAAAAGATATAATGAGAGTACCATTTAGCTTTACTTGGTGGTTCTCCTATGTTCTAATTCATCAGTTCTATTACCTTAATCTTTTTATATTATTTGAATTTAATTAACATAGAAAATGGTTTAATACTTTAAGACTTTCTTAAAGGAGACAAGCAAAAAATTTAATATCTTATAAAGACTTCTATTTTGAAAAACCTTTTTTTAGTATAAATTATATATATAGATAACTTTTATTTAACCATATCTTGTTATTACTAAAAATATAAATTTTTTAGAGTAGTCTTTAAATTGAGGGAAAACAGCCCAGACAAGTTTTGTTAAGAATACAAAGGCCAAGATGTTGCTGATATGTGTCGAGTTGTTATTTCTTCCTGGGACAACCTTCGGCTGCTGTTGGGACAAGCTTTGATGCGAGATTTTGCCTCGATGAACAGCAATCGCATTTTGACTACATATTCATGCACAATGTCTAAATTTAAGTCTTCTGAGATATGTTCCAAGGCTCTTTCCAGGTTCTTTTCATAAGCTGCATCTTAATCGTTCAACTCTCACAAGATAAGCCATGTATTATTAAGCTTTATATGGATTATTGCACACATACGGCAATTTAACCTGTGATAACAGACCTCAGCACTACACTCATAAGGGCAATGTGTTGGTCAGTTACCATGTTGCCATCGGCCAACCGGGACGAGTGGTACTAAAGCATTGCCAAAATAGGACTTAGAGGTGAGATTTAACAAATTACTTAGGCTTCCAGTCAGTGTTCCAGCCGCCAGGGACTTGTATGGTAAAGTTTTGTATGTCCAGGCTAATGGATTAACTGAGCACAATCCATGTTGTGCTGGAAACAATTATGTATACCTACTCAATTAGTCAAAAATATTACTGGTCATTTTTAGCTTCCCAAACTTTTTCCTCTTTCCACATAATAGTGATCTAACGTAAGAAAACACCATGTTTAATCACAAAATCAATTTAATAAAGCTACAAACATTTATAAAAGTACTAAAATTTACAAATTTAGTTTTTTTTAACTACATCGTTATCACAAAAATATCCTCCGATTGACTAGAGACTTATCACCCATACACACAAAACACACACATATGGATATGGTGCCAACAGATTTCAAATTGCTTCATAAGTTGTAGGTGAGTTTGTGAAGAAGAGTTTTGCGTAATTGACGATCACTGTAATTTAAATGAGTTGAAGTTGTCTTTCCACTTCTCTCACATACTTCTCCGGAACATTGTGAGACCTGAAACACATTACAAGTTTTGCTGTTTCAACTAGTTATAGCATATAATATCAATTTAATATCTTGAATACATTCTAGTGGATAAAAAGCTTACTAAACCATTATGTATTTTCAAAAAATGTTGGAACATGTACAGTACTATGTACAATATTCATTAAAGATAATTTTTTTATTTGATCATTTATAATTTGGTTTTAGGATTTTAATCCTTACTTACTTACTGCCGTGGCTCTTGGTACCCAAGGAGGTACTTTGCCTCGCCAACACACTGCCTCCAGACTGCACGATCCACTGTTTCATCCTCCCTTCTTCCCATTCTTCTCAGGTCTCTTCTCACTTGATCTCTCCACCTCAACTTGGGCCTTCCAGGAGGTCTTCTACCCTCGGGATTGTTGTTTAGGGCGTTTCTCACTAAGGATCCCTCTTCCTTTCTTAACACATGGCCTGCCCATCTCAATCTCTTACTTCTCACCTCAGCCACAATATCTGGGTCCCTGTACAACTCTCTCAACTCCCTGTTGTGCTTAACTCTCCATTCTCCATTTTCAAAGGTTGGTCCAAAGATTTTCCTTAGAATCTTTTTTTTGAACACTATAAGTCGTTTCTCAGTTCTCTTGCTTATCACCCAATTCTCTGAGCCATATAGTAATACTGGTCTTATTATAGTTTTGTATATACGGATTTTAGTTTTCTGTGAGAGTAGGCGAGAACTCAACAATTTGTGGCATGCCGATAAACTTTTATGAGCTGCATTTAATCTTTGCTGAATTTCAGAGTCTTCTTCATTATTATTCGTCAGCATTAATCCTAGGTAAGAGAAATTGTTTACTTTATAAAATTTGTGTCCTTCTATTTCTACATGATTTTTATTATTTAATTGGGTAGCTCTTCCTCATTCCATTATCTTGGTTTTGTCTACATTGATATTTAAGCCAACTTTTTTAGTGTGGTTTATGAGTTTTGAGGCCATAACTTTTAGGTCTTCTTCGTTTTTGGCCACAAGTGCCACATCATCTGCAAATGCCAGGATATTTATATTGGTTCCCATAGTAATTCCAGCTTCTAGCTTTTGTAATTCTTGTAGAGAGTCTTCCAGAGCTAGGTTGAATAACAGCGGGGACAAACCATCTCCTTGTCTCACACTAGTATTTATATAAAAATCCTCTGAGAATTCTCCATTGACTTTAACCTTGCATTTAGATCCTGATACAGTTGACTTTGATAGATTTATTAACTTTTTAGGTATTCCATACTTTTCCATTACTTTCCAGAGTTTTTTCCTAGTGGTCGAGTTGTACACTTTGGAGAAGTCAATGAAAAGGCAGAGAAAGGATTTGTTGAATATATCATAATATTTGGCGATTGCCTCTTTCAGTATAAAAATTTGGTCCGTGGTTGATCTTCCTCTTGTGAAGCCGGCTTGATGGTCTCCTATGATATTTGATGTATATTCCTCTAGTCTTTTTTGTAAAATCTTTGATAGTACTTTATAGGTGCAGTTGAGGAGGGAAATTACTCTGTAATTGGTGCATTCTTTTTTTGTCTCCTTTCTTGTGAATGGGAATGATAACTGCTTCCTTCCACTCATTCGGAATCAATTCGTTGTCCCAAATATCAATGATCAGTTTGTGGATCTCCCTTGCCAGTTCTGTGCCTCCTGCTTTGATTACTTCCGATGGAATAGAGTCCTCCCCTGGGGCTTTATTATTTTTTAATTCCTTGATTGACGCTTCTACTTCTTGAATTGTTGGGTATGGTACCATTGGATCTACATTCTGGTACGCTTCCTCCTCTTCTTCTTCTTGTTCAGACTGTCTTACATTCAAAAGATCTTTGAAATGTTCCTGCCATACTTGTAGTCCTTATTTGCTCTGCTTCTTTGATTTTAATCCTATCCTATTAAAAAATACCCCCTGTCTCATTTGATTCTGATTAGTATAGACAAAATGGCGGAGCAACAAAATAGCGAAAAAATTAGCATGAAAGGTTTGCTCCCTTGATTTAAAAAGTAATAAGCGATTTATCATTATCAGTTTGAATCCTGGGTTATGAATCAAATTAATTAATTAATTAATATGAAACATTAATATGAATTAGGTACCACTATCCTATTTCTTTAATTATTTCAATGTTGTTAACTTAAGTAACATCGTAAGAAAATCAAGAATTAGTTTGCAATAGTTTTGCAAATAAAACTACTTTAATAAAATAAAACAAACTGTTATTTTTATTTTCCGGAACTTTGTCTGATTGGTGAGGATCAAATGGGGCTCCAAGGTGATTTTTACATATTTATTTGTTGCAGCTTTTCGTTCGTCACACTGTTTATGAGTAAGATAGCAACCTCTTCGTGGGATACCATATATATAAATAAAATGTTCTGAACTTTTCTGAAGCTGAGCTACAATTGGACCAAGGTAAAGTTAGTGGGAGTGAGAATAGTATTGAGTAAGCATCAGCTGTGAAGCAGTGTTGCCAATATTAATCACAAAACTAACCCCGCAGTCTGCACAGGATCAAACGAATCTCTATTTATAAATCAAGATCTACAACATCAGTCACATTAAGTTTTGCAATTTAATATATTGTTTACCTGATCATGTTCATCTTCTTTGCCATTGTTTCTTTTAGTGTATCTTCTCTCTTCTGTTTTTCCACTTTCACTGCTAATCCTTCCTCAAATTGTTGCTGTCTTGCTTTTATTTTCTGTTTTTCTTTTTCGCCAATTTGCTTAAGTAGTTCCATTCTATGGCTCTCTAACATCTGTAAATTTTAGTGCAATAAAGTATCATTTTTGTACCATATAAACAGTATAAAACAAATAATATACTTTCGTCGATTTTCATACTTAGTACAGTACTGCCAATTTTAATGACCGAAAACTGTACCCAACAAAAAAGGCAGAAGCCCATGTGCTAATTTTTTTTATATTTCTATATTATAATGATAATGATGATGTACTTTAGTATTTTAAAATTTTACTTTGATGAAGGGTACATTATATTGTAGGACTTAACAAAAACATTTTTTATTTAGCCCTATTTTTTTATTGTAACATTTTTGTCAGAGTGTTTTGATGGGGTACAATTCACTTCCAGAATTTCTTTTTAATAAGAAGCACAGTAATGGCTGGACATAAGCAAAGTTGATAAAAACATATTTTGCATAATGATAATAGCCTTCTGTTTGATGAAATGCAACAGTAAAGTATTATTTTTCATAAAACTTTTAAAGTTTCATTTTTTGTCATATAAAATACAATTACAATGTTTACATTATTATTTTTTGCGTAAATAGCTGCAATCATGTACAAATTTCCATTGGCCTTCCATATGTGTTTAGCCCAAAATGAAAACATATTAAAACAATAAAATATCCAATTATTCTTCTTGGTCATCAGTCACAGCACATATTACTAAATTACTGTGTGAACCCTTTTGTGTACTTGCCCACCATTAAAAAAATCACTTGAGACCCAATCGGGTGCCAACATCAGAAATAATGTGTTTAACTTAAAACTAAAAAAATGAATAACAGTCCTTATGTATGTGACACAACAAAACCTGAACACAAATTATCATTCTCAAACACACCTGTCCCTTGAGACAGCTTGGGAAGAAATTTTGTTAGTCTCTCCATCAGCCCTTCCAGGATGTATAGAACCCCCCACCCCCACCCAAAGTAAAATAGAAGTCCAGAGAATTTATTAAAGCAAAGAACATGTTTATAAATTAAATAAAATGTGGTGGGTATGCGGGACTAAAATAAGGAGACTGATACTTCACACCGAGGCATTGACAACCAGTGTCGAAGAATCCATGGTGGTTGACGCTGAAAACGACCACGGATTCTTGAGGCTAAGACTTGTTTAGAAAACACCCCCCCCCCTCTGCACTACAGTGGGTTGTAACAAAACTCTACAAATAGTCCTCTTATAGTATTCATTGCTTATTTGTGCTCTACAAATTGTGGTCACTTTTGTTAAGAGCTCGTAATTGACTGAATATAAAGTTCTTTCCTATTGTGTTGGTAAAGTTTACAGCTATATAGGTAATAACCACACCAGTAGATCAAAGGTAGCCCTGCTTGTCCAGACCCAAGGTACTCACACACAGACGCCTCTGCTCCTCCAGTTTCTGTTTCTCTTGTTCTTCTCTATTCACCCGAGCAATCCTCTCCATCTCTTCTTTCTCTCTCTGAATCTCTATCGCCTGACACTTGCGTCTGTCCAAGATCTGTTGCTCGCGCGCTATCCTCAATTCTTCTGCTTTCCGAGCTCGAGCCATCGCAGCTTCTCTTTCTTTTTTTCTCCACGCTCTTTCTACCTGGAATGTATTTTTAAACTTTGAGTTCAAAGTTTGTTTCAATCCATGCTAGTTTTAATCCTTAGAACACCATAGATTACTCAGTAAATTGATAATGCTTATTTCAATATGATTTTTCCTTATTTAAATTATGAACACAAAGATCCAAATTATGAATACGGTCGATTTTTAATGTAGGTACATTGAATTACAATTTAAATTACACAGGGGTCTTAATTTTAACTTAAATAAATAATGTAAACTGGTAAAATACTTGTTATTGTCATGGATGAAAACACACTTTTGCCCATGTGATGAACTATATTTTATTTTTCACCATATTGCACCAATATTTAAGCAAACTAAGCTAAAAACGGAAAAGATTTTCAGTTAAAGATAAGCTCCCAAAATAATTTCCATCTGGTTTTCAATTTTTCTATTGTGTACATATAGATGTTTGGTAAGGTATTGAATAATTTTGTCAATTACGATTGTGTTGGCATTCATAATACTACCAATAGATATTGATATGTCAAAATACTTATATTATGTCAATGGTTATCTTGAATTGTCTGGGCTTTCAGTGCAAACTGTTTCCTTGAGTCATCCATCTTCTTAGATTCAGTGTAAACAAATTGTGTTGGAAACAGTCCGTACAACCAGTAATTTCGATACAGCCGATTGCTTACAATCGAAGTTAAAAAGTGAGAAAAATGTACTGCCGATGTCATCGACACCAACTGATTTTTATACCCAAGGGAGAAAAGGAGCTACTTTAGACCTGCAACGCATGTATTGATAATTGAAAACAGTTGTTTTTGCTGCAGACACAAGGTTTTGCTGGTCTTTTAAAATTATTTTAACAAACAATGTATTCAGGTGCATTCACAAGAATTGGCAGGACAATTTGCACAATCTCCGTTACAATAAAAATAATGTTTCTGGTAATGTTAATGTGACTCTCAAAAGACCTGTACTGCACGTTTAAGGAGGAATTGAGGGTACTTGACACGCACACCTAGATTTACAAGAGTCATACCTCGTCTTGTATCCGCATGGCATTCATCTCGTCCTTGGCAGCTTGAGTGTCGGCTGCTCGTTTCTGCATGGCTCGTAGTCGTGCTAGTTCCTTCTCCTTCTCTAGACGCTGTAGAGCATGTTCCTGCTCGCGCGCTCGTTCTACCTCAGCTTTGCGCCGCATGTACTCTTGTACCTGCCAGTCAAAACACAATGATGTTAACACTCATATTAGCCTACATTGAAGAGTGTGTGTTTGCAATTATCATTCTCAACACAAGTTTCTGTAAACCTACTTTAAAAGCCCATTTACAATACCCAAAAGACAATAACTGGAACAAAGTAAGCATTCCCTTTTTCAAAAAGAGGATCACTTATACAACTCATAATCAGTAAGTAAACAGAAACAAAATGTTTGTACAATTTTTATTTTTAACCGAAACTATGAAATGGCTTTCTTTGTAAGAAGAGAAGTTGTGGGCTGGAAAGCAAACGTCTTATAATTTACTCAATTAAGCTAACATATTTGGTGACGTTAACTTAGTTCACAGTAAAGGAACAAATATTTATTGTTAGGTACTTCAGGAAATACAATTCCAATTGCCTGTTGTCTGCGTTGTTTGCTGTCAAAAGATGTAGTTTGGTTGACTCTGCACACCACGGTTCACAGAAAATTTCAATTATTTAACAACACAACTCCAACACACTTGTCACACTCGAACCTTTCAACTCCTAAGAAAAACCCCTTTCCCATTGAGTAAACAAAAACAAATATCCTGTGGCTCATGGTATTTCATCACTACATTTACAGTATGTTTTAAAAATCAGGGATAAATCATGAAACTGTGCAGATTTCCGGGAGCCAACTGAAATATTAAGAGGTTGGGGATATCCAGGTGCATCCCAGACCACCACTTGTATCTTTTACCATGTTTTACACAGAATGATCAAAGTTTCTGTCAATACCTAAAATACTTCTCCCCTTGATGAAAAAAATCATGGATCAAACCATTGTGACATTGAGACAACCTTGAGGTCTGCCAGACGGCCCTCCTCCTTCTCCAGACAGGCGTAGTGGTGCAGCTGCTGGTTGATCTTGTTCATCTCCTCTCTCTGTCGCGCCTGAGCTGCCAACTTCTCTCTCAACACCTTCAGCTCGTCTAGCTGCACCTGCATGGCTGCCTCATTGGCCAGTCTGCTCTCCTGAAGACAATATACAACATACAACATTCTAATACAATTTACATGAAGTCCAGTTACAGGATAAGAGTAATCTGTTGACAGTCGCCATTGGTTTTCTGATCCTAAGTAGACATCCACCTTAGTTTTTTTCTCACTGGGAGAGTTGAAGTAACTTAAATAGTTATTTGTGCAACTAGTGAGCAAAGTGAGCAATTGACTCACTCGAGAGAAATACTTACTCACAAGCCGTAGGCGTGTGAGGAATGGTTTCTTGAGTGAGGCAATTGCACTTTGCACTCGAGTTGCACATTATATTTTTCCTACAGTTACCATAAAACAAATAAATTGGTAAAGAAATGTAACATATTTTTGCACAGAAGTGAACTTTTAATATGGCATTTAATGATATAACAGTACAACAGCTGACCAGCTGATTTACAGCCAGTGCTGCCAATGTATGTATTTCGCGCGCATACGACCTTGTCTGCATGTTACACGCTCACTATTTCGTGCCTTCACGTTGCAAATCTGGAGTGAGTGAGACAAAGTAATTAGAGTGAGACAATGTTAACATTGTCTCACTGATGAGCGAATTGGCCACTTTGCTTTCTCAAATCAGTGAGAGAACATGTACATTGTTAGGTAACTGTAGGAAAAAGCTATAGTTTATAAAAGTTGTCTTTTAGCTTAGCTTAGTTTAAATTTGGCGTGTTTTACAGAAGTCAGTAATTGATATCAACACACTCTGTCAGTGGTTCAGTTCAACTACAAGAGACAATTCAACAAAGTGTAAGGTAAGGAGCTCAAAAGTAAAACTGAACCAACCTGTCTTCTGACCTTTATTGGGATTTTCCCATAAGGGACAGCAAAGAATTGTCCTTACTTGATTTACAAATTGGATTAAAATCTATATTTTTTCAGTTTCATTCTATTGGGGGAGTAAGTTATGTTATTTGAGGGATTATTGGTGGTATTTCACAATCAGAAAAAAAGGCCTATTCATGTTTTAGATCCATGTGAAAAAAGTAGATGAAAAAACTCCTCAGACATAAATAAATTGGTACACAAGCTCTTTTAAAGCTAAAAAAATCACAAGAGCAACTCCCCAAAACCACAGAGAATTTAGTACCGGTAGTCAAATCAAGAACGAGATTTTGAAATGAAATAAACAATTGGTTCAAGTAAAGGGTAGACGAGCACAATGGACAAGTCTGCACAAGATGGTGGTTCAAGTGAGATTCGGACAACTATAACTATCTATGAAGTAAGGGACTCTGGTGTCATACATCAAAGGAGTGGATTGTTTTTGCCTATCCTCTGTTCCAACTAAACCTTTGTTTCTTCCAGAATGTTATCTCTTGTTTTTACTACTTTTTCTCTGTGTGGTTTTACTTTTCTGGATTTTTACCTTTGGCTAAATTTGTGTAGCCTACTGATCTTGTTACGATTCAGTTACTTTCAGGTCCCATGAAAAGGACTGAGTTCCAGGTTCCAAATCCTGAAACACGTTAACTGTGATGAGGAAGAGGTTACTTTACCTCTTCTATCCGCTCTGCTTGCATCTCCCGTTGCAACTCATTCTCCTGTATCTGTTCCAGCACAGTCTTCACGTACTGTTGTTTCTTCATCTTCTGCAACTCCTTCTGCCTCTCCTGAGCTCGCAAAGCCTCTTGTCTCTCTCGTTCCATCATCTCTTCCAACCGCTTCTCTTCCTCCGCTAATTCCTTCCTGCCACAAAAAAGATTATTGATTTGTTCTCAAAGTAAAAGGGTGGTTTTTCCAAATGCAAAAAAATCTGATAACCTAGGCCGTAGCCTGGACCTTAGGGTGTAACAAGCTATCAACAAGAAGTTCTAACCAAGTATGAAGTACACAAATAAATTAACAAAGTATCATCAAAGTCCTCAGTACCTGTCATACAAACCTCGGATGTTTTGGGAGTTTTTGGTGAAATTACCACTAAATTTACAAGAACACTTTTGTTAGTACGATGTGTAAAATAGCCAATAGTCAATCATATATTTTCGTATACAGAACCTGACCAGCAGAGCTAAGAAACCAATGAACTAGTCGTATGAAATTTAAAAACAAAAAAATATGCTAAGAAATCATACAAACACATCATTCTTTGTATTTTTGATTTGTGGCAATAAAATGATCCTAATTTTGATTTTTTTAAATCCTTAAATTTATAACACCTTCTATCTTAAGCTATTTTGTACTTATTTTTCAAATTTGCAGAAGTCCCAATCAACTTCATACCATTAGCAATGAATACACAAACTATAAAGAAGAACAGGTCCTATGGACAATATTCAAACAGTATTTTCAAATTTGGCACACGAAATATCTGTAGTTCTGCACTGAACCACCATTCAGCGCTGGTGTCTCTCTTGCACTTCACCGCATGCTAAACTTGACGCCAGCGCTGGATGGTGGTTCAGTGCAGAACTACAGATATTTCGCACGCTAAATTTAAAAATACTGTTAGAATATTGTCCATAGGACCTGTTCTTCTTTATAGTTTGTGTATCCATTGCCATTAGGCAGTGCATTAACAATTAACATCCATAGATATTAAAATCCATAGATACGAAGGGTGTCTAGTGAGGCAAGCCTATGAAAGGATAGCTGTAGTGAATATCATTTCAATGTCTTGTTAAAATGTTATATAGTTACAATTTTCATTTTTTAACCCCAGATTTTTTATTATGAGTAAACTATGCATCATTAATTTATCTAACTGCTGAAAATTTTATTACTTTCAACTGTGTCTCAGAAATGTATCATGGAATATTTATTTGTTACTACAAGACACACCCTTGTGAGCTGACAAAAACATCGGTTCATTGACTTTACAAACACAATTTATAGTAAACAGCTAACTCTCAACTACTTTTAGCCTAATTTATTTTTGACTAAATCTCAACAAAAAATACTCAGAACAGCATGCAAATATTTTCTTAGTTAAGACAATTAGTTTCTTCCTAAGGAAAACATTTAAGCTATTAAAGTTTGCAAAAATCGGGGGGATACATTAAATAAATCTCTGTGGATTCTGGATATCCTAAACCCAACTGAACTATTAATTTTAATAGGAGATTGTAGATATCCTGAAGATATAGACACCCAGCAATTGAATTGTGTTTGCTTTAATAATTTTTATTAAGTACCTGCAGCCATAGTTTACTTAATTTTGTTTCTTCCATTCATTACCCAACTTTATAGTGTTATACTCACTCAATAAGTTTCTTCTCGGCCACCTGGGCATCACGGATCGCATGACATTTTGTGGCGAGTATCAACGCGTTGCATCTCTTGACCTCGTCCTCCTGTTCCTGTCGCAGCTCGTGAGCTCTCGCCAGCAGATGCTGGGCCTTGCGTGCTGCCTCCTCCTCCACCTAGCAAACAAGATTATCAGCTGGAGGAGAGTGGGTGTAAAAATCTGTTTATGGCAAACCGTTATGAATTACTACTTGCTGACACAGCTTTGGTCCTAAAAAAGACCAGTTTCAATCTGTAACAGTTTTCGTTGGGCACAATGTACACACCTGTTTCCACACACATTAAAATTTAATCTACAAATGATTCTTTACAGGTTAAGTAATTCCACTTGGACCTCATTCAAAATTAACCTTGAGTGTTTTCATGGTATTCCTTGAACCTACTGTGTTTAGACATTCCATCCTAATGTTAAAGTAGGTAGCTGTCAGCTACTGAATATAAATTGACACTTTCAGATTGCGCTGATGATGATCTCTGATTTCTGTTGGAAGGACGCACACTTTTTAACCATCCAAATTTTTAGGAACAATTTATTGTAAGCTATATAGTATCCTCATGCCACATAAAATATCATAATGTCAAGGCATAAGGAGAAAATCAACAGACAATTTTGTGTTGACTGTAGTACATTTTGTGAGCGGCTTATTTACCCACGTTCTATCTGGATAAAGATTGTCTACAGCCGGTAATCATAGAGGGGATGATTGCTTCAGTAATCAAAATGCTATGGTTTAATTTACAATTTGAAAAGAATAATGAAATGGTAAGTAACCTAGTAGAAATCCGGAAAATCTGTCAACGTTCTAAGCTAGGATCAAGTGGGTATATCCTACCTCAGTGAGTCTTGATCCATACTCTACACTTTGCTCACAATCCTGTAGTTCCTTCTTGCGCAATGCACTCTCCATTTCCTTCTGTTCCTTCTCGGCTTTCACTTGAGCCATCAGCTGTTTGCGCTCTTCTGGCGTCAGGAACTAGAGACACTTTAAAACTTAGTCATTGAAAAATTAGCCACTAGCATTTGCGGGTTAATCTGAAGGTTGAATACAACAAATTAAATAAAACTAACATAGGTTTGAGTCTCAATACTTTAGAATGTGTACTAGATGCCAAAGCTCCATTTCTGAAGATAACAGTAGTTTTCATCACAAGGAGCAAAAGTAGTTATTTTTGGTACCCAACCGTGTTTTAAAAGCAAGGCGCAGCAGAGCTTGGAAATACGATTAAGTACCAAAAAGACACTTTCGCTCCGTGTGATGAACAACTATTTTCATCATACAGTGGAGTCCCGATAATCCGAACTTCGGTAATCCGAAAGTCCGCTTAATCCGAAACCATAAAATATATTTTTTAATTAAAAAAAAAATTTTTGAAAATTTTTTGAATTTTTTTTGAAATTTTTTGAATTTTTTTTGAAATTTTTTGGATTTTTTTTCGAAATTTTTACAATTTTTTTTGAAATTTTTTGAAGTTTTTTGGAAAGTTTTAGAATTTTTTTATTAAACTTTTGAAACAGTTAGCTGTACCTCGTCAAAGTATTCTGTAGCGGCTGGGCGAGATAGACTTTTTTGTAGAGTATTTTAGTAAATTAATATTTCACCATTTTTGTTATTACCGTAACATTTTACATTTTCGTCTGCCAAATCACAAATGGATTTTACTAAGTGATAATGCTGCAGCCAATAGGTCTAGCCTTAAGTAATGTGAAAAACAATCCCGGGCTCGTGCCTGCGTCCGAAAAAAAGTAGTAAGAATAAGACAAAAAAATTTCAAAAAATTAAAAAAATTTCAAAAAAAAAATTTTTTTTAATTAAAAAAAACAAAAAAACGTTTAATCCGAAATATTCGGTAATCCGAAATGGGCCCGGTCCCAACCATTTCGGACTAACGGGACTCTACTGTACTGTGGAAATAACCTTACAATCGTTACAAAATTAAACCACATAATTTGAGGTTATACAAAGTTGTTATCAATGTTTATATTCTGTTGTTTACAATATTGTGTAATTAGCAGTGGTACCTATTTGAAGGTACCCAAATCTAAAAGCGGGATCCCTCATGAAAAAAAATATTATGGAACAAAAAATTAAATAACAAACTACTATAACTTAAGTTCCTTGTTGGAGAAATATTAGGGTTGCAAGACACATTTCAACAAATTTATCAACATTTAGTAATATTAGGAAAATAGGGTTTTACTGTAGTTAAAGAAAGTACGAAAGTATGATATAAATACTTTTGTATGATATAGTAGTATGATATAAATTAATTGTTAAAATATCTATCAGTCCTACGCTCATCTAAACTGTTTGAGCATTGGGAATTTAGTAATTGATAAGAACTTGTTGAGATAAGATACCTGGTAAGGTTAAGATGGGCGATAAAAGATTACAAGAGTCCTGCACTTAGTTTTATGCCTGGATTTCATTGCTTTCCTATATATAAAAATACATACCAATTTAAAAAGTTTTAAAAATCACTGAAATGTTTTAGATCTGTTAAGGACATTTAAATCCACCCTGTTGCTGAAATGGTAAGTGTAATTTTGTCATAAGCAATAGAGGACAGTTATATGGTAAAAAAAGGTATTGATAAAAATGTACTTTAATACAAATTGTGACTCTTTTCAAAACTGGTAAAATGTTCATTCATCCTTAAACCATCTACGTGTATATACAAAATACAATGAGGGGTTTTCTCTGTAACATCCCTCATTCAGCTGTTCTACTTAAAAAACCGATTTTCACGATTTAGGTGTTAAAGACTATGATTCAGCGCACCTGCGAGTGATAAGGAAAAAATGTTATTTTGCTAAGGTCAGTTTACTTTCAAATATCCATTGTTGCTGAATAACTTTACTTATAACGGTTAAAATATGAATTGTGTAATCAAACAGCTGATTATTCAGTTGAATGTTTTACCACAGACAGATTGTAAACAAGATACAGGCATCTTTTAGCGAATTTCCCATATAGGGAATAAGCTATTACCGTAGTACTCATGGTAAGACCTGGACGCGGGACCGATTTTTTTTTTCGTTTTGAGGTCCCTAGAGGCCAAAAACACCATCCGTTCAAATTCACATATATATATATATTTATATATATATTTATATATATATTTATATATATATTTATATATATTTATATATATATTTATATATATATTTATATATATATTTATATATATATTTATATATATATATGTGTGTGTCCGTTAGCACGATAACTCGAGCAAAAATGATCCGATTTTGATGAAATTTGGTATAAACGTGTAAACCTACGTTTATTCGAACGAGTTCGCGATCCAGCATGATCGGACCATGGGAACGGGGGTTTACGGGGGGTTTTATGGGGTAAAAATAGGTTTTTCCCATTTTTGACCCAAAAAACATAAAATTTAGCAATTTCTTTCCAAACCATTTTGTAGAGCTTAAAAAAACAAATAATTTAGTATTTTGAAGCGTTATTATGCGCCTAATAGTTACGGAGAAAATTCCAAAAAATTGTAAATTGAAAATTCCCATGTTATTCTTATGGAGAATAAGTAAACTGTTGTAGTATGCTTGTTTATGAACATATTTTGATCAAATTTGGAAAATGTTTTTATTTCTTACTAACTATTAACATTTTACAAAAAAAAAACATTTTTACCCTCCCTGATGCAGCAATCCTAAGTACTTGTTAATCTAATCTATCTATCTATATATTAATAGGCAAGCATGTTTCTTTAAAACCTTTTTTCTCAGCTCGTGTTCATCGTAGGGAAAATCTACGCATACCGTTAGAAAACTATTTTCCTGTAGGTGTGCAGAATCCCTTTATAAATTTAAATAGGCTCAAAGATAAGCACAAAAAATGAGTTTAAAAATTTGAAAATATTAACATGGATCTTATGCGTTGCCATGCTGGTAACGAAAATAACAACGAAATATAAACAGAAAACCAAAACAAAATGGAAGAAACTCAAATCACATGTTTTATTTACAGTGTGGGGTGAAAATAGATAAGTGAGTACATTACGTATTTTTGGTCGAGTTTCGACCACTGGACGACCTCTCGTCTATATATTAATAGGCAAGCATGTTTCTTTAAAACCTTTTTTTTCAGCTCGTGTGCATCGCAGGGAAAATCTACGCATACTGTTGGAAAGATATTTTCCTGTAGATGTGCAGAATGCCTTTAAAAGTTAAAATAGGCTAACAAATAAGCACAAAAAATTAATTTGAAAACTTCAAAAAATTAACATGGACCATATGGGTTGCCATGATGGTGACGAAATAACAACAAAATGTAAACAGAAAATCAAAACAAAGAAATTCCAATCACATGTTTTATTTACAGTGTGGGGAGAAAATAGAGAAGTCTGTACATTAATTATTTTTGGTCGAGTTTCGACCACAGGGCGATCACTAGTTCTATTTAAATCGGGAATAAATGTTATATTTGTAAGTAGACATTTCAGTGTAACAAATCAAATCAGTCAAATGGAAATTCGCTTAGTCTGCAGGTTTGCTGCGGCAGGGGTATTTTATAATTGCAAGCATTAAAATGTTTAATTTTTGTATGGGTCCCCTCGTTTTGGAAAATTTCCCTATAGGGAAGTAGATTTTACCGTAGGTCAAATTTTTATACATGTGTCCATAAACGCGACAACTTGAGTAAATTTTGTTAGATTTTTATGAAATTTGGTTTGAAGGTGTAAGGCGGGATAAACTTGAATGAGTTCCTGAACCAGCATGATCGGACAATGGGAACAGGGTTTCATGGGGTAAATATGGGTTTTTCTCATTTTTGACCATCAAAACACAACATTTCCCAATTTCTCTCTAGACCATTTTAAAGTGCTTAAAAAAAAAATAATTTAGTATATTGAAGTGTTTTTGGGTGTTAATTGGTTACAGAGAAAATTTAAACAATTTTCAATTTAAAATCCCATATTATTTTTATGGAGAATATTGTAAAATGTTGTAGTTTCCTTGTTTATGGATATATTTTGATCAAACATAGAAAATTTACTTATTTCATACTCAGCTATTAATATTTGACTAAAAATCACTTTTTATTAGCCTCCCTGTAGCAGCAAACCTAGGTACTAGTTTAACCTAATAGATTTACTTGTATATCAAGTCAGGCAAATGGAAATTTGCTTAGTCTGCAGGTTTGCTGCAGCGGGGGGGGGGGGGGGATTTTTATAAATTAGATCACCATAGATTGGGGGTTTTAATTTCATTTCCGTCAGATGTGGTGTGAAACTCTTGAAGATGTCACCTGTCTGTGGCAGCCCTTGGTGGGAGAAAACTCACCTAAAATAAACCCTGGAACAATATTGTTGAATGGACAAATTGCAAAATATGCACATTTGATAAAAGATTCATTTTTTGCAGGAAGAATTGCAAAAGCAACTCAAGCAGCTAGCGCTTGAGTTGCAAGAAGTTCTGGAATGTCCAGTGTGCTTTGAGAATATGGACTCTACATTAAGACAATGCATGAATGGGCATGGAGTATGCAGACCATGCGCTACCAAGATTAAAAGATGTCCAACTTGTGAACAAGAGTTAGCCCTGGCACTTCATCAGAACACCTTGTTGAATCAATTACTAGATTTGATTCCTAAGCTTTGCCCCTATGCTGAGGAGGGCTGTGACTCAGTGATCATGGATCAGTTGCATCAGACCTACTGTGAATATCGCCCAACTGAATGTAGAGTGGGGTCGTGTGAGTGGAGTGGGCGTGTCAAGGATCTACTGGAACACTTGAAAAGTAGTCATAAGCCTATAATTTTTACCCCAGATCTGAATGTAAAATATTCAGGAGTATACACATTAGATTCAGGTTGCACAAATGAATTTTGGAGACCAATTTTATGCCAAAAGCATATTTTTTGGAATTGCTTTTATGCAAAAGGACATAGAAATCATATCTACCATCGATTCTATTCTGTACCAACAATAAATACAACTTGTGATTACTACATGGTAATATCGTTTGAGAAAGGGGACTTAAAATTTCAACATTATTGTAAAGCGACAAACTTTGATGATCAAACTGAACCTGAAAATATAGAAAGTGGTATTATTATTCCTGTTTGTGAGTTAAATAGATTTTTAAAAGAAGGGTCGGAAAATGAGTATGCTTACAAGTTGCAATTGGTGAAATAAAAAAATCTGTAAGTTACATTCAGAACTAATTTCAAGCAAGTCTAAAGGAAGGCTGTTAAATAAAATTGCATAATCCTGATTGAATTCAAGGGATTGTAAATAAATACTGTACAATAATAGCAATACACTTCACTATTGGCATTGGCCTTGGTTAAAGTAGGTTCAAAGTGTATAGTTAAAAAATGCAATGGCTTTTTCCATACATTTATAAACAATTGTAGCCTATGATTTATTCTATTGTTTGGTAAAATTTCAAACTTTTCTACACTATGCTTGGTTTTATCTGCACAATATGGATGATAAGTGATAACCATATTTTTGTTAGGATTCATATTGTATTACCTTTTATATTGTCAGTTTTATTTTGTTTCAATTTTCGAGATACATATTATGTAAAAGTGCCTATTTTTGCTAAGTGTCAGCTGCAAATCAATAAAATAACTAGGGTTGCTTTCAGAGAGGTGAAAGCCAGTTGAGCGGAACAAACGTGATTTTATATTTGTATAAGTAACTAAAATTTTAAAAATCAATAGATATACTAATGCTTGTTTTATTGATAAAAATTATAATAATTCAAATTTGTTTTAACTACATCTTGTAATTCAGATACCTCTTCCAGAAGTGCATTATTGTAGTTTTGACCAGAAAAATATTACAGTAGTTGGAATCTGATATTAACATCCAAAAAGGTCATTTAAGTATAAAAAAGAGAAAGGAAATTTAACATTCAAATTCAACTGTAGCCTACAACAAAAACATTGGTCTTCATTTTTCACCCTTACAATCGGTTAAAGTATTTAAGTATAAAAAAAACAGTACCTATTAAAAAAACGAGTATTGTATAACAACAGGAGAGGAAATGTGACATTTAAATTCAACTGTGCAGCATAAACATCGGTTAAACTCAGCTTTCTTTGCTGGAAATAGTTTATGATTGTTAATACTAAGTATTCTTGATGAAGTTTATAATAGTAATGTAACTGGAATGTAGGTCTTCTACCATTATTGGGACGATTTAGAGACGGCATTTTAATACTGGCCTTCATAAAACCATTGGACAGCCCTAGACAATTATCCATACCGTGGTTAAAAGCGTACTTCTATAAGCCCAGGTAATTAATTATTTACTTATTATTACGGCTGTAACTGGACGTATGTATAGTTCGTGGCCTGGCAATCAAATAACAGTATTTATATAGGATAGGCTACTCTTATCAACATTTGAAATTACTGAATTGTTACCAAATTACTGTTTCACAAAATGTAGATTCCATTTTTAGCCGAGACATTAAAATGAGGATTTGCCAAACAATTATTAATTGGCTATTACAGAATAGTATTTTATGATATACAACTTTTCACATTTCATAAATTATATGTTAGTTTTGCTATGATCAAAGGTGCAAATCCAAATGTTCTTTTCTTTTGGTCTGTATGTAGTAATTTGCTAGAATCATTGACTTTATATAGTCAATGCTAGAATACTGTAGATGGTTTGTTAAGACCATAATATGCAAGCATTTTTGAATCGTTTCCCCGTTTAACCAACTATTCCAAAAAATATAAATATAATATGGTGCAACACAAATAAATAAACTGATCACCTATCATAACCTACACTTTACCTTCCTAATCTAACCTTACTTCAAAAAACTTAATGTAGTCACGAATACTCATAAACCCCGACCTACCTTCCCCACATGCCTAAATTAGATCAGTTTTCAATCTGCGTTTCATTAATAAGTGTAATAACTTACTGTATCATCGATGTAATTCAACATAATATAACCTGTGAGGTATTATCGGATTAAATATCGATTTCGATGCGGTTCGATATATCGCTTATTAAATCCTTATTTCTAACATTGACTGTTTCTAATCAGCTGGCAACACAAATAGGTGCCCATGCCCAAGAGTAAGTAGTCACTGCGATATGCTCCGCGCATTGAGAAAGTAGTTCCGTCTATTTTCGCAATTTGTAGTGAATTCCGCACCTTAAAAAATGTTTTAACGGTATTTTCTTGATTATTAAGATCATAGGAATGATTTAAAAACGTTTAAAAGAAAAGTCTAGAAAGTTCAGAAATACCTTATGATTCTCTTGTTTACATTTTTCTTGTAAACAAAAAACTGTCATATGGCTACTTTAGTCCCATAAGCCTAATGTTAAAAATTGGAAATTTTAAGTTCGTTTTAAATTGCATTAGCATTATCTAATTGAAATTTGTTTGTTTAAAAACCATCTCACTATTAGTCTAAGTAATTTTGTTAAGTTTGGCTGAAATGCGTTCAGCCGTTATTGAGTGATGTTTCTCTATTTGTTGCATTGAAGTTGATCCCAAAGAGCTTCGCTCGCTTCGCTCGCTCCGCTCAATTATCACAAAAACTGTCATGAGCTAGAATGTTAATATAAAAAACCACAATTGAAAGTTGTTTTTAACTATTCAGTATGGAAGGTGTGGATGCATTACCAGATAAAAATACACCTTAAAATTGTTTTAACCCTTCTGCCGTCATCGGGATCACCGTGTCCACTTACAGCTGTCCTGCATTATGTTGAGCCTAAAGGTGGGCCCTTTCCCGACATAGGCAGCGGAAGGTGTGTTTCGCGTCGTCAGGAATTATGCAAGAGTAACACAGCTTAGCGCATCATTAACAGGTAAAACCAGAAAAAGCCGAGACCTATCAAAAACTGAATGAGGTAACAATCTACCTCTCCATACCGCTGATTGACCTGGACTTGCTGAATCAGTTGCCTGGTCCAGCGTTCCCTACGCCTCCTGTTCCCAGCTCTCCTGCCAGAGCCGGAAGGTACTGGGGCACTTCTCTGTTTGTGCCTGGTCCTCCCCACTGATAAATTGCCATCAGGAATGACTCCAGTGATCACTTAAGTGACGGGTTCAGACACTATTCGTTAGGTTGATACTACTCATACTAGAGGTTGCCTGAGCCAGACGCTGCACATGGGTAAACCGTATCCTGTATACCTCCTTGTTGAGCGTATCTACCCACACCTCCGCACCATACAGGAGTGGACCTAAAGATATCAACTGCCTTCTATGGCCGGCCCCAGAACCTCTGACATTGGCCATCATTAGGCCATTAACCCACTAACGGAATAAGCCACCACAGCAGCCTTGTTCCTCAGAATATCTATTAACGTAAGCTATGCTCACTGTCCACCATAACCCCAAGGTACTTGTCGACATGAATGGTTTGATTTTGATGTCCCCCACCCGCAACCGCAAGTTGGTGTCAATCTACTTTTTGGTCAGCATCGCGATCTTTGTTTTGCTCAAAGTAAGCTAGAGACCGTGGTCTGCCAGTCATACCTCGATGGTACGCATAATTCAGTTCAGTTTTAGCTTGGCCAACTCAACATTACGTGCAGCTTAAAAGCTGCAACATCATCGGAGTGCCCATCTAAAACGGTTTCTTTGAGCATCTCAGATCGTTAGGAGGCTGTTGTAGGCAACAGAGGTCCAGGATAAATATGGAACCTTGAGCAACAGTAGAGGAGTCATTCACCGTTCCCAGTGTCATAAACGAGGAGGCGGAACCAGAGGTAATTCTCTATGATGCGCTTGAGGTATGAATGAATGAATCAATTTTGAAATTAGAGGACGTCAGAAAAATAAGAATACTTTCCATTACTCATTCAGTCATCAATCTTGGAATTCCAAATTATCTTGCAAATAATTTTAAATTTTTAAATGGAAGAGGCGCAAGGGATACCCGCTCTGGCTCGTCCACGCTTCGCATTCCTCATCATAGAACAACTGTTTATAATAAATCATTTTTAGTAACAGCCTGCCGCCTATGGAACTCCATACCTTTGCCCATCAAATCTATAGAAAACCGATCCCGACTGATGGTGGCGCTGAAAGAATATTACCTTGACCGGATGGCCGTGGCTTGGCGGGATGGCGTGCGTTAGGCTCAGATGCAGCAGAGGGTGTATGTGTGTGTGACTGTATGTTAGGGAAGGTGAATAGATTTATGCTATTTTATTACTAGCTATGTTACAAACTTTATTGTATTTTTTGTTATTATTTTGTTGTTATTATTAGTTTTTTAGAGGTTAACTGTAAGAAAGGACCATGTGGTCCTAAGTTCGCCTCAATAAAGAAGCATTTTCATTTCATTTCATTTCATTTAGGTATGCCAGGATTTGGAAAGTATTCACCAGAGCGTCTAGCATATTACCACCTCGTGGAATTAAATCGTTTTGCACATTGAGTTTTACAGTAGGCCTACATGCAGCACAAACCGACGACGAGGGTAACATTTGAAATCCTCAGCGCTCATTACAGCTTGCTTCACATTCTCCATAGTACCATTGAGGAGGTGAATAAATTGGTCTCCACTTTAAAAGAAACAAATTACAATAATAAAGTCTGTGTTCGGTGAATGGGTTTAAGGAACTAAGTACACAGACATTGTAGGATACAGACCAGATCAGCAAGTTCAGATTAGGAAGATTCTGGTGTTTTTATGCTTTTATTTCATGTCCCATTTTAAGTAAAGATTAAACCTTTATCATAACAAGACAAAATTTACAACTTTTAATTTTGAGTAAGCTACCAGTACACTGCATTAGAAAAAAACAAATATAACAGTTCATCTGCATATAATTCCACTGTTATGCATTATTGTAAGACAAATATTTGGTAAATTTATCAATCTGATTAAGACTAAAGATTGTTTATTGGTTCTAGAGGAACATTATCAAATTTTTTTGAGAACATTTGGAAACAATATGATTTGGACAGATCCTTTTTGAAAATTGTTATCCATGAAACATTAAGAGGTTCATTGACTATAATGAGACATCATTCATATGGTAAACATCAAAACTAATCAGTCTTATAGCTGTTATAATCCTTCAATATTTTAAGTGTACATTTTTTTCTGTGTCATTGGCAATTTTTTTCTTCATACTTACAGGGCCGGATTTAGCATTTTGGCACCCCTAGGCACAATAATTTTTCCTTCCACTTGTCTGGTTACAGTTACTTTCTTACATACCTTTGATAAAAACGATATCAGGCCTATATGTTAATTGCTTAAACACCACTCCACAAAGGAATTATATCATTGCAAGGTTTTTGAAGAATTTACTTGGTTCTAGCCTTAACGAAATGTCTTAAACACTTTTAGCAATTTTATGTATTAAATAGAGAGCTCGTTTTTGTCGGACTGAATCAAAAGATCTAGCCAGCAGGAAATTCATGCAACGCAGCATGGTATTGCTGCTGCTGAAGTGGCTTCAAATTTCAGGCCCAAAAACATGAACTCCGTTCAGATACCGTAAGTGATACCACAGATTAAAAATGCCCTCTTAGTAGATATTTTATCCTTAGCTGATTAACTTTAAAAGGAATTATTTCTTCTAATACTCTTCAAAATTAGATTAGAATGCCTTAAAAAAGCTAGATTTGTTCAAAATCAATTTGCAAATTATGTTTATGGCTATTTATTTTAATTTCTAGATATTTCATAAATATTTTACCTTTCGGTCAGGCGCCCCCTAGAGGCTTGCTCCCATAGGCCTGGGCCTATCAAGCCAAGGCCTGCATACTTAACTTAGGTAGGGCCTACATACTATTATTTGCATTACCCAAACTGTTACCTTCGCTGTAGTAGCAAACCTATGTATTCCTTAAACAAATGTTATTTAAATAAAGAATAGGCCCTAAGTTAAATCTGACTAAAAAGATATATTTTTACTAAAAAGATATTTTAGTAAAAATATAAGCCTAATCAGGTAAATATGGAAATCCGCTTAGTCTGTAGGTTTTCTGCAGTGTGGGTATTATCGTTTTGTAATTTGCAGGCAGTTCATTGCGCATTTTTATAGCCAACATATAACACATTTTTTATGATAGGCCAACATGGTGCTTTGGTACCGGTACCGTAAAAAACTGTAGTGAGTGCCAGCAAGAATTTTTAAGGGTGGCAACCCCCGTTAAGACGAATGATCCATTTGACCAATCGCTGATCTACGGATTGTGGTGAAGACATCGAAGGTATAAGGAAACCAGTATACCTACCTAGCTTATTCCAGACGTTGGTGAAAAAAAAAACCTCCTCGATAAACAAGTTGATGTTAACATGTTTCTTGGCTATTTAAATTTATTTATTTGTACCGGTAATACTAACCTGAGATTTACGTTTCAGTTTTTCAAACGTGTCTTTATCGAAAACAACTTTTTTCTCTTTGTTGGAGTCTGTTGGGCCAATGATACTTTTTTTCTTCCCATCTCCTTCATCTATTGTTTTAGTGTCTTCTTGAGACTTGTAGCAGTCTGGATGGTATTTATCTTTCGTAAAATGTCTAACATTGGCCACCCTACGTTTACTAGGTATTGCTGCTTTTGATCCAACACCCATACCTAATCAAAACAAATTAATTATGATGTTACATTAGTACGGTATATATTTAATGAAAATTCTCTGTTACATTGGGTCAAAGTTTGGCAAAACTTTGATATCCAACTCCATAATATAATCAAACATTAAGGAATCGATTTGTTTGGTTACCAAATTTAACTTAGCCAAAAACCAAACTTCAAAACAATCTTTAAAAAGTGATCAATGAAAGTCAGATTACTTAGGCCTATCAAAGTTTTCCCCAAATCTTGGCAACCAACAATAAACTGTCTCGCCTTGATTGTAACGATGTGCGTTTTTGAGTTACAACAAGTGCCTAAACCTATTGTGAAAATAATAAACAAACAACAAAAACATCTAAGGTCTAAAGTGTTTCAATTAATTTAACCAAACTTTTAGTTGTCAGACTTACCTGTCAAGGGTTGAGATACAAATATGCACTATGTAAATTGTTTCCTAATTGAAAAACAGCTACAGGTCAAGTTGGTTATAATATCTTAGTAAGTTTGATCAATAATCCCTCAAAAATCGACTTGAACCAACCTTAACTCAACTCAATCTTCCACTCAATTCTCCTCAACCAACAAAACAAACAAACGAAACAATCTTCCTTGTCCAATAGTCCATCCATGGCGTTGCTATGGTTACGGTTACGACTAGTAGTAACAGCTGAGCTGCAACAGCTGATATTGCTCCTTTTCTGGTTGCTAAGGCTAAGCTATTTTTGCACAGAGTACTGGTCCAAAGGCGGCCATGGTACTGGTACTACCATGCATATACTCAAGATATATGGAGCAAAATTAGTATATTACCATAGATAAAACCATAGACTAACCAACACAAGGGAGTATGTTTTATCTATGATAAAACATACTCCCTTAGTAGATTTCTCATCCTTATGGAACAGCTGAAGACAATTTTATTGTTAGTTCATGTACGGTTTATGTAGAGGTCGTGTTTTGTTTCTTTGATAAAACCATAGACTAACCAACACAAGGGAGTATGTTTTATCTATGATAAAACATACTCCCTTAGTAGATTTCTCATCCTTATGGAACAGCTGAAGACAATTTGATTGTTAGTTCATGTACGGTTTATGTAGAGGTCGTGTTTTGTTTACAATTTGTTTCCCGTTATTACAGCCATTTAAAACCTCGTTTAACCAAATAATACGATCTAATCATAAACAATAACTTGTCCCCTAGTTATATAACCAAACAGTAAAGCACAAATCAAGAAATAAACCCTAAAATAATGGAAACAAAGTTTCATCGACACTAGCGCCTTTGTGTCACGTACATGAACTAGACACGAAAAACGTGCTTCAAAATTTACAATGGGATGAGAAGTCTAATTACGTTACTAGTCCTGAAAATAAGTGTTTACCGGACGAGTGTGGTCGTTCCCGTGCGAGACGAAGTCGAGTACGGGATTACCATACGAGTCCGGTACACACATTTTGGACGAGTTACGTACAATAGTCACATTCAAGTTGTGAATGTTTTTAATTGTAAAGTGGCTATGCCGTTGGGAAATAAAATAAAAAAAATAG
Source organism: Macrosteles quadrilineatus (assembly GCF_028750875.1). Taxonomy (NCBI): domain Eukaryota; kingdom Metazoa; phylum Arthropoda; class Insecta; order Hemiptera; family Cicadellidae; genus Macrosteles; species Macrosteles quadrilineatus. Next base: position 55,956,779 of record NW_026542598.1, on the reverse strand, counting down.
TTTACGCCACACTACATTATTTTGAAGAACTTCCCACGCAAGTATTTAGTCCAGAAAACAGCTGTTTGCTGCCAGCTTATTCAAATGGGGTTTCATTGCGTCCCAAGTAGCACAAATATGTATATAATACGTATAATTTACCTACCGGCATGGTATAGCTTTTGTATACAATCTGTATAGAAATGTATACAATACAGATTGTATCTGTAAATATGTCCCACCTAAATATGTATTATTTGCATATTGTATAAGGATCCAACTACAGATATGATACATATTATACATCTGTATATAATCTGTAAATTTTGATAGAAATTGATGCTTACCTTAACTGTATAAAATACATATTTTATACATAGATGATACATATTTGATGCCATATTAATAAAAAGTGGCTCAAAATACAATTGTCATAAAAATCAATATATAAAATTATATACATTGATTTTTACTAACAGTTTTCTTTGAAGGCATTTGTTATGGGAGGTGAACTATGTGTCATGAGGGTTGGTGTGTTGTATGATGGTAAAACAATATTTTAAGTCTTCATTAGAAATATGTGTTTTGTGATTTGTCAGGTAAATACCTAATTGATCTAGTTTAGGGACAACCTACTGCTGTTCAGTAGTTTCATCTGAAGCAGGCCCGTAGGACCTCGGGGTACGGATCACATCCGAAGCTCCTAAGGTGAACCAGAGGGGCCCTAGTGAAAGTCTAGAAGGGGAAAGAGCCCCTATTACAGTTACTACATCATTACAATACAGTATGCAAAATGTAATGTTATATTGTTGGTGTAGGCTAGCTATCAGCATTTATTTTCATATCATAATCAAACCAAAGAATGAGAGAATTATGCAATTTTTGTAGACTTCCTTAAAAATGGTAGCAGCCACAAAAAAACAAATGATTTTACCTTTAAAGAATATGTGTTTTAATGAAGTAGGGAAGATAAAGAATATGGCAACTACCTTAACAAATATTAGACCAAGACAGCTTTAAATTTTTTTAATTATCGTACATTGAAGATTATTTGAGAAAAACTCATTAAATTACCTTGTTGAGAATAGGTACCACTTAACAAGCATTTTGGATAGTGCATTTATTTGCATAAAAAGTAAATAATAATATGTTAATTATTATATTAGTGTTTATATTACCAAGCATTATTCAGCTGATAATAATTAATAGTAATAACTAGCTTGAATGTTAAAAAGATTAAGTTGAAATAGTTTAGAAAAATAACCTATTATTAATAATAATACAGTATGATTATAACAACTGAAAGTGTAAAAAAAAAAATACTAACTCACTTCTCACAACTGATGAATAATTTCTAGTTTTTTTAACTGAATCTTATTCTTACATGAAAATGTTGTTTTTTTAGTTTTCCATTTTCCCTATTGTTTATTTAATGTGAGAAAACAAGAAGGCTAGGCTCAACAAATAATAATAGATTTTGTAGTAACTTTTAAGACCTATTCTAAATTGTGCACAAAAAATACTTGCACAGTAAAAAAACAAAAAATAAATGCACAAAAATACAAAAAATGAGTAAAAATATTTGTTCAGATGTAATCACAAGTACCCTAATACATTCAAGTATAAAAGTTGTTTTTATAAAATTGTTTCTGTTGTTTATTAACACACTTTTTAAAGGAACATATAAATGAAACAATGAAGAAATGTCAAGAAAAAACTATTTAATTGATCATCTGCGGTAAACCTAAATTTTTATTTTTGACATAAATCCTTGTTCCTGCTTGGCGTAACCATTCGCTGGTTTTTTTCTCAAACGTTGTGAGATCGAATGAGGACGGGTGTTGTTGACGAACTACACCTGAAACAAAATTCACACTTGTGTCAATGTCTGTATTCCTGTGTATAAGGTAATATTAGGGTACGCACAAGATTCACGCTTAGAGCAACATATCTTTTGGTAATCAATCCTTTGTTTTCTTGATGGCAAAACTTAGATTAATTCATTTTTAACGTTTTAATTTTTAACATTTTTTTAACACGTTTAGTGCTGACTACATCAATTGATGTAGTCGCGACACGAGCGGCCTACATCAATTGATGTAGTTGCGTAACCCCCACTACATTAGTTCAGTATGCGCTCAGCCATTGCCGGGGAACGTTAAAATCGTTGCTAGCCCGTAGCTTAGAATGTAAGCTTTATTTTGGTGTAGGTTGGTACTAAAATTTCCCGTAAAATCCCGTCTGACAATGCTTTTGTACCAGTTTTGGGGATTTTCTCTCTTCAAGCCATATTACAAAGCCACTGACTACTGATCCAGGCAGTGCTGCTACCTTTGGGTGTTTTAGGGAACTATGTTCAATCTCGGGGTAACGTAGTACAATCGCCGCTGCTCTTTTGTTTTTCGTCAGATTGAAATATTTGAATGCCAATTGCGTTTGCTGTTGGTACGGCACCGCGCCGGGGCTTCGCCGCCATTGGCGAGCGCCTGTTGGAATGCCTGCCGTACTGAACGTGTGAAGCAAAATCGTTTCTTTTTGAGCTAAACTAACAAGTTGCAATCAAGAAATCAAAGTATTGAAGAGGTTTAAAGAGTACAGTGCAGAAAAAAAAGGATAGGTACGGTACATTCTACAGACAAAAAATGTGTGTAACATCATAAATTAATATCATATAGCCTATGATAATTAATTATAAGATGATAAATTAATATAATTAAAATCCATTGATCTAGCCCCTGAACCTTTTTATTGACTAATAATTGTTACGTAACTTTACGCCATACTGCTAAAAATGTATGTAAAGAATAACAAGATGTTTCGCCAGAATGGCATTTTCAAGTGGGGGTTTGAAGTAAATGTAGGCTACTGTATAGGTACATACCAATTATTAGTTAAATAATAAAACTTATGATGGTAAAAACAGGGTTAAAAAATAAATTTCTTACTTTGGTTGAGTTGACTTTATAGAAAAATAAATAAATGTCAAATATAGGCCTATCATTGAAAGAATAAATAAAAGTAACATTATAAACCAAATGTTAAAAACTTACGGCAAATCAACTGCACCAATGCAGAGTTCTGCAGACTCCACTTCTTTCATCCTCTTCCTTCCCAACTAAATTCTCTCGCAAGCTCATTTTTGAATAGTCTTACAAGGATCCGTCTTGTTGAGTCCTCAACACTGGCCCCGCCAACCGTGCGAAGATAACTGACCTGAAACACATTATAAAAATGCTTAACTCTTCAACCTCTATTACTATTATATTTGTTTAACAAGTCTGGTGTTTTATAAAAAGCTTTTTTGTTTAAAAGTACGTTATGTTATTATTTTCAACAAGGATGGCAGAAAAGTTTAAGTTTACAAATCTGTTTGTAAGAAGCTTAGATTTTAGGACCTTCATTTATAATAAACTAGTGTAGGCCTAGCCTACATGTTGCTCGAAATCGGGCAAATGCAAAGAAGTAAAGTAGTGTATTTGGGCCCAGCATTTAGAAAAAGAAACGTTCGAGATTCCATACATTATTTAGAACAACAAAATCAACTAAATTGTCGCTGTGTCGCTTAGTCTCACCCGAGGAATTCAACTACTCGTGGCCAGATCTGTCACTAGTGTTTGCTCTCTTTTTGTTGTGTGAAGTTTTTAGAAAATTACTTAAATAGGAGTTCCGTGATGAGGATGTCAAACAATTAATTGATTAAGAGGCCGCCTTTATATTTAAAGTCATTGAAAGACTGTTCGGATATTAATTTGAAGAAGAAGTTGTGGGATGAAGTGTCCTTGGCAGTTACTAAAGATTGGAACAACCACAAGAGGATAAAATAAAAAATCACAACTTCAACAACAAAGCACATACTACGGCTGTATCATTGAAATCCATTCGGTACTGTTAACGCTGTTAACGAATGTAATGTCTAACTTACGTCTTAAAGACTTTAGATTCACGACTAAAAAGTTGCCCGTGTGCGCACTCCAGCTCAACTGTTGCTAGACTTCAGAGTCTCCGAGTCGGTTGCGCAACAGTCCCCCGATTAGTCGGGCAACTGTTGCGCGACTCAAAATCGCCTGTGTGCGCCTGGCCTAACAAATATTATAAGACTCATTGTGTTTACTTTTGATTGTTAATTGAATTACCCGCTTAGTAACTAAAAACGTAAACCATCAATTAAAGTTTAACTGTTACTTACATACCATACACACTTATATTTCCAATGGTGCGTTCTTAAAAGTAAAATTGGTTTAGTTGTAAAAAAGTGTGAATTTAAACATAGTTTTAATTTATATAAGTTATAATTGCAAACATTTAAAACTCCAAAAAGTCAATACCGTAAAATGGCTGGTTTTTTCTACATTTTTTTTCGGCCAACTCGTCAATAACTTAACATCATCAAAGTTCATTTTCAGATTTACCTACATCACTTTCTGTACACATCATCATTTAGGCCTAAATGATTTTAATGACCGTAAAAACTAGGCTACGGTACTTATTTTAGGAACTTTTTGTAACACTTTTACCGTACGAATCTTTTATGTCGCCCTCTTTCTAAACTCACTGCCACTTGGTTTTTTGCTCATTTCACAGAAAAAGGGTGTGATATTACAACGTAAAATAACATTCTTCAAACGTAAATAAAATCATAAGCAAAAACACGGCCAGTATCTTTACTTGCTAACAAATTGATACTGTAATAAGTTTCTCGCCATTTGACAAAAGCAACTGACATTGAGTATAATGAAAAAAGGACATAACAAATTAATAGCCTACAAATAAAGACAGACGATTAAGTATAGTTAATGATAGGCCTAATATGCAAACAGTGGCAGTGATGAGTCATGAGTGGAAGACGAAGTGAGGAGGTTTCAGATATTTTCCAATTAGTGTCTGTTACTAGCTCACCCAACAAAAAAAAAAAAAAAAAAAAAAAAAAAACTCTTGCGCCCCTGGACCAGGGCCCATTTTTAACCGCGGTACTGGGTAAGTTAAAACTTTCATCCCTAGATCTTAGAAAGACAGATGTGATGTCATAGGCATATTTGATATACATTTTGATAGCGTTGTTACCCTTCAAAGTGCCATCTATAAATAAATAGTACCCTAGGCTATTATGTGCCAAGCCTTGATAAAAATTACTCTTGACTTATGCAAACTTTCGTTCAAGTTTATTACTAAACGTAGCTGCGATGTTGTTTCATAAGTTAGACCTAGAAGTTAATCTTAAACAAAAAAAAAAACATACCGGTAGCTAAACCTAACCTAACCATAACCTACTGATCGCAAATGCGGCACCTTAAGTTATTTGTTTGACATTTCCTTTCGATAGTTTTGAAGGACATAGGCCTAATTATAAAGCTGCAGCCTTCTGGGGTTACAGTTCCGCAGAGAACCTGCGATCTTATTAAGTTATCAGATCAATAACGATTTATCAATATTTTTATAAATATTAACATAGGCCTAGGCCTAAGTTTAGGCCTAGTTAACTTTAATATTGCATTGACTTTAATTTTCCCAGTTAGCTTATACATTAAGTTATAGGCCTAAGAGGCTAACTAAATGTTTTCTTTTGTTGCTTTTTCATTAAATAGGTTAGGCTATATTTTGCTAGTAAGTTACCGTCTCAGGCTATATTTTGTTTGTGGTTAAATATGCTTATAGGCTAGTTAATATCGATAGAAACGTAGGCAAAACAAATCATAGGTCAATTTGATGTTTACATTGGGAAGAAGAATAAACATTTAATTTAACTTACCAAAGATATTTATCATTAAGTCATCCATCTGTTCACAGATCACAGGTTCTCTTCGGAACTGTAAGTTAAGTTACCCCCTTCTGGTCTTAAAATATTCATCTGCCTACAAGACTAGGCCTGAATTTTAACATAAACTTACCAATTAACATCATTTTTAGTCTTAACTGTAAGTTAGGCCTAGGCTAACTTATGACAGGTTCTAAGTAACTTAGGCATAAGTTTAGCTACGGTATTTGTTAAGTAGACCTAGGCCTAGCTTGTCTCCAAAGCTAAATTAGTTCAGACCAAGGACATATTGCAATGAATTAGGTCTAGGTTATCTCCTGAAGTTGGCTTCCTTAGTTTTGTAAACTACAGCCTATTTTTTCCCTAAAGAGCCTCCATCCGTAGAGTTTTTAAGGGGTTAGGAAGGCTAACTTAATTTGTAACCTATTTCCACTTATAAAGTATTTAAATTAGATTACCACCATTCGAGTTATTAACAAAACATATATGCTAAATCTCTTAATAACTTACAATAACGATAATAATTTGTGTAACTTGCCTTAACTCAAGTTAGTCGAATCGCCACTGAAGTTAAAAAGTCGAAGATGTAACGCAAATCTTAAAGAATATAAAGTAAAAAGTAACTAATAGACCTAATTAATAAGTAAATAATAACAAAACAACGAATTCTTCTCGTGTAACACTGAAAATCAGAAGTAGATGCTCTAGTCTAAACACAGCCACAAGGACAACGTTTGTTGTGAGTTGTGAGACAAAGACATTAAGACAAACAATATGGCGGTGGCGGGTCGGATGCTGACCCCCGCTGTTTTGCTCCCATAATGCATCAGCGAACATCGTCGAACCTAAGAAAACGCAGAGACTCGGGTATCTCGCGCGGCAGAATATTTTGTTCATCATCTATGAATATTATAGTACAGTATGTGTTACAAATACATTTTACACAGGATGTTGAAAAAATGCAGGGAAATAAATACAACACTACAATTTTTTCCGTATTTTTCTATTGATATAAAATACATATATTATCTGTATCATCAATACCTTTACTTATTTTACTGCATTCTCGAAAGTTAATTTATGCTCTCAAAACAACATTTAGGTGAAAATTTACACTTTGTTTCTTCATTTTACAATATTTTATGCAAAATTTATTTTGGATGAAACCGTATTTTCATATTGGTATATAATATGTATATTATCTGTATCATTAATACATATACGTTGGTTATACCTTAATCCCGAATATTTACGTATTATATACATTTCTTGCTACATGGGGTACTACTGTGCTGCAATGAGTTTTACCGGACACCAATCAGCTGATTGTACTGTATTTAGTATTTAGGTGGCAATGAGTGGTTATAAACAAAAACATAACCTCTCAATGACTAGTGATTTTTAGTCCTTTAGTTGGTGGAAATGTATAAGGATTTGTACAGATTTAGTAGTATGGCGTAAACTATCGTACGTCACTCGTCCAAAATGTGTGTACCGGACTCGTATGGTAATCCCGTACTCGACTTCGTCTCGCACGGGAACGACCACACTCGTCCGGTAAACACTTATTTTCAGGACTAGTAACGTAATATACTATTACGAACCAGTCATTGCCATCTAAATACAGTATAATCAGCTGATTGGTGTCCGGTAAAACCGTAAAACTCATTACAGTACAGTAGTACGCAATGAAACCCCATTTCAATAAGCTGGCGGCAAACAGCTGTTTTCTGGATTAAATCCTTGCGTGGGAAGTTCGTCAAAATAATGTAGTGTGGCGTAATAGCTATTTACATTACAAGTGTAGTAAGAGCGTTTTTACATCACGCAGGTGAATGTTGTGAATTCTCCTAAGTGATGTAAACAAGCTCTTGCATAACGTGTAACGTTCAAGATTTTACCTGACCCGACAATATACAGAAGGTTACGAACAATATTTTTCATTATCCATTTCACTCATCTTCTAACAGTAACGTTCATTTACAAACAAAAGCTAGGCTAGGAAAATTCTTCAAAGAATAACAGTAAAATTCAAGCGCACTGCTGATTTCTAGCGTTGAACGGCGTTGGCTCCATAGAGGTATATTTTTTTAGTTAATTACTCAATGTTATTTTAATGGGTTTCATTACCTCACCGAGTGATTTTTTTCAACTTTACATCACTCGTGAATTTGAAGTAAAGAATGCATCACGTTATGCATCACGCTTGGGATAGGGAAATTGAGTTAGATGGAGATTCCAACGTCACCAGAATCGTAGGCTACATGTATCTCCAAATAAAAAATAGCATCTGATATTTAATTGAATTTGTTTATATGAAGATTTGTTTCTTGGTGCCATATGGTCGAGGTCGATGAATTAGACTTTTGAATATATTTTAAATGCAATACACTATAAAGGGTGTTTTTTTTAAAAACTTGCATCTTTATTTATGTAAAAACCGCAATAGATAGAAATATGCAATTTGCGGGAATCATCTATTGACGTAGGGGGCCCAATTTTTTTTGAATTCAACGTTACATTCACATTCCCCCCCTTCCCCCCCCCTTCCCCGAACTTAATTTTTTTAAATAGCAAGGTACCCCTTGTGACATATCAAATAAAAGAGCACGAAAAAAGAAAATGTTTGATGAAAAAAAATTGAAAATCGGTTCATAAATTTGCTAAATATATCCCTCCCCCCTCCCCGGAACTTATTTTTTTTTAATCACAAGGTACCACTTGTGACATATCAAATGAAAGAGGATGAAAAAATAAAATTTTTGGGGAAATTTATTTTTCATTTGATATGTCACAAGGGGGGGTACCTTGCTATTTAAAACAAAGTTATGGGTAGGGGAAAAGGGGGGAGGTTATCTCACAAATTCATGAGCCGATTTTCAATTTTTTTTCACCAAACATTTTCTTTTTTCATGCTCTTTTGTTTGATATGTCACAAGGGGTACCTTGCTATTAAAAAAAAAATTAAGTTCCGGGTGGGGAGGGGGGAATATCTCACAAGTTTATGAACCGATTTTCAATTTTTTTTTTCATCAAACATTTTCTTTTTTCATGCTCTTTCATTTGATATGTCACAAAGGGTACCTTGCTATTTAAAAAAAATAAGTTGGGGGCAGGGGGGGAAAGGGGGGGAATGTGAATGTAACATTGAATTCAAAAAAATTGTGCCCCCTACGTCAATAGATGATTCCCGCAAACTGAATATTTCTATCTATTGCGGTTTTTACATAGTAAAAGATGCAAGTTTAAAAAAAAAACACCCTGTATAAAGTGCTGGTAATACATATTAATAGATCTTCATTTAAATAATCAATATAATATGTATGATTGAACTTTGCCTTTTGCCTATATGTTTCCTGTTAAGTGTGTTTTAATTTAACTGTTTCTTATAGTAGATTAGATTTTAAAACCCGAATTATATTCTTTTCTGCATTCTTCACCCACCCCGTAGCGAAGCACGGGCAGAGCAACTAGTTCATATTACAAACGCGCAAAAGTCTCTTTCAGATCTTTCAAATGAAATGGTGCTGGCCTGGAGTAGGCCTGATAGTGATGAGTACGGTAATGTCAGCAAATCAACCTATGTTTTCTGTGTATTAGCGAATTTCCCATATAGGGAATAAGCTATTACCGTAGTACTCACGGTAAGACCTGGACCCGGGACCGATTTTTTTTTTCGTTTTGAGGTCCCTAGAGGTCAAAAACACCATCCGTTCAAATTCATATATATATATATATATATTTATATATATATATATATATATATATATATGTGTCCGTTAGCGCGATAACTCGAGCAAAAATGATCCGATTTTGATGAAATTTGGTACAAACGTGTAAACCTACGTTTATTCGAACGAGTTCGCGAACCAGCATGATCGGACCATGGGAACGGGGGTTTATGGGGGCTGTTATGGGGTAAAAATGGGTTTTTCCCATTTTTGACCCAAAAAACATAAAATTTTGCAATTTCTTTCGAAACTATTTTGTAGAGCTTAAAAAAACAAATAATTTAGTATATTGAAGCGTTATAATGCGCCTAATGGTTACGGAGAAAATTCCAAAAAATTGTAAATTTAAAATTCCCATGTTATTCTTATGGAGAATAAGTAAACTGTTGTAGTTTGCTTGTTTATAAACATATTTTGCCCAAATTTGGAAAATGTTTTTATTTCTTACTAACTATTAACATTTTACATAAAAAACACTTTTACCCTCCCTGTTGCAGCAAACCTAAGTATGTTTTAAACTGATTCTATTTAAATAGGGAATAAATGTGATAATTTTAAGGAGACATTTTAGTGTAAATCCATTCAGGGAAATGGAAATTCGCTTAGTCTGCAGGTTTGCTGCGGCGGGGGTATAATGTATACCTGATAGTTACAACAATCTTGGGTTTGACATGAAAACAAAAAGAATAACACAATGTTTTAAAAAGTAAATCAGTTTATTGTTTATAAATAGGTACCTAATATACAACAAACATACACTAGCAAGTCAATGGCATATTATATACAGTGTTCAATAAATACATTAATGGATTATTTTATTCAAAAATCTACACAAAAATACAAAATACATATACAAGACTATATAAAATACACTTTGTTAAAATACAACTTACTAAGATTAAAATTCTCTAAAAATAAGTGATAAATGAGATTGTGGTATTACTTACAAGATGTTTAGTAAATGTAAAAAAGTGTAAAGCTTAAAATATAAAGTGATTTGGTACTCAGATCTTACATAGAATCTTACATTTGTGAATGAGCTGTGTTTTATGTTAACAATTTACAAGTATTATGGGTTGGTGTGTTAGGCCGGAGACATGAGTTACAAAGATGTGACACGAGCCTTCAGAGCTTCAAGCTGAGCAGCCACTGGTTTTGGAAGATCCTCTCCTACTTGCTCTTCAAAATATCTTCCTATCTCTTCAACCTGTAACAAAAACTGCATTTAGAAACAGAAGATATTCCTGAAATAATAATTAAGTACATCAAATAGTAATGAACAAGGATACACTGTACCGGTATTTAGTACACTATCTGAAACTTTGAGTGATAGAAATAGTCATCCCATTACAAAAATATTACAGTATATGCAGAGTCATAGGCTGTTTTAAAATAAAATTTATGTAAATGAATTGCGCCACTGACGGTGTGCTTTTGATCAGGCCTACTATATTGTGTTTAGTCGATTAAACCAACCTTCCAATAAAGCCAATTCGAAAGGTAAATCTTGTTAACTAAAGTCCATGTTTTTTTTCACAGCAATTATCACAGTATTGCGATTGTATTACAAGATCGCACCACTCCTACACTCATATCCATTCATACTTGGCTTAAAATACCTTCTTTGTATGGTCACCATTTTATTGAAAGTATTCAAAAGTATTATAAAAAACTAAGATAGAAAATTGAATCTTGACTGAAGCACAATCTGAGAGAGTCTCATTCAACTTTCTTCTATTGGAATTGACTGCAGCTGGGCTACAAATGGAATGTCTCTCAAGAAAAAAATATCATCACCGACTGGGGAAACCAACAACCTTGCAGTATAGGAAGAACCAACATCTGAAGTTTGGTTCCATAGATGCCTCATAATGTTGATGAAATTTTAACTTTGTGCAGACACAATATCAAGTGAACATTCACAATCAGATTTCTTGTAGCAAAAATCTTATTAAATTGAAGAGACAGATAGCAACCGCATAGTAATCCAATATTTTTCAATTTTATTTGAAGTGTTTTTAAATAAACGTATGTTAATTTCAATAAATTGTCACACAGTTATTCTTCTAGTACATACCTCTTGAGTCCAGAAGTCCTTAGGTAGATGGAAAAGCTGCTGCAGATCGATGTTTTCCTGAAGTCCCTCGAGATTGAGAGCTCCGGGTGCCGGGACGTACCCGATGGGTGTTTTGACAGCAGATTCTGAGTCACCTTCTACCCGGCGCAGCACCCAGTCTAGCACTCGGATGTTGTCCCCAAATCCAGGCCACAAGAACTTACCCTACGACAAACAAACATCAATGGGTAAGACTTTATATAAAAAGCTTGGTTTTTAAAAATAGTTTTAAATTTTTACTAATATTCGTGGAAATTTCTACTTGTACGTACAATACTTAGTTATAAGCAGTAAAATTCATTGACTCTCTTAAAGCTTTTAAGGCGGTTTTACATGGGTAGAGTTGTTGGTAGTGTAGTGTTTATAGTAGAGCTACTTTCTTGTCCACTCTACCGATTTTAATCAAGCAACTGTTCACACATAGTTAGAGTGTTGATGATAGTTTGCGAACAGAGTGTTCCTCCTCCATTCCCAAAATGAGTCTTCAAAACCAGTTACAAGACAGTGTCACTCTACTAGAAACTCTACTCTACTGCCGACGGATTACGTTTATACAAGTATAATGTGCAGGAGAGGGACAATTTTGCTAGTGGTGGGGGAAGTAGAGTAGAGACACTATGCCACATGTTGCTAGTAACTCTACTCTACCACCTACCACCTACTATCTACTATACTATAGCTACTTGGCGCTAGTGAGTGTTTACACGAGTAGAGTTATTCTACTAGAAACTTTACTTTACTCTCAACTCTACCCTTGTAAACCTGGCTGTAAGAAACTAAAAGTGTTCTTTTGATTGTTTACTTAGTTTACCTGATCATTTTTGCGGAACCAGTTGACGTGGAAGATCTTTGGAAGTTGAATGTTGGGCCTGTCCTTGAAACTGAGCCAGTGTTGTAGGTAATGGCCAAAGTTGTAGCCAAAGAATGGTCTCATGGCGAACGGGTCGTGCATTATCATCTTGCCCTGAAGAAAAGTTATTGTTAATTTCGTCATCAGCAATAATGGAAAAGAAAAACCAAAATATATTGTACAAACAAACTAACCAACAATCCTTGACAAAACAACCATCTCATATGGATTATATAGGAATTTCAGTAAACATTTTTTTAAATATATTTTATTCACATGTTAAAAGGAATCGAAAACATACAAAGTCATCAGGCGAGTCATTAAAATCCATACTTTGTTCAAGTCAGTGATTTGATTTAGACATTTTTTTCTAGTTCAATTCATCTTCTGTGTCGACGAAAAATGCGAGGAAGTTATCTCAAAAGTCAACTTTTGTAAACTATGAGACAGTTGATGTTTTTTTGTGTTTAATTTGAGGGGTGAAAAACCCATTTCAAACCAAAAACTGAGACTGAAAAATATAAAAAATTCTCTATTGGCCCCAGAACATATTCATAAAATCTAAAACAAAACCAAAGTAAGTCCATCCAGAGTAAATCTTTATATTGATGGTGGCAAGGTACCATAAATTGTGGATAAACAATAATTGTCCCTATTACATACACTGGCCATCGGCCATGCTATAAAAGTGTAAAATGAGGAATTTATAATGGTCTCATCATATTGGCTGTTAAGTATCTTTGATGAGTATCTTTTATAAATTATATTATTTTAGCTGACTCGATATGAGTATCAGTGTTAACAAATTTTTAGAATTAATTTTAAGATGAGAAAACTGTTTATGAACCTTGAATTCAGCAGCTGCAGTGGCCTCAGATCGCATTGAAGCTCCTAGGAATACTCCGTGGTCCCAGTCAAAGGCTTCGTAAACAAGAGGGACTCCAGCTGGACGTCGGCCGCCGAAGAGGATTGCATCGATGGGTACTCCTTCCGAAGCCTCCCAGGCGGGGTCCATGATTGGGCACTGGTTGGCGGGGCTGCAAAATCTATAGAAGCAGAAAAAAATGTAGAAATTTTACTCTGCGAGCTCATTAACCTGTGTTCGTTTTCAATAAAGATTTTTTTACAGCTGGTCAAAATAGATGGGATGGCTACTTTAGTATTAAAAAAAAGTCAGTGTAAAAGTTAAAAATACTAAAAATTACATACCGTATCACAAAGGTTTTTATGATTCAAAATAGACTACCGGTAAATAAATAGACTAACTTCTAAAATACAATGTAGTACTGTAGAATATATTTTCCAAATTTAAAGCTAGATCATTTACCTGGAGTTAGGGTGAGCTGCAGTGGTTCCCATAGACTTGTTCCATGCTTTACCATGCCAGTCGGTGATGGACACTCCAGGAGGCAATTCCTTCTCCATCCCCTCCCAGAACACGCCTCCGTCGCTTGTCGAAGCCACATTGGTAAACACGGTGTTGGAGAATACTGTCTTCATGGCATTTGGGTTGGTCTCTGTTGATGTACCTAGAAATGGATGATATTGTTGGATCAGAGTGTTAAAATATAATAGGCCGTAGCTACAAATTTAGCTGTGCTGCAAACTAGGAGCAAACCAGCAAACACATAATTCTTTAAGCCAATCCATTTCCAATCTACATATTTTCAGCATATTCTAATCCACAACAAAAGACATGCATATCAAAATAAGTATGTGATCATTGTAAACTTTTTTCTGGTATGCATAGCATTTGCCATCGCACTGATTTGTTCTGTCGTCTACGCCAGTGCTGTTTAGTATGAAAGTAACTTTAAATGCATTATCTTCTTTTATATATGCTAGGGTTGACGTCTCTCTCTTTCATGTTGGAGTTGAATCCCTCCCAACCACTGGGCTAGCAACACACGGCTGTTCTATACAATCTTTTTGTTAAACACTAAAACTATATCAAAACAATTGCATTTGACTGTGTTAGATTATTGAAATTTTTTTCTGGCATGATTTTTTATACACTATTGATCATAGATTTGTAGCCTTTCAATGAAATATATTTCCATTGTCTTTTGTAATATCTCTAATGCACAAACACAAAGTTGCTATCCTGACCTGGTGCTACTCCAAAGAAGCCATTCTCTGGGTTGATTGCATGGAGTTTTCCTGTGCGAGGGTGTACTTTCATCCAGGCTATATCATCTCCAACGCACTCCACCTAAAGCAGAACCAACAATATTACTCTCAGTATATTGAAGCTGCTAATTTACTAAAATTAAATTAAACGTGTAATTTGTATCGTCTGTCATATGGTAATTTATTCAGTCTTCCAAAACATTACAATTTGACCTTAAAATGTGTCAAAGACACTTTTAAGTGCTGTCCTAAAACCCATTTTAATTAATATAAACATTAATAACAAGTTTACTATTAACAGAATGGTTGTTAGCACAAAAGTACAAACGTTAGATTCTCACCTTATATCCAGGAAGTGAGCTTTGTAGCATTGCCAGATTTGTTTTTCCACAAGCACTTGGAAACGCTGCAACTATGTACCGTTTCACTCCTTGAGGGTTAGTTATTCCGAGGATCTGTAATTGAAAGAGATGATTTAAAGCAGTGCTACATTAAATGCTCCATTAATAACTTTGATTATGGATACATGTAGACATATCTTATTTTATTGTTCAAAATGTTGTCTATTTCAGAACAAAAATAAAAATAGTTAATTGAAATAAACATTTAATTGAGCTACTAACAGTTTGTGGTGATGTTGTACACTATTTTACCAAGCACAACTGAAAGGAACTGATACTGACTGTAGTTGTTAAACCATGGAACCTGACTTATATTTGTGATCGATGTCAATTCAGTTTACTCACCAGCATATGCTCAGCCAGCCAACCCTCCTTCTTGGCAATACAAGATCCAATTCTAAGAGCAAAACACTTCTTCCCCAAGAGAGAGTTGCCACCGTAACCGCTGCCATACGACACGATTTCGTTGGCTTCAGGGCTGTAAGGCAAACATTGAAAATCAAATAATCATTTGATAATGTCTACACGAAAAATAATCTTTTATAGGTAAGGATGGTATAAAAGACTTTAGGATTTTTACTTCTATTTTTATCTTAATTGTACTTACTGTACCTATAACTTTGTACTGTACTATTAGCTTTAAATCTCAAATTTAATTGTGGATTGATATTTTACTGTATAGTTTATCCTCGCTACTGACTATTTATCTAAGCTACACCTTATACCCTGTCTAGTAAGCAGAATAAAATTCCTAGCTTGTTCAGGTAAGCAATAAGAAAAACTTTGCCGTACATCAGATGGTAAAAAAATTAAAAACCCATTTACACTACATATCTCTAAATTCTCAAACACCCGATGATTTTCTCCATTTTTGGTTCTAAATTGAGAATATTCATAGCTTAACAACAAAATGTTTTCTCTCTATACATTATTATTAATGGCGTAGTTTGTATGTTCAAACCCATCAGGTGTATCTATGGATAGTGTTTGCCATAACCAACCAATGACTCTGACTCTCCACTCACTTGTGCATGATGATGGTCCGCTCAGGGTCGCAAGGCCAGCTGGGGTTCTCGTGAGTTTTCCCGAGAGGTCTCCCGAGCGCATGAAGAGCTTTGACAAAGTCACAGTTGGTAGCGAGAGCCTTCAGCACTTGAGAGCCCATCCTGGTCATGATCCTCATGGACGCCACGACGTATGGGGAGTCGGTGATTTCTACTCCTAGCTTGGACAGAGGCGAGCCCACGGGACCCATGCTGAAGGGGATCACGTACATTGTGTGGCCTGCAGCAACATGCAGGTTTGTTGTGAAAATTATTAACATATTTTCTGATGGCTTAAGTAATGATAAAATTTTTAACAAAAGTGTACAGTAATAATTAACTGCTATTAGCAGCACAGTAATCCGTGTTGTTGGTTTAGGTTAGTTTTAAAATTACACCAAGCTGTAATTGGTGGTTGGACTTAGCCCTTTTGAACTCTTAACATTTTACATTGATCATGTATATTTTTATTATATTTTTTCCTTATCCGATGAATATCAAAATACAAGTTTTTGGTGGAGACACACATAGAAACCGAAAAACAAGAATTTATCACTGGGCTGTCAATCAATGGTGCTATCTAACAAAGGATATAAATTTCCAAAGTGTTTCCAAACATAGACAATGAGTTTTTCTATTAAACTGTATTTTTCTGTAAATACTGTGGTTTTTTACCGTCCTATTTACAAACACAACTAAAAAAATCAATTCTGTAATGAGTCCTCACCTTCCATGCAGCCAGGGAAGCGTTCCTTGATAGCCAGTTGCATGTCCTCAAGGCTCATCCAATTGCCAAGTTTGCTCGCTGCCCCAGCTCGTGTCTTTGACACTGTCTCGCTGCGGTTACGAGTGCACATGAAGGTACGACTTTCCACTCGAGCGACATCCTTCGGGTTCGTTAAAGCTAACCAGCTGTGAAATAACAACATTTAAGTACAGTAACATGGAGACTAAATACTAAACAAATTTGAAATTTGTGTCTGCTTGTTTGTTTGACTGCTCAAAAACCCTGAATTGTCCAAACAATATATCAGTGTTTCCAATTGCGTGATTTTTTATTATTCACTTGGGTACAAGTTGAAGTTTTCTGAGGCAGGTAATTACTTAAGTAGCCTGCCTGCCAACTGGCCTTGTGTAAAGGCAGCTTACAGCACTTCTGTCAGTGGCTCATGCAACTATAGCGCGTTCATTTAAAACCTACACGGTTGCTACAACTTTAACATATGAGAATGGCGGGTCAAGTTCAGTTCAATCAATAATCAAATAGTTCTAAGTCATATTTTAAAATCATGGCTCCCAGCCAGAGTATGAAATTATTGAATAACATTAGGTACTAACCAGTTCTTGTACTTAGGTAGAGGTCGCAGCGTTCCCTGACTGACCATCAGTCTGGTCAGTTTGGTGTTCTCCGCCTCGCTCCCGTCGCAGATGTGGACATGGCTCGGCCGGCACAGTTCTACATTGCTCTCCACAAACTCTCGCAACTACATACGACAAATTACATTTAAACTCAAAAAATCATAGCATTACAGGTAGTGAGCAGACAGAGTCTATTATATCACTGTTATTAAATCGGGATGGAACTAAGGTGTATTTTAACCTGAATATGAATTGAAATTGAGTAAAATGTCTTGTTTAGCTTTATTACTGACTAAGCTGTTTTTTACCATTCAATCCCAATGATCAAGTACAGCTGATTCCAATTAAGAAAAAATCAAAAAGCTACAGATATTTCTCATGATTAAAACAGCAACTTTAGGATTGTACATGTATCCATAGATAAACATACTCCCTTAGTAGATTTCTCATCCTAATGGAACAGCTGAAGACAATTTTTTTGTTAGTTCTGTACGGTTTATGTAGAGGTCGTGTTTTGTTTACAATTTGTTTCCCGTTAATACAGTCATTCATTTAAAACCTCATTTAACTAAATAATACGATCTAATCATAAACAATAAATTGTTCTCTAGTTATTTAACCAAACAGTAAAGCACAAATCAAGAAATTAACCCTAAAATAATAGAAACAAAATGCCGTCGACACTAGCGCCCAGTGTGGCGTACATGAACTAGACATGAAAAACGAGCTTCAAAATTTACAATGGGATGAGAAGTCTACTTGTGTTGGTTAGTCTATGATGTATCTCAACACCTCACTCAGCTACCAAAGGATTTCTTTTCCATTTTGTCAGGAGATAAGATTGCAAAGGAACATAAGACTTCTGGTAAAGAAAGACTTACTAACGTAGCTAAATAATCAAAATAAAATTAAAGTAAGGTTTTAGAACAGAAAAACAATTATTTATAACAGCAATTTCACAGAGCTCAAAATCTATTATATAGACCATTAAATATATGAAACAAAATTGTATTATATATTTTTCTTAAAAGGTCCCTGTTTCATAACTTACCTTAGGTGACAGTGAGTCAATATGTCCATGGACAATGCTGACTCCTCGGAGATTGTTGTAGAAGATCGGACTTTGAACTTTCACTCGCTTCACAACTGAAGATCTGAAACAAAAAAGTGATCAGTAAGCCTGCAGCTCTGTGCAAAAACTGAATATTCACTTAATCTGCAGGTTTGCTTTCATGAGGACATCAAAAGAATTTGTATTGTGTAAGAAAGCTATATCAAATCTTGTAAATTATGTAAAGAATACTGATTGTTAAGTTAAACACAAAAAAAGTTTTGAGAAAAATCAACTGAGTTGAATAACTTGTTATATAACCTTAAATTTAACCAAAGGAGACATTGTAGTATGTTTTATCTAAGGTAACACCAACTGGGTGTGTAATTCAGAATGATTGATTAAAACCAAAACCAATTAGTTATACAGTATTTTAGTTTATGTGGAATGACTTTGAGGTTTGACTAGCAAGCCGAGTGGTTATAAGAAGTAGTGAGTGATTATAAGAATGTCACATTTAAATGGACTTTTTAGTTAGAAAATTATAAAGATAAATTTAACATCTTGGCCTAAATAAAATGAATCAGTGATGAAACAAAGAAGTTTTATAGATACATACACAAATCATCAAATTTGTTGCGTTATGCTATTTTTCTGTACCTGTTCCTTTATAAAAAAAAGGGGAAAAAAGATGTAACTTGTTTGAAATAGTTTAACTCAATAGTCAAAGCCATGTCTACATATACCTCCTGCAACCTTGGTACCAAAATAATCGTTTAAACTGAATGAATTTGTCAAATATATTTATGCTACAATGTTACAGTAGTAATATTGGATTCTGTAATGTAGCAGTGAATATAATTAATTGGACAGAATAAGCTGTTGTTGTTAAAAAACCAACATTAATTAAATTAATTTAAAATCTTCATTCCAGTTGTATAAACTGTATAAGGGAAGAAGTGTTAATCTAGAAATGGCTGGGGAAGGGGAGAACCAATCAACACTTAATCAAAGGCTGGAAATGGAAACTGGCATCTTTATATATACTTATTTGTGTTCTTTCTTAATTGACAACAATATAGGTCAAGCATTTTTACAGACAACAATGTTTATTTTTATTTGTCATAATGTACTATTTTATGTACTTTAACTGTTACAATTGGCTCAAAACAGAAATATTACTGTAATCTCCAACAGCTACAAAGAGGTCTTTATCAACACTGTCATTTATTGAGGCATTAAGGTCTGAATTTGAAGCTGAACATAAATGCAAGATACATGGGTATAGAGTGGAGTGAGATTACCTCCATGTAGCTTTTGGTACTGAATCAGATCAGCTGATTCCAGAACTGTTTACTGAAAGCACAATGATCAAGGCTCAAGGACAGCTGATGAGTAAGTTGTGAATCAGCTGACTGACTTTTCACACAATTGAAATGGTGGTTCTTTGTACTGACATCTTAACTCGGCATCACTAATTGTTAGGCTGAGAACTACATATAACCAATTACCAATTCAGCTACATACTGTAATTATTGTTCTGTTTTCTTCTATCTCATATAAATTTGTGTCAGAAGTCTCATTTTTCAAAAAAATCACAATATTATGGTTTTTGGGACTTTTTAGACTATGACATTTAAATTTTAGTTACCTATTATGAGTTTAAAGATAAAACAGTAAATACCTATGATTTAAAACTACTGCAGGTATATTAATCTCCCACTCCCAAAAATTTGTTACATGTCCAAACTGTTACACAATATTGACCTAACTCTTATATGAAAATAGGAAAAAAATATCAAGAGTCTATTTTCCTTTAAAACATATTTGTATGGACTTTTTAACTTCTTAATTTTAATAATATTTATTTTCAATATCTTTTACAAATTTTGATTACATTGAATGAAAATGAACTCTGTTCTGGGCATTGAGATAACGATGATCTGGCAAACTCCCTTGTAAATTAATCTGTCTGACCAAACAAAGGCTAAACAACATGAGACTATCTCCTCAGCTATCAGCTATTGACAACCTGTTAGTTTGTTTCTTCATATAGTAAATATTTGTAATGAATGATTATACCCTCTTTACTGAACATAACCGACTATTGATGAAGAAACAATATTGTTGTATGATAGGGGCAAAATAAGAACTGTTAAATTATAGACTATATACGGTTTTGTATTTTATGCATATTAGCAGAAAAATTTTAAAAACATATTTTTATTTCTCTATTAGATGAACCAGTTATGGAGGAAACAGTAAAAAAAATTGTATATGTAATAGTAATAGTATGCTTACTGAAAAAATAGGAACGGTTGCATTTTTAATTGTCTAAATTTATTATTTTTCACAACTAAACCGTATATTCTAACATTTCAAAACTTAAAACTTTTTTTCAAAAGAGTTATTTAATTTAGATACATAGAACATTCTACATCATCGTATGAACTATATTATAATATACATAAATTATATTAACTTACAGGCAGGGAACTTTTTTACTATTTCATAAATTAAACTAAAACTAAATAATTATCAAAATAATATTATGAAGATTCACAAATGTATTTTAATAAATACATCTGGAAAATAAAAAATACTTACACCTGGATAATGTTTATACTAAACTAATATTTAAGAAATAGTTTTTTAAAAACTTACAAGTCGCTGGAAGGAGCGTAGTCGTCACAGAATTCGCTAAATTCCGGCATTGTTTCGATTAAACCGAATGTAACAGATATATAACACAACCAACTACTTCCACTAGCCTGGCTCTAACTGACAGCTGTATCAGCTGATATGGACACCTGCTCAGCTGTGGTCAACTCACTCGATAAATATGTCGGCTGACTAAGAAATAAACGCAATAAGTAAAATAAATCGCAAATAAAAATCGAAAATATATATTTTTTTAAGAATTAATAAATTTGTTAACAACGTATGAATGTAGTACGAACTCTAAAATCCCACAATCTCCTAATGCAAATAATCACTATCCTACAAACGAACATGCCACACGATCGCGTTCGTCTGTACCGTTACGTTTTGTGGGGTCATTTTTATACGTTTTGTGATAAGATTAGGGGGCTAAGTCCACTGACGGGTAGAGTTGGATAGAGTGGTGAGATGGAGGGGTGGACTACACAGTCTCCTTGAATAGGTCACTTAGTGTTATCTGTCACCGTTGGACACACCCACTGCGAAATAAACAAAAATATTGACTCGGAAAATTCTCGGCCAATCCACGTGTCAGTTGCATCATTTCCATCGTAAAGACACCGAATATGAGCTCGTAATCGTATTTCATGGGAATGAAAGAAAAATGGGATTGTACTTGGATAAATTGGCGTTTGACTTACGTATCTTTAACAATTTATCAAAGTAAAAGAAGACAACATTTTAAAAGCATTTGGATTAGACTTAAGTATATCTTGCTGGCATAGTACATGAGCAATCGGTACAAATGTGACGTTCATGTTTAACAAAATTACTTGAGAGGAAACTATTATTATAAGAAAAGTGTTAACCAAAACATAAGAACTAGACTCGCTACTTTCGATAATGGGCAAATATGTGAACATTTCTAAAAACTCTATGATGGTATTATAGCCTCTAGATGGCTACGTGTTCGAAATGGTGTAAATGTTTATGGTTATTGTTTATATTGCATGTAGCAACATGTTTCGGTGCCAACATCGATCTCTATTATTACTAATAGAGATCGATGGGTGCCAAAACCCTGTATTATCTTCTTTTAATTGTCAATATCTTTTTTCGTACCTTCTTAATACCAATACCAGTAACCCCTTATAACGCCAACTTACGAATTGGTTGAAAAACTAGTAAAGTTTATATTTGACAATTTTACCACTTTCAACGTAGTTTAAAAGCCATAACGTTAAAAAAAATTTAAAACGCGAGTTAAAATATATTATTTAAATTTGTAATTTTATAAATTTCTTAATAGGTTAACGGTACCTGCCCTTGATAAAGCGTCATTTTAAAATATGGTTATTTGCGTTATAGTACACTCTCATAACATTATAATTTGATACACCATCCTTGGAAAAAGACTTAATAAATTCTTGATCAGCAACAAAAAAACACAAAAAAAAGAAAACATGTACACTCCACCAATCATCATCAGACCCAATAGGCGTCTTTCGCCTATAAAAATATATTATCACAAGTGTTATTAAACGTATTTTTTGTACTTCCATAAAGAAGACGTGTATAAATATTATTTTGACCTTCTGTCTAAAAAACTTATAAAACATGCGTGATCATGAATAAAAAAATTTATTTATGAACACTAATGAACTAGTGAACATATTGTACGACAGTTGGAAGATTTACCTATCTACGTATAAACCTTTTGAAATTTACAAGGTTGCCTGCAAGAATTTTTCACAGGGGGAGGGCAGCAAATAATAATAATAATTATTATAATATATATCCTTTTAAATATGAAAAATCATAAGGTTAACGTGGGAAACTCCAGAGCCACTGGAGCGGTCCAGAGCCCGAAAGCCCGATCAGAATACAAACTACTTAGTTTTCCTATTTAATGCCCAAAGAATCGGTGTACCGAATTTCAGCCTCCTAGGTTAATGGGAAGTGGGAGAATTAGTGATGAGTGAGTGAGTGAGTCAGTCAGTGAGTCAGTGAGGGCTTTGCCTTTTATATATATAGATAATTAACGTGGTTTTGGGGTCTTACAGGACATGATTGAGGCTGTTTAAAAGGCAAAATTCTAATCCGGAAAAATTACAATATTTTGTATTTGCTTCTAAAATCAATGGATGCCTTTAAAACGTAAGTAACTGTACAAACTTGGAACTACATCAAATATTTCTGGTTAAATATAATGTATTAATCACTGTACTAAAAATTGTATACCATACTTTTATACAAAACTAGCTGCTGTACCCGTTCTTCGTAACGGGAGGATGTACTATGCCGCCTAATCCAAACACTTGCTAAGTAGTTCGAATTTATAAACACGCCACCAAATTTATACAAACAAGTATGATTTACATTGATTTGTCCTACTGTTTACATGAAAATATATCAATAACATTATTGTCATAACTAATGGTTATAGAATCTTTCTTTTTATTCCATAATCAATGGCATAGTTTTAGAAATAATTATTGTGTAATAGTAGTTTACGCAACCACGAGTAGAAAATTTAAGGCACGAGCCTTGGCGAGTGCCTTAAAAACTTCTACGAGTGTCGTAAAGACTATTAACGCGAGTTGCGTACCCTACTTTACCTACGACCGTTTTTTAATTACTATCAATCTGGATTTAATTACTAACAATCACTACTGATAACTTTTTAGAGAGGTTATGTTTTCGTGTATTTTCATTGCCACTGAAAGTGATGCAACGACTTGTATAATCAGCTGATTTCCTGTAATTACGTGTTTGTTAAACTTCGTTAAATATTACATTGCTAGCAGCATTCTTACCATAAATAATATTTTTCCTACAGTTACCTAACAATGTACATGTTCTCTCACTGATTTGAGAAAGTAAAGTGGCCAATTTGCTCATCAGTGATACAATGTTAACATTGTCTCACTCTAATTACTTTGTCTCACTCCAGATTTGCAACGTCAAGGCACGAAATAGTTAGCGCGTAACATGCAGGCAACGTCGTATGCGCGCGAAATACGTTGGCAGCACTGGCTGTAAATCAGCTGGTCAGCTGTTGTACTGTTGTATTTGTCACTTCACGTTAAATGTCATATCAAAAGTTCACTTCTGTGTAAAAATAGGTTATGTTTCTTCACCAATTTATTTGTTTTATGGTAACTGTAGGAAAAGTATAATGTGCAACTCGAGTTCAAAGTACAATTGCCTCACTCGAGAAACCATTCTTCACTCGCCTACGGCTCGTGAGTAAGGATTTCTCTCGAGTGAGTCAATTGCTCACTTTTCTCACTAGTTGCACAAATAACTAGTATCAGGTACAATTCGGCAAATATTTCATTTATTTTTGGACTTCCACCAACTTAATTAAGAATACGCGAGTATCAACATGAACAAGTCGGATCAACAATTAAATTGGTCAACTGATCAGCTGATCAGCGAAAACATAACCTCTCTAAAAAGTTATCAGTAGTGATTGTTAGAAATTAAATCTAGATTGATAGTAATTAATAAACGGTCGTAGGTAAAGTAGTGTACGCAACTCGCGTTAATAGTCTTTACGACACGAGTAGAAAATTTAAGGCACGAGCCTTAAACTACTATTATTTCAGTTGTTTGGGTCAGCTGTCTGAAATGTTTAAATAAACATTTAGCTGTTCTAATTGTTATTTACATCGAAATACAAAGGTAAACAAAGGTGTGCATTTTCTCATGCTTCCATGGAGACCAATCAATATTTACTTTTGAAAACCTCACCTCAAAACTTTGGAAACCCAAGGGGCGTAGCCCGAGAGGAACTCAGGTTAGTGAATAGGCCTATGACATTCCTACAAGAATATAAGAGTACTTTATTCGCAATCTTTGAGATTGAAAGGGTGTCAATACAATAGAGCCTAAGTTGTCAATTTTAAGGCCATTCAACTTCCTAGATAATATCACGTGGACCATCTTTGTGCTTAATTTTGGCTGTATCGGTTTAGTATTTTAGCCGTGGCAGCCGCACAGACAAACGGACAGGCAGACTCTAACTTAATTTAATAATAGTAGGCTATAGATTGGTTTATAAAGAATGTATAACACAGAAGGGGTTTTAATTAAATCTCACCATTCTTTAAATTGACAGACGACAACTTTTGAACTTAGCACGTTATCTATTTTGTGGTTTCTGTATAGTTATTATTATATCAATTTGACATAGCCTAATTTGCTATTATATTGCACTTGTTTCATTTCAACCAAGCAATTCTTAAACTAAGATTATTTCGTCATTTGGACACGTTGAGCTAATGAGCTATTCAATTCTTGTACAACTTACTGCACCCATGTTAAATTTCCAAAACGCCCTTCACTTAACGTATCAATAGTTAGGAACCATTTTATCGACCGAATTCACCTGCATTCATCCCTCATCCAGATTAACATAAATCCCTTAACACTCACATCCAGCATTAACATTATCGAAATATAACTATCGTTTATAAAAATGCATTAAAAATTATAATTCGTCAAATTATTTTCTATAAATAAATTCTTTAAGCTTACATAAAACTCAAACATTAAATTTTGAACATTGCTCACCCATATGAACATCGTGCTAAGGCACAGATCAGTAGGCAAGTAAACAGCATTTCACCCATTGAACCAATGTGGATGCACTTCTAAACACAAAACTAACCAAGCTTAGACTTCCACGGCTTAAATCGAGAAACAAACTCGAATCTTATCTCTAAATCTCCCTCCATGTGATTCGCCTGTTCCAGATTTAAGAGATTTTAATCACTAAAATAAAGCAAGCTCAGCGTCATCGATTAATTTAGGTCAGCAACAAAAAGATCAATATCTCGGACCTTGGCCCACTTATGTTTAGCTCAATTTCGCTGTGACATTTTTTAAACTTGAGATGACGAAATTTAATTGTTGTTTACAAACATTCTAGCTGCACTCGAAACCTTGTTCCCAATCGAAAATGCAGGTTGCAGTTAAGATTAAGATTGGCCAATAGACACTCTTTTAGGTGCATATTTTTGTTACATCTATGCCAAAGACGTTGTGATGCTGTAAATAACACGTTTTTACCAGCATCTGAAATGGATTCTGTGATTAAACAGTTTGTTCGTCTTGTTGGAGCAAGAAATGTCGTTTAATAAATACCGATCCAGGATCGAACCGGCAACCTTTGGCTTGTCAAGTTATAAGGACTAAGCTATTAAGCTATATTATATTCGCCATACTACGTTTCCATACATAAACTACTTATCAACGCCCCCCGAGGTGTCCAACTCATCGAAAGTCAACACCGATTGTTTATTGTTGATACTCTGTCTGGTGGAACTATTTAAGCTGAGGGGTGTTTAACTTTCCTCTCGTAAACAAGACTAATAACTAGAGGAATATCCCACGCAATGCATAACTAGTTGACTTCAAACCATGTTGTAGTGAATTCGGATTTGATATATTGGTTATTATGTCAATCCATTTACTTATGGACACTAAAGTACGTAGACATTCATCCCATGTGTGTGAAAATTGGCTACAGATTGTATGTGAATGGACAAGGTGTAATTATGTTTGCCATCACTAAATACCCCCGCCGCAGCAAACCTGCAGACTAAGCGAATTTCAACTTGTCTGATTACATTTTTACTAAAATATTTCTATAAATAAGACATATTTTTATTCCCAATTTAATTAAATAATATTATATTTAACGAGTGCTTAGGTTTGCTGCTACGGGGAAGGTAAAACGTGTTTTTGCCCGTAGGTCAATAGTATAGGGTGAAATAAATATATTTAACAAATTTTATCAACATATATCCATAAACAAGTAGGCTAAACTACAACAGATTTTCTTTTTTTCCATAAGAATAAGATGGGGATTTTAAATTACACTTTTTTTTATTTTCTCTGTGACCGTTAGGGATACAACAGCGCTTTAATATACTAAATGATTTTTTTAAGCTCTAAAAAATGGTTTAGAAAGAAATTAATTGCAAAATCTTTTGTTTTTAGGGTAAAAAATTACAAAAACCCATTTTTACCCCATTAAACCTCAACCCCCCCCCCCCTAAAACCCTATTTCCATGGTCCGATTATGCTAGTTCGCGAACTCGTTCAAATAAACGTAGGTTTACACGTTTGTACGAAATTTCATCAAAATCGGATCATTTTTGCTTGAGTTATCGCGCTAACGGACACATATATAATTATAAGTTACATATGAATTTGAACGGATGGCGTTTTTGGCCTCTTGGGACCTCAAAACGAAAAAGTAAATCTGTCTCGGGTTTAGGTCTTACCATGAGACCTACGGCAATAGCTTATTCCATATATGGGAAATTCGCTAAAACTGATTGCTTTTATTAAAGAATACCAAGAACACTTTTATTTAGCATTTCAAATTTCCTATCCCTATCAAACAACGACACAAAATTCGACAACATAAAAAAATGAATAGTTGAAATATTGCAATTTATTTGAAATAGATAATTAATGAGATAGAAGAGGCTAGCCTAGTCTGGTTGGTGCTGTTGAACCTCATTTTCAACAAAAAGTCGTAATATTTCAGCTATTTTCCATGTGATCCTTTTGAGTTGTTGTTGTATGATAGGAAATTTAACAGGTTAAATAAAATTGTTCATTAAATTGTTTCATGGCCGTCGACACACGGGAAGACTGTTTTCCAACTGAAATCGGCAACCAGTTGGACAAACTAGTCGCCTACGTCCCGACCAATGTAGTTAAGTGGGACAGTGTACACGGTGCGACTGCGATGCGACCAGTTGAGGACCAGTCGGCGATCCGTCGTTAAGCAACCGGACCTGCCGGTTGCTAGGTGATTTCAGTCGCCTGGTTTGAACAACTTTTCGCATATTTGTATTGCGCTTTTCAAGGATCAGGTATACCAACTGCGATAACTCTTCGTGAGCACTTTTGACATCCTGTACATAGACTGAAATTTTGCGTCTGTTTCTTGTAATGCAGCAACAGCTACAAAGAGCCTACATTAAATATTTGTTTTAACATAAGGATGTACCCAACACCTTCTACTCTACGCTTTCTTGATTGTTTATAAAACACTAGGTCTTTTTCATCTCTATTACTCATATCAAACACCATACACAGTAGGCCTACACAGTATCGTTATAACAAAATTAGAACTCATTCACTGTCTCAACTCAATTATAGTCGCGCCCGTGTGCGGATGTAACCAACGCAACTGCAACCGTAATCGCGTCACAAAACAGTTGGTTCAACTTTAGTTGGGTTTCAGTCTTCCCGTGTGTCGACCGCCATAGTCAGCCATTTTTTGTAATTATAAAATTAAAATGGCCACAATTTTGAAATTTGGAATCGGACCAACTTTATTTTTTCTTTTATCATAGGTTTCTTATACCTTAACATACACACCAAGGTTCATAAAGATTTGTAGGAAAAATCTAAAGATAAAATGTATATTTATATGGCGGATATCTGTTTAATGAAAGTTTTAGGAAAAAGTTAATTCTGATTTTCTTTTTATTTGGACCCATAGAACCATTTCCCGGAGTTGAACTGCTTACTTTCAGGACACCATGTATATTATTGTTTAAGTTTTAACACATCAGAGTGAGATTACATCCCATCAATTTTAATTTCTTTTTCATAATATGATGCAACGTCATGTTAATCATTATATTTAAACTTAAATTTTTATTGGGTTAGTTTTAGTCACAGATAAGAAACATTAATTTTATTTTTCACTACTGATAATCATATTATGAAGCAACTTCATGTTTTTCATAATGATGCAACCTTATTTCCAGATGATGCAAGCTGTGTATATATATGTCGTGATATTTAGTGCAGGGAGCCGAAATCCCTCGGACAGGGCTGTTACAGAACCAGGTCCCCTTTAGCCCCTGTGTTTTATATTCTGATCCATGGAGTTAATGTCAATGAATTACCGTGAAGTAGTTTCAAATAATTCGTTATAATTAATAGAGCTAAGAACAACTAAATGTTCTCAATGGCAATGCTACATCATGTATCCGTGGAAGAGGTTAAAACCATTTTGACACATGAATATATATTTAACTTACAAGTTTTCTACCCAAAATAAAGTTATAAGAAGTACTAAATGGTCTATTATCGTTAGCATGACGAAATTACCGTTGTCATGTCCTTAAAACATCTGGTAACTCAGATACTAGGCTAGGGTTTCGGGTTGGACTGTGCCCTCACTAACATACCAGTGGTTGTGGAAGACACAAAATGATTACTTTCATAGCAGTGAAAGCCAGTTGAGCGGAGCAATCATGTTTCGTGGTTTTTAATAAAGCAATAAAATGTCAATTTTTATAAATACAATACAAAATACAAATGTTCCCACAATCCGCACTGCTAGCCTTTACTACTTCCTTCACCACTTCCTACGGCGTGGACCTACCAATAATCAGTGATGGGGGATTTCAGCAGATCCTTATAACGACATACACTTGACATTACCAATAATTCATTAACTTGTTATTTGCTAACTATTAATATTTATAGTTCATAGTTTGAATTAGCACGAATTACATATTTAGAACTTTCATCTTTAGAACTGCCATCTTGTAAATTTAGTTTTAGACAAAATTGTATTAATGGTGAAACCGTTGGAATAATAATAAATAAATTTCCTTTAACTAAGAAGCAATTTAGGAAAACTCACGGAATATCTTTTGCTTAATCTGCTATTTTAATCATAATAGGTTAATTTGTATTATCATTGACTTTTGAGTAGACATAATAATAAATAGTTGCTAGGCAACGGTGACAATAAAACAATTCTATTGCAATGCAATGGATACTGATAGTGTATTTAATATGCATGTTTTAAGAAAAAGCGGGCAGCTGATTTTGCGGCCCTAGGGATTTAAAAACCTAATTGGTCCGCAAATGACGATGACAGCTGGCATGACCAGCAAAAAGTAACTTTCAGCCATCAATTTACGTATGTAAAACAGCTAAAAACATCATAGTGTGGTGTAATAGCTATTTACATTACAAGTGTAGTAAGAGCGTTTTTACATCACGCAGGTGAATGTTGTGCAACGAGCGAAGGCGAGTTGCATAATCCACCGAAGTGATGTAAACACGCTCTTACGTAACGTGTAACGTACAAGATTTTACCTGACCCGACAATATTCAGGAGGTTACGAGCAATATGCTTCATTATCAATTTCACTCATCTTCTAACAGTAACGTTCATTTACAAACAAAAGCTAGGTTAGGAAAATTCTTCAGAGCATAACAATAAAATTCAAACACACAGCTGATTTCTAGCGTTGAACGTCGTTGGCTCCCTAGAGGTATATTTTTTAAGTTATCCACTCAATGTTATTTAAATGGGTTTCATTACATCACCGAGTGAGTTTTTTTTAACTTTACATCACTCGAGAAGTAAGGAAGTTGTATACATCACGCTTGGGATAGGGAAGTTTAACATGGCGGGTTAGGTAAAATATATTACAACATAGTGCTTTCTCATTTTATCCGCATTCACTATAAGCTTACTAACATATGGGAAAGTGCTGAAATTGGTTCATTTGAATTTTGCAATCAGACGACAAACTTGTTTCCAAGTACAGGCAACTATACCAAGATTGTACAAAGAAGCGAACTAGGCTTGGTTAATCTAGATTGGAATTGGAGGTTGTTCGATTTAATGACGTAACTGAACACATCTGTCTGATATACCTTTGTTATCAGTTTGCAACTAGCACACTGATTCTTGATGAATAATAAACGAAAGATTTTGTAAAACCAATAAAAAATTAGCCAAATCGTAATAATATAATATATTTACTGATATTTATCTTAATCTTTTCGCAGTTCTTAAAAGCTCATAAATGCTTCATGGTGTTTATTTGCACCTTCAAATTTATTATATTTGTATAAGCTTAGACTACTCTTTTAAAGAAATATAACAACAAAATGTAAAATAACACGAAAATTTAATAGGTGAAACACAGCCCGAAAGCTGACGCATTCACACATGCCGGTTTGTGTACTGTATGCTGAAATGCTGAAAATATATAACAAGCTTTTAAATTGGATGTGATTTGTGCCACAAAATGATCGTGATAACGTCCTGATCTTTGTGATGACATGCGATTTGAGTACAAGGAAAAAAGACTGCAAACCGTAAAGTGTGACTTTAACACACGCTGCAAAACCCTTTCGGGCCGTGGTACGAACGCTATTTTTCACCACACTATACAAAATTTAAAAAAAAATTATACAATATGCACACTAACAGTCAACACATCAACTTAAAGGTTATGGGTAAACATTTTAGAGGAATCCATTAAAATAATAATAAATAGTTGCTAAGCAGCGGTCACAATAAAAAAGTATATTGCAATGCATATGGATACAGCTGATTTTCGACCCTAGGGATGTAAAAACCTGCTCGGTCCCCAAATGACGATGACAGCTGGCATTGAAAGCAATACGTAGCTTTCAGCTTTCAATTAACGTTTGTAAAACGGCTAAAAACATCATAGTGTGGTGAAATAGTATAGGGCCGAAAATGAGGTTTTGCCGGCTCGAGATAGTTTTTAAAACGATCGAGAGCTGCAAAACCATTTCGGTCCGTGGTGGTGGTACGAACGCTATTTTTCACCACACTATGATGTTTTTGGCTGTATTACATACGTTAATTGGTGGCTGAAAGTTACGTTTTGGTGGCCATGCCAGCTGTCATCGTAATTTGGGAACCGAGCAGGTTTTTACAGGCCGGGGCCGCAAAATCAGCTGTCCGCTTACTTACTTAAAACATGAATGCATTTTAAATACACAATCAAAATCCATAGCATTGCAATGTTATTGTCACCGTTGCCTAGCAACTATTTATTTTTATTTTTGCTGATTCCTCAAATTGTTTCTTCACATAACATTAAAGTTGTAGTTGTGTTGACTATCAGTGTGCATATCATCTTTTTTCTTTATTATAGTGATGAATAGTGGTAATAGGGTATAGGCCTTGTGTGGTGAAAAATAGCGTTCGTACCACGGACCGAAATGGTTTTGCAGCT
This sequence comes from Macrosteles quadrilineatus, assembly GCF_028750875.1. Taxonomy (NCBI): domain Eukaryota; kingdom Metazoa; phylum Arthropoda; class Insecta; order Hemiptera; family Cicadellidae; genus Macrosteles; species Macrosteles quadrilineatus. The sequence goes on along the minus strand of NW_026542598.1, from coordinate 55,924,649 downwards.
CTCGATCGATTTAAGTTCTCGACTTCGTCTCGAACTTAAAAACTATCTCGAGCCGGCAAAACCTCATTTTCGGCCCTAGGTACGAAATATACTATTTCACCACACTATGATGTTTTGGCTGTATTACATACGTTAATTGGTGGCTGAAAGTTATGTTTTGCTGGCCATGCCAGCTGTCATCGTAATTTGGGGACCGAGCAGGTTTTTACAGGCCGGGGCCGCAAAATCAGCTGTCCGCTTACTTACTTAAAACATGAATGCATTTTAAATACACAATCAAAATCCATAGTATTGCAATAAAATTGTGTCATTGTCAACGTTGCCTAGCAACTAATTATTTTTATTCTTGCTGATTACTCAAATTATTTCTTCATGAATGCATATTAAATACACAATCAGTACACATAGCATTGCAATAGAATTATTTTGTCACCGCTGCCTAGCAACTATTTATTATTATTTTTGCTGATTCCTCAAATTATTTCTTCACATAACCTTAAAGTTGTAGTTGTGTTGACTATCAGTGTGCATTATTATTGTGGTGAATAGTGGTAATAGGGTATAGTGTGGTGAAATAGTATATTACGTTACTAGTCCTGAAAATAAGTGTTTACCGGACGAGTGTGGATGTTCCCGTGCGAGACGAAGTCGAGTACGGGATTACCATACGAGTCCGGTACACACATTTTGGACGAGTTACGTACGATAGTTTACGCCATATACTACTAAATCTGTACAAATCCATATATATATATATATATATTTCCACCAACTAAAGGTCTATTTCTATGTATAAAGGTCTCTAAGAGAGGTTATTTTTTTGTTTATAACCACTCATTGCCGCCTAAATACAGTATAATCAGCTGATTGGTGTCCGGTAAAACTCATTGCAGTACAGTAGTACGCAATGAAACCCCATTTGAATAAGCTGGCGGCAAACAGCTGTTTTCTGGACTAAATCCTTACGTGGGAAGTTTGTCAAAATAATGTAGTGTGGCGTAATAGTATATTACGTTACTAGTCCTGAAAATAAGTGTTTACCGGACGAGTGTGGTCGTTCCCGTGCGAGACGAAGTCGAGTACGGGATTACCATACGAGTCCGGTACACACATTTTGGACGAGTGACGTACGATAGTTTACGCCATACTACTAAATCTGTACAAATCCTTATATATTTCCACCAACTAAAGGACTAAAAATCACTAGTCATTGAGAGGTTATGTTTTTGTTAATAACCACTCATTGTCCCCTAAATACTAAATACAGTACAATCAGCTGATTGGTGTCCGGTAAAACTCATTGCAGCACAGTAGTACGCAATGAAACCCCATTTGAATAAGCTGGCGGCAAACAGCTGTTTTCTGGACTAAATACTTGCGTGGGAAGTTCGTCAAAATAATGTAGTGTGGCGTAATAGTATATTTCGTACCTAGGGCCGAAAATGAGGTTTTGCCGGCTCGAGATAGTTTTTAAGTTCGAGACGAAGTCGAGAACTTAAATCGATCGAGAGCTGCAAAACCATTTCGGTCCGTGGTTCGAACGCTATTTTTCGCCACACTATTTCCTATTACCACTATTCACCACTATAATAATGCACACTGATAGTCAACACAACTACAACTTTAAGGTTATGTGAAGAAATAATTTGAGGAATCAGCAAAAATAAAAATAAATAGTTGCTAGGCAACAGTGACAATAACACAATTCTATTGCAGTGCTATGGATTTTGATTGTGTATTTAAAATGCATTAATGTTTTAAGTAAGTAGCGGACAGCTGATTTTGCGGCCCCGGCCTGCAAAAACCTGCTCGGTCCCCAAATTACGATGACAGCTGGCATGGCCAGCAAAACGTAACTTTCAGCCACCAATTAACGTATGTAATACAGCCAAGAACATCATAGTGTGGTGAAAAATAAATTACAGCAACCCATTCAGTTATCAAAACACTATGCCACTAATTAGCTTTAGAAAGTAAATCTCATTAAAAATTAAACAGCGCTTAAAGTTGTGCCACTACAGTAATAACATAAAATGTGTTATCAAATTCGGTTTTCTTTTGAGTTTAAAGCTGAAGATCGAATGCAAACTAATATTCCTTAATTAACCTAAGGCCGGGGCCACACGTGGCGGATCGTCCGCGCGGCTTATGATCGTACGATCATAAGCCGCGCGACGATGTCCCGGCCACACGGAGCGGATGAACCGCTTCCGGTTGAGGTTTCCCAGCCTACGTACTGAGATTCTAACATGGTTTAATTCACTCGTTCTCGTTGTAGTCATTGAAGAAACACGTATGTTAGTTTGTGCATTAGAAGCGTGTGGTGAGCTAGAGCCTAAGGCAAACCGAAATCATTGGGTCTATCATTTCATAACCGATAAACCATTTGTGTTCCAAACCTTTTACGAGCACATGTGAAACCATAGTTCGGAGTTTTTTTGTTACTATCGCATGTAGATAGCATCGTTTGACGAGCTACTTCAATTGCTTTGATCGCATATAACTAAGGAAGATATACTGATGAGAAATGTACAACATGAGAAATCACACATTATCTTTAACAAGTACTATTGATTTGTCTGTATCGAACATTTTACACCTAGAAACCGAAATGCACAAGCACAAACTAAAAAAAAAACCACTACAAATGCTTGAAAATGAGCTCCAACCGCGCGGACAATCCGTATCGTGTGGCCACTCTCATAAGACTACGTGTGTCATCCCCTCCAACGCGGCTTATGATCGCGCGGACAATCCGCGACATGGCGCGGACAATCCGCCCAGGCGGCTTAGGATCGCCCCGTGTGGCCACTCTCATTTGATTCAATGTGTTGTCGGATGTGGTCCGTCCGCGCGGATGATCCGCGTCGTGTGGCCCCGGCCTAACCAAACCTAACCCTCAGACCTAGTAGTTGACTCGGAAAACATTACTTGCACCCCATATCACATAAACTTGTAGTGATTGAACTTTGAGTTCACAAAGCGCGTAGGGCAGGGTCAGGGCAAACATTTTGCACCACTGCACTGGCGCGCCAGCCAAGGGAGAGCAATTTACCTCCTCCCCGTAATGAAAGTCCAGAAACAGCTGTTTGCCGCCAGCTTAATCAAATGGGGGATTAAGCTGGTGGCAAACAGCTGATTTCTGGACTAAATCCATGCGTGGGAATTTCGTTAAAACATTGTAGTGTGGCGTAAGATATATAATCGTTCACCGCATCCTGTCTTATCAAGTAGTTTCAAGCTTTTACACATTGTTCACCGCCACTTATCTCTTTCTTAAAATAACTTTAAAAAAGTCGCGACGTCGACAAGGTCCAAAATAAGCTCTGTTATCGTGTGATAACCGTATTACTTGGTGCAAAGTATGGATATGTGGACTTTGGCATGGGTGTGGCAGCTGCAGCTGAACTCAGTGATAACACGTAGCCAACGATTGATAACGACACACTCCCTCCTTGGATGACCTTCGCTAGCAGGTTATCTTGTGGACTTACGCCTCAACAGGCGGAAAAGTTTCCACGCGACACGCTACTAGCCTCGTACCTTGTACTGCCAGTATCGCTTTGGTCGTATTCGTCTATGAGAGATGAGCTGGTCAATCGCGCATAACTCATTCACGCCATGCCTTAATATTTTGGTCGTCTATGTTATAGAGGATTAGCTATCTTAATCACACATAACTCATTCACGCCATGCCTATGTATATTCATGTTAAAGATATTAAATAGTTTTCCCTATCTGTGACCCGAGCTCTCCTGAATGGCGACACTAAATTGATTTCCTCAATACTTAATCATTTCTTCCATTATCAACACTATTTGAACAGAATGCGTCAAATGTTTACATGATAAACATATATTTGCATACAAATAAACGTGATGGTTTATGGCACATTTTGAGTAGCATAGTGGAGGGCGACTTTATCATAGTGGCCTATTAACCAGGATTTTTTGCCCTCTACCTATGGTTTCTATTACTTCGGCATGTTATCAGAAAAATACTTGATAACAAGGTGTTACAGATTATACTTGTTAAAACTGTTGAAGGGGGATAGTGTAGTAGGGCTGAACGGTGCCGAGGAAGGTCCAATTGTCCAAGTCCAAGTCACTGGTTCAGTGAGAATATGTTTGGCCCTTGTATTGGCTTTATAAATACATTTAAAATCATGAAGAAATTTCATAATCTTAATAAATTCAATAAAAAACTAAATACGATTTTATCATTACGACACATTGTTAAAGACATCATGTTAAACTTAATTTTTTCGGTTAGCCTTAGGGATGTCCGGTCTCTCTTCTCGGCCGCTGGAATCGAACCACGAGAAATAAAAAATAAACACTCAAATTGAGTGTACGAATTTAAAAAACATTTGTTTATTACGCTGCATAAAAAAATGACTCAAATTTTGCATGGTTTGTTTTATTGCCAGTGACTGGAATACGAAAATATCTTTTTCACCACACTATGATGTTTTTAGCTGTTTTTCATACGTTAATTGGTGGCTGAAAGTTACGCTTTGCTGGCCATGCCAGCTGTCATCGTTATTTGGGGACCGAGCAGGTTTTTACATCTCTAGGGCCGCAAAATCAGCTGCCCGCTTACTTTCTTAAAACATGAATGAATATAAAATACACAATCAGTATCCATAGCATTGCAATAGAATTCTTTTATTGTCAACACTGCCTAGCAACTATTTATTGTTATTTTTGCTGATTCCTCAAATTATTTCTTCACATAACCTTAAAGTTGTAGTTGTGTTGACTATCAGGCCGGTATCCACAGTGCGAGGCAGCTCGCTGCGAATGCCTCGTTGCGAATGCTCGGCTTTGCCTCGGACTGTGGATACCGGGGTTGCTCACTGCGAGCACCTGTGCGGCGCTCGCGTCGCACAATGTGAGGCGAGCAGTGTACTTGTCGGTCTCAGAGCAGTGCTCAAAGGTGCCTCACCCCGAGCTGTGCGTTAAGTGGATACCTGCACTGTCTGCCTCGCACCGTACCAGACTGTTCTCTGCAAACCATTCCACGCGAAACTGTCATCATGGATACTCATGATAGAATAAGAGATTAGTGAAGTGTTACGAAAGTAAACGTTTGCTTTGGGACTCTAAACACCAAGATTATTATAATAAGTTTAAGAGAGAAGACTTGTGGCGCGAAATATCGCAGTCAAGGAATGTTCCGGTGAAAGATCTGAAAAAGAATATAACGTCTCTGTTGGGGTCTTACCGACGTGAAAGGTCGAGGCTATAGTGATCAAGAATCTCAGATTACTATCTCAGAGTATAAGAATTTAAGAATCTCAGAACCTCAGAATATAAGAATCTCAGAGTAACAGCTAATCTTTCCTTGGTCGTAATAGCACTTCGCATGTAGGTATCGCGTTTTTTCACGGCAGGCTCTATCAATGTAATTAAATGTTCAAAATCTTCCTTGGACATTCGCAAGAAATTTGTCACGTCTTTTTCGAACCTCACGTCTTCTAGGAGTCTGTTTCCATATTCAAACCGATTTCGATAAATCTTTTTGGCCCACCAACGATGTTGACGTCGCTTTTTCTGTTGCTTTTTATTAATAATCGTTGCCATCAAAATAAAAGCAGCAGCAGAAACTTGCACTTATTTATGGAAAAACACCATTGTACCGACTGTCTTACGAATGCGGGTGGCTCGCGCCATGTTCGCGTGCTCGCAGTGAGCATTCGTGGTTACAAACTAGCTGCCAGCTAAAGAGCTCACCCTGAGGCAGATGGCACGAGGCATTCGCAGCGAGCAGCCTCGCACTGTGGATACCCGGCTTTAATTGTGGTAAATAGTGGTAATTTAATTAGTTGGCATTTTCGGCCCTAGGTACGAAATATACTATTATTTTCGATCATTTGAGATTGATTTGACTTTAAAAAAGCTTTTTCAAGTTATAGTTTCAGTTCGGCTTGATTCAAAAGTCGATGTATACATAAAAAATAATTTTATTGACATCAGCGCACTCAATTTAGACTAACTACATACATTTTCATTTTAAAACTGTTAGTTAAAACTGCAACATGTGAATGTAATGTTTACTTAAGTCTGTAGTAATCGATAACACTAATCTGTTACAGTGCTACCACTTTACTAAGAAGTAGGCCTATGTGTCGCTTGTATTGAATCCATGTTGCAGTTATGCTCATGCGTCTAGTGAACATACGCGAATACGACAAATAAAAATTGTAAAGAAGACGACAAGGGGCGGTAAAATTATGGTTTAAAATGTTTTTTAAATGTTCTGTCATATTTTGATACAATAGTTGGTGCATAGAAGTTAAAATTAATTTAATGCAATGAAACCTGTTTATTCGGTTTTACTATCCTGTATACAGCATTGATGTATAATACTCACCGATGGTATTATACATCGATGGTATACAGTAAAAACAACATAAGTGGATCAATCAAAAATGGCCTAAAGCCAGATTTTTAGAGGGGAGAATCATCTAGTTTAAGAGGCCAAAACTGATAGGTTTCGCTGCTATTTGGTAGTTAAAACTAAAACGGATGCCTTAAAATAATATAATAAAATGGAAATTAATAAATACTAATAATAGTTTCTATTTTAATTAATTTTGTGAACACGAAAATATTTTTAAATAGCGAATCAGATTTGGGGACGGAGGTATCTCCAAGAACCCATTAACTTAGTTGGTTATGTAAATAATAAGTTAAAATAATTTTATGTAATGTATAAATTTAACCGCACCGTTTATTTAATCATCCCCGTTTAGATGCAACGCAGTTTTAACAATTTGAAATGAACTCAAATAGTACAAAATACCGTTTTAATATGGAGAATTTGCTAAAACATATAAATATTCCCAACCAAGCAGAGTATAAACTAACACATAAGCAAAATTAAATATGAAAAAGTCCAAACAGTTTACATCAATTCAGGACCACGAAAGATTAAAAATAATTGAACGATTTTCTTGAGGTTTTAAACTGAAATATTTTGTTGCCTAACTATTCTGAGAAACGTTAATTTTTTAAGCTAACACGCGAATTACAGATTATAACGTCATAGATACGCCACATTCTTGTTACAATAGACTTCGTCCCCAAACTTTGACTTGTTTGCCGCCCCCTCAGCGATAAAGAGGAAACAGAACGATTTTATAATCTAAATAGTACAATTTTCAATTCAATGCGTAAATCAGTCAATATTCATACACAAGAGAATATTTTTCATCACTATGGTCTAAAGTTACTCTTTACGGGACGAGCTTAAGTTTAAAGACAATTTTGGATTGTGAGATGAACAATATTTTCCACAACACCGATACTGCATTAGTTTTAAGCTAACTGATTCAAATGCGATTTTTTAACTAACTATCCTACTTGTGCGAAGCATTCACACTATATCATCCTCAAGTCCCACTTGAAGTGAACACCATACAGTTAATACTGCGCAGTTCGAGCGTCGTTGATGTAGGTATGGGAGTCCTAGCCTAATCAGTCTTCATTTGGAGTATTAAAAAATGTTTGGTAAATCTGAGGAATGTTCAATTTGGTATAAGAATTTTATTTTTAAAGACGCGCAGTTTCCTTAGACCGAAAAAATGGGATCTTCAACCCCCCCCCCCCCCTATCACACAGGCTCAAAGGCTACGGCAGTGGACTTGTGCTTTTGATATTGTAGCCTCCTAACTAGATCAAACAAGGTTACAAACTCAGAAATTGCGTTCAAAACATTTCCTTCTATACTTTTGTTAGCATTTTTTGGAATATATAGCAATCACTAATCAGTAAAATTAGACTTTTCGTGATACTGCCGTACTTCTGTTTTTCAATATATCATTCGTTACGTGCCAAAAGTTGTCAGTTTGATTCCTTTGTGTGAAATAAAATAATCGTCTCGAGTCTGGGACACCATCTGTATATTTTTATACTTCTAAGCTAGTGTTTTTGCCAAGGCAAATTAATCAAAAAATGCCAGGTTTCATAAAAAGAATTCCAAAGCTGGGAAGTACCTGTTAAATATATTTTTGTTCCCTAAGTAAGAATCTTTTGAGTTTGCGACAGATTCTGGCTCATGAGTAAAAAATCACAAAATATTACCCTTTTTAGTGTTTTTGCACAAAATTCCAAAATGAGGTATCATACAGAATTCCCCTCTGCCGTGCCACAGCAAACATGCAGGCTCAGAGTTTCCATTTGCCTGATTGGATTTTCACTCAAAATGTTCTTAAAAATGCCAGATTTATTCCCTATTTATATAACATTAGGTTTTAAGTGTACTTATAATCGTAGTCAATGATTTAAGTCAACAGATTATCTTATGCAATTGTGCATGTGTCAAATACATCTTCCATAAGGATTACTTTAGCCTACATTGAAACTTTGAGAACCCGTAGGGCGGTTTCCTGGGGAAATTGTTTTACACCATTTACATAATGGCGTTTATTATTAGTTAATAAATTTTCTGGCGTTATGATTTTTGATTAGTTCATATAAAGAATTGCACTCACCGATATGGTCTTTATCACACGCAGAATTTGAAAATGATTGCTTCTGCCATCTAGAAGGAGTTTGCTTATGACAAAATGCAGAAACTACGTACAAGAGCTTCGTTAAACCCCTATACTGGTATAATGCGTCAGTTGATGTTAGGTTATTCAGAATCGGCACGACCGTCAAACAGCAATGATGTTCAGTTCTACCAACATGGCCAGAGGCCAGATAGTAAGTTGTTTGATCAGTTTTCCACTTTCGACCTCTATACTATGCAAAAACAAAACAGGAAAGAAATGACTATTTAGTTTGTTTAGAGAAAATTACATTTTACTTAGAACGCTCCTTGATGATTCTACTGATTACTGACTTAGCTTGACTAAAAAGACGATCTACTCTTTAAATGCACTGGTCCGTTCTAGTTGGCCCATATCGAAGGGATGCCTACTTCATTATCCAAAAGTAATAATGCCGTAGGTATCTTACGCAACAACGGAACCGTATAGAATTATCGTAACGCCTGATTCGAGCGGCATGCAACCCGCAATGCCAGACTGCTGTGCAGTTTGTCTTGTTTGTTCTGCAGGCACAGCGAAAGTCTTGAGTGGCGATGGAGTTACACTAACTGTCATTACTGTCATAATAACTTGGGGTCCAAGTCGTTTTGATTGATATCCTAAATTTAATACCCTAATTAAATTTTATAAACTTAATATGAAGACAGAGTGGTAATAAAAAAATAATTAAATAAACACACTTAACACACAAAAGCTCGGAATTTTAAACATTAAACCACCTCAAACTATCATTTAACCATGCCATTTTTACAAACTGATGTAAGACGTTTTATTTTTCTGACTATTCAATGTTTTGAAATGTTTACAAATTTCCAGTTTAGAAATAATAAAATGGTTTAAAAAAGTTGTGTTGGCTGCAACCATTGTTTCAGAGTAATTTTTGGTTACTAGTGAATTCTAATGTACTACAGGCGTTATTTCAAAACGAATAGGTAACAGTAATAATTTCCGATGGGTTTAAAGAGTTAACTCAAAGATTATGTAACTATTGGAAATACTCACGATGTACATAACAGTTCGATATACTGTAATACATTTATTGTAAATAGGCTGTTCAAAGCTGATCTTGAAAAAAGATAATTTTTCAAAAGCTGGTCTTGTTTTTAGTGTTTAAGGATTTAGTCCAGAAAACAGCTGTTTGCCGCCAGCTTAATAAAATTGGGTTTTATTACGTACTAGTGTAGGTTGTGGCAAAGATTACACATGCTACGCAAAATTTTGCGTAGTATGTAGTATGTGTAATCTTTGGTTGTAGTAAAGAGATCGATGGTTAGTGTCATCCGTTTTGACCGGACACCAACCAGCTGATTATATTTGGCAATGAGTGGTATATAAACGAAAACATCTATTATATTATTAAAGTGATACAATCAAATTTTATGTAAACGGTTAAGGTCATTTACCAAATAAAAATATACGCATATGGCACATCAAAATGAAGCTTAGAGTGTGTAGATATGCCGAAAAGTATTGATATGGACGAATTTCTTAAGGGGCTTATCCCAACTCCGCGCAGTGGTCAGAAATCTGTCAAAACCGACTGCCCAACTCCGCGCAGTGGTCACTTCGGATCCCTCGCGGCACATGTCTAACTCCGCGCAGTGGTCAATTTTGGCTCTCACAGCCCTGAGGCTGAGTTTGTGTTTGAACTTTGAAATTGTGTTATATCTACAACAGACAATCATTCATATTACTGGGCTTATGAGCTCTCTGAACTTTAGTACCAAGTTCAAAAATATTAGTTTTGTATACAACCGCAGATTGCTATAACAAATTAGCTGTAATCTCTGTTTCATACAACAGTTAGCTACACTCCTCAAATTGGAAAAAATGGACGAAAAACGTCTATGTCTTTTTATGACTTGCAATACAAAATTATATCAATACTTAAGCAGTATAGGAATTTTAATAAAACTTCAGACTTCAAAATTGACTTTATATTTAATTAATCTACGTACAAAATGTTCAAAATCCCAGCCAAAATTAATTGGTGGTTTTTATAAAACATTAATAAGAGTCCTATAACACATATTTGCATCAAATTAATAATCGTTAATATAAACATCGTGTAAATTATTTACAAAACAAACAACAACAAAAAAAGAACAATCCATTTAAATATCTGGACTGATAATAAAATACAAATTATTAGCCTACTAAAATTGTATAGGTAAAATCATTTACAAATTTACAAAAGTTATACTTATTTCAATAAAAATAAATTTAAATTAATATAGTTAAACAATAATTATAAGCTTTAAAATGCGAAGCAATATTAACCTTAGTAAAACATTTTACAATCGTAAATATTTTAAAAATCACAGTATCGGTAAGTAATATCTTATTAATTTTCCAAAAAACTAAATCACATTATTGGCACACCTCAAAAACAAACTTATACTTTAAATTTGATTACAAAAAGAATTTTTAAATGTTTCCTTTTGTTAAATGTTATTGGAAGTGATTATTAAGTTTTGTTATTCATTACAAAGTCCATAGCCACTTTTAGATGCAGAGCTAAGTTTTTTTTTTACAAAAAAGAGATTACAGCAAATTTGCAGTACATTGCTGTATAAAAATGTAAAATCCGTGATCACAGCACACACGTGTAACGTAAAGCTCATGAAATCGTTAATAAGATGTATTAGCATATTAAATAATTTTAAACTGTGAATTTCAGTAACTTTCATACGTATCCACTCCTCGCACGGACTTTTTGAACATTCTTACATAGTGGTTTTTAAGTTTCACCTCCTGTTGTGAACCTATAATTTTGCTTGTATAATAAGCTAAAATAATTCTTTTACGTCTTATTAAATGGCGAATTTGACGTCTATGAAGAGGATTTTCATTAAAGCCAGACCCAGACCAACGTTTTAGCGAATTTCCCATATAGGGAATAAGTTATTACCGTAGGTATTATGGTAAGACTTAGACTTAAACTTTTTTACTATTTATTCAATACCGTATGTCTTGTATTATTTATGTCTTGTTACTCCTAGGTATAAGTAGTTTTTTTTTCTGTCTTATATTTTGCATGTATCCCTATTGTATTGTTCATCAGTTTCGCATTGTTACTTAGTTTTAGTATTTAGTCATGATGAGTATCTCACTATTATTGTAATTCTTATTGTAAATTGGTGAAATCCGTTGGCAATAAATAAATAAATAAATAAAAAAGACCTGGACCCATTGATTTAATTTTTCGCTCTTATCTTCCAAAGGCCGAAAACACCATCCGTTCGAATTCATATAAATATATATATGTCCGTTAGCACGATAATTTGAGCAAAAATGATCCAATTTTGATTAAATTTGATATGAAAAAACCTACAATTAATTGAACGAATTCACGAACCAGCACGATCGGACCATGGAAACTGGGGTTTATGGGGAAAAATCGAGTTTTCCCAATTTTGACCCTAAAAGCATACATTTTTGCAATTTCTTTTGAAAGCAATTTGTGGAGCTTAAAGACAAATAATTTAGTATATCGAAGTGTTATTATGCGCCATAATGGTTGCAGAAAAAATGCCAACGAATTTTAATTTTATAATTCCCATGTTATTGTTATGGAGAATAAATAAATTGTTGTAGTTTCCTGTAAAAGGAGCGTACTTTGATTAAATTTGGAAATGCATTAATTTTACACTTAACTATTGACATTTCACAAAAACACTTATTACCCTGCCTCTTGCAGCAAACCTATGTGCACTCATTAAACTAATGCTATTTAAATAGGGAATAAAATAGTATTTTCGAGAGATATATTTTACTGGTAATGCAATCAGGCAAATGGAAGTTCGCTTAGTCTGCAGTTTTGCTGCGGCGGGGGTATTATTTTAATAACAGCAGCACACTTTTTTGAAACTTCAACTCATAACCATGCAAATGTGCTGTAGCCTTTGTTTTGGTAAAAACTTTTCCAAAACAACTACCGTAGATATTAGGAGTGGCCACTGCGCGGAGTTAGACTTGACACTAAAAGTGACCACCGCGCGGAGTTGGGCTGAACCCTTCGGGGGCCATAAAACTTTTCCTCGGATTAAATTTGACCACTGCGCGGAGTTGGGCAATCCCCTTCTTAAGGGCTCTGCCCCACAGGCTGATTTCCAAAGGGCTACGCCTGGCATGCTTCCAATGTTTAAATGATTTAGTTTAATTTTGGTAATGAAACAGCTGGTCAGTACAATGAACTGGTGTTTGTTTATTTACTCGAATAAGATGTTTGTTTTGCTTTATGTAGATTGAGGAAGTTATGTTTGGTTTTAAAGTGAGGTTGTATATGTTAGGAAAATTATTGCTCAAAGTTTCATTTTTTTAATTTATATATTAAACTACATGTGAAGAGGCTGGACTAAAATTGAAGAAAATGGTAAAACATGTCATTCATGAAGCATCTATGAAGCAATCATTGATGCTATTACAACACTGAGGTATGTTGTCATATTCTTCGGGATCTATTAACATCAAAAGTAGGGATTTGAAAGTAAGTAGGTTTACGCTTTTTAAATCAGTTTTATTTTCAAACTAAATCATAGAGTTGCTGTACTTTAAAACACACATCAGCACCACTTTAATAGCTCTCTAGGTCACATTTTCTTCCCGTTGCAAAGCACGAGTATAGCAGCTTGTAACCTCTAAAAGTAGGGATTGTAGTATGATAATTTTTTGTTGGGCATCACTCACCTTATTGAAATCACGAGAACGCAGTCCTTGTCATATCACAATCATACACAGTTCATTGCACATAAAAATATACAAAAAAAAATTAAACTAAATTTAAAATTTCAGACCAAAGTTCTCAACACCGACGTTTCGCCGCACCAAAATCGACGTGCGGCGTTTTCAAGGTTATTTCTCTTCTCACGCAAACGTTGTGAGCGCCTAACCACGACTGACCAACGAAACGTCGGTGTTGAGAGCTTTGGTCTGAAATTTTAAATTTAGTTTTATTTTTATTTTTGCATATTGTTATGTGCAATGAACTGTGTATGATTGTGATATGACAAGGACTGCGTTCTCGTGATTTCAATAAGGTGAGTGATGCCCAACAAAAAATTATCATACTAAAGTTGACCTCACCATATCGTTTAGGAATAGTTGGGATTGTAGTCATTTATAATATACTAGCTGTACCCGCGGGCTTTGCCCCGATTAACTTCAAGATGAGCTCGTTCGCATGGCTCAATCACGTCCTGGTTGAAGTTCGAGTGAGTGAGTGAGTCAGTTAGTGAGGGCTTTGCGCTTTGCCTTTCATATATTTAGATTATTATCCTTATATTATTTAAGAATGTGTACAGATTCGTCATTGTTAAGTTAGCTTAGAGTAGTATGGCGTAAAATATCGTACGTCACTCGTTCAGCATGCGTTTACCGGACTCGTTCGTATGATAATCCCGCACTCGACTTCGTCTCGCACGGGAACGACCGCACTCGCCCAGTATACACCAATTTTCAGGACTAGTAACAACAACGTAATATACTATAATTTCAACCAAGTCAGACAAATTTAATGTTTGTAGCACGTGTTTCCTTAAATTGCAGATTATATAACAGCAATTAAATCATACAAAATGTTTTTCATACGGATAAAATCTTATTAATCTCTATGGATAAACATAGGGACTTAGCCCATGGACACTGGGACAGAGCCCAAGGGGCTTTAAAAAAAACTAAGGCCAGTTTGCACATCAACACGACACACTCTTCCAAGTGAGACTTGAATGGTTAATTATATAGATTACTAGCTGGCCCGACAGACGTCGTCCTGTCCTAATGTGGTTTTATGTCAAATGCTCGTTCATTTTCAAGATGAGCTCGTTCGCATGGCTCAATCACGTCCTGGTTGAAGTTCGTTCGCTATGCTCACTCACCTTTAGGTTGGAGCTCGTTCGCAGCGCTCACTTGCCTTCAGGTTAGCTCGTTCGCTACGCTAACTCACCTCCAGGTTGAAGTTTGTTCGCTACGCTCCCTCACCTTTTGGTTGCAAATTAGCTGTTGTCATAAATTTAGAAAAATAATAGTGCAGCAAATAAGACGAGGGATTTACGTAACCTATTTATTTAGTGTAGATTTTGAATCCTGAATGACAATTATCTATATATAAAGCCAAAAGTACCCATGAACTTTTGAGAAAACTACAAGTCACACCCCCATAAACCATATACTTAAAATGTTCGTCATGACGAAAAACTTTGCGCAAAACTATCCATTATTTCATAAATTGCCATTTAAGGTCGTAATTCCTTTCTAAAGGGTACTTTCCATATACCTAATGTTAAAAATACCTCAGCTGTACTTATTTGTTTTAATTACTGTATTATGTTTTTTGTTTAATTCAGCTTAACTTAACCAACCAATAATTTTAGTAATACTTATGAAGTCAAATGGGGTGAAGCCCATGGGTAACAGCTAGTATGAGTAAAGGTAATTTTTAAAACAAATCTTGAGCAGTGTAGGCATTTAGTCATACTTAATTTTAAACCTGTTGCTGAAGAACCGCAATGGTTGAAAACAAGACCGTCATATAGTGGCCAATACATGGTCAGTTAAATATTGACTATATACCTTCCCTTAGTGCACATTATTATACGTATTATTATACGTAATTATACATTATACGAAATTATTATACGTAGATCCATGGTATAAAGACGTCCCTCCCAAAAAAGCCAAATGCCTCGCGCCGTAGGTACGTGCCTACCGTGCCTATTCGGTAAATCGGCCCTGATCTCTAACAATTTGGAGGAAATCATAGGAGCAGTTTTTTAAATCATTGTGCGCTAACTTTACTCGTATTATAGTATAGCTGCAATGTTTACATCTCTGCAACAACCGGAAGGAGGAAACTTTTGGAAAGTTTTCTGTGAATCATCTAATCATAACGTTCTAGTGTCAGCAAAGTTGATGGTTCAAGGTCACCGTTATCTGTCATTGGTCGATTAGGAGCAGTTCCGTGGTTTTATACACATAGGTTATGTCGTCAGTGCATACAAACGACCACTGTGCAGTGTCTATTCATTCCCAAAAATAGATGTATAGTAACCGTTTGTTAATCCATGGTACTGAAAAATAAATGCTTTTTAATTGGTATTTTTGGGGTTGTTCGGTTGTTGCTAAACTTAAATCTGGATTTGTCCTACATAACATTGCCGAGCTGAAATCTGTTCACACTACATTAGACTCTCATTAATCCACACTAAATGAGGAGTCAGGTTGTCCGATTGATTAAGTTTAGATTAAACGAAATGGTTTGACAACGAAGAAAGGTAACTCATTCGAGAATGTTTGTGTACATCTTATGAAATTAAACGCCCCTCACAGCACAAAGAAAGATTGCATTATGTATTCTGAATTACTACAAACAGTAGGATGTGCCTAGAATAAAATGTACAGTGCTTATTTTTGTTGGTTAATAGTAACCATGGCAACGGCGATGCCTACTCCCCGCTCGCATCTTTCCATGCACGATGCACACGCTGAGATTACGCACCACCATAAAATAATAAACTTATCACTATTAAAAAATAATGCGTTTTGTACATTGGTACATTCCTAATCTCTAAAGGTGTAGCCTATGCAACTTAAGTAACTGCTACATTTTTTTTTATTGTGTGTTAGTAGGTAACGCCAACAAGTCCATCTTGTTAATATGCCACAACAAAATTGTATATTTTATGGAATTTAAGCAAGGTAACATAATTATTCATCATTGAGTGACACTTTGTTTTATGTATACAATTTTGAAATTAAGAATGGTTCAACAATTTATTTTCAATAGCGCAAGTAGACTTTGCACTACCATGCAACCTAACTAATAATTGAGTGTTTTCAGCAGATTTTTATAAATATTATAAATCTGCAAAAGAGTATTTAATCGATGGTTCAAAGGCAGTATTTTATATTCCTCCTTAGAATAAACAGTAAATATAAGATTATTGTATCATGCTTTTGGACCACGAAGACAATTTTAAGGTTAGTTCCTGTCCAGTTTACGTAGAGGTCATTTTGTTGTTATTCAACCAACTTAAAACTATTTAAACCAACTACAACCAAATACACTTTGTTAAGTATTGCAAGTCCTCTGTACAACAAAAGAGTAAAGGATTTATAAACAGTATTTAGATTTTAATAATTTTTTAGTAAAGATTATACTTCCACTATTTTAATTTTCAAAGTTAATAGTTTAGCTTATTTTCAAGTTTTTTTTAACCTAACCTTAAGACGAATTTATAGGACCGATCCTTAGAAATAATCAATTAACGTTTTACACTGAATATTTACATTGTTTCTCAGCTAAGATACCAGCACGATAAGATGTGCAAATCTATGATTGGCATAGTGTCGCGTTCTAAAAGCAGATTGGCAACTGGACGATTCTTGAAACAGCTGTCTGTCATCGCAACTTGTACAATCCTGCTTATAAGTTTATGTTTATTGTTTCTCGGTCTATAAACCGATACTGCAAAAATTGTGAAAATGAAAAGCTGGCACTAATAACAAAATCATCAGATAAAAACTATGCAAACCATTGTAGGAAACTATTATTCTATCTACACCATGGCAAACCAGCAGAGGAAACAGTTTGACCAACCTAAATTTTATAAAACTAAATATTCCCTCAGTGTGGTCACTACTGTAGCAGTGCCAATAATTGTCAGGTTTATCCTACATGCTTTTGGGGATGTTCCATCTTGCGGCGCCCGTAGAGTTTTAACTTATTATGAAAGAAATGCTTTTTCTTGGACATAAAAGTGCTTCTGTTTTCAACGAACAAACTATAATTCTGTCAATAAGTAATTAACTTTTCTTACGTGACAAAACTGACAATAAGAAAATGCAGACGTCTGAGTCAACATTACATAAAACCGATGACGTGAATGTAGACTTTTGTTTATGACTTATCAGTTAGGACAATAAGTTTTACTACATGTAAACATCTGACAAATAATGTCTTATCAATGGTTGAATAAACTAAGATAATCATGCACGTAGCATAAACAAAAATGTCTGAGAAGAATATGTCATCATGATGAGTTTCATGCTTGTGGAGTGAGATTGCATTTAGGTTGCTGGATTATTTTTATTTGTTTATTATTTTTAATTAGGTTTGATTAAATACCCATCACTATTTTCTAATTTTTAGATCGCGACGCACACATTATAGATGCGTAGTGCGGTGCTTAAAATTGCCGTAGCTAAGAAACAGCTGGTTTTAAAATATTTTAAGCTGAGTATGAATGCTAGAAAAATGTTGAATTGAGTCCAATGATCAAAGTTTTATCACCATCACCTTATACAGTGTTACATGTCAAGAAAATGAATCTTGTCTAGATCCACATGTCCTTAGTTTAAATTAAGAGAAATAAAATAAATGCAGTTAATATTTGTTCTTTAATTAACAATAGCTTCTAGTGATCTCCAGAACCTACAACTAGTTTTATAATTCAATTTTTTTTTAGCAAAACATCCTCACTAAAACTAAAACTATACCCGAAAGACAGTTAATATTGACTTTTGGATACTTACAAGGATGTCATATACTGCATTTGTAATCCAAATAGAGTGCGGTAATGAGTCGCTCACAGATTTTGCTACTTTTAATTTTTTCCGTAGTTTTCTACACTGTTAATTACGGGTAATTGATCGAACCATTATAAGCAACAAACTTTTCTCAGGATCGAACCGGTGACCTTTTCATTGTCAAGTGACCACTATACAACTCAGATACACCAAGCTACACTGAAAATATTTTGCCTACCACTGCATGGAAATGATTACATTGTCACAGCTGTAAACAGTACGCAAAAAAGCTCATTCCGCTCTAGAGCGGGAATGGCTCATTCTCGCTCTAGAGCGAGAATGGATCATTCCCGCTCGCTAAATCAGATGATTTCACACCGACCACAGCCGCGGATCAGGTACGTTAACAACCGGTAAGCAAATAACATACATAAGCAAACATAACCTAAATGACATTTTATATACTAAAAAGTTTATCTGTGCGTTATGATAAGCTATACGGTGGTACAAATAGTTTGTGTCTCCTTAATACACAATAGCGTGTTTGGTACGGAACAAAAATTTGTTTACTAAAAAAACACTGTGTACTTACGGTAACCGGACCAGGAACAGCAGTGAATGCAACATTCTGGTTGTACTCGCAAGAGCCGCCCTCACGTTAACACACTGTCTATTCTTCGTCCCTCAATTGGTGTTATCGCTCCCAAGATTGACTATTAGGTGTTTACGTCTGCGACAAGTTAGCAAACAAGTTTTGAGATAATGAAAAGAATACCACGTCAAGAGGTCGATTTTGGGACTCGAGTAATCACGGAGACTAAATTAACACGTTACTCAATCGTGATTAATTAGCTTGAAATTAATTTCCGTAAAACGATTAGAATTGCTACATTTTGAAATTCAACTTTTATCACAGTAATTGCAAAATATTTGAAATCTTTCATGACTGTGGTTGAATATTTGTTTTGATAATTATTTTCATTATTGCGATCGATATTTTGAGTTGATATACCAGTTAAGAATTTAGGGTGTGTTTGCTTTTGGGGAATTTATTTTTAATTCTATAGATGTTTTAGTTAGTTGTCTATGTTACACAATCTATTTGGTCAGTCTCACAAATGCGGGACTTTTGCAGAGATGGTTCTGTTTCAAATCCAATCACAATCAAACTTCACATCACCTGTTCAAACACAAAAAACCAATGATCTGATAACCTCGTAGATTCAAAATACCTTAAATCGAACAGCCGAAAATATTTGTCTTAAATTATAAAGCAGTATTCTACAGTTCATTTGTAGGCCTATTGATCCAAATAATTATAGTTTTACAAAATTCAATGATGTTAAATATTTAATTAATACCGATTATGACAAATGTATGAATGGAACGTAATTTATTGTTTAACGTTGTATTAAAATAGTTTTTGTGATAATTTAAAATACGTTAATTATGTAAACTTCTACGTCGAGAACATTGTTATTCGGAATAATTGGAATGTACTATTACAGAAAATGACAAATTTATCTGAACTATTCTCCAGGAACATTGGAATTCGCACACTCAAACGTCACCAAACATTATACAAGCTTGACATTTTCGAATAGGACGAGAGGTATACTTACACACTGTTCCAAATTTATTTACATCAATTGTTAATGTTTTCTACACACATCCAGTTGTTAATCGTTTAAAATTTTGTCAAACATTCAAATTATATTTTAGCATGAAAAACGTTGTTGCTTATTATAACTACTCTAACAACAACAGTTGTTTGCAACTTTTCAATCATCAAGCAGGTCGTTACTCAATTGGTAGCTTAAAAATAAAGTTTGCGCAAAGCGAGAGGCAAAGGTTGAATGGCTTCATGATTGGACTGGCTCGAGCAAAGAAAATCTTGAAAGGTTTCATGTTGTTCGAACAAGCTATGTTTATTTAACGCTCTTTTGTGATGGAATCGTATCACATTGTTTAAAACTGAATTCTACGTTCCACAAGCACTAAAACTTCGCAAATTTGACTAACAGTCTACTATAGGATCAATTAGATTTATTTATTGAAATGTGTGGTCATCATATGGGAGAGGAAATACAAGTGAATGTCTTTGCAAAACTACAAACATTAATCTACACCAAATTAGACCACTCTCCTTGATCATTGATACCATGGTTATAGGTAAAATAAAAACAGGAGTCGGAAGCGTTTATGTACTAAGGTCCGCCACAATTGTCACCTTAAATTGAGACATGTAATGTATATAACAATTTATTCTGAATCTGTAAAACATTTGTAAAAAAAAATACCAACGAGACTGAGAAACATCAAATAAAGAAATAAACAATTAGCAAGAATTGAAAAATCGATTTTTAATCTGGCAACATTAAGTTAAGTGCTTGTTAAATATCTACCAAATAGTTGATTAGGAAGGCTGCCTTTAAAACTTTGTCGAAATATAATTTATGGCTACATCAGTGTCTACATTAGGTGACAATTTTCTAAAAAAAAAAACTCAAAATAAAGAAGGGAAGAATAATATTTCTTTGAGGTTTGTAGCTCTTGACGAGGGCTGCAAAAGTAGAACGGAATTTGTCTTGATCCCAAAAATGCTTTGTTACCATAGGTATAAAAACCTCCCCTATTAGAGGCGGAACCTTCCTTTATGCAGTAAGGTGAAATAGAGGGAATGGTGGTGCTTTTTGTCGAAACCCATCCTACTAATACTAGTTCAGGGAAGAGATAAATTCAAAAACTTTCATAACAATTAAATTTCCTTGGTTGTTGAGTACAAAATCATTCACTTAACTACTTGCAATCTGATCCTCTAGGGGTAAATAATTTTTCTATATTATAATCCAATGTATCAATAATTACAACTGAAAAAAATACAGTATTAACGCAAATATGTCATTATGTAAAAACCGAGACTGTATGAAGACAGACAAGACAACACATACGATTCCGATGTTTTCCAGTTATGTTTATCTGGACTATGAACTTCAGAGGAATATTTGGACTTGAACGAGATATCATAGAAGCAACGACCGGAGTGTTTGCTGTTCTTTTTGTGTTGTACGTCAGGTAGTGTTGTATTGTGCAATGCTGTGTTAATATACATATGATGAGTTTAATTTGGAAATATAATTTGAAAAATCCTATTGTTACTGCATTAGGTATATGTTGATGATTTAATGTGTAAGTGAATAGTCGTAGGTACCTAATCCTAACAGTCAAAATTAAGACCATTAGGTGTAAACTTTGATAAGGGCTTCATTTTAAAATAAAAAAGGTTTTACCCAAACAAAATGTATGGTATTCATGTTGACGGCCAAAATGTTAAACGGGTTTTTCCCATTTTTGGGTCGAAGAAAAATTAACACCGAGAAAAAATGCAATAAGTACGAAAACGAAAATTGCTGTGCGTGGTGAAACCTATGTCGCTTGGTTGTAAACATAAACATATGTACAATGTAAGTACTCCAGCATGCTCCAGCATACCTCTCTCTTCTCTAGATTATTATTGATTATAGTCTCGAAATTTTTGGGAGAGAGTAATCTTTGGGTTTTATAGTATGATTATTTGCAAACATCAAATAGTCGTAAAAGTTAGCTTACTTGAACGTAACAGTTCAAGTTACATGGTTTAATGAATATATTACGAATTAAGGAGTGGATGAAATAATAACAAATTGTACAGTATATGCTATCGTTTTTACATAAGATATTTTTTGTAGTCACGTTTTACATCACTGTATAAAAATAGTTGGTTGAATTGTTTTCTATTAATTATATAAACACAACACAATTATAAAGACACGGGTGTCTAACAATGTTGATGGTAAATATATTTTTTATAAAGATAGTACTAAAAAGTTTTAGTTTTGTAAACAATTTCAAGAAAACGTATTTTTTCCTGATATGACAAAGTTGACATACGAAATTACAATTAGTGGGGTTAGTAGCTGATGGAGTGGCTATTATGATGTTTAAAATAATTAAAGAATTATAACTAACATTACCTTATAAAAAAGAAGAGAAACCCCGTCATGATAGAGGGGGTTGAAGGGGGGATGCATCACATGGAAAAACAGGGGATACTGAATGAGGTTGGCGGGATTGTGGGCGGCAGTGTTGCCTCGCACAGAATTAAAATTCCCCCACAGTACCTGTTATGTGTGCAGGAACAGTTATCATTCAATCGTGATATACATTAGTATCATTGTTTAAGGATGGATATAATACTCTAGAATATTAGTGAACTTTTCAAAACGTAAAAAATTCCATTGGTGTAAAAAACACACAAAACCACCTAAAAACATCCGGACTAATATTTACATATTAAAATTGTAACATTGCAATAATTCTGCAATATCATAGAGGAAGGAATTTATTAATAAAAAATATTGAATAATTATAACAGCTACAACACTGATTAATTTTAATGTTTGTATAAATTATTTATCATTTAGTTAATGAACCTCTGAATTTATCCCTAAAATAATTATAAAAAAGGAACTGCCCAAATCATATTGATTCCAAAAGTTAACAAATATGTTGATTTATGATTTATAGTAACTATGTAGGAAAATATAATGCGTAACACGAGTGCAAACTACCTTTGCTCGCTTACTAGTTACACAAATAACTATTTATTACTATGTTTAGATCATAGGGCGGAACTTTGGTCATCTTCGTCGTATTCTTAGATTAAACCATAGATAAAACGATAAACATACTCCCTTAGTAGATTTCTCATCCTTATGGAACAGCTGAAGACAATTTTATTGTTAGTTCTGTACGGTTTATGTAGAGGTCGTGTTTTTTTTACAATTTGTTTCCCGTTATTACAGCCATTTAAAACCTCGTTTAACCAAATAATACGATCTAATCATAAACAATAACCTGTCCCCTAGTTATATAACCAAACAGTAAAGCACAAATCAAGAAATTAACCCTAAAATAATAGAAACAAAGTTTCGTCGACACTAGCGCCCATGTGTCACGTACATGAACTAGACACGAAAAACGTGCTTCAAAATTTACAATGGGATGAGAAGTCTACCATTAAACCTACTTCCTTTTATCAAGCACAAAAGTATCGATTAGTTTGATAACTAAGCTTAGCCTGGCTGGAAACAAAACTTTCTATTACATTACAGTAATCAATAATACGATGGAGCCGGAGGGATATCATGGTTTTGTCGATTTATCAGCCAAAGTCAGTGGTTAGACTTAAATCACTGACTTAAATAAATATCCAACAGAACTATGACCAATGGTCTAGGCAAAATTTAGTTTATTTTTTGTGGTCTTTGCGGATTTTGTCGCACAGCTGTTGAGCAGAGCATGGGCTGATTATAGCTCAGTGGCTGTCACTGTCAGTTGTCAGATCTTCAATCTTCGGCTGTTGTTGTTAGGTTAGGTAGATGGTAGATCCATGTTATGAGCAATGTTTGTTTAGGTTAAAACTACACAACTAAACTGCAACTGCATTAACAAAAACCATATTGATACACATTGCGTGTGTTATACTATTACTGTCAGTAGAAAACCGTATATATTTCTTATAATATTTAAATATATAATTTATATTATCGTCGAAAAATTTGGGAGAGAATGGATTCCACTCGTAAGTTGATTACGAAATAAGTTATACCTCTAAAATATGACAGGCTTAGATAAAATATTGGGTACAGTTTCTTAACTGGACTATGCTAATATTGATTGAAACTATCGATTCGATTGGTAAGTTAAACCTTCATGCGATTCTTTCACCATCAGTAAGTTTGGTTGGTTAGGTTAGGTTATGATAGTTTTATTTTATAATAGATAAAATATAATGTAATTTTATATTTTTATAGTATTATTTAAAATATTGATGATTAATCTATATTTTCAATTCGATAGTTTCAATCAATATTAGCATTGGCCAGTTAAGAAACTGTAGCCTACCCAAAATATTTTTAGAAGATACTAATTTCACATTGTTTGTATGAGTTATAAGGGAGTCCATAACCAAAAACATATTGAATTCATTAATTGTTAAAGTGTGGTGTCTGCATGTTCTAAAAGTACTTTGATGTAAGCTTAACATGGGTCTCATATGTACATGAATTGAACCTGTGTGTTGTACATGTTGACCAATCTCTAATCTGATATGTAGGGCTATACTTGTCAGTACGATTTGTATGTCAACTCAACCATGTCACTGTCAGCCTACTGGGACGAGTGCCACTAAAGCTTGAATGCAACACTTTTGTTTGCAGGTGTGGATTCAAACAATTTATTAAGCATTAGAATGTTTACTAGGCCTACATAAAATGTATAGATAGCATGGTATCCTTTCTAAAGTGACGATATTAAGCCTCGTTTTCACCAGAGTTAGGAACACGTGTTTACAGCTAACTTAATGTTCCTTAAACCAAGAAACACTATGTTTTGAAGAGAAAAATGTTGATGTTGGAACCTGTTTTTTTGTGTACAGAAATTTGGTTTCCCACCAGAAGTCTGTAAAGATCAAAAGGTGTTCCAAACATGAGGAATCATTTGTTTTGGAACAAATATTTCTGTAAACTCACTTCAACGCTGTTTAAAACACTACCTCGCTACCTCCTACGCTTACCCAACACCACTTGACTAAAACGCGTTACACCCCCCAACCAGGACTGACCTCCTTTTCTCGGGAACGGTGATAAAATTGTTTCCAACAAAATCAAAGAAAAGTGCACTACCTGATGTAAACTTTTGTTTTAGAAACAAGTGTTACCAACAAAAAGTTTCAGACATTTTGTTCCAAACTCCGGTGTAATCACGGCTTTAAAGTTGTCTTACTTTAGGTTAACGAGTAACTTCAGGTTAAATTATTACATTAGAGCCTTATACCTTTTATGTTGTAGAAGTCGAAGATTTTTTCTCAAACATCATGAAAACAGAGCAAGAAACTTCTGCTGGAATAGCTGCAATCAGGACTTTGTTGGAGTATTTAAAGCATGATGAATGTAAGTTTTGAATTAGGCCTACTCGTAAGCTATCCATCACAGTATTTTAAGAAGGTAGTAAAAGTAGTAAGAACCAAGCAGTGCTGTTTCAGAAAATACTTAGACAGTACAAAATGACTGATTTGCTATTAAGGTTTCATATCACTGAAATACATAATGACTTATTTATGCTGCATCAACATTTTCTTCGATTGTACAGTAACTTAATTGTAACCTAATGAATTACAGTTAAAACATGAACAAACCTTTACAGCCTTCTTAAAGCAAACTTTAACAAACATAATTGTGTGCAAGTCTACTTTAGTTTTTCGAGAGCTTTACTGAGACTTAGCTTAAATACTTTTGACTTTAAAATATGAAGTAGGCCTATCTCAATTCAGTAGATTAGCCAACCATACGTGTAAAACAGGTCTTGGTACAAATTTGATGTGTTTTAACTTAATAAAGTAGGCATATATGATATTTACAGTAGTACCTAACACAGAATTCTGGAATATGATATCCAACCTTACCATAGACAAATAGAATACATATAGACTGTCAAACAAAGGTTCCGCTACCCACCGCTAGGAGTATCATTGCAGGAGCCTTATGCTACCAGCAGACGCTGCAGCGGTGTGCGCCGTAACTACACGACTCCTAGTGGTGGGCACCGCAACATATGCTAACCGCAGCACTGCTGTCAGTCTACATTTATTCAATTTGTCTATGATCTTGCACACAATTTCACATGTGATGTTATTAATAACCTTTTTGAAGCAGTAAAAATAACATTGATTTTCTTGAATCGAGTTTTTGAACGATCACTCAAAATAAATCTCTCGCTTTTTGTACAATCAGCAAGTATTTTTACTCTTTAAACAATGCTGGCCTAAATAATTTAAGCCAGTGTTTTATTTCAGCAAAAACAGTTGTTGAACTTCGAGAGAATCTCAGATCTGTCATTGATGTTATGACCAACACAGACTACCCTACAACTGCAGTCGTCTCTGGCTCGGAACTCTTCTTACGATTCATCACTCTGGCAGCTGGTCTTGATAAAGGGGTATGATATTATAACTGTAGCAATATACTGGGTAGGTAGTTTGTTGTAGCCTATAAAATCTTAGTTGGTCATTATTAATATTTATTTTCAAATAAATTTAAGATAAACAAATAGCCTACATTCTTTCTTGAACGTAGGTAAACACCTCCATACAAATGCGTTACCTACTAGTCTAAAATGGCAATATAAATAATTTCAAAATATACTACCTACCTATCCAAACCGTTGTGATTATATTATGGTTACAGAAGAGTCTCGTATTACTTTACGGTACGTATACCGGCCTGTCAAGATCAGGTAGGCCTAGAAGCGAAAGAAATGGATGAAAACCCGCATTTCATAGCACTGTATTCTGGCTGGCGAGGGACCTTAGATTGTTTTGCTATAGATTTAACAGTCTCTTGTCAGAATAATCTAACTAATAACATTAACTTCATGTTGTGTTGTTTATTCCGAATCACGTTGACATTTATAAAGGTAATTTTTTTGTAAAATGACCCACGCTCATTTTTTTATAACAATAACGTTGGCCAAACAAAAGCCCAAATTTAGTTAACTAGGGTAATAATTAAACGTTACTTCTAGGTTGCAGCAGATGTCATGTATAACTTTTAGAAGGTTTTGTTTCGTTACACTTTTATAGATAGTCGTATTAGTTAACCTAATTTGTTTACTTGGTTTGTTTTAGTCGTTTGAGGAGTGTAAAGAAATTATGATCAAGAGAGGCAGAGTGTTTCTTCAGAAGCTGATGTGTTCTCGAGGCAGGGTTGCTAAGCTGGCTGCTGCTTTTATCACAGACGGAACAGTGAGTATCTAGATACTGTAGTTTGAAATAAACCTTTGTTTCATAAAAGACCCATAAGAACATAGGAGCTTCTCTATAAGAGGAAGCTTTCCTGGAATTTAGAGATCGTCATTCTAAAATCCGATGTTGCTCATAATGGTAAAATCACCCCGTTGCACTCCTTTGATTATTTAGTAACTTAATTTAGTCCATTTAATCACTACTCCCTTATTTTATGAACTCAAAGCAAAATTAGGAAAAACTAGTCAGTAAGGATAACTAGCAAACACTATAAAATTGCTTGATTTGACAAAGAATGAACCCATATCTAGTTAACTTCCACCCGAGCTGTCCATTATTTAGCTTAGGTGAGCCTCCCCCACCAATCTTTGCTCAATACAAGTTACTCTAGTGTTTATATCAGTCTTCGGAGCTCAAAGGGTTAAATGGTTAAACGTAGAGCCTCCTGTCCAAACAGCGTTCTGACCCTTAAGTGTCCAGAGAGATACCTGGATACCTTAGCGCCCACTGAGTTGGTATGGTCGTCACGGCATTTTTTAGAGGCACTGGATCGGGCACTATGCCATTCAGGCGTTCCGCACTGTCCTCCATGCGCCTTTCTCCAACACAGAAGTTCAAGAGAAGATGGATGTGGATGAGGAAATTGCAGCAGTGTGTGAGGTGTTTATGTCGGGTAGGGCACCTATCGTAAACTTACCTCCGATTTGCTCGGACAGCTCGAGTAGTCCAGGGTCTCGCTGACAGTCCTCGTCGCTCGCTTACCACTTCTAGATCTTCGTAGATGTTAATGTCGCGCCGATCTGCTAGTACACAAGTACACACTGTGTACCTCGGCACGTCGACGCACCGTACACGAGTTGCTATTAAGGAATACACTAACTTTAGTTACTCCTATAACTTGGTGTCAGCACAGCGACGCGCTGACAAGGCCAAGTCTAAGCTAACTACTAGGGCTGATAGCTAACTAGGCGAAGATTAGAAAATAAAATAAACGAGAGGTCGTCCAGTGGTCGAAACTCGACCAAAAATATGTAATGTACTCACTTAACTATTTTCACCCCACACTGTAAATAAAACATGTGATTGGAGTTTCCTCCATTTGTTTTGATTTTCTGTTTATATTTCGTTGTTATTTCGTAACCAGCATAGCAACGCATAAGATCCATGTTATTTTTTTACAACTTTTAAACTTATTTTTTGTGCTTATCTTTGAGCCTATTTAAATTTATAAAGGGATTCTGCACACCTACAGGAAAATAGCTTTCCAACGGTATGCGTAGATTTTCCCTACGATGCACACGAGCTGAGAAAAAAGGTTTTAAAGAAACATGCTTGCCTATTAATATATAGATAGATACCCAGCTCCTAGGCTTAACAAAAGGTCTCACTTCTCAAAATGAAACTAAAAAATAATCTTCTCGGAATTAAAAGAAAACGACACTAACTTGCGATAAGTAAATAATGAAATAAAACAAAACGTATAAGGCACCTAGGCCAATTATTCTTCTTGGCTTTAAGGAAAATAAATAAAACTCTTGATTAAAATAAAACAAAACGCTTTGGGGTACTAAAAGTAGGCGTAGGCTACTGCGACACTACACTCGCAGCGTTGGTCGATAAACTACGTTATTCTATAATAAACTACGATAAACGTCCTAGAATAGCCTAATAAATAAAGTAATTTCCCTCGCCAAAGTGGATACGGGGATGAATACAACGTATACGCTAGCTATATACAGTGTACTTACGTAACACGACACTTCCAGATTTGCATCCGGGTTACTCTCGCCTTCGTCCGGATACCTTATTATTTGGTTCGCTCGCACGGCCTAAGGAGGGTTGGTTGGTGTGCGCGAACCTAACGCTCGACGCCGACTGTCTGCTCGAAGGATGTTTGGCGAACAAGCGCTCGCCATCGACTGTCCCAAGAACTGACCACTGTCCGCTGGTCTCGGCTTCTCCCCACGTCTACGGCAGCGCTTCAAGGTGACAGCGGCTGAGTCTCGAACTAGGAGACCTGCAGTGGACACGTTTGACATTGTTGCCGTCGTGACGAACCGCCGCGATTAATCGTTCGTGTATATAATAAAAAATTACCCCTAACAAAATGTGACCATTACACCCCCTTTTTACTTTGGTGAGAAAAAAAAACGAACAAAAAAAAAAACTACCTGCCTGCAGGTGTCAACTCAAACATAATTCGTCGTATCGCGTGCAAGGCGACAACCTTCGCACCCCGCACGGCGCTCGACCTTCGCTTGGTCGAGTAACCTAACTCGTCCGACTCGTGGGCGGGGAGAACACTCTCCTCCTGCCTCCTTAACGAAACCAAACACCTCTCGAAAATAAATCTAACAAAATAGCTTCTTCCTAAGCGATAAACAATAAAACTAGATTAGAACTCTGACCTACTTATCATCTGAATGGAAAGGTTTCAGGTCCTTTACATGGGCCACGGTGGTTTTACCCGTTGCCACGTCCTTTATCACGTACAAATTATAACCTCGCCTTTTGCTCACTACAAAAGGGCCATCG
Source organism: Macrosteles quadrilineatus (assembly GCF_028750875.1). Taxonomy (NCBI): domain Eukaryota; kingdom Metazoa; phylum Arthropoda; class Insecta; order Hemiptera; family Cicadellidae; genus Macrosteles; species Macrosteles quadrilineatus. The sequence continues at coordinate 55,895,190 of NW_026542598.1, read as the reverse complement.
AATTTTGGCGCGAGTTTGCTCGCGATCGCGTTGACAGCTGACGACAGTACATGGGTCCGCTTTAAAACCTGTTGACCTATTTCATATCGAACGTCACGCCTTCGTAGATTATAAGATCTAGCCTGTTGATCAAACGCAGCTTTAAGATTCTTCTGAGTGGTGTCATACAGCCTCCGGAAACGGTCCATACGTTCCCTATGTATGTCAGCCGGCGTCGGCTGTTCACCTCTCCGACTCGCGACGAACAGCGGGCCTCGAAGTGCCTTAGGGAGCCTAAGTTCACGCCCGTAACACAACATCGCGGGGGTACACTTTGTCGACTCGTGGCACGCTGTGTTTACGGCGAACACGATCTCCTTCAGATTCGCGTCCCACGTTTGGTGATCGCCTTTCACGGACTGAGCGATAAGAGTCTTAAGAACGCGGTTACGTCGCTCGATGGGATTAGATTGCGGGCTAAAGGGCGCAGTCGTCTGAAACTCGATGTCCCGTTCCTTTGTCATATCTTTAATTATTTTCGAGGTAAACTGAGTACCGTTGTCCGTGATAAGTATATCAGGCGCGCCAAATCGATACAAGACGAGTTCCTTGAACTTAAGCACCACCTGAGACGCAGTCGCGTCCTTCAAAGGGGCTAGTTCAGTCCACTTACTGTATTGGTCCTGAAATGCGACGACAAAGCGATTTCCTTTCTTCGAACGCGGGAGGGGACCTAATAGATCCGCGGAGACAGTATGCCACGGCCCACCAGGTGGGCGAAAATGCATTTGGCCGGCGGGTTTCGTCTGTTCAACCTTGTAACGTTGACATACGGGACAGTTCCTTACATACTTGCGCACGTCACGTCTCCAACCGGGCCAGTAGTACTGTTCGCTTACTTTTCTAGCGGTATTCTTAACGCCAAAATGTCCAGCCGCAGGGGAGTCGTGCACCTCTCTCAAAACCACAGCCCGTTCGTCCTTAGGAACACACATTTTCCATGTCTGTTCCCGGCCATCTCCTTCCGTAGTTTGCCGACCAATCGAGCGATATAATTTGCCTTCCCGAATGACATATTTGTCGTTCATCCCGGGATTGACGCTCATTTTATCCCAGAGTTTCTCGTACCACTTGTCCGACTGATTACTCGGCCTTTCGGGACCGTCTCCAGCGTCGGGACCTCCTTCCAATTGAAGTGGACAGACCGCTGTCTCAATAGACGTATGCTCGGCTACACCTACGGGGTGCCGCGATAACGCATCCGCCACCCGGTTGGCGATGCCTTTCCTGTACTGCACCTCGAAATCGTGCTGCTGGAGTTCTAACACCCAGCGTGCTAACCGGCCTGTCGGCTCCTTAAGCCGTAGCAACCATTTCAACGCTATATGGTCTGTGACGGCGATGAAGTGGTACCCCTCAATATAGGGTCGGAACTTCCTCACGGCCCACACCAACGCCAAACACTCCTTCTCTGTCACGGTAAATTTACGTTCTGAGTCAGAGAGAAGTCTACTCGCATAGCCGATCACGTTCTCCTTTCCGTCCTTCTTCTGTGTGAGCGCGGCACCGAGCCCGTCGTCCGACGCATCAACTTGCAGTACGAACGGCTTACCGAAATCGGGACAAGCTAATATCGGTGTCGTGGTCAACTTCCGTTTCAGCCCGAGGAACGCCTCCTCTTGGCTTTCAGTCCAGCTCCATTTCGTCGATTTCTTTAGGAGACACGTCAGTGGAGTAGTAAGTCGCGCGAACTGGTCTATAAAGCGTCGATACCATGACGCGAGTCCTAGGAAGCTTCTAAGGCTCTTTACGTTAGTTGGACGCGGAAATTCGGCGATTGCTTTAACCTTTTCCGGGTCTGTACCAATACCGTTCGCATTAACGACGTGGCCGAGATACTTCAGTTCGGTCCTACAGAACTGGCACTTCTCAACATTGAGCTTTAGCCCCGCCTTTCTGAGTCTACCCAGCACTTCGCATAACAAATCGAGATGTTCCTCGAAGGTTTCAGAGATCATCACGAGGTCATCCAGGTACGCGAACGCCCTAGGCTCCAATTCCGGACCGACTACCTTATCCAGCAACCTTTGAAAGGTCGCGCCAGCCGAATGAAGACCGAATGGCATCGATGTGAACTGATACAGCCCGCGCCCCGGAACCGTAAAGGCAGTGAGAGGCCGGCTCGCCGCCGCCAACGGCACTTGCCAATATCCATTAGCCAAGTCGAGTGTGGAAATAAATCGTGCCTTTCGCAACTTTTCAAGTATGGCCGATATTCTTGGGAGGGGGTAAGCATCCTTCTCTGAACAATCATTCAGACGTCGAAAGTCTATACAGAACCGATATTTTCCACTAGGTTTCTTAATAAGCACCACAGGGGAACTCCATCCACTAGTAGATGCTTCGATTACCCCGTCACTTAGCATACGATCCACTTCAGCGTTTATCACTTCCTGCATAGCGGGATTTCGCGGGTAATACCGCTGCTTGATCGGAGTAACTCCTTTCTTTAAACGGATTTCGTGTTGGATCAGTTCCGTGCGGCCAGAAACGCTTTCAAATAAAGGCAATTCGGGCTTTAGAAATTCACCTAATCGTTTCTTTTGGCCCTCAGTCAAGTCCGATATTGCGCTTAATTCGACAATCTCGCCGGCGACGTTCGTCCTACTAGTATCTAACGCGACGTTATACGTCACCAAGTCCAGTCGTCCGAGAGTGTCGATACCGAGAACCACGTCACTAGTGAGAGTGGGGAGATACAATGTATAGAACTCCTCGTCGCGACCTTGAATCGAACCCTTAAAACGATAGGATTTTTCCGATTTCGAACAGCTACCGTTCGCGAGTCTCACTACCGTGGGAGTCGAAACAGACATAATTCCAGACCGTTCCAAGTGACGTGCAACCGCCGTGCCGATCAACGTGACTACGGCACCTGTATCTATTAGTGCGGCGAACTCTCGCCCTGCTATCGTCACTGATACGTGCGGTCGTCTGTCGTTGGTCTGAATCTGAGCGTTCTCGGTTTCCGGGAATTTCTTAATTTTCTCTAACCAAGCGCACCAGTCCGGGGAGGTCTTCGTAGTAGGCACTACTGAGGATTCAGGCGACCTCCTTCTTCCTGAACCCGTCGATCGTTTCCCTGGCACCGACAGTCGTGGGTGCGGATGCCCACCTTTTTACAATAGAAACACTTAAGAGTTCTCGGCATACGGCAGTCACGAAATTTGTGGCCTTTCTTGTCACAGTTCCAACATGTGATAGTAGACTTGTCACGCACATTATCGGGCAATCGCGAAACTGTATTGTTCTCTCGGGGTGAACCTTCGCGCTCACGCTCCGAGTGACGTCGTGGGCTCGTAGATGACGAGGTCCTCGTAAAATTACCCGTCCGGGGGTTCGGAGATCTCTCTCGTGACCTACGTGGTCTTGCCTCTGACCGGAAGCCTACGCGCTTCTCGGTTAATCGTCCCGTCACGCCGTTGGATGACTGACACTTGCCAATAGTCGAAACTCCGAAATTATCTCCCGATTTATTATCGCGTCCTCGTCTCGGGTGATAAGCCGTTTCGGGGACCAACGCTGCCGACGGAGGTGGAGGGGGACGGAAAAGAGATTTTTCCCTAAAATAGCTCTCAACGTGTTCCGCTTGTCTGAGCATTTCGTCGACCGAGAAAAAATCGTGTCTCCTCATCGTCAACTTATATTCGGGTCTCATATTCGTATACAAAATATTCAATTGTTCGTGGAGACTGAGGGTTCCCTTGCGTCGCATGAGAGTAGTTAAAGCCACAACAAAGTTTCTAAAAGCTTCGTTGTCACCTTGAGTCCGACGCCGAATTTCTTCGTCTAGATTTCGCTGGTATCCCAGTGGTAGGAATTGTAGTTCGAAACTCGATCTAAATGACTCATAATTATGCCAGGAGTCCTTATAGTTTCGATACCACAACAGTGCATTACTATGTAGTAGCTCGGGGAGTGCTCGTATAATATCGTTCTTATTTATTTCGTAGGCCTCCATAAGCTCTTCCAGGCGTTCCAAGAAAGAAACGGGGTCTTTAGAGCCGTCAATACGAACGTTCCATTTTCGAACTAAATTACACAACGCCGAGACGTCAACGCCAACCTTACGAATTACGTTCGAATTTTCGTGACACGAAGGCAAACCACTACTGAATCCGTGATTCACGCTTGCCTGTGTAGGAATACCTAGTTGTTCGCTCGCGAACCCACCGTACGGTCGCTGACCGGTACCGGGCACCGTAGTTCGATGAATCGAATCTGTAGAGTGGGAGGTGTCGAAAGCATAGTTAACACTAGGTCTGGTTAGTGTACTATACACTAACCCCTCGGAATTTGTAAAACGATTTGATTGTGTCATATTGACTGGATAATTACTAGCCTGATTGTTGGCCTGATTGTTATCAGCGCGCATTGTTAGGCTTGATAACGAACGACAAACGTCCTCAAAGTTGGTTCCTGGAGGCAAACCAACTATCCCCCGTACTCTGTCAAGTTCCGCACTTCGTATGTCACTGGCACCTGGTCGCGAGTCGACATATCCCGTGTCGTACCGGTGTGGAAGTGCAGTCGCACCGTCCACGCTATCATTCACGTCCTTACCGTACACTGCTCGGGGAATGCCATGTTTCCAAAATTTACAAAACGACTTGCGAAGTTCGTCGACTGTCCCCATATTAGGCAAACCGTATCGACTCATTTCGTAACGAAGTTCATCCTTGGTTAACGTGTGAATCCACCCAATTCGCGGGTCATCCTCTGAGGGACTCTTAGACATCATCGTACGATCAGTCGTAGTAAGTAAATTTAAAGTCGTTGGTACCATTAACTGTGTCGTAGTTGTACCTACTTGAGGCTGAGTAGCCTCTGCGGTCGTAGCGGGAAAACTTAAAGTCGAAGGCACAGTTGGTTGTGAAATAGTTTGTGCTACTTGAGCTTGTAAAGACCCTGCAGTCGTAGTCGTGGTTGTCGTGGTCGATTCAGTCACTGCTTTGACCGTTTTAGGCGTAGTTTTCGCGCTAACACTCGATCCTACCATTTTCGCTTTTTCTTATATTCCAAAGAAAAAACCACTACGATATCGATTTTACCGTTCGGGCGCCAATACGTGAAGCACGTATGAATATTACGATAATAACGAAACTTTCAATGTCCCTGTTCGGAGGCGCCACTATGTGAGGTGTTTATGTCGGGTAGGGCACCTATCGTAAACTTACCTCCGATTTGCTCGGACAGCTCGAGTAGTCCAGGGTCTCGCTGACAGTCCTCGTCGCTCGCTTACCACTTCTAGATCTTCGTAGATGTTAATGTCGCGCCGATCTGCTAGTACACAAGTACACACTGTGTACCTCGGCACGTCGACGCACCGTACACGAGTTGCTATTAAGGAATACACTAACTATAGTTACTCCTATAACTTGGTGTCAGCACAGCGACGCGCTGACAAGGCCAAGTCTAAGCTAACTACTAGGGCTGATAGCTAACTAGGCGAAGATTAGAAAATAAAATAAATACCCAGCTCCTAGGCTTAACAAAAGGTCTCACTTCTCAAAATGAAACTAAAAAATAATCTTCTCGGAATTAAAAGAAAACGACGCTAACTTGCGATAAGTAAATAATGAAATAAAACAAAACGTATAAGGCACCTAGGCCAATTATTCTTCTTGGCTTTAAGGAAAATAAATAAAACTCTTGATTAAAATAAAACAAAACGCTTTGGGTTACTAAAAGTAGGCGTAGGCTACTGCGACACTACACTCGCAGCGTCGGTCGATAAACTACGTTATTCTATAATAAACTACGATAAACGTCCTAGAATAGCCTAATAAATAAAGTAATTTCCCTCGCCAAAGTGGATACGGGGATGAATACAACGTATACGCTAGCTATATACAGTGTACTTACGTAACACGACACTTCCAGATTTGCATCCGGGTTACTCTTGCCTTCGTCCGGATACCTTATTATTTGGTTCGCTCGCACGGCCTAAGGAGGGTTGGTTGGTGTGCGCGAACCTAACGCTCGACGCCGACTGTCTGCTCGAAGGATGTTTGGCGAACAAGCGCTCGCCATCGACTGTCCCAAGAACTGACCACTGTCCGCTGGTCTCGGCTTCTCCCCACCACGTCTACGGCAGCGCTTCAAGGTGACAGCGGCCGAGTCTCGAACTAGGAGACCTGCAGTGGACACGTTTGACATTGTTGCCGTCGTGACGAACCGCCGCGATTAATCGTTCGTGTATATAATAAAAAATTACCCCTAACAAAATGTGACCATTACAAGTGAGTGTGTTTTTTATAAAAGAAGAGGAAAATACAACTTTTTAGATTCATAACATTAACAAAAAAAAGTTTCAATTGTGGTAAATTTTACACTTTATTCCTGGACCTTGTGAAACATGACCATCTTTCAGTACTTCGGGATGACTCGTTCGGCAAGTTTGAAAGTTTCTTCCCAGATGTTTTTTCTTCTCATATTGTTAAAATATTCTTCCAAGTGCCTCATATTGTATAGTTCTTAATTTTTTTCAACAAGCACTATCAGTGTACTTTAATCCATCCTTGTAGAAAGCTGAAAATGCCGTACCAACTGTCCCGAACGCCCGAAATGCGCCCACACTGGATCAGTCAGGCGCATCCACCGTCACATAAATGTCCTACAGTTTGTAGCTCTAGACTTTCTATTTAACATACCAAGATGGGGAACGCCGTTGACGGCCGTGATGACACAGTGGGCGCATGCTCATTTAATTCAATGTTTTGAATTTTTTGAAAATCCCGTACTGACCGTCTATGTGCCTAGTCTATGAGAACTTTTACCTTTTTACAAAAAAACTTTATTATTAAACTTGTTTGTAACAACATATTGTTTTTACTCAAAAGTAATGTATGAATGTATGTGGCAGTGCAAGCAGTTCAAACTATAACAAATTGAATCTAAAGTTAATTTTAAAAAATTAATTGAAAAGCTTAAACCACACATTGTGAGTACAAAAATCGTAACCACAGTACCATACTGATAAAGAAACACAGCAATGACATCTTTACGCAATTGATCACGACTAGACAAGTTTGGATTTGTTAGTTTATGAAGTAGTAAAAGGGTGTGAAACCCTCTTATGTTTGCTCAAACAGGTTCAAACATAAGAGGCTATACAGTAGGCCTATATTTGAATGTTCAATCAGATATCTTGTTTCTACCATTTAATTGCTTACACCTAATTCACAAAAATAACTTTTCTTGAAAGAATCATTATTTAAATTTTGACCTTTGATTTTGTTTTTAGTATCCATACTTTTTTTCTTACAGTGCATCCTTACACACTCAAGGTCAAGAGTGGTTCTACAAACAATGAAAGAAGCAGCTGACTCACACCGAAGGTTCAAAGTATATGTGACAAAATCATCCCCTGATAGCAGTGGGTAAGTTTCACATTTATAATCTTCTTCCAAACAACACTTCAGGCCTATTCTTTAACAAAATACATAAAAAAGTGTAAAGTAATATTTTTAATTATTAGTTATTATTCTATGCATGCCCACTAGTATTACCCTGCCTAAACCGTCAGTGTCCACAGTCTATGCTGATCTTACCGTTAAACTCTTTGCAATCAAAAGGTGTTCTCTAACAGCTTAATATCATTATCTTTGGTACAAATTGTAATGTATTTCAACAAATCACCTTGAATTCTGTCACATAGACCTTTTGGGCTGATTTCTAATTTGTCAACAAAAGACATTTTAAGACATCTTTGTTTATAATGTAAATGTTGATGTTTCTTGGGCTAGTTTGGACTTTTTCCTTTCAGCTAAGCCTTCTATCCTCACAAAAGTCTTATTAGAGGTATGTTTAACTGTTCCTAGTCATGAAGACAGCTCAGTTGACTCTACTGCCTTCTAGACAAGTAACAGGCAGGGCCGGATTTCCCAATAGGCCCGGTAGGCCCGGGCCTATGGGCGCAAGGTCCCAGAGGGCGCACGGCCGAGAATACACTTTTTATACCTAGGCTATCTAAAAACAAAAATAAATAGTCATAGTTGATCAAAAAAGAACTCCAATGCATTGTGATTCTGAAGTTCATAAGAAGAAATAATTGTTAGGAAATTTAAACTATTTTTCAGAAGTACGCATCAATTTCGTTACAAAATTGGTAACGAACATTGGTTATACGGGAGTAGGCTGTAGGGATGTTGACGAGCGCCCAAGGGGTACGCATCGTATTGCCACTGCACTATGCTGGCTCGGGCTCGGTAATACCATAGATTAAACATGCTCGTTTAATCTATGGCACTACTGATCAGAGTGATTAGGGGCGCATGCGTGCTAGACATTGTTACCACCCTCACCCCACAAAACAAAAGTTATAACTAATCTTTTGATTAGTTTACAACAATCTGCAGGATCAAGTAAAAATAGATAATAAGTTGTGTTTAATATTAAAACAACGATGAATTTACCTTTAAAGTTAACAAAAAAATATAAATCTCAGTTTGCATTAGAATTAGAACAATTCAATACCCTCCAAAGCACCTTTAATGCTGCAATTTTCTCCTCAGACCTAACCTGCTACGGTTGGCCGGAATATTTTTGCTCTGTTTTGCTTTGGAAATATAACCTACTTAGATGCAGTACGACCATATATTAAATATAACTCAAGTCGACTTCTTATGATATTGTTAATTCAAAATTTGTATGTCTAGTTCATGTTGGTGACACTGGACGTTAGTTTTGACGTAATTTTGTTTATATTATTTTAGGGTTAGTTCTATTACGTGTGTTTCAATTTCTTGTAATATAAACAGGAGACGACCTATTGTTGATGATTAGATCGTTTTATTTTGGATAAACTAGGTTTAAACATAGATAAAACATACTCCTTAAATAACAAGAGTTGTTTTCAGCTAATCCAAAATGATGACAAATCTACTAAAGGAGTATGTTTAATCTATGGCATCACGTACTGAATGGAGTTCATGTTTTTGGGCCTGGAATTTGATTCAATGGCCATGTTTTTTTCCTTTTTTTCAGGAATGCTCGGTGGGTTGAATTGTTTTGTTTCAGTCCCACGGCCACAAACGTGAGCATTTATTAAAAGCATAAAAATTGATGAAAGTGTTTGAGACGGCATTTTGTTAAGGCTAAACAGGTCAATTCTTAAAAAAAACTTGCTATGATTCCAACGAGGAGTGGTATTCAAGCAATTAACTTAGGCCTATGGGCATGATATAGTTTTTAATAAAGGTTTGAAGGAAAGTAACTGTGACCAGACTAGGGGGCGGAAAATTATTTGGGCCTAGGGGCGCCAAAATGCTAAATTCGGCCCTGGTAACAGGTTGCATGTGTTCTAGAGACGAGATGGCTAAAGAGTTGATGTCGCTTGGAATTCCTTGCACCGTCATTCTGGACTCCGCAGTGGGCTACGTGATGGAACATGTGGACATGGTCATGGTCGGGGCCGAAGGTGTAATGGAGAGTGGTGGTATTGTCAATAAGGTAAACCTAAAATAAGAAATTCTTTTAGTGTTTTACAAGAATCTCTACAGTAGACCTACTTTGAATAAATTACTTTATAGGGAAGATGTTAATAAACCCCTGTTTACCTACCAAAATAATTTGCTAATCCTTGTTTTTAGGAAAGCCAGGTCAGCTTCATAATAGACACAAAGAATTATTTACTATTATTTTTTAGGACGGAACCAGCAACTCTCCCACCTTGTTGGAGGAGCCACTTAGCTACATAGACAAAACCATTTAGACCTAAGTGAACAAACTTAAAAAAAATAACTGATTGTAATGATGTAAGTTCAGCAGATTGTAATGATGATGTACTGATTGTAAGCTCTCCTCATTCTTTAGGAGTTGTTTTAGCTGTAAATAAATACACTGATGTATGTTTAAATTTCAGGTTGGCAGTTTTACAATGGCTTTGTGTGCAAAGGCAATGAATAAACCGTTTTATGTTCTAACTGAAAGTTTTAAATTCGCTCGCCAGTTTCCTTTGAACCAACGAGATCTTCCCGACCAATACAAGGTAATTCTTATTCAATAGGCCTATTATGAGTATTAAAAGTGGTTTTCTTAACCTCAAGACCTAAGACCTGATTTTTGTAACAAAATTGCTTCAAATTCAATATAATTTTATTTAAATAACTTTTCAAAATTCAAATATAGCTCTATAGCAAATGAAAATTGTTATAATATATGTGTGAACAGTGGCCTACAATTCTCTGTGATTAAGTCAGCATTGACATGTGGGCTCAAATACAGAGCCCGGGCTGTCATCATAGCCCAGTAAGCCCGGGTTTGCCAAATAAACCGGGCAAACCGGGCTCTGTTACAGAGCCCGGGCTGTCATCATAGCCCGGTAAGCCTGGGTTTGCCAAAAAGCCTGGGCAAACCGGGCTCAGGTACAGAGCCCGGTTTATTATCTTAGCCCGGTAAGCCCGGGTTTGCCAAATAGCCCGGGTTAATGTTTTTAGCCCGTTGGTGACGGGCTGTCATCATAGCCCAAGCAAACCGGGCTCAGGTACAGTGCCCGGGTTGTCATTTTAGCCCGGTAGGCCCGGGTTTGCCAAATCGCCCGGGCTAATGTCTGTGGCCCTATGAAAGAAAACCCATTTTTCCAGTCATAGGTTGTTTGATGTATCAAACAAGGAAATATTATAGCAATAGTAAATAGGGAGAAGTTATTCATTTTCTTTTTTATTTACATAATATGTATATACATATTTGTTTCTTTTTTTAAAGAATATAAAGTGTTTGATTTAGGGTAAGTTTAAAATTAAGTGCCAACCGAACAAACGGTTTACCTACCAACATGTTAGCCTTTATGAACTATTGTTTCATTAAATGTAATTTTTGGGGCATCATAGCCCGGATGTGCCAAATCGCCCAGGCCAATGTCTTTAACGTGCTGTATTATTATTTATCCCGGTAGTGACGGGCTGGCATCATAGCCCGAGCAAACAGGGCACAGGTTCAGTGCCCGGGCTGTCATCAATGTCCTAATTGCCAAACCTAATTGCATCGAAACATCCAAAACTCAAATTTAGTGATTGTAAGTGGTATTTTGCAATGAAGGAAAAGAAGTGATTTGGTGACGCATGAAACTGCAGAAATTTATGAGTACAACAATTTGAGTAATCCTTCTGATTGCTCCCTGCCGATATTTAAGCGGGCTCAGGTACAGTGCCCGGGCTGTCATCATAGCCCGGTAAGCCCGGGTTTGCCAAATAGCCCGGGCAAACCGGGCTCAAGTACAGAGCCCCTTTGTCATCATAGCCCGGTAAGCCTGGGTATGCCAAATAGCCCGGGCAAACCAAATCAAATCAAAATATCTTTATTCCTGAATTAATGTTACATGTGTCTGTGTACAGGAAAAATAGTTCCCAAGTAGACTATCTGTCTGTGTTTGGGAATGAGTTGCTAATACAGCTATACACAGGTCCACAAACATTCAGGAGTACTTACACACTTAATGATGATAGTCAATAAAAAAATATTAACAAGATCAAGAGAGAAAAAAAAAAACCTAATTGCATCAAAACATCCAAAACTCAAATTTAGTGAATGTAAGTGGTATTTAGCAATGAAGGAAAAAAAGTGATTTGGTGACGCATGAAACTGCAGAAATTTATGAGTACAACAATTTGAGTAATCCTTCTGATTGCTCCCTGCTGATATTTAAGCGGGCTCAGTTACAGTGCCCGGGCTGTCATCAAGCCCGGTAAGCCCCGGTTAGCCAAAAAGCCCAGGCAAACCAGGCTCAGGTACAGAGCCCGGTTTATTATCTTGGCCTGGTAAGCCCGGGTTTGCCAAATAGCCCGGGCAAACTGGGCTCAGGTACAGTGCCCGGGCTGTCATCATAGCCTGGTAAGCCCGGGTATGCCAATTAGCCCAGGCCAATGTCTTTAACGTGCTGTATTATTATTTATCCCGGTAGTGACGGGCTGGCATCATAGCCCGAGCAAACAGGGCACAGGTTCAGTGCCCGGGCTGTCATCAATGTCCATGAAGCCTGGGTTTGCCATACCTAGTAGTATGGCCTGCCCGATTGGTGGCGGGCTGTTATCATAGCCCGGGTGTGCCAAATTGAGCAGGCCAATGTCTATAGCCTGGTGGTGACAGGCTGTCATTAGGCCCAGGCAAACCGGGCTCAGGTACAGTGCCCGGGCTGTCATCATATCCCGGTAATCCCGGGTTTGCCAAATAAACCAGGCAAACCGGGCTCAGGTACAGTGCCCGGGCTTTCATCATAGCCTGGTAAGCCCGGGCGTGCCAAATCGCCCGGTCCAATGTCTATAGCCCGGTGATGACAGGCTGTCATCATAGCTCGGGCTAACCGGGCACAGGTTCAGTGCCCGGGCTGTCATTATAGCCCAGTAGGCCCAGGTTTGCCAAATAGCCCGGGCAATCCGGGCTCAGGTACAGAGCCCAGGCTGTCATCATAGCCCGGTAAGCCCTGGTATGCCAAATAGCCCGGGTATGCCAAATAGCCCGGGCAAACCGGGCTCAAATACAGAGCCCGGGCTGTCATCATAGCCTGGTAAGCCCGGGTATGCCAAATAGCCCAGGCAAACCGGGCTCAGGTACAGTGCCCGGGCTGTCATCATAGCCCGGTAAGCCCTGGTATGTCAAATACAGAGCCCGGGCTGTCATCATAGCCCGGTAAGCCTGGGTATGCCAAATAGCCCGGGTATGCCAAATAGCCCGGGCAAACCAAATCAAATCAAAATCTCTTTATTCCTGAATTAATGTTACATGTTTGTTAAAAATTGTCTGTGTACAGGAAAAATAATTCCCAAGTAGACTATCCGTCTGTGTTTGGGAATGAGTTGCTAATACAGCTATACACAGGTCCCTAAACATTCAGGAGTACTTAGACACTTAATGATGATAGTAAATAAAAAAATATTAACAAGATCAAGAGAGAAAAAAAAGAAACCTAATTGCATCGAAACATCCAAAACTCAAATTTAGTGATTGTAAGTGGTATTTTGCAATGAAGGAAAAGAAGTGATTTGGTGACGCATGAAACTGCAGAAATTTATGAGTACAACAATTTGAGTAATCCTTCTGATTGCTCCCTGCCGATATTTAAGCGGGCTCAGGTACAGTGCCCGGGCTGTCATCATAGCCCGGTAAGCCCGGGTTTGCCAAATAGCCCGGGCAAACCGGGCTCAAGTACAGAGCCCCTTTGTCATCATAGCCCGGTAAGCCTGGGTATGCCAAATAGCCCGGGCAAACCAAATCAAATCAAAATATCTTTATTCCTGAATTAATGTTACATGTGTCTGTGTACAGGAAAAATAGTTCCCAAGTAGACTATCCGTCTGTGTTTGGGAATGAGTTGCTAATACAGCTATACACAGGTCCACAAACATTCAGGAGTACTTACACACTTAATGATGATAGTCAATAAAAAAATATTAACAAGATCAAGAGAGAAAAAAAAAAACCTAATTGCATCAAAACATCCAAAACTCAAATTTAGTGAATGTAAGTGGTATTTAGCAATGAAGGAAAAAAGTGATTTGGTGACGCATGAAACTGCAGAAATTTATGAGTACAACAATTTGAGTAATCCTTCTGATTGCTCCCTGCTGATATTTAAGCGGGCTCAGTTACAGTGCCCGGGCTGTCATCAAGCCCGGTAAGCCCCGGTTAGCCAAAAAGCCCAGGCAAACCAGGCTCAGGTACAGAGCCCGGTTTATTATCTTGGCCTGGTAAGCCCGGGTTTGCCAAATAGCCCGGGCAAACTGGGCTCAGGTACAGTGCCCGGGCTGTCATCATAGCCTGGTAAGCCCGGGTATGCCAATTAGCCCAGGCCAATGTCTTTAACGTGCTGTATTATTATTTATCCCGGTAGTGACGGGCTGGCATCATAGCCCGAGCAAACAGGGCACAGGTTCAGTGCCCGGGCTGTCATCAATGTCCATGAAGCCTGGGTTTGCCATACCTAGTAGTATGGCCTGCCCGATTGGTGGCGGGCTGTTATCATAGCCCGGGTGTGCCAAATTGAGCAGGCCAATGTCTATAGCCTGGTGGTGACAGGCTGTCATTAGGCCCAGGCAAACCGGGCTCAGGTACAGTGCCCGGGCTGTCATCATATCCCGGTAATCCCGGGTTTGCCAAATAAACCAGGCAAACCGGGCTCAGGTACAGTGCCCGGGCTTTCATCATAGCCTGGTAAGCCCGGGCGTGCCAAATCGCCCGGTCCAATGTCTATAGCCCGGTGATGACAGGCTGTCATCATAGCTCGGGCTAACCGGGCACAGGTTCAGTGCCCGGGCTGTCATTATAGCCCAGTAGGCCCAGGTTTGCCAAATAGCCCGGGCAATCCGGGCTCAGGTACAGAGCCCAGGCTGTCATCATAGCCCGGTAAGCCCTGGTATGCCAAATAGCCCGGGTATGCCAAATAGCCCGGGCAAACCGGGCTCAAATACAGAGCCCGGGCTGTCATCATAGCCTGGTAAGCCCGGGTATGCCAAATAGCCCAGGCAAACCGGGCTCAGGTACAGTGCCCGGGCTGTCATCATAGCCCGGTAAGCCCTGGTATGTCAAATACAGAGCCCGGGCTGTCATCATAGCCCGGTAAGCCTGGGTATGCCAAATAGCCCGGGTATGCCAAATAGCCCGGGCAAACCAAATCAAATCAAAATCTCTTTATTCCTGAATTAATGTTACATGTTTGTTAAAAATTGTCTGTGTACAGGAAAAATAATTCCCAAGTAGACTATCCGTCTGTGTTTGGGAATGAGTTGCTAATACAGCTATACACAGGTCCCTAAACATTCAGGAGTACTTAGACACTTAATGATGATAGTAAATAAAAAAATATTAACAAGATCAAGAGAGAAAAAAAAGAAACCTAATTGCATCGAAACATCCAAAACTCAAATTTAGTGATTGTAAGTGGTATTTTGCAATGAAGGAAAAGAAGTGATTTGGTGACGCATGAAACTGCAGAAATTTATGAGTACAACAATTTGAGTAATCCTTCTGATTGCTCCCTGCCGATATTTAAGCGGGCTCAGGTACAGTGCCCGGGCTGTCATCATAGCCCGGTAAGCCCGGGTTTGCCAAATAGCCCGGGCAAACCGGGCTCAAGTACAGAGCCCCTTTGTCATCATAGCCCGGTAAGCCTGGGTATGCCAAATAGCCCGGGCAAACCAAATCAAATCAAAATATCTTTATTCCTGAATTAATGTTACATGTGTCTGTGTACAGGAAAAATAGTTCCCAAGTAGACTATCCGTCTGTGTTTGGGAATGAGTTGCTAATACAGCTATACACAGGTCCACAAACATTCAGGAGTACTTACACACTTAATGATGATAGTCAATAAAAAAATATTAACAAGATCAAGAGAGAAAAAAAAAACCTAATTGCATCAAAACATCCAAAACTCAAATTTAGTGAATGTAAGTGGTATTTAGCAATGAAGGAAAAAAAGTGATTTGGTGACGCATGAAACTGCAGAAATTTATGAGTACAACAATTTGAGTAATCCTTCTGATTGCTCCCTGCTGATATTTAAGCGGGCTCAGTTACAGTGCCCGGGCTGTCATCATAGCCCGGTAAGCCCGGGTTCGCCAAATAAACCGGGCAAACCGGGCTCAGTTACAGAGCGCGGGCTGTCATCATAGCCCGGTAAGCCCCGGTTAGCCAAAAAGCCCGGGCAAACCAGGCTCAGGTACAGAGCCCGGTTTATTATCTTGGCCTGGTAAGCCCGGGTTTGCCAAATAGCCCGGACAAACTGGGCTCAGGTACAGTGCCCGGGCTGTCATCATAGCCTGGTAAGCCCGGGTATGCCAATTAGCCCAGGCCAATGTCTTTAACGTGCTGTATTATTATTTATCCCGGTAGTGACGGGCTGGCATCATAGCCCGAGCAAACAGGGCACAGGTTCAGTGCCCGGGCTGTCATCAATGTCCATGAAGCCTGGGTTTGCCATACCTAGTAGTATGGCCTGCCCGATTGGTGGCGGGCTGTTATCATAGCCCGGGTGTGCCAAATTGAGCAGGCCAATGTCTATAGCCTGGTGGTGACAGGCTGTCATTAGGCCCAGGCAAACCGGGCTCAGGTACAGTGCCCGGGCTGTCATCATATCCCGGTAATCCCGGGTTTGCCAAATAAACCAGGCAAACCGGGCTCAGGTACAGTGCCCGGGCTTTCATCATAGCCTGGTAAGCCCGGGCGTGCCAAATCGCCCGGTCCAATGTCTATAGCCCGGTGATGACAGGCTGTCATCATAGCTCGGGCTAACCGGGCACAGGTTCAGTGCCCGGGCTGTCATTATAGCCCAGTAGGCCCAGGTTTGCCAAATAGCCCGGGCAATCCGGGCTCAGGTACAGAGCCCAGGCTGTCATCATAGCCCGGTAAGCCCTGGTATGCCAAATAGCCCGGGTATGCCAAATAGCCCGGGCAAACCGGGCTCAAATACAGAGCCCGGGCTGTCATCATAGCCTGGTAAGCCCGGGTATGCCAAATAGCCCGGGCAAACCGGGCTCAGGTACAGTGCCCGGGCTGTCATCATAGCCCGGTAAGCCCTGGTATGTCAAATACAGAGCCCGGGCTGTCATCATAGCCCGGTAAGCCTGGGTATGCCAAATAGCCCGGGTATGCCAAATAGCCCGGGCAAACCAAATCAAATCAAAATCTCTTTATTCCTGAATTAATGTTACATGTTTGTTAAAAATTGTCTGTGTACAGGAAAAATAATTCCCAAGTAGACTATCCGTCTGTGTTTGGGAATGAGTTGCTAATACAGCTATACACAGGTCCCTAAACATTCAGGAGTACTTAGACACTTAATGATGATAGTAAATAAAAAAATATTAACAAGATCAAGAGAGAAAAAAAAGAAACCTAATTGCATCGAAACATCCAAAACTCAAATTTAGTGATTGTAAGTGGTATTTTGCAATGAAGGAAAAGAAGTGATTTGGTGACGCATGAAACTGCAGAAATTTATGAGTACAACAATTTGAGTAATCCTTCTGATTGCTCCCTGCCGATATTTAAGCGGGCTCAGGTACAGTGCCCGGGCTGTCATCATAGCCCGGTAAGCCCGGGTTTGCCAAATAGCCCGGGCAAACCGGGCTCAAGTACAGAGCCCCTTTGTCATCATAGCCCGGTAAGCCTGGGTATGCCAAATAGCCCGGGCAAACCAAATCAAATCAAAATATCTTTATTCCTGAATTAATGTTACATGTGTCTGTGTACAGGAAAAATAGTTCCCAAGTAGACTATCTGTCTGTGTTTGGGAATGAGTTGCTAATACAGCTATACACAGGTCCACAAACATTCAGGAGTACTTACACACTTAATGATGATAGTCAATAAAAAAATATTAACAAGATCAAGAGAGAAAAAAAAAAACCTAATTGCATCAAAACATCCAAAACTCAAATTTAGTGAATGTAAGTGGTATTTAGCAATGAAGGAAAAAAAGTGATTTGGTGACGCATGAAACTGCAGAAATTTATGAGTACAACAATTTGAGTAATCCTTCTGATTGCTCCCTGCTGATATTTAAGCGGGCTCAGTTACAGTGCCCGGGCTGTCATCATAGCCCGGTAAGCCCGGGTTCGCCAAATAAACCGGGCAAACCGGGCTCAGTTACAGAGCCCGGGCTGTCATCATAGCCCGGTAAGCCCCGGTTAGCCAAAAAGCCCAGGCAAACCAGGCTCAGGTACAGAGCCCGGTTTATTATCTTGGCCTGGTAAGCCCGGGTTTGCCAAATAGCCCGGGCAAACTGGGCTCAGGTACAGTGCCCGGGCTGTCATCATAGCCTGGTAAGCCCGGGTATGCCAATTAGCCCAGGCCAATGTCTTTAACGTGCTGTATTATTATTTATCCCGGTAGTGACGGGCTGGCATCATAGCCCGAGCAAACAGGGCACAGGTTCAGTGCCCGGGCTGTCATCAATGTCCATGAAGCCTGGGTTTGCCATACCTAGTAGTATGGCCTGCCCGATTGGTGGCGGGCTGTTATCATAGCCCGGGTGTGCCAAATTGAGCAGGCCAATGTCTATAGCCTGGTGGTGACAGGCTGTCATTAGGCCCAGGCAAACCGGGCTCAGGTACAGTGCCCGGGCTGTCATCATATCCCGGTAATCCCGGGTTTGCCAAATAAACCAGGCAAACCGGGCTCAGGTACAGTGCCCGGGCTTTCATCATAGCCTGGTAAGCCCGGGCGTGCCAAATCGCCCGGTCCAATGTCTATAGCCCGGTGATGACAGGCTGTCATCATAGCTCGGGCTAACCGGGCACAGGTTCAGTGCCCGGGCTGTCATTATAGCCCAGTAGGCCCAGGTTTGCCAAATAGCCCGGGCAATCCGGGCTCAGGTACAGAGCCCAGGCTGTCATCATAGCCCGGTAAGCCCTGGTATGCCAAATAGCCCGGGTATGCCAAATAGCCCGGGCAAACCGGGCTCAAATACAGAGCCCGGGCTGTCATCATAGCCTGGTAAGCCCGGGTATGCCAAATAGCCCAGGCAAACCGGGCTCAGGTACAGTGCCCGGGCTGTCATCATAGCCCGGTAAGCCCTGGTATGTCAAATACAGAGCCCGGGCTGTCATCATAGCCCGGTAAGCCTGGGTATGCCAAATAGCCCGGGTATGCCAAATAGCCCGGGCAAACCAAATCAAATCAAAATCTCTTTATTCCTGAATTAATGTTACATGTTTGTTAAAAATTGTCTGTGTACAGGAAAAATAATTCCCAAGTAGACTATCCGTCTGTGTTTGGGAATGAGTTGCTAATACAGCTATACACAGGTCCCTAAACATTCAGGAGTACTTAGACACTTAATGATGATAGTAAATAAAAAAATATTAACAAGATCAAGAGAGAAAAAAAAGAAACCTAATTGCATCGAAACATCCAAAACTCAAATTTAGTGATTGTAAGTGGTATTTTGCAATGAAGGAAAAGAAGTGATTTGGTGACGCATGAAACTGCAGAAATTTATGAGTACAACAATTTGAGTAATCCTTCTGATTGCTCCCTGCCGATATTTAAGCGGGCTCAGGTACAGTGCCCGGGCTGTCATCATAGCCCGGTAAGCCCGGGTTTGCCAAATAGCCCGGGCAAACCGGGCTCAAGTACAGAGCCCCTTTGTCATCATAGCCCGGTAAGCCTGGGTATGCCAAATAGCCCGGGCAAACCAAATCAAATCAAAATATCTTTATTCCTGAATTAATGTTACATGTGTCTGTGTACAGGAAAAATAGTTCCCAAGTAGACTATCCGTCTGTGTTTGGGAATGAGTTGCTAATACAGCTATACACAGGTCCACAAACATTCAGGAGTACTTACACACTTAATGATGATAGTCAATAAAAAAATATTAACAAGATCAAGAGAGAAAAAAAAAACCTAATTGCATCAAAACATCCAAAACTCAAATTTAGTGAATGTAAGTGGTATTTAGCAATGAAGGAAAAAAAGTGATTTGGTGACGCATGAAACTGCAGAAATTTATGAGTACAACAATTTGAGTAATCCTTCTGATTGCTCCCTGCTGATATTTAAGCGGGCTCAGTTACAGTGCCCGGGCTGTCATCATAGCCCGGTAAGCCCGGGTTCGCCAAATAAACCGGGCAAACCGGGCTCAGTTACAGAGCGCGGGCTGTCATCATAGCCCGGTAAGCCCCGGTTAGCCAAAAAGCCCGGGCAAACCAGGCTCAGGTACAGAGCCCGGTTTATTATCTTGGCCTGGTAAGCCCGGGTTTGCCAAATAGCCCGGACAAACTGGGCTCAGGTACAGTGCCCGGGCTGTCATCATAGCCTGGTAAGCCCGGGTATGCCAATTAGCCCAGGCCAATGTCTTTAACGTGCTGTATTATTATTTATCCCGGTAGTGACGGGCTGGCATCATAGCCCGAGCAAACAGGGCACAGGTTCAGTGCCCGGGCTGTCATCAATGTCCATGAAGCCTGGGTTTGCCATACCTAGTAGTATGGCCTGCCCGATTGGTGGCGGGCTGTTATCATAGCCCGGGTGTGCCAAATTGAGCAGGCCAATGTCTATAGCCTGGTGGTGACAGGCTGTCATTAGGCCCAGGCAAACCGGGCTCAGGTACAGTGCCCGGGCTGTCATCATATCCCGGTAATCCCGGGTTTGCCAAATAAACCAGGCAAACCGGGCTCAGGTACAGTGCCCGGGCTTTCATCATAGCCTGGTAAGCCCGGGCGTGCCAAATCGCCCGGTCCAATGTCTATAGCCCGGTGATGACAGGCTGTCATCATAGCTCGGGCTAACCGGGCACAGGTTCAGTGCCCGGGCTGTCATTATAGCCCAGTAGGCCCAGGTTTGCCAAATAGCCCGGGCAATCCGGGCTCAGGTACAGAGCCCAGGCTGTCATCATAGCCCGGTAAGCCCTGGTATGCCAAATAGCCCGGGTATGCCAAATAGCCCGGGCAAACCGGGCTCAAATACAGAGCCCGGGCTGTCATCATAGCCTGGTAAGCCCGGGTATGCCAAATAGCCCGGGCAAACCGGGCTCAGGTACAGTGCCCGGGCTGTCATCATAGCCCGGTAAGCCCTGGTATGTCAAATACAGAGCCCGGGCTGTCATCATAGCCCGGTAAGCCTGGGTATGCCAAATAGCCCGGGTATGCCAAATAGCCCGGGCAAACCAAATCAAATCAAAATCTCTTTATTCCTGAATTAATGTTACATGTTTGTTAAAAATTGTCTGTGTACAGGAAAAATAATTCCCAAGTAGACTATCCGTCTGTGTTTGGGAATGAGTTGCTAATACAGCTATACACAGGTCCCTAAACATTCAGGAGTACTTAGACACTTAATGATGATAGTAAATAAAAAAATATTAACAAGATCAAGAGAGAAAAAAAAGAAACCTAATTGCATCGAAACATCCAAAACTCAAATTTAGTGATTGTAAGTGGTATTTTGCAATGAAGGAAAAGAAGTGATTTGGTGACGCATGAAACTGCAGAAATTTATGAGTACAACAATTTGAGTAATCCTTCTGATTGCTCCCTGCCGATATTTAAGCGGGCTCAGGTACAGTGCCCGGGCTGTCATCATAGCCCGGTAAGCCCGGGTTTGCCAAATAGCCCGGGCAAACCGGGCTCAAGTACAGAGCCCCTTTGTCATCATAGCCCGGTAAGCCTGGGTATGCCAAATAGCCCGGGCAAACCAAATCAAATCAAAATATCTTTATTCCTGAATTAATGTTACATGTGTCTGTGTACAGGAAAAATAGTTCCCAAGTAGACTATCCGTCTGTGTTTGGGAATGAGTTGCTAATACAGCTATACACAGGTCCACAAACATTCAGGAGTACTTACACACTTAATGATGATAGTCAATAAAAAAATATTAACAAGATCAAGAGAGAAAAAAAAAAACCTAATTGCATCAAAACATCCAAAACTCAAATTTAGTGAATGTAAGTGGTATTTAGCAATGAAGGAAAAAAAGTGATTTGGTGACGCATGAAACTGCAGAAATTTATGAGTACAACAATTTGAGTAATCCTTCTGATTGCTCCCTGCTGATATTTAAGCGGGCTCAGTTACAGTGCCCGGGCTGTCATCATAGCCCGGTAAGCCCGGGTTCGCCAAATAAACCGGGCAAACCGGGCTCAGTTACAGAGCGCGGGCTGTCATCATAGCCCGGTAAGCCCCGGTTAGCCAAAAAGCCCGGGCAAACCAGGCTCAGGTACAGAGCCCGGTTTATTATCTTGGCCTGGTAAGCCCGGGTTTGCCAAATAGCCCGGACAAACTGGGCTCAGGTACAGTGCCCGGGCTGTCATCATAGCCTGGTAAGCCCGGGTATGCCAATTAGCCCAGGCCAATGTCTTTAACGTGCTGTATTATTATTTATCCCGGTAGTGACGGGCTGGCATCATAGCCCGAGCAAACAGGGCACAGGTTCAGTGCCCGGGCTGTCATCAATGTCCATGAAGCCTGGGTTTGCCATACCTAGTAGTATGGCCTGCCCGATTGGTGGCGGGCTGTTATCATAGCCCGGGTGTGCCAAATTGAGCAGGCCAATGTCTATAGCCTGGTGGTGACAGGCTGTCATTAGGCCCAGGCAAACCGGGCTCAGGTACAGTGCCCGGGCTGTCATCATATCCCGGTAATCCCGGGTTTGCCAAATAAACCAGGCAAACCGGGCTCAGGTACAGTGCCCGGGCTTTCATCATAGCCTGGTAAGCCCGGGCGTGCCAAATCGCCCGGTCCAATGTCTATAGCCCGGTGATGACAGGCTGTCATCATAGCTCGGGCTAACCGGGCACAGGTTCAGTGCCCGGGCTGTCATTATAGCCCAGTAGGCCCAGGTTTGCCAAATAGCCCGGGCAATCCGGGCTCAGGTACAGAGCCCAGGCTGTCATCATAGCCCGGTAAGCCCTGGTATGCCAAATAGCCCGGGTATGCCAAATAGCCCGGGCAAACCGGGCTCAAATACAGAGCCCGGGCTGTCATCATAGCCTGGTAAGCCCGGGTATGCCAAATAGCCCGGGCAAACCGGGCTCAGGTACAGTGCCCGGGCTGTCATCATAGCCCGGTAAGCCCTGGTATGTCAAATACAGAGCCCGGGCTGTCATCATAGCCCGGTAAGCCTGGGTATGCCAAATAGCCCGGGTATGCCAAATAGCCCGGGCAAACCAAATCAAATCAAAATCTCTTTATTCCTGAATTAATGTTACATGTTTGTTAAAAATTGTCTGTGTACAGGAAAAATAATTCCCAAGTAGACTATCCGTCTGTGTTTGGGAATGAGTTGCTAATACAGCTATACACAGGTCCCTAAACATTCAGGAGTACTTAGACACTTAATGATGATAGTAAATAAAAAAATATTAACAAGATCAAGAGAGAAAAAAAAGAAACCTAATTGCATCGAAACATCCAAAACTCAAATTTAGTGATTGTAAGTGGTATTTTGCAATGAAGGAAAAGAAGTGATTTGGTGACGCATGAAACTGCAGAAATTTATGAGTACAACAATTTGAGTAATCCTTCTGATTGCTCCCTGCCGATATTTAAGCGGGCTCAGGTACAGTGCCCGGGCTGTCATCATAGCCCGGTAAGCCCGGGTTTGCCAAATAGCCCGGGCAAACCGGGCTCAAGTACAGAGCCCCTTTGTCATAATAGCCCGGTAAGCCTGGGTATGCCAAATAGCCCGGGCAAACCAAATCAAATCAAAATATCTTTATTCCTGAATTAATGTTACATGTGTCTGTGTACAGGAAAAATAGTTCCCAAGTAGACTATCCGTCTGTGTTTGGGAATGAGTTGCTAATACAGCTATACACAGGTCCACAAACATTCAGGAGTACTTACACACTTAATGATGATAGTCAATAAAAAAATATTAACAAGATCAAGAGAGAAAAAAAAAAACCTAATTGCATCAAAACATCCAAAACTCAAATTTAGTGAATGTAAGTGGTATTTAGCAATGAAGGAAAAAAAGTGATTTGGTGACGCATGAAACTGCAGAAATTTATGAGTACAACAATTTGAGTAATCTTCTGATTGCTCCCTGCTGATATTTAAGCGGGCTCAGTTACAGTGCCCGGGCTGTCATCATAGCCCGGTAAGCCCGGGTTCGCCAAAAAGCCCGGGCAAACCAGGCTCAGGTACAGAGCCCGGTTTATTATCTTGGCCTGGTAAGCCCGGGTTTGCCAGGCTATGATGAAAGCCCGGGCACTGTACCTGAGCCCGGTTTGCCTGGTTTATTTGGCAAACCCGGGATTACCGGGATATGATGACAGCCCGGGCACTGTACCTGAGCCCGGTTTGCCTGGGCCTAATGACAGCCTGTCACCACCAGGCTATAGACATTGGCCTGCTCAATTTGGCACACCCGGGCTATGATAACAGCCCGCCACCAATCGGGCAGGCCATACTACTAGGTATGGCAAACCCAGGCTTCATGGACATTGATGACAGCCCGGGCACTGAACCTGTGCCCTGTTTGCTCGGGCTATGATGCCAGCCCGTCACTACCGGGATAAATAATAATACAGCACGTTAAAGACATTGGCCTGGGCTAATTGGCATACCCGGGCTTACCAGGCTATGATGACAGCCCGGGCACTGTAACTGAGCCCGCTTAAATATCAGCAGGGAGCAATCAGAAGGATTACTCAAATTGTTGTACTCATAAATTTCTGCAGTTTCATGCGTCACCAAATCACGCATGGTCCACAAACATTCAGGAGTACTTACACACTTAATGATGATAGTCAATAAAAAAATATTAACAAGATCAAGAGAGAAAAAAAAAAACCTAATTGCATCAAAACATCCAAAACTCAAATTTAGTGAATGTAAGTGGTATTTAGCAATGAAGGAAAAAAGTGATTTGGTGACGCATGAAACTGCAGAAATTTATGAGTACAACAATTTGAGTAATCCTTCTGATTGCTCCCTGCTGATATTTAAGCGGGCTCAGTTACAGTGCCCGGGCTGTCATCAAGCCCGGTAAGCCCCGGTTAGCCAAAAAGCCCAGGCAAACCAGGCTCAGGTACAGAGCCCGGTTTATTATCTTGGCCTGGTAAGCCCGGGTTTGCCAAATAGCCCGGGCAAACTGGGCTCAGGTACAGTGCCCGGGCTGTCATCATAGCCTGGTAAGCCCGGGTATGCCAATTAGCCCAGGCCAATGTCTTTAACGTGCTGTATTATTATTTATCCCGGGCTCAGTTACAGTGCCCGGGCTGTCATCAAGCCCGGTAAGCCCCGGTTAGCCAAAAAGCCCAGGCAAACCAGGCTCAGGTACAGAGCCCGGTTTATTATCTTGGCCTGGTAAGCCCGGGTTTGCCAAATAGCCCGGGCAAACCGGGCTCAAATACAGAGCCCGGGCTGTCATCATAGCCTGGTAAGCCCGGGTATGCCAAATAGCCCGGGCAAACCGGGCTCAGGTACAGTGCCCGGGCTGTCATCATAGCCCGGTAAGCCCTGGTATGTCAAATACAGAGCCCGGGCTGTCATCATAGCCCGGTAAGCCTGGGTATGCCAAATAGCCCGGGTATGCCAAATAGCCCGGGCAAACCAAATCAAATCAAAATCTCTTTATTCCTGAATTAATGTTACATGTTTGTTAAAAATTGTCTGTGTACAGGAAAAATAATTCCCAAGTAGACTATCCGTCTGTGTTTGGGAATGAGTTGCTAATACAGCTATACACAGGTCCCTAAACATTCAGGAGTACTTAGACACTTAAATATCTTTATTCCTGAATTAATGTTACATGTGTCTGTGTACAGGAAAAATAGTTCCCAAGTAGACTATCCGTCTGTGTTTGGGAATGAGTTGCTAATACAGCTATACACAGGTCCACAAACATTCAGGAGTACTTACACACTTAATGATGATAGTCAATAAAAAAATATTAACAAGATCAAGAGAGAAAAAAAAAAACCTAATTGCATCAAAACATCCAAAACTCAAATTTAGTGAATGTAAGTGGTATTTAGCAATGAAGGAAAAAAGTGATTTGGTGACGCATGAAACTGCAGAAATTTATGAGTACAACAATTTGAGTAATCCTTCTGATTGCTCCCTGCTGATATTTAAGCGGGCTCAGTTACAGTGCCCGGGCTGTCATCAAGCCCGGTAAGCCCCGGTTAGCCAAAAAGCCCAGGCAAACCAGGCTCAGGTACAGAGCCCGGTTTATTATCTTGGCCTGGTAAGCCCGGGTTTGCCAAATAGCCCGGGCAAACTGGGCTCAGGTACAGTGCCCGGGCTGTCATCATAGCCTGGTAAGCCCGGGTATGCCAATTAGCCCAGGCCAATGTCTTTAACGTGCTGTATTATTATTTATCCCGGTAGTGACGGGCTGGCATCATAGCCCGAGCAAACAGGGCACAGGTTCAGTGCCCGGGCTGTCATCAATGTCCATGAAGCCTGGGTTTGCCATACCTAGTAGTATGGCCTGCCCGATTGGTGGCGGGCTGTTATCATAGCCCGGGTGTGCCAAATTGAGCAGGCCAATGTCTATAGCCTGGTGGTGACAGGCTGTCATTAGGCCCAGGCAAACCGGGCTCAGGTACAGTGCCCGGGCTGTCATCATATCCCGGTAATCCCGGGTTTGCCAAATAAACCAGGCAAACCGGGCTCAGGTACAGTGCCCGGGCTTTCATCATAGCCTGGTAAGCCCGGGCGTGCCAAATCGCCCGGTCCAATGTCTATAGCCCGGTGATGACAGGCTGTCATCATAGCTCGGGCTAACCGGGCACAGGTTCAGTGCCCGGGCTGTCATTATAGCCCAGTAGGCCCAGGTTTGCCAAATAGCCCGGGCAATCCGGGCTCAGGTACAGAGCCCAGGCTGTCATCATAGCCCGGTAAGCCCTGGTATGCCAAATAGCCCGGGTATGCCAAATAGCCCGGGCAAACCGGGCTCAAATACAGAGCCCGGGCTGTCATCATAGCCTGGTAAGCCCGGGTATGCCAAATAGCCCAGGCAAACCGGGCTCAGGTACAGTGCCCGGGCTGTCATCATAGCCCGGTAAGCCCTGGTATGTCAAATACAGAGCCCGGGCTGTCATCATAGCCCGGTAAGCCTGGGTATGCCAAATAGCCCGGGTATGCCAAATAGCCCGGGCAAACCAAATCAAATCAAAATCTCTTTATTCCTGAATTAATGTTACATGTTTGTTAAAAATTGTCTGTGTACAGGAAAAATAATTCCCAAGTAGACTATCCGTCTGTGTTTGGGAATGAGTTGCTAATACAGCTATACACAGGTCCCTAAACATTCAGGAGTACTTAGACACTTAATGATGATAGTAAATAAAAAAATATTAACAAGATCAAGAGAGAAAAAAAAGAAACCTAATTGCATCGAAACATCCAAAACTCAAATTTAGTGATTGTAAGTGGTATTTTGCAATGAAGGAAAAGAAGTGATTTGGTGACGCATGAAACTGCAGAAATTTATGAGTACAACAATTTGAGTAATCCTTCTGATTGCTCCCTGCCGATATTTAAGCGGGCTCAGGTACAGTGCCCGGGCTGTCATCATAGCCCGGTAAGCCCGGGTTTGCCAAATAGCCCGGGCAAACCGGGCTCAAGTACAGAGCCCCTTTGTCATCATAGCCCGGTAAGCCTGGGTATGCCAAATAGCCCGGGCAAACCAAATCAAATCAAAATATCTTTATTCCTGAATTAATGTTACATGTGTCTGTGTACAGGAAAAATAGTTCCCAAGTAGACTATCCGTCTGTGTTTGGGAATGAGTTGCTAATACAGCTATACACAGGTCCACAAACATTCAGGAGTACTTACACACTTAATGATGATAGTCAATAAAAAAATATTAACAAGATCAAGAGAGAAAAAAAAAAACCTAATTGCATCAAAACATCCAAAACTCAAATTTAGTGAATGTAAGTGGTATTTAGCAATGAAGGAAAAAAAGTGATTTGGTGACGCATGAAACTGCAGAAATTTATGAGTACAACAATTTGAGTAATCCTTCTGATTGCTCCCTGCTGATATTTAAGCGGGCTCAGTTACAGTGCCCGGGCTGTCATCATAGCCCGGTAAGCCCGGGTTCGCCAAATAAACCGGGCAAACCGGGCTCAGTTACAGAGCGCGGGCTGTCATCATAGCCCGGTAAGCCCCGGTTAGCCAAAAAGCCCGGGCAAACCAGGCTCAGGTACAGAGCCCGGTTTATTATCTTGGCCTGGTAAGCCCGGGTTTGCCAAATAGCCCGGACAAACTGGGCTCAGGTACAGTGCCCGGGCTGTCATCATAGCCTGGTAAGCCCGGGTATGCCAATTAGCCCAGGCCAATGTCTTTAACGTGCTGTATTATTATTTATCCCGGTAGTGACGGGCTGGCATCATAGCCCGAGCAAACAGGGCACAGGTTCAGTGCCCGGGCTGTCATCAATGTCCATGAAGCCTGGGTTTGCCATACCTAGTAGTATGGCCTGCCCGATTGGTGGCGGGCTGTTATCATAGCCCGGGTGTGCCAAATTGAGCAGGCCAATGTCTATAGCCTGGTGGTGACAGGCTGTCATTAGGCCCAGGCAAACCGGGCTCAGGTACAGTGCCCGGGCTGTCATCATATCCCGGTAATCCCGGGTTTGCCAAATAAACCAGGCAAACCGGGCTCAGGTACAGTGCCCGGGCTTTCATCATAGCCTGGTAAGCCCGGGCGTGCCAAATCGCCCGGTCCAATGTCTATAGCCCGGTGATGACAGGCTGTCATCATAGCTCGGGCTAACCGGGCACAGGTTCAGTGCCCGGGCTGTCATTATAGCCCAGTAGGCCCAGGTTTGCCAAATAGCCCGGGCAATCCGGGCTCAGGTACAGAGCCCAGGCTGTCATCATAGCCCGGTAAGCCCTGGTATGCCAAATAGCCCGGGTATGCCAAATAGCCCGGGCAAACCGGGCTCAAATACAGAGCCCGGGCTGTCATCATAGCCTGGTAAGCCCAGGTATGCCAAATAGCCCGGGCAAACCGGGCTCAGGTACAGTGCCCGGGCTGTCATCATAGCCCGGTAAGCCCTGGTATGTCAAATACAGAGCCCGGGCTGTCATCATAGCCCGGTAAGCCTGGGTATGCCAAATAGCCCGGGTATGCCAAATAGCCCGGGCAAACCAAATCAAATCAAAATCTCTTTATTCCTGAATTAATGTTACATGTTTGTTAAAAATTGTCTGTGTACAGGAAAAATAATTCCCAAGTAGACTATCCGTCTGTGTTTGGGAATGAGTTGCTAATACAGCTATACACAGGTCCCTAAACATTCAGAAGTACTTAGACACTTAATGATGATAGTAAATAAAAAAATATTAACAAGATCAAGAGAGAAAAAAAAGAAACCTAATTGCATCGAAACATCCAAAACTCAAATTTAGTGATTGTAAGTGGTATTTTGCAATGAAGGAAAAGAAGTGATTTGGTGACGCATGAAACTGCAGAAATTTATGAGTACAACAATTTGAGTAATCCTTCTGATTGCTCCCTGCCGATATTTAAGCGGGCTCAGGTACAGTGCCCGGGCTGTCATCATAGCCCGGTAAGCCCGGGTTTGCCAAATAGCCCGGGCAAACCGGGCTCAAGTACAGAGCCCCTTTGTCATCATAGCCCGGTAAGCCTGGGTATGCCAAATAGCCCGGGCAAACCAAATCAAATCAAAATATCTTTATTCCTGAATTAATGTTACATGTGTCTGTGTACAGGAAAAATAGTTCCCAAGTAGACTATCCGTCTGTGTTTGGGAATGAGTTGCTAATACAGCTATACACAGGTCCACAAACATTCAGGAGTACTTACACACTTAATGATGATAGTAAATAAAAAAATATTAACAAGATCAAGAGAGAAAAAAAAAAAAACCTAATTGCATCAAAACATCCAAAACTCAAATTTAGTGAATGTAAGTGGTATTTAGCAATGAAGGAAAAAAAGTGATTTGGTGACGCATGAAACTGCAGAAATTTATGAGTACAACAATTTGAGTAATCCTTCTGATTGCTCCCTGCTGATATTTAAGCGGGCTCAGTTACAGTGCCCGGGCTGTCATCATAGCCCGGGTTTGCCAAATAAACCGGGCAAACCGGGCTCAGTTACAGAGCCCGGGCTGTCATCATAGCCCGGTAAGCCCCGGTTAGCCAAAAAGCCCGGGCAAACCAGGCTCAGGTACAGAGCCCGGTTTATTATCTTGGCCTGGTAAGCCCGGGTTTGCCAAATAGCCCGGGCAAACTGGGCTCAGGTACAGTGCCCGGGCTGTCATCATAGCCTGGTAAGCCCGGGTATGCCAATTAGCCCAGGCCAATGTCTTTAACGTGCTGTATTATTATTTATCCCGGTAGTGACGGGCTGGCATCATAGCCCGAGCAAACAGGGCACAGGTTCAGTGCCCGGGCTGTCATCAATGTCCAGGAAGCCTGGGTTTGCCATACCTAGTAGTATGGCCTGCCCGATTGGTGGCGGGCTGTTATCATAGCCCGGGTGTGCCAAATTGAGCAGGCCAATGTCTATAGCCTGGTGGTGACAGGCTGTCATTAGGCCCAGGCAAACCGGGCTCAGGTACAGTGCCCGGGCTGTCATCATATCCCGGTAATCCCGGGTTTGCCAAATAAACCAGGCAAACCGGGCTCAGGTACAGTGCCCGGGCTTTCATCATAGCCTGGTAAGCCCGGGCGTGCCAAATCGCCCGGTCCAATGTCTATAGCCCGGTGATGACAGGCTGTCATCATACTCGGGCTAACCGGGCACAGGTTCAGTGCCCGGGCTGTCATTATAGCCCAGTAGGCCCAGGTTTGCCAAATAGCCCGGGCAATCCGGGCTCAGGTACAGAGCCCAGGCTGTCATCATAGCCCGGTAAGCCCTGGTATGCCAAATAGCCCGGGTATGCCAAATAGCCCGGGCAAACCGGGCTCAAATACAGAGCCCGGGCTGTCATCATAGCCTGGTAAGCCCGGGTATGCCAAATAGCCCGGGCAAACCGGGCTCAGGTACAGTGCCCGGGCTGTCATCATAGCCCGGTAAGCCCTGGTATGTCAAATAGCCCGGGTATGCCAAATAGCCCGGGCAAACCGGGCTCAAATACAGAGCCCGGGCTGTCATCATAGCCCGGTAAGCCTGGGTATGCCAAATAGCCCGGGTATGCCAAATAGCCCGGGCAAACCAAATCAAATCAAAATCTCTTTATTCCTGAATTAATGTTACATGTTTGTTAAAAATTGTCTGTGTACAGGAAAAATAATTCCCAAGTAGACTATCCGTCTGTGTTTGGGAATGAGTTGCTAATACAGCTATACACAGGTCCCTAAACATTCAGGAGTACTTAGACACTTAATGATGATAGTAAATAAAAAAATATTAACAAGATCAAGAGAGAAAAAAAAGAAACCTAATTGCATCGAAACATCCAAAACTCAAATTTAGTGATTGGAAGTGGTATTTTGCAATGAAGTGATTTGGTGACGCATGAAACTGCAGAAATTTATGAGTACAACAATTTGAGTAATCCTTCTGATTGCTCCCTGCTGATATTTAAGCGGGCTCAGTTACAGTGCCCGGGCTGTCATCATAGCCCGGTAAGCCCGGGCTTGCCAAATAAACCGGGCAAACCGGGCTCAGTTACAGAGCCCGGGCTGTCATCATAGCCCGGTAAGCCCCGGTTAGCCAAAAAGCCCGGGCAAACCAGGCTCAGGTACAGAGCCCGGTTTATTATCTTGGCCTGGTAAGCCCGGGTTTGCCAAATAGCCCGGGCAAACTGGGCTCAGGTACAGTGCCCGGGCTGTCATCATAGCCTGGTAAGCCCGGGTATGCCAATTAGCCCGGGCAAACCGGGCTCAGGTACAGTGCCCGGGCTGTCATCATAGCCCGGTAAGCCCGGGTTTGCCAAATAGCCGGGGCAAACCGGGCTCAAGTACAGAGCCCGGGCTGTCATCATAGTCCGGTAAGCCTGGGTATGCCAAATAGCCCGGGTATGCCAAATAGCTTGGGCAAACCGGGCTCAGGTACAGTGCCCGGGCTGTCATCATATCAATAGACATGGTTTAGGCCCTTAGCTGAATTGATGACTAATATAATATAAATACCTCGTCACAGCTCTGTAGTTTCTGTAGATTACAGCTGTTTCGGCATTAAAATGCCATCATCAGATACACATACATCCACCTGAATTGGCGTCGTTAAACTGTACATATACACGAACACGATAAAAACACGTAAAACAAGAGACAGGCCTGTCGCGTACATGATTGCTTCCGTACTCGTAGCAATCATGTACGCGACAGGCCTGTCTCTTGTTTTACGTGTTTTTGTGTTTTTATCGTGTTCGTGTATATGTACAGTTTAACGACGCCAATTCAGGTGGATGTATGTGTATCTGATGATGGCATTTTAATGCCGAAACAGCTGTAATCTACAGAAACTACAGAGCTGTGACAAGGTATTTATATTATATTAGTGGCTGTCATCATAGCCCGGTAAGCCCGGGTTTGCCAAATAAACCGGGCAAACCGGGCTCAGGTACAGATCCCGGGCTGCCATCATAGCCCGGTAAGCCCGGGTTTGCCAAATAGCCCAGGCTCAAGTACAGAGCCCGGGCTGTCATCATAGCCCGGTAAGCCCGGGTATGCCAAATAGCCCGGGCAAACCAAATCAAATCAAAATCTCTTTATTCCTGAATTAATGTTACATGTTTCTTAAAAATTGTGTGTGTACAGGAAAAATTATTCCCAAGTAGACTATCCGTCCGTGTTTGGGAATCCTATACTCTAATACGAGCAATGTTTGCTTGTATGTATGCTTGCTTGCTTGCTTGCTTGCAGAAAGATCTCGAAAACAGTTCCGACGATTTTCTTCAAATCTTGTAAATAGTTTATTTTTGGCCTAAAAACGAGCTTCATGGAGTTAGAACTCCCAACAAAAATCTAATTACGTAGAAAAACAAATCTGAAAGTCACATTTTTTTAACATTAGTCTTATGGGTTGCTTAGTAACCATGTTGGTAGAATTAAATAACAAGGAAAAATTAAACAAAAGACTTGAAGTTGTAGCACTGTTCATAATAAGCCAACTACCCACAGTATACTAGCAAATTACAAATACAGTACAGTACAAAAGGGAAAGCATCACTTACTACTATTGAGCACAGATTACACTGAAGATTGCTCGATACATTGTAGGCCTAGTAAAGGCAAGCAGTACGAAGTGTGGGATCTGTTTATGACGATTAGATTAAGGTTATCTGCAATCCTAAAATGCTATAGGAAGGGAAGGAAACAGTTCTGCGACGTAGGAAGAGGTGAAGGAAGTTGTCCGTAGTGTTGGATCTGTTTATGACAATTAGATTAAGGTATTTGCAATCATAAAATGCTATGGGAAGGGAGGGAAACAGGTCCGTGACGTAGGAAGTGAAAAAGGAAGTAGTAAAGGCGAGCAGTCCGGAGTGTGGGAACTGTTTATGACAATAAGATTAGGGTATCTATAATCCTAAAATGCTATGGGAAGGGAGGGAAACAGGTCCGTGACGTAGGAAGTGGTGAAGGAAGTAGTCAAGGCGAGTAGTCCGGAGTGTGGAAACTGTTTATGACGATTAGACAAGGATATTGGCAATACTAAAATGTTATGGGAAGGGAGGGAAACAGGTCCGCGACGTAGGAAGTGGTGAAGGAAGTAGTCAAGGCGAATAGTCCGGAGTGTGGGAACGGTGTGTGACGATTAGATAAGGGTATTGACAATCCTAAAATGCTATGGGAAGGGAGGAAAACAGGTCCGCGAAGTAGTAAGTGGTGAAAGAAGTAGTCAAGGCGAGTAGTTCGGAGTGTGGGAACTGTTTATGACGATTAGATTAAGGTATTTGCAATCCTAAAATGCTATGGGGAGGGAAGAAACAGGTCCGCGACGTAGGAAGTGGTAAAGGAAGTAGTCAAGGCGATCTGGCCGGAGTGTGGTAACTGTTTATGACGATTAGATTAAGGTATTTCCAATCCTCAAATGCTATGGGAAGGGAGGAAAACAGGTCCGCTTTGTAGGAAGTGGTGAAGAAAGTATAAAGGCTAGCATTGCTGAGCGTGGGAACTGTCTGTGGCAATTACATTAATGTATCTGCAATCCTAAACATGCAATGGGAAGGGAGGGAAACAGGTCCACGACGTAGGAAGTGCTGAAGGAAGTAGTAAAGGTGAGCAGTGTGGAGTTTAAGAATGGATTTATGTATCTGCAATACTAAGACTGCTTTCAGAGCAAACTAATGATTTTCCCGAGCAAAGCTCCGTCCCTAGGTACTGAGTTGCTAATACAGCTATACACATGTCCATAAACATTCAGGAGTACTTAGACACTTAATGATGATAGTAAATAAAAAAATATTAACAAGATCAAGAGAGAAAAAAAAAACCTAATTGCATTGAAACATCCAAAACTCAAATTTAGTGATTGTAAGTGGTATTTAGCAATGAAGGAAAAAAAGTGATTTGGTGACGCATAAAACTGCAGAAATTTATGAGTACAACGATTTGAGTAATCCTTCTGATTGCTCCCTGCCGATATTTAAGCGGGCTCAGGTACAGTGCCCAGGCTGTCATCATAGCCCGGTAAGCCCGGGTTTGCCAAATAAACCGGGCAAACCGGGCTCAGTTACAGAGCCCGGGCTGTCATCATAGCCCGGTAAGCCCCGGTTAGCCAAAAAGCCCGGGCAAACCAGGCTCAGGTACAGAGCCCGGTTTATTATCTTGGCCTGGTAAGCCCGGGTTTGCCAAATAGCCCGGGCAAACTGGGCTCAGGTACAGTGCCCGGGCTGTCATCATAGCCTGGTAAGCCCGGGTATGCCAATTAGCCCGGGCAAACCGGGCTCAGGTACAGTGCCCGGGCTGTCATCATAGCCCGGTAAGCCCGGGTTTGCCAAATAGCCGGGGCAAACCGGGCTCAAGTACAGAGCCCGGGCTGTCATCATAGTCCGGTAAGCCTGGGTATGCCAAATAGCCCGGGTATGCCAAATAGCTTGGGCAAACCGGGCTCAGGTACAGTGCCCGGGCTGTCATCATATCAATAGACATGGTTTAGGCCCTTAGCTGAATTGATGACTAATATAATATAAATACCTCGTCACAGCTCTGTAGTTTCTGTAGATTACAGCTGTTTCGGCATTAAAATGCCATCATCAGATACACATACATCCACCTGAATTGGCGTCGTTAAACTGTACATATACACGAACACGATAAAAACACGTAAAACAAGAGACAGGCCTGTCGCGTACATGATTGCTTCCGTACTCGTAGCAATCATGTACGCGACAGGCCTGTCTCTTGTTTTACGTGTTTTTGTGTTTTTATCGTGTTCGTGTATATGTACAGTTTAACGACGCCAATTCAGGTGGATGTATGTGTATCTGATGATGGCATTTTAATGCCGAAACAGCTGTAATCTACAGAAACTACAGAGCTGTGACAAGGTATTTATATTATATTAGTGGCTGTCATCATAGCCCGGTAAGCCCGGGTTTGCCAAATAAACCGGGCAAACCGGGCTCAGGTACAGATCCCGGGCTGCCATCATAGCCCGGTAAGCCCGGGTTTGCCAAATAGCCCAGGCTCAAGTACAGAGCCCGGGCTGTCATCATAGCCCGGTAAGCCCGGGTATGCCAAATAGCCCGGGCAAACCAAATCAAATCAAAATCTCTTTATTCCTGAATTAATGTTACATGTTTCTTAAAAATTGTGTGTGTACAGGAAAAATTATTCCCAAGTAGACTATCCGTCCGTGTTTGGGAATCCTATACTCTAATACGAGCAATGTTTGCTTGTATGTATGCTTGCTTGCTTGCTTGCTTGCAGAAAGATCTCGAAAACAGTTCCGACGATTTTCTTCAAATCTTGTAAATAGTTTATTTTTGGCCTAAAAACGAGCTTCATGGAGTTAGAACTCCCAACAAAAATCTAATTACGTAGAAAAACAAATCTGAAAGTCACATTTTTTTAACATTAGTCTTATGGGTTGCTTAGTAACCATGTTGGTAGAATTAAATAACAAGGAAAAATTAAACAAAAGACTTGAAGTTGTAGCACTGTTCATAATAAGCCAACTACCCACAGTATACTAGCAAATTACAAATACAGTACAGTACAAAAGGGAAAGCATCACTTACTACTATTGAGCACAGATTACACTGAAGATTGCTCGATACATTGTAGGCCTAGTAAAGGCAAGCAGTACGAAGTGTGGGATCTGTTTATGACGATTAGATTAAGGTTATCTGCAATCCTAAAATGCTATAGGAAGGGAAGGAAACAGTTCTGCGACGTAGGAAGAGGTGAAGGAAGTTGTCCGTAGTGTTGGATCTGTTTATGACAATTAGATTAAGGTATTTGCAATCATAAAATGCTATGGGAAGGGAGGGAAACAGGTCCGTGACGTAGGAAGTGAAAAAGGAAGTAGTAAAGGCGAGCAGTCCGGAGTGTGGGAACTGTTTATGACAATAAGATTAGGGTATCTATAATCCTAAAATGCTATGGGAAGGGAGGGAAACAGGTCCGTGACGTAGGAAGTGGTGAAGGAAGTAGTCAAGGCGAGTAGTCCGGAGTGTGGAAACTGTTTATGACGATTAGACAAGGATATTGGCAATACTAAAATGTTATGGGAAGGGAGGGAAACAGGTCCGCGACGTAGGAAGTGGTGAAGGAAGTAGTCAAGGCGAATAGTCCGGAGTGTGGGAACGGTGTGTGACGATTAGATAAGGGTATTGACAATCCTAAAATGCTATGGGAAGGGAGGAAAACAGGTCCGCGAAGTAGTAAGTGGTGAAAGAAGTAGTCAAGGCGAGTAGTTCGGAGTGTGGGAACTGTTTATGACGATTAGATTAAGGTATTTGCAATCCTAAAATGCTATGGGGAGGGAAGAAACAGGTCCGCGACGTAGGAAGTGGTAAAGGAAGTAGTCAAGGCGATCTGGCCGGAGTGTGGTAACTGTTTATGACGATTAGATTAAGGTATTTCCAATCCTCAAATGCTATGGGAAGGGAGGAAAACAGGTCCGCTTTGTAGGAAGTGGTGAAGAAAGTATAAAGGCTAGCATTGCTGAGCGTGGGAACTGTCTGTGGCAATTACATTAATGTATCTGCAATCCTAAACATGCAATGGGAAGGGAGGGAAACAGGTCCACGACGTAGGAAGTGCTGAAGGAAGTAGTAAAGGTGAGCAGTGTGGAGTTTAAGAATGGATTTATGTATCTGCAATACTAAGACTGCTTTCAGAGCAAACTAATGATTTTCCCGAGCAAAGCTCCGTCCCTAGGTACTGAGTTGCTAATACAGCTATACACATGTCCATAAACATTCAGGAGTACTTAGACACTTAATGATGATAGTAAATAAAAAAATATTAACAAGATCAAGAGAGAAAAAAAAAACCTAATTGCATTGAAACATCCAAAACTCAAATTTAGTGATTGTAAGTGGTATTTAGCAATGAAGGAAAAAAAGTGATTTGGTGACGCATAAAACTGCAGAAATTTATGAGTACAACGATTTGAGTAATCCTTCTGATTGCTCCCTGCCGATATTTAAGCGGGCTCAGGTACAGTGCCCAGGCTGTCATCATAGCCCGGTAAGCCCGGGTTTGCCAAATAAACCGGGCAAACCGGGCTCAGTTACAGAGCCCGGGCTGTCATCATAGCCCGGTAAGCCCGGGTTTGCCAAATAGCCCGGTAAGCCCGGGTTTGCCAAATAGCCCGGTAAGCCCGGGTTTGCCAAATAGCCCGGGCAAACCGGGCTCAGGTACAGAGCCCGGTTTATTATCATAGCCCGGTAAGCCCGGGTTTACCAAATAGCCCGGGCAAACCGGGCTCAGGTACAGTGCCCGGGCTGTCATCATAGCCTGGTAAGCCCGGGTTTGCCAAATCGCCTGGGTTAATGTCTTTAGCCTGTTGGTGACGGGTTGTCATCATAGCCCGGGCAAACCGGGCTTAGGTACAGTGCCCGGGTTGTCATTTTAGCCCGGGTTAATGTCTGTGGCCCTATGAAAGAAAAACCATTTTTCCAGTCATAGGTTGTTTGATGTATCAAACGGGGAAATATTATAGCAATGGTAAATAGGGAGAAGTTATTCATTTTCTTTTTTATTTACATAATATGTATATACATATTTGTATCTTTTTTTTAAAGAATATAAAGAATGTTTAATTTAGTGTAAGTTTAAAATTAAGTGCCAACCGAACAAACGGTTTACCTACCTGCATTTTAGCCTTTATGAACTATTGTTTCATAAAATGTAATTTTTGGGGCATCATAGCCCGGATGTGCCAAATCGCCCAGGCCAATGTCTTTAATGTGCTGTATTATTATTTAACCCGGTAGTGACGGGCTGTCATCAATGCCCGGGAAGCCCGGGTTTGCCATACCTTGTCCTTGTATATAATATGTGAAGGCGATTTCTACAAAACACTACTTCGTTAATAATGGACCGATTTTTACAAACGACGTGTCAAAATAAGGTATTTTTTGTGTAGACGCCCCCTTTCACCAATTCCTGTAATAAAAATCCTCGGGCTTTGCCCCACAGGCCATCAAAGTTGGAGTTTCTCCCATAAGATTAACATGGGGGAATCTAAATATTTAATTGTCCCCCCTTATTTGAGAGAACGGCTGGGCGTAGAAACTTGGTAGAGGTGTCCAAAGAAAGGTCTTGGTCTGTAGATGAGTTATCAAAAGAAAAACTAATCAAAATCAATTAGGACTCTGCCCCAGAAGCCTTTAAAGATCCCTTTACAGAGTTGTTTACATTTTGGCCATGTGAATAATACTTTTTAATGAAACAGCTGTTCATTTTTCAATTGTATTTCAAACAACACACATTTATTGGGAGTTACTGAATTCTACCAAATAAGTATTTGTAATGTTATTTTCTGATTGTAAAATTGATTTTCTTCTTTATCATGTCATGTTTTGCAATATAACGTTCCATTACGTAAGCAGTGGAAAATCCTTTTATCACAGTAATTCTTAAATTATTTCTTATTGAACTATCTTATATCTATTGTACGGGTTGGTGTCTGCCTTTTTCACCACTTTTGCCTACATTTTATCATATTATTCAACACATATGAAATATTTATGAAGAAATATCTGCTTTTATCGTGTCTAATAAAATCCAAACATAGAAACTTTGTCTAAAATGGTACCCATCTTGACAAATTATTTGCACCTGCCTATATTACGGACTTTGGCACGGTTTGGTAACATTATTGAAAATAACACGACATTTTGGCTGTAAAAGATGGTACAGAGAGAAAATATGTTTTAAACAGCTACT
This sequence comes from Macrosteles quadrilineatus, assembly GCF_028750875.1. Lineage (NCBI taxonomy): Eukaryota > Metazoa > Arthropoda > Insecta > Hemiptera > Cicadellidae > Macrosteles > Macrosteles quadrilineatus. The sequence continues at coordinate 55,856,426 of NW_026542598.1, read as the reverse complement.
GTCATGACAGAAAGGTCATATTCCTTTTAAACTAGATCACATAATTCTTTATAAGATACGTTGATTAACCATATGTAAACGTCAATATATACGTAACAGCCAATTTACAGTATTTTTGCTTTTTGGAAATGTCCCATTGCTATGTCATTTGCATTATTTGTTGCCTATGAAGCAGCACGACCATATAAACGAGGAGGCCCCTAACAGTACAAGAATAAAAGCCAACTTCACTTCAAGTATTCTACTATATCAAACATTCCGTAGAGAGATTATATTGACAACTTTATGTTATTTATAAGGCTGAGACAACTAACTGACATGCCCCATGTCAATGAATTCCAGCTTTAACAGTAACCCCACAATCAATAATTTCTCAAAACTATGCTAGAGGGTTCATTCATTGGCACAGAAGTACGATATGAACTAACGCGACGTGACGAAGGAAAAATCAAACTTACACTGTAACGGATATACCTCCCTTTGAAGTTAGAATATGTCTTCCCAAAAAAAGTTTTCTTTTGAAATAAAATCATATTACACTGATGAAATCACGAAAGTGTTTAACTACAAAAGATCCATCAATACGATTTTAATACTATTTAAACGTTCTTCCAAAGGAAGATATACCATATAACACCTTTGTTATTAATCACTCCTCAGAAAGGCTGGCCTAGTATTCATTTTCCTAATTTATACAATTTCATTAATCTGTTCAATTAAAATTTCCATAGCCTATATATTTTTTTACAACGCCCACAACTTAGTTGTTTATTAAATATGTAAGAGAATTGCAATCAAAATTTCTTATAATATCATTTCAAAATTAGTCCTTAAAGCTGGGTTTTCCTAGGCGCGGAATCGGCGAGCGGAGAGAGGAACGCGGAGAGCGGAATTGAAATTAACATGGCATTCCGCTCCGCTTCTAGGAAAACAGTAACATTAAATTGCCTAAGACAAGTGGAGTCCGCTCTCCGCGTTCCTCTCTCCGCTCGCCGATTCCGCGCCTAGGAAAACCCGGCTTAAGGAATCAAAATTCAAGAAGCAGTGAAACAGTGATCCATGTGTTCAACAATAGACCTATGTGAACATTGAGATTGGGAGGAGAAGGGAAGCCATAGTTGAAGTTGAAACTGTTAAAAGAAGCGAGTCCAGATGTTATCTAAATTAAATTAATTAGTATCATCAAGAAAAACCAGTTTATATTCAAGTTATATTATATTCAACCTCAAGAGGACTAACTCTAACATTATTTTCAAAATTAAGTATAAACTTTTCTTTTAAACTCTTTTAAATTCAGTGACATTAGACTTACCTTTTGGACAACCTCAAAATTTAATTTTCATTGTTGGAATTGTGTAAGTTAAACACATTAATTATTTGGACACTATTTAATTTATAATTCTTAGCATTCAAGCCAGCACGAAACCCTACCCTGAGATATAGCACATCTAAATTATACTATTATAAATTTGAACCTTTATTTCAAACTTATCTTCTATTTTATTTTAATTTCAGCCCACACTCCATTGTCAGTCCTTTCATTATAACGTAACTTAGCCTTTTAAATTTCATTGCATGTTTGTTCATTTGTTTCAATAAAACACCTTTTGTAATTCGTATATCTTTGTTAACTTATTAACTTGAAACATTTATAGAATAGGCCTAGCTTAAAATGAATATTGTGAGGTGACTTTACAGATTAAAGGTTTTTACATTATTTTTTTTTATCACTTATGTATTTTAATTAATATGTATTAATTACATTAAAATTTAAAAGCGATGAATTAATGGTGCTATTTAGCAAAAAGGTTGCTATTGGATAGTAACAAGACGAGGGTTTGGAATCGTTCCCTTTCGAAATGTAAAAAATGTCATTGGTTAGAAAACGCAAAAAATAAAATAAAAATCTTGTTTTAGAAAAGGGCTTTTTCCTCTGAAACCCTGGATCATAATATCTTGGTTTGCGTGAAGATATTGATTTGTATTGATGTTTACAGTACAGGTCCAGTATCCTAGGAGGAGACCTAACCAAGGAACATCCACTGGTAGACTACACTCCTCCATCACTGATAACACTACTGTTTACTGATCTAGGGATACTTACACCTTCTGCAGTCAGTGACGAACTTATCAAACTGTATCTGTGATGTTTAACTTTGTAATTGTAAATAAATACTGTTTATTATTGCTTTGTCGTACTTATTATTTTGTACTTAATGTCGGCCGATTTACATCGGACAAGATGAAAATATTTGTTTTGCAATACTGTTACTTGCTACTTACTTTCTCCCATGGCCATGGATACCCTAGGTGGTATTTGGCCTCGCCAACGAGTTGCCTCCATCTCTCCCTGTTCTCTAAATCTTCTTTCCTTGATCTCAATTTTTGCAAATCTTTCTCCACACGGTCCTACAATTAATTCTTGGGTCTTCCTCGGGGTCTTCTTCCTGCTAAGTTTTGTCTACAAAGTTCTTTTATTAGTCTGCCGTATTCCCTCCTAAATACATGGCCATCCCACCTTAGTCTTCTACTCTTTGCTTCTCCTACTATGTCTGGGAAATTGTACATGTACCTTATTTCATGGTTGTGCCTAATTCTCCATCCTTCTCCCTCTCTAATAGGTCCAAATATTTTTCTCAAAACTCCTTTTTAAATTAAACCAACTTCTTTTCTGTTTTTCCATAATCAATGTCTCTGCTCCATAAAGCAGGATTGGTCTTATAAAGTCTTGTATACTCTTAATTTTGTTTTATGTGACAGTAATTTTGATTTTAAGATGTTATTTAATGCATACATACATGCTTCTATTTGCCAAATTTATTCTATTTTGAATTTCTATTAATTCATTACTTGTTGAATTAACTATTGAACCCAGGTATTTGAACTCTTCAACTTGTACTAATTTATGGTTTAATACTTCTAAAAGCTTCTTTACCATTGTTTCTGTGGTGTTAGATTTAGTTTAAATAAATAGTTTCTTCATAGTTTCCCCAGGCCAAAATATACCAACTAAGTCTTTTCATCGTTTATTTCTAATCATATTGATCAAGTTTTAGAATACGTGTCATCTCTATCTTCCGATACTAACACAACATCATCTGCAAATGCCAGTGCTCCTATTTTAGTTCCAATGCTTATACCTAGATTTCTATTTCTTATTACCGTAACATAGAATACATTATTTGTAAATATTATATTTCAGTTATTCATTGCATTTCCCCACTCTGTGGTGTACTATGCTAGGCATGACCGATTTAGTCAGAGGTTCATTGTCCTGTTCTACCCTCTGGTGTGTTAGTCTGCCTCAACTTACCTTGAGATATGCTCACGGCCATGGCCGTGGAAGGTAAAAAAATATTTAACAAGTTAATTGGTAAACACATTTTATAGGAAAATAACAATTACAATTTTTGAAAATCCCCGCCTCAGCAAACCTGCAGACTAAGCGAATTTCCATTTGCCTGATTTGATTTTCAATTTAATCCATTTCAATAGCTTTAAATTTAACGAGTAGCCTACATAGGTTTGCTATCACAGTGAGGGTTATAAAGTGAGTTTTTTAGAAAATACAAACTTACAAGCAATAATTTAGTAAAAATTAATAAATTTGCCAAGTTTGATAAAAATATAGGCCTATTCATAAACAAGCAAACTACAACAGTTTGCTTATTCTCCATCAGAATAATAAGGGAATTTTAAATTTACAAATCAAAATCTTTTGTAATTTTCTCCGTAACCAATAACTGTTCAAAAACACTTCTAGGTACTTAATTATTGGGTTTTTAAGCTGTTCAAAATGGTTTGGATAGAAAATTGGGAAACTTAAGAAATGTTGTGCTTTGAGGGTCAAAAATGAGAAAAATCAATTTTATCCCTTAAATTCCCCCATTAAACCCTGTTTCCATAGTCCAAGCACGCTGGTTTGCGAACTCGTTCAAATAAATGTAGGTTTACATGTTTGTAACAATTTTCATCGAAATCGGATCATTTTTGCTCCGACGGACACAACAGGGTGAATCAGATTACCTGTGCACATACTTTTACGGTCGAGTACGTTTTCACCTAGAAACGTGAAATATTGTATTGTATTATTGGGGGAATAATTATTCCCCTTTAAATCACAAACAGATTATCCATTTTAAATAGGCCTAGGCCTACTTAGAACATGATCCAAGCACAGGGTGTTCCAGAAATGAAGGTCATGAGTTTTAATCTTGAAATTTCCTTATTATAACCAATATCACATTGTACATTTTTAGAAAGGCCTTGCTTAGAGCAACATTTTGTGGAAAACAGAACTCAATTATCTCAATTCTTTTCAAAATTGGGACAATGTTTGTGCATTATCCGCTTATTGACATTACCCTGTATTTTTGAAACCGCTAAACATTTTTCCGTTCTGATTGAAAATTCGTAATCGTGGCAAACACAGCTTTACAAAGATGTGTTACATGTAATAATTTTCAAAATGATAAATTTTTAACAACATTTTATTTTTATTAATGTTGGTAGCTCTGTAAATAAAAAAATCAAATGGCAACATATGTCAAATAGCATATCATTTTAAGCCTTTAAAGATGAACAACTTTCCAATTTACACATACTGTCTATTTCTTTTAGTATTTGAGTAATAAACAAAAAAATAAATTTTCTAATATAAAATGCACACAAACGTTTCCATAAGGGCCATACAGTTTGAATTTTGTTTCTAAAATTCAATTTTCAAATTCAGAACGCTTTTAACATTCTAAAAGCGTTGGTGGATGTGTAACTACGTTATTCAAAAGGTGTAAATATCAAAATGTTTCTATTTCGTGTCCTCTTCAGTCTTTCCGTTGCAAAGCAAGGTTACAACTATTGGTAGGCATGTTATACTAAAAAACACAACTACAGTAGATCTACCTTAATAAGCAGCAAACCTAGGTACTCGTTAAACCTAATGTTATTTAAAATAGATTTAAGTGAAAATTATAATCAGGCTAATCCAAATTCGCTTAGTCTGCAGGTTTGCTGCGGCGGGGGTATTTTGTATTTTGACAATTGTTACGAAGTCTTTTAACAAAGATGCACAAATATTCCAGCGACATGTTTGCAGCATTGTTGATTGTTGCCAGTGTGGTTATGTTGGTAGCGCTGTTGCCGGTTCCGTCGCTGTGGCGGGGGCGCAGTGTAGCGGTTGTGGTGGCGGCAGTGCTTTCTTGATAGTGAACGAAGACGGATCAGCTGATTACTGTTGAAACGGTAGGCACCGTTCATTGTTGTCTGAATAACACCACAGAATGTTTACAATTTACTAACCTTTTCATAACCTATCTGCCAACCAGTAACGGTTTCGACGATTTGTGTTGAAGAAAAACCCGATGTATTCCTTCCTAGTATATTCATTAAATTATTCACTACTGCGATAACGTTGGTATTTTGATTGACAACTTATGTTTTCTTTCATAGAATTGCAGAAATAATCTAGGTTCTAGGTTTGTGGTTTTACACCCCCGGCTTCTTAGTTCTTACTATTCTTTTTCTACAATTTTGTGACATACAAACGAACCGTAAAATTTAGTTAAAAAGTAGTTGATAATGTTTTCAAACGTCGAAAGCATATTATCAATCCACAGGGTTTTTAGCCAGATTTAAGCATTTGTTATATTTTTTTTTTGTATTCCAAAGTAAAATAACAAAAACTCAGTTTGTATACCGGTAATATGAGATGTTTAAAAAAGTCTAGATCAGAAATATGTAAACATTTATCCCAATGCCCCCTTTAAACGTTTGGTTTTTATTTTGTATTAAAAGCATGATTTAGCATTTGCCTTTGTAAATAAAAGTACCGGGGGACCTAGCCAAGGCTCGGTATAGTTTATTTGAATTTTAAAAGAAATATAAAGGAATTTCACGTTTTTTACAACTAGTTTTGGCTTTTATTATTTAAGTTCCAGTGGAATTTCAATTTATTATGAATACAGCTCTCCAAATTATGTAAAATACAAAAAGAGAGCACAACAATTTTAAAATCTACCCATAAATTCGAACACTGAATTGACCGTTGGCGCCAGTACACTCAAACGGCACCACCCCAAAACGCCCATTGCTCATCAACACTGACTTGCTCTAGTTTCCCCTATTTCGAGTAATCTTCAGTGTAATTTTAGCTCAGTAGTTACAACTGATGTTTATCACTATATACTGTATTTTATAATTTTTTTGCTAGTATTCTGTGGATAGCTAAATGGCTTGTTATAAACACAATGTTGATGTTACAAGCCTTTTGTGTCCAATTTTTACTTGTTATTTTGTTCATGAAATTATGTTGTGTTTGTTTAACCAACATAAACCCATAAGCACAATATTAAATCTTAAATTTTCAAATGAATTGTGTAGCAAAATACGAATTCTCCTGAGGTCTTGGCTGTCATCAATAATTCCTAATTAGTAATTCCTTAATTTTAATATTTATTTTAAATCTTTCCGCTGGATTTCAAGATATTACAGACGGACAAACAGACTGTACTCGTATTATAGTAGGATAGGATATAGGTGTATACAATTTATTTTACAACTGTACGATGCCATTTCTTAAGATTAAATAATGCTTATTTCAGCCATATTAAATTACCAACCGAACTGCTTAAACCCATATCTGTCACTGAATTTCTACTAGTAACAAACTTACATACTCAATTATATAGTATAATTAAGCGATATATTTTTTAAAACTGATATTTACTATAATAACATTGTTCATAACTTTTTGAAACAAACATTTTCTAGGAAATCGTTAGAAATATATCTTGGGATATACATCTTGGGATATATAATGGCAAGTGGGAAAAGCTGTCTGTGATCACTGGCATTTCAATGAATATCCTACATAAACAGCTGGTCAGTCTGTAACAACGGTATACAGATTTCCTCACTACATTAAACAATCATCTTGCAATCACAAGCGTAAAATACGCACCTATAACTAACTGTAGAATATAGTTACGGGTTCTAAATTTAAACAGTTAGAGATCGATTAGGAAATGCATCGACAAATGCGATTTTAGGACCACTAAAAACACCATAAAAGTCTGCAATAAAAGCTGACAATAAATGACCTCGTGTTGGGGCATCAGTCTAGGGGGGGGGGGCTCAAAAGCCCACGCGCCGCTTCAGCACCAGTTTTGCCTACGCAATTTTGGGCGCCCGGAAGTCCCGGCATTGAGGGAATGCCAATCTTTCATGTTGATGTAATTTAGATTTTTAGAGGGTTTTTAAAATGTGACCTGTCCATTGGTTGTTATTTCTTCAACTTCGTTTACTTTCTTACTTACCTACTTACTTGTCCACAAAACGTACTCATTTTATTCAACTTTATTTATAGAATTTCATTTTATATATGCAATATTAGATAACACTGTATTAGTATACTGTTTTTCGTTACTTACACACTTTCCTAGTCACTCACTTGATTGATTGATTGCTTTGCTTAGTTACTTTATAATCTACGTTAAGTAATCCTTGAGTTTTGATATTACCTATTTGTTATCTAAAATTGTATATTGCCATTACAATTTAGATAATAAACAACTATTTAGAGAACAGTGTACGAGTTCACAATAATTGAAAGTTAGCCTAAGCCTCAGAGTAATTATACATAACAATGTTACCAACAATTGATAGGCAACTTAACTATCATAGTACTTCAATCAGTTGATGTTCAACATTACCAAAGTTATCTTGAGTATATTTAAAAAGTCAATGTTCTTAAAAGGAAGCAGCCAGTTTGTTATTTCTGTTTTCGGGCCATATAAGTCAACGGAGTTAATTTCCGGGCTCAAATAGGTTTTGGTAAAAAATGTGTTTGGCTCTGGTACAAATAATTTTTACGTATCATATTTCTATTTTCATACATTTTGTTATTGTGTCTATCTACGACAGAGACATTCATTAAATTACACTGAAGATTGTGTAAGGGAACGGTCATACCATGGTTTTGTTATTATCTAACATCGATCTGTTGTTAGAAATCATAATTGGCCGCACCAATGGCAATTAATTGGCATCTGGGTCTGGTAACATTCTCGCTTGGAATCGAACCAGTGGCCCTCAGATTTGACGGCGAGCACTATAACAACTCACGTTTAGAACACGGCAACACAGTGAATTCGTCAGTAGAAATCATTTTCCTACCTCGGAGGTGACTCAGCCACCCTAGACGCTGCGTTGGCGAAGAGAGAGTTCTGAAGTAGGAGGTTTGGTTTGGTAAGGCGAGGGAAATTGCTACGAAAAGCCTCATAGAACGTCAAGTAAACGTCAGCTTTGGGTCAATGTTTGGAGAAAAGTTGCACTTTTGCGTGCGTATTCCTCTTGAAACTACTTAAATTCTGATTGTGATAACGTGATCTTTGCAGAAAACTCAACCTGTTCATATTTCGTTTTTAAGTATATGAATGTAAGAGGATCATATTTCTAGTGTTGTGAATAATGTACTATCAGCCTTTTAAAATTTTCTATCTCGAGACTCGAGTAAGTTTCACCATTGACAATGGATACTGCAAGTAGACCTGTTGTTCTTATTTCAAAGTTTGAAGCATCTACATGCTCGACAACGTTTGGCGACCAAAGTTTCTCTCTTATTTACACCCTTTGCCTTGTTACCATAGCAGAAGACAAGCAATAGTTTTCAAATTATCGTAAATAGTAGTAATTAGTAGGCAAGTAAAATGAACTATAAATAAAGATGAGTTAGATCATCGCTCTCTATAAACATGCTGTCTCGCCCAGCTAGCTGATCCATAAATGATTAAAACCTAAGGGGAAGTGTATTAAAAGTATGTTTGAACCTTGAAAAAAAATATTCTCATGTTTGGTTTTGTTTTACTTGACCATTTCGAGGTTTTCTCTTCGAACTATGTCAACACTGATATTTCACGCACAGCCTTGCCTGTCAGCTTAGGACTAATGCTTGTCAACCGCTGCTGTTGGGGATTAGGGATTTGTAAAAGATAAAACAAAAAACTAGTATCTTTTAATGACTCACTTTAGAGATAAAAAATTCACTCCTCGCCTTATATTTAGTTAACATTTTTATTAGCGCAAAAATCTCGTTATTGCGTTAGTGGCATTGTTTGTGTACCGTACCTAGTGTGCGTGCGAAGTAGTGACATTTTGATGTGTTTGAAAAAAATACTTTTAGGCCTACTTTAAATTTTTTCTTACACATACCGCGAAACATAATGGAAACTGTTTTAAGGTATTTACGTGCCAAGAATAATATAGTTCGTAGGCCTAAAAGTGTTGGTAATTATTTTCTGGCAGAAGGGTCTGGGAAAGTTTTTTGACCGTTTTCGTGAACTCTTGATGTTCTTAGTTTCACAAAGATCATCGTATGGATTTATTTGGGTCATTTATAAATATTCTGATATCCCTCATTTATTGTGGGAAGTCGAAGTAATTGTTGGATTGAAAACCTAAATAGTAACTCAATGTAACAGCTGATTTTCAATAACCGCCATTGTTGCCAACCTATTACTCTATCACGTGTGCACAATCTGGCCTGGCTTTAACTTGCTCACTATTTTGTGGTTTTTGGTTTAAAATCTGGATTTTGACAAAGTAAATAAGTGCTACAAAGTGGAAAAGTGCAGTAATCCGTTGTTTTGCGTGTTGCAGCTTGTTTACAGCAAAAATCACCGTGTTCTAAGTAATTTTAACAAATATTATATTTTACCTTTGCCATATTCATATAAAAAGAATCACCCAGTTAAGTTAGTATGTAAAATGTAGTTAGTCATAGATAATTGTGTTTGCATTTCGATAGAAAATTCGTGATTTGACTAAAAACATTACACACTTATCCGTGTTATTTATTTAAATTTAGTAAAACAGCCAATGGACTATCACAACAATGCAACTCGTGCTCATCTTTGTTCCTAAGCAGCCGATGTAAACCTTACTACCATTGATAGACAATTATTACAGGATAATATGTTTAATGCAAGCCTTTAATATTTTCGGGGTTACTGTTCCAGGTTTTTTCCATTCTATAAAGAATAATCTGGTGTCTAACTGTTCTCCACTGTAGTTTTAAAAGAACGACAATATTCTCGCAACCTCAACTGCATGGCGAATTACTGTTTACCTACTTTTCGTTTAACTCCTTGAAATAATGTAAAACTTTGAAATGGATACAAGAATTTGTTTCCCCGTGAAATCAACTTAACCACCATGTAGCTGGCGGCTAGAGGCAAAAACTTGCATAAAAAGTTGATAAATGCAGGATCGCCGCGCAAGGTCTACCACGGACTCGTGGTTAGCCTGATGGACGGGTGTGGTTCTTGTTGTGGTTGTCCGGAGGCATGATCAGATGTACATCTTGACCTCGTCAACACCACTGGTAATCTATTGGCAAACTTGCTGAAGGAAACAGTTTTAAAGATGCATTATTCTAAACTAAAATATATGCTGGATATTTTCGTAGCCCTTCATCTTGTACAATTGTTGTGCAAAGTTAAAGTTGTTGAAATGTCGAAGCCTGTTTTGATGTGTGTTAAGAATGTTGGTGACGTCATTGACTAAGTGCTACCGTGCCACTCTCTAATAATGGGATAGACCTACGTTTGATGGTTCGTTGTTTACAATACCAGTGGACAATCAATAAATTATGAAGATTTATATATTCAGTTAAAATATTTTTTAAGTCGGTTAACTCACGAGAAACAAACAGTAGACAACTAAACACCCTTTACATGAACCGAACGGAACTAACATCCGATGACAGATCCGAGGACAGATGATTCATAAAAATGATAAACCAATATGGGAACATTTTAAGGTATGGTTGAACTGTTGTTTGGATAACATGCACCAATTTTGTTAAGCTTAAACAATTTTAGCCGCATCTCTCTCTTCCAAAATTCTAAAAGCTTCATTATATAGACCACGTGTTTTAATCTCATGTTTTTACATCTTGTAGTAGCATAGATAAATCATACTCCCTTAGGTAGTAGTTAGACGGACCATCTGATTCTAATCAACAATCATCAATGACAATTTAATCTATAATGAGGGAACAATCCAGTTTTACCCCACCCTAGGCAGAAGAAGACGTTTACTTATAAGAAAGACTACCCATAAAGGTACAAAAAGAAAGAACCTTAGGCGAGAATAATTATGTGTATTGGAGATATCCCATCATGAAAAGCCATGTATTATTTTAATACCTACTCATATATTTACCACATCGGTCTTGAGCTAGTCAGTGAAATGGCCGTCAAATTGTAGATACTGTGGTAGACATCTATATGGACCAAGTATTGCACATTTTTGTCCAAACAGTGCATTGTTGATCGACACGCTTTACATCCCATGTTACTGTACTCTAGAGGGTTTCAACATTTGGACAAATCGCGTTCGTCTCCCTAGATTTGTATTCCTCGCGAGTGTTTCTGACGTAACTAAGTGCTAATTTTGAGTCCATGTTAGGTGAGAGTCCACGACAGTGATGCTGTGTCTGTGTACGTCTACGGTCTTCACGTAATCGTTCCGTCTGTTGCCCAACTAAAATGCTGTAACTTCTCCGTTTACGGCAAGACGGTGCGTCCACTTTTTCATAACATTAGTTCACTTCGGAATAATTCTTCTTCGGATATATTAGGCCCGGCCGAAGATCGAATTCGTCCAGGTGTGTCATTGTAAGATTGGAAGACCATGACGAAATGTGAGAAGTTCGTATAATATTGAGCTGTGAAGATGAATGTAGTGATTATGGAAATAATTTGCGATTTTAATGCACCTATTTTGCCCTTTAGAAATGATTAGCGATTTTAGCTTAACTGTGTGTAAGTGGATTGCTAAATTGAGTTTGGTCTCTCTCTAATCTCCTTATCAAAAGAGAGGAGGGATGCATGAAGGACTCAAGTACCGGTAGTCCAAAATGCATCCATGTGAGACCTCTTCTTTACAATAACAATTAAGTCAGTTTTAGAAATCATTAAGTGTTAAGAAAGTACTTTTTGCTAACTGGGCCACACATGTGTCTGGTATTCGTAAGATAGAATGATCTATCAGCTTAATCAAAGTCATGCCGAGAATGGCATTGTTGCATATATGAACAAGAGTAGGAAGTGGTATCCGCAAGAGAGTCTTTACAGCTGATATAGCAAGCGAATCAGTGTCAGGACCGTGAATGTTAATCTTGGTCAGCTGATCCATAAAAAAGACTGTTGGTATCCACAAGAGAGCCATCACAGCTGATCTAGCAAGTAAGTAAGTGTCAGCGTCAACGCCACTGATATTCATTTTGCTCAGCTGAACCAAAAAGGTGGCTGGTATCTACAAGATAGTAACTTTTTAGTTGATCTAGCACGTGAGTCAGTGTCAGACCTTCGAATGTTCCTCTTGCTCAGCTGAACCAGAAACAAGGCTGGTATCTACAAGAGAGTAACTTTAGTTGATCTAGCACGTGAGTGCCAGTGTCAGCACCGCTGACTCTTGCTCAGCTGATCCAGAGAGTAGGCCGGTATAAACAAGATGGTCATCTCAACTGTTGTATCATGTGAGTCAGTGGCAGAACCGTGAATGTGCCTCTTGCTCAGCTGATCCAGTAAGGCGGCTGGTATACACAAGATGGTCATCTCAACTGATCTAGCATGTGAGTCAGTGTCAGAACCGTGAATGTGCCTCTTGCTCAGCTGATCTAGAGAGTCGTCTGGTATACACAAGATGGTCATCTCAACTGTTGTATCATGTGAGTCAGTGTCAGAACCGTGAATGTGCCTCTTGCTCAGCTGATCCAGAGAGTAGGCTGGTATAAACAAGATGGTCATCTCAACTGTTGTATCATGTGAGTCAGTGGCAGAACCGTGAATGTGCCTCTTGCTCAGCTGATCCAGTAAGGCGGCTGGTATACACAAGATGGTCATCTCAACTGATCTAGCATGTGAGTCAGTGTCAGAACCGTGAATGTGCCTCTTGCTCAGCTGATCTAGAGAGTCGTCTGGTATACACAAGATGGTCATCTCAACTGTTGTAGCATGTGAGTCAGTGTCAGAACCGTGAATGTTCCTCTTGCTCAGCTGATCCAGTAAGGCGGCTGGTATAAACAAGATGGTCATCTCAACTGTTGTAGCATGTGAGTCAGTGTCAGAACCGTGAATGTTCCTCTTGCTCAGCTGATCCAGAGAGTGGGCTGGTATACACAAGATGGTCATCTCAACTGTTGTAGCATGTGAGTCAGAGTCAGAACCGTGAATGTTCCTCTTGCTCAGCTGATCCAGAGAGTAGGCTGGTATACACAAGATGGTCATCTCAACTGTTGTAGCATGTGAGTCAGTGGCAGAACCGTGAATGTTCCTCTTGCTCAGCTGATCCAGTAAGGCGGCTGGTATAAACAAGATGGTCATCTCAACTGTTGTAGCATGTGAGTCAGTGTCAGAACCGTGAATGTTCCTCTTGCTCAGCTGATCCAGAGAGTGGGCTGGTATACACAAGATGGTCATCTCAACTGTTGTAGCATGTGAGTCAGAGTCAGAACCGTGAATGTTCCTCTTGCTCAGCTGATCCAGAGAGTAGGCTGGTATACACAAGATGGTCATCTCAACTGTTGTAGCATGTGAGTCAGTGGCAGAACCGTGAATGTTCCTCTTGCTCAGCTGATCCAGTAAGGCGGCTGGTATAAACAAGATGGTCATCTCAACTGTTGTAGCATGTGAGTCAGTGCCAGAACCGTGAATGTTCCTCTTGCTCAGCTGATCCAGAGAGTCGGCTGGTATACACAAGATGGTCATCTCAACTGTTGTAGCATGTGAGTCAGTGTCAGAACCGTGAATGTTCCTCTTGCTCAGCTGATCCAGAGAGTCGGCTGGTATACACAAGATGGTCATTTCGACTGTTGTAGCATGTGAGTCAGAGTCAGAACCGTGAATGTTCCTCTTGCTCAGCTGATCCAGAGAGTCGGCTGGTATACACAAGATGGTCATCTCAACTGTTGTAGCATGTGAGTCAGTGTCAGAACCGTGAATGTTCCTCTTGCTCAGCTGATCCAGAGAGTCGGCTGGTATACACAAGATGGTCATCTCAACTGTTGTAGCATGTGAGTCAGTGTCAGAACCGTGAATGTTCCTCTTGTTCAGCTGATCCAGAGAGTGGGCTGGTATACACAAGATGGTCATCTCAACTGTTGTAGCATGTGAGTCAGTGTCAGAACCGTGAATGTTCCTCTTGCTCAGCTGATCCAGAGAGTCGGCTGGTATACACAAGATGGTCATCTCAACTGTTGTAGCATGTGAGTCAGTGTCAGAACCGTGAATGTTCCTCTTGCTCAGCTGATCCAGAGAGTCGGCTGGTATACACAAGATGGTCATCTCAACTGTTGTAGCATGTGAGTCAGTGTCAGAACCGTGAATGTTCCTCTTGCTCAGCTGATCCAGAGAGTCGGCTGGTATACACAAGATGGTCATTTCGACTGTTGTAGCATGTGAGTCAGAGTCAGAACCGTGAATGTTCCTCTTGCTCAGCTGATCCAGAGAGTCGGCTGGTATACACAAGATGGTCATCTCAACTGTTGTAGCATGTGAGTCAGTGTCAGAACCGTGAATGTTCCTCTTGCTCAGCTGATCCAGAGAGTCGGCTGGTATACACAAGATGGTCATCTCAACTGTTGTAGCATGTGAGTCAGTGTCAGAACCGTGAATGTTCCTCTTGCTCAGCTGATCCAGAGAGTCGGCTGGTATACACAAGATGGTCATCTCAACTGTTGTAGCATGTGAGTCAGTGTCAGAACCGTGAATGTTCCTCTTGTTCAGCTGATCCAGAGAGTCGGCTGGTATACACAAGATGGTCATCTCAACTGTTGTAGCATGTGAGTCAGTGTCAGAACCGTGAATGTTCCTCTTGCTCAGCTGATCCAGAGAGTCGGCTGGTATACACAAGATGGTCATCTCAACTGTTGTAGCATGTGAGTCAGTGTCAGAACCGTGAATGTTCCTCTTGCTCAGCTGATCCAGAGAGTCGGCTGGTATACACAAGATGGTCATCTCAACTGTTGTAGCATGTGAGTCAGTGTCAGAACCGTGAATGTTCCTCTTGCTCAGCTGATCCAGAGAGTCGGCTGGTATACACAAGATGGTCATTTCGACTGTTGTAGCATGTGAGTCAGAGTCAGAACCGTGAATGTTCCTCTTGCTCAGCTGATCCAGAGAGTCGGCTGGTATACACAAGATGGTCATCTCAACTGTTGTAGCATGTGAGTCAGTGTCAGAACCGTGAATGTTCCTCTTGCTCAGCTGATCCAGAGAGTCGGCTGGTATACACAAGATGGTCATCTCAACTGTTGTAGCATGTGAGTCAGTGTCAGAACCGTGAATGTTCCTCTTGCTCAGCTGATCCAGTAAGGCGGCTGGTATAAACAAGATGGTCATCTCAACTGTTGTAGCATGTGAGTCAGTGTCAGCACCGCTGATGTTCCTCTTGCTCAGCTGATCCAGAAAGGTGGCTGGTATACACAAGATTGTCATCTCAACTGTTGTAGCATGTGAGTCAGTGGCAGAACCGTGAATGTGCCTCTTGCTCAGCTGATCCAGTAAGGCGGCTGGTATACACAAGATGGTCATCTCAACTGATCTAGCATGTGAGTCAGTGTCAGAACCGTGAATGTTCCTCTTGCTCAGCTGATCCAGAGAGTCGGCTGTGAGTGGGTATGGGGCGGTGGGCGGCACCTTGACCTGCGATCCCTTCCCTTCATTGTTCTAACGTTTTGGAAACGGGATCGACTCGACTAAAGTTGCGTCATGGTTTGCTCCTGATTGGCGTTTCCTCTACTTGTACGAGGGCAGGTTGGTAAATCGATTATTCATTGATGCTAGTTTGGTTCAAGTGTTTCAATGCCTGGAGATTAATTCACGGGCGAAAACACTTCAATGAAAACCTATTGATTATTTGGTTATTTGCATAAAAAGATACCCATTTAGCTGTGTTTAGATTGATTTGTGTAAATAGTCCCTAAAGTGCCAATTTGAACCACATCGCTCATTTAGGTTTTCTACGGTGCCCTAAAGCTTAACCTCCCTACTTAAAAAAAAAAAAAAAAAAAAAAAAAAAAAAACAATAGCTAAGTGGTAGTTATAGCTCTGAAAATCAGTAAAATGTGCCATTGTTAAATGTCTAAACGTACAAACAATTACAGTTAAAAATTGATTAACGGGTACCAACAGCCAGTTTTACCAGATAATGTTTACCAGCATTCTAAGAGATTTTAGTGTTATTTGTTTTTCAAAACGAGTTCGACAAAGAAAGAACGCAGGAATCTGCTAATTGACGAGTTATGATAAATGAAAATGCTAGTTCTATAGGTAATTGTGTAGGGAAATATTATGTTCGCCATATTACAGTATGTTCAAACTCCTGAAACATTTACCATGTATTATTTTATACTAAAGTATGTACCAAACTAATAAAAATGATATATTCAAGCAGGCAAGATTCATAATGAAAAGGGAAATTAGATATGGTTACAGATACGTAGTAGGTAATACAGTATTGAGAACATTGATGGTTTTAATCGTCCTACAAGTTTTATTCTTTTATTCTTTTATTTTTTGCTATTTCAATCTGGACCTAAATTTCAAATTCAGCTTGGATAATTGTTCAATCAAGTTTATACTTAAAAAATATGGCTATGTATGTTAGTTTGGGTTGTTTCTCTCGCAGGCTTAGTTGCACAATGTGCATTGAGAGTTGCACAGATCTTAAACAAAGAATAATTTATCCTACAAGCTGCAGTTGTATTTTTATTCGCGTTATTGGATCATGAAACTGTGATTAATTGCCTTTGTATATAGGTTATAATTTTTGGCTTTCTTGCTGTATTTTCCTCAGTTTAATCGTCGGTTGATTGTTGAACAGCTGTTTGCTCTGCAGTAGCCTCGAAGGCGTCTTGTGTTTGACCTTGAACACTCCTGATCGGAATATTGAAAGAACATCGTCCTTTTATGTCCTTTGCTACTGGTCCAGTGTAGTGTGAGACTATCTACATCCACATGGCAGAACAAGTCCATCAAACAAAGCCATTAGAATTTAGTTATTTTCTCTTAAAACGCTTTAGTTTAAAATAAACCAATTGTACAAACTAAATTGCAACTTCCCTTTATCACTAAGCCATACTTCTTCAGGTAACTACTGGAATATTTCAACCCAAATAAAGTAGGTAGGTATATGATTGGAAGAAAGCGTGGGTTGAGTGAAATGTATCGAGTAGCTTTGTTGCTAAGTTGAGCGGTTTCTGTGACTAGGACCTTTTGGTGTACACATTATGAAAACAGGGACCATTTATTAAAAACACAGAGATCAATAAATACCTTTTTCTGAGGATCGAAAAGGCGACCTTCAGATTGTATTCAATACTCAATTATAAATGTCTTGCTTCAGAGAAGGTAGGAGGAATGTGATGAGCGGAGTTACACTTTATAATGTGAATTGTGGTCTTGAATGTAACATTCCCTCAGCAGTATTGTGTAGTAGGCTTTGTATTCTTTGTATTATATACAATAGTCGCACAACGATCAACAAAATGTATATTTCATCGACGGTTTAAATTCTCAACAATCATTTCCACATTCTTAAACTCTGAAGAATGTGAATGAGCAATCTCTGTCCACAATTCTTTACACCACTGTTGGACACGTCCAAGTGTCGTAATCATGAAGAAATAAGTTTTTGTTTTTAGTTTACCCTGAAACAAAACCTAATGATGTTATGCATAATATCAGTCATTACTTCACTTCAATGTTAACTTGATAGTGAATGCAGAATGCATGTAGAATTAAATAAACTGTGTAGCTTTGTTACTAAGATCAGCTGTTTTTTGCCAGTACTATTAATTATTTCCCTATGATGATCATCAAGTACAGTTGGTTCCAGTTTTGAACCATCAAAATAGGCACTGACATTTCTCAGGATCGAACCATCGGACTGTTGTTTGTTGCAGTATAAGATTTGTCGGAAAGAAATATGGAAATATGGGTCTTTACGAATTGTTTGTATGAGTTTAAGCTTTGTTGAAAAATTGCCTTGAGAGTGTAAGAGTAATGGAGATATCATGTCTTATTCAGCCATCATTATCACAAACAGTGATGGATGATGAAGCCGTTGATGGAGCAATGATGATTTTGAAACCGTCAAATGTAGCTCTATTAGCACTGCCATAAATCACATTAGTACACGAGGGCCAGATTAGCTTTTATAAAACAGCTGTTAGTAATGGTTGCAAGAGCTGTCTATTGAACACCATTAGCCAAACACTATTATGACTTCATGTAAGTTGTGCTATACATTACTCATACTTCCTCATAGATTTTCATGCTCATGGATGATTTTAAGATATAGTTAACTAGCAGAGTACCCGTGCTTCGTACGGGGTTGGCGTATACGTTTTAAATGTGTATTGCAGTTATACTCGTGCTTTGCGTTTGCAATGGGAGAGGACACGGTTTAAGAAAATGTTGTTCTTTTGATTTGCAGTATCCTATAGTATAGCACATCCACCATAGACATAATGTTCTACCACTGCCCCTTAACAATAAAAAAATGAAATTCCCGTTGTTCACAGTTTTTTGTTGCTATTTGGTTCAAACTATATAGATGTTGTCATAGATGAAAAAAAAAATAGTGCTGCACCCTGTTGGTAAACCTTTAAACTTTTTAATGCTATTATCATAGAACCCAACTTGTCAACTTGTGTAGTTGAAACAGCTGCTGACAAAATTATTTTATTCCTTCAAAATATGAATAATTAAGGTTAACAAGGGAAACTCGAAAGCACTGGGGCGGAGCCCGAAAGTTGAAATAAGAATG
Organism: Macrosteles quadrilineatus; assembly: GCF_028750875.1. NCBI lineage: Eukaryota > Metazoa > Arthropoda > Insecta > Hemiptera > Cicadellidae > Macrosteles > Macrosteles quadrilineatus. Next base: position 55,837,595 of record NW_026542598.1, on the reverse strand, counting down.
CATCTCTATTTGTTAATCGGGAATGTGAGCTATCATCACACCAAAGTTCAGCCCAATACGACCAATATCTTTCGCATTTACTTGTCACAAACATCCACCCATACATCCAAACCTTCTCACTTATAATATTAGATATAAAACTAAATTGAGTTTTCTTGAAGCGAATTAAAATTAAGTTTTAAAATAACACTTTTTCTTGATCATAAATGAGCGTATTGTGTCAATTAACGTTTGGTTGCGCTGATGTAAAATAAATAGTTTTCTTAAAATGAAATGTCAAAAATGTTTTTACAGCAAGCACTCGTTGGTTAAAATGTTACGAGGGTCATAACTCATAAGAAGGTAGTTTTATTCTATCCAAAAAGTATAACTCCACACCCTTAAACATCTGACATTACATTATTTAGGCTTATCTTCCTTATACTTCAGCTGAAGAGAACTTTAAGGTAACTTATGTCTTATTTATGTAGAGGGTTTTCGCTTGTTTCCTATTTCTTAGAAATATGTATAACTATTTATTTATTATGCTTATGCTCGTCCTCTTGTATTATAACGGTAACGCGACAAGGTCCTCCGATGTCAATTCGACCTGCGACAAACGGCTCTGAATTTACAGACCAAACATTGAGTGGACGGGGAAGAAGGAAGACGTGTCGCTTTACCGGAGCACTTTGTCTAGAGAAATATTCGGGACAGGTTGACTGGATCAATCGATCCATTTAGTAACTGATACATTTTCAAGACGGGAATATTTTAAATCTACGATTTAATTTTAAAAATTTTCCAAACTTGACTCATCGTACGTGGCTTTCTTGTTAACAGTCTGAGTGTGTTGTCAATTCCCTCCTCTACACGCAAATCAAAACAAATCTTGGTACAGCTTCAAATTGTTAATCCACACTATTTAGTAAATTCCATCTGGTAGTCACATCAGAAACCCTTAACATTTGAATGGTATTTTAATGAGTCGTGTTTAGTATCAGTTTCGAATGATTGGGTGTTTGAATGACGTGCATGACGCTGCTCCTCGGTGCATGAAGGTCGCAAATGTCGCGGGCGTGTTGCAGTTTGCCAGGTACAACCTACTGCACTGTGCAAACTGCACTCATGACTTACAGAGTGATTACACACACAACAACATCCTTGAATATCTGCTAAACACTGCGTGGTCAAGGAATGGGCGTTGCTTTACATTCTAAGTCAATAATATCGTACCTTTGAACTACGTCTGGAAGTAGATTTTCGTGTCGGTTCCATCCACCAAGTGTTAGTACAGTTAGAACTTCCAACTACTAAAAGGCAGATTATATTTTTATTGAAACACTGTCGTTTTCAAGGTCGCGTAATGTAAACAGAAAATAAAAGCAAATGGAAGAAATTCCAATCATACGTTTTTTTTACAGCGTGGGGTGAAAATAGAGAAGCCTTTGACATTACATATTTTTGGTAGAGGTTTCGACCACTAATAATTTTTAAGCACAATTTGGAGGTTAGATTAGATTATGCAATTATAGTAAGATCACAGATAACAATTGAAAATTTTTCTACGAATGGGATGCTGAGAAGGCGTTTCAATTGTTTTTGCTTCTTATTATTTAATTAATTTTAAATTTATTTCAACTGAACATAACCATTTTAAAACTGATTTATCTAGAACTACAACCGTGGAGTAAAGCTTAAAACGTTAAATTTATCCTAACATGTGAGGGAAACATATTTTATGCGCAATTCAGAATCTAGACTTTTATGCAAAGAGAGGAACTTGAATATGTCTCAGACAAATTTTGGATACATATAACTTACTACCTACTCACCTTATAACCTACTCATTGCACCTTGTAGGCACCAATACAATGAGGTTTACGCCAAATATGACACATAGCAAGACGATAAACTGACATTTGAATCTCAGTTAGTAAATACACTTTAAAGCTATCGCGTTGGTATTGTGACGTCACTATAGTTCGGCCGCTTAGAAAGCGACCTCCTCTAGCATTGGTTTAGCATTAGCGCGCAGGTCGTTTTCTAAGCGGCCGAACTATACAATAAACTAGTACAGCAATTATGATTTGAATAATTTTTCCTCGTCGTTGCTCAGTTGGAATCCATCTCTAAAGTGTTATACTGTCTTCCGTGAACTTCTTGCGCGATTTTCCTCTCAGTAACATCAAGATAACAATGATTCGTAATCACAAGGAATTTTACACCAGGAAGCAGTTTAATAGATTCAACAGAGTGAAACCAGCTTCTGCCGGTCAAGTTGAAGCATAGTTTCTCTATTTACATCAATATAATGATACATGTAATAGTAGGGCTTTTTTCGTTTGTGATTGACAACCTATCCACTACTTTCCCGTGTAACTTTAGAAGACGTTCTCTGTATAAGTTGGTTTTCTACAGTTGTTTAAAAGGACCTTTTTGTCATACTGCAGCAAAACAGTCGTTTCAATACATGCGTTGCGGGTCCAAAGTATCTTTATATAAAGTATCTAAAGCCCTTTACTCCCTAGGGAGTAAATATCCTGTTTAATCCCTAAGAGTAAAAGTCAAACTAACTAAGAGTTAGAGTTGTAAACTTGGGTAACAAACGAAACTGTGGTATCGATTGAAATCGGTTTTAGCTTATTGTTGCATTCTTTTCAATAGTTAGACATATCGATTGTATAATGTACACTAACATAATTGTAATAGATGAAAAGTTTGAATCACTAACAAAAATCTGCTTTTTGCAATAGCAAAGTTTTAAACAAGATTAAGTTGTTTTGAGAGGGTTTATTTACATGAAAAATATTTTAGTTTTCTAATTTAGTTTGTGAAATAATGTTACATTAAATAAAGTTGTTATCACGAAAATAAAGTTCATCCCACGGGCAAAAAGTGTATTTTCAACTATTAAATAATGGGTCAACACTCGTTGCAAAGCTAGTGTGAATCAGGTCAGTGGTATTTTAATTTTCCGTTGCATAACAAAGGTAACAATTGCATTCTGATACTTCAAAAGGCCAATTCTACTGTAAATATTTATTGATATCATTAAGAAAAAACTCCACGCTCAAAGTAGACTGCCCAATGCTGCGACGACTCTGAATAAAGCCATTTCAACTTGGCGACATAGTCATCAGTCGAGGGTCAAGATTTGACAATGTAATTGTATTCTTTGTACTCAATTGATTTGTGGGTGTATTATGTAGACGTAAAGAAATTGGGTTTGTCTTGTATAATCGCATAACATACACTAGCATGAGTTTCAAGGTTATTGACCGCTATTAGTCATGTAAAATCGAAGCGCCTTCTGTGTGGAACGTTGACAGGATTATCTTTCACCAGTTCCAGAGTAAGCAGATTCAGAAGTCGCTGGCGCTGTTCCAAGGGGCGCGTCTCTTGTTAATGACCTTACAAAGTGCAACCGGTCGCTAACATGTAGACTAGACCAGCGAATGTCACCACACAGCTGATTACAAACATGAACGCTAAAGACTGATGACGTCATCCACCTGCTGGCCTCGACAAAACTGTCGTTGAGGAAGTATGGAAACGGAGCAAAAGACACAATAGTGCAATTGAAATTGCTTCTAAACCAATATTGCAACGTTACGCGTATACAAAATGTATACAATTCACAAGTATATGGTTCGTGCACACATGTTGTATCCAAGGGCAATTTCTTAACGGAGAGGCACAAAAGGTCACAGAGATGCAGGTTCAGAGTTTCAAACTTCGGCAACTGTACATGTATATAAAGATTTGAAATATGTTGTCACCGTTTGATAAACACATATAACCAGTAATCTCCTAGGCCATCAAGCGAAGTAAAAGCTGATCCTTCATTCACAATCTTCACGAAGAGAGACTCTTCTACGAGCTCATCACACCAAAAATAACTGGATCTTTCAGCTCATGACATAAAATATCCTTCGGTGATTACACATACCATCATATAATCTTTCATCTCAGCACCTGGCATTAGGCTACCGGTCACAAACAAAGTATTAGCTTATCACCGAGTTCTGTAGACAACCCAATCAAAGAGCTCTGCAATGGTGTGGGAGTGAGTTTGTCCAACAAACCTAGTTGAATCAACTGTATGCCAAGCTTAGCACACCGAGTAATACAATCTGATCACTCAGCTTCGCAGTAGAGTGGGATCAACTGATCAGTCAGCTCCGCAGTAGAATGGGATCACTGAGATCAGCTGATCCGTCAGCTCCGCAGTGTAGATTGGGACCAGCTGATCAGTCAGCTCCGCAGTGTAGAGTGGGATCAGCTGATCACTCAGCTTCGCAGTAGAGTGGGATCAGCTGATCAGTCAGCTCCGCAGTGTAGAGTTGTGATCAGCTGATCAGTCAGCTCCGCAGAGTAGAGTGGGATCAGCTGATCAGTCAGCTCCGCAGTAGAGTGGGATCATCTGATCAGTCAGCTCCGCAGTAGAGTGGGATCATCTGATCAGTCAGCTCCACAGAGTAGAGTGGGACCAGCTGATCGATCAGTCAGCTCCGCAATAGAGTGGGATCAGCTGATCAGTCAGCTGGTGTGCTGGTCGAGGGCCGCAAGGTCGGCTGCAGAGGAGGACCGCCTTATACAGAACTGTTTCGTCACAACAGTCGTCCCCTGCTGCTATCCATCTTGATATCGCCTTGTGCAATGTAGGAAATGAGGAACATACATTGGTTTTCACTTAACTGTTAGCATTGTTAGGAAACGCACTGAGGTAATGTAGTATAGGTATGTTTGTTCTACGCTCACAGGTATTGTTTGTTCCCCAGAACACAGTTTATTTTAGTTCGTTCAGGGCTATTAGCCAACAACCTATTGTCTCCTTGCCCTGTCGTATCAAAACCAAACAGTAAAGGGGTTTAGGTAATTTTAATAAAAAATAGAATACTGAAAGGGACATAACATTTGCACTAAAGCAATCAATAACCATTGAATTTAGAGCTTGACTTTTTTGCTGGGGTGGGGGGTTATTCCATACCCCCCGGTGTTTGCCCCCCCCCCCAAGGATTTGGGGAAACGACGCCACTGCTGGGGATAGAGTTAACGGGGGTAGGTTGGTTCCGCATTTGCTACCTACACTAATCCGGGTCCCGTAGGGTGGGATATAATCTGGTAGGTCAGTTCCGCATTTGACGGCTTTAACAATAGATCTCTTGAAATTGTAAAGATCAGTGAAGCGTACAAAAATGCCAGTCAACCGAAATAATCCATAAAAATAAGCAAGTTCTGAATGAGTTAAAGTTGAAGTAGCATGTTCCAGTTGTAACGATTTCTCTAGTTTTTTACCATAGCTGATGCAGATATTTCTTTCACCGATCCCAATCTTAAAGGGCGAAGATTATTATTGATTATTATTATATTGAAGATTATTATCCCAATCATTATTGTGAAGCCGCAATCTTAAAACTAAAAAATCACATTACACCAGCTGCTGCTTAAATACGCTTATGTTACAAAATGCTAATAGCTCAGTTGGTAAACTAAACCTGTCACAGGAAAAACTTTAAACTTTGTAAGCATCTTATAACAAATTAAAAATATAAAACAAAACTAGTGTACATGTTGCTCGAAATCGAGCAGTTGTCTAGTACCAGCACTACAGAAGCTATATTAAAACTAGTAGTCATAATTTTCTATGAGTTTAAAAGACCCTATTAAAAGCGTATGCAACTAATGGAAATACATACGCATAGATACGCACAGATACGTATAGATACGCACAGATACGTATAGATACGCATGGATAATAACAGTTATAATAAACACGTCTTGTAAATATTGTATCATATTTCAGAAGCTGACCATGTTTTTACTGTTTTCGAAAAATGGTTCCCGTTTTACCCATAGCCGCATAAAGTGATACTGATTACAAATTGCAGTCATTTTTCTTAAAGAGTTATAATTATTCATCAAGTATTACTGATAACCTGCACTAACAGTAAAAAAATGCATAATCAAAGAGTATCTTGTGTAATGGTTTTATGTAAGGTCGTATGAATAATAACTCGTAATATTAAAAAATAATATTATTTATTTCTCTTTAGGCCTACCTTCAAGATGTTACATTTACAAAAAGAACAAATACAATGAACATACAAAATACAATGAACATACTAAATACAATGAACATACAAAATACAATGAACATACAAAATACAATACAACGAAATAATGAATATAAAATACAACGAAAGAGCATAATGAATGTATACATTCCAAAACATAAATAATAGCATTGAGTATACACGTACAACATATGATAATAGCATAGGAAAACTTGTTGTTAATGATAATTGCCCATACAACGTTTCTACGTACAACAATCTTACTAATATTATAAATCTGAAAGTTTGTGAGTTTGTGTGTATGTTTGTGTGTATGTTTGTGTGTGTGTTTGTGTGTGTGTTTGTTGCTCAATCACGCATAAACTACTGGACGGATTGGGCTGAAATTTGGCATGATGATAGCTCACATTCCCGATTAACATTAAAGCATATTCTTATCTCAAAAACCCTTTCGGGCTCCGCCCCAGTGGCTCTGTAGTTCCCCATGTTAATCTTATGATTTTTCATATTTAAAAGGAATTAATGAATCTTAACAGCTGTCTCAATTAAACAAGTTGGTTCTGTTCTATGATGTTCAACAGCATAAAAGTTACAAGGATTACCAACAGGGTGCAGAACTATTAGTTTTTTTTTAAATTTATGACAACAGCTAATTTCCAACCAAAAGGTGAGTGAGCGTAGCGAACGAACTTCAACCTTGAGGCGAGTTAGCGTAGCGAACGAGCTAACCTGAAGGCAAGTGAGCGCAGCGAACGAGCTCCAACCTAAAGGTGAGTGAGCGTAGCGAACGAACTTCAACCAGGACGTGAATGAGCCATGCGAATACTTATGAAGTTAAACGGGGCGAAGCCCGCGGGTACAGCTAGTTCAAACTAAAAGTGAAAAGATACCATGTTGATGTATTGCATTCTAGTTAATCTTTTTGCTCGATATTGAGCAATCTTTTCATCAATAAATGCCTTCCTAAGTCTGGTCTTTCTTGAAAGCGTTCTACATCGGTTCCTACTGTTGATTGAAATGTATGTTTCAATTTGAACTTCCATCAAGCATTTTGAGAACAAAAAAATGTTAGGATGTGAAGTTGGACACGAGGCTTTCCATTTTGAGTGGAATCCTTCGCAGGAGTTAGTGGTTTTCCACAAGTATCTGTGCAGTATTATTACTAAATAGTCAAATCAGTATTATTACTAAGATCAATTTTGTTAACATTTATGAAACAGGTGATTTTCTTACATCCTAAACCTAAAATATGTAGAGTTTGTATCATTAATATTCCGAATTTCGAATCGGATACAAGCGTATCCAATCTTTGGATATTTAACTTAAATTTGTTCAATATTCATTCTACGTCGGCTTTTAGTGAGGCTAATTACCCTTGTCTAATGGAGTGTAACCCACCTTTGTCAATATAAATGCGGAAATAACCTACCTACTTAAGGGGCCCACCAGATTCAAATGCGGAACGAACCTACCCATTTATGGCCCTAGGGTCATTATCTGCGGAACTAACCTACCACCGAGTTAACAGCCTGAACCTTATTCATTAGTAACTAATACTATAGAACAAGCGCCTGTTTATTATTATATCGTGTTATTTCGTTTGAATAGCTGTAAAATTCGGTTACTGTATAACAAATATCCATGCTCAGGATTTAAAAAAATCATAATTTACAGTATTAAAAAATATCGCTTGTCCATAGGAGGATTTAGTTTAGACCCTAGTAACCAAAAGCCAATATCTAAATTTGCTAAATCCAAGAGATTATATTTGTTGTATGATGTCAGATTCACTTTTCTCCACCAGTAAAAATGATCAAGCTGAAGTCGAAGAGCAAATCTTGCCTCTGAATGGTTTCAGTTTTCGTGATTCACATTTACAAGCTGATTCTGTACAAGCCTCATCGCTCCATTTCAATCCGCTGATGATTGTACACAGCGGGACTCCACGTGGGTCGCCACTCCTTAACCTTAACCTTGCCTCGTCCTGTGTAGTTATTACGTTGCAATCAGATGTTTGTTATCGGTTATCAGCGATATTGGGTTATTCACCTCACAGTCGTCGTGGGACCCCGCGTTGTACAACTGAAGGAACTTACAGCAACAACTGGTAAAATCTCGCAAATTACCAGGTTGTGATGAATTTGCTTTCCAAGGTATACATTAGAAATTAGAAAATGCATTCATCAAAAGAAAATTTTCGTTTCTAGAGGCAAATTCAGCTCATTTATCAATTATTTAAGATGGGGACGCCAGACGCCACTATGTGCGTATACCCAAATATGAGTAAAGGATGAGTGTAGGATGAGTGGCGCGATCTTGTAGTCTTGTTACTGACTAAGGCCGACATGCTCCAGACACAGCTGATAATTAATAGCCCGTACAGCCAATGACAACTAAGGGACCTTAGGTTTATAGTGGAATCCGAACCAAAACTGTCCTTGTAATTAACGAATTAGTCTAATTGTGAGGATAGTACTGTGTATAGTAGTAGTACTCACTAGGGTGGACGTTAATCCACATTAGGAAGCATCGCATCCACAGTGCATGCCTATAAATATCCACAATTCTTCATCTCCTAGTAGCTGGATTACAGGACGACGCCAACGTCCCGGTAGTTATTAATTAGGCATGGCAGGGTGGTCAAGCAATTTTGGAATACAGTAGTACTTTTAATTTGAAACCAAGAAGTTCCGGTGAATCCAACTGACCCTCCTCAATATAATTTACTGTATGGACTTACAAATATTTGTCGTTCTAGACTTTTTTAATTTCACCCAAAGAAAATGGTATGATGTTGCGTTCTTTCTATTCCAAAGAATTTATTAACGCCTGTTAACAACGCAAGGTTTACCCTAATTGTGATATAGGGTCAATGAGAAGAGGCACGTTATCTTCATATTTAAGTTTCCCCCCTTTTAAGTATTTCAACGTCAGTATCAGTTTCACATTTTTTGTTTTAATGACATTGAAAATCCTATCCCAAAAACGTGAATGATGACTGCCACTACCTTAGGAAAAATCGTTAGTCTGCCAGGTATAACCCCCTTAAATATGTTCCTTGCTAAATAACAACTGGTCTTAGTAACAAAGCTACATAGACTACTACCCCATGTTCCGCTCACCCTTTATTAAGATTCAAATTAAATACGCACATCGGTGTATGTCGCTGAATATGTATTGCTTTATGTTCTACACTTCCAAATAAAGCAAAGTTGCTTGTAAATTCTTGCGATTTTTTACCTCTCGATCCTGATGGGTGTCTAGCGTCGCGTCGTCTGCATGACGAGGCTATAAGCTTCTGTTCTCCCTGTAAGGAGATCCAATGCCACCAGAGAACCCTGACCGTCGCTTATAAGGAGCTCACGGTCCACTTCCGGTCATCAATGTTACCTTTAGGACCGTGGGCTTTGTCAGATAACAGTCCTAAATTTTAATTGTCCTTGACTTTGGTGAACCCAGACAACAATGGATGTTTTTTCGTGTTTTATTTGCGTCGAAGAGTCTTTGTAGTCTTTTGATAGTAGATCATTCGACGCTCGATGCTTGAGGTTACAATTAATTGTACTTATGACAGAAGTAGACATGCCATTTTCATCATAAAGTTGTCGCTGGTTTTAGGGGGAAAACCAGTTGAATTTAGACTCCAATAGATTTCGCTGTTGTTAATCACTGATTTCGGTTGTATACACCAAATATTAACCGACCCAAAAGGTTTGGGACCATTTTTAAAATAATTTTAATCATTATGTAAAACCTAGGGTGGAAATAGAATTTCGACTGTAGCTTTCTCTGTAAGGCACTCATTCAATTATAGTGTATACTAGCTGTTATAGTCGTTTTTTGAAACGGGAAGAGGACTTGAAAGAGAAGAATTTGTTCTTTACCTGTTTTATCTGTTGTATAAAATAGCTAAACAACCAACCGTTTGGAAACAACAGTCAACCATACAAATTCATTTGATAAAGATTTGTGGCATTTAATTAAGGTAATTAATGGAAACTGTCATTTCGGTTTTAATTAATTTTGTATAGAGGCTAATATGAGACAAACTTACCAAATTTTCTAATACGATTTTCATATACTTCGTTCACTTTCGTCTCCCTTCTTCACTTATCTTCTTCCTTTGTTTTTGGCATTTTAAATTTCAATCTTGAACTTTAAAAACTATTATTATTTTATTTAAATAACAAAATTTTACTACGTATATCAATATCAAAAAATTCCACTTACGATCATTAAGAAACATCAGCTGATATAAACTTTAGCAATATTGATGTGCCTCTGTAATAGTGTTTCGAAATATTAATGAAATCGAAATATCTATACTATATAAAGATGGAAATTATTAGTTTACCAAATACAAGAGTTAATATTGATCAGGATTATTTCTAAAATCCATATAAATAAAATTATTAAATAATAAAGAAACCTTTTATCATTTTATTTTTCGTACAGTTGGATTTTATGAGCTAGAAGCAGTTAAGGTGTGGTATAATAGCATGTTGGCAATCAATAATTAGGCATTTAGAGGCCGGGTTGTATTACTTACGAAATAATGCTCATTTAAGATCAAATGAAATGATTCAGTATGTTTCATTGTCTAATTTATAAGAAAAAATCAGTTTTTAGGCTACTGCATTTTATTAACCAAACTCGAATCTTGCTTCCTTGGCCTATCGTATAATGTTATCCTGTTTGTTCGAGGTGAATTTATCTGATTAGTGATTGCATTAATGAATTAATTATCAGCAATACAATTACCTATAAATTATAATTTAATTGGTCAAAACGTTAGTATTATAAAGGTTTATCTCGTCATCTCAAGAGTATTTAATTCTGGTCCCTAACTTGAAACCTAAAAGGCGGGTCTATATTTAGATATTAATTATTTAGTATTAGAGATTTCAAAACTAAACGTAAATCGTCATTACTGTATGTCCCAACAGTTATTTTATGTGTATCCCAGTCACAGCAGCCACATTATTCTATTAATATAATCGAAATTAATTAACTTATGCAAGAAGATTCAATATTTTAATATTTACTCATATAATTAACTAAAGCAACCATCACCTATAATTTGGAAACAATAATTAAGTATCAACTTATTCATTAGTTGATTTGGAATTTAGAATATAGGAATCACGTCTCTATTTCACAGTAAATATTCTCTAAATTGCCAAGTACTTTTATAAAAGTAGGCTAGAGTAAGTTTAAATATTTAACTATTGTAAATTACAAGAATATATGCCAGTTTGTTTGTTTTGATTTAACCTCAAAATTTGACAGGTCTGAACACATAATCACACCACTACTGCCAAATAGGTTCATTTTCAAAGATATTCCACCACACCTTAACTGCTTCTAGCTAAAAAAATCCAACTGTACATATTATTTAATTAATTTACATGAAATTGAAGATTGAATAATAAATTACTTATAACGCAACAAACAAAACTATATTATGATTATTGAAACAGCAAGGATTAACAAATTAAACTAAAGGATTAAGGAGTAAATAAATCTGAGTCATCGTTCTCTTATATCTCTAATTCCATACTACAAAAACATGAACGAACAACATAATATACAAAGAGTTCTTTCTACCAGATCTATTCTACACACTTATAAACACGCATTGATTAAGGAGAAGGAGACTTAGATACGGTTATTTCATTGATTTTAGAAACAAAAGGATACTGTGCACGGCACAGCTTGATTTTTTATGATGATAAGAAATAAAATAATAGTGTAAAACCTAGTTCTCTTGGATTTGCAAACCATGTAAATTTATATAGTTAAAAAATATTCAGTACGTGTTTTGGGGAGTCCGAGGTCCTATCTTTAGTAATGTTAACTAAATGTCACTTTCTCAGGAGTTAGAACAGGTAGGATAGTGAAACTTGGTATACTTTTATATTAACTAATTAACTAGTGACAGACACAAGATTTTTCATTTAAAATTAAAAATAACTATTTTATGGGTTTTTATAGATTTAAAAAAATTTGTTCCAAAAAAAATATTATTTTTTTACATGCTTCTACTAAAGATATGATGAATTCCTTATGTCTGTGTTTAGAATAAGTCACTAAGACTACATGGTAAAAAGTTCACAGCTGTATATATTACCAGTCCTGAAAAAAATTACATTAAAGTTTAAAAAAGTAAAGTTGCGGAAATCGCAAGAAAAGCCTCCTAGGGTCAACCAAGGGTCTACTAGTTTTACCTTTAAAACGTCACTGCAATGTTATGGAAAATATATTTTTTTATACATTTCTAGGTTAGTAATCAAAAATGTAAGTATACCATTTTTAAGAAGAAATTCTGTGCTATAAAAAGAACATAAAAAGTAAAAATTGAAAAAAATTAAAACATTTCGACTTTGACTCCCCTTAAAGCGTAGTTCAAATATATATCAAGCAGTTTAAATTTTTTAACAAAATATCCAATTAGTTCAAATCATGAACACCTTAATATTGTGGTTTGCCTACTTTTTCTGAATAATAACTAAAAAGAATACACTTTCAAAGCTCGGAGACAATGTCTACAGCATCGGTTTTGGAATCTTACTTAATTTCATAATCAATGACACAATCTACAACAAATAAACTAAACCTACCACATAGTTATGCAAAACATTATACCTTTGACTGTATACAATAGTCAATGATTATACTTAATTTGTTTGGACCATCTGTTTGAAATTGTGAAGTAAGCATTTGACAGTTCTACTTGTTTACATTGAAAAGTAAATGCAAACGTAAACATTGTGAGTATTCTCATCCTGCCATGTATACCAATCAATATTACTACTACTCCATAGGGCGTAGCCCGAGGGAAACTCAGGGAAGTAAATAAGACATTCCTAGGTATGTGGAACATCTATGTGCTTATTTTTTGCTAGATCAGTTTACTATTTTAGTCATGACAGCGAGACATACGGACACACATACAACACCTTAATTGTATAATATTATAGATGAATAAAAAAGAAATAAGACTACAAATCCCCGCAGTGAGTATACCCAAGCACGAACTCGAATTCTAAATAATATGTTCTGAAAATTCACATTATCACCGCCTTCTGACATTTCTCTGTTAAAAATCTGGTCAGTTCATTTGGGTTGCAGCCTCTTACAAATTCAATCCTTTCAAAGACAGTTTCAGGAATCCTGGTCATGTTTGCAAGACCGGGCGTTGCACAACTTGACCTGCCAGCGGATCAACATTGTGTGATAAATCCTCCACCAAGCTCTCCTTCACTTTAAGCGAAATTAATTTTCTGCAAGCTTTTGATACAGAGAAGCTTCTTTCCCCTAGCTGCCAAAGACAATATCCAACCTGGCAATGCCACGAGACTGACTTTGTGTGTTTTCAGATGGCGTGTGGTCGAACGGTGAAGATGAGAAAGACTCCCGCGGTTCTGCAACTCTGAGATGATACGAGACTGAATATGTGTGTTTTCAGATGGCGTGTGGTCAAACGGTGAAGATGAGAAAGACTCCCGCGGTTCTGCAACTCTGAGATGATACGAGACTGACTATGTGTGTTTTCAGATGGCGTGTGGTCGAACGGTGAAGATGAGAAAGACTCCCGCGGTTCTGCAACTCTGAGATGAGCCGAGCAGATGAGGGACATGCCTGACGTCACCCGCTCAGACTCCCAGCGGTCCGATGTCTCCCACAAGCCGCGGGTCTCCTTCAACAGGGACGTCCACGTCAAGAGGATAGGTGAGTCGGTCGTCCTAGTCAGTAAAAGACGTGGTGTATGCATCTAAGTTGCATCGGTTATTCAAAAGATACAACAATGTCAAGAGTATAGGTTAGTCGTAGGCCTACTAGGATTGATGAACCTGCTGGGGTAGTAGTAACAAAGCCACACAATACATGAACACGTTCATCTTGTACTCATACGTGGCTTAAATAGCTTTAAAACTACCTTTAAAACTTCAAGGCTCAGTTCTACGTTCAGTAAAGATCCTTCTTAGTAAAGAAGGATATTTGTTAAATTTGTTATCACAACGTCTTTCTCTCAGCTGTCGTCCATACTTCAGAGTGAACGATTAAAGATTACTGCTGCTCTTGTGTTTAGGCACGGGTCCTTTCAATATTCAAATGTGAAAATATTTTAGGGTACAAACTAAAGAAACTTAGTCCATTTACCTTCGATGAGTGAGTGTTCTTCTGATAATCAAAAAGTCACCGATTTGAACATAAAAAATAGTAGCTTTTTCATGATTGAAACTGGGCCAGTCGTCCTTGACATATTTGGCTAATTATGATTCTGGATACAGCTTAGCCTTAGATAATCTTGGTCAGTGACAAAGCTACTCAGAGACGTCGCCAACTTGCTCCTTTAACTAATAACTAATTACCTTTAATAACTTTAATCCGAAATTAATCCTTTCTTGTAAGACTTGATTCAATAGTTCGTCCTACTCTACAATTCATTACTACTGTTAGTAATCTTGCTGTTTGCATCCGGTCAAGTTACGTAAGTGTTCAAATCGCCCAGTAATCAATTATTAGATGTTAGGCAAGTGTAGGACCATGCCCGGAGGTACTACCACATATGGAGGTGGTCGCGTCCATGGCGGGTGAAAGCTAAACCTGCCATGAGTCATAAGGTGTCAGTGACGGAACAAACAATTTTAAATTTGTTCAATAATGTATCATTAATTTTGGCAAAATGCACTACAGGACAAAGGAAGTTTCAAAACAGGCTGAGATCTTCTAGTTAAAAACTATATTGTGGATAAACACATTAAAACAAATCATAAGTTTAATAACATACAAGAGAAATGCTTCCACTGAAGTTACTCTTCACCATAGTATTTTTCTTACTGCAGTAAAATAGTTTATGGAAAATTTCAACAGTTACATAACATTATCGCTTGGATAGCAAACGAGTGACGTCAGTAAAAATGTAATATCAAATATTGATGTCAGTCAGTTTTAAATTTAACATATTTGAAATAATGATTCAATGGACCAAGGGTTTTATAATATTTCAAGTTAAGAAAACAGTCTGGATCCTAAAATTTCATTATTTCTAAATAACACGTATTTGATCCCGAGTGAGGTCGATTGTTAACCAATATTTCATTTTTGTCATTGCGTTATTAATTAATTAATCTAAGAAAAATGTCTTCAGTGGATTAACAAGACCAGGTGTTGGACCATCCTCCCTAAAACACGTAAATAAATTCCGATAACAGAACACACACAAATAAAAATTAAGTTAATCGTGATATCATCACATTTTTGTGTCTCCTTAGGTTGAGTAAAAGAAACGACAATATTATGACCCTAACTATCTCTGAATAAAGTATTTTTCAACCCATTTCCAACTATTCAAGAACACCAACTTCCTGTTCGTCGCACGCCACTTGTCGGAGAGGCGCGGGTGTTCCCTGGAGGCGGGGAGAGTTGCAACATAGTGGGCGAGTCTTCCTGGAACCTGGAGGCTCCCGTGGGATAACCGGGATAGCAATGTAGCTGCTGCCAACAGCCACAACTATTAATATTCAACGTGGAAAGTGGTGCATCTAGATCCGCAGCTGAACAGCCGCGTTTTCGCTATTCACTTTAATAACACGTCGATGCACTTTGTGTACGTTTTTTAATCTGAATATGAATGCAGAGAGTGTTGAAACACGTCATAATCACTAATCACAACTGCATACGATATAAACGCTCACGTAGGTGCATAATTTAATCAGATGTGAATGCAGAATGATTGTTGAATGGCGTGGATGCTCTGTGAAGCTAACTACTTACTAAGATAGTCTGTTTGTTAGCTATGATTATGCTTTTCCAAGTACTGTACAATGATTAAGAACGGCTGGGTCTAGTATTTAATTGAACTATCAACACGTTACTGACCTTTTCTCAGTAGCGAACCAGCAATCTTCCGATTGTTATAGCTATGCAGCTAAACTGGTATAAGATTACTAAAGAGCTGAATTACTTTGCATAATGGAAAGAATATCGCCGATGAAATTCAATTTGCACTGCATCGGTGCTTCGGTGGATATAATCATAGACAAATAGAATAAATATAGACTGTCAAAGGAAGGTTCCTGCGCCCACCGCTAGGAGTGCCATGTAGTTACGGCGCACACCGCTGCAGGCGATGACCGCAGGAGCCATATGCGACCAGCAGACCCTGCAGCGGTGTGCGCCGTAACTACACGGCAAACCTAGCGGTGGACGCCAGAACTTATGCTAACCACAGCACAGCTGACGGTCTATTATCCTATACTCTAATACGAGCAATGTTTGCTTGTATGTATGCTTGCTTGCTTGCTTGCTTGCTTGCTTGCTTGCTTGCTTGCAGAAAGATCTCGAAAACGGCTCCGACGATTTTCTTCAAATCTTGTAAATAGTTTATTTTTGGCCTAAAAACAAGTTTCATGCAGTTAGAACTGCCAACAAAAATCTAATTACGTAGAAAAACGAAACTGAAAGTCACATTTTTTAACATTAGTCTTATGGGTTGCTAAGTAACCATGTTGGTTGAATTAAATAACAAGGAAAAGGTACCAACAAAGACTTGAAGTTGTAGCACGTGTTCATAATAAACCAACTACCCACAGTATACTAGCAAATTACAAATACAGTACAAAAGGAAAAACATCACTTGTTAATATTGAGCAAAGATTATACCAAAGATTGATTATACTTAAGATTACTCGAGACATTGTAGTCAAGGGTAGCAGTGCGAAGTCTAGGATCTGTTTATGACGAATACATTAAGGTATCTGCAATCCTAAAATGCTATGGGAAGGGAAGGAAACAGGTCCGTGACGTAGGAAGTAGTGAAGGAAGTAGTAAAGGCAATCATAAAATGCTATGGGAATAGAGGGAAACAGGTCCGTGACGTAGGAAGTGATGAAGGAAGTAGTAAATGCGAGCAGTCCGGAGTGTGGGGACTGTTTATGACGATAAGATTAGGGTATCTGCAATCCTAAAATGCTATGGGAAGGGAGGGAAACAGGTCCGTGACGTAGGAAGTGGTGAAGGAAGTAGTCAAGGCGAGCTGTCCGGAGTGTGGGAACTGTTTATGACGATTAGATAAGGGTATGGGCTATCCTAAAATGCTATGGGAAGGGAGGGAAACAGGTCCGCGACGTAGGAAGTGGTGACGGAAGTAGTCAAGGCGAGTTGTCCGGAGTGTGGGAACTGTTTATGACGATTAGATTAAGGTATCTGCAATCTTTAAATGCAATGGGAAGGGAGGGAAACAGGTCCGCGACGTAGGATGTGGTGAAGGAAGTAGTCAAGGCGAGCTGTCCGGAGTGTGGGAACTGTTTATGACGATTAGATTAATGTATCTGCAATCTTTAAATGCAATGGGAAGGGAAGGAAACATGTTTGCGATGTAGGAAGTGGTGAAGGAAGTAGTAAAGGCGATTAGTATGGAGTGTGGGAACTGTTTATGACGATTAGATTAACGTATCTGCAATTCTGAAATGCTATGGGAAGGGAGAAAAACAGGTCCGCTACGTTGGAAGTGGTGAAGGAAGTAGTCAAGGCGAGCTGTCCGGAGTGTGGGAACTGTTAATAACGATTAGATTAAGGTATCTACAATCTTAAAGTGCTATGGGAATGGAGGGAAACAGGTCCATGACGTAGGAAATGGTGTAGGACGTTGTAAAGGCGAGCCGTGTGGAGTTTGGGAACAGATTTATGTATCTCCGATACTAAGACTGCTTTCAGAGTGAACTAATGATTTTCTCCGAGCAAAGCTCGGTCCCCAGGTACTATTTCTTCTATTTGTCTATGCTTTAATCAATTTCAATTATCATTTTAGATAGTGTTTTCACTTTTCTCTGAAAGTTAATCTTTAAGTTTTATTTTCTTGCTGAATGAATCGAATTCGTCGTTTTCATAATGAGTGTCAAAATATCCTTCAGCACTTTTCTGCTGTGTCCTTGGGATTTGCGTTTCTGATCACTGAGGATTTTCTGCTAAGGTGTAACGAGTTATTTTCGCTAGGGGGGTATATTTTTGCTATTTGGCCGCGCACCGATTGTTGAGGTGAGCGAGCAGCGGCAGCGAGGCTAGCGAGCGCCCTTTGACCCGGCTTATCAGTGCCGATAAGCCTGGGATATCCTAGTTTCTCAGGATAGCCTAGGACAGACATTCTAGTGGTGGATCTCGGAGAGTCAAGAAGTTAGGGTGTGGCTAGTGAGACGTCCAGTGGTGTACGTGACAGTGGTGTCGGAGTATGCTGGTGGCGTGATCGCGCCGAGTGTTGGTGTAAGTTGGGTACTGACCCACTTGTGGTGAGTGGACGACTTGATATTATTAGTTGGATAATATTAATATCTGGTTTTATTGCGAGAGTTAGAGTTGTAACCGTGCTGGTCAAAGCCTGACGGTAGTTAGGATTTATATTAGTCAGGAATAATATTAAAGTGTATTCCTGACGGTTCTGGGCAGGTGCTAGAGCGCAAATAATATAATTTAATTGACTGTAGTAGATATTATTTTGCGTTGTACCTAGAGTTAGTTATATTACTAATAACTCTGAGGCCCGACAAACCTAGGCTGCACGATTTAGCGTGCGTAGTTGGAAACACGTGGCCAGTAGGCTAGTAGCTAATATTATTAGCCTATTAACAGAAGCCCAGCTAAGTAACATAAAGTTGGTAGTAGCAGTAGCAGTAGTAGGGTTGTTATTGTTTATTCATTTGATTATTTTAATTTAACCTGAACAGCTTGTTTGGTAGTCCAACACGTTATCTTGGTAGCTTGGATAGCGGAGTACCGGTTATCAGATAATATATTTATCTAGTGTTTGGAACGTATTTAATATTTATTTATCTGCTTCTAAGTAGCTCAATAATTTAATAGTAGTGCGATTGCCATTTAGCTTTGCTTGTTTGGCTTGGTATTTATTGAGACCAGCTACTAGTGGTGTAGTCAATTTACCTATAGTGCACTTGTATTGTTATCTGGTATTATTATTGAG
This sequence comes from Macrosteles quadrilineatus, assembly GCF_028750875.1. Lineage (NCBI taxonomy): Eukaryota > Metazoa > Arthropoda > Insecta > Hemiptera > Cicadellidae > Macrosteles > Macrosteles quadrilineatus. The sequence continues at coordinate 55,818,557 of NW_026542598.1, read as the reverse complement.
TAAACTGTTTGGTTGTTAGCTTGGGCAATAGAGTTGTGTATTGGATTATAGTGGCCTAGTAGACCCCGCCTGGTGATAACACGCGTTGTGGTTTTTATTGGCAAGTCGTCGTGTAACTCACCGTGTTTTAGGCACTCTGGGCTTAACTATTGGATAGTTAGGACGAAGCCCGAGTTGCGTAGTCAGCAACGACACCCCCTAGGAGTGTGGAGGATCGGCGTAGGCCTGGTAGTGATTATTGCACGTTTGTTTTGGTGACTTGTTTTTGACTTGTTCACAGTGCCCGTGTATGAGCCAGTCCTATACCGGTTAGACCCGGCTATTGGCCTAGTGGTTTCCCTGACCTTGTCGCAGACCCTGGAACTTTACCCAGCCATCGTAGGCTGAGCTATCCCCGGCAAACGGTTGCGACTGCACGCACTGTTAATATTATTTTTCCAGTGCAGAAAGTATCGTCGCAAAACCATCCTATCTCCCAGCAGTATCTAGCATTTTACTCTTTTTGTAGTGAATTACTTGACAAATCGCCATCATGTTTAACTTTTTGTTGTTTTTCATCCATTCAAATTTGCTATTGTATTTTGATCTACAAGTTAAATTGGTAACTCTATCTAATACACACAATCACGTAGATCAAGAATCGACTTGAGGTAAAGGAAGTATGGTTCGTCTGTTAAAAAACTGTAATGTCAGAATTGCATTATTTTGGATTAGGCATACATACGATGATTTTTCTCCAATTACCTAACAGAGAACGTAAATTATATTTACCTTGTTTCTATCGTAAATATTGATAAACCATTTTTAAAGTATTAACAAACTTCCAAATTTTTGTTCCATATGGTTATTTGTCCATAATATGACCCTGTTTTTCTGTGTAACTGCAATGACCTTCCACACGCAGTGAATTGAAGAGTGGCGTACCCGTATAGTACTTGCGGTCACATCAAACTGTGCGTTACTCACAACTACCACTTCCAGCATCGGCCCTGGCCTCGAAATTATACTTCCGATCCTGAAAACGTTCCCAAATATGGAAAATTGGATTTGTAATCCTCAGAAGTAACCTTGACTAACCTTTATATTGGATGAAATCTGAGTTACTAATCAGGTAGTTCTTATTGAATAAATTGATAATATATGATAGGCGCATAAGATAAGATCTAAGATTATGTTTCTTTGGATTGTTCCAATTCTAATGGATTGTAGGTTCATTGAATTGTTCCAGTTCTAGTGGATTATAGTTTCTGTGATTGTTACTTATGAATGGAATTTTTATGTCACTTACACTAGTGATGCCATACAAATCGAAAAACAGTAGATTAGTTACTACTATTTACTTTAGTATACTGAAGAGGACATATAACTCTGAAACAGCTACTACCGAATCTATTGTTTTCATCTGACAGGAATTAACCATCACGATCTCGCAGTCCACAGATCAGACCAGTTTCCTCTGTCCAGAGGGTCTCTATTATACAATCAAGCCATCCTATAACTGGCCACTTACCTGATGCCGAGGTAACCCCCAGGCACGGGCCCGAGCTAGTCTTCATCAGATTCGCAACAAAACAACCAATAAGTTATGCTAATCCGCCGGCCGTGTCCGATTAATTTATGCGAGATATTTTAAGTGCTGTTTAACGTGGGGTCGGTTATCCAAGGGGAGTGGCATGCTGCGTTATAACATTGTAGACGAAATGTCGGAATGATGATTAGAGACGTGTGAGTGGATCATCGTTTGTTGGTTGTTCAAGTAGACGTCCCATCTATATGGACCAGCAAATGTAGCTGGGCCAGCATGGTTGTGAGGAGGATAAACACTTCTTTGACACTAGCATACTCTTCTGTCCACTCGTCTTACTATTTATATTCGTTGATCAAGTTGTAGGTTTTGATCAAGATACAATCTTCCGAGTGAGGTCTACAATTCCCAATGATGGTGATGGCGTTTCTAATGCAATAATTTTTAGTGAATACTAAGGTGTTAAGCATTACTGAGTGGATAAATTGCTTCCCTATTCCTAAAAATTAGCAGGTCTCCGCATTGATCCTGAGAAATACTTGAACTAGCTTTAAATGGTTTGAAACTGGACTCAGCTGTCTTTGATTATTTAGCTTTTTTGGATGGCCTTGATAAACCAAAACAGCTGATCTTTGTCGATAACAAAAACACGAAACAAAACTTTGACACCTCACATATCTTTCGTTCATATTTGAGTTAAAATACGATGTGTAGCTTCACCACCGATGGTGTAATAGTTAAGAAATTCAACACCAGGACTATACTATGCTCACACCAGCTCTTCTACGTCATACACCAGTGTAGTTTCGCCATCAACCTTCCTATGATGTTGCAGGTCGCGAGGGTGTGGTGGCGGCGCTGGCCGGTGACGGGGAGGGCCACCTGGTACCTCTACCAGTCCGCCGAGAGAGGCCGGGGAGATTGTCGAGACGAGAGCTCGAGAAGGAGGCGGTGTCAATCCTGCGACAAGCAGAAAGGGTCAACTGTACTCCCTCCTTGGACCCACGGGACAAGTTCAGCACCCTACCTCCCAGACACTCCGGCAGGAACAAGAACTCAGGTGAGTCGATTGTACAGTTTAGAGACTAAGGGTAAAAGTGCAAAGCTCTTAGAGTAAAGAGCGGTATAGTTTACAAGTAGAGGGTGGTTAAGATACGAATGTTCGAGTAAAGGGGAGGAAAGGGTGAACGAGTAAGGGTGGGTAGATTTCAATATGAGAAAAGAGTGTTAGAGTTCCTAGTATACGTGTAAAGGGTGGTTGAGTTTAGAGACCACGAGTAAATCAGGGCTGGATTTTGAGTGCATGAGGAAGGGGTAATATAGTTTAGAGATCACGAGTATACTGTATTGAGTTTTCAAAGCACGAGTTAAGTGTGGTTAGGATTTGAGAACACAAGTAAAGTGTGTTTTAGTTTAGAGAGATTGAATAAAGAGTGGCTGGGTTAAGAGAGTACGAGAAAAGAGTTGTTGAGTTTAGAGAGAACGAATGGAGGGTGGGGTAGTTTAAAGAAAACACAAGTAAAGGGGTTCGGGTTTCTAGTGTACGATTTAAGGGTGGTTGAGTTTAGAGGGTACGAATAGAGCGTGGGCGAGTTTAGAGAACACAAGTAAATGGGTTTAGGGTGTCTAGTGCACGATTAAAGGGTGGTTAGATAAAACAAGAAAAAATCAAAGGAATATTTAACTTAACATCGTTTTAACGGGCTGGTATGTTTAAATTAATTAATTAACTTCGAAATGTTGAAATAGGTAGGCTTTTCTAAGCCATCATAAACTATGAATAGGCTACGGAAACGTCTATCTTACGATGACTTATAGCTATGCGGGTCTCTGTTTGAATATCGAAGAAATATGCCTTTCTAAACACCATATGGCTCAATTAGGATTCCGACTATGCAGTCAGCGGGGGCTTTGATTTATAAGAGGTGGAGTCACAAATTACTAGGCTGGAAATTTACGGGTCTATCTTCAGTTCTGCCTAATAATCGTTTGTATTCCAATTTCGGAGCGAAGTTCGTCTTGCAGACAGATTGTTAGATTTATGACTTCTTTGGCGCATCATGACAAAGGGCATTTGTTAAAGCAAACATGTGTGATTATTTGTATTACCAACTCGTTACTAAGTCCGTGCTTCGCAGCGGGGTAAGGGTGTAGGAAAGAATATTATGGTTCTTTGAATCTACTATCATAAAAACAGATATAACGCTTAACATAATTCAAAACCTTTCCAAATGCCACAGTTTATAGAAACTAGTACTACTGTACCACAGAGAAGTAAGATGTCTTACTATATCTTACTTCTCTGTGACTGTACTTAGTTTTATGTTTCCTTTGCTCCTATTCGTGTTAATTCACACAACTGTTTCGAAGAATAACTTAAATAAATGTATTGGAATAATAACGTCCATAATGCCACAGATAAAACATATAATACCTTTGGCTATCTTCAATATCCAATATTCAATGATTATACACAAACCACAATACACCAATAATCCATGACACACACTCCAAATAGCATGACTTCAGAAATTAGAAACGGAATCAAAACTTGAAGAGTACGTTTAGTTGAGACCGCATGGATTATATCCATACCGTAAATAGTTATTTGTCAAAATCAAATTATAGTAAAAACGTGTACTATACCTAAATGTAAACAAAGTAAATAAAGATTAGACAAAATGTAAGCAGTGTGTTTTTTTTTATTTGCTGACTGGTTTCCTTTATTAAAACTACTTAAAATTTTGAATGAAACACACTGAATTATGCCCTTGGGCTAATAAAATATGGAATGAAGTCAGGGAGAAAATAATGATGCAATGATCTCAGGTTGGCCCTATTGTTTCGTCAAGTGACATCATTTTTACGCCATTGTCACTTTGGTGATATTATTTTGGTCAATGCATATTCAACAGTATTCTCTATGAAAACTAAAACCTTTTAAAGATTAATCAGATTCGTAAAGTATTATATTTGAGTATCATACTATCGTAAACAATAAGAAAGTATTTTCTTAATCTGTTCAAAAGTTTGTAATTGACTTAAGGATGGTGTAAGCGATCTTCTATTCTAATACGACTGAAAATTGATAAATATTTTTTATGTTTGTTTGGCATGTCTGGTAAGCAAGCCTAGAGGACGTTCTGCTTTGCATTTTTGACAGATTACCAAAAATATATCTATATTTTACAAATGAATATTTGTATTCTAATAGTTTTAAAGTTAGAGAGTGACCAATAAATAATAATTGTAAATATGAACAAGCGACAGAAACATATCATAAAATTGTGTACGGCCATCCATAAGGAAACAATTTTTTCTTCTGGAAGCTGGAACTATAGTCAACAAATAAACATATACTAGTTGTAATTGAAAATACATTCTCTATATATACATCACCCTGCTGCTGGTTGCATTATGTATCAGTTTCAGTTAACTGACCGGCTAGTTGGTGGCCTTGCGGTCTCCAGCACTTTTATATCGAACTGGTTTACGTCGAAGAGACGCTTTTTTCAAACTGGTTGCACATTCGTCCTTTTAACATGCCTCGAAATATCACTGTCTGGGTGCTGATTCCTGTAAAACTAAAACCATGGCAAGTGCATTTGTGTTATATATTTTTTATCTTGTGGCCTAAATATTTTCCATTGTCGTACTGCACCAGCACCTAAATCTACTCCCTAAAAACCTACAGTACCAGAATTGCGCTAGAGTTGATTTTTCTTTGTGATAGAAATTCTGAAAAACTATTCCTTTCATTAGTGTGTGAGTTCACTAAGTGTTTGGTGTAAACATTTATACATAATACTGTATTTGCTGCTAAAACTTATTGTTACAATAACACTCAATCTACTTTATAAAATAAAAACTTGATTATAAAAATGTTACTCCAAACATTAATTCCTGGTTTCATTATTGGTATAATTCATCCTAAATCTCTAAAAATGTTACTAAAAGGCAGAATAAATTAAAATTACGACTTTTGGAAGAAATAAGTTTCCCATAATTTACCACTGACCGTTTTCTATCAGTAATGATTATCGTGTAACAAATTTAAAATCTGTATAAGTTTAGTTTGTCATTTCTATGGGTACATCAATGGGAAAGCGGGTTACCCATATTATTTCCCCTTATCTCCTAATATTGGTTTAGTTCCCCAATATAGGATTAGTATTTTGTTCCCCCACAATAAATATTGAATTTTCAGTACATATAACTATTCAAAACATTTGTTCTAGCATACTTTCGTACAGCATTGAAGTACTCATGCTGCTCTCAACACTCTTCACCGCAATACAATTACTCGGTGGTATAGCTCGCTTGTGCGTCGCCACGAGCATACAAATAATGCTAAACAACTCGTGAGTTCGAATAATGTGTTGCATGATTCATAACACCGAACCCTTGCATACAAAGTAACTCGATCTGTTTCTTGTCGGTTTTATTATGCATTTTGTTAAATGCATCACCAGACATGGCCATTTCCCAATTACACAATGAGGTATTGTGCACAAGTTATACAAATTATTGTGAATCATAATGTTTATAATAATGAAAAATACGTTATCCATCACAAATAGTAATAAAAAAAATTGTCCACTGGTGATAAATAACTCAAATTGATTGATTCAATTGCTTATTCTGGATCTTTAACGGGAATAAAGTTCATAGTGATTAGTGATGGCCATATGAAGATTACTTATCAAAATTAAAATATATTTTAATAAGCTCTGCAGAGAAAATTTTGACGAAGATCAAGCACAATATTTGCATAATGTATGCAAATGTTTGTAATGTATGCAGCTCGTAAAACTTATAACAGTTATAACACTATTGACTTTTGGATTCTGAATTAAACATCTTAAAACAAGAACAGGCTTAGTTGCATGATGCATTCACAGAGCGGGATACTGTACTGTAAAAATACTCACTAGATAGAATAGTATCGAATCAATAATTTACAACTCTTGAATTAGTGACATGACAGGCTGAAAGGTGCTGTAGTAGTAAATCGTCCTTTCACTATTTCTTGTTTTAAAAGATACGTATACGACTAAATAGTTAATTAACATCAGCGCCTTCTGTTGGTGGCTTAATTCAACTACAGAGTTTTTATTCTTTAACTGTCATCATATTAAACAAAGGAATGCAATGTCTAACACTATCAATAGTCATTATTGTAGCTTATACGAACGTACTCTTCCAGATTCAACTAGTGTAAACTAAAATGACCAGAGTTAACTAACTGCTTGGGAACAACAGTTCAAGACTTTATTGTGACACACGTTTGATTAGGGTGTTTAGTGAGTCATTCGAATCACTGAGCTTTTAAATGTTTACAGGCTGAAGAAACGTCTTAAGTCAGTAAAGATACATGAGGCATATAATTCCATTTTACACTCATGCTTAATGTATTACTATATTTAGTTTATTTACGCCCATCTTAATGTGAGTTTCCTCTCCAACTTATATTAGTAAATAACTGTAATTCTGAATTCAAAAGGAAATGTTATAGATACCATATTAACATGTTTATTGAAGCTAACAATTTGACCCTACCAAGAGTCACAGTCAAAAGCCGCCGCGCGAGTTTCCGTGTAACGATTAACACCAAACTTCGCCGATACGACTTGTTAATATGCAAATGTGACTACAAATCGGCTCTGATCACCTGCGCTGCCATTTGACTGCCACAATGGCCGTGCTATTAGCCATTAGCGGGGATGTGCCACGTGAGTAGATAGGGTTGCCTGATTTTTTCTCCGGCGAATAAAAGTGACAGCGATGTTGGGAATGAGTATACGAGTGTGGGCAGGGGACGATTTGTGCAGGTTAAAACTGTATGTTAGTTTGTGTAGACTGTAGGCACTAAGCACTGTATATATAAGAAGTATGTAAGTATTGGTTAGCAGACAAGTAGAGGTTACAGCAGAGCTGTAATTACCAGCCCGCTGTTGCGAGTATAAGTGCGAGGTGAATGTCATGGCTGGCTGTACAAGTGATTGCAGTAGAAAGTGAATTCACTTTCAATTCGGCGCACTAGGTCATGAATGCAACTCAGCGCAACCTGTCTGACCTAGAGAGCTGACACTAAGTTAAGTAACGCTTGCGTAAAATACACATGTCTACATCTACATATAGTACTTAAGACTAAAAAAGGACTGAATAAACTAAATACGTATTCAGTGAGCAAATATCAAACATTTATTGTTTCCAAATTTTTATATTCGGAGAGTTCCCGCTCATCCCCAAGTATTGAACCCGATATGCCTTGCTCTCAGCGATTTCCTTCAGTTCATCTGAACTCAACGCCTCGCTGAACCGCTTCGGTAAGAATATACAGAAGTCGGCACTCTTTTCTGGCACATGGATGTCTAGGACGATGGACGCTCCGTATTTGGTGTTTACTGCCCTCCCTGCCACAATGGAGTAGCCCTCTTTGTTAGTAAGTGCCGAAACGTCGATCTTAGGGAGGTATGGTCCTTTCTCCAGGGTGTTGAGTTTTGCTGCTAGGGCCATGATTATGATCTATAAAAAAATATCCTGTTTTAAAAGTCGTACTAATAGTATGCCATATTATAGGCCGAGTACTGATATAATGAAAATTTATCGAGTTAACTAGCTTAGCATTAATAGACAATGCATAAACAACTGGAGCACTACAGCATAAATAGTACAATTGAAGATTGCTGCGTGAAACAAGTATGTCACAGCATATAACGCAAGGTGTAATATCATAGAAATATTAGCGCAACGGAGGGCAACTAGATACATATAAAACGTTTAACAGCTTAGTAATAACAGCTAAATGTATAGAAAAACCGTTGCACTTAGAATATACAAATATAACAAGTAAGGTTTGCAGATTGTAACAAGTATATCGCTGCATATATCGATTAGTAGAGTGTAATACCATACACATAGCAGTCCATCGTAGCGCAACTATATACATATTACAAATAGCTCTAAATAGCTAAATGTGTAGCAAAACTGTTACACTACAACATATGGATATATTGTAATCAATGTTATCTTGTATCATGTGTCAGGAATACCGTTTCATATAACAAGTAGTAGAAATATTAGTCAGTATAACATGTAGGCAGTACCAAGACAGTATAGCAAACGCAGCAGTGTAGAGAAAAACACATATTGGGACAGACAAAGGTGGGAGGGTATGAGAGTAATGCATCATTATGCATTAACGCAAAACAAATATCAGCACAGCAACAAATAAGAATATACAACTAGCACTCTTAGAAAATACAATTATGGAGCTATAGTAGTAGTAGAAAAGTGTAAGCTAAATAAGCATATACAAACTAAAAGATCATACAAGTAAGATTATTCTCACAGTTAATGCATAAGCACACGAGACATACCTGTTCGGTTGCGTGCAGAGAACTGTGCAGCCATGTACGCTTATGCCGCTTATAAGCAATCCTGGCTCCCCACAATCACTGACCTCACACAAACTGTATAAAAGCAGCCCATTGGCACTGCAAAGTTGTATTCGACTCCAGCTTGCATTGTGAGTAACTCGTGCACCTCGGTCAGTTTGTGCGTCTGGGCCAGTACGTGCATCAGTCGAAGTCGTCTACGCTTGTGTGATGCCAGAACATCTTCTCCATAGTTGTAAGTACAAACATAGCGTAGTTTGCAATATAGTTGCTAGGATTTTAAAAAGACCATAAGATTTAAGCTTTTCCTATAACTCCTTGCTCTCCTTACCATAAGAGCAACGTTAAATAGCTAGACTCAAAACTTACAAAATTATTTACAATTATTTAATGTCAAATCTGAGTGTTGTAAAACGTGGTAATGCTCGTTAAATTAGAAATCTGAAGTGAAGTATGTAGCTAGAATATTAAAAGATGTCTAAAAATCTGTTTGATTAGAAATACGTTGATCTTTAAAAACCAATTATATATTCAATAAATAAATATGACTAAATAAACTTCTAATAATACGATTAATATAGATTAATTATACAATCTCTGGCTATCGCATGATTATATGTTGAATATACACTTAATCAATACTATATACAATTTGAAATATTCCTCTCTCAAATCAATACAAGCATTCTATTTCAAATGTCACCAAGAACTAGTTTGTGTAAAAAGAAATAAATAATCCGCTAGTGTGTGTTTGCATTTAATATTGTTCTTACTGGACAAATCATGACGCTAGCCAAGGGTTAAGGGTTCTTCCTTGTTCAAATAACTAGCTATTAAATATAAAGTACCCTAGTGACTAGGGATGTAGGTACATAAATAAAAGTCAATAAATATTTCTTTTAACTATATATCTATTAAAATATATATGTTCACTATTTAGTCTTTATTACTTAATAAATGATTTTTAACCTATATACCCTATAGAAAAAATTAAGAACACTTCTATACTACAATGTTTTGAAAGAAAACGTACTAAAAAAAAACGAATTAATATCTATCAGAAAGAAAAATCATTAGGTATTATGAACTTAGCAAGCATGTAGGATTATTTTAGAAAAACTTGCATATACGCATTTTTTGTCATAAGTTAAGCTAGCAAAATAAGAAAAATAAATAAATAAATCATGCTTAGAAATGAGTGTAGATTTTGTCTTTAGAGCTGTAGCTTAGTATATGCATAGATTAAGCAACTTTAAAGCTCGTTCTTTGTGTCTAACTCTTGAGTGCTGTCTCTGTTTGCTAGTGCAGACACAACCATCTCTCTACCATGTGTAATTCTATGATTTCCGCATTATTGTTAGGCTAGATAACTAGTGAATGCATTATTGGCTATGAAAAAATCACTTTATTCGCATTAACAAAGTTTAAAATTATTAAATTGGCAAGAAAAAAAATTGTAAAGAAAAACACGAATGCTTAAAACTAAACTTTGTAACTTAAGTTTTGTTCGGTATTTCGATATTGTTAATATAAATTTTGTGTGATTATATTTTAAGCTTATATCACAAACGTTTTAAATATAACATATTGACACTAATCAAGTATGGATGGTGAATAAAGATATTTTGATTTTGATTTGACGATCTATGCAGTGGATAGAACAAACTAGCTTCAGTTGTTATATAATGATGAAAAATCTACTTAGGAAGGAGTATGCTTTATTTTTGGTATTGACGAAACTACTATATATGACAACTGACACTTTATTTTTACATTCACAGCGCTAGAAGTGAGCAGTCATTCCCCACGTGCCGTCTTGCAAAGTTCCACTTAGATGTTAAACCTTCAATGAGCAGTCTAGCTGTGAAAACTTCTACAACAATGTAAGTAGAAAGCCCTGTCAGTTTTATATCTTCTTGGTACTACGTTTAGTAAACTATTATTTGAGAGCTTACAACTTAATATAGTCGAATGTAAAGAGCCCCTTAATACCTCATATTGTCCTAGCAAAAACTACACTAAACCATGCAGCTATATAAGCAACATTCATTGTTGCAAGAAATCCACACAACTAAAGACAAAATGCGTGTAATATGAGCTTAAAGAATCTGAATTGTAAAATCTCATGCTGAACATGATAACATAGGCAATAAAACTTAAATTAAAATAATAAAATAGGTAAGTGCTAAAAATTAATGTTTTTTTTTTTTTAAACTTAACGTAAACAATCTCAAACCAAATATAATAGAACTATAGCAGACCATGAGCAATGTACTTAATGTTTGAAATTAATGTTTTAGATGTATCTACAATGTGCCATCTGTCGAGAAGCCTACTTCCTTAGTGCATCCGCAAGGAGCCGTCACCAGCAAATGTGTTTGGCGTTGAACGACTACTTCACATCAGCAGTAGCGAGCAACAATGACAACAGACGAGAGACACACGAGGCAGCAATTCAGACACCTCCACAGCAAATTAAAGCAGTACCCAGTGGCAGTGGCTTGAAAAGAAAACTACCACCTCCAAAGGTGACTAAGCGTCCTGTGACTAGTGTATTGTCAAGTCCATCATCACATACAAGTTCAACAACAAGGCTGACGTGGTATTTAAAAAAAGGTCTTCAATCAGCCAAAGACTATGTTATAGAAAATAATGAAAACCTCTACAAGGACCTACCGCCATTTATTGAAGCTGCTAACGAAGTGGTGCTCGATATACTACAAGATGAGCTGCGTGTCACCAAATCCCTCAAGTACAACGTCGTACTGGAGGCCGTCTACTGCCATCCTGAAGGACATTGCGAACTTATGAACTTCAAGACCACGTCGAGGCTTATACACAGCGCCTGTGATGAGCTACAAGAGCTGCTGAAGAAGGACGCCAGCAAACTGCTTCGTGAGGAGTCTGAAGCGCAGGCGAAAGGCAGTGGATGGACTTTGCATGAGGTAAAGAGCCTCACACTTAGACTAAGCAAATTTTCATATGCATTGCCTGCTGGAAGTGGCTATCTGCCACTGCCCCCAAAAATTGCTAAAAGGAAATGCATTTTAAATGTAAAAAACAGCAATGATTGTTGTTTCATGTATTGTATATTAGCCAAAAGTCTACCTAATATACGTTATGACTCAGTGCTTACTGAGCATAGCTTTAGGGAGTGTGAAACACATTACAACTTTGATGGTATTTCATTTCCAACGCCCATTTCACAAATGAAAAAATTTGAAAAACAAAACATCAACACTAGCGTAAACATCTTCGAACTGGACGAAAATGCCCATATTACACCACTCAGGATAGTTGATGAGCAGCAAGACCATTTTGATCTCCTTCTCGTTAGAAATGATGAAGGAGAGGCTCATTTTACGTTAATATTGAATTTCACAAAGCTTATGCAGCCACAAATTACAAAAGGCAGCAACAAAATTACAATCTGTAAAAGGTGTAGCACCTTTAAAGAAAACAGGCGCTGTGTTCCGACACCTCAGCACTGGTTGAGTGAACATTTAATGCTCTGTGGAAAATCAAAACCAAGTGAAGTGATTTTGCCGGAGCAGCATAAAAGCAAACTTAGATTTGTTAGCTACGAGATGCAAATTGAAGTACCAATTGTAGTCACAGCTGACTTCGAATCAACACTATATCCAGTTCCCTCGACAGACAATGCCTATCAACGGCACGAGGCGAACTCGTTTGCTTATATCGTAGCAAGTAACCTTCCCAAAGAGCTGTTAGAGGAAGCTGAGATAAACACCTCACCCTACATACACAGATCGGAATCGGCTGCAAAAGAATTCCTTTTACAAATGCAGGAGCTAGCTGTAAAAGTGGAAAAGCTGTACACTAAAAATGTGAGCATGATTGCATTAAATGATGAACAACAGAAACAGCATGATGAAGCGACAAACTGCGAGCTGTGTGAAATAGCATTTGATGAGACATTGGTTCAGTCAAGGAAATGCCGGGACCACGACCATATAACAGGTCAGTTTCGTTATACTTTGTGCTCGTTGTGTAACACCCGCTGTCAACTTCCAAACTTCATACCAATATACTTTCACAACCTTTCTTCATACGACGAAGCATTCATTATTAAGAACTTGGCAGTATTACCCAACAGCGAAATAAAAGTGATCCCTAGTAATTCAGAAAGATTCATCAGTATATCGATAAAGATTGGGAGGATGTGGCTTAGGTTTTTGGATTCATTTCGCCTAATGGCGGACAGCCTTGCGAATCTCGCTTCGTATCTCACACCGACGGAACTCGTAGAGTCGTCCAAACTTGTGCCAGAACAGCATGTGGAGTTGATTCAAAGAAAAGGGATTTATCCCTATGATTATGTAAAAGACTTTGCTGTATTCAGTGAGGAAGCACTGCCACCACGTGAAAGCTTTTACAATGCCCTCAATGACTCGGAAGTTACGGATGCAGAATATCAACATGCCCAACACACTTGGAATACAATGAAAATGAAAAATTTTGGACAATACCATGATTTTTATCTGTTATTGGATGTTTGTCTTTTAATGGACATAATTCAATGCTTTCGCAAAAACTGTGTAGCCACCTATAACATTGACTGTTGTCATTCATTTACAGCGCCAGGTCTAGCATGGCAGAGTATGCTACGTATGACTGGTGTAACTTTGGAATTGTTGACGAACTATGACCATTTCTTAATGTTTGAAAGTGCGATTAGAGGCGGTTTGGTACAATGCTGCCACCGCTATGAAAAAGCCAACAACCCACTTTTAGAGAACAGCGAAGACTATGATCCAAACAAAGAAACCAAATACATGTTGTATTTGGACTGCATAAACTTGTATGGAAGCCAAATGAAAAAACACCTTCCAACTGGAAATTTTGAGTTTGTAAATGATGTTGATGATCTTAATTGGTCAAACTTACCTGAAGATTCGCCGTATGGACTTTTACTAGAATGTGATGTCACAGTGCCAGAGCACTTGCACGATCTAATGAACGACTTCCCCATTCTACCAGAACAAAAAGATGTGGATAATCAGGGAAAACTACTTGCTACGCTTGAAGATAAAAAACACTATATCGCTCACTATACAGTGTTCCAGCAGGCAGTCAAATTAGGCTTGAAAATTACAAAAGTTCACAGAGCGTTGCGATTCTCCCAGTCGCCGTGGATGGAAAAGTTCATCGACAAAAACACCACATTAAGAGCTGAATCTACGAATGAGTTTTCCAAAAATTTCTACAAGTTTATGAATAATAGTGTGTTTGGAAAGACGTTAGAAAACGTGCGCAATCGTGTAGATATTAGAATAGTAACTTCTGATGAAGCGTTCCAGAAGCTGTCACGTCAAGCAAGATTTGTTGACAGAAGCATTATCGCTGATGGTGTGATCGCGGTACATTTAAGAAGACAAAAGGTAGTATTAAACAAGCCAGTCTATGTTGGTTCAGTAGTTCTCGACAAAGCAAAAGTTCATATGAACTGGTTTCATTATATGGTTATGAATAAAAAACTAGCTCCGCCAGACTTTGAAGTGTATGTTAACTATTCTGATACTGATTCTCTATTATATACCATAATTACCAAGTTAAACCTAAATAATGAATTGAAGGAAAGATTGGGAGATGTACTGGATAGGTCATGCTATCCCAAGGAGCATGAGCTGTGGCTGGAAGGAGCGATTCCTCAAATAGGCACATTTAAGGATGAATGCAAAGGAAGACAGCTATTTGAGTACGTAGGATTGCGTTGTAAAATGTACTGCTACAGGTTCAACTCCAGCCAACAGACAACGGCAAAGAAAAAGTGTAAGGGAATAAGCAAACGCTATGTCGAAAACAAAATTTCATTTGATCACTACAAGAAGGCACTGTTTGAAGATAAACAGTACAGAGCGACATTTAACCAGATAAGAAGCAAGACATTTCAACTCACCTCTAGAACAGTTGATAAACTCTCTCTGTCAGCCAATGATAACAAACGCATAGTGTTGCAGGACAAAATTAGAACTTTGGCGTATGGGCATTATCGAGCTCGTCAAAATGACGATGGAGGATCGTCAGAATATGATTGTAGTCAGTCTTAGCTCGATGGTTGATCAGCACTCTTTAGGAGTAGTCAGAATGTTGTATTCATTGAGTATGGATGCCGTTGCCCGTACTATTCCATATGAAAAAGAATACGAAAGAATCGAGGATATCGAAATGTTTTCGATACTCCCTTCCCTCATGCACACAGAGTTGAGAAGCTCTATTAAACGGACTTGGATAAAAACTACAACAGTCAACAGAGATTTAATAAAAAGTTATGAGTTTAGAGATATCGACTTTATGCAAATTGATAGTTATCAGTTTGTCATGCTCATGAACCATCCTCTGGAGGAACCAGAGTTTTGGAGTCGAAATTACTATGGTAATAATTGTCATATAAATGTGGACTACTATGAAACAATACAAACAGAACGTCCTATGAAGTATTGTCGAGGCTGCTTTTTTAACCTTTTTACACTAAAAGACGATAATGATATTGACTATCAAAGTTATTGGCACGAAAAGGGGTTGGCATTTGTACATGTTGTACAGCATTTTGAAGTTAACTCTAACAGGCTAATTGATGCAGTGGTTAAACAAGAAAATAACTGGTGTGACTACTGTGTATTTCGACCATTGTTTACATTTCTAAACTACTTTGACTGTAGAGACAATAACAACATGTTACATGATAGTGATGAAGACAGCCCCGCATCTCCAGTGACAATGTTTAACCGTACAGAACTTTATGATCCGTATAGAGAGTGACATACGCTAGTCCAGCATATTTGAACAATGAGGCTGTTGGTCAAGTTTTTTTTTTTTTTTAACCATACAATTTCACGTTTACTGTGTTTGTTTTTTGCGTTTCTGTTTATATATTATGTTTTATTGTAAACCCTAGCTATTGTAAAATAATTTGATGAACTCATGCCTTTTTGTTGTCTATACTCTATAAGAGTTGTTTATCTACTTGAGAACTGAATTCTAGTAGTATATAGCTAAAATATAACTTAATAACATGATATAACAAAGTAAGATAATGCTTAGCATTATGATATTTAACACATGTATATTATTGTGCACATTTCATGAATATTTTGTAATGTACTAACAACCTTTTTCGATCTGTATTTGTTTTACTATTACATGTTTACTAATCTTAACACATTTATGTAACGCTAGAGTTGTATATAATAAACACATCTAAAATGTTTATGGTTACCTGTTATGTTGGTGTTATCTATATAGCATTTATCTTTCAAATAAACTTATGTTAAACTTGACTACTTTGTTTGTTGCTAAACCCATTATTTAAAAGTTTTCCAAACACCCTCTGAAAAATTACTTTAAAAAGTATTATTGCTATGGATGCTAAGAAAAGTAAAGTCAATCCTCTACTGTGTTGTTGCTAGCTTAGCTGAAGGAAAGGGTAAACAAATAAAGAAAATCAAAGTTTGTAATACAAATATATTACCATAAGATACATTGAATACAGCAATTTTCTCTTTACCATTTTGACAAGTATTTTAAGTTCTCCATCACAGCTTCGGTAATGTTTGCTGCACAAAAGCGGCGTACCTCACTGTCTATCCACGGCATCATTGATGTCCTGAGTGCAGTCCGTTCATACCAAAAATCTTGAGTCTCTGCAGGCAACCTCCTTTCATTCAAGTCAGAAAGTAAACGTGGCAAATCACTTGTAATGTGTCGAACGAGTTGTTTATCCAAAGTCATTGAAGTCAAGTCATTTGTAGTGTTTGAAGAAAGCAAGGCCATTACCTTATAGTGTTTGGTAAAATATCGTGTGTAACGAGAGATCAGAAACTGCACAGTTGGGTTTATTTCAAGTAGGATATTAAAGTAGCTTTCAAGGGATGGGAACAAGCGTTTTAAAGAAATCCATCCATCATTTTGTAGAACCACTCTGGGAGTCTGTCGAATAATATCAGATTCACTAGAAGCTCTCGAAAGCGTAACAGAATTCAAATTGTGATTAACTGGCTTATTTCTCAGACGATAGTTACAAAATGATACTAATCCATTTGGTCTGGGTTCCAATATGACTGTATGTAGATAGAATGGATTGAATGGAGTTTCATTGGAGTAAAAGTTGTTGACAGAGTGGTGAACTGTAGAGCTTTGCAGACTTAAAAGATCTTCAAATGTCAATTCAATTGAGGTTTCATTATTCACTAAACAAATAGAAGGAGAAAAGTCTTTAATAGAATCAAGACCAACAACCGCATGAGCCTGGCTTGCAACTTTGTAAATCTGTCTGAGTAAAAGACGTGGTTCCCATGAGTTAGACTGCTGGTTAGAACGCACAGCTGCTTTGTGTGAACTATGAGAGTGACTCACCACAGATGTTGTCATCACAGGTGTTGAAGTAGACGTCGAAGAAGAACACACGTATGACACTGGAGGTGAAGTCGATAGTGTGGTCGGCGACGTAGATAGCTTAAGTGCTGATGTATTTGATAATAGTTGTTGCGAACGTTGAGGTGGTGGTGGTGGTGGTGGCGGCGGTGGTGGCAGTTGTGATGACAGTGATGGCAAAATCGAGGCATGAAGTTTTTCTTGATGACCTTTCTGACGAAAAACCTGGCTCGACCTGGCGCGTGTGCCAGATTTTGCCGAATTGGAGTGGGCTGGTATTTTCTGTTGTACGATTGACGGCTGTTCCGGTCGATACTCTTCCACTTCCTTTGAATCGTAATCCTCATCCTCTTCCACTGCATTACCATTTTCACTGCAAACTGTTGAACACTCGCGGGTATAGTAATTCGCTTGGATCGCACTTGCACCTGCTGTTGTGTGTACAGAATCAGATACGTCTTGTAGAGTCTCACCAGTTAGAGATGCAAGAAGCTGGTCAATGTCCATAGTATTTACATCGGAGTATATTACGTTATGCACTGGGGGTATAGGGGGAGCTTTAGTACGTTTGCGTTTCACTCGCGATAGATCTCTACGTGGAACTGGTGCCGACCGCTTCACTGACGCGTTCATACTGACTAAACCAGCAAACCAGTTCTAGGTTTTATATGCAGTGTATTTGCAGGTCTGGACAGGTCTTAGTACGATCATTGACCTTACGAGGCGGATGCTGAGCGCCAAGGACAAATCCATTGAACCTCTTGGATCTCTTTCTTTTTTGCGATTACATAACGTTGTTGTATAAAGAAGGCTTTGACAACAAGTCTAGACAGGTTTCCATTTATTTATACAGGCTAGAAATTTTAAGAGATAGATAATCCTGTTGTCGTAAGTAATGCAGTGAGCTTTCTATCAATAGTTGCAAAAAATTTTAAAGTTTCGGCATCTGATTTATCCAACGTGTTTAGCCTTTCATCAATGGTCCTTAATAATTTTGATGTTTTCTCATCTGATTCTTGCAGCTTCTTTACCTCTTCATCTAAGGATACTAGCGATTTAGATTGTTTCCCGTCTGAATCATGTAGCTTCTTGAATCTTTTATCCAAAGACATCAAGGATGTAGAAACTTTCTCATCCGAGTCTTGTAGCTTATTGAGCTTATCACCCAAAGATACTAAAGATGCAGACGTTTTCTCATCTGATTCAAACAGCTTTTTGACATTTCTATCCAAAGATAACAAATGTGTAGACGTTTTTTCATCCGAGTCTTTCAGCTTCTTGAGCTTATCATCCAAAGATAATAAAGATGCAGACGTTTTCTCGTCTGATTCAACTAGCTTTATTAGTTTGTTATCCAAGGAAGCAATTAATTGTGATGATTTCCCATCTGATTCTTCTAAGTTGTTTAGTCTATCGTGATAGGATAACTGACTCTCCTTTATGTCTTTTAGCTCGGTCTTGATAGAACCCTCTATGGAGACTATTGATTGTTTTACATCCTTAACTGCTTGCTGGGCCTCTTTGAGGCTAACAACAAAGGTCTTTAACTTTCCTTCCACCTCATTCAAATCGTCTTTGTTCACATAGAAACGATTTAAATAGCCTTTAGACACCTTTTGTCGTGATACGTCAGGTTCCACTGCAGCTCTAAACCTCTTTGATCCATCTTCACTTATCACATATGCATCATCTTCGTCATCAGATAAGTGATGCTTCTGTTCTTGATACAAAGCATGTCCAAACTTATCTATAATGTGTCTTCTAATCATAGCTTGTACAATATATGTTTACAATAACAAGATCTAATCCAGGATGATGGGAGAAACAGGTTAATATACTATTTAAGCCAACGAGTTGTAGCGTGAGGGAAACCCAAGCCATTTTACATAAATCTTGTTTCCTTTGCGCTTTATAACCTTTTCAACCAAATACGTATCTGGGTAATTTGTCTTTTGTAATTCTGGTTCGTAAAATGCCCCTTTGATAATGTCCCCTTCTTCATCTTGCAGGTAGTACACTGGTGGGACAGATTTTCGCACTCGTATGATTTTAAATAATTCAGTACTCCAGTTTGGGGTGTAACCTTTTTCAAACAAAGTTTTATACTTAGAAACCCTGACTTTATCATTGACTCTTAGCTTTGGAATCCCTTGTACCTTGTTTTGATTTAATTTCCTCACCAATGCCCTCTCGTGAAACGATGTAACATCTCTTGGTCTCATGCCTGTTGTCCGATGTAGCCTTGAATTGTACATGGAAATTAAACGAGGAAGCATGTCTAGCCACCTATAATCTCCCTGTACAGCAAATTCCTTATACATCCAATTTTTAATCGTTTTATTCAGCCTTTCTACCACAGAGGCCTTCACATGGGTGAATGTACTAAAATGATTTATCGCAAAACGTTGCATTAAGGATTTAAATTCTTTATTATAAAAATCTGTACCAAGATCACTTTGAATGTTTTGTGGTATTCTTCCGCTATTTTTCAAAACATTTTCCATAGCTGAGGCCACTGTCTTCCCTTTTTTGTTGTCTAAAGGAACCGCCCATGCATACTTTGAAAGAACATCAATTATCATTAGGATATACTTTTTCCCTTTATTCGCTTTTGAGTAAGGTATCATTTCTATCAAGTCGACTTGCCACAAATCGTCAATACCTCGAACAAAAACCTTTCTTCTGACAAAGTTTTTCCTAGCTGGTTTGTGTAACTCATTAACAATACCTCTCTTGGCAGCATCTGCTTGACTTGACATTGTCTTCTTTCTTTTATTCATAATGCCTTTATTACCTATGAACACTTAAGCAATAATTCCGTTTAGTTGAAGCAACTCTATAATATAGTCTATTTCTTCGCTATGAGCGTTGTGACCGGCTTCTTGTGACAAAACCAAGGTTTTAAGTCGCTTCACCAGTAAATTCACATCAGATGTGTACCTGTCCACGTTGTCAACAGTTATACCACTTCCACTAGCGTGTTCCGGTGTGGTCATGCCTTGCTTTGGTGGAAAAAGTACCGATATTACGCTTAAGTACTTTTTGCCCCTATTTGCATTTACCGGTTTTTCAGCAGAATACATCTGTCGGTGTGCATTGGTGTCTTGAAGGATCTTTTTATACACTTTCAAATCCTGCCTTTCTACTATATCCTTATCGGGAACCTGCATGAATAGTAATTCAAGGAGTCCTGGAGTTGTTTCAAAGCTGTGATTCCTTACCTGTATCTTTGAATTTGTAATTTTTATTCTAGAATCACCAATTGTCATATTACCCCTTCCATCAAGTCGAACACCATAAGTCGTGTCCATTTTATCTTTCGTTAGAGGATTAGAAAGCTTTTTTAAATACATATCCAGCTGATTGGGTTTAATGGTTTGAGTAGACACATCTAAGGACTTATTGAAGTCATCCTCCTTTTCTTCGTCTTGTACAAAAGTTCTATCCATAGTTGTACTCTGATCATCTTTTTTAACCACAAAGTCTAGTTCTTCTTTTTTAACAGGTTTATAATAGTACTGCTGTTCCTTCAAACGTCTCTCTACTGTCTCTTGCAGGGGTTTGACTATGGGTTTAGCTTGCACTTCTAACAACCTCTCAACATAATCAGCATTATGCTTCAATTGTTGAAACTTTTTACGCACAGCATTTGTTAGTCTAAGTAGTTCATTTTTTACTATATGTTCGTGCTTGTTAGCACTGTCTTGGTTCCGCTCCTTCAAGTTTGGTATTGGATATTTCTTCACTATACGTCGGATTACTCGTTTTGCTCTTAGCTTTCTTTTTTTGGGAGCTCTAAGAGCCATCGGAGCACTACCATACTTCTCCATCCTCTCACTGTCACTCTGATTAACGTTTAGTGTATTGATGCTGAAAGGAGCCCTTTATATATCGACTATATAGGTATCAAGACCTAAACGGTAACGACCTTTGTTGATTTCAGAATCTTTATCTATGGTTACAAATCCGTACTTGTGTTTGTTCCAACAGGTGTGACACAAAGACTTAAATTGATCAAAAGTCATATCGCTATTAACATGATCATTGTATACATGTCTTAGATTTAAGTCATCCTGCTTGAAAAGAATTATTAAATTGGCGTTATCTCTAAGGAGATGTTTAGGGAGCCGCGTGTACGTCTGGATCAAGTAGAACGTATCTACATCTCTATGTCTTCCCATGCTGAAGTATGCTTTCATATTGTCTTGTTTATCACAGGCCACGTCATCAAATATCATTATTGAGTCCTTTTTAGCTTCATCAGGATTGGGAACATCTTCACTGTTAGTAAATGAAAAATAACCAATACATGACAGGTTTTGCATTATTTGTTCAAGCATCTTGTATTTAGGTTGCAGCAATGATTTACTAAACACATATACATTAGCATACTTTAATCCCTTTGGTTCAGTCAAAAGGCTAAACATCAAATTTGTTTTTCCACAGTTAGATGGACCACAAATGATGCCTCGAATGGATTGAGGAAGGAGTTCACTATGTTTTTTCACTTCTTTGGATTTAATTCCATCCGAAGTGGATTGAATGAGTTTTTCCACAGCATTGTCCACAACAAAAGTGTCACGGTGCTTTTTAAATTTCATCTTCACACACTGGGGGACAAAAGTGAAATGAAGAATCGTATATAAGGTGTTCATATTTGTAAGACCTGCTCAGTATGCGTAGGATCACTAGAGGATGTGGTCTGCTTAATCGTGCTATAAACTCTCTTCCGCTAGAACTTCACTTGCCTGGAGGATACCAATTTTGTGGACCTGGTACAAGATTGAAGGAAAGGTTGGAAAGGAAGGATCAAGGAATCAACCTATTGGATCAAGCTTGTAAACAACACGATATTGCCTACAGTAAGAGCAAAGATCTTTCATCTCGACACACTGCTGACAGAGTATTAGCAAACGAGGCGTGGGCAAGGTTCAAAACAAAAGGTGTTCCTATTGGTGAGAGGCTCGCTTCCTGGGCTGTTGCAAGCGCAATGAACGCGAAATTGAAGCTTGGTGCCGGAACAACCGAAGGCAGGAGGAGGAGGAGACGGCAGACTAGGCGAAGAAATCGAGGGAGGTTGGGTAGGGGATCGTTAGCCAAAGGGGGCACAGCAAGAGGTGGAAGTGCGCTAAAACGAAAAAGAAAAGGCACCACTAGAAAGTGCAGCAGAAGACTTAAACCTTTTACTTTTTCCGATGTATTACGACAAGCAAGGACGGCTGTGCGGGGATCAGGAATGCATCTTGTTGGCAGAGGTGGAATATTAAACAGAGGGAGTAGAAAACACATAACAAAGGCAGCATCATCAGCGTTGAACGCCATCAGATCTATGAAGAGAGGGAGGCGTAGTGCGTTCAGTCATTTACGACGTAGATCACGGATTCTATCACTTCCCAAGTCAGGAGGTGTGCTACCATTGCTGCCAATCTTTGCAGGGCTTAGTGCATTGGGAAGTCTGACAGGTGGGGCTGCTGGTGTGGCCAAAGCAGTGCTTGAAGCTAGAGATGCCAAAAAACGGCTGAGCGAGATGCAAAGACATAACGAAACTATGGAGGCAGTAGCTTTGCGCCATGGCAAGGGCCTGTACTTTAGACCATATAAGAAAGGACTTGGTATTTACATGGCACCTTATCAGAAGCAGCCAAAAAACTTATAGATATTTTGCCAAGAAGGGCAATGTATGATTTTGAGTTAACACGTTGGGCCAGGAAGCTTAAAATCCCCCATTTTAGAGGAGTGTTTATGCGTGACAACCTTCCTAAAAGTCCATGGAGGAACGAGTCTGCAATAGTCAACTTGGACAATACCAATGGTAGTGGTACTCATTGGGTATGCTACAAGAAGAGTGGAGACTACGTGAGGTACTTTGACAGCTACGGGGACTTAATACCTCCACTGGAACTTCAGAAGTATTTAAATGGGAAATACGTATCTTACAACCGAACCGCTTATCAGGATGTCAACACTTACTCTGAGATCTGTGGGCATCTGTGTTTGTATTTTTTAACCTCAATTTAAATGATATTACAGTGTACACATATATATATTTGTTGTTATCATTTCCACCCTTTAGTCATGTCTCAGACGTTCATGCTTTCAGGTAGAACTTCTACTCTTTCAGTAGACTACTTTCCTCCCATCGAACTTGAAGGTGGTTATGATTATGAAGTTGGTTTGCTTAGCTTCGAGTCTTATAACTCCATACCAAATGTCGACGAAACAAACAACCAGTTTCATTTTGATAATGGAAAGATTATTAAAATACCTACTGGTACATATGAAGTAATGGATATTGAACGTTTCATACAGGATAAGCTAAAGATGTTGGCTACACAGGAAAAGAAGTACTTTTTTCGCTTGGGAACAAACAACAATACATTGCAAACTACTCTGAAATGTAACGCTCAGGTGGATTTCTCTCAACCCAACTCTATTGGCAGCCTCCTGGGTTTCGATTCTGAGGTCATAGGACCTGGAAATGAGCACTACTCGAAGAATGTTGTGGATATTTTTAAGACAAACACGATTAGAGTTGAATGCAGCATAGCGGGCGGGTCTTTCGTTAATAATAAGCAAAGTCATACAATCCATCAGTTTTTCCCAGCAGTACCACCAGGATATAAGCTTGTTGAAATACCCAGTACAATCATTTACCTTCCAATCACCACGAGGGCAATAAGTAACATAACACTACGGATTGTAGACCAGGACGATAGGTTGGTGAATTTTAGAGGAGAACGTATTACAGTGTGTTTACACTTGAGGAAGGTCCCTAGTTGAACAGTTAGTAAGAGATGGGTTACTTATATTTTTCAAACTGTTTATCAAGACCAAGAATATCAAAGGGTCATATAGACAGAGTCAAGAAAACCCATAACTCCGACGACTATTTATTGAGTGCACACTCAACAGTACCAAGCAGTGTTTGTTTGTCACCCAAGCGACTAACACACACAAACCGAAGGTTTTTACGCTCCTTGGGCTATAAAATACTTCAATAATGGATGTACTGGATATTTTTAGTAGTGTCCCATTTGATGACACTATTTCTCACATGGAATTTCACACTCATTTCCCTTACTCTTCTACCACACTAGACAACAATGACGAGATAAGAATACCAATTCAACAACAAGATATATGCATTGTGCCTTCTATGAGTTATTTGTATGTTGAGGGAAAGCTATTGAAGTCAGACAATACAGCAACTACAAAAACAAAGTTCACTCCAAACGCATTTGCATTTTTGTTTGACGAGATACGGTATGAAATAAATGGAGTTGAAATAGATCGCATTAGGAACCCAGGTATAACTTCTACAATGAAAGGATTTGCTTCTATTGGAGAGAACTCTTTAAGAAGTTTAGGGAACTCTGGCTGGCCAACCGAGGTGAATAAGTTGTCTTCCACTTTGGAAAGTCATGTGACTGACACTGATGGAAATTTTAGTTTTTGCATACCGCTAAGTAGGCTTCTGGGGTTCGCAGAAGATTATAGAAAGGTTATTGTCAACTGCCGTCATGAGCTTGTTCTACTGAGGTCGGCCGGGGACAAAAATGCAGTTTTGTGGACCTCAAGTGGTGCTACTGACACAACTCCTGAAGATATTAAAGTTAAACTAGAGAAACTATGCTGGAGGGTTCCCTACGTTTCTTTGAGTGATAGACAAAGAATTGCATTGCTTAGACATTTGGAAAGGGGAACGAGTGTTCCTGTAGAGTATCGAAGCTGGGAACTCTATGAGTATCCCTCTTTGCCACAATCAAACAAGCAATCTTGGTCAGTAAAGACGGCATCACAGCTAGAGAAGCCAAGATAC
This sequence comes from Macrosteles quadrilineatus, assembly GCF_028750875.1. Lineage (NCBI taxonomy): Eukaryota > Metazoa > Arthropoda > Insecta > Hemiptera > Cicadellidae > Macrosteles > Macrosteles quadrilineatus. The sequence goes on along the minus strand of NW_026542598.1, from coordinate 55,793,419 downwards.
GTCATAGTGGCTTTCCAGGAGAATCGCAAAAACAACATAAAAAAGTCTGCCGCATGCTTTGATCACTGCAAGATATCAAACATAAAACTTCATTTAAACTCTATTAACTATCCTTATGATGATTTAAAACTAGACATTGCAAAGAACCACTACGCTATACTCTACGACATGTATACCCGTTTTCAGGAGTCGTATTACAATGTTCCATCACAACCACTTTTGGACGTTAAAAATTTCATTTCTTATGCACCACTAATCGTAATTGACTGTTCTAAGCAAAACGAATCCCTTAGGTCAGCCCCTGTTGATATTCGTTTAGAATTTGAGGCCAGCGAAGCTTTCCCTCCAGGGACTGCTGCTTATTGTTTGATAATTCACGACAAGTCATTCAGCTATGAGCCAGCCACTAACCTGGTTCATCGGATAATGTGATTCATGCAGAAAGTGTTGGAATTTGGGGTGGGGATAGGCTATAAAGCCCGCTCTTGTCGGTTTGGTTTCTCAGTCTCAACTTGAATTTCGTTGGAGTTAGAACTTTCAGTCATGATTAAACAGGCCATCATAGATTTTAGTGCTTTTATCGGAGAGGATAAGACAGTGGTTATCAAGGAATTGAGCATATTGGACTTGGATTCAAGATGTGTACAACATTGGATTTTCTCACCACCTAAGGATGGATCCAGATCTACTTTTCCAAGCACACAACATGATTGCGGAGGGTGGCACAGTTCACAGTTTGACAATCATAACAGGTGGTTGAGTAAACACTATCACAGCCTCGGATTCGGAACAGGAAACGTTGAATATAGCTCTCTCACGTCATCTCTGAGAGACATTTGCTGCAATGTAAACCTATTGTATGCTGCTTCAACTGAAAAGGCAAAGGTTTTGGAAAAGTTGCTAGAGAACAGAAGAGTTGTGTTCAGTCTTGAGCTACTTGGAGGCCCCCCTCTATCGAGCGATTTTCTACTACTTCCTCCCGTTGAAGAACTATCCAAACAAAAGAATCAGTGTTTGTTTCATCATTTACATGCTCCAGGATTTTATTGTTCACAAACCAATGTACACAAACTGGCTGATTGGTGTTTGAAAAACCCAGCTATGCTAGACATGAACAACCCTGAAGTGAGAGTAAAGACCTTTGACGAATGGAAACTTAAAACTCCTTCTGCTAAGCAGCTTGCCGATGAAGGCTTTGTCAAAATGGCTGCTATGAAGGACACCACTAAATGCGTTTATTGTGGAGTTAATCTTTTCAAGTGGGAAGAAGGTGATGACGCAATAGAAGATCATCGCTACAACTCACCGTTTTGCTCCTATCTTCGCTTCAAGGAACAGACAACAGACAAGAGCAGCACCAAGAATATAGTCTACTGCGATGACGGATCAGATGCATTGGGCCAGGATGTCACTGGGAGATATACATTGTCTCTGGAAGTCACTCATGATGATCTTCTAAATATGTGTAAGGCTTGAAATGTATTCAACTTCATATTTTGAATAAACAAATCTTTATTATTTACCAATGTTGTTTTTTACTAAGCTTAACCTATATATAAACTTACCATCTTTCATTATCATCCAGATACACAGCTACTCTTATTGACTTAAGTCATAACAAGTTGCTCATGTCTCAGTTTTACAAATGTGAAAAGGTAGTTACCTTTTCTAATCCCATGAAGACAACTTTTTACTTTGCTGATAATGAAGACAGGCGCTGTACCGGCTCCATCGACAAGGAACGGTTTAAACTAAGAATTCTTCAGGTTGGAACAATTTTGCAAGACTCACTTTTATCCAAAGTATTACACATTAACACATGCCAGTTTAGTGATCACTCCAATTGTTTTATAAAATTAAATAAACTTACTACTTAATTTAACAAAGACTCATAATTTCATATCCTAGCTTTCATACACCATAAGTCTTTACCAGCAAGCACGCTGCTGGAACTAACATACAGTTTTAACCTGCACAAGTCGTCGTCGCTCGCTCGAGGACAAATCGTCCCCTGCCCACACTCGTATACTCATTCCCAACATCGCTGTCACTTTTATTCGCCGGAGAAAAAATCAGGCAACCCTATCTACTCACGTGACCTTGGTGATAAGTGATAACTGATAATGAGCTGTGTGACCTTCAGATTATACTTGGTCGCCCATCTGCGGCACTCCTGTACCTACACCTGTCACATGGTGTATGTCATATAACTGACTCTTCTATTGTTATATTTGAATGACGGCGTCGCGTCGTGTTGATGCGAGACATTGCGTTTAACAACTCTGGTACAGATGCGCGACTTTACAGGAGAGCTCTTGTAGTAGTGATCTAGTAGTAGTTGCTTCTGATTTTCCAGGTTGTAGGACAAACTGGTAGAGATTTTCTTATTTAAGTACCATTGTCCCGATCCCGAATCGGTAATTTGTTTCGAATACCGAAAAAAACGATAAATATTAAAACACCATTAAACATGTAATGTTAAGTTATAAACACCAATAATTAAAAATTTAACGCATTGATTTTGATTTGGTTGGATTTTGGGAGGCTAAGTAGAAATCGCAATGGGTTCTTTGACACTGTTTTTGGTTAAAAAGTTGGATTATACAGTTTATGAACTTGATTTATAATTTGTTCCCAGTAAAGCTCACCAATACCAAACCCCATCTACTTGTTTAATTCCGGTTTCCTCAAGAAAATATTTGGCAACTTAATAGACAGATAGTTGAACCAGTCGCGTTTATGAATATTGCATTCCAATCGCAATTTTAATCAATTGTTCTAGTCGTTAAAGTTGATCCCCTTAACATTGCTTGCATTAGTGAACAATCGATTTCTAAAAATACCGTTGAACATTTATTTATGTGTATCCTCAAAAGGATGGAAGCTGTGGATGTTATTTAATGAGTACTAGTATTTAATTATTACTAGTGTGCATGTTGATCGAATTCGAGCAATTGCAAAGTATACCAGGAGTTATTTCAAAACGAATAACAGTCATATTTACAACGAATTTAAAAGAGTCAACTCAAAGATTACCGGTGTGTAACTCAGACCAAGTTTATCTTCGTTCTTCGTTATTGATAAACCTAAAGCATTCCGGCCGGTTTTCTCCTTCTCAAAATGCCTCGCTGAACAGGCAACACAGGTCATTGATAGAGGGCAAATTGAGAACGAAAAGTCGTTTTAGGGTAGTGTTAGGGCGCATTTGTAACCTAATAGTTGAGATTGTCCAGGGTCAGGTGCTAAGTGAGAAGTAAAGCCTATTACGCGCCACTGTTCTGTAGCTGCGGTCGTTATCACGATTACGCCTCCTGTCTATGTTTCGTTGTCGTAGCGTCGGAGGCATTTAAAAGAAAAAATCTACAAATAAACAAATTATAGCGACACAAAACAACGATAAATACTCAAATTTAAGATACAACCATACTAACACGATCTGTCTTGGGGGTTATGTTTACACAAACTCAAATAGTAAATAAATGTACTCAATGTGTTTCATTGAATTGAAAAATAAATAACAGCAATTAAATTATACAGCTGATTATACAGCTGAAATGTTAACAATTATGTTCTTCATAAGAATAACATGGGAACTTTCAAAGCCACTGGGGCAGAGCCCAAGGGACTTTTTCAAAAATGTAAGGCCAGTTTGCAAATCTACGCGACACGCTGTTTCCAATGAGTCGTCAATGGATAAAATCGGTTAAGAAATGGCGGAGGAGTTCAACCGACAAAGTTTCGTGTAGCGTATTAATTATATAGATAATTCAAATTATATATTTCTATACCGGTACTGTATTTATCTCCAATGATTGTTGATAATTATGTTTGGGTAAGTTCACAAATGATTTGAGATAGTATTACTATTTTACTTCGAAAAACAATTTCACAGTTATTTAGTGCATGGATTATAGAATGTACTTAATTTGCAATCTGTCTTGCAGTACATCCGTCAGCAGCCTCAGTCTTCAACTCTCTCGACCGGCGAGGGCGGAAGCCTCGGGACTCCGAGCCTCCAGACAGTGTCCGACTCAAGAGGAGGTTCTCCAACCCAGACAACACATGGGGAGTGTCACCGGAGCGGACGGAGCCCCAGAGGCGAAGACTGAACCGGAGCGTCAGCGACGCCGGTCGCCGGGAGCCGAAGAAGGAAAAGGAGTTCTCCATCTTTGGGACTCTGGACCGGATACGGAAGAAGAATAAGAAGAAACCACCAGTGCTGGAGCCACGGGAGGAGGTGGTGCCTCCTGTGAGGAAGAAGAAACAACTGTCGCCCATCATGGAGTCGTCGCCGGCCGTGGTGGAGTCCCAGGAGCCTTGGAGGTGAGTAACGTGACCTTTGTACAACCAAACTGACCAAGTATAGATAGAATGGGATTTCCTTTGTCAAGAACTATACTGGTCTTATGACTAACCCAAATGTCTGTTGGTTTTGTTATTTAGCTTATAAAGTGACGCCATGTTTCCACTTGTACTTTGTTTTTAAGAATAATGAGGTAAACATGTACGAGGAGGAAATTCGCACTTAATTTCCCTAATATATTTGCCTCCTTACTTAGTTCTGTCAATTATGTTTAATGTTGTTATCTATGTTTTTTGTTTTGCAATCAAAATATATTTAGGTTTAGTCAGAACTAAAAAATAGTGCTATTTAGTAGACACAAATATTGTTGTTTACCTGGGTGGTACAAAAGTAAATTTTTTTTATTATTTGCCATTAGTATTGCCATATCCATTAGTAGAAAATAAACACTCTTAACGTTTTCTAAAATCGTAGAACAAGGCGAAAAGTTGTCATTAGGAAATAATGGGTTAGTTATTTTATGTTAAAGGTCCTTTTCTCAGCGAACTTATTGCGCAACATCTCCACTCTTCTTCTTAGTGTTGACACATTAGCTACCAACTATGCTCATCCCTCGGATACAGAGGAGTGTGACGGTTGGTAGCAACACGCCCCGTTTATAAATATTAGTCTTGTTTTCTCTACCCACCTTGTTTCAGATTCCTCAATCGCGCTTTCTATACTCCTCTACCAAATCCTCTATCAAGAAACTCAATTAATGTTTTACTATATTCTTCTAACATAATTTGTCACAGGATTCCTCCTCTAAAATTCTTATTATAAAAGCTTTGCCACAGGATTTCTCCATTAATAGCTCCTAAGTTCTTTAAACTTTGCCACAGGACTTTGCCCTTCATGAATTTTCTGTTTCTCTACCGTACTATGTCAAATGTCCCTGAATTCACGTGTCCTTAGTTTCTTTACCAACCTGAGTAACGAGATCCCTCCATTTACGTTTCCCCTCTTCCTTTACCTACCTGAGAAGGAGCATCCCTCGATCCATGTTTCCTCGTTCCTTTACCAAAGAATCCCTCAATTCACGCTCCCTCCAGTCATTTACCAACCTTTGTCACAGGCTCCCTCCAGTCATGTATTCTCCATTACTTTGCCAACCTATGAGCATCAGAATCCCTCAATTCACGCTCTCTCATTCATCCCAGAATATCTCTATTGGTAAAATTTCTGTATCCCTTCCAACCTTCGTCACAAGATTTCTTAGTTCGTGTTTTCTCTATTCCTGTTGCAACCTGTCAGAGGACTCCTGCAATAATGTTTCCACTATTTATCATCAGCCTGTCATAAGATCGTTACTCCTGTTTCCATACCAACATTTGCCACCATACATGTATTTCGTCCCCCTACTATCATTTTGTCCGGCACCCCTCATTATTTTTCTCTTTTCCTTCACCGACCTGTCACAGTATCCCTGCAGTCGTCTTCTACCCGTCACATGATCCCCTACATATCCACCACGGCAGGTTCCTCCACTTACACTGTCTGTGTCGCAGGTTCGCGGAGGCAGAGACAGGTCCTGGGAGAGGTGTGGGCGGTGATGGTGGCACTGTCGTATATGCGGAGGTGGTCGCAAGGCCAGGAGGCAAGACCACGGTCCACACTGCAGTTACCGCGGACCCGTCGCCGAGGCCGCACCAAACTACACCCGGTTAGTAGTATACATACACCTGTTTATAGAGTATTGCTGTGTAGATATCACCATACTATTGTGTACAATCTACTGTGTAATATCTAATTTTAATCGCAAACCCTCGCCTTTTTATTGTTGCAAATAGATTAGTTTGTATTTGTTTTGCCAAATGTTTATGCACCTGCAAATGCGTATGTGCACCTGGTTTTACGCAAATTATTAGTTTTGTGTTTGCAGTTTATTTTCTGATGAAATCGCTATGATTTCTTCATTCCTCTATGCGTTTTTAAATATGTTTTGTATAGTTTTCTAGTCTTACTTTTTAACATCGCTACTACCAGTTTATAATCAAGTACTGTAATTGTATTATGATGTTTTTTTCTTGTGTGATTTTTTAAAAGAAAATAAAACTAATAACATATCAAGGCAAATATTCTAGGTTAACAACGGGGTTTGTGTGTTATATTACATTCCAAAAATCTAGTAACGAAAGAAAACCTATAATTTCTTTCGTTTGTTTACCGGCGCATGTTTACCATTAACACTTTTAACAGCACTAAGTAAATTTCCTGATTTTAACGGTCGTTGTTGACTTGTTGACTATTTGAGTTTTACACTTTAAACTTTCCATTACTTTTTAGAGTTTATCGATAGTGTTTAGACGATAATTTTTTTTCCAAGGAGGATTAATTACACATCCATTGTTTAGTTATAGATTTTTTCACCGCCATTTCAGGGCTACTGTGTTTTTTTGTTTTTTTTGCAAGGTTTCTTGTTTTGTAAGCAAATGCAATATTTTCATACAAGGTTCTTCCTGAATTATACGACGTATGGACGTTTTGCAAACATCGTGTAAATCATGATATTGACAACTGCCTGAAATTCCTCAAAACACTGTTAACTTCTGAGTAAAAAAGGGACCCAAAATAACCAATATCTGAACAGTCTCACACTTAATGTATGCGACCATACAGTATTGATTTACAATAATCTTTTCTCACTGCGTTTATGTACATTGGCTTCTTGAAAAATAATAAACCATAAATAAAATAACCCAACTGTAAGCACAGCTTGTTCTGTGACATCATATCCAAATATTAAAGCACAATTTGTCAAATATGTCCGAAAATGAAACTGCAAAATGTTATCGACATCATTAACGTCATCACCACGAATCACGAATCATATAAAAACATGCTTCAGGTTTTGCAACATATGAAAATACCACTTGCACTATTCAAAGTCCTATAAAATGTTGATTTCCCTTTGAACCCAGCACTCGCATCAAAGACCACCAAACTAAGGTGCAGCAGTGACATCACCGACCTGTGGGCACAGCTGTTAGCTCCGTCAACAATTACGTCATTTCCTAATCTGTTCGTCTGTCTGTCTGTTTGGGTGTTCATTAATCGATTAATTAGCACCATTTACATCAAAGTTATGCAAACTCATCGTATATGGTCGAATGATTTTCAAAACGTGACACGCGCAAACGGGTACTTCCATTTTCAGACGAATCAACCTTTGAAAACATCAACATAATCTAAGTATGGTTCGGTGAAGAGCTCAACTATTATGCACAAGTGAAAGCTGTTTATTAATTAATCGAATATTAATTTACATTAGTGTGGAGTAGCGTAGTAAATTACAAAGTAGTTCTTTAGTTAGCCAAATCGCTTCAACTGCTCAAGCCGATTTGCTAAAGATTTATTGATCAAAAGATGAGTCTATTATAATACCATTTTCCTAATAGTTTTTTAAATTCATTTGATTAAGATCAAGTTCACTGACCGATCTCCAAAAATAAATAAGTATTTTATTTAACGGTATAGGACACACCTAATCTTAAAAGTTTGAATTATCTTTATGACGTTAAGGCTTCACTGAAACCCAGCGTTGAAATCTCCAAAGCAATTTATATCGTTTGTTGGTTGCCAGTCCAATTTGAAGGAAAATTTTAAAGTTTTTCTTAAACATTTATAATATATATTAATCGGTGACGTTTGACGGATATTTTCTTCGTTTATGTGACATTTAGCTATGAGAACCCCCCCCCCCCATGAAATCTAGAGAACTAACTGCTGTTCTGTTTCATTGTTAGAACAATATAAGACATAATATATTTTTTTAACATAAGTTCTTATCCAAACATTGGTAAACAACTTAAGCTCAGACACGAAAGCATTACAACACTGTTTACAGGTACGGCGGAGGAGCCTTTTTGGTTTAAAATCTTATCAATGTGCAATCAGATGTTCAAGCAAAACTCGAGTTTTCAGTTCAAGTAATAGAATTTTATACTTTAAACCTGTTTTGAGATCTGAGCTAGTACGACACGGTTGATTCGTTAAACTTCATGGTATGGGTGACACATACTTGCAAACCAACACACACACACACACACACACACACACTCACACCCTCTTGTAGGTTGGACCTGTTCCCTGAGTTTGACAGCAGTGGTGTGTGGTTTACGGCAATGTGGGTTTGATAGCCTGCAAATAGCTGTATCATAATAAAGTCCCTGCGATCCGGGACCTGCTAATAGAACCGACGTTTTTCTTTCTTTTTTGTCAAGATGGACTCGAGATGAGTAGGCCTAGTGCCATGGCAAACATGTGAATCGTGTTTTGCAATGAAACTGTATTAAAACTTTACACAACAGTTAAAATTGTTTTACCTATTCTATATTATAGTTTTACGTAATTCTTCAGCTAAAACGAGTGTGTTTAGATACTACAGCAGTTCTTTCCCTAGGTAAAGGATGAAAAAGTGAGCACACCAGGTGTACATTATTGTATTTTCAATTTTCAAAACCCTCCGCTGATTTTTTTTTCGAACAAAATAGTCCAGATCAGTCAAAATAGGATCACATTGTTATTACTTATTATATACTTTAATCATAGTTTCACACTGTATATTTCATTAGAATAAATACCTCCTAATCGATAATGGGGCTGGTATAAACATAAAAATATACATAATTTAACGTTGAATTCATTATTGCGTTGCAGTATTACCTAATGTAGCTAAATAATGTTGTTAGTTTTGCGTAGCAATCATTTTGGATGCTGACTTGCAAATAAACAATGTTTAAAGTTTTCCTTTTGTGAAATAGTTCGTCTTAGTGCAGTTAAAATGCAATTCTCAACACGGGCGTTAAGTGTTTTTGACCCTCGTTCATTTTCCGACCTTCGTTTATTGCCTCTTACGATAAACGCGAGTTTCTGCCCAACGGAGACACATTAGGCCCTTCATAAACATACTACTGTGTACACTTTGAGTTTCTCTTGATCATGATTAAAATCGGAAACGCGCAACTATCACATTTCACCATCTTATCAAACCTCAATCAAATTTTGACTATTTAATGATAAGATTGGAATACATTTTAAATAACTATTCCATAAATTTAACACAATACCGTTAGTTACCCTTATTCTACGAAGATTGATGCACAAGTGGTATTCCTGGGGGTTTCGAGTGGCTATTCTCATACGGTTAGATTTATGAGTATGATTTTATGACGCAGGTGAAGAAGATCCTTGGCCGATATTGATGTAGTGGGTTTAGTTGCTTTGGATATTTACCAAGCCACAAGTAAACTCGAGGTCGACTTCAACCCACTGGCTTCACATCTCTTGTGATATTGGTCAGAATAAACTATTGTAAAACTATCTTGAAGTATGAGCACAAATTATATATTCATGTATGAATGGGATTTGTTTAGTTACATTTAATTTAAGGTTGGTTATAATTGTTATTTTCTTTCATTTTCACTCTATATGTGCGTTATTTGTCAGCGAAACTCGAACAGAAAAAGTTCTCATTGACAATTTGGCTTTTAATAAAATTTCTTTGTTAAAGTAACAGCTAATAAGTCACTCAGTAAAATACCTACAGAGATCAATCGCGCTATCCTTCTACATTCATCCTGCACTCATAATCAGCTTATAAACAGTTTTAAAATCATGTCGCTATCTAGTCTCTAGTCACTAGGGATTCAGTGATTATGTTATACATTTCGCAAAAGGTACTCAATGTTTGATGTATTAACCCTTCCATTACTCTCACCCGCCTTTTGACGATTACCCACTTGCATAACAATGACTGATGATTGGAGAGCACGCTCTACACAGCCGCGGACGGAGGCGTAATCGGTGTAGAAAGTACTGTGAACTGCAGGTGCGAGGGGTTGCCTTCTGCACACCACTGTCAGAGCTACTTTCTGGGGATGATGTAGAGAAAGATTTTCAACTGAAATAAGTTTTTATTCTGGTTTTGTATGCGGATGAGTTATTAGGTCAGCAGATTTGACAGTACTTGTGTTTTGTTAATTCACTTGGATACTCGTATGGGGTTACCATTTTTTGACTGAGCAAAAGAAACGAGTAGAGATATGAGTAGGGCACTTTATTTTTGTAACGAATTGTTCAAAATCCGGAAAATGTCTCGTCCTGAAAGTTATTTTCAGGATACCTGGACATAAATAGCAAAACCAGTGCCTCAGAAAACCACGGAGAGTGAAAATTCTTATAGTGTTATCTTATATCTCAATTTTCTTGATCTATAGGACCGAAAGACTGAAACTAGACAATGCCTCAATAGACTGGTAGAGAACGATTGCATTGCGTTCCAAGTGGGAGGTTTAGCTCGATTCTATTATGACGCAGCTCTACTAAAATTTTTATTTGTTAGTAAATTTGAGATGGCAGGGCTCACTGTGATCACATAAATGCGAGCACTTAATCATTTAGTTCAACATTTATTTTCGCGTGTAAAACTGGCGAGATAGCAAAACAGATTTATTTGTTAACACCCATTTCAACCATAGACCAATAAAATAGAAACAAAATTCAAGTTTACGATAAACTCTCCTAATGTGATTTTAATTTACCACCACCATAAACAACGTCGGCAATATAATCTGAAACACCGCTTTTCTACTCCCAAAACACGGAGGTGGCAAAGTGGGAGTTGCCTTTGGAGATACAAGTCCGGTAAAAGTGGCAACGTCGCTGGTTAAAGGCTGATATAACTGGCAACGTTGCAATGCAATGTGATGGCGATGGCAAAGGTGTTGCGAACTGGCGAATTATGCCAGGTACGGCGAGGGAGGCGGCTTCCGGTGCCAAATGTCTTCGGGCGGGTCAACTTTGTCGTTTTGATGATATGAAAATGTTTCGTCCTGATGGGATTTTTGCCGCCAATGTTACAACTCCTTCTGAGTGATTCACTTGTTAGCCTCAAAGAGTGAGAAATATAGAGAAATTTATCATTCAACAGTATGTTTGCGAAATATTATAATGATCAGTTAAAGCACGTTTAAGTCATGAATCTTAGTAAAACTAACTATGAAAAGGTTCACACGTGGTTCATCAGTAATATTCAGCTCTACGTTAAAAAGATAAAACACTTAAATTAAGATGCTTATCTATATCATTGAAAGAAATTTTTGAATTTTTGTGTGCAGCAAATCGATCCCTAAATATTTATTTTCATAGACATATTGGGTATCAATGGTTCTAGATAGATACTACCTCTAAATGTGCCTTTTGCGGGATGCCTGGATTAGGTCGCGCACGCAATCAAAATAATAGGGATATGATGAGAAATAATCGTGTTCATCCTTATCAACTATATATCAAATATATCACGGATTTTGAAGTCACGAAGTGACGCAGGTTGCTAGTCTATATTAACATAATTATAATCGATAGACTAAACTGCAAGTTAAAGAATTATTTACTAGATACATTACACAACAGAAGAAGAATTCCCTAGGTAGATTGAACTCTACGACGTAATCCAATTTCATTTAAAAATCTCTCCATCGTTAATAAATATAATTTATGACCAATGTTCTAATTTCTAACTGATTCGAACGGTTTGGCAAATGTTTCACAGCGAATAGTATTGTAATTACAGCGAAGCGACTTAATAATTTAGTAAAATGCAAACTGATGTCGGTTTATGTTTTGACAGTTTAAAAATTACTTACTTTCGTTGCAGGATCGGAAGAGGACGAAGGAGTGGACATGGGTCACAGAGGGGCGCAGGGGCGGAGGTTCTCCTACGAAAGTGACATCCAGCGGTCTACTTCCCCAAGAGAATTCTCGGTAGACATCAAGAAAGAGCTTGACATCAGTCCGATGAAGAAAGACAATGACATCCGCGAAGACAAAATCATCAATATGCTGCGATCCAAAAGCAACCCTCTCCTGGACGAAAACGTGGTGGGAGGATACCGGAGAGAAGTGAAGACGGAGAGAGTCATCAGGGTGGAGGGCACAGATGAACCTGACGGTAGAGGTAGAGCAGACGGAATGGACTACTCGACCAAGAGGAGAGCTTCCAAGGATTTCTTCGAGGATGAGACACACTTAAAAACCAACCATTTCAGTGACGTGGGCAAGATACATTCCTATGACAATTTAGACAGGATCAAATATCAAGAACCGATTCGAGCTTGGACTCCTCCCTTAGAAACGAGTTTGATTGACAGCAATAACCTGAGTTACCGTAGGGAAAGGCTCGAGTCGAGACTGACCAACCAGAGGAGAAGATTTCTCAATACGGCCCACCAGAATAACAGTTACCGAGATGAGAATCTGAAGCAAGACTTAAAAAAAGACTTTCTGATCTCACAGATGAACGATGACAGGGAGAAAGGGTACTTTGAAAAGAAAATAGCTACTGAAATAAACACCCATCATAGGCAACAGTTTTTAAAGAACAAAGATGTGTTAGCCGATTCGGGCATTGAAATGAGTGATTATAGGAAAGATTCGAGCAAAGACGTTTCAACTTTAAACCGAAGAAACGCTGAAAACACTAGAGTGATTCGAACCGAAACAACTCGAACGAAGTCAACCCCGACTTTAAATAAATCAGACTACCACTCCGACGGTGAGAAAAGGTACAAAGGGGACATATCGACTAGATTCATTTATGAAGAACGGAAAAAATCCGATGTCATACCAACTTCATCGACCTTAGTGAAGAATTACGCAAAGCCTACAAAGTCCGAAAGTAAGTTATCTTCTAAGAAGGAAGATAAGTTCACCAAAGAAAAGAAAAAGGAGAAATTGACTCGAATGGAGAAAGTGAAACAGCTTATGTTTGGAAGTAAAGACAGCAAGAAAAATAAGAAGAGTAAGAAGCAAGATGAAGAGACGGAGGATTTACTGAGGACGAGGTACACGGAGTACAAAGGAAGTGATGTGTCTGTGAACTCTTCTCCGGCGATCTCCAGAAGAAGACAAACCTCATCGTCGGAGGTAGACGACCGAACTGATCAGGTAAGAGCCGCTTGTAACGATGAGTTATAGTCTTAGTAATAGCTTCTGCTGGTGTTCCAACGGATTTGCCATTTTTCATTTTGTTCTGAGCAATATTTTACCCTCTGCAGTGGAAGGGCAACGACACATTTGACCTTTCAAGGTTGAGCTAACATTTTTTGCTGAAACTGGTTGTATCGGCTTTTGATTTGTTCTAGAAGTAGTTAGTACGTACTGAACGAAATGTCAATATGCTCATTGCTCTTTCATGTATAAAGTGAATAGGCTATAACGTTGCACACTCAAAAACTGCAAGATGTATTTATCTTAATTAAAGTGCAAACTGAATCTATCAAACAACTATTGCAGACTCACCAACATGTAGTATAGCAATCCTTCAAATATACAATGTACAATTTCATGTTTTTGAAGCGAAATTATAGAAGCTAAGACGAACCTCTAGTTGCATCATCATTAGTGTTGGTACTCACTCTAACAGTCGCGTTAACCTGTGATTATCCTGAGCCCGAAAAGCGAATGCACTAACGGCGAAACCTACGCACTCTGCTTAACCAAGTAGGCCTATTGTTTACAAACGCATCGTGAGAAGTATCATTCCGACCACGCGTAGCTGTCACAAAAATAACAACTCTCTTCCAAACGAAGCTCATTAAAAACAACTGCCCTCATTAGAACTAACGGTTGACAACGAAATCGGCGTGGGCAAAAGTCTTCATCATCCCATAGCCTGCTGGGTAGATGGTCCCGGCTGTTCTGTCAGCCATAAAATAGATGTCAGCATCGTGACTGGAATTGCATTCTAATTCTGAGTTATTGAGGGCCTCGTCCAGTTCGTCGGATGAAATTCGGTGGTTGTATTATTGTGGTGAGAGTGATGATATGGCGTATCATAGTTCATTTATATGGCTGAGTTGAAGACTGTTTGGACTGTTACCCACGCAAAATCAGTGCTATTGTGAGGAAGATATCAATGATAGGCGTCATAATGGGGGAAATGCCTTTTCCGTTATGCTGCAGAGAAACGGCAGCATTCAATACAGTGCACGAACTACTAATCTACGAATTAAAGATTCGGCTTTTTTATTCCTAGAAAAAGAATCAGCAAGAGGTCGTGACATTAGATGTACATTTATTTTTTTTATTCCTTCGTTGATTCTTTGAAGAAAATAGTCCAGAGTTTAAACAGATATTATCGTACTGTATTGTCCTTACGATTTGTGTGTTCATCAAATTATTATCGTGACACATTTTATTTTTCACGACATATAAAATACTCTTCTACGATTTTTAAGCAAATTTAAATCTGAAACTAAGGGAATAAATGTTATATTTTTAAGTAGACATTTCAGTGTAAATCCAATAAGTCAAATGGAAATTCGCTTAGTCTGCAGGTTTGCTGCGGCGGGGGTATTTTATTATTTTGTAGTAAATTGTGTTTGTGGAAGAATCACGTTACCATTTCAATTACAGCTGTTTGCATATAACACCAAAACAACATGAACTAGTTTATAAAGGGAAACAACGTTCGAAATATTACTGTGTACTGGTTTGGTTTGCTTTCCTACTTAAAATGGTGCCATATGACAAAAAATTAAGTTCATCAAACAAGCCAAGATTTTATCGACACTCGCTCATTTTCCGATTCCTGCTTGCCCTCAAGTAAACTGGGAGCTCTTGTCGAATAGAATAACTTTAGGCCCTAGTTGAACCAGATCACGATACTGTACTAACAAATCCAATGTTCTATCAAGGCATACGCCTGGATGCTGTATAATGTACTGAGCTCAGTCCAATATTGAACCTTCAAAAATCTAGTATTTGTTTACTCAACATAGGTGTCGGTGTAAACATGGGTTAAACATACGGATTAGTTTATAATAATAATATTTTAATAGAATAAAAGTTTAATGATGCTGAATAAAAATACTCCCGCCGCAGCAAACCTGCCGAGCGAATTTCAATTTGCCTGAATTGATTTTCAATCAAATGTATTTAATTAACATTAGGTACAATTATAATGTGATGAGTTATTATGTAACGTTTGAGATTAATTCACCTATTACTATCGTTCATTTAATTTACCTTAACTTAGACAGTGGTCACATGGTTACTATATAAACTGTGCTCGTATTTTACCGATCCCATCAATTATCTTAAAACGCATCTAAATCATTTAATTTACCAAAACAACAAGACAAATACACAACATTGACAAAGTAGCTTTTAACACGACTATGCAAATGACCAAAATCAATCACAAACGGTAGAACTCCTCATTTGTCAAAGGATGGTAGGCGGCTCCGTAACCTAATCCTGGCTAATCCAAACTAATATTTCATCTAGGACGTTTCCACTATAAACTTCAGACAAACTAGGTTCTTTACAACCTTGAGATGTATCGGAGGTGATTATCAGTAACGGGTCGCGGAGGTGTCTGTGTTTGGGAGGAACATCTTGGGTCAAGTTGAAGATTCTGCCCACAGAGAAGCTTGCACAATCCAAATCCGAGGACTCGGAGTTCAAGAGATAGCGGTGAGAGGAAGTATGCGGTCTAGAGCATCGTGCTTGAACAGCTAATGCATGCCAAATAATCGAATCCGATGAAAAATACATTAAATGAGAACTTTTCACTTGGGCTGTAATATCATCTTCTTTGCGGAAAATAACTTTAAATCTGCATTGTATTATACTGATTCTACTTAACCTTAATACAATGGCCTCTTGTATAACCATGAATGAATTTTGCCTAACCAAGTACAGAATCACCATTCATCTTAATTTCCTTCGATCATCTGCATCTTCTTCGTCGGCGCTCAACAATGTTATGCCATTCATACGATCTATCTCCGTCTTGTTTCGGCGTCAAAGGGGGCTTCTTCTTCCGGACGTCTATTCCATCCGACTGATTTTCGCTTCGGCCACATCTGGTGCTTGAGGTAGATCCCGCAGTTCTTTAATATTTAGATTAACTTATCTATTATTTAATTTTGCACAAAATACAATATTATTATTTTTTTTTACAAAACATAATCTTAGGTTTAGTTATTATGATTACGATTATATTATTTTCAGACTTACTTTCACTTTAAGTAACCCTATTACTTTCTATGAGAAACATCGAGTGAACTCTTTCTTGTTTTGTGTCCCATTAATAAATACAACCTGGTTTAGTATTTAGGGCTCCCTAGTCTCTAATCCTTTCAACGTTTGACAGTTGGCCTTGTTCGGTGATTGGTTAGTTCAAACAGACAAAAACATGGGCGATGGTAACACATTTCAATTCAAATATAGAAATGACATCAAGGTTTACCAGGAACCTACACAATAGGTAGTAGTTGTTCTAATGACTGTGAATACTCAAAGACTTGTCGTTGTAAAATTCCTATTTCGATGTTTGTTTCATGACTGGCAACGCTTGAGAGTATTGATAATGATTAAATGTTTCTCTTTTTTGTCATTTATACTCTGGTGTGTTTAACTACTGTATGATACTAGAGGACAAGCAAAATTAAAAATCAGATATTAATTTCTATCATATTAATAACTAAGATATTAATAACTAATTATTTACTCTATCATTTCACTAAGACCAAACTTCAAACGTTGTGTAAGTATTTGAACCTTAATTCGAATTCGAGGGTGGGTGTAGAATGGTCAGACAAAGGAACTATGCATTTCCTTGTGTGCGATCTAATTGAAAGGAATGAGTCACAATTTCATTTTTAACTAACTATTTATTGTGATATATTTCATGGTAAACCTTAAAAACACTCTGAATTTGAATAAAAACGCATTTATCGATTACAATACTCCCTAAAGAATTTATCATCCTTGTGTTAGCTGAAGGAGTAAGCGTGAAATGTATGCTGAGGGCATTTTAATGTTCTTTACTGTTTGTTTCTTGTTATAACTAATCATAAAAACTATTTTAACCAAATAAAAAGTTCTTTATGCTCTGCAAATGCGATTAATTGTTGTTGAGCATGTTGCCAATCACCAACAAGGTCAGTTGTCAAGAACCTTGTAATTTGTACAAACTGTATACTTACTTGTACTTGCTGTCAATCTATCTGTCACAACCGCGATGGTAGTAACGTACGTGAGTGTGCGTGTAGACTAGCGGTAACCGTATCAGCGATCCCGGGGATATATCAAGTATCTGAAGTATCTGTGATTAAGATCACACGCATCGCCGACTCGAATAACGGACCTGTAGCTTCACACCACTCGTGTGCCCTCTGGGAGAGGCTGGTTTTAAATTTAATATTTAGTTACTTAAAAAAAAAGTAAAATAATAAAATAATAGGGATTACCACTTATTTTTAAGAAGAATAAATTATGAAAACAGCATTTTAGGTTTTCGTGGATCTCAAACTAGTCGAAATTCCGTTGAAAGCCTCTTTTGCTGAATCATCAGAGTAGTAACAAATAGTGATATCCATGGTGTCCAAAACGTGAAATAGCAGAATCCAACGTGGCCTTTCGTAGTGTGTTTTACGTTTACTACTGCTATAGTGGCCTTTACTTTGACCGTCTGAAGATACTTAAGTGCATGCCCCACATTCTCCACCACCTTTGTCAGTGGTTTTAGCATGACTTTTACTGTAGGAGAGGACGATCTCTAGAACAGAAAAGGATTTGTTATCATTGCACCAATCACGGTTTTTCTAGAGAGGTATACGTACAGCTTCAACTGTGTCGCTAACCTCCCGTCCAACATTATCACATAACCCCCATTGGGGGGATTTGAACCCTGAGCCTTCAGTACAGAAGTCCTATACAACCAATACACCAGCCCGCATCTAGTTATCGGCGATCGTGCACTTCGCTCACGGTACTTGCCATGTCCACTGCCACCGAGATCGTACACTGCAGCACCTAGCGACCTTGGGTGACTTTCGCCGCTCAGACACCTCCTTAGAAGGCGCGACTCCGCGGTGACGTCACACGGTACACAGACAGGGTCAAGGACGGACCATGCTGTGTTGTGTACCTTCCGGGCTACCGTGGAGTCTACGGGGTGCTATGGGGGAGTAAATGGCCAGAAAGTCAACTTGTTGATTGTGATTGGAGATGTAGATTGTAGACTTTTGTCCCATGTGAAAGAAGTCGCCGATTTTAGAATCAAAATGGTCGTAGCCTAGTTGATTTGAGCCATTGACAGAGCATCCCAGCTTTAACACGGGAATACAGTTTCTAGTTTTATCCACAGTCAATGGTATTGGTTACAGAATACTGTACATTTGGGAATATGTTTGTTTTGCCGCTTTCGGTACGTCTTCATTCAAACCGGTGTGATTACAGCGAGTGCGAGAACATGTTCGAGAAGGAGAACTGATTCAACCAAAACAAGGTTAAAATTACCTGGAACATGTGCAGCAACTTTAAGATATATAACAGTAAAGTAAAGACGTATTTCCTGACTAAATTATAAACTATTACCTCGCTAGGTACATCGTATAAACTTGTACTGTACATGTTCATGGATATCCGCATGAGGTTTAGAAGAAAATTAATTATAGGTACACACATTTAACTTTTTCGTATAAGGTATTTTTATTGAGGTAAATTATAAAACAGAGTTTCGGAAAATTACATTATTTTATCAGATTGTGAGAAAATTAAAGCTGTATACATTATTGCATCAAACTTCTCAGGTTTAACGGGTGATTAGACGCTCTAAGTGGGTTCCGAGCCAATGGACACGACTCACTCAGTTAAACCATTCGTCATTGAGTGGAACCATAGCTTGCAGCAACGCGTTCCCTGCTTGTCTAAAAACAAAATGTTTAAGGATATTCCGTTACTCACTAAATTATGTGCCTCGCATTTACCAGTTCGTATTGGTGCCCCACAAGGACTGAAAAGAGTAATTGTGAAATTATAGTCGTTTTGCTCAATTACCATGAACATGTTGCGATAGTTTTTAATGTGAATACTGTGTTTTTACTGTATTTGCAAAGGTCACATACTATTAGCACGACTTAGCCATAATCAGAACAACTCCGTTATCGTTGTAATGCAGACCTTGGTTAGTATTTTATCCGAAGTTGGAATCGCAAAGGCGAGCTGGAGACATTTCATATGAAGGAGCCTACGCCATATGAGGGGGTCCAAGGGCGACGATTCAACGACCGAGGTTGGCAACGAAGGAAGTGATGATGAGGAGGGCAGGGGGAGGTCGTAGTAAGCCTAGAAGGAACCTTCTCCTTTAGACAAAATTCAGCTACAAGTACATAGAGATATTTCAAGTATAAGTATATTTCAAGTACATAGAGTAGCAATCAGTGAGTGGATGAGTATAAAACTTAAATGCATATCCCTGCTTACTGTAGATTACAGTGACCACAATACAATATTAATCATGACTATTTTCTCTATCTTAAACTCGTCAACAATGTGCTGTTCCCTACATACACACATCTTCACACATACGTTTTTATTATTGTTCAAATTTTCAATCATAAATAAAATGTTTAGTATCATCTCTAAAATTTAAAATAGTTCGTTTGATATCGTAAAAACTTATCGCTGTGTCACAGTCATCATAGGTAACCCTTTTGTGTGGTTGATGCCTTTCTCCTTAGGCTTTTAATGGATTTAGAGCTAAAAATTATTTAAATCACGTTCAACCAAATAGGTAGGCCTACTGCGACTTTTAAAAACTATATAAATAATTATAGTTGTTTTTTGTTATAATAAATCAATCACCAGGATGCGGTCGCCCACTAGGTGCGTGTTTTTACCCGGAATACGATTGAATGAGTGCAGGGGCGTCATTTGGGGGGGGGGGGGGCAGAAAAATATATATGCTGTACTAGTAATACAAATAAATATTTTCTCCTTTCAAATCCTAAAAAGCACGGCAGAAATTTGAAACAAAAATAATTAATGTCTCAGTAGCACATTCAAATTAATTGTGTCAAATTATTTTATTGATAATAAAATTTGATTTGCTTTTAAGTACTTAAATACTTGTGTTTTATTAAAAAACCAAATTAAACTATGTTATAAACTATAGGCTATGAATACAACCGTATTCATTGCTATAGGTATAAATGTTGTGCAAGAGAATTTGGTCATAAATCTAATAACAAAAATAATATTGATACACCATGAAACTATTGGTCACGTTTCTTAGATGACTAACTTACCAACATTTTTATTTTTCTGTCTGTTGTCAATAATTTTGTTAGTTTCATTAACTTTCTGCCTAGATTTAACTCATAATTTTGTTTTTATTCGAAGTGCTTTTGACAATAAAAATAAGCCTTAACCCTTCTTGTTTTGTTTGGGAGGACCCCCGAACCCCCCCCCCCCCCCCCCCCGTTTGCTGTGGGGTATTCTGTACCCCCCAGTGTTTGCCCCCCAAGGATTTGGTGAAATGACGCCACTGAATGAATGTAAAATTGTGTGAGATGATCTGAGTAAAATAGTTGTGTTACTGACTAAGAGACTAAGATCAGCTGTTGCATTAGACAGGAAAGCCCAATGATCAGGAACAGCTGTTCAATAGGTTCGAATCATCATAGGGCTACTGAATTTTCTCAGGATCAAACCGCTGACCTTTTTATTTATGCGAGCACCATAACCACTCAGCTACCTAATTGCAATGCCATGTATTGTAGGTGAATTTAGATACGTAATTTACCAAACCAATTGATTTTACTTTTTTAACCTACCTAAAAAAATTCAAGATCCTCCATCGCTTCGAAGCAATAACAACCAACAAAATCATATAATTCGTATAGCCTACTAACATAATTAATTATGCTATTATGTAGTTAATTGACTTAGCTGAAATTAATAGATTTTTTAATAGTGTGTACTATATCTAATCGGAAAGTTTGAAATAAGTTTCGAAATTTACTATTTGATATTTTATTAATAATAACACTAATGACTAGAACCTTTGACTATTAAGAACTTAGAAACAGAGGAATTTCATTATTATCTTTTTACGCGAGTATTTATAACATTACATCGTTCAACGCGAGAAAAAAAAATTGTACCCCATCCGAACTCGGCCTACTCTAGAAATAATGAAAGGCAAGAAAGAAAACCGCAAAGTGGTCCAAACAGCGGTAATTACAATAACAAATCAGAACGAATGACAAAGGCACGATGAATGAACAGATGGTCGGTTACACAACTGATAACGCAGCTCCATACAGCTCAAGTTCGCACGTTACGTTGCGGAGAAGCGAGCCATTCTCGTCCTAGTGGCAGGTCAGCTGCGGACAGGTTGTTACATCATTGCTGAGTAGGTTAGGTTCAGGAACGCAGCCAAAGAAAGAATCATTATGACCATCGTGTAAAATTCATCGTTTTGTTTCATGTGTTTCCGACCATTATAAAAGTTTATCAGTAATTTTGCCATAAACAATTTTTGAATTAATTCTAGATGGGATTACATTACAAAATGTATATTTTCTATTAAACGGGTTTTTACCAGAGAGTGGAGACACTATACAAATACAGTACCACACAGTAACCTTATTTGTAATAATTTTAGTTCCAAAAGTCTGACATTGGATTTGATTCCATAAAACCCGCTGGGGTGGACCCCTTTTGACGGATCTGCACAAAACTTCACACAAACTACGTCCTTATAAATAATGCTTAATAATGCCTGAAAGTTTCATTACAATCTGTCGAGCGGAGTCCATAGGGTACAGAAATACATACTTTCTCTTTTATAGATAGCCTATAGATTAATTAGTAAGCAATCCGTTCCTCAGTTTAAATTAACTACTTGGTATGAATTGGCAGTGCAAAAACTGGTGCCAATTTGTGATGTCAGGTCTTGGTCGTGAAAACTGTTTGGAAAACTGCCTAAGCCTATTGTCTCTACCACCCATTCATGTAAGGTCACATAGTGTGTGCACAGAAGTAAACGAGCTGGCAATGCCTATTGTCTATAGGGCAGGTTACGAGATACATTATCGTCATGGATAATGGATCAGCTTAAGACAATTGCAATTAGTTCTGTCATGTTTATAAGGGTACTTGTTGTATATTAATTGTTTCTTGTTATGTAGCCACTTTAAATACTATTTCAAACCAGATGCGGCCCTACATAAAGGCGAAAAAGGCGTGTGTGGCCCCGCGCTTTTCAGGGGCCCCGCACAGCCATATTTAAGTTATTAAGAGAGGTCCGCTATTGAACTTTACCTTGGGCCCCGCAATTTCCAGGGCCACCTCACCACTGTTTTAACCAAACAAATCTATTGATCATTGATGTGTAAACCATGATTAAGTACATTGTATTGACACTGTCATGTGTATTGAGCGAATGAAGGATACTTTCATTTGGTCATTGCTTATTCTATGGTGTTTCTTACACAGATAGTAAAATCTATGAAAAAAGTGATAACCAGTGCTCTTAAATGTCGCCAAGGAGAAAAGTGCAAGTGCATATATAAACACCTTTCAGATTGTGCAGGATGAGCAGTTTTACTTCACTTCCACTCTTCAAAGTCAAATTTGTTGGCTAAAACTGCATATCCAAAATCACTTCCTAAGTTTAATTGGTCAAACGATGTGGTGTGAGTGTTAACCAGTTACGATATCCCACCCAACAAGAACTATTTGGAGTTAATCAGAAAGCCCAGATGTGGCAGTGGCATGTAGCTCAAGGTAGTTCTACTTGTCCACTTCCATTTATGTCCCTTGGACACCCCGTCATGCTCTAGACCTCTGTTTTATGGCATGTACCAGTAATTAGATCTTATCCATTTATATGCATTAGGAGGGTAAATGCCCATTAATTGCTGCAAAGGACAAGTCTAACAGAACTTGATTCTTGTTATTTGAGCAATTTTGATTCTTGTTATTCGATCAGTTTAAATTCTTGTTATTCAAGCAATTTTAAAACTAGTTTAACTAAATTTAACAATTAAAATGTAATGCTCTTATTTTGGATTGTAATCAAAGGACATTCATATCCACAAAATTTGGATGTATTTGGACATCATAAGCAAGCTTAAAATATTTTAAAAGGAATTTCGTTGTGGTGGACACTATGAAAAGAGCAAAGTATTATACTGTAAAATCCTCCCTAAATGAGAGAGAAATTTTAAAATAATATCAACATACTCAGATATGACCAACATGAAATCCACATCAGAACAGGCTTTAGATTTTACAGTACAGTCACCCTCTCACATACACTTGCACTATATATACATACACTTCTTGTGGATTTTGAGACTGACTTGAGTATTTTTAATAGTTATAGCTCAGAGTAAACACTTTAAGTTTATTTGTTTACACTGAGCTTGTAGTTATATAGGTTAATTTGAATCGCTCTGAACGAGCTATCAATTATCAATCTTTGAAATAGGGACGCCACCTAGGTGTGTATTTTAACCCGTTTATGAGTTAAGGTTGAGTTTAGAATCGTGTGAGATGATCTGTGTAGCCATAGATAGAAATAATACTCCCTTAATAGATTTATCATCCTTTTGTATCAGCTGAAGACAATTTTATTGTTAATTACGTCCGGTTCACTGTAGAGGTCTAGATTTTGTTTACAATCTCGTTTAACCAAATAAAACGATCTAATCATAAACAATAACTCATCCCCCAGTTATATAGCCAAACATTATAAAGCATAACTCATTAAAATAGCCCTAAAATAATAGAAACAAATTTTTGTCAACACTAGCGATCAGGGTCACCGGTCGTGAACTAGACACGAAAAATTAGCTTCAAAAGTTACAATAGGAGGAGAAGTCTACTTGTGTTGGTTATGGTGTAGCTTTCTTACTGACTAAGATCAGCTGTTACAATAGTTAGGATCATTTATTTAAAGCCAAATGATCAGGAACTGCTGGGTCCAGTTTCAAACTATCAAAAAGCAACTGATTTCTCAGGATCGAATCAGCGACCTTTTGATTGTTAGGCAAGCACTGTAACCACTCTGCTACCCATAGTCAAAAAGAGTTGTTATGTTAGCCAGTCTTTAAAAATAATTGAACCCATAAATCCAATTTCGGTAAATTACATTTTTTAAATCGTATTGTAACACATTGCGATACATGGATACAATGTTAATGTAATTTTTGCAATTTCAGGAGAGGGAGGTTTATGGAAGCCGGGCACGGCTTGCCACACCTTCACCCTCCCCTAACCCACCAGAGGACGGCTGGTTCAAATCCCTCACTCGCAGGACAAAACACTCAAAGGTATAATGTTAAATTTAGAAAATATCAGTTTAAAAAAGATGAGTGAGATGAAAATAGACAAAATGTTATTTGCACAAGTTTAAATGTTGCTTTTGAAAAAGCTTTTGACAATAAACTGTAGAGCAGCCGGAAATCTGTGTCTTGCTTGAGTAAAAGAATATAAAAACCAAAATCAAAGTAACAACCAGATACCTGTTGCATTAGCTCTATCCATTAGAATCTGCCATCGCTACAGTACAGAGTGTATATCAATGTGGTATCTTCAGAATGTGCTTCTTGCACAGAGGTATTATGATTAGTGTACGTCTTGGAAAGTCTAAATAATGAAGTGTTTTTTCCAAGTTATTTTCTGGAGTCAAACCTGTTCTGTGTGATCATAATTATTTTGAGTTTCTAAAACAAAATTTTACTAAATCTACTTTGGCCATGAACAGTTGTGTTATTTTTATCTAGCCATTGTTGTAACTTGTAACTATATCTAAGCTCCAATCCATATGACATATGAAAAATAGACTTGCTCAACTATTTATGTGGAGGGCTCGAGTTTAAATAAGTGAATAAAGGACCCTTGCAAAGCCCTTCCAATATAAAAGGGCTGCGTTTCTAGCCTAAATAGATTGTGATTTGGACCATGGTACAGCAAAGACTGATGGTTATGGTTTGATACCCATCATATCTACATATAGCTTTGAGAGATGAGATTTGGACTGTTTTCCCCATGAAGTTTTTAGTGATACTTTCATTAATGCCAATGTAACAAACCACAACTTGATATGCAGATTACTCAGTTCCCTTTATATCTCCAGGATGACAAGAAGCTCCGCAGGGAGGAGGAAGGCAGCAAGCAGCTGAGGTTCTTCGGTGACAGTGACCGAGAGTCTGTGAGGTCCGGGCGGAGGCCGTCCCCGTCACGACAACCTCGCCATGGTTCCAACCCCCACCTGCTCCAGGTCAGACTCTCCAACCTTTCATTATTTGTTTTTATAAAGAGATAGGTGGCCTCTTTTATACTTGCATTTACCCATCCACATAGGCCTCAGGCCTGTGCAAGAAATGTATTCAGCAAAGTAAAGGGTATAAGCCAGTACAACAGTACAAGAGTGATAAGCACCAGAATCTGAAAACACAACATCGCTGCCATGAATACGAATCCTCTTGCGCTACGGACTCACTAACTTAGGGATATTTAGCCTGTTCTGCATCATCATAAATCTTGCATATCATAAGTAGACATCCTATTTTTATGGACCAGCTGCAGCCTATTTGTATTCAAATAGAACAATTGAATGAGCCATTTATAGAGTGTACACCTGTCAAAGTTTGATTCTATATCCTTTATTTTTCTGTACCATTTGTTGGTACGATGATTTTTTGGTTAAGAAGTTGGCGTTGGTGGAAATCGGTAATTTATATCAGCACTCTGTTAGTAGCGCCAATTTTCGCTCTGAAACGGAAACATGGGAATGTAGTGTGTAGTTCTATCAATAGTCGGGGTGTTGCACAAAAAGGCTACATCTTTGGTGAACTTCCAAGTAGGGAAGAAAGAAACTGTAACCTCTGTCACTGTAAGAATCGTAAACTGAACAGATAACACAATACACAGAGATGAATATGTGGAGATTGATTTTTTAACAGTTCCATGTAATTTGATGATTATAAAAATAGGCAGTGTTCGATTTGTAAAAAAATATGTGCTGGAACTGAAGCTATATTTAATGTAATTTGTACCTTTGTATCTACCAATTTATGCCCATATCTTTCTGTAAGGGAAGTACCGGAACTCTGTTCCGGCAAGTTCCCCCAAAAATCGAGCACTGCATATGGGTATAATTCAATTTGAATTAATAGTACTTCCAATTATGTTATGAAACAGATTTTGAATACCAGTTCCACAAAGAAGTTATTTTTCATTTGATGGCCTCGATGAATTATTTCAAACAGTTCTGGAGCATAAATATTTTCTCATCCCAATATTTATTTGTAATTTATTTGAATATTTGATATTTTCTTTTGGGATCTTTCCGCCCTCTTAGTTTTATTTTTATGCTGATCTTTTTTTCTTTAAATATTCAGTTGGTTTTGCTCTTTGAATCCTCAAATTCTATTTGTAACACTAACAGATCTTGCATATTATTCCAGCCAGATTTGTAATATCAAGTCTTATGGAATCACTCTTTCTTTCTATTTACTGCAATGTTAACAAAATCAATCTCTGATTAACCACTGGTCAATCTTTAAGTTCCTAAAAGGAATTTAGATTACATTTACCAAAGTAATGTGCATTGATGTTTCCCTGCACAAAACACCTGAATTAGAATTACACATACTTGCATTGTGATGATAAAACAGATTTAATATTGTGTGTATAGGTACCTTCGCAGAGGCACACAAGAAGATCAGCCCCTGACAGTTCAGCAGAAAGTACCACTGAAGGGGAACACAGCAACCACTCACAGAAATCTGTGGTCTACCTCCATGCTGCCACTGGTCAGTGAAACTTAACAATACTTACATAGTATATAAAAGTAATAGGAATAATAACTGTTTATTGCCACTGAACCTGTACACGTAATAGACATTGAGTCAGGTATACTAGATGTCATTAAGTCTTGAAACGTTTCAGCAGCATAAAAAACTCCTCTATTAAATTCAATCACTGACTTTTGAATGTGTACTGAATTAGACATCTATATATATAATTCCGTAAGTCAAATTTTTGTAAAGAAATTGTGAGTGACTGGATGGCCGTAGAAGGATGGGAGGGGTCTTATTTTAAAGGTCTTGACGTAAATTTTGAGGGAAAACTATTCATTTTTCTAATTTTTTTACCATAAATTCGCAACAGAATAAAACTTTTCCCATTAAAACAACATGGGGTTTAATTTTTTTACATCTTTTGAAATTAAAACAGCTGTGCCACAGATTTGAAAAAAGTGATCAATACACGCATTTGGTTTACTTTTAGCCAGTCAACTATGAAATGTATACTATAATAAAACTGAAATATTGAAGATTAGTCGGAAAAACGTCTGCATTCTTTGTTTATATTTAAATCATGTGCTCAAGTTTCATTTTTTCATGCTTTTACGTTATTGTCGTGTTAAAGGAATAAACGACATAGAATAAATATTCTGTTTAAATAATCAAAGAGTCGAAATTAAATCTAACTTCTGTTTTGTTTTTATTTTTAAATCATATGTTCAAGTTTATTTTAAATAATGTTGTTTTCTTTATATTTCTACACATTTTAAGGTTAAGGTTGTGTGAATATATACAACTAAAATAACCTATAAATGTTATTGGTTCTAAAATGGTGTATTTGCATTCCTTCGTAAGTAAATTTGTTTAGTGCAGTGAATATACAACGTAGAGTAATCATATTCGATAATACTTTTATAAAATCACCAGGGATTCAAGATGTTTTGGTATGTAGGCTGCTGGATATATATTCTTTTCATTATAAGTACTGTAATTAATATGAACGCCAGGGGAATACCACAAAGGCGGGGAACTGTTCATAGGAATGACAGTGCGCGTAGGAGAGCAAGAGTAGATAATGACGAACTTAATCAAGATATGTTACAACCCCTTTTTAGGAGACCCATGGTAGACGAGAGAAATGTAAATATCCATTATGCAGGATTACTGGACCAAGAGTGCATTAAATGTTGTGCTCTTCATTTTAGAGAAGAACTAACGAATAATCATTTTATGACATGTTGCCATAACGGACTTATTAACCTTCCTCAGTCAAAAACTAATGTAGAACTTAAAAGTTTGTTTGAAGAGAGCCCACAACTGTATAAATTCATTCGACAATGCAACAGTGCGATGGCTTTTGCTTATTTTTCAGCCGGTAAGAAAGATATTCCAGGAAAAGGACCATACTGTTTCAAAATTCAAGGACAGATTTATCGTTCAATCTCAGATTTGCTGCCTCAACATGATGAAGACCCCGTGTATGGCCAATTGTACATTATTGACACATCAACAGCAACAGAAATTCGTCAAAGGCGTAGAGAAAATAGTGACTTAAAACCTGAAATATTGTCAAAACTAGCTGAAATTCTATTAGAAAATCCATTTGCACAAATTTACAAAAGAGCTTCGGAAGAAATGGTTGTACAAGGTGACAGTGAATTAGAACTTAGGTTTGTAGACAGGATAAATATGGATCGTCGTAGGTATAATAAGCCTACTGCAGATGAAATTGCAGGCGTCTTCAATTCATCTGAAGGCGAACCTCCAATGAATTTTTAAAATTCCAAACAGGGAAGCTTTTATTTATCCTCATTAACCACAAGACCAAAGCTACCTTAGTAAACCAGTATTTATTCACAAACAATGATATGTTTGCTGCTTTTTCATGTTAAACCACTGGAGTGATTCCAATTATTTATTGAAAATGACATCAACAAAAGCAAACAAAGAAGAACAACAAACTGGTTTTTACACAAAAGATATGGTGTAGGGATGCCTATTCTGACACATAGATAATGTTATTCTGAGTTTGTTTAAATACCGGTATTGCAAAAAGTTGTTTTACATTTGAGCTTTTTAGGGATTTATGTCCCTACAAGCCACTAGTACCTACTATATATGGGCTAGATCTAGCCAATTTTGTATAAAAAATTAATCACAGTTGGATCTTGGATGATCCATCCACAGGATGAGATTCGGTCAAAACTATATTTTCTCCCCAAGTGTTATCAGTCTAAAATTCTATTTTCTCCTTTTCATCCTTTTAAAAAAAATGATACTACATGACATATATTATGCCATAGCTTTCAATAAGTTGTCATTTCAGTTTTACTTAAAATCAGTAAGCCTACTTTATATTTAATATCATCACACTCAGCATTATTTGTAAAGGGTGTAATTACTTTTGTTAAACGAAGCGGTTTAATCCAGGGTCTTGTTAGAATCTATGGAGCCATTTTGCTGGAAAGCTTTAATTGATAGCTCTTGTTAAAAAAGCTCAAACAGTCCTAGAAATGACTTTTAGGATCATCTTTGTTACCTTGAAGATGAGTTAACCTTCTATTTAAATTTTAACTTCTCTATACGATTTAAAATGGATGATCATCATGCTAAACAACATTTTTCATCTCTATAAAACAACTAGTTTTATACTGACCGCTACCAATCAGAATTACTGCCTAGTCCATGATCACTCGTATTTTGTCAAATCAGTTTGGTCACAGGATGGAGAGCAGTTGTTGGTGCGACCAAATCTCGCATTGGGCATAAATGGCCATGGGAGTGAGTGAGTTTGGTCACAGAACACTACACAGAATGTTTCTTATGTTAACAGTCGGAGACATCCCTGGTTCGCGGCGGTTGCACCGCTCAGTGGTGGGGGGAGGACGCAGGTCGCAGAGTAGAGAGGAGCTCTCTA
Source organism: Macrosteles quadrilineatus (assembly GCF_028750875.1). NCBI lineage: Eukaryota > Metazoa > Arthropoda > Insecta > Hemiptera > Cicadellidae > Macrosteles > Macrosteles quadrilineatus. The sequence goes on along the minus strand of NW_026542598.1, from coordinate 55,763,544 downwards.
GTGGAGGGGGAGAGGTCATCACGCCACACACTCGAGCACTCTCACGGTCCGTCTCTGTGCTGGCTCCGTGGAGACCTAAACACATTCACGACGGCCGAGAGGTATTGATCAAATTCTTGTAATTTACTATAGGAAAATAGATTATGGTTTGAAGGTTAATTTTATAGCACGAGGAAATAATCTAAATGGTCTTTAAATGCAAATCTAAAATAATTCAAGTTCCATTTGGTCTAAAAGTGTTAGTGTTGAGTCAGCCTGTAGAGGCGATTTGGTGAGTGGACATGTGCCTAACACCCATGAGAATGTTTACAAAGCATTAAAATTTACTATCATTATCCTGAGCTGTATGACTTAAGCCACAGATCTTATCGAATCCATGAGTTATACTTCACAATTTCATTTTTTAGGTCCAATACGACAATGAGGGGCGGCCACCAAAACCTCCGAAGCAGCCGAGAAACACTCTAGAAAAGCAGAAAAAGAGTTTACGAGAGTTGCAGAAGAGCAAAGAAAACCTGGACGTTCAAGAGAACAGCTCTAAAAGGAGAGGAAGCAGTGAAAGTGTCTTAACAGAGAACAGACGAAGCCGAGGAAATTTGGTGTTTGTGGGGAAACGGGAAAGTTATGGGCGAGACGAAGTAGACACCCCTACAGGAACGGCAACTATGGGACGACAACGGAACAAGAAGGACAAACGAGACTTGGGCCGCTCCGTGTCCATCCCGCGAGATAACCGGGTGTCTTCCGGCTGGTTCAAGGGGAAAAACAAGTAGAAGCTTGACCTCCTCGTCAAAGAGTTTGACAGTTGATTTTAACATCCAACCTCAAACAAATAATTTCCAAACTTTGTAGCTTAAACCTTTCAACTTAAAATATCGAGTTATGTAATACATTTTAAAACATTTTTATAAAAAAACCACCATATATACATAAATCAACTCTTGAACTTTTTGATAATGATAACAACCCTTACTTTTGTTAAATATAAGTTTTAGTCATAACCATATGTGATTGTATATTTTCATACCACGTTCAGTCACTTGTTAGTTATAAGTTTTTCTAATGTTGAACAGATAGTGTTTGCAGTAATTTAATCTACCTTTGGCATTTCCTGATAATGGTGCAATAAATTAAAACTACTCAATTTTTGTTTTCAAACTTCTAATTCTCAGAATATTAAGTTGGTGAGTTGAACTTTTTGATTAGAACGGAGTGTGTGTGTGTGTCTTGTTTATGATGAAATTGTTACAATTGTTTCAAAACATATGCTAAGTTTGAAGTTTATCAGATTTATTCTGCCTTTACTTAAGTTAATTAGATTAACAATGGTGCTATTTGTTAATAATGCCCTTAACAGTCAATAGTAATCCTAGTAGTTTTGTATAATGTAAATAATTAAGACTAATCTCAATCCCTAATAAAATATTTGTATTAATCAGCATACTTATTTGTGACCACTCCAATTTAGTTGTTTTCACCACAATAAAAACAAAAACAATTGATTTTTATGTTAATTAAGACAAAAATAGGCCTGGTTAAATCCATGGTGCTCGATGGTTTAATTGAAGTCCTTGGTCTGAATAGGATATGGTGTAAATTTCGTTTACGTATATTCCGAGTGGGACTGTAGATAAATATCCCGATGCTTGATGTGAAATCTGTGCATGCATACCTTCAATTTGAGACCTCAATCATGAAAATCAATCTGGTAAAAGATCCAAATGAACTATGAAAAGAAAAACCAAATTATTTTAATATAAGATTAGATTTCTAATCATCTTTTTTAATTTTGAAAAAACTTGTAATAAAATAATCCTTTATTGTACCAATAAATGTTAATTAAAAATTTAAATTAATGTGCACAACCCTAAGTAACAATAAGGATTTATCAACAATCATAAAACAGTTGTTTGTAAACTTATTGGATTTTAAAAACTATAAAATATGTTGTATCTGAATTCGACACACAGATACAACTCTGAACAAAGCTGCAGAATTGCTGATAGGGGAGAGTCATTGGATGGATGGATATAACTTTATTATTAAATTTTCTTTTATTAAAATCACATTTTTCAAAGCAAATTCTTGTTGGATATTCCAACTCATAAAAGCATACATCACAGGATCTACACGTGGAGATTTGAGGCAGCCAGATAGCTGTTATGGCCGAAGGGCTTCATACTGGTTATGGTTCAACGTAAGTTCTTGTCACACTAGCCACATGTAAGTCCCTCTGGCCACATGTAAGTTCTAGTCACTAGACACATGTAAGTTCTCGTCTCAGCACTGGACACTTCTAATAGCATACCTAAAGGGTGTCCAATATATAGCAAGCCGTCCCCAAAACTACTAGAATGGAGCCCACGACAGTTCCTAAAAAAATAACAACTTTATTAAGTGAGTGTTTTCTTTAATGACCAACCTTCTAAGTATCAACTTATATCCAAAATGTCAGATATTTCAAACACAAAGAACGCAAAATCGAAATTCCAACCCCCAAAACAAGCAAACAATGAAAACATCATGGAATCATAATGCTAAAATAGTGTACAAATTAAATCAAAATGATAAAATTTGTATTCTAAACTTACTCAAGTTAGGCGTGGTTTCTCCAAGACACCAGCCAGTTACCGCTGTTGAGACAAAAGCTATGGAATTGGTAATGGGTACAGCAAACGTCAAATCTGCAATGAAAAACAAGTTTTTTTTGTTTGTTGACTACTGGTACTTGAAGCTGACTTATTCACGTTAAATTAATGAACAGTAGCATAGATTAAAGGAGTAGACCTAATATGTCTGCTCCTTTAATCTGTGAGTGACTGTAGTTGTTGTTGTTGGTGGGGATTTTTCTGTCAAGATATCTACTGTAACACACATCTTGACTACAATACTGACACTTAACAATACAGTAAACCAGTTCGACACGGGATGAGATATTTTGTCAAGTGATATTTAATGGTTATATTGTGATGTAAGCTGATTTGAACATTAATTTGTCATTTATTGTTGACTTGAGACTAATGAACAGTGAAATTGTTAAGCTTTTTAGTATTTAACTAGGTGGTGTTTGCAGAGGCATCCACAAAATTGAGCGGAGTCATCAAGGGTTCACATTATATTGTTTTTGCCATACTGCAGTAAAAACAGTTGTTTTTAATGCATGCGTTGCGGGTCTAAAGTAGCATTTTTACTCTTTAGGGAGTAAAAATCGTTTTTAGCCTCTATGGAGTAAAAATCAGTTGTTGTCAACTCGGTTGTAAATTTTTATTGTAAACGATTGCATGTATCGAAATATGTATCGATTCGTGCTTCGTAATCATTTTAACCTACAGTCTACAGTCATTCCCATAGCGTTTTACATTGCAGATTCATTAATCCATTCCCACACTCAACACTGCTCACCATTACTACATCCTTCACCACCCCCTATGTCTCGGACCTGTTTTCCTCCCTTCCCATAGCATTTTAGGATTGCAGATACCTTAATCTAATCGTCATAAACAGATCCCACAGTCCGGACTGCTCGCTTTTACTACTTTCTTCACCACTTTTTACGTCACGGACCTGTTTCCCTCCCTTCCAATAGCATCATAGGATTGCAAATACCTTAATCTATTGGTCATAAACAGATCCCACACTCCGAACAACTCGCCTTTACTACTTCCTTCACCACTTCCTACGTCACAGACCTGTTTCCCTCCCTTTCCATAGCATTTTAGGATTGCAGATACCTTAATCTAATCGTCATATAAACAGTTCCCACAGTCCGGACTGCTTGCATTTACTACTTCCTTCACCACTTCCTACGTCACGGACCTGTTTCCCTCCCTTCCCATAGCATCATAGGATTGCAAATACCTTAATCTAATGGCCAAAAACAGATCCCATACCCCAAACAGCTCGCCTTTATTATTTCCATCACCACTTCCTACGTCACGGACCTGTTTCCCTCCCTTTCCATAGCATTTTAGGATTGCAGATACCTTAATCTGATCGTCATAAACAGTTCCCACACACCGGACAGCTCACCTTGACCACTTCCTTCACCACTTCCAACGTCGCAGACCCGTTTTCCTCCCTTCCCATAGAATTTTAGAAATCCAGATACCTAAATCTAATCGTCATAAACAGTTTCCACACTCCAGACTGCTCGCCTTAACTACTTCCTTCACCACTTCCTACGTCACGGACCTCAAGCTAGTGTCGTCATTTTATTATATACCGTTTCTGTTCTAATATCTGTGGAATAATGCTATCAGCTATTTCTTTATCTACTGAATTCAAAAGTCAACAGCTGATCACATGTCTTTGTTTATGTGTCAAATACTGCTTCCATAAGGATTACATTGAAACTTTGAGACCCAGTGGGGTGGATTCCTGAGAGACTTTTTTAACGCCATATAGATGTTGGCACTCACTGATATGGTCTTTATCACCATGCAAGATTTGAAAACGATTGATTCAGCCGTCTAGGAGGAGTTTGTGTATTACGAAATGCATAAGCGTCAACGTATAAGAGCTTCGCTCGCTCGGCTCAATAAATTTGTATGATTTCTATATAGGAATAAGACTTGTGTTTTTACTTTCCTGTATGTTAAACTCCATTTACTCCCTATAGTTTGACATTTCAATAGTTTGACACCCCTTAGGTCCACAAAGTGTCGAACTATCGAGGTTCTACTGTACCAGTAAAAGTATGATGATTCCTGTCCTGTACTCTTGAAATACATGCTAAATAAAGAATGGAAGTGTCAGAAAATATAAGAATATTGTAGCCATACAATCAATTATTTTTTACTGGTTAATTTGAAATAGACTTCAAAATCCTTATAACATTGAGAAAATGAAGGATTTAACGACAATTCACTTGGAACTATTTTTATTAATTGATTATTAGGTAGGACAAATATAATGAAATGAAATGAAGTAATGAAATGAAATGAAATGAATGTAGCTATCAAATGAAATGAAATACTCACTAGCTGATTGCAGAGCAAAATAGTATAAAACTGAGCCACACTGGTTGATAAGGAATGGTATCATATACTGAAACAGACATAAAGTATGTTTGACATTAAAAAGGTCCACCCTTAGAGGAGGTATATTAAGTGATTTGAGACTACACAAAAATGAAACTATTCATTATGATAGCCTCTTGAACTTCTATTTCAAGAATAAATTAGGATATTAACCTTTCCATCTCCACAGCTCAATCATTTAAGTACAAGATGGCAATTTACAGTTCAGAGCTTACAGCTGGATTATCAGGTGTGGTGTTGTTTGGGCTATACAAATTTGTTGAGTCTTGTCAAAACATGATTGGAATATGAGATAGATACTACTGTAGGCTACATACATGCCTAATATATTTTTTAACATTGAGGTTGTCTAGCCCGCACATAGCGTTGGCGATATAAAACACATTATGAACTTTGATTTGTATTAGTGATACTGGTATTTTTGGTAAATAAATAAGATGATGCAAATGGGTTAAGGATCTCAAATTTTGTTCTCATTCTTTTAGCCAAATAATCCTCTGCTGGTGACTGATTATCATTCTGTGGTGTGGCCTTGTATCTAAAAACTATTTCTTGCACTTGTGCATTGAATAATTTTCAAATGACAATAGTTTGTTTGTTCCACTATCTAGACAATTAAATATAGAATTACATTCAGTGGTTAAGATAATCTATGAAAATCTTAAGGAACAGTTTTTAATACCAAAAGAGCGGCGGTTAACTTTATCCTTTATATGTACCTCTATGAGCTGAAATGGTTTGAAGAATATCACTTCCGTCATCAACTTTAACAAGTTAATATGTTTTGCAAAAACAATCAGAACATTGTAAACCATTTAGGACATTGTCGGGAATTTGCTAGTTTGAATTTTTGAATTGAGGGCTCATCGTTAAGCTCTTCATCTTAAATTTTGACACTAACTTCTATTATGTATTAAGATATATTTGGAAAACATCAGTTAATATTAATAGAGGTACTCAAATAAGACATTTTATGGAATCTTGCCTACGACAATAATTTATTCCACTCAAAGTATATTTGACTTTACAATGTTTTGGTCACAGCATGGGGTTTGAGCCCTCTACTCTACCTCACAAATCACTGAGAATACCCATCGGTCAGCTAACAGCTTCCTGCATAGCTGAAGCCTACGTCAACAATGACAGGGACATCATCTTCGACACTCACGGCCGTGGCTAAACCGTGAACGTCTCCCGTGGTCAGCAATTACGGGACATCATCACCGTCATTCCGCGGCCGTGGCGAAATCGTTAACATCTCCCTCGGAAACTAATGGTTAAAAAAAAATATTGTATCTAAAAAATGTTTTTTCAATCCAACTGCGGCCCCCTTTTGCTTGCGGCCTAGTGGTAAATCCGGCACCGACTGCTGTCGGTCTATATTTAATTCAAAATTGTCTATGGTAGAACCCCGAAGGACAAAGTTACAAAATGAGTCCTTACATAGACTGGAGAGAAGAAAGATTATTTAGACTAGGTAGGTAAACAACGTAAAGGAACAAACTTTTCAGGTCAAACCAATAGATTTGTGTACAACATAAATTAGGTACCTTCCAGTTTGTCACTAGAAACTGCAGTTCCTTGAAGAATTTTAGGACAGCATTGTTAGCTTTGACTTGATTAATCCCAGTCGATCCTTTCTTGATTAAGGGATTTGTCACCCCCCATAGTAAACCAACAGCAAATAGATATAAAATCCCATCTGAAAAAAAAAAAATAGGAGAATACTACGAGAGCTTAACCCAGAGATATTTAGGCTGCACTTTACTTTAGGTCCTACACTCATTCAAATGAAAATATCGATCGATATATTGATTAATCGATTGTTTCATTCGAATGAGTGAAACATAAAGTGGTGCATAAAGTGCAGCCGATATTTAATGTAACTTACTGGTAACTTAAGTTAGCCTAGTTTTGTAACACTAACACTGGTTCCATAAAGACATAACTATCATAACCTAACCTAACCAACCATACTTGCTGATGGTGAAAAAATCGCAGTTTCAATCGATATTAGCATAGCCCAATTAAGAAACTGTACCTGATAAGTAATGCTAGCCAAATATAATACAGTAGAAACTATTTGTAAATTAGTCAATTAATAAATTCTTGGATTCAATTTTAAGTATTGTCTAACCTCAAATATCCTGCTAGGTTTAAACCTTTTAGAAGTAGCCTAAAATATAATAACTTAGACACCTGTATTTGTGTGGGTACCTATTTATCTTACCCATATTGTTAGAGTGAATTCTAAAACAATTTAACTTCGTTTTCCAACCACTTTTAGACTACTAATTAATTAATTAACTTCATAACTTGTTTATTACTGTAAAATGTAAACAATAACAAACAGGGATGGCAACGGCAAGTGAGCAGCAGCAGACAAGATGAGATTACGAACGAGACCACAGGCCAGAGCAAGGACAGCTAAACTAACTAACTAACAATAAGTGACGTACACCATTGACTATATTATACAGGGTGATTTTTTAAAACTTGCATCTTTATTTATGTAAACACCGCAATAGATAGAAATATGTAGTTTGCGGGAATCATCTATTGACGTAGGAGGCACATTTTTTTTAAATTCAAAGTTACATTCACATTCCCCCCCTTTCCCCCCTGCCCACAACTTATTTTTTTTAAATGGCAAGGTATCCCTTGTGACATATCAAATGAAAGAGCATGAAAAAAGAAAATGTTTGATGAAAAAAATTGAAAATCGGTTCATAAATTTGTGAGATATTCCCCTCCTCCCTCCCCCGGAACTTAATTTCTTTTAATAGCAAGGTACCCCTTGTGACATATCAAATGAAAGAGCATGAAAAAAGAAAATGTTTGGTGAACAAAATTGAAAATCGGCTCATGAATTTGTGAGATAATCCCCCCACCCTTTTCCTCTACCCATAACTTTTTTTAATAGCAAGGTATCCCCCCTCGTGACATATCAAATGAAAAAATAATTTCGCCAAACATTTTCTTTTTTCATGCTCTTTCATTTGATATGTCACAAGGGGTACCTTGCTATTAAAAAACATTAAGTTCCGGGGAGGGGGGGGGGAAATATCTCACAAATTTATGAACCAATTTTCAATTTTTTTCATCAAACATTTTCTTTTTTCATGCTCTTTTATTTGATATGTCACAAGGGTACCTTGCTATTTAAAAAAATAAGTTGTGGGCAGGGGGGAAAGGGGGGATTGTGAATGTAACGTTGAATTCAAAACAATTGGGCCCCCTACGTCAATAAATGATTCCCGCAAACTGCATATTTCTATCTATTGCGGGTTTTACATAAATAAAGATGCAAGTTAAAAAAAAAACACCCTGTATAGTCAATGCGTATACACTATACTTCCCGCAAACTTTCGTGGCGGCTGAGGGATTAGGACGGCCGGGTGGTGGCCCGGCCCCTAATTAGCCCTCGCTCGGCTGCACTGGGTTTTGACCATGAGTCAGGCACTAGGCGTAATGCATAGTTGATAGAGTTTTTGTATATCGCCATAAAGTGTATTGAATAACGTCATTTTTGTAACCTGCATCAAATAACAAGAACATTGAGCCCAAACACGAAATAATTACGATGATTTGAAGTATATAGGCCTACTTGGTTTTAAAATAAGATACAGTTTTTAGAACAATGTATGTAGTTACTGTATTTCCAAACTATTTACACTACTGTTCACTAACTATTTACAATTATGTTCAGAGAATGTCGTCCAAAGTTAAAATTAATAAATCTTAAATAATTAAAGATAAAACATCACCAATCTACTCAATGTTTAGACCAAACTTTAGTTGTATTCATATATAGATTCGAACAACAACGGCATGGTGCTAACAGATATTTCTTTTCAGGGAAATGGTTTCACCTCCAGCTCTTGCGAGAACCAACAAGTCTATGTATATAATTGTAAATAGTTAGTGAACAGTAATGTAAATAATATTTAAATACTCTTAGATATATATATCTTGATCTGAAAACTGTGTATTATCCTTTAAAAACGTGTAGGTTTGTACTTGTTAATATAGAAAATATTTTGTAACACATTCAGCTCATGAGTGAATCTGGATAACATAATAGTAAATGGATTTTGAACAGTATTGTGAAAAGTTTTTAAATTGTCTAAAATGTATATAATTTATTCTATGATTTTATACTAAAACAAAGTGTAGGCCTGTATTTAATAATATCGCAATTATCCTTTTGTTTCACATTCATCTCCGGCGTGATTTGGAAAATATTCTCTGTACCGTACATAATTGTAAATTGCAAATAGTTAGTGAACAGCAGTGTAAATAGTTTGGAAATACAGTAACCTTAAATATATACCTTGTTCTAAAACTGTCTATTATTTTAAAACCAAGTAGGCCTATATACTTCTTAAAATCATCGTAATTATTTCGTGTTTGGGCTCAATGTTCTTGTTATTTGATGCAGGTTACAAAAATGACGTTATTCAATACACTTTATGGCGATATACAAAAACTCTATCCTCTATGCATTACGCCTAGTGCTTGACTCATGGTCAAAACCCAGTGCAGCCGAGCGAGGGCTAATTAGGGGCCGGGCCACCACCCGGCCGTCCTAATCCCTCAGCCGCCACGAAAGTTTGCGGGGAGTATAATTATGTTCAGTGTTGCATTCTACCATAGACAAACCAACACATGGGAATATTTTTTATCTATGATTCTAGGAATTAGATTTTGATTAGCTGAAGACAATTTTACTTTAGTTCCGTCTCAAAGCAGTAAGATACTGAGAATACAAGCACAAGCATACATATGGGACAACCGTGCGCCTATAGCTCTTTTATTTTGGGACGGAAAGTTACTAGTAGTATCGAGCAAGGAAGAGCCCGAACGGTGATGGCCAGGCCACATAGCATATTTTACAGCTGGTGTAGCGCACAGGGTCTTCATACCATGGTGGTTGTAAATATTTACTTCCACCATCACCATGCTTCCTACCACTTGAGTGTTGTGGTAAGTGGTGGAGAGGGGAGGAAGGAGAGTAGAAGGGGACAACGAATAGAATTATTTGTTCTAGACACCACCAAATAAAATTGAATGTATCTCTGTTTGTTCCTTACTTCTCTATGTTTCCGTCAAGTGCCGCTTGAATCGTGTTGTTGTTTTAAGATTTGTTTCAGGTTATTTCATTAAAGAACTAGTTATATAAGAAACAATTGATTACGTCAACACTAGCACCCAGTGTCACCAACATGAACTATACACGAAAAACTAGGTTAACAATTTACACAACCTTTATGGGCATGGGTAAAAGGTTAGTCTATGACTATTTTTCGCCCAAAATATTTTATATACAAAAAACAATATTTTCAGAGATCATTTTCCTACTACTGGGTATTGAAGATTTAAATAATAAAATAAACTGTTACCTTGTTCAATATCCCTTTTCTTCTTGTGACGACCGGTTTCGTGACGACAGTCACATCAACAGGTTTAATGTGTTTTTGTTTTGTGTTCGGTAAAAACGTTATGTATGTATAACGAATCGTTCTACTAGGACTGACCTGATGATGTGACTGTCGTCACGAAACCGGTCGTCGCAAGAAGAAAAAGGATATTGAACAAGGTAACAGTTTATTTTATTATACAATATTTTATTTACTATGTTCAATCTTTATCTCAAACAACGCTTCAAAGTACCAAACTATTTTGTTTTAAGCTCTTTTTTGGTTTTGAAAGAAAATTTCTGTTCTTAGGGTCAAAGATGGAAAAATCCATTAAAACCCGCCATAAACCCCCATTCCCATAGTTTGATCATGCTTGTTCGCATTATTATCCTACTAATATTATAAATGAGATAGTTTGGATGTATGGATGTATGTTTGTGACAAGTGAACGCGAAAAATACTGGTCGGATTGGGCTGAAATTTGGTATGATGATAGCTCACATTCCCGATTAACATATAGACATATTCTTATTTCAAAAATCCTTTCGGGCTCCGCCCCAGTGGCTCTGGGGTTTCCCATGTTAACCTTATGAGGAATGGAATTATTGAATCTTAACAGCTGTTTCAATTAAACAAGTTGGTTCTGTTCTATGATGTTCAATAGCATTAAAGTTACAAGGATTACCAACAGGGTGCAGCACTATTATTTTTTTTACATTTATGACAACAGCTAATTATTTGCAACCAAAAGTTGAGTGAGCGTAGCAAACGAACTTCAACCTGGAGGCGAGTTAGCGTAGCGAACGAGCTAAACCTGAAGGCAAGTGAGCGCAGCAAACGAGCTCCAACCTAAAGGTGAGTGAGCGTAGCGAACGAGCTCCAACCCTAAGGTGAGTGAGCGTAGCGAACAAACTTCAACCAGGACGTGATAGAGCCATGCGAACGAGATAATCTTGAAAATTAAGAAGTTAAACGGGGCAAAGCCCGCGGGTTACAGCTAGTTATTAATAAATGTAGGTTTACAAGTACATTATTTGCCAAATATCATCTAAAACAGATCGGTTTTGCTCGATTTCGTGCTAATAACGGACGCGGATAACATTTTCGAACAGATGGTGTTTTAGCATCTGATCTGGGGACCTCAAAACGAAAAAAATGATCTCGAATCTACAAAATTGCTCTTACAGTGAAACCTACGGTGCAATTGTTTCCCTATATGGAAAATTTCGATAAAACTGTATAAGTGCTGTATTTAGTAACCTAATGTCAATTAAGAATTAAATTTAGACCTAAATAATTAAAATAAAAACCGAATTAAGCCTAAAATCACCCGCATCGGGAACTAAAAATTTGTTCCTCTGACCTCATTTTCAATTTTCGATCAAATTCTTGCATTTCTAAGGTTCAACCGAATTTTCTTCCAATTTAGTGTCACACCTCTTTCCAAAACAGCATTTTTAGTGGTTTAAATCTAGTATTAAAATGTTATCTTTTAAAATACTTAATGCAATCAAACAAAAACTTATTCTTTATTTTCAAGTTATTGCCGGACGCATTTTACCCCAGTTATAGTTGGTCAATTTTCGATCAAATTCTTGCATTTCTATGGTTCAACCGAATTTTCTGCTTCCAATTTAGTGTCACACCTCTTTCCAAAACAGCATTTTTAGTGGTTTGAATCTAGTATTAAAATTTTATCTTTTAAAATACTTAATGCATTCAAACAAAAACGTATTCTTTATTTTCAAGTTATTACCGTACGCATTTTACCCCAGTTATATTTATTATTTACCCAAATAATAATGAACGCATTGGGGGTCTATGCGATTTCGCACTGAAAAATATTGAAAAGACAATCTTTATAGCTTTGATGATGCCACAAAGATTGCTACACAGTATAAAATATAATGACAAACAGAGTAAATCCTAACCAACATTCAAAAGAGATGTTGTAGGCAGTGAAGTACAGCTTACTGATAGCATATAATTTTTTATTATTTACCTTAATTGATTACTTTTGAATGGATTCATTCATACAAAAGACTGCAGTCTTTAATACCGTCTTAATACAGTCTTTTAGAGGGTAGTAATAATATTAGATTTTTTCTTTTTACCCAAAATTAAAAACTTAATGAGCTTCAGGTAAAGGCCTTACCATAATCTAAGCATTAGGGCTATAGTTGTATATTTTTATGTGACATTTATCAGAATCGATAGTTTTTTACCACAGTAGTTGTAAAATTCGTTTTTACCTAACAATTGACTTCCAATATTTTTTTTTGAAGTAAGTTAAATACTCTCATTAGTAAGCATATTTTTTAAAACATAAAATCAAAGGTCTACAATATACTCAAAATTTTCAAGAGTGCATTGGCCCAACTTTTACACCATCCTAGGTAGCCTAAATAAGTGTTCATAGTCTGAGTTAATAAAAACGGACTAATTATCAAGTTAAGTTGTACAGTTGAATTTCGTTTATCCATTAAATGTAAGATAAATAAACCTTTTCACGGCATTTTCAACGAACCGACATAGTCTCTTCTGCATACTGGCCCATACTGGCCCCGTTGCAAGACACCAAAATCAAGTTCAGTTTCATGAAAAATGTTGTTTTTCCTTTTCCATAAATTTCCTTTTGCATTCATCGCACGCCTTGGCTGGCGAAATTCCTAAAGATGAAAATAAAAGGTAATAGACTGATTGTAGTCCAATTCCAATAACAAACTTAATTATATACACAACAATGTTCAAAAACATGTAATGCAATGAAAACAAACTGCAAAACATGTAAAAATAACACTTAAATGTTAGGCAACTGCTGTTGAAAAGTATAACCGAGGTTTGGAGGTTTCTTTTATTACTTTTAAATATTATACTACAAAAGTAAACGGCTTGTTTTCACATTATAAGATCTCAAACGTGTTATGATGTGTGGTTAATGATGTTGATAACGGAAGAGTAAGCTGAGTGATGACATGTTAATTCTTTTATTGTTTTGGGAGATTTTACGATTTGTATAAAAATTTACTCTTTGGTCACAAATTCCGGAGGCAAAACGTTAGTCAAATAAAACGGACTGCTATGTTCAAAATCTCAATTCTTAACCTGTGAAGGGTGCGCAAGACGGTTTTAGTCCACGAATTTGCCGAGTACAGCGCTTCTAGCAGTTGAAAATCGATATTGAATACTACTGATGTCAACAAAAGAAAAGTTACTATATTTAAATTATGTATAGAATGCAAATCGAATGAACTCTCTGTAAATTAAGTACCGGTATATAGTTTTCTCATGTAACATTATAAACAATAACTTCACCACAACAACATTTCTCATAAATATTTAAGTTAAAAGCAAAGTAAAAATTGCATATAAGTTACGTTACTTTATCTGAAAAGCGATTTAATAATATTCCTAATTTGAATCATTATCTCGACTCTAAAGTCATCAAGATAATAAGTTTTGTCAAGTCGACTCTTGAATGCCGTTGTGACAGAAGCCAACGAAATGACTTGAATTGTTAAAACAAGTTATCACATGTAAATAGCTTTAGGCTGTATAACTAGTGACAAAAGTGAATAATATTGATGGTTTTTTTTAACATAAGATAAACAAAGCGATGTTAAGGTCATTTATTGTTAATCAGCTGTACCGGAAGTGACCCTTGTTGACCTATCATCACCCCCCTGTGATAACCTTGAGTGCTATTTATAGAAAACCACCCCTTCACAATCCGCGTGTGACCCTGGACAGTTTCACGTTGACCTTTTGTTGCCTTTTGAACCCTAATCTTTCAAAATAATGGCCCTCATGAAGTGTTGTTTTGATTCCCAATGGGAAATGCCCGAGTTTGTAGACGAAATTGCCCAAAAATGTACAAACCCTGGATGTAAGTAAATAGTCTATGTAGTGATAGTGTATACTGTTGTGATAATTGTTAATTACAGTTCTGGCTACTTGGTTCGTTGGTTGTACCTCAACATAATAAAAAATAATAGTAGGTACGGTAATGTAAAAGATTAGATTATAACTAATTTACGCTGACATACACAATTTTTGATACCTCTCTCATAACCTCAAAGCTGTCTTTAAAATAACCTTATATAAAAAGTGATACATCAATTTTTATAAGTTTAAACTTTATTTTAATTGTACTAAATCGAAAATATGTTGGATAATAAACATAGATTTAGGGTATACTAAATAATTAGCGTTTTCCTTAATTTACTAGTAATTTAAATCAATTAAAGTTTTTCTCTACCAGTGTTTCAGTGACAAGAATAATCATTGAAATTACACTACATAATTATACTATTTATAGTTCCAAACTATTATATGGCTAGTATTAATTCCAAAGGGTGTAAGTTTATTTTATTAAGTTTTTAATGATCATAATAGTTTACAGAAGTTGATATTATTGGTATTATTACAATGGTATTTAAAACTTTGGGGGTACCTTAATGAAACAATTTTGAAATCTTTTCATCATCTTAGTTACTACCTATAAATCAAGTGGAAAAGCCTATAAATCAAGTGGAAAAAATATATATTAGAGTCGAAATTTACCTATAAATAGTTAGAGAAAACAATATATACGTGTAAATTCTTTGCAATAATGTACGTAGTACAATTTCTTTTATTCTGAAAAATAAAATGACTATAAATTACACTAATAAATTTGTTTATGATTTAATTAAAATAATTTAAACCATACTCAGGGCAATTGTCAGACAAACATGTGTATTATTGGTAAAGGTTATAATAAATAAGCTATAAATAAATTATAAATACTATTTATTCTTAAAATATTGTAATGGTATAGTAATTTTATTGTTAAAATTAATTAGTAGGTCTGATGCTCTATTGCTACCTATGTGCTAAGCAATGTATAATTACTATTTAAAATAATAACTATACATACATGTGCGTTATTGCATTGATATGTAAACAACACGTAATCTAAACTAAAGTGTATCGAATTCTGAAAACATTCCAATTTTCCTAAATTGTTGTTCTCTAAACAAATGCTGTTTGAAACTGAATATAATTTTTAGCAAGATAAACAATATCTAGAAACTTCCTTTTAAAACATGGAATTGTATAATATCTTATCATTTAAAGCTGGGGCCAATGAATTCTTGTTTACAAAGATTAAGATTCTCTTCAGAGCTAAAAATTTTGCATTTTCTCTCATAATTAGAGTAACTTGCATGGCTAATGGTTAGTGAAAGGATTTCTTTATTGCATACCTTTCCACTTGGTTGATGTTGATGTACATTTACCACAACTCCGTTCTCTGATAGTCAGTCATTTCATTTTGTAGATGCAAGTGTTTGCCTGTGATATCTACTTCTGTGATATAACTATGGCTTACAGCGCTTCTTAGATAGTGTAGTTTTCTAGTGGAAATTATTTATCGTGTGAGTTTATGGGACATGCTTTGCGTCTTTTACTGGTTTCTAGATCAGATAGAATGTAAGTGAACAATTGTTATGATTTAGTACATTCGTAACTTTACACAACTTTTATTGTCAATATAAAACCACTTACCTTGGCCTTCAATTCTGTATTTATAGAGCAAACTTAAACTTAACCTTCTCATTTCGCAATACCATTCTTTATACAAGATAAATGTTGTTTACACATTTCTCGATTCACAATGTCAAAGGCAAAACAGTTGAAAAGCAACCACAATTTAGTTTCCAAAGAGAAGTACTGTATTTGTGTAAAACACAAAAATAGTTGTATTTCCTAATTTCTTCAACGTAATTTCATGTCAAAATATTACATCTCATCTAAGTATCTTGTAACTAATTAAGTTGAGTTTAACTAAAAATAAAGGAAAAATACTGAATCACCTTTCAAAAAAAAATATTTATTTGTGTTATTTAAACCTAATAATTAAGGTTTAAATTTTTGGGTACCTAATTTTATGTGAGCTTCATTATTATACAAATCAATAATATTCTGTAATTTCAACAAAGACTAAGTTTATAATACAGTTTATAGATTTTAATAGAATGGTGATCAGAACCAAATTTTTTTTATTTTTTATTTGTTAGGTTTCTTGTATTACATTTTTCTGTCCACATTAATTCACGTGTTTTTCCATCTTTTTGTGTACATTTAAAATGGAGTTTTGCTTCATTAAATAAATAAATACAACATTAAATTATATATTTTTTATAAATTAAATTAGGACGTATAGGATGCAACTCCTGTTTAAATAGGTAATCATACAATACAGTTTATCTTTTAGTTAATTATTGACCATAAAAAATAAGTATTTACGTCTCTAAAATAATTAGTATTGTAAAAACAATAATTATACATTGCTTGGACCCCATTACATAATTTGCCTCTTAATTCATTTCCAAATGTTTGGGAAATATTGCCACTTCGTAAAATGCAATTAATTTGACGTCTCTGTTATGAAACTCCAACTTATTTTTTATTGAGAATATTTTTTTAGGATTAAAAATGCTATGAATATGAAAGTGAATATATAGGCCTATATCTAAATACTACTGTACAATTTTTTTATTTTAGTGTATGTTACTAATCTAAAAATAATCCTACTAATATTATAAATGAGAAAGTTTGGATGGATGGATGTATGGATGTATGGATGTATGTTTGTGACAAGTGAACGCGAAAAATACTGGTCGGATTGGGCTGAAATTTGGCATGATGATAGCTCACATTCCCGATTAACATATAGGCATATTCTTATTTCAAAAATCCTTTCGGGCTCCGCCCCAGTGGCTCTGGAGTTTCCCATGTTAACCTTATGAGAAATGGAATTATTGAATCTTAACAGCTGTTTCAATTTTAACAAGTTGGTTCTGTTCTGTGATGTTCAATAGCATTAAAGTTACAAAAATTACCAACAGGGTGCAGCACTATTATTTCTTTTACATTTATGACAACAGCTAATTTGCAACCAAAAGGTGAGTGAGCGTAGCGAACGAACTTCAACCTGGAGGCGAGTTAGCGTAGCGAACGAGCTAACCTGAAGGCAAGTGAGCGCAGCGAACGAGCTCCAACCTAAAGGTGAGTGAGCGTAGCGAACGAGCTCCAACCTAAAGGTGAGTGAGCGTAGCGAACAAACTTCAACCAGGACGTGATTGAGCCATGCGAACGAGATACAGTAATCTTGAAAATTAAGAAGTTAAACGGGGCAAAGCCCGCGGGTTACAGCTAGTTTATCATAAATGCCTACTCTTCTACTGTCAGACACAGTATGTAATTACGGCTTTTTACTGTAGGTATAACAAATTACCTATAAAAAATTCACACTCAGAGAACCTGATCAAAAAATATTTACAATTTGGGATCATACAAAACCTAGTTAGCAAAACTAAAATTTGACATTTCATATTTTTCAAGTTAATTTTCACAGTACTTATGTTAGAGCTTTATATGGCTTTATCGATAATTTTTTACAAACATTTTCACTTCTTTTTGGGAATCAACTACATTCTGCAAACTAACTAAGTAGATCCGTATGGAAAAAATAATAACTATTTTGGTCAAACCATACACGCAACAAGATACAAAAGAAAACATGATGATATGGATGCGTAAGAAATTTTGGTGGTGGTGGTGAACAGTGTGGTTGAAATTACAACAATTACAACATTGTGAATAAATTAATAACAATAACAACAAACAGTCTAATAATTAACAACAATAACAATCAGTGTGAATAAAGTATCAAAATGACAACATTGTGAATAAATTAATAACAATTAACAATAACAACAAACAGTGTAATAATTTACAACAATAACAATCAGTGTAAAAAATTAATAACAATAAATTTACTATACATAACAATAATAAACTATGGCAATAGGTAACAAACTATATTCAATCTGTCTTCGTGTTCAAAGAATTTGGGAACTCTGGGAATTTATTTATTGATCTCTGAGTGTAGTGGACCACCTGATTCGTCGACTGACTCACTGCACTGTCACTGTTGTTAACATAACCTAAAACAAAACTCTAGTTAGGGTCTAGGGAACTGTGCAGTAGAGTTAGTGCAGTGAATCTGACAACTTTCCGACGAGAAAAATATAAAATCGAATGCCGAACGAAAATATTATAGAGCAATAATATCAAGTAGTTTTTTATAGTGTTGATTACTGTTCTATTTCATCTTCCAAGATGTGTTGTGGTGAGTAAAATAAGTTGAAGTTAATCAAATAAATACTTTGAAGATTTTAACCACTGACTATTAGGCATAATTGTGTTTTCCATCTATTGTTTTAATGCCTTGATATTTTAAATTATTATTATGACATTAAACTCAGTTCAAAAATCTAGTGCTTATGATTGCTATAGGTATTTTAATCACAAAGGAAGGCCTTAATTTACATAGATTGGGCTAAAATGAAATTGGCCATAGGATAGGCCTAAACCAAATTTTAATCTAACAGTGTTTTATTCAATTATTAACTTACAAAGGCCTAAGGCTAGTAAAAAATAATATTTATTTTGATAATATCTACGCTAGTGGAATTTAAAAAATAAATAGGCCTAGGCTAACTAAGTTTTGAACACTTGTAAAGGGAAAAGTGGTCCATAACTAACGTACTACATGGGTACCTACCCTCCATATTCCCTCTCGCACCCAAGTCCAAGACCTATGCTAACCACTAGGATACCAACGCATCTATATTTTTTGCCTTATTTTTTATATTGCTAACTAACATCAAGAATCCAGTTTCTTAATTTCAACTACATTTAATCTGAGTAACTTTTATTCATATAAGTTAGGTATTTATTCTATTCATTTAACAGTTATAACCAATACAGTGAAAGTACATTGTTGTGCATGCAACAGTAACAAAGCAACCAAAGATCAATAGTAAATATATGTGGACGGCTGTTCAGTAAGTTAATCAACTTACCGGTAACTTACACAAGGTCTGATGCTGCCTCTATTGTATTACTTTAACTTAATTATAATCCAACTAAGTTAGCCCACCTATTCACAACTCTTCTAACAAAACCACTGAAATTAAAAAAAAAAAATAACAGAGCTGAAGTAATAATCTTGTCCATCTACTTACTAACTTAGGGGGACAAACATCCACTTCACGAGCAGGTGAATAATTATTCATACACATGTCCAATAGATATTTTGTTGGCCCAAGTTATTGAGGCCCATGCTGTAAATTTTAATTCTATCACAGATGAATTTATATCAAAACACTTGTTTTTAGGCTGTTTTAGTTGTTCCTGCATGCGACCACGATACAAGAGGCTGGTTGATAACATTTTCCCGCCAATACCTCAGGTAATTTATAAATCATGTCAGTCATTTTTAACCCTAATTTCTCTTATTTTAAAGCTGTTAACTGGTTTAAAAATAATTTTAAAAATACTTTAAATCGAAGCAAAGGTTTTTTTTAATCACAATTTTGTCAAAATTTTTTTTTGTTTAATCACAAACTTTGTCGTTGTTTGTGACATAATCACTTGATTTTAGAAAATTCCAGGCAACATTGATAACAACGCCATCGTTCGCCATTGTTGGCCTTGCTGATATTTGTAAAATCATTACTATAGAGTCTTTAACGTTCTCGGTGTTTTTGCTGAAATGCCCAACAGCACATCAATAGGCTACTGCTAACTTTGCCGATATTGCCAGCTTTGTGTCAATATTTCTTGCTCCTTCAATGTTTGCAGCAACATTGCAAGATTTTACAACATCACTAGCTTTGACAATGTTCCTGTTTACATATTTATACTAGGGTCCACGAGAGTCTGCAGTTGGCGTCAGCCTATCACAAGACAGGGCTAGTGCGACGTTGCCATATCGCCTGTTGACGACACTAATTAAAATTATATACTAAACAATATTTTCAAATCAGCTGGTATTATTCGATTTGGCAACAACACGCAATCCTCATTGGCTCCTTCAAAGTCACATCCCCCCCCTGCATGCTCCCTCAACTGCATACTCTCGTGGACCGTACTGTAGTTTTGTAGGCTATTTAAAACTAAAAAAAAAAAATTGAACTTAAATTTGTAATAGGCGGATTTTCTAAATAAGTTAGCAGGTTTAGCAATTAGTGGGACTCTACCCTAAAAAAAAAACATTGAGTTCATTCAGTAATAATATCCGAACAGTACTATATAACTGAAAGACTTATTTGTTCAAAACGCCATAAACAAAGGTTGGTATCTGGAGTATCTGAAAGGGATCTATTGAAGCTAATCGGAAACTAGAGTATGTATTCAGAAATGTTCTTGTTACTTTAATTGTCACTATGTATTTGATTTGCAGGATGGGTTAGTGAAAAACAACATGGAGAAGTTGACATTTTATTCACTCTCTTCTCCTGAAAAACTAGACCGCATTGGTGAATACTTATACCAGAGAGCTTGCAGAGACCTGTCCAGGAAAAGAACTGGGTGAGTCTTCTCACACCATTGTCCATTGGGTTTTATGTTCTCACTATTGAATAAACGTTGGTTTATTCAGTGATGTAATTAATTATGTTTATTCTAAACATGTTTTCCCCTTACCTCATGAACCTAAAAAATCATAACTATTTTAAAAAAGTTAAAAGTTTATGGTGGACACACACAGTAAAAATTGAATTAAAAGTTGCATGATGAAGTTCAGTTCAGTTGCATGGTGAAGTTGAGTTGATGAAGGTTCACAAACCTTTTCGTCACCATTGGCACTGAAAACCCTCTATTGTCACCTCGTCAGATCACACTTAGAATACTGCTTAGTAGTGTGGTCTCCCTACCAACACTATCTTCAGGAAAGACTCCAGTCAATACAAACTCGGTTTATCCGCCTAGTGAGTCTTCGCCTTGGATACCGCTAGGCAGATGTTCCAGTGTGCGCCTTGGCAGCTGTCTTGAATCTTCCTACACTGAAGGAAGGAAAATCTTTGATCTGATGTTCCTACATAGACTGGTCAACGGAGAGATACTCTGCCCGGAGTTGCTTGAGCGGATTAGTTTCCACGTCCCAGGAGGGGGTACCAGATCGAGGGAGCTGTTTGCTAGGTCCCACCATGCTACGCTCTACAAACAGCACAGTGTCATCGTTCGCATACAAGCCCTGGGAAACTCTCTGCCGCCTGATATTGATTTCTTGAACAGTGGCACCACTGGTTTCAGAAGATTGATCAGCTCCCTTCCACTTGGTCAGTGAAGATGACATATCTGCTTCAAGACTATAAGACAAGTCTAATCTCTTATTAAATTTGTTAAATCCTTTTTATGTTTTGTTGGCCTCGTTGCTCTTTATTGTTATCTTCGTCCTTATTGTTACTTCATTGTTATTCCTTTTGTTATTGTTATTACTGTTTGCACTTTTGTTATTAGTCATCACTCATCAACTCAATAGTTGTATCACAAAAATTGTATTCTGTATGTAATGGTTGGTCCGTCAATAAATAAATAAATTATGTCTGATTTGAGGTAAAATGGTGCAACTCCCAAAGGATTCACCCTAGCCATCCCTCGTTAATGTTGTACTATGGGCCTCTCCCATCAACTTCTCCCACAGACAAGTGCATGAGTTGAAAATAAGACTAGAGAAGGTATTCGAACCCTCAACCTAGGGTTCTGGAGAGAGATCGATCAGACCTAAGGGTCTAACGTGCTTACATCCATGGTCAACCAAACACCCAAGCTTAGCAGTTTTAACACGTTCGCTGCGGCACGTCAAATAGCGGGCGTATCCCCAGTGCTGCGCAGCCCTCAGCGTCGAACAAACCCAATTGCCGCGTGTGATTGGCTTTCCAATTTTGGTCTGACGAATAGCAAATAATGTGCGGGGATATCCTGCTTTACAACAAGAGTCGACGTAGTTCGCTAAACACCCACAGATAGCAGCACTGCTTGGAACGTAGCCGGTCCCATTGGAATTGTATTGCCAAATTGAGGGAAAAAGACGGGACAAAAAGTAGATTTTTGAGATTGCCAGACAGGGATTTTACGGGGAAATTTACTATCAACCTACACCACAACAAAATGCAAGTCACATACTACACGCTAACGTGGTATAGGTCCGCTTTCGGCCGACGCTAGAGCAAAAAGGAAGATATGCAAAAAGCATTGCGGAGCGTTCTCGATGGGGTACGGACGCACCGTACGGGGGCCAAGCGCTGTACCCGATCGGGAACGGCCGCATTCTACGTGTTAAACTTGACTCTCAATATAACTTAAGTTGCAGCACGTGTTACGTATATTTGTTAACTTATTCTTGCTTATTTGCAAGGGTAAGTTGGGTTATGCTAATCTGGCCATTATTAATTGGGCCTTTGGAGCTCAAAGTGTTCAAATACTTTACTTTTACCGCTAATTACAGATTTTGAGATTTTATGAAGGATGCAACTAATATTTTTAAAGTCACTCAAAATACATGGGTACAAAATGTAAACTTTGTTTCTCGAATGCCGTAATCCGTTTTTGTAGTTATTATTTTATTACTCTTGTGTGCCCTCAGGTTTGTGGTAATTGCAATGGAAGCTATGGATCAGTTGTTGGTCGCTTGTCACGCACAGACACTGAATCTGTTTGTGGAGAGTTTTCTGCGAATCGTACAAAAACTTTTGGAATCCATGGAACCTGAACTGCAGATTCTGGCAACGCAGTCGGTAAGTTGGATCTGGTAACTGGCCAGATATAAAAAAAAATCACAACTATATTAAACATATTTGGGGTTTTTTAGGGGTGATTTAAAAAATGGTTACAGCATCTTTGTTTTTCTTTTTTGACTGATAACTGTTCAATATTAGTTTAAAATATGATTTAAATCCATTATCCAATTTCAAACGTTTCCACAAATGATACAAAATACAAAGGATGTCACTCTCATGTTTTACTCCTATTTGTTCTACATGTATTTATTAATCTTGATAACTAGCAACAGACAAATTCTTTCTATTAATCATATCCTTTCTTGTGTTTCGAAATTGGAGTCGATACGATCAGATTTTACCTGTGCTTCGGTTGATCCATAGTTTTAAGATTTACAGTAGCAGATTTTCATTTATTTATTTCTACAGTAAACAGCAATTTTACAATATGTATATCAAAACCAGATGGTTTACACAAGTATGAATACAAGGATTGTAGTACATGGCCCAAGATGACATTTACAAAAAGACTTAAAAAAAGATATGATTGCAAATTACATTGATAGATTTTGACTCATTACAAAATAATCATAAGATAAATATTAATTTTCGCCTTCCAAAAGAAATTTGGAACCTACAACAGTTTAATGCACTTTTAAATAATTTGTTATCAGTTTGTGAGGTTTGCCAACATAGAAGAGGACACCCCTTCTTACCATCGCAGATATGATTTTTTCGTCTCCAAGTTCTCATCAATGTGCCACAGTAACCATGCAGACCCAAATGTTAGGGACAGCATTCGGCTCGCAGGCATCAAGGGACTGCAGGTATTGCTAAGTTACCGTCCAGCCTCGGTATAACAAATCTGAAGGGAGCGAACTGAATATTCGTTATATCATGGATTTCTTTAAAACGAGGTTTGTTATATTGAGGTTAGGTTTGTAGGAATTTGGCTAAGTCGAGGAAGACGCAGACAATTCGTTTGGTAGAGGTTAAATTCGCTATGTAGAGGTTCTGACAATGATAAATTTGTTATATTGTGTCTTTTTTTATCCGGGATCATGAAAAATTTGTTAAATCAAGGTCATTGATATGGTTTGTGCGTTATGTAGAGGTAAAATGTGCGTTGTATCTTATGGAGAGTTCTATTGTATAAAAAAAAAATTATGTCAAGGTATTCGTTATATTGAGGTTTGTTATATGAAGGTTAGACTCTACTATTTATTATACTCGCTCTAGTTTATAAATTACATTGTTCTGAAATCTTTCCATTTCCTTCAGACTATTTTAGCTCTTTTGAAACCATCCTCATGTTTTGGGACAATCTATAGAGAAAACTGATTAGGAGATGCTTAGGCCTACAATGTAGCCTACTAATGTAGTGGCAGTGATAAGGCCTCTGCAGATATTTTACAACAGGTGTCCATAATAACAAGAGAGAATTTTACGTGATTGTAAACATTATTTTAACCTTAAAGATGGCATTCTTGTTACACATTTGGTAATGTACTGTTGCAATAAATTCGGGTAAGATAGCAAACTTACCGGAATGAGAGAAAATCTGATCTGGCCCAAGATATACAACAACTTCACACTGTGACCAACAACTTTAATACTTCTGCATTGACAGCATTTTCAACCGGGACGAGAGATAACTTCAGTTCCAACTGTGGCCAGGAAGTTTTTTTAACAGTGTTGCAAACATTTACACATTTTACAGAATATTACGATAACACATTTGGTTGACAATGTTGTCAATTACAAAGGAATGATTCTAGTGTTTTTGTATGGTGTAAGTTGTTTGTATATCTTGTGCCAGATTGGACTCTATCCCACCCTGGTTTTTTATGTCTCACCTTCAAATCTTGGGATGTCGCTTTAGCCCGGAACCATTTTACAGGTATACTTCAGGCTAGGCCTAAAAGGGTTGTTGTGCTATTACTATAATAAAATCTGTTGAGTTTTTACCTGTAAACTCGGAGACCAAAATCCCACACTACCATAAGACCAGCGTGCTATATCCATTCGGTTAGCCTGCTATAAAAAAGTCCTTGGGAGAGTATGATTAATCTATGATGGTAATTTTATAATGTACAGTATCCAGGTTTAAAAAAATGCAATTGGAATAAAAACTGAGAAGTTTGATGATTTTTTTTTCAAATGGTACTAAATTAAAGAAGATTTCTTGCTGTTTAGGGTGTGATCAGGAAAACTGTCTCAGATGACCTGGTAGAAAACATCTGGGAGGCCCAACATATGGATAAGATTGTTCCATCTCTTCTCTACAATATGCAGGATTCAAGGTAGCCTACATAGAAGAAGTGGTGATGTATTTAACTTTGACTAATTGGTTATAACAGTCTAGTTGTCGTTTTTCTATCTTTTTTAAATAATTTTAACCATTCTAGAGTTATTAAACATATTGTATTTGCTAATCAGCAAATAAGTAGTCCTAGTACATTTCTAATGTGAATCAAATTCTGACCGAGTAAATTTGTTCATGTTTTTATTAGGGAGACAAAACAACTTATACAGCTAGAGTACAGGCCACGAGAGTCTGCAGTTGACAGGCTAGCGCGAGGTTGCAAAATCACCCGGTGACTTTACCACTCGGCCACCATCGTGGGCCATGGCGACACTAATTAAAATATACTTATCAATTTCAAATCAGTCGGTATTAATTTCCAGCGTGGAAACAAATTTGTCAAACTAAAAATTATAGAAATAATCATAGCAAAGTTTGATAGCATGGTACTTTAACGATTTTAATGTAAACATTTATTAATAAATTATTAGATTTCGCAACAACAATTGGTCCTCGTTGGCTTCATAGAAGTTACGTGTTAAATAGGCTTTTCCCTCAACTGCACTCTCTGATGGTCCATATTGTAGTATGGTGAGGGATTATTGTGTTCACCTGGTAACTGAAATGTTGTTGGTTTCATCGTGAAAACCCTCAGTAGCTTTATGATTGTTTTAAACTAGGCCCAGTTGTCATTAGGCTTTTGATACATGTCACAGGAAAGCTGAGGAGGCTGATTTTAGTCAGGTACGCAGTTGCACAGATCACCTCACTCATGTTACAATGTTTTCATAATCAGCTTAAAATACACACCTAGAGTAGCATTGATGTCTTAAAAGTAATTAATAGATAAATAATGTATGAAGACTATGAAGCCTTGTAAGCCTGCAAATGTTAAGTTTTTTTTCGTTTGTTAGGTACTTGGAGAGAGAGGCCAACAGTCCTGAGCCAGAAGAGGAGAAGAACTCGCCTCCGTCGCTGGCCGAGACATGCATCCGAGAATTAGTGGGTCGAGCATCCTTCGGCCACGTCAGATGTGTCCTCAAACCTGTCCTCAAGTGAGTCAAACTGTTGAAAGGACAAAAATAATATAATTATTGTTTTCAGGATATTGACATAGACATGTAATCTGTATTGACCAGCTGTAGCCTGTATTTTACTCAAAGATTGAATGAGCTAGCATAGAGTGTGCTACTGTCAAAATTATATTTTTCTCTTAGTTTTGGATACTTTGATCATTTATGTGACACAAAATATGCCATAGTTTTTATTAACCCTCCGAGTGTCCATAGTTTATTTAGGCCTTAATGTCCACCTATTTTTGGCGCATTTGCAAGGTTTTATTAAAACGGATCTGAGAAGCTTAAAACAATGTTAATTCTAATGTTCTATATACCATTTTGTTTGGAAAATCATGGGCTTCAATATTATATATAAAACATAAGGAACATTAAAAAAAAAAAATTTTAGGTAAAAAAAATATAATTTTCAAAATTTTCAAAAAAAAAATAAGTTCGCGCTCAATGAAATTGTATAAATTATAGGCCTATAAATATTTGAAAATAGCCACTTTGTTCTAAATTTTATGAGGATTACAAATATATAATAATATAAGGAAGTAGATTTGCAAATAAATAAGTTATGGGCAAAAAACTGATTTCAGTTATAGCGTTTAGCTAAGAATGCATAGCCTAACCATAGCTAGGAATCTGGCTGATAATTTACATCAATATCACTACCTACTTCTTCAGGATCATCAACCAGCACTTCAAACCACTTAAATCTTCTTATAATGCACCACGTATATCACTACTTTTGATTTTTAACACTAAAAAAATTATAAACGTAATAAAACACATCAGTTATCGGTCCGGGGGAACCTAGCTGTTTACAAATACACGCACGTCAGCTGTCTGCTACAATATTTTCGGAACTAAAATGAATAGCACTTAGAGACAGACCTCTGGAGAAAGCTTAGAATATTACGGAAAGAACGATACCTAACTCGATCCAGTTCAATCCGATTCAGTCAGTCATAGAGCCTTCGCCGTAAACGATGTTTGTGCGTCTTAAACTAGACGCGTGACCCTACACAAAGTGTGTTGTGCGTCGATTTTTTGACGCGTGACCCTCGGAGGGTTAAGATGTCGTTTCGGTTCAGCTTGGGTTGTGTACCACAAATATTAGTAATTGACAGCAGTGCACTCTGTTGGTGGCTTATTTCAACTATGTTAATTAGTATTCTCAAATTTGACGAATCTTTAAAATGGGAGTGGGATGTCTACTTAGGCCTATCTCAATAGTCAAATGTGATATGAATCGCAATTCAATTCACAATGTTAAATTGTATAGTCCTGTATACATAAATGTAAATACAACTTGATTTTGCTAGCACAGTGAACTCGACCCCAGTCATCAAACCAGGAAGGTGTATCAAAACATTATATATCTAAAAAATATCACTGAGCTGTTATTGGAAAATGGTACACTTATTCAATATTTGGACTCAAATTCACAACCCCAAAAAGACCCAAAAGTTTGCCAGCTAATTTATGTCAACTCGACCACTGATTTTTATGTTTACTTAGCCACTGACTTGACATACAACATAAAACTGATTTTACTTACCTGTGAGGTCTCACATAAGCTTGTTCAATGTCAGCAATATGTTTAATTGTGTTTACTGTATTGCTTGCAGACACTTAGACCATCATGATCTGTGGGTTCCTAACCAGTTTGCCATCCACACTTTCAGAATCATCATGTTTTCTATTCAGGTAAGATGATGAAACTATTTGTGTGCAGCAAGACCAAAACTAAAATAAAAACCTTACAAAAAATTTGGTTTTGTGAATCAATTGGTAAATCTTAAAAATCAAAACTCAGAAGTTGAAAAATAGTTTCTGTCATTATTGTTTTTTTTTTAGAAATCTCCCTTTTGTTTCTAAAATGTGAAGGCCCGAGCCTTCTATCATAGACTGTCCCAGGAATCATAAGGAAATCATAAGGAATCTCAGATAAACATAATTAATTTCTTCCTTGTTTCCCTCTAAACAATTGTGTGTCAGTCATTAATGACTTTAAAAGACAACTAATTGCAATTTTTTTTGTTATTTTACTACTCCAAAAATTATAGAGACAAAATAGTACTCACACTATTAAATCTTAAGCTAAATTTAAAGCATTTTGAAACAATATTTTAACATTCTGTAAGATTTTTAAATAAGTTTAACATGAAACTAATCTTGCAAATACATTCACATACTACCATACTGTTTTAATCAAATTGCTTAATTTTTTGTAACCATAACCAGACCAGTAAATTGAGTTTTGTAATTTGGTTTTTCAAGTTTTGATTTTGTACATGGTTTTAAGCTCCAACATTTCTAATCTGACAATTAATTACTATTAGTTATTATTAATTGAATTTATAGTACCGTACACTATAGTATTTTGTATTTAATTAGTCTCACATTATGTACATATTCAAAATAACTAGGGTCAACTTGAATCTTTCTTTGTACAATAAAAGAATTCAAAGTGAAAATCTTCGCTAATATAGGAAGGAAACACTGTAGCTTGAATTTCTCTCAAGCTGTTAGATATTGTCTATGTAATGTTGAATGTTGAATTTCTTTAAGTTGTCATGAAGATTTATTTATTACTATTCTAATCTCACACTTTTGACCTTTCATATCTACCTTCCTCTTCCTCTCACAAACAAATTAAAAAAGACTCAATCTCAATATCATTCACAAAATGAATCATTGAGTGCCACAAACCTCATAAGTGATAGATTGACTAACAGACTTTTCCATTCCATTTTAAAGTGTTCAGGTAAATGTTTTTTTGTGCCCTTGATTTGCAGACTGTGGCAAAATAATTAGAATGAATTTATTGGTTAGGGAGTTCATATTTCTTGAATTTCTTTCAGCAAGGCAGTAATTTAACTTTAGTTTATACCCAATACTTTCCTGGCCTTAACAAAGTTAATAATGTTTTAAGAGTGGCACCTAATATTCTTTCAAATTCACCTCTGACCCATAATTTGTTTTCCAAACCCCCAAGACTAATATACAAAAAAAGCTCCTAACTTGAAATTCATTCTTTCAAAACCCAAACTACCTCCCACTTCCCAACCATCAGCAAAACCTTCGGGCTGTAATCAATGCAACAAACCACGATGTGCCACTTGCAAATTAATCATCCCATCAAAAACTTTCACAAGCAGGCAAACAAAAAGATGTTATAACATAAATAGTAACATCACCTGTGAGTCTACTAATGTAATTTACCAAATTTCCTGCAAAAAATTGTCCTAAAGACTACATTGGCAAAACCACAAATGCTCTTAGAGTTCGTATGAATGGCCACAGATATGATGTAAACCATCCTGATAAACAAAAACCTGTGGCTATTCATGCAAGAGAGCATTCTCAAAATTTTCAACAATGTTATTCATTAAAAGGAATAAGAAAATTGGCAAAAGACGCATCAGACTTAAAATTGAGACAGCTTGAGCAAGCTCATCAATTAACCTCTTGAATCCCAAGTATTGGCATAGCCAGGACTTCCCCCCAGCCCGGGTTTTTTTTTGCGAATTTGCAGACATTTAGAAAAAAAATTGTATACAATCTAATTATGAAGTAAACATAGTCATATATGGATTTATTTTGTTCAGAAAGAACAGGAGAAGCTGAAAATAGTATAAAAAGTAAAAAAAAATCATTTTAATTTTTTTAAATGTAAGATAACATAAAAAAATGTAAATTTTTTCCTAGAAATTTCAAAAGCAGAGTTACGGTAAAATTTTAAAAACAATTTTCCTCTAAATCCAATATATACTCATTGTAGGAAATTCAATTCCCTACATGGAAATATTTAAAAAAAAAACAATCTATAACATATACATGAATTATGTCAAAAAATGTAGTATGACGTAAAATTTGAAATTGCAGATTTTTGCGCCATTCTGTAACATTTATGAGATATACAATATAATGTTATTTTTAAGTGCAACTTTAAAATTTATCAATGTATGTATACTGTAACATGTTTTATATGAGTATATATAATTATATATATATATATATATGTGTGTGTATATACATATGTATGTGTATATACTACATGTATAAGGCAAGTCAGAAAATATGGAAAATAAATCGTTGTACCTTTATAGTAATAACAGGTAAATAATTACATTTTACTGTACCAAAATACAAATTTATTTAGGCAATTGAGTAAAAAACATTACAATTTATTGGTCAAAATAAAAAGATAAATTCTATTTACAAGCCAGAATTGAAAAAGATTATGAAAGTCTAACGTATCATACAACTTGTCAAAATGAAAAATGAAAATATATTACTAGACAAACTGACAAAATATGAAATTGTAAAACCAGATAGGCCTACTATAAATTAGGCTAGTCAAAAATAAATATATTTTCAAGTCAGAATTTACACAGATTATGAAATTCCAATCAAATGGTCAAAACAGTCAAAATAAAAAAATCTAATCCATTTACAAGTCAAAATTCACAAAGATTATAAAAATTTAAAACATATCCCACAAGTTATCAAAATGAAAAATGAAAATATATTTACAATACAAAACTGACAAAGATTATGAAATTCTAAAACCAGATAGGCCTACTATAAATTAGGCTAGTCAAAAATAAATATATTTTCAAGTCAGAATTTACACAGATTATGAAATTCCAATCAGATGGTCAAAACAGTCAAAATAAAAAAAATAAATCTATTTACAAGTCAAAATTCACAAAGATTATAAAAATTTAAAACATATCCTACAAGTTATCAAAATGAAAAATGAAAATATATTTACAATACAAAACTGACAAAGATTATGAAAGTCTACAACCAGATAGGCCTACTACAAATAGGCTAGTCAAAAATAAAAATATCAAATATATTTACATGTCAAAATGCACAAAGATTATGACATTCAAAACAGATCCTAATAGTCAAAACAATCTAGGGTAGCCTATTTACAATTCAGAATTGTCGAAGAGTATGAAAGTCTTTCATGCAGGGGCTGATGCAGAGTGGGACATCGCCGCATGGAACGCACATGTAATATGTGTCTGTCCTCTTTGAAGGTTTCCTCTTTGTGTAGCGACACACATGACATTTCCTCCGGGGCCGTGGGTTGCTAGGGATGGCAGGAATTGGCTCTAGAAAATGTCGCTGAGTCAGGCGCAGAGGTGTTTCACCGGGAGAAGGTCGACCGCCAAGTGGGTGGGTTCTCGCAGGGCAGTAGATCTCCAATATGTCCCTTACCAATTCTTTTCTGAAATCTGACAGGTGGGAATTCCTTCCAGTCTTCATTTTCTTAAGAATATGGGAATTCCTAATGGCTACGTCGAGAAGATGGAAAAATAGCTTCTTATACCATTTTATGGTTTTCCTGGCTGTCACATTGAACGATAACTCCATATCACCTACGTCAACTGCTCCCATATTAGCATTATAGTCTAAAATGCTCTTCGGTTTTTTAATTTTCTGTCCGGTTTCCCAGTTAGTTTTACCACTTTCCGCAATTTCAGACTGGTGCATGGTTGTCAACATCCTGACCTCCCTCTTATCCTGCCATCTCTCATACATCATTATGTCTGTATGGTGAACATCGACATCACCTACTTGTGGTATCCGCGGTAGCTTTTTGGGCAAGCCCTGCCTGTCTGGCAGCACGGTACCACACATGTTTACATTATGTTTAAATAGCTCCATTGCTAGACACGGACTTACATACCAATTGTCTAGGTAAACTTTGTGGCCTAAACCAAAGAAGGGTTCTAAAAGGGTTAGGACCACTTGTCCCGTGATGCCTATGCCCTCTAATCCGGAGAAACCTAGATTTGTCTCTGCTCCAACATATGGCAAAATGTGAAGCACTAGGCTCGTGTCACAGTCCGATAGAACGAATAGTTTTATGCCAAACCTTGCCCTTTTTTTGGGTATATATTGTCTGAAAGATAGTTTACCTTTGTATAAAAACAAAGTCTCGTCAATGGCAAGTTTTTCAAACGGTGTGATTTTATCAGTCATTTGTTTGTTCAGGGAGCACAGAATTGGGTTTATCTTATGTAATCTGCCAAGAAGTCGAGGGTTGGGGACAACCGAATTGTTGAAATGTAGCATTCGAAGTATGGCTTGAAATCTATTCCTGCTCATAACTTCCCTGAAGATTTTGGTTTCAATTAATTTATCAGTGGACCAATAGTCCCTAATTTCATTTTTCCTGACATGTGACATTAGAACACACAATGCCAAAAAACATAGCATTTCATGTTCATCGACTGGTTTCCATGTATTTAGTTCATTTAGAGAAACGTTTTCTAGGTGAGAAACCACTTCATTGAAATACAGATTCGTTTGTTCTACAATGTGGGAAACCAGATCGAGTGGAAACATTTCGAGGAAAAATTCCAAATTACTTGAAGTTTCAGTCAAATCCACATTAGGATTTATTCCACTGTTGGAGTCGTCAAAATCAAATATTTGAGGGGTAAAATCCGTGTCATGAAGCCAAGGAAAGGTTACTTTTGGTTTTTGAACCCTCCTCCTTTTCGTAGGCCTAGGTCTTGGGTCATTACTTGTATCAACAACAATAGGCCTACCTGTATTTGAAGCATCACCACTAG
This sequence comes from Macrosteles quadrilineatus, assembly GCF_028750875.1. Lineage (NCBI taxonomy): Eukaryota > Metazoa > Arthropoda > Insecta > Hemiptera > Cicadellidae > Macrosteles > Macrosteles quadrilineatus. The sequence goes on along the minus strand of NW_026542598.1, from coordinate 55,730,503 downwards.
GCCCAGGAATTACAACAATTGGGGTTTGTATATTGTCTGTAAGATCGGTAATGGTGGTTTCAGCAGTAATACTCACTGGAGAATCTGCTCGTGTTTCGTCAAAAACATCTTGTGGCGAATCTGCTCGTGTTTCATCAAAAACGTCTTGTAACACTAAAACTTCATCGTCACTCAACCTCAAGTCATCTTCACCAATGTCAAAATCCACTCCCGACACATCACTAAGATTTTCATTGTCTAAATATTCACTTATTTCGTTTTCACGAAGTGATCGCGATGTACCCGAACCACTCGCCATTGTAAATAAACAAACATACAATACTACGCAACGCAACAGGTGATCGGTAAAATGCGAGTACTACAAACACAGCTGCTGTTTATCGATCGCTGCAGGGATGCCGGTACAGCTAGCGCAAAACAAAATATACCACTCGAAAGGCCAGATTTCCCCGAACAGAACGGTATCAAACACAATATACTTCTTCTTCTTACATCGATGTAGAAAGCGCGGCAAATTTAAACTGTGCCACGGACGCGGCGGCGCGTCGCTGGGCCGGTAACGGGGCTAGTGCACGGACGCGCGGGCGCGTCGATGGGATTCAACAGGTTAATACTTGTATCTAAAACACATTCTGGTCTAAATTTGAGATAGTATTTTCTTTCTTTCTTTCTATCAACATTTTCATTTTTACTTCTTCATAAATTATTATGTATTTTGGATTTTTGCTTAAACCATCTGATTCAGAGTGGTAAACACTTCTATTTGTTATTGTTTGTTTGTTCCTGAAGAAGGCTAATGCCGAAATATAGAACTTTTTTAAAAAGTGTGTGTGTTAAGATTATTTTGGAAAATTAACTTCAGTTTAGTAATGTAAGGTAAGTTATGTGTTTATGGGTACAACATTTTGCCAATTGGAAATCACTAACTTTTGAAACTGTTTTGTGCATTTTTCTATAAAAAATTCAAAAGTCCTGTTTGTAATCAATTAGCTAATCATTATTTTTAACCCTCCCAGTGTTACTTGACGAAAATTCGACAAGCAGCACACTTTGTGTAGTGTTACTTGTCGATTTTTCGACACGCAGACATCGTTTACGGCGAAGGCTCTATGACTGACTGAATCGGATTGAACTGGATCGAGTTAGGTATCGTTCTTTCCGTAATATTCTAAGCTTTCTCCAGAGGTCTGTCTCAGCGCTGTACGTTCTCTGAACCGATCGTAATTGTAGCAGACAGCTGCTGACGTGCGTGTATTTGTAAACAGCTAGGTTACCCTCGGACCGATGACTGATGTGTTTTATTACGTTTATCATTGTTTTAGTGTTAAAAATCAAAAGTAGTGATATACGTGTTGCATTATAAGAAGATTTAAGTAGTTTTGAAGTGCTGGTTGATGATCCTGAAGAAGTAGGTAGTGATATTGATGTAAATTATCAGCCAGATTCCTAGCTATGGTTAGGCTATGCATTCTTAGCTAAACGCTATGTACTGAAATCTGTTTTTTGCCCATAACTTATTTATTTGCAAATCTACTTCCTTATATTATTATATATTTGTAATCCTCATAAAATTTAGAACAAAGTGGCTATTTTCAAATATTTATAGGCCTATAATTTATACAATTTCATTGAGCGCGAACTTATTTTTTTTGTGAAAATTTTCGAAATTATATTTTTTTACCTAAAAATTTTTTTTTTGAAAAAAATGTTCCTTGTGTTTTATATATAATATCGAAGCCCATGATTTTCCAAACAAAATGGTATATAGAACATTAGAATTAACATTGTTTTAAGCTTCTCAGATCCGTTTTAATAAAACCTTGCAAATGCGCCAAAAAAAGGTGGACATTAAGGCCTAAACTATGGACACTTGGAGGGTTAATTAGGTTATCATTTTGAAACAATAAACTCTATGTGTTCATTGAAATTCCAATCCATATTCCAATATTGAACAAAGGCTGTGAGCTATAACAATAAACTTAAGATGTTTATTTTTAATTAGTTTGAGAGTTGAGCACCAGTTTTACAAAACACACTTTGTCCCACAGTCACAATACTCGTATGCTGTCGTGGAGAGCTTGATGAATCATCTGGATGAAAACTCCAAGTCCAGTCCTAAGATACGCACCAGCATAGCCGATGTTCTGTCCAAGATCATTGCCATAGCTGCTGAGGAGAGTGTTGGTACGTTATACTTGACCACTAGGATCAATGGCCAAATACTTCATTGGAGGGGTGTTTATTAATGTGTTTAAAGGTTAAAGGTTTGACTGTTTTTTTAAGTTGACATCCAATTCATATGTTACGGTGAAAGTTTAAAGCCAGTTTTGTAGTGAAAATGAACAAATTTGAATTATTGAGCCATTGACAGAGTGTGTAATGTCAATTATGCCAACTTTTTTAACCAATCCAAACTGGAAAGACTACATATTGTAAACCATGGTGTAAGTTCATGTCTTGTAAACTATCATAGCATCAAAAACTTAAAAATCAAATCAAATCTTTACACCAGCACACACTGTGAATGGTGTATTAAACTATGTTCTTTTTGAGTAAAACAATGTGTATACAGTCCATGTATAGATGAGATGTTTACTTCAGTATGAATGATACAATACAAATTAAGTGTGTGTAGGACTTTCCTCATTGAAGATCGACATAACTTAAATAGGTATAGAGTTAGCTTACCTGAGAAAATTAGGGGCTAATTGACACTCGATAAGATAAAACACCGATTTTTACTTTGTCCTGGTGTTGTACTACTCATAGAGTAGTTTGAAGAAAAATGCCATTTCGGTTTTATCGTATTCATTTTAATACAATTTCTAACCAGCCAAATGACTTTCCTTTCAATTATATAACTTAAATATTGATTCCAATTTTTTCATGTTCAATTGCATGTGCAAAGTCGATAAATGAAGATCCTATTCAAGATCCATCCAATCCCTTGCATATATGAGTCACTCAAGCAACGTGATTAGTTGTATTCCAATTTTTGTAGTTTATTTTCTCTTAAGACAATACATTCCCACCACATAGGTCCGTCAGTGCTAGAGATCATCAACTCACTGTTGACACACCTGAAGGGCAGTGTAGGCCGTGAGAGGGGAAGTGGAGGGGAGGAGAGGCAGTATCAGGACGCTCTCATCAACGCACTTGGAGAGTTTGCGGCTCACTTGCCAGACTACCAGAAAATAGAAATCATGATGTTCATTATGAGCAAGGTATATTAATCCTTCTTGTGCTTCATATTTTAAGTGGATTTTTGGTGATGTTTATGTTATTTGAAAGATTTTTTACGCACTTTTTCATCATGATCGGTAAAATCTGTGTTTCACTACGTTTTGGGATCTGGTATCAGATCTTGTCTTCAGATGAGAAAGTGATAGGTACCAAAAACATAACAATCATAGCATAAGTTGGAAACCCACCAAAAACACATAAAGAAATCTATTATAGACAAATCAAGAAACAAACAACTCTGAAAGAAAACAATTAGTACAAATAGAGGGTCACAATAGACACATCTGCATAAGATGGTGGGTCTCAAGCATATTTTATAATTGATTTTTAAAGGATAGCTTGATGGCAAGTAGCGGCACCTGTTAGTTGATATTAAAGGTATTGAGGTTTTTTTCATTGGGGGTTTTCAATGGATTAAATTGTAGCTGTTTCAGTTGCTTCTAAGTGTACACCTAAGTGCTATGATCATATTAAGTCTTTTTTGTTGTTGTTATAATGAAATTATCTTTAGTCCATCTATCAATTTTTGCAGTAGTCTACAGTTAATGGAAATGGCAAGTTGTTAAGTAGAGATTGACTACTACCATCTTGTTTTGTTGATACTACTGTGACATTACAGGTGCCATTTATCGCAGAGAACACGAGAGGCAGAGGTGACGCTTTACTACAACAGATGCTACTCAAGTCCCTACTTACGGTAACTATTGACTTTATTCAGAAAATGTTGAATGCCAGAGACAAAGAAATAACAGTCAGTATTAGAAACTAATGACTTTGAATGATACCAGTCTAGACTTGTCATCCAATATGTTAAATTATTTTTTTACATTTATTGTGTTTGAGTGTGCTTTTGTTGACTAAATGTCTATCTCTTGTCTTAGGCAAGATTTTTCAACTTTTTTTTACTACTATTTAGTAACAATGCCAGAGGAAAAGCAAGAAATTCAATACACCAGAGCCCTGCTAATCGGAGGACCAGATTTTGTTCAGATGCATGGAAAACAAAAAACATTAAGTATATTTATGGCTGAAAACAGACATAGGCTACAGTTGAACGCCTCACATCTGACCTAGGCATAAATGACTCCTTGAGATATCGATCTTAGCGTCCTACCGCCTACTTGTTTCCTGCTGTGATCGTGAAGGACATTCTCGATTTTTTCGTGACTGCTGAAAATGTTCACGTATCCTTGACTACAGACGAGGCTATTGATTTCGCTTTGACCGCACAAGATGTCTTCGATTTTAACGTGACCGTGGCAAACGATCGGGAGTTTGCAACGAACGCTGAATTTGTTCTTGATCTCACCGTGACTGCAGAAGGTGTTCTTGGTCTTACCATGACCGCAGAAGATGTTTGTGATTTTACTGTGACTGTGGAAAGTGTTTACAATTTTGCTGTGACCTCGGAAAATGTTCTCAATTTTCCTGCTACCACAGACTATGTTTCCACAGTCAACTTTTTCATGCACTAATGGAGTTTCATGAGCGTTTAGGCAAGCACGTTGCTGGGTGTTAAACCCATCTTAAATCCATATTACAACAAAATTGCACTAAAATCAGGTTTTCCCTGTGAAATTTCAATATTCAAGCATAATTCTTGGTTTCCAGGTCAGTGGCCTCCGTGAGTTTAGTACAGTACATTACTCACATTTTTGACTAAAAGTTATTTCATAACATGTATTTATTGTAATGTGTATTATTTTTGTTTTACTTAATTTAACTTTTTCACTTGAAAAAGAGTTGCTTTTGCTAACCGATATTTTGCCTTTTGGCCATTCTAACCATCGGTCCTGTCATGGTTGGGTATGAGTGGTTTTATTGTATATTGATTCCACGATTACTACAAAAATGTGATTGTTTCCTGTGATCACAGCAGCATCTTGATCATTTCCCACAAACACATTCTTCTTGCTAAACAAATACCTTAAAAGAAAACCATCAAAGCACCGTTTAGGAATGGACGCTCTGCAGTAGGCTATTGCCAATAGATATTAGATATCTAGACGTATTCCAAATTTGGTTCTATATACAATTTGCAGACAGGCTTCTGAGTCATAAAAATTTACAATTCCTGGTTTTATGGTTGGCACCCTTGTTAGCATTTCGGAGCATTGTTCTGAGTTTCGATTAACATTCGGTTTATGGTAGAGGGGTTCTGATGAGAGGGGCTCTGGTGTAGATCAAGTATGGAAGTTTCTCAAATTAAAATAAATATATAGTGAACAAACATCCACTCCATAAACTGGTCAGAAACACAACTTAAAATCTACTAAGAGAAGATTACAGTATGTTTAAACTAAAAAAAAAACTTGTGTTTGCAGGTGGGACGCAGATATCACACGGTGGCTCTCAACACAACATTCCCTATGTCGTTCCTCGACCCTCTGATGAGGATGTCTCTTAGTCATGACCCTGACATGAGGATCCTTGTACAGAGAATACTGCAGACTCTGCTGGACAGACACAGCAACACGGAGAAGCTGCTTAAGCCAGTGTCAGTAAAATATCATCCATCTAGCCATCTAGGTCTTCAGCATGAAACCATGCCACCAAAACAAGACGTTTCAGCCTCATTTTCTTCAGCGTTTCAGCCTCATGACCATTTTCTTAGAAGTAACACAGAGTACTTGTGTTTCATGAGAAACAGGTCAATTACATAATATTCAGAGATAATAAAACCTCTTTGGAGAAAATCAGCATGGGTTTCAAGTTTCCACTTGGAAAATAGTAAGCGCAGCCTAATCTGTCATGGAATAAATAATTGAATCAGTCAATAGTTTTGTTATTTTTTTGTCAATGTTTTGTTATTTTATCCAACTCCTCAGAAGTAACTGAAATACAAGCATTGGTTGATATTTAAAGAACTTTAGTTATAAAAAAAAAATAAATAAGAAAAATATAATAATAAGGCTACTATATATAAAGGAAAATTGAACAAAAAAAAATGTTATTCCCAGAAAACTGAACTGATGAATTTTAAAACTAGACAGAATAAAATACTTTTTTAAGAAATGTGTTTATCAAAGAAATGACTTGTAACAGCAATCCTGTGTCTTGCAGCATCAACTTATCAGAACTGGAACTAGTGGCGGAGAAGTGCAGCCGTTCCGACTCTATATTCCTGCGCAAGAACTCACCTGACATGTTCCAGTGTTTCCTGGACTCGCTGGAGCTGGAGAATAACACGGTAGAGAACATCGAGGCTGTATACACGACCATAGCTCTGCTGATCGTGGAGGTTGGCTGTGATGACACCATCAGCGACTTCCTCAATCTGATGCTCAGGATACAGGTTCGGCCATTGTCTGTACAAACCTCCTAAATACAAAATTTTTTCTGTTTATTAATCACCTTATTCAGAAACCATGATATGTTTAAATTTCTAAAACTTATGGAGCGTTCAGCAAACCCATACTTTTTGGTTAGTTTGGAAAGATGGTTGCGTCCTTTTCAACTTTATCTCTTTGTCTCTCTCTTTCCCACAAACAGTTGTTGTTCAAATAGATCCATCCCATTGAAGTTGAATTTGAATAGGTAATTGATTTTGATTTCCCAAACTTGTAAGCAGTAACATCCTCTGCCTCCTAGGATGTGTCCAAACTGAGTTTAAAATTTGATTGGAAAAAAGTTTCAAGATTCAAAAATAAGTGTTGATTGAATGAACTAATAATCTCATATTCATGTTATTTATTATGTCAGTCAGTACTTTAATTTTTCAGTGTATTCTGTTTGTGAATAACTAGCAGTTACTTAATTTGTTCTTTACGATAAATAATAAAAATGTATACCAATGACAAAAATAGTATATATATTTACTTGACTTAATTGTCAGCTTAATTGTTGGTATTTTGTATCCTCTAGGACCTAGCCATATCGAACAACAACAAGCTGCCCCCAGCACAGAGATACAATCTGCATGCTGTGGTGGCTTGTCTACTTATTCTGCTGCCTCACATAGTGGCCATCTCCCCACTCAAGGACTACAGCGAGAAGGTAATGTCATATCACGTACACGTTTGAAAATATTTGCATTATGATTTTGTAATAAAAAATTTTAAATATTGAAATTTTTCATAGAATTGTTTTTAGTTGTGATTTCAAACAAATTTTTGCTTAGAATATCTGTTAGATGCATCTGTTTATATAATTTAATTTTTGAGTTTTAAAAGAAACATATTATGTATTTTCATATTTATTAGTACCCATGGTTTTTTTATTGACAAAAATCATTTAGAAAAAAGAAATATAATGTATAAATGATACAATTTTTTACTCTTTAAATTCAATAGTGTGACCCTGACTCTTATCATAACACTGTGAAAAGAGCTTGAGAAAAGGATGTAGTTAACAAAATGAGAGGTCATCAGAAGTGTCTCATTAATGTTGAGTCAAATATGTATCACTCTATTTCTCCAAATATGCCAATTAGGCTAAAACTCTTGATTGCTACAAAGTAAAAACTCAGTCGGACAAGCCCTGACATCTACTCAGTGCAAGGAAAATCTCCATAGGTTGATGCCGGATAAGAACTGTATCGTGGTAGACTATAGTTTTATTCTACTTTGCCCCTGATTATCTTAAGACTGCCTTATCCTTACATGAAGAAATTGTAGTAGTGTAGAAATAAACTTGTGAATAATATGTTTTGCCTAGCCTAGTTGCAATGAAATACTTTAATTTTTACCTTGTAGAAGTTTTGAACAGCACACAATGATTGACAGAGGTCTCAAGTTTGAATTTTCAACTTAAACCATTCCAAGCCATAATACTGTTAAATTACTGTAAAATTTGTTGAAATAATTCTTCCTTTTCTATTTTAGATCATAGAAGAGAGGAAGAGCCAGAATGCCAGCCATCTCCTGCCAGAGCTTCTGGTCCACTATGACATCAGGTAAAAAATGAAAAGAAGTTTCAAAATTAACTAAATAAACTACAATAGAGTCCTGGAAATTAAAACTTTGGAAATCCAACAGTCTGCTTAATCCGAAACCAAAAAAGGATATTCATATTTTTAGGGAAATAAAACTAAGTATGAACATTGAACAGTGATAAGTGTTTTAGGTCTGCTACAGATATCAGTATACTATGTCATTGTCAAAGATAGGTAGTTTGTGTGGTCAGCAAAACAGACAATGCTTTAGTTCTACACTACATAGGTTTTAAAAGTCACCTATTTTGTTGTTAAAAATCACATCTTTCTTTTGCCAACATCATGCTTTTTTCAGCAAAATCATGCCAACATCTTTAGGAACAACATCTGTATATTTTTTTATGCAACTGTAGGAAATGATTATTACTGTGCTAAACCCGTAGTGATGTTGGATGTTGTGCTTGTCACACAGGTCACCAGGACCAATAGACCAGCTGCTGGTAGACAAGAACACCGTGGCTGAATGCTTGAAGGCTGCTGGTCTAGACTCTGCCCATGTCACACCTTCAACCATGTCGCACAGGTATACAATAAAACAAAAGCAAAAGATATTTTAGTACTTTTTTGGTATACCAATATGAAACAGACTATAGCTGACTCCTTAGCTAGCAATTGAACAATTGACAATTGGGGTAATAGTAAAAACTGAGTGTTAAAATGCTTAACATTTCAAAAGTGCACCTCTGCCATTAAAACGCTTTTAAAAGCGTTATAAATTGGTAAGAAAAGTGAAAGTCTAAATATTACATTGTTGTAATACGATAGAGAAGCAAGTTGATTAAAGTGTAACTTTGAATGCAAATTTAATTGTCAGTTTTGGCAAAGATTTAATCTCATAACTTTCCCTCTCAATGTTTCACTAGCCACATTAATCATCAAATAAACATGTGTTAATTAAGACAAAATTAACCAACGGAGCCACAGTTTTGAGATAAAATAATTTTTTGTCAATTTTTCTCTCTAACGTTCCATGAAAATTTTGAAAGCCTGATACCTACCTTGAAGAAAGTTGTGCAAAATCTCCACTAATTTGAAATTCAAAACACAATAGATCTGATGTTTTAATGGAAATATTTGAATTTGAGTAAAAAATTAAATCAGGCAAATGTAAATTCACTTGGTCGGTAGGTTAACTGCAGCGGAGGTATTTTAAAATTATAAGTTCTGTTCCTTACCTTACTTTAGCTGTTTTTGTTTCAGTTCCTTATTTTCCTTTTCCTCTCCTAAATCCAGCTTCATCCAGTGGGCTGCGTCGTCTCAGTTTGATTTTTTCCGGAACTCTTATGAATGGCGCAGGTCATAAAATACACTTTATCAAACATTATTTTAACAGGGCTATTTTAAGAATGATCCTGAAATAAATCTGTTGTCTTGGCATTACATTATTTATAGAGTTCTAAATATTAATCTAATTTTTGAAGTGTGCCAGGTTAAATTTGTTTTCTAGGTTAAGTTTTTTTTAAGTTTATATTTGAGTACTGTAGGTACTATTTTTAAATTATAGAGTTTAAGAAATCGTCTGTAAGTGGTTAAGAGTCTTCCATAGCAAAGTGGCAACTCAAACGCGACCATGCGACCCAATTCTGGTGGCGCTCTGTAGAACTACCTGAAAGTTTTTGCCGGTATTACGCGTGCCGCATCACACAAGTAGTTCTCCCGCGCCCCTATTCAAACGCTTGTAGGCGATGAAAAAGAAAGCGAGTTGACGACCGAGGCTAGGTCGACCCGACCGACTTCGACATCTGTTTTACTGTCTCTCTTTCTTTGCATGTGTAGGGGGTGGCGAGGGTTGTAAAATTGCTGAAAGTGAAAGGGACGTCGCTGACGCTACATTCCTAGTGTTTGGCCCCTAGTTGCTAACACTGGGTCGGCTACTCGAGATCATACAACAGCGTGTGCTTCGTACACATTTATTGGGAGTTACTAAATTGTCCAAAAGAAGTATTTCCAATGTTATTTTCTGATTTTAAAATTGAATTTCTTCTGTATCATGTCATGTTTTGCAATATAACATGTTCCATTACGAAATCTGTGGAAAATCCTTTTATCACAGTAACTACAATTATTTCTTATTGAACTATCTTATATCTATTTTACGGGGTTGTTTCTGCCTTTTTCACCACTTTTGCTATAGTTTATCATATTATTCTAGACAGATCATCATAGGTTCATGAGATTATTGTCATACATGTTTTCAATCATTGGAAAAATCTTTGATTACGTAATACAATACAAAATAATACAAGTGCAGAAGGGCACGGCGCCCATTTCCATATTTTGTTAAATTAATAGTAGTTTACAGCAACTGGATAAACATTTTACAATATTTATGTAGAGATATGTGCATGGTTTAGAAAATCATTAAGCTGGAAAACTGCAATATACTGCAGACTTTTCAGAGAGGTTGTATTCATTCAGCTTAGTGAAAACATAATATAGATATGTGTACAAATAAGAACTTGAACTCTTTGAGAGCCATTGAATGTTATTAGACGAAAAGGGTTGTGCATGTTTACTAGCGCTACCCAGCAACAAAAACCATTTAATTTATCTCTAAAATGTATATTCTTAAAGTACACTGAGCAGCAGCCTAAAAAAATCTATGTAACTTACCCATATAGTTCCACAATGCTCAAACTCGCATTGTGACATTATAATTCGGCTTATATTTCTCCAACAGATAATTCATCTGAAGAGAAGAATTTTATTGTACCCTTACCGTGTCTAATAACATCCAAACACAGAAACCTTGCCTAAAAATAGCACCTATCTTGGCAAATTATTTGCAGTGGCCTACATTACGGACCGTGGCTCACTGGGTTTGTAACATTATTGAAAATAACACAACATTTTGTCTGTAAAAATGGCCCAATTAGTAAATACTATTTAAGCAGCTACTGTCATGACAGAAAGGTCATATCCCTTTTAAACTAAATCACACCATCCTTTATAAGATACGTTGATTAACAATGCATGTAAACGTCAATAAATAACGTAACAGCCAATTTATTTTTTTGCTTTTTGGAAATGCCACATTGCATTTCCATTATTTCTTGCCAATGAAGCCGCACGCCCATATAAATGAGGTGGCCCCTAACAGTTAAAGAATAAAAGCCAACTTCACTTCAAGTATATTCCACTACACACTACACCTAACATTCCGTAGAGAGATTATATTGACAACTTTATGTAATTGATAAGGCTGAGACAATTAACTGACATCCCTTATGTCAAGGAATTCCAGCTTTAACAGTAACCCCACAACCAATTTCTCAAAACTGTGCTAGAGGGTTATTCATTGGCACAGATGTACGATATGAACTGACGCGACGTGACGAAGGAAAAATCAAACTTAGCCTACGCTGTAACTGATATACCTTCCTTTGAAGTTAAAACATGTCATCCCAACAAACAGATATTTTTTCAAATAAAATCATAGATTAATCTGCATTAGGCTACACTGATGAAATCACGGAAGTGTTTAACTACAAAAGATCCACCAATACGATTTTAATACTATTTAAAGGTTCTTTCAAAGGAAGAGATATCAGATAACATACTAATAAAAACTCCGATGACGTACAGTATGGGAAATATTTTATTCATTTAATGATCTTATGATGATTGATATTTGGTAACTAACGCAATTAATATCATTATTGTTTTTACACTTATTACTCTTTAAACGATGCTAAATGCTCAAAATATGTATAATTTCACTCAATTTATCGCAGTTAGATGAATTGGCCTTGAAAGTAACCGTCAATTTCGACGGGTTTCACCTAGTTATAACAAATACAGAATAAACACGACATAACAATGGAACAGTGTTCTAACATATGTAAATATATTGCTTTGTTTTTACGGTACAAGAGTAGGAACGATTCGAATTGTCAAGCTACTAGCCTTGTAGGAAATAGAGACTTTATTGATTTTGGAAGTACTGTAATCGTATGACGTGTTTGAAGTAGGATTTGAAATATGTGACGTCCACGTCAAACAATATTTTTCACTCCAAAATCCTCCCCGATAAGTACGTATTATGCCAAATTATATTTCGAAACCAGGAACTAAAAATAGATATTTGAGTACAGAAAACACAGCCAATCAAATAGGTATTGTTTAAATAAAAAAAAAACAAAAAAAACCAAATACTGGTTTGATTACAAACTTTGCTATTTATTTACTTCCATAAATTGATAACAAAAATCACCACAGATTCAAATAGTTAATATTTAATTAATGAATGTTAAAATATGTGTTTAATATCAAGAAGAATAATATGATTAATATGATATATATACAATAATAGATAAAACATTACTTTTGAGCAATTCAAACGTGTACAGTATTAAGTTATGATACAAATATTTACACACAAATCAATCCAACAGTTATAGTTTAAAATGAAACTGAATTTACAGAAAATACTATTGTAAAAACAGTTGGAATGTAAATAATCATTCACATTAAAGATGGACTGTAAAAATAAACTACTGCTTAGTGAAATAGCCAAAAACGAATATTTTGATAGATACCGTAATTAATACCAACAATGTAATATGAAATCTATCGGCCTACTAATTTTTATCTAACAGTGCATATTTAAATTATTTTATAAACACATACATTTAAAACCATAGCAAAAATCATTATTTACAAAAAATAACATTAATAACAACATACTAACTAGTAGAAAAAACAACAATTAACTCTAACAGGAAACACTTAAATGGAGTACGTCGATATAAACGCTAATGAAAAAAGTATGGCAATTTGTAAAGAAGATGCAATAGGGTATTTTTATCTAACAGTGCAAATTCAAAGTATTTTATAACAATTTAGAATATAAATCATAACAAAAATCATTATTTTAAAATGTACATTCATTATTCATCACCACATACTAACAAGTACCAAAACTACAGTTAATCAACACATAGCCGGACACTTTTAAATTAAATAAGTCTGTATAAGAGCTGACAAAAACGTATGCCAGTTTGTAAAATATGTGTTTATGAGTATTGTTACATAACTCATTCAGTAGTTCAAAAGTAATTTAGAATTTAAAATTATAAAAAAAAAATACTTAACATTAATCTAAAGCTGTAAATTAATAGTAAAAACATGTAATGTGAATGACATTCGCGGAAACTGATGATATACCTAATTAAAAATGTTATAAAACATAAAAATATAAATATAAACGTACAAAGCTAATTGGATTGTACCAAAATGGATTGAGTGTGATAATGGACTAAGTATTTAAGAGAGGTTTTGCCAGAACCATATCCTCTTTTCTCTTTTGAGCCTCCACAATGTAGGCTGGCTCCCTAAGTGGCATATTCCTCCTTTTTCTCGGATCAATCAATTCTGGGAGTACGCAGTCGTAGTAGAAATCAAATAATTTCTTCTCCATTTCGTCTCTCCAAAACTCATCGTCCCTTTCGATGATTTCAGTTCTTATACCAAGAGGAGTCCAAATAGTGAATATGCAGTACTGCCGTGGTGTTACATGTAGCTCGCCCTGCACTTGGAAGAAGTATTTGTGCTTCTTATTGATTTCAAAACCTCTTGCTTTCTTAATGAACAAGGAGGCTACCTCTCCCTTACGTTGATTAATGAGGTCGTCTGGCGTCAGGTCCTGTCCGGCATAGGGACACTTAATTTCTACTATTTTATCTTCTCCTACTAAACCGTCAGGAGTTGCACCAAGAAAAGGAAACTCCGGGTCCACAAAGAGGCCACATCGATGAATGTCTTCTCCTAATATTTTTGACAACTCAGCTACTGCAACAGGTTCGTTGTCTCGGCCGTACCTCATAGCGTCGTTGTCTTTCTTGTTGTAGTAGAGAAGTGAAGAAACTAGAGGTGCTGAGTTGGTGTGGGGTCTCTTCCTGCATACTTGGCCAAAGTTAGATGCAGTGATTCTAAGCCTCCGCTCTTCTCGCCAGATTTCGTTTTCCCCCTGATCTCTTGTATTTTCTTCAAGTTTCTTCCTCTCGTCTGCTGTTTTGCGAAGACCTTCAAAATGTTGGTCGACTTTTTTCCTATACAATTCTAGATCCATGTCTGGTTTCTGTGAAAGCGGTCCATAATCTTTAGACGTGTTCTGTGACGTAGAAATTAAACGCCTGCGGGGTTTGGGATTATTTTTCTTGCGTTGAAGAGCTAAAAATACTTTCCTTTTGGCTCTTTCTTCCAAGATTTTGGTGAACTTTCCTGGACTGGACTTACCATAGTTTTGTGAAGCTTGTAGTACGAAAGTTTTGTGTTGTGCCTAACAACTGCTGCACTGCATCTTGCTTGATAGGAACCTTTCAAGCAGTAGTTCACCCTTTTCCCTCCGATGAGCTTAGCGACAGCAGCGTTGTAATGCTCAGCCTTATTGCTATCTATATCGTGGATTAGGTGTTTGGAGTTGTCTGCTAGAACTCCAACAGCAGTCATAATTTTAGCGTAGAGCGAGCACTTGACCAAATCGGGGACGTGGTTTTGTTCTTTGGCATCACCTTTCCTTGTGCAAAAGTATTCCGCACATCGGCGGTGATCCCCAAACACATGGCTGTGTCCATTTACAATGTCCTTTTCCAAGTGACGTATCTTCGTTTTGAGGTCTCCGTTTTCTGTTTTGCGGTAAGCTACCGCTTTCGTTACAGCTGATCGGAGCCTCATTACCGACAATTTTATTAGCTTCCTTAGCTTCAGGTGCACAGTCTTGTCGAAGTGGACGTCTTGGTCTCGTACGCTAGTTGCCGATATCTCCCTTAGCTTGGTGCAATAATTCCTGAGAAGATGATTCCTGCATTCGATTTTCTCAACAACCAATGAGTCGTAAGGTCTTGCTTCCACAATCTTTTGATACACGCTGCTATCTCCATCAGCAACAAGCCGTGCGTATTTGACACCGTACATCTCTTCACTGCTCAAAAAACCTTCAACTATTGCCGATGACTCCATGCTACACGAACTACCGTTCCAGTTTTTGAAACATTTGTGTTGTCTAGGAGTTTCGTTTCTGTTGCGGTCACAACTGAAGCAGTAGCGGTTTTTGACGCCGATGTAGAGCACCTTCCTTGTGTGAAATCCCACGATAGCTCCCTGTAAAAACGATATATTTTGGTGTTATACAGGAAAATGTCTTTATAGAATATGAACTACTATTAATGATCAAAGTTCAAATAATAATCAAAGCCGGTGGCCATATTGAAAAAAATGGCGGCTAAAATTATTTTTTTAATTTGATCGCAACTTTTTAAACAAAAATTCAAAGCCAGTTACAATTTAACATTTTGTTATATCTCCTATAACTTTCTAATAAAATAGCTGGCACACTTATATCAATCACTCTGCATAAAGGGTAGTCCATGAAAATAACTGATCATTTTAAAACATATTTAAATCAGCTGAGTTACTCATAGGATGTTCATTGTTGTATTAAACAAAAGCAAATGACGTGCCATTTGAGTACCTAATCATTTCCCGAACTCTTGCGAATATTCCATGAATACTAGAAAAATACCGGTATGGATCATAAACATAAACATGTACATCTGTACGTACGGTCTTTTACCTCCCCGGAGGTTTATTCTTGAAAACAGGTCACTTAGCTCTTTTAATCACCCACCTATAGATAGCATTCTTATGGAACCGCTTCATGACGACGGACGTTGAAATAATTGCCAAGTAACCGCTGGATATAGCAATCACAGACTCGTTATTTTTAAAATGTGCTTCAATGCAAAATGTAAGGTCATAGACTAAACAATACAAGTAGTTTTTGTACTGTCCAACGGTCCATGATTAGTTGTTTAATACAACAATGACAGTTCTCCTCGTAACAATGACTGATTGACTATAGTTTAAAAGTCATCCGTTATTTATGGACTACTATACAGGTTGTTTTTTTTAAACTTTCATCTTTATTTATGTAAAAACCGCAATAGATAGAAATATGCAGTTTACGGGAATCATCTATTGACGTAGGGGGCCCAATTGTTTTGAATTCAACGTTACATTCACATCCCCCCCTTTCCCCCCCTGCCACCAACTTAATTTTTTTTAATAGCAAGGTACCCCTTGTGACATATCAAATGAAAGAGCATAAAAAAAGAAAATGTTTGATGAAAAAAATTTAAAATCGGTTCATAAATTTGCGAGATATTTCCCCCCCCCCTTCCCCGGAACTTAATTTATCACCCCCGGAAAAGGGGGGGATTATCTCACAAATTCATGAGCCTTCATTTTAATTTTTTTTTCACCAAAAATTTTCTTTTTTCATGCTCTTTCATTTGATATGTCACAAGGGGTACCTTGCTATTTAAAAGAAATAAGTTGGGGGCAGGGGGGAAAGGGGCGAATGTGAATGTAACGTTGAATTAAAAAAAAATGTGCCCCCTACGTCAATAGATGATTCCCGCTAACTGCATATTTCTATCTATTGCGGTTTTTACATAAATGAAGATGCAAGTTAAAAAAAAACACCCTGTATATGTATATACAGAGTTAAAAATAACATGTTTATAATAACCTGTAAATGGATTTGAGTAGATGATGTCATTTTCGTATTCTACATAAAATTTAGAATAAGAATAATAAAAAAAATATGGAGGATCAATTGTGAAAACTGCATTGTTAATAGTTCCGAGATAAAAATTAATGTAAACGATAACTCCGTTTCATTGTCTGATCATGCTGGTTCGCGAACTCGTTAGAATGAACGTTTTTTGTACACGTAAGTGCTAAATTTCATCAGTCAGATCATTTTTACTTGAGTTATGTTGCGATTAATTTTTCAAGTTAAATTAAAATGTGATTAATTTTTATTAAAAGCGTAGCATCTCAGAAACTGAAAAATTTATTCAAACAATAGAACAGACGTAGACGTAATAGTTCAATACTTTATTTTACAAACAACAAATTGTTTGTCTTTACCGCAGACTAAGTTACTAGGACTGATCCAGTTTCTAGTTATTTGTTCATTGTAGTTGGTTTTTCATCTACCTACTATCTTACCCTAAAAACTGTTTTATGCTGTAATAGGCCTAAAACAGGGCCTGATTTTAAGTTACATATAAACTGCACAATATTAATCAGTACCCGACATTTTGTTATTGGGTAAATATTGTATGAATATTAAACATTTTTAATACTTTTAATAAACAGATTTTCTGCAACTTGGCATTAATTATTTGCAAGAAAATGATTTCTATGCTTCTGGACGGATAAGTCCATAATAAATTTATTAATTTATTTATAAGGAACTGACATAAAACATACCACGCCAGATAAGCTGCTGAAGTTGGTTCTGTAAGACCGCTTGGCCCAGCTGGCATCGGCGACAACAGTCAGTAGAGGAACGCCGTGCCTGTCGACGTCTCCTCGCTCCCTTGCCAGCGACGCCTCCTCCTCGGCCGCCGCCTTCATCTCCTCCAGCGCCGTACTCTCCCATCCCTCAGAGACCGCGGCGTGTTGGGCCGCGTACGTCCTTTCACTCATACATCTGATGTTCATGCCCGCCGTCAGTTGCTGTAGAGTGGTGAATCCACCACCGGCACCCATCACTGCCGCCACTGCCGCTGTATTCACGTCCATGCTGCTAGCTTCCGGTTCACTCCAAAGTGTATATCGAAAATGACACATATTACATCTAAAGATAAACCCGCTTCGCAGCCCACGGCAAATTTCGCTTTGAAAACACATATTAGTGAACGAACATCCGAACGCTATGCCGTGGTCGCTCATTTTCTTTATTTCGTCCAAGAACCACTTAATATCGACGATTCGCCTACCAACCAAAAGCTTTTCTTGGATAATGTGTTGAGAAAACGATTCCGTGGTACTCGTTTCTACACCTAGGCCTACCTCATTGTTCTGATCATCTCGTTCTGGTATCAAAGATGAAGGTTCCGTCTCTGCGATGTTTCCTACCTCGCACTGAATAACGTCAATTGTTCTTTGCACACTGTCCACTTCACCCTGAATAACGTCCATTTTCTGCGTGTCGCACACGATGTTTTTCACTGTCAAATTTGAAGATTTGTGAAGACCGAAACTTTTTAAAATTCGCCATTCGGCCAAAATATTTCCGGTCCTGCGTTTTTTTTTCTTCGATCGATTTCTCCTGTTACCCATTTTTTGTAAATAACTACCTTACTATTATGAAATTATAATAAAAAATAAAGACTACCCTACTAACAGTGAAAAAGAAAACTAATTACGTAAAGATATTAAATATTTAAACTTGTAAAATGAACTGCTATTCTACTAGACAAATTTGCACAGTTTCACGCACTCAGCACAAGACAAGCTGGTTGGAGACTGACACTGCAAGGGATGGGCGCAGGGGTACACGGACATTCTGATGACTTCTGAGAATTTCAACTTTCTAGTTTTGCAATGTACCGTTATAGCCTTACTTGGAAGAGGGTGATTTTTGGACAACGAATGAGTTTGGTTTGGTTTGGTTTCAAACAAAACACATCTGATGTCGAATGCAAGTTTTGTAAACCAGTAAAGTAATTAAAATTTACGGTAATAAAGTAAAATACTGTATCTAAATATAGCGCAACAAACCTTAATATTGACTGCTGTAGGACTATTTAATTAATTAGTAATGCTTAACATTATTAAGCCTATTGTATGTTTGATAACCGACCTCCTGACTTTAATTTCAGTTAGCAAGTACAATATTATTGTTAAAAAATTCAGTAATGTTACTGTATTTCACAAAATATATACCTGAGAAATAAAAAAAATGAAAATGCATTTCCCGTAAGTGCAATCAAATCTAAAATTTACATGCTTTGTAATAATACGTTCAAACAATTAAACAAATTTTAACCAGCCATTCAGTATTCTTATTCAAAAACACCAAACACCCGCCACCGGACATGTTATTGTATCACTCCGCGCCGAATATGTTGTTCTCTTTGCCACCAGACTGCGCGCCGATCAGTGGCCTTTCAATCAGAACATTACTCAATTTGTGGACACGTAACGGCGTTATTTGTTCAGACATCGCTTTGAAATTTATAACTTTTATTTATAACATAATAGACTCGAGACTGACGTTTTTGAATTTCGAAAATGCGTCTTCATTTTCTTTCAATAATTAGTTGAATTTTAAGTTAATTAATAATCAATTATTCATCATAAAAAGTAAAAATTGTAAAATTAAAAACGTCAATCACTAGAGGACTGCAATACCTTTAATTTAACTCCTTGTCCATGCTTATATGACAATTCGCTAATGAGATATAGGGATCCAAAGTTAACATTGTTCTTATGGGGAAAAAATCCAACATGGCTTCCACTAAGGAAGACTCTTAAATATGTATGGTACGGCCGCTTAGAAAGCGACCTCCTCTTACATACGCGATAATTCCTCGCGCAGGTCGCTTCTGTCCGGCCGACCTCGTGCTTGCTTTCAGATCTTAAGATTGTTGGTTATGATACTGGAACATACAATTTTACTGTGTTGTTTTGCAGTTGTACTCATTCGGTGTATGTGCATTCACTTTTAGACTTATTGTTAAGGCATAGGACCATCAGTATTTAACATCCATATAAAAGTTGTTGGTTAGTTCTAGAATAAAAATAAAATTAGTTAAAATGAGACAGCAAAAGAGTGGGGTGTTGTCCCACTTTATGACCAAGCCAGACTGAATTTTTTGCTCATTGTAATCAATAACATCTTTTAACCCACATAAGCTATTGTAATCACCAACTAAGAGAGAAAATAGAATTTTTTCAGTAGTACATTCTGTAAGTGTCTTATTCAACGTATGTATGTTCTTTCTGCCTAATAATCTATAACCACAGCTTATACATGTTGATGAGATTTTTATTTTATGAGAACAAGACTAGATATGTATACAGTACATGATCAAGATGCTGACAAATCACTGTTTCTCTAGGGCTTTGTCTCCTCCTGGCTATGTGTTAAAGTGAGTCTTGTGTGGATGTAAATGATCCCCGTTTTTGTTTTTACCTTGAATGCTTTTTATCAGAATTTGCTTTTCCTCACAATTAAATGACCGGTTATTGCTTCATTGATTCAGTAGGTAGGCCTACTAATTTATCAGTCTGTCATGCAAATGTTTGTTTTTTTCCTTTTTTTGTGAAATTTTTTTGTGTTTGTCTTGAACATTGGTTACCAAACGCCTCATCATACATTTAGGAAAAAATCATCAAATGATTTGAAATGTGGTGGGTTTTAGTGTTTCAATAGTTTTAATAATTATTACAAGTTTAATTCTTTATTAAAATGGTATATTCAAGAATTTTAAATTGTATTGTTTATTTGTTCAAGTTTTAATGGTTCTTATTAAAAAAAAAAGTACTATAGGTATTCTGTGACCATTTACTGGTGAGCTAAGAGAATTAGGCGACCCTCACACACATACACTTTCACGGACCGGCCTAACTGTGGCTAGACCTGACTCGCCTACTAGGTCTTAGTCCAGAAATATATTGATTTTAAGTATTCAATTAAATGCTCTATTTTTTGTAGGCCAATTGTTTAAGATTAATTATTTATAAAAGATACAGACAGAGTTCTATAGGCATAAAAAGTTGATTAATTAACTTTCAGTGAAACTCATAGGAATGTTGTACTCGTAAAAACATTTGTGTTTGGGCTCTTTAAAAAATCTATAGGCTTAAAATCAAATAATAGCCTTACATTGAACATTTAAACATTACATTCATTGGAATTAATATTTAGTAGGTGAGTCAGTCACCATTAGACCAGCGAACACATAGGCTTGTCCATGAGGGTGTGCGTGTTTAAGTGAGTGACAGTGAGTGTTCTCTAAAACTCATCAGAGTAAACGGGCAACTTAGCAGAACCGATTCCTTTAACAGTATGGGTTATGGTTTTAAGGTATGATATTTTAGCTTGAGGTTTTGACTATACATTTTGTAAAACAAACCTTAATATTGACTTAGCTTACAATATTGTGTCTTTTCTCAAATCTGTAGCTTTTATTCGTGTAGCCATAGCCATACATTTTTTACTATCTTAGAATCTACAACTTAATCTGTTATCAACCTTTGCATCTAGTTTTTTTTTAGCTTTTAGATTTGGTGTAGACCTCACATCAAATGCCCTTTGACAATTTAGTACAAACAATATTTTTTCTCTATTTAATTTTAAACTAGTGTTAAAATATTTGTATAATTTTGTAAACTGTGATAATATATACCCTGATAAAATGTTTCAACATTTTTTAAACCTGGCTCTTGCAGACGAATAATCACATGCACATCTCTCTGTTATTAAATCTTTTAATTATTTATTGACAAATTTTACAAATTAAACCGGTTTATTTAAGTAATTTTTCACCAGAAACTGGTTTTTATTCAATAACTGTTCCACAGGCACAGTTGGGTGGAGAACACAGCTGTGATCAAAGGCAGTATTGTGGACATCTCATCGGAGCTGGACAGTGCTACCTCCACCCCTGGAGTACAAAGGGTGGGTCTTAACTTCAACCTATAGTGTGACTAGGCGCAGATTTTCACTAACCTATTAATTTACTCATTGTGTAAATGTAAGAATGTTTTATTTGTGTTAAAGTACAAAGTGAAATAATTCTTATACATTACATACTGCATTTAAAAATCTTCTGAAGATATGTATGTATGTGAATAAACTTAACTGGAGAATGCTTCATGATGAGCAACGCACTGGGTACTGGTGACAGTAATGACGCCACCCAGTGCATTAGTGGGGCCGTCTTTAAATGCCCTTACCCACTTGTGTACCATTTCGTCGCTCATAATGTTCTCGTTATACATTTCACTAATGTTTCGATGAATTTCAATGGCTTTCACACCTCTAGCAGTTACAAATCTAATTACAGCACGCACTTCACAGTTGGCGGCACCATTTTAAATGCTCGAAACCGGATGTAAACTTGGCCGATTTTTGCCGAATTTACGGTGCAGGCTTGCCAATAGATGCACATACACAGCGCAAATGTCCAAAATGCCAATCGCAGCCGAAGAAATTTAAAAACGGAACTTACTTTAAAAAAAATGTCTCGTATATTTACTTTTTCAACAATTGGGTAATTTGAAATGTAATGAAATATAAAAATGTGGAAGGAACACTTGGACACGAATCAGAATCACACATCAAAAAGTTAATAAACTTGACGGATTATACGGGCATTGGATTACATGACGGACTGATTAATCTGGTTGGAGTGGTTACAAAAACTGAACGTTAATTCATATTTCAATTGTTTACAGAAATATCCAGAAGAGGAGTTGACGTTTGAGGCGATGAAGCGTGTTCTCTCTGAGAGTCCTGAGGTAAAGAGAGACGAGGAAGCAGAGAGACAGAGACAGTTGTGTGAGAGGTTCAGAACTACTCCCTTCAACGAACTGGTCGACCTCACCACCTCCAGGGTGAGTACATGCTGGAGTGGTCTTATTTGTAGGCATTCTGAATCACCTTTGAGAGTCAACTCGTATGAACTACTCTAGACAAAGAAATGCAAACTCCAAGGGGCTAGTTCAAAGATTTTGATGAACCAAAATGTTGAACTGATGTCTGTACTGGAAAAATGATTATGTTTTGGTGAGAAAGAGCTGGCCTACTTTTACAGCGGGTGCTCAATTAATAGGTAACACATAAATAAACAAATACAAAATTGAAATATTGCATCGTCACTGACCACTTTGTCAATCAGAGAAGGGAAGATTATAATTGTGTTATAGAGTACAATAGGTATATCCAAGGTAACTTCCTATCCAAAAACAAAATCGAACCCATTCTTGCCTAGACCTCTTAACTAAGAATACCTGGAAGACATGTATTTAGTAAATTTAATAGTTTATTATCTGATTTTTTAAGAGTACACAATGATTTTAGGATAGTTTGGCTTTTATAATGACATTTTTGTTTGATATCATAATTTCTAAACAAAAAGTAGATTTACATTAATTTAAAGTTCAAAAAATGCTACAGCGCTTATAGGATGTGTAGAGAGCTTCACTAGGGTTGGGAGCTAGAGAGCGGGCGTGAAAGTGTCTAGTGGCGAAACTTTGTCACGGGGAAAGTAAGGTTGGTAAGGGGAAGGGAGGAAAAACAATAGCTTTGACTATGTTATGTATGCAGAGTATATGCTCCTTTCAGACTACCCGATTTTGCCTGGCCAAATATTTGTATTCGACTGATGGAAATTATGAGAGGAAGGAAATTAAGAAATCTTGGCTTAAAAACGTTTTAAAGATGAATAAACTGAAGTTTTATGTTCACTTGATGAATGAAAAGTAAAGTTTATTAAATGAACCCATTGACATCAGAAATAATTAATTCTACCTATTTTTTTGTTCCTGACTCAGTTGGTTGGTCGTAACAGTTCATATAGCCCCCAATAAGTCATTCCATTCGTTTAACTTAGTAAAAAAGTTTGTGTATTACACAGAAATTAGTAATTTAGATGAGCACATTCTGTCGTTGGCTCACATCAACGACGATTTTGATTTTAAAATTGGCGACAACTTTAACAAGGAGATGGAATGTCTAATTGTATCAATAGTCAAATTCCATTGTTAACTATACAACACGTTTCACAGAATAAATAAGTCTAATTTTTACCCGTCCAGTTAAAAAACGGCTCAGTGTGGAAGCAACAGACCTATGATTGTTTGTCCAGACGGTGTTTTCCTAGCAAAATTGGGTAGTATGAAAGGAGCAGTCAGATAATCTGTACTCTACTGAACTTTTAAGAAGTAGTTTAATGATGTAATTTTTCACAGGAAGAAGATTCCCTGCAGAGTAAACTGAGTGAATTGTTCGGCCGACTGTCTACATCAGTGAATTCACCTCTAACCCCCTCCAACCCTACGTCTCCTCACCCCCACTCTCAGCCTTCACAACCCCCTGTCTACGAGGTGCTATTCCCTGAACTCTTTGCCTACTAGAACTCACAATCATCTGGTAACATTTCATGCGATTTTCTACTTAATTTTACTATGTAGCTTACAAAAGTTGTACCAAAAAGAAGGTATTTTTGCTTAAAGTTGGAAATTTCTCAAATTGTTTACATTTGAAATACTATTGGTATTGATCCAGGTAATTTTATGAAAGTTATCATGACTCTATATCGAATTTAAATGTGTTTATTTTTGTTGCTATTATGTCATTCTCTCACTGTTGTAAGTAACTCAATAACCTCCAATTTTACACATTTTCTATGGTCTTAAAGCATTTTTGTCTTTTAAACTCCATAAAATAATTTCCTAACTAAATCTATTTAAATGTACTATGTAGTGTATACATAACAAAAGCAATGCATTATACTCGTATTTAATTTTTAGTGGGTAAGTAAAAGGAAACTTTTGACAATATTTTTGTGTAATAACTAATAATAGCATTTAGTTAATTGAATACTTACCTTTAAAAGGCATTTATTAGTTATATATCTTAGAAGTTGTCTCTCATATATTTTCAAATCAAATGTATGTTTGTTGTTTTTAATAAAAATATATATGACTGTTATTTCACTGTTTTCCATTACATACCTTCCCAAAAGACTAATTTTACACCTATTTTTTGCTTTGAGGTGTTAAAAACTTTTGAAGGTCATCATTTCATCATACCTCTTAAATTCCATCCTGAGTCAGTTCAGCCATTGAATACAAACCCTTAAGAAGCGCAATGCCTTTGATAAAAATTCAGTCTGTGAATATTAGGATAGTTCCCTCGGCGACTGCCAGGTAGCAAATATATCGAATCATGTTAGTGCATCATGTTAGTCATACATGTTAGTGCAGGCACTTGCAGGCAAGTTAGTTGACTGAGTGATAGAGAGTGAGGCAGAGTAGAGATAGAGCGAGAGCGATAGAGCAGCCGCTACGCGTATCTCATTTCGGCGGAAAAACTCCAGTCTTTCTTAAAGGGTTTGTATTCATTGGTTCAGCTATGTCTATCAGATAATAACACTTTTATCATATTTTTGGTGGTATAGATTTGGCAGATTTCTTTAAATAAAACAAAATCATTACTTTTCTTACAGCTTGACTTTTCTTACTTTTGATTCTCAAACTCACCCCTTAGCTAAAAAAAACAAAAAAAAAACAGATATTTAAAGTACAATAATAGTACAATACCTAATATCAAATAATAAATCTTTGTTGCCATTCTTGTCAAACAACTCAAAATAACAGTAAGAATAAGTAATTTAGCAGGAAGAAAATTGAAAGTTAAGAAGTAATAAAAAAGCTAAGGATTAATAAAAACAACATTAATATCCACTTAAAAGTATATTTGTGTCCTGTACTTACTTAATCTAGTTTGTGTTTTACATCAGTAAATGACTATGTACATGGACTTAAAAATAAATAACAATTACAATGCATTACAGTATACTCTGTCGAATGTTGAGGTGGGGTTGTTGACTTTTCAACAACTAAAATGGTTTTTTTATTTCCAAATAAATCTCAATTTTCATTAGGGACTAAACTGAGCTATAAAGATATCAAATATAACTTATTCAATATTAGAATGACCAACATGTTTTCTATTTAAATCATTACTTCCCCCTTCTTTAAAAAGAGTGACAGCTTCCATCGTTTTATAATTTCATAGATACTAAATCAAGAGAATAAATATGAAAATAAAAATCTACAAATTATCATTTACACCTCACATTATTTTCTAACAAATTTGTATAAACTCGTCCACATCTCTAGAAACTCTAGTTTTGATGACTCTCCCACTCATCGTAAAATTTACTGTAAGAGCTGCACAGGTGTGCCTTTAGCCACAATCTAGAACCCTCATATCACAGCCTTTTGAATAGTCAATGTGTGATGCTTCTCAGTGTTTACCCTAAAGAAATATTATTCTATGTATATTTGGTTTAGCGGAACTTTATGGAAGATTCGGTTCGCGACAATGCGGAAAGTTTGTCCTAGAGCTTCTTCGATGGCTGGCTGCAACTCCTTCAAGATATCCTGCCAGTTCTCATTTAGGAATGTGTTCATGTTGTCACCTGAAATTAGTTTCAGTTCAAATTTTTTTCACTAAGACAATCATTTATGATTAAAAGTAGGCCTAAATTTATGGTGGTCCGTAAATCAAGACCTACAACAATGATGGTGTAAGTTAGGACAAACCTAACAACCCAACACTATTCCATGTTCTTTATTCCCTCCACTACTATTCTAGACGATCCTCACCACTATATTGTCATGTTCAGTGTTTTCATAGCATAGGCCTAGTTGTTTACAATGGCAGAGAAATTTGACTATTGACGCTGCTGCTAAGTAAGTATGAATTTTGTTCTAATTTTCCATGTGTTTTTAAATGGGTCACACAGAGTATGAATGGATTCTGGGAGGATGGACCAGAATAGTTGAAAACAAAGGAGCAGTATGCTATGGGGGGGGGGGGGCTTTGCGCCCCTGGCCTTGGGGGGATTGGCACCTCTGATTTAACTATGAAAAGAAGAGGTACCACAACAGTTACTTACCAAGACGCTTGTCCCCGTTGAACAGGTTGCTGAGGGAGATGTGCAGCTTTTGTGTTGTAAATTCTAACTTCATCTTCTCAACGTCCATGTGTTCTTGACCATTCTTTTTCAATCCCTTGCCCTTGAGTGTTAGTTTCGCTTTTACACTCTCTGTAAGAAAACCATAGTGATGTAGTCGTCTAATGTCAGCAGATAAAAACACAAACGAGCAACGTGGTCACAACTTACCCTTACTGCATTTGTAATGGATAAGTTTCTAGTATGCAGTGTTTTATTTAAATCATAACATTTTAAATGGAAAACAGATATGTTTGTACTTCATTTACTATCAAAATGTGTGCCTTCCTTTTTTTCTTGTATTAATTTGTGTCACTGTTTTGATTGGGTAAATTGAAGATTGAAGAGACAAATAAATCTATTTTTAATATATGCTGACTTTTAGACAGTCCAAAAATATGTATTAGTTTTACATTAAAATAGTTTGCAAGAGAGGATCATTCAAACTCCTAGAACAAGCCGCCAGTTCTCTATCTTCACTGCTAGTCCATATAATGCTAATTGTAGCCTCTCAATTAAATTGGAATGAGCACAAGAACACATTTTTCGGCACCACTGATTCTTTAGTTATTTTGTCCGTAGGATCCTTTCCCTGTTCCCTCTTTACCCACCATCCTGATTTAGTCACTAATATTGCTGCAGTACGCACCTAATGTTAGATTGCTGAGTCCATTGCCCTGGATGGGGAGAATCAGCACCTTCCCGTTAATCTTGTAATTTCCCATCAGCCTGACAGGTTTCGGCACCGTGACCTCAGCCTCTATTGAGTACTTGTCCCAGTCCACCCTGTGGAAAAGACATCTTTTTTACCCAAAATGACTTTGGAGTAAATGTTAGTTATACTATTCCACTATAAGAAATGATTCCAGTAAAAACCTTTATATATTCTTACCCTCATCACTCTAATTTAATCATGCTTATAGGTTTGTAGTATTTACTTTTTTTTCTTTAAACAATTAGTTTTATTTAAGGTGTACGGGTTAGGTGGTAGAGAGCAAGTTCTTAGGTACTTTACTTCTCAATGTAATTTTTCATTTAATTTCTCATCCCTCACATTTAAGGCAGCATGATTAATCTAAATATGCATGGATATTTGGTTGTTTTTAAGACTAAAATCCTTCATTTTACTTCATTAATGCTTATAAAATAAACATTTTTGAGCTCAATACTTAAGATTTTTTTCATGATATTTGAGGAGTTTAGAATTAAGAAATATAACCACAACTCAGAAATTCACAAGAAAATTCTTCATGAGACCTTTTGAAACAAAATTTTATTGTAATTATGTGACTGCAGAATCACAAAGTCAAATTTAAAAATAACACTAATAAGGTAGAGAAAGACTGCACTTACTTGACTTTATCTAACTTGGCGGAGGCCAGACCATGGATGTCAAGGTTCTTGAAGTCCAACTTGATGCTAACTGGGCCACTTCCCTGGTCAATGGTGAGAGAGGACACCCTTAGAGGGTCTATAGTCAACACACCCAGGGACGGAGCTCCTACAACAAGAAAACACTTTAGGTTGGTCTCATGACTGTCTGATATCAATATTTTGGAGGTTATTGGACATAAATGCTCTAGTCTGACAAGGTGTTAGTATGGTTAGGATAGTTTATATGTGTAATCAGAAATAAATGATAGCAGATAGATGGAGTTAACTGACTTTTAAAAGTATCTTTTTTGAATTTTTTTCATGCTGATTACATTTGAGTGCACAGGTAGGCTTATTACATATGTGGCTCCTGTTTTCTGATTTGTAGTTTACTGTTTGATTATAATAATAAAAAAGGATAATCAAAGTTTATAGATATTGTTACAATTAACTAGTTGTTCTACCCATGCTTTGCAACGTGGCAAGTGCAAGAATACTTAAGAGTATTATGCAGTGACTCTAAATCCACTGTAAAAAAAACCAGCTACACACACACAAGCAGCACTTCTGGGACGTGACAGACAGACAGAATTTAAGTTAATACTTGTTTCGAAAAGTGTGTGTGAGATGAACTAAAGAACAACATATGTTATTAATTTGTCGCTGGGCTAAATGGGCTTTGTCCTAAAATAACTGGAGTTGAGTAGTTATAGTGCTTGCCTACCTACCAGAAGGACGTTGGTGTTTGATCCTAAAAGTAGTCAGTGGATTTTTTATGGTTTGAAACTTGACCTAGCTATCCTTGATCAGTGGTCCAAAATACCGAGAACCAGCTTATCTTAGTCAGTAAAACCACTTATTATCTTATCCACCTAACACTCATCCTTCAGTCATTTTCGCCAATACACAACTCTAGTGGATCGTTGTACAAATTTAATCTTGAAATCTCCTCAATGCTCGCCACATTTTGACCAAGGAAGCCGCAAGAACCACCGGGAAATATCAGTCTCGGTCCTTAACTTCTGTCAAGTGACCTCCCGCACACGCACAGCCCAAACTAACTAACTTCCTTTTGTGTAGCGTTGTGACAATAATAATAATGAGGAAACGCTGCTCTATCTCACGTTTTCTCAGAACTTGTCTATTATCCCAAACATTTGTGACCTTGAGTAACGCACGCGTGTGTAGACGTAGGAAGAGGAAACGCCGCTAAGACAAATTAAATGGTCTTTCCTCATTGCTCACATTTACTCTACACTTTGCATTCCAAAGAAGTTTTTTACTGGAGCAGGAACTTGCAAGGTTAAAACCCTTGCCGTTTGCCTTCATTCTTGATATGAATTGCGTGAGATTGTGTAATCCATCAGTGTGGGTTCATCTTCAAGAAATTGTCGTTTCAAAAATCGAAATTATTACAAACCCATATTTTTACAGTTTAAATCTTTGTACAGACTACTAAGATTGGCGGTTGGCTCATTTCCTATCAGCTAGATACTTTTTCTGATGTTATTAAAAAAAACTCCCCTTAAAAGTATTGAAGTTTTATTACTTTTGTTTTAAGTCCTTATGTTCTTTATGTTTTATGTTTTTTGTTGCGAGATTTATGTCAATTGGGGGTACCTATATTGATTTAAATTTTGTTTTTTTATCTATCTTATAAAATTGTAAATTTGTGTATTGTTTATTATGTGCATAAACCTGATTTTGATTTTATTTGACCTTCCTTAAGAAGACAGCTTTTGTTCGTCTGGCTTAATGCAAATTGAAGGGCGAATTTATAATGGAATTCCTTTCGTACCTGATGACCGATCAGGACCAGCTGTTACTATTCAGCAAATGCCGTTTAATTATCAGGGGAGCTGTATTCAGTTTTAAACCATAAAAACTGTCTCTCTTTTTGTGTGTAAGTAAAATGTATTTGAAGGAACGACAACATCACCGTCCCGTCAAGTTCCAACAAGACTTCGTAGAAAACTCATTTTCATCATAATGGTCCGAATATGTCCGCACATGTACCGTGTGTTAACAACACCCTCTATTTACCTCTTTAAATAACTTACTTCCAAGAAACTCTAATGTTCTCTCAGATTTCCATATACACATACCGTTTAATGTTGACCAATGTTTCGCAAGTCATTTACATAGCAAACAACAACCAATATTTACCGGAATCTATGTACATAACCTAAGTTTGTTTATTGGGCACAACTCTGCAGGTTCAAGGTCCCGCCAAAACCGCCACCTCACTACTCCTCAACTCGTCCCCAGCATTCCTAATTAGCATAACCTCAAAACTATTTTCGTAATTTTTGTAGAAAAACTAGTTTGTCCTACGGATGTTCGAGAACAAACTATAAATAAACACTCACTAAAACATCGGAATGGTAGAAGGTTAGTGGAACAGGGCCGTGAAACTAGGTTGGATGTATAGTTTTGCCCATCCTTTGCCACTGTCAAAACGCTTGTCGCTTAGACCAACAATTAATAAACCATTGTCTTTGACTTCAAATTAAATAGCGTACGTAGACCTATCTTCATATTGTAAATATTAAACCTGATTTGTTTTTCATATTTGTTACGTTTTAAAGTAATGCGTGTCCATAATTTTAACGGTGGATTTTAAATTTATGCTTTACTTTTTACATAATAAGAGTATTTTTAACCATCTTGAACGAGCTTAGTTACTCTGTTACCCTTGCTTGAACTTGCCCATTCACATGAGCTTCAATCATGTGCGAGGAAAGTAAATGAGCAAAGCCAGGGCGAGTCTGTAGTTTAAGAATGAGCGGCACTGATTGCTAGTGGCATTCAGACTACCACCAAAAATACCTACTTTATTTTATTTAATTCTACACAAGTTCAATATATAAATAGATTCTTAAATATGTACATATTTTAAAATTATTTAAAATACATTAAATATAACAGATTTTGATTTTATATGGTATAACTTAGTTGTTTTCCGTCATATGCATCTGCTTTAACAAAGCCAAGCAATAAGGGCATTTTTTTCAACTCTCGTGTCATATCAACTACTATGGAATCGAAAACGAATGGAGAACGAATTTTCACAATGGATTACTCTGTGATAGGCTCCTGTAATTATGTTCAATTTTAGGCTTGAGTAAGTAACTGGCATCAGCTGGTTTGTAGATGGGATGGGGTATCCGATCGAGTTCCAAGGGTAGTCTATGCTACAAGCAACTAAGATAGGCTACACAGGCATCAAAATGGATTTTTTTTATCAACGATAGACTTTCTTTAGACGTAAAACCTAAATTTAGTTACAAAATATTTTATTAACCGGACTCGGGATATCTGAAAGTCCAGCTCCATTGAGAACCTCCTCTTCGGCACGTCTGCGACACAGATATTGCTAGAGTCTCCTAGGCTGGTCGAACAAGGTCGTTTTTTAAAACTGAAACCGGTAACTTTGACGTCAAGCCTTGGAATTTCGAACAAATAAATATTAAACAGGCTAGATCCTAGGTTTAGGTCAACAACCCGATGATATGGGTCGCCAGAACTCTTCCAACCTGACTATTGCATCCGTGAAAGGTTACTTATGACACTTAAAACTTCAATTAATATAGAAAACTGCATGATTAAGCTTTGTCTATAATTGTTGTTTTGTTTCTTCGTGAGAATTCAAGAACTCCCTTTTAATTTACTCACTCTACTTCCGGATCATAACGGCGCCATTAAAGCCAATCGGCAGATCACTTTAGGCACTACTTACTACTGGACATTTAATAGGCGGAAGTCCGGCGATTTTGACGACACGTGCAAGTAGTGCGAACTGCTGAGTAAATACCGGTAGTCGCAACCGTGCCAACCTTGGGTCATGACTGATCGCACGTACGCTCCTCATACTATATGATATGTCATGCTCGACGGTCAACCATCTGCCATTCGTTCACGTATTGTTGCGAATTTCAATTGACTGTATTGATTAGGGATCTTCAGTCGTGTAAAGTCAAGCTGGGAATACAAATCAACTATGAGAAATTATGTACGCGAATGTTTCTGTTTAGAAAATGACGGGAGTTCTTTTCACATAATCGATTGGACTGGTACCACAGAGTAAAATATAGAGACGAACACTCTTTACTTCGGAGTATAGATTAAACATGTTCCCTATATTATTTAAGATCTGTCTAATTCATGTAAAGGGGGATTTGTTTACTATTTTGTTTCTTGTTGTTCAACCATCTTTAAAATTACCTGTTTAAACCGAAAGTAATTAGCTATTAACTTTCTCAATTGATATTATAACCAAAAATAAAAACCACAAATCACCATTTAGTTGAAATCTGATCACATTACTCAAACCTCAAACGTAACTAACATAAAACACACATAAGAATACAAAATGATGAAAAGTCTCCTTGCACAATTCACATCCAATGAAAGATTCCTCGAATAAATGTCATAGCTAATATGTTTGTATATTGGTTAGCAACGTCTGTTCAAACAAGGAAATTGAATAAATAATTAATATATATTAATTTTTATAATAATTACACTCAGTTATATAGCCCCAACACACATGCATTATTTACTGATTTTTTATATCCATAATTTACGAATCCGCTTGTATTTTTACCGTACTGAAACCTACACCCTTAAAAGGCGGGTCTGAGATTTGAATTGTTTGGGCTAATAAGTAAAAAAATCTTAATCATTTTGGATCAATAAAGAAACTTTGCAAAAACATAAATGAAGCGAAACTTCCTAGTTTGAGAACGTAAAATGAATTATTCTGAAAGAAAAACATACCTTTCTCCAACGAGACAAGCGCCTTCTGTATGGCATCCTTCAGACAGTCATTGAGCTTAGGGTCGTGTTTTTTGCACCTCTTAAAGTCCTTCGCTGTAAACAATTTTAGAGTTTAGTACACACTAACACACAAGTGATTCTAACAGTAAAAAAAAACACACACACACACACAAAATAAATACCCCCGCCGCAGCAAACCTGCAGACTGAGCGAATTTCCATTTGACTGATTGGATTTACACTGAAATGTCTTTTAAGTAGACATAACATTTATTCCCGATTTAAATAGAATTAGTTTAACAAGTACTTAGGTTTGCTGCATCAGGGAGGGTAAAACTTTTTTTTTTTTTGTAAAATGTTAATAGTTAGTAAGAAATAAAAACATTTTCCAAATTTGATCAAAATATGTTCATAAACAAGCAAACTACAACAGTTTACTCACTCTCCATAAGAATAACATGGGAATTTTAAATTTACAATTTTTTGGAATTTTCTCCGTAACCATTAGGCGCATAATAACGCTTCAATATACTAAATTATTTGTTTTTTGAAGCTCTACAAAATGGTTTGGAAATTAATTGCTAAATTTTATGTTTTTTGGGTCAAAATTGGGAAAAACCTATTTTTACCCCATAAAACCCCCCGTAAACACCCGTTCCCATGGTCTGATCATGCTGGATCGCGAACTCGTTCGAATAGACGTAGGTTTACACGTTTGTACCAAATTTCATCAAAATCGGATCATTTTTGCTCGAGTTATCGTGCTGACGGACACACACACATATATATATATATATATATATATATATAGGTATACTAGTGGGCCTTAAGTTGATACTTGTCTTAAATCTTACCTACTCTTGTTGATACTCAGTCTAAAGTTGATACTATCAACATTGGAGCACTCTGGTATCAACATTTCAGTTATATATTCACTTGTAAATCTATATAAATGCACTGCTAATGTTGATACTGTCGTATAACCTAAAAATCGGTCGTGGTGGACTTTGGTGTATATTCGCAGCATTTTGAGGTTATATTATGTGGCTGTGCTCTACATAAATGCACTGCTAATGTTGATACCATCGTATCACCTAAAAACCGGTCTGTTAGTAGCCTATTGGTGTAGATGCGTGGACTTTGGTGCATATTCCCAGCATTTTGAGGTTATGTTGTGTGGCTGAGCTCTATATAAATGCACTGCTAATGTTGATACCATCGTATAACCAAAAAACTGGTCTGTTAATAGCTTATCGGTGTAGATTCGCGGACTTTGGTGGATATTCCAAGCATTTTGAGGTTATGTTATGTGGCTTAGCTCTACATAAATGCACTGCTAATGTTGATACCGTCGTACAACCTAAAAACCGGTCTGTTAATAGCGTAGTGGTATAGAGTGGCGGACTTTGGTACATATTCCCGGCATTTTGAGGTTATGTTATGTGGCTGAGCTCTATATAAATGCACTGCTAATGTTGATACCATCGTATAACCTAAAAACTGGTCTGTTAATAGCTTATCGGTGTAGATTCGCGGACTTTGGTGCATATTTCCAGCATTTTGAGATTATGTTATGTGGCTGAGCTATAGATAATTGCACTGCTAATGTTGATAACCGTCGCATAACCTAAAAATCTGTCTTGTTAGTAGCCTATTGGTGTAGAGTGGCGGCCTTTGGTGCATATTCCCATTATTTTGAGGTTATGTTATGTGGCTTAGCTCTATATAAATGCACTGCTAATGTTGATACTTTCGTATAACCTAAAAATCGGTCTGTTAATAGCCTAGTTGAGTAGAGTGGCGGCCTTTGGTGCATATTCCCAGCATTTTGAGGTTATGTTATGTGGCTTAGCTCTACATAACTGCACTGCTAATGTTGATTCCGTCGTACAACCTAAAAACCGGTCTGTTAATAGCGTAGTGGTATAGAGTGGCGGACTTTGGTACATATTCCCAGCATTTTGAGGTTATGTTATGTGGCTTAGCTCTACATAAATGCACTGCTAATGTTGATACCGTCGTACATCCTAAAAACCGGTCTGTTAATAGCCTAGTTGTGTAGATTGGCGGACTTTGGTGCATATTCCCTGCATTTGAGGTTATGTTATGTGGCTGAGCTCTATATAAATGCACTGCTAATGTTGATACCATCGTATAACCTAAAAACTGGTCTGTTAATAGCTTATCGGTGTAGATTCGCGGACTTTGGTGGACATTCCTAGCATTTTGAGGTTATGTTATGTGGCTTAGCTCTACATAAATGCACTGCTAATGTTGATACCGTCGTACAACCTAAAAACCGGCCTGTTAATAGCGTAGTGGTATAGAGTGGCGGACTTTGGTGCATATTCCCTACATTTCGAGGTTATGTTATGTGGCTGAGCTCTATATAAATGCAATGCTAATGTTGATACCATCGTATAACCTAAAAACTGGTCTGTTAATAGCTTATCGGTGTAGATTCGCGGACTTTGGTGCATATTTCCAGCATTTTGAGATTATGTTATGTGACTGAGCTATAGATAATTGCACTGCTAATGTTGATACCGTCGCATAACCTAAAAATCTGTCTTGTTAGTAGCCTATTGGTGTAGAGTGGCGGCCTTTGGTGCATATTCCCAGCATTTTGAGGTTATGTTATGTGGCTTAGCTCTATATAAATGCACTGCTAATGTTGATACTGTCGTATAACCTAAAAATCGGTCTGTTAATAGCCTAGTTGAGTAGAGTGGCGGACTTTGGTGCATATTCCCAGCATTTTGGTGCATATTCCCAGCATTTGAGGTTATGTTATGTGGCTGAGCTCTATATAAATGCACTGCTAATGTTGATACTGTCGTATAACCTAAATCCGGTCTGTTAGCCTAGTTGTGTAGAGTGGCGGACTTTGGTGCATATTCCCAGCATTTGAGGTTATGTTATGTGGCTGAGCTCTATATAAATGCACTGCTTGTGTTGATACTGTCGTATAACCTAAAAATCGGTCCGTTACCAGCCTAGTAATGTAGATTTTCAATCCTATTGTATGAATAGAAGCTTGATTTTAATGTCATTGACATAGAGCGCCAGCAGGCAGTGACCACAGAATTAAAATAGAACGGGCACGCCAAACGGTAGAGTGAAGTGAAGCCTGTTTCCAATGCTTCGCACCTAACCAACATTGTATGCCACTGTGACGAGTCACCCAATACGGTGCGCGCACCTAACTGTTTTGTATTTTTACTATCTATTTTACTATTTCCTAAACTATTTTTTAGTCACTGACACATTTTTAACAACTAAGAATGTAGTAGACGTAATGGTGTCAACATTTTTAAAACAATGCATATGACTCATCTTGTTTCCAAATGATAATTTCTTGGATCGTTTTTGTTATACCAGCTGATCAGCTTTTTTCTAATGTTTGGGATTGTACAGTTATGTTTTCTGTTTTCACCTATAATAAAATGAGTTACTAAAGTTATTTGAATCTATTCTTTTATTAAAACACAGCAGTTTTCAAATGATAATTTCTTGAATCGCCATTTCAGACAAAGTATTAAATGTCTTAAAGTGTTAAAATAATCCATCGAATAGTTATCATCAATCAGTAGATTCATTTCTATGTACACACATGGCAAAATTAATATTGATTGTTTTATAAATTATATATTTATGGAATGATGGAGTAAGCTGTTTTTGGTGTAGTATGTGAGGAAAAGGTTACTCAGGGGAAATTCAAAACTAATACTGATTCCTGAAAAGGTAGGATAGAGGAGAAATATGGAGTCTTGAGGGTCTTAAATCAGTTCAGTAACTAGCCACCCCATAATTTTATACTTCAAGATTGTTAATATGAAACTAGCTGTAGATAATAAACTGGGATGGTAATGGGAAAGGATTAAATATATAATGATATTAAAAGTATCAGTAATTGTACATCGGCATTTAGAGGACAAAATGATGTGCGAGAGAGAACAATACCTTTTCCTACAGTCACCTGACAATGTGGGCTTTCTTGCACTGATTATAGAACAGAAAGCTGTTAATTGCTGCATTTACTTACTTCGCCACACACTTTTGACTTTTCGCGCCGTTTTCTTCTTTGTCACACACGACACCACTCTCTACCAAATAACACAAAAAACGTGCTTTCATTATGCTCACAATCCTTTTACGCTGGGAAATGGGTTGATGACACTTAAAAATACCATGACTACGATCAGCTGGTGCAGCATTTCCCATTTTATTTTTTTTTATTCAAGCCTAGCCTAAAAATGTGTTATAAAGTGTTTGGAAGACTAATTATTTATATGATTTTTAGTAATTGCAGGAAAAAATATAATGTGTAACAAAAGTGAAAAGTACCTTTGCTGCACACGAGAGGAAATAATGTTTACGCACGAGCCGTAGGTGATTGTGGAAAGTATCTCTAGAGAAAAATCATTTAAATTATTAGTCTTTCAAAGACAATGCACTGGGAATAGGGATCTGAAAAGAATCATCTGTCACATACCAAAGCCCCAGGTCAGTAAAGGAAATAGTAATTTAGGTTCAGTACAGGATGTATCAGTGGTAATTCTCGAGGGTTTTCTTCCAGAGTTAAACAGACGCTATTGTCTGAAATTCTATTTTATACCTTATTTTTTGTTGCTGACCTGATTGATGGGTCATAACAGTTGCTATAACTCATCAGAAGTCATTCCCTATGTTTGACTTGGTTAAAAAGATTGTGTATTAGGCAGAATTTAGTAATTTAGATCAGCGCAATCTGTAGGTGGCTCACATCAACTACGACGATTTTGGTCACAAAGCTGGCTATAAAGTTAACATGGGGATGGAATGTCTAGTTGTATTGATGGGTTAAAGCTAAATTTAATGGGTAAGAGTATGTGAACCACAGGAAAACTAAAAACACAGAGTAAGGAACTACTTATTTAGTTTATTAAAAAAAGTAACTCAAAATGTTTTCAAGAGTCTACAGTCGAATAATCCAGCTATAATCTCTATATTAAATTCTATAACCTAATAACACGAATAACAGTAATATTTACAATGAGTTTAAAAGAATCAACTTACAGATTACCGATGTGTAACTCATTGAGATACTCGCCTCGCGATGTTTATTAACAGTAATCAACATGTCCTGTAAATATTGTATCATTTTCATAACCTGGGGCCCATTTCAGATTTGCATTGGGCGATCAGCTGATTTACTAATAATATTAGTTTGTAATTTATTATGAAATGGGCCCCAGGTATTGCTTTTTAATGTTTTCTACAAACATTTCCTGACTTATAGCCAAATAAGGTTGTCCACGATTATCTTCGTTATTGATAAACCTAAGGCATTCCGGCCGGTTTTCGCCTTCTCAAAATTCCTCGCTGTACAGGCAACACAGGTCATTGATAGAGGGCCAATCGAGCACCAAAAATCGTTTTGGGGTAGTGCATTTGTAACCTAATATAGTTGAGTTTGTCCAGGGTCAGGTGCTGGCTGTGATGAGTTAAGCCTACTAGACTACGCGCCACTGTTCTGTAGCTGCGGTCGTTATCACGATACGCCTCATGTCTATGTTTCGTTGTCGTTGCGTCGTAGGCATTTAAAAAAAAAAACAGCAAATAAACAAATTTTAACTACACAAAAAACGATAAATGCACAAATTTAAGTTACAATTATGCTAACATGATCCGTCATAGCGACACAAAACAACGATAAATACACAAATTTAAGATACAACCATACTAACACGATCCGTCTTGGGGGTTATATTTACACAAACTCAAATAGTAAATAAATGTACTCAATGCGTTTCAATGAATTAAAAAATAAATATGATGATCAAAATGTAAACAATTATGTTCTTCATAAGGATAACATGGGAACTTTCAAAGCCACTGGGGCAGAGCCCAAGGGACTTTTTCAAAACAGTTTGCAAATCTACGCGACACGCTCTTTTCAATGAGACGTCAATGGATAAAATCGATTAAGAAATGGCGGAGGAGTTCAACCAACTAAGTTTCATGTAGCGTATTAATTATA
Source organism: Macrosteles quadrilineatus (assembly GCF_028750875.1). NCBI lineage: Eukaryota > Metazoa > Arthropoda > Insecta > Hemiptera > Cicadellidae > Macrosteles > Macrosteles quadrilineatus. Next base: position 55,691,605 of record NW_026542598.1, on the reverse strand, counting down.
TAGAATAGGCAGTGATTGATAATTAACTTATTCGGTAATAATGTATGAATGAATTCAAAGTTTGTTATTATCCTTAAGTCAGTTTAGTCAACTCCCATTTAAAAGTATGACCTCAAAAAGGCTGTAGCATTAGAGTTGCAGAGAGGACATCTATTGTCACAAAATCACGGAAATGTTTACCACAAAAGATCGACCAATACGATTTTAATACTATTTATTTAATGGTTCTTCCAACAGAAGAATTTTATTCGCAGGAAACCTGCAGATTCACTTCCTATATGTTATTCTTATGAATGAATCTTTTGAACACTTATTTTTGGACATGAGTTGACAAAATTTTTTTTAAGGCAGGATTTTCGAATAAGTCTTTATACATTCTCTGAATATGCAAATGTGTTGTAACGGGGTTATTTAGGCGTACCGTTGATACATATTACAATATATTAGGCTATCCTTAAAAAATTGAATGTGGTCATTATTTTGAAATTTAAAAATTAACTTATACTGTTAATACAGTTCAATGAAATGGCGACCATACATAGTAGGTGTTTTAAGCCAAGTATGAATGGAGATGAGTGTAGGATGAGTGGCGCGATCTTGTAGTCTTGTTAGTGACTAAGGCCGACATTCCTTAGACACAGCTGTTAATTAATAGCCTATTCAGCTAATGGCAACTAAGGGACCTACAGTTTATAGTGGAATCCGAACCACATTTTCCCTTGGTATATACGATTTGGTCTAATTATCAGGATAGTACTGCGGATAATCGTAGTACTTACTCGTGCGGACGTTAATCCACACCTGGGAGTATCGCATCCACAGTGCATGCCTATAAATATCCACAATTCGTGACCTCCTAGTAGCTGGATTACATGACGACGCCACCCGTCCCAGTATTTGAAAGAAAATACTTTAAAATACTTTCTTAGTAAGCATCTAAAGATTTAGAAACAGATATTTTGAATACTAGATAATATGAAAAATTGACCATTCTACACCTGACTTTCATTGATCCTCTTTCTCAATTTAACAGTTTATAACTGAGTTTTGGTTTGCTAAACAATTATTACTACTACCTTGAATAAATGGACAGTTCACCACAGTTTATTTACTTTATGTTTAAGAAATGTGTGTAAAAACAATGATTCAGTACGATGTAATACTTAAAGGGGTACCAAGTGCAAAATGCGTAATATTATATTATTTTCTTAACTTTTTCATCTCTCGTTTACAGTTGCAGACGATCCATTCATGTTTTCAGCCTGACTTTAAAATTGATCTGATGAGTAATCTGCTCATATTTCACCTTTATGACATCAAAATGAAAAAGTAAATCGGTCCCGGGCATAGGTCTTACCGTGCCACCTACGGTAATAACTACTTCCCTAAAGGGTAATTCGCTGATAAAAGGAAACAAAGGGTCTTTTGCGTCTCTTTCGAGTTTTATTGCGTACATAAAAATCTAAAGCCAGTTTACAAATCTACACGTCAAGATGGTTATTTTGATGTATATATGTTGGAGTAAGTATTAGCTAAAACAAAAAAAGCCTTAACCTTATCGAGAGCAATCTTTCCATGACACATTAAGGTTACAGTGTGTTTTGGCATTAGCGAAATATAAACAAAACATCTGAACAGTATTTGTAATCTAATCTTCGTAAAAGTCGGCGGATTTCACAGGTTTGCTCTGTTATATCCCCATATTAAGTTTTAACGAAAAATATCACCATTTTACAGCAATTTTTACAACAGTTTGGCTAATAGTAATAGCTAATAGTAAACCAAAGTTTTACAAAAGGAAATTTCAAGGCTGTTATTGTGTTACGTGATTTATTCCGTACGTATTTAGGATTTAGGAAGAAAAATCACTTGTACAATAATTATATAATGTTTCCAAACTCGCTTCAAATGAAGCTTTACATGTGTTTATATAGTTTATTGTTTTACACCATTGCCAGTCTTTGCTTATCCTCGAGTCGTGGGAATGATTTGCAACGGAAGTTCCGATAGATAAGAAAGTACTCGGCTTTAACGTGAGCAGTTGTGGAGCAGTTGTTCATTATTTTTATTCCAGGAACCAGTTGTCATTGTTTAATGAAGTTGTGGTTTTTGACAGAGGAATTTAAATATAAGAAAATTAGTCCACACTTTACAACAACTTACTATTTAATTCTGAAAACTTACTAATTTGAACATGTATTTGCACGATGTTACTTTTGCAGTAGTGAAAATCATTAAAACACACCAAATAAAAAAAAAAATGAATTCAAATTGAATAACATCAATTGTACATGCGGATGAAAATGGTTTTGTATCAGTATTTACGAAAATACCCTTCCTCACTCTCAGTTCTCTTTAGTGAAAACACTGTGAGTACACGATCATCTCCTATTTCTGCAATAAATATTATTGGGGGGGGGGGGGGGTGATGCGATGCCAGCCACTGATACCCAGTTATGGAGGACTGTTCCATACCTTGCCTGGAGACGTGTTCTTTGATCGATATACACTGAGATGTAAAAATGTGTGATTTTTAACACTATGTAGTTGTATGCATTTATATGTATTTTACTAGTACATTCTTTGAATTTATATGACCTCAGGCAGTTAACATTCAAACAGTTGGTGTTGGTAAATTACATCTAGATCTTTGGGTGCAAGTTTCAACAATGGAGAGAAATAAATTAACAAATGGGGTGGTTTTCATTACAATTAATGCACAGTTCGAGTTCATTACCAATGTAACAATTTTTGAGCTGTAGAATGATGGATTGCTTTTGTTGCTGTTGTATGCTGAGCTGACTCCGTTAAAGCCTACATCTGAATTTATGAAATGTGCATTTTCCAATCATTACAAACCATTTTTTACTGTACGACTGTCTTTAGAGTAGGAAGACCTTCTGTGGTCACACGTATTTCCTCGAAACGTGTCCATTTAACATCAAACTTATTAGTCATTAACATAGAATTACTTATCGACAGTGGTAACATCTAAGCTACTTAAAGAAGAACTTTGCTCTCGTAACTGAAATATAATGCCTTACATTTTTGTCAATTACTTCTTGGAAAATGGGCATGTGAATGAGTTGGTTTATAAAATGCTATGATTTTAACACCCATGGATTATGATAACGTTTTGTGAGGGTTTCATAAGTAAATTTATAGTTATCACTTGTTGACAACTGCCAATGCCCCAATTAAATGTAAAGGGCCATTGAGAAGTGAGAACAAAAACATATTACAACTTAAATTTTTCGTACAGTACAATTTCAAATTCGCAGAATATCCGGGTTACTAGTCAGGATAGTACCTAGTAATTTAATTTTATTTACAGGCTAAAACTATTGTACTTGGGATACATTAAATCCACGTCATTTAAGCTACAAAATTATTAATACAACATAATTTTCGATTTCATTAAACAGCGTGCAGGGAAATAATTGCACCATATGATGGGTTAACCGAGAAATTGGTTATCCGAAACGGCTTCCCCCCCTTTATTTCGGTAAACCGGGGTTCTACTGTATATGTGAACAACTTCTAAATCAACAGTATTGATCTTAATCAAGAGCTAAAGACATTCTTACCATTGCAGGAAATACAGAAACACATTTGAATTTTGATAGGTACTTCAGTTTCTAACATTTTGCAGAGATACAATAAATGCATACAGCCAAACATATGTTGAGGTAAGACTAGTTTCTGCATTCTTAGTTTAGGCAACGTAAAAATGAAGATTCTATGCGATTTACATACAAAACTGTAGGCTAATATAATTTATACAGATTTTGTGAATTTTCTGTAGAGATGATTATTATTTTATAAAGACGTAAATGTGTACAATACCGAACAAAAGGGGAGTTTTGAACAATGATTTTATTTTGAAAATGGTTAGAATATGTTTTAATGGCAATAGACATTCTCACCAATCCAGTAAATACAGGAAGGCAATTTCAATCTTTATAGGTACTGTTGCTTCCTCGAAATAGTCCACGTACATTGGAATTTTAGCGTTATATACGCAATGACAGACATACAAAGAAAGCAGATGGACTGAAATTGAGATACGATACAACTCATTTTCGTTTATTCTATAATAATAGTCATTCGTTGAATGACTAATATTATTTGTTTGGTTTACTTTGCGGTGCAGCGTATTGTATCCATTTCCGGTTACAGTGTTGCCATATCTATTTTCCCTGCATTGTTGCCAAGTCTACTCCGTTCAACGTTTGTGTCACTTTATATATTACTATTCTCGCATTTAAAGCGAGCTGGTCTAGTGGTTAGAGCGCGGGACTCCGGTAAATCACTAATGGATTTTATCTAAGTGATATTGCCGTAACCCATAGGTCTAGCCTGAAGTAATGTGAAAAACAATTACGGGCTCGTGTCTACTAGCGTCCTAGGAAAAAAATCTCGCATTTACAACTACGTATATTTGTTCCGATTTTGAGCTCAAAACTACGGAGATGTAACTGATGTCAACAAACTCTACCCAAACCCACTAGGGGCGGGGGCCACTTAGATCTATATCTATACTTATCTAATACGCAAGCAGGTTTTTTGTGACAATTACTCCTCCGAAACTACTGAACCGATTGACATGTTTTTGATGTCATTGGAAAGAGCGTAACGTGAAGTTGTGCAGGAAACTTTCTTTTTAGGGAAATAATTAGAGAGTGAGGCCCTGGGGCCTTTTAAAGTTTCGTATTTCTCCATAAGGATAACATAGGAGATAATTTTTATTTACAGAAACATATGTTTGTTACTTGAAAATAGTAAGTCTACTACATAACAATTGCTGTGACTTATGACTGTTAACGTATACTACATTTCAATCAAGGATTGTATAACTTAAAGTTTACTAATAATGGATCTTACTACTTTATTTTAATGCTGGGAATAGTAAAATTTTGTTGAGAATAAATTACCATGATTTAGAAAACTTTACTATAATAGTTTATGTATTTAAAATCTTTGACATTATTAATTCATTTGAAACAAAACAGCTGATCGACAAATCAAACATGACTTAAGTTGTTTCAATTATTTCGTAAGACACATTTTGTTTTGTTTTCAAACAAACTGCAGCGAAGATGGGTTCCGAACCACTCGGACACCACTAAACTAAACGTAATCGAATGTTATCTCGGTATAACTAGCCTATATGATGTGACTTTAGTTGTTTTTATAATTTTTGGTAAAATAATATTATTTTTTTAACAAATGACAGCTAATTCATAGGTTCCGAACCACTGGGACATCACTAACTAAAACATAATCGAATTATATCTTGATTTAACAATAAAATATGAGTGAGAAGTTCTCATTGCCTGGGGCCCATTTCATAATAAGCTACAAGTTACAACCTGTAATTTGTAATTTCCATTAGATTTGCATTGGGCAATCAGTTGTTTTATTAATAATATTACTTTGTAGTTTATTATGAAATAGGCCCCTGAAAATAATATTTAAATATTTCTTTATCAATTATTCCTCAGCAAAGGTAGGTTCCGAACCACCGAAACATCACGAACCTCATAATCGAATGGTATATTGATTTAACGTTAGATATGACTTTAGTAGTTTTCATTGCCTGGTTGAATAGTATTTTATCAATTTTAAATTAATTGAGCGGAGCGAAGCGAAGCGAGCGAAGCTCTTATACTACACTCCCTGCTTTTGTTTTACAAATACTCCTCCTGAACGGCTGAAGCGATCTGCACGAAATTTAGCACAGTCATAGTAACCAACCATGGGAAGGTATAAATCTGAAATGGTACAAATCGGACCACAGGGCTTTTCCCTACGTGAATTTAAACTTTTAGAAATTTAACATGGACCTTAAGGGTTAGTTGGTTGCCATGGCATTATTAGCGAGATAACAATAAAAAGGTAAACAAGAGTCAAAACGTATGTTAGTCAACGAATCATCTAAAATTGCTCATTACAAACCGTTCAGAGAAAAAGAGAAGAACAATCGGATTAATATCATCGAGTCATCGAGCATACTTTACTACAAAATTAATAACCAATAATAAGGGTCGCCGGAATTAGGCTGATGCACCATTGACTTTAAATACTCCAAATAGCCATTACAGGTATGTGAACCAAATATAGGCCTACCATTGCGTTTGAATACTGTAAAAAACTTCCAATTCATGTGAGCAAGACGTACCATCAATGTAGACTTTGAATAGGTAACTGCAATTCCTATTTCCTGTCTGCAAACATTAAATCTGCAAATAGGACTTCCATTAATGTGAACCAAATATAATATTGAGTTTCGATACTGCAAGCAGAAAATTCGTTTACAAACGTGAACCCGACGTACCATTGGTATGAATATTGCAAAAGTACATTCCATTTAAGTGAAGCAAAAGTAAGCCTACCATAGACTTTGGATAGTGCAATTATAAAAAAAAAGTCAGTGAGGTAGGCGAAGGACTCTAAGGGATTACAGCCTTCACACACACACAGACACACCTACATTGTATTTATGTGAACCAAATTAATTGGCCATTGATTTAGGATACTGCAAGTAGACTATTTATTTACATGAACCAAATGTACCATTAAGTTTGGATACGGCAAGTAAACAATCCGTTTACGTGAACCAGACGTATCATTGACTTTAGAATCTGTAAATAGGCATACCATTCATGCGAACCAAATATATCATTGGCATGGGATACTGCAAGTAGACATTTAATTTATGAGAACCAGATGAAACATAGAATTTGGTTATACTTGTACTTTCTATAGGTTCCTGCAAGTAGACAATTCATTCGCTTAATCCTGACTCATAATTGACTTTGGATACCTACTGAAAATAGGAATTCTATTTCAAATGTGAACCAAATATATCATTGACATAGAATGAATATGCTAGCTCCGCTCAATATTGCAAGCAGACAACTGCATTGTACACCTAGTTAATCTACAGCCACAGGTGGGTTCCGAACCACTAGGCCATTACCGGTTTAAACAAAATCAAATGTTAACTTGATCTAACGATACAAGACCATTGACTATATTATAGACTCAAAGGTATGACTGTTGCTGTTTACATTACATTGCCTAATTAATTAACATTAGGCCTAGCTATTTTTAAAACTTATTAATCTACAGCCTAATGTGGGTTCTGAACCACTGGGCCACGACTAACCCACGTAATCGAATGTTTTTTTTTATTTAACAACTAGCTGCTGTAACCGTGCTTCGCAACGGGAAGTCGAATCAGTTTCATAATCATTGACATAGATATAGAATAAATTATCTATGATAAAGTTTTAAATTACATAATCCTACCATATAGTTGTGTAAAATATATTAAATTTCTTTGGATCAGCTGTCTGAAATTGTGAAATACGCATTTGGCAGTTCTGATCGTTACATTGAAATGTCAACGCAAAGGTAAACATTGTGAATTTTCTCGTGCTTTCATGGAGACTAATTAATATTTACTTTTGGGAAACCTCACCTCAAAACTTTAGACATCCAAGGGGCGTAGCCCGAGAGGAACTCAGGGAAGTGAATATACCTATGACGTGCCTAAATATGTGGACCATCTTTGTGCTTAACTTTGATTGTATCGGTTTAGTATTTAGTCGTGGTCGAGACAGCTGCCCAGACACAGACACCACCTCAATTTTATAATACTGTAGTACTTTCTGTGTTCCCGTTCTACGCACCCCCATCTTGTAGTCAGTGGAAACCTTCGTATACTCAGAACAGCAGTTGGTTTGTATATTTCCAGATATGCTGGCAAAACAATTATAGGACATTTTATAAACCTTCGCAAATACAATATCTGACAATTTCAAGCCAAAACAAATGCTTCGCAATTAAATGTCACCCGGATCGTGTTGGTCCATGTTATATCCAAAGATTGAACTCAAAAAATATTTTATATAATTGGAAGTTACTTTCCACACTAGTTAAAAGTAATTCAAATACTACCTCAACCTAACCATTGAACACGGGTATCAAGGATCATCGTCGATATTTGGTTATGATTAATTGGTTAGGCCTACACACCCAAGAGATGGGCAATAAATGGCCTATTGGCTGTTGTATGGTCCAGCGATTGCAGCACATAGCGGTGAGAAGACACGTTGGAAAAGCGAGTTGAGCATAATCCGTAAACCTCTGTTACAATCACCCACTGCAATTGTGATTATTTACTTTACACTTTACACAACCGCCATTGAAGCGCCGTCAATGAGTAGAATATTTTTATCTCAGCTATTGGCGACGCTGATTTAAAAATGTAAGTTTCCCAACTATATACAACACTGATTCAAGGTCTTTTTCCGGTTATCAAAACTCAAGAACAATTTGATACACAAAGAATCTCCGGTTCCTGAACTGAATGATGCCTAATTATTTAATGTCATTTACGGTTACTCATTGTTGCACTAATTAAATCCGTAATGTAAGGAAAAAATGTGTTTAACCTCACTTGGTTAGCATTTGCTTTCAAAACGTGATCGGAAATGGTTGTGGAATTTGTAAACATCATTTGTAGAGTGGAAATGAAATCCGTGCTACGTGCCAAAAATATCTTCTTGAGTTATTGGAAAAAATATCTATCAAACCATTAATGCTCAATTTTTACACCATATTATTTAGGGTAGCTAAAACAAAAGATAAATGATCATAATTTGATGAAAAAACTTTTTTTTTGTCACTAACAAAATTTATTAATTTATAAAGTTACACATTTGTGAGGGGTATGTCCATAATTATAGTAATGAAAACCAAGCTAAGTACCTATACTCCAAAACCATAAAACGGGTTATGTGCAGAGTTAGTTATATTAATGTAAACAGTACCTGGGGACCGAGCTTTGCTCGGGGAAAATCATTAGTTTACTCTGAACGCAGTTTAGTATTGCAGATACATTAATCCACTCCCAAACTCCACAATGCTCACCTTTACTACTTCCTTCAACACTCCCTGACAGTTCCCACACTCTGCACTGCTAGCCTTACTACTTCCTTCACCATTTCCTACGTCATGGACCTGTTTGCCTCCCTTCCCATACCATTTTAGGATTGCAGATACTGTACCTTAATCTAATCGGTATTAACAGTTCCCACACTCCGGACTGCTTGCCTTTACTACTTCCTTCACCACTTCCTACATCGCGGACCTGTTTCCCTCCCTTCCCATAGCATTTTAGGATTGCAGATACCTTAATCTAATCATCATAACAGTTCCCAAACTCCACACTGCTAGCCTTTACTACAATCATAGATAAAAAAGTACTGCTAGAATGTATCGAGTAATCTTCAGTATACTCTTTGCTCAATAGTAACATACTAATGTTTTTCCTTTTGTACTGTATTTTGTAATTTGATAGTATACTGTAGATAGACATCTTACAAGTCTTTTGTTTAATTTTTCCTTGTTATTTAATTCAGCCAAGATGGTTCTTAGCAACCCATAAGACTAATGTTAAAAAATGTGACTTTCAGTTTAATTTTTCTATGTAATTAGATTTTTGTTGGCAGTTGTAACTGCAATAAACCCTTTTTTAGGCCAGGAATAAACTATTTACAACATTTGAAGAAAATTGTCGGAGCCGTTTTCGATATCTTGGTGCAAGCATACATACATACAAGCAAACATTACTCATATTAGAGTATAGGATATCAGTGACAGCTAGAAAAAATAATCTTGATCCAAACAGCTGATCGTTATTTCATAGATGACGTATTTGATAAACATTGTGAGAAACTTGACAAAAATCGCACAAAATTGTGGTTTTGAACTCCGACATTTTATTTACAAATTAAGGAGGCCATATTGTAATAGCTAAAGACACTCTCGCCAATATTCATAGGTACTCTCGTTTTTCAGAAGAAGGCCGCGTACAATGCCTTCTGTGCCGTGACATACAGACAGACATAATAGATAAGACCGGTTTCGGCTTCTTTAATGTAGAAAACGTAAAAATAACCAAAAAATATACAGGGTGTCCCGTAAGTAAACAGCCAAACTCCGGGAAATGGTTCTATGGCTCAAAATAAAGAGAAAATCAAGAATAATATTTTTCTAAAATCACTTGGTTAACCAGATATCCGCCATTTTGTATATTTTACATAAACATTTTTATTTTTGAAATTTTTCAACCGATCTTTATAAAACTTGGTATGTAATTCTGAGCAATGTAGGCTACAGATAAAACTCTAATTTTACTTATATAGAAACGATATGACTAAGTTGTTTACATTTCCTGGTCAAATAGGCTACTATTTAACCATTAAAAAAACCAAAGTAATTTACAGCCAACGATGGATTCCGAACCACTAAGCCATCATTAACCTAAAAAAATTTAATGTTACCTTAATTTATCAATACGATATGACTTAAGTAGTTTTTATTGCCTGCCAGAATAATATGTTTATTATTTTGTTTTAATTGAGCTACAGTCAAATGAGGGTTCCGAACCACTGGGCCATCACCAGCTTATAAACACATACAATGTTAACTTGATCTAACAAAACAATATTACCATTGACTATACAATATGGTATGGCTGTTGTTGTTTACATTGCCTGGCAAAATACTATTTAAAATTGTTTACAGTTTAATCTACAACCAAGAACCAAAGGTGGGTTCAGAACAACTGAACACTTATTCAGAACACTTATTGAAGGTTATCTTCAATCAACAATACAATGTGACAACCAATCTACAACCAACGTTTAACGACTGATCGCTGATTTTTACCATCGCTGATAATTATGCCTTTTTATGAAATTGGGATTGCAATAATTTTTTTCTGTGAAATTGTACATTCTATAACACTCATTAATTTACACATATATATAAGAAGAAAGTTTGTTCCAAAATATCAAGCCAAAGCTGATGATAGTAAAATAACATTGGCAAAGCTTTAATAATTTTAAAACGTTACCTATTTGTTAGCAATCTACAAGTGCAGGTGAGTTCCGAATCATTGGAAAATTGCCAATCACAACGGTAAGTTAATTTAAAGAATCGTAACAGTAGAATAATTTGTGATAATTAGTCAGCAAATAATGATTAATTATCAGTCTGTTGATGGTTAATCCGTGAACTGCTGGAGCAAGCTGGTCGTGTAGGAGAGCGTAGGACTTCGGCACTGGAAGTCCAGAGTTCAATTTCCGCCAATCTCCTATGGATTTTATTCAAGTGATAATGCCGCAGCCTCTTTAGTCTGAAGCAGGTCTGAAGTGATCGATGTAAAATAAAATCCCTGGCATTAGTCTCGATGGAAAATCAGTCAACAGTGTAAATTTTGTCCATTGTAGACAAATATCAAACCACTTTGAATTAATAATACCTACTTTCTATAACAAAAAGTGTGTTCCAAATGCAGACGCAACGTTAAAAGTGGGTAGGTATCAGACTCATTGTTAGGTAGGTCTGGCATGATTGGACCATGTTATTTCCCTTCCAGCGCATTAAACTAACTGTATTATTCACTTCTGAATGACATATTTATGTTCGTTTTTTAATGCTTCAATTCATACTTGGCTTAACATACCTACATTGGTGTGGTCGCCATATCGGAATAAAGTATTAAGTATTAATTAACTATAATTATTATACAATTATTAAATGCACGAAATGGTTTTTTATTGTGTACGATTTGTTTATCATACCCTAGAATGCCAGGCTCTATTACTCAGAACTGTTAACACATTACTATTCACCCTAGGCCTAAAGAGTAGGGGAATTATCACTATAAAGAACATTAGTGTTAGGAGGGATTTGAGCCTAGTTATTATAAAATGCCGTAACTTATGCCATTATGATAAGAACACTGTTATACTTTATCACGAATTAGTAATAATGTATTTGTTTGAAAACTTTAATACTTTTGTGAATTGAATAAAGTGTACTAGAGATTAGCTGGATTTGAACCCAACACTTTGGGAGACGCTTCACGCTGTACTTCTAGCTCTAGAACAACTCGCTTATATTTTTTAAAGCAATACAAATTAGTTATAATAAAAAAAACAATTATTTACAGCACTATTAGTGACAGTTGCAGCATTATCATTTTTCACGAATTGGTAGTATAAGATGAATAACCTAAAGCATTTATATCACCAAGATAAAGAACAGTGGTGATTGGCGGAATTTGAACCCAAAACCTCGTGACCGAAACCTTACGATCTGCAACTAGACCAGGCTGCTCCCACTACCACTTGTTAAATACATTAATTTTAGTTCGAATAAAATCAACCATTTTACGGTACCATTATTTGGGCACTATTAATCACGAATTGGTAATTTTAGCTTGTTGAGTCTTAATAATTTTTACTAATTGGATAGGGTTGGTTAGTAATTGGGGGGAATCAAACCCATAACATCAATACCGCCCCACAATCTACTCCTAGGACTATACTAGCACGCTCCCATTTGTTAAATCCATTAATATTAGTTATAATACAATAACAAATATTTAATACACTTTTAGTGACAATTAATATACCCTAGTTCATCATGAATTTATAAAATTAGATAAGTAACATTATGTATTGTTTTATCACCTAGATAAACTCAATTGGTGATTACTGGGATTTGAACCCAAATGCTCGAGATCGAAGCCTTGAGTTCTACAACCAAACCAGCTCGCTCCAATTTGTTAAATCCATTATTATTAGTTCAAAAAAATTAAAAATTTTACACCACTATCAAGGACAGTTTGATTTTATTACGAATTGGTAATATTAGATAAATAATAACATATTATTATTTTTCATTTTATGTCCTACATTTACATATTAGGACATTGTATTCACCACGGAACTGTTTAGGCATCATCAAGCTAAAAGTAATTATGTCTGTGATTAGAAGGATTTAAACCGCGGACCTCAGGGACCGAAGGCCCGTGGTTACGTTGTTCCCTAAATCCCCGTTTACACGCTTGAATTATTTATCTGCACAAACCTGGATTGCAGAGAAAAAAACTGAATATGTACGTTGACTAACAGAAAATTTAAGCATAAATCCACGAAGGCTTTGCGAGACAGCTAGACATATTTTAGCTACAGAAATAATTAAAAAATAACGTTCAGTGTAGTTTGCAGAAGATAAAAAGAAGACAGGAAGTGGACTTCCGGTAGTCAAATCGCGATCCCACGATCGGCGCGGCGGAATATTTTTGGCTGGGCCGATAGTTCCCGTGGACGCCACTAGATTCGGCCGAGCGCTGTCGTATCAAGAGGTATCAACAATAGTCAGTTGTTTTAAGGTATCAACTTTGGTGCTGTTTTTATGAATGCAGAATGATGGCTCTATACAAGTCGAGGTATCAACTTGAGGTGATAATTTTTAAGAATATCAACTTTTCATTACTATTGGTTATACAAGACTATAAACTAAATATATAAGAAAGTAACTGTCTAAAATGTTATAAGACACAGAAGTAAACAAATTTCCATAACACATGCTTTAAAATAAACCAATATATACGACGGAAAGAGGTATCAACATAGTCAGGTGTTTTAACGTATCAACTTTGGTGCCGTTTATATGAACGCAAAATGGCGGCTCTATATTGTTCGAGGTATCAACTATAGGTGATATTTTTTAAGAAGATCAACTTTTGATTACTATTGGTTGGTTATTATTAAAGACTATAAACTAAACATTTAAGGAAGTATCAGTCTAAGATGTTATAAGACAAAGAAGTAAAACTATTTCCATAAGATAGGCTTTAAAATAAACCAATATATACGACGGAAAGAGGTATCAACATAGTCAGGTGTTTTAACGTATCAACTTTGGTGCCGTTTTTATGAATGCAAGATGGCGGCTCTATATTGGTCGAGGTATCAACTTGAGGTGATATTTTTTAAGAAGATCAACTTTTGATTACTATTGGTTATACATGACTATAAACTAAATATATAACAATATATAAGTCTGAATTTTTATAAAACTTAATAATATACCATCCACTGTAACGTAGGATTCAAAATAAAAGAATATATACGATGGAAAGTGGTATCAACAATTGCAGCACATTTAAAGGTATCAACAATGATGCTGACTTTATGAATATATATATATATATAAATATATAAATATATATATATATGAATTTGAACGGATTGTGTTTTTGGCCTCTAGGGACCTCAAAACAAAAAAAAAATCGGTCCAGCGTCCAGGTCTTACCATGAGTACTACGGTAATAGCTTATTCCCTATATGGGAAATTCGCTAAAAATGATTTTACTCCAGTAGGTTACGGAGTCAATTTCTAAGAGGTTCCTTAATAACACTGTGTTTACGGATACAAATATTTTATTTATTTAAAGGATGATTTGAACCCGTTTTACTCCCGTTAACATACCGAAATCATGCCTAGATTATGAGGACACGGGACTGTTCGAGGATTTTGGTCCTCTTCATTTCAGCCTACTCATAATCCGTTAACATTGCTAACCCAGCACAAGTCTACTGGACTGGTGCAGATAGGAGGATGTGTATCCATTCAACACCTCGTGTTTTGTAATTATATGATTCAGTGATCTACTTGAGGTAAGTGGCCAATGTAGGACACGGGGGCACGTTTAGGCCTGAGGCTGGACACGTGACCAGATATGTCACAAGGTCACAAGGTGGTCCCCTCCTGTCACTTTCACTGTTGTCTGTTGACAGATGCAAGGTTTACCGACATAACGAGCCGACCGCCCTTGACATTGGCAGAACTGTGGAAATGAACTTGGAGAATTTCACCTTGTTTGACGTGTTTCCCTTCCCTAATCTCTTGGGAAAACTAGCGAGGAACTGTTTTCGTCTGTGATATCATGAGAATATCTTTCCTAACGGCACCATTATCACGAAGTAAACACCAACAGCTTTCCACAGGTTTTGAGTCAGGACCTCCTGACCTTCGAGAACCGCAATACTAAAGTTGTTTTATTGTTATTTACTACGAACTAAATGGGGACTCAACTGGGCGTATTTTAACCCCCATATATGAGTTAAAGATGAGAGTTAGATGGGTGAGAGTGAGATGCCTTGTGTAGCTAACTGACTGAGTGACTGAGATCAGATGAGTCTTGATAACTCAAGGAAAAACTATTAGATTAGGTGAAATTAGGTAAAAACGTGTGAACTTACGTTTAATTGAACAAGTTCAAGAACCAGCATGATCGGGCCATGGGAATAGGGTTTTAAGGGGTGGGGGTGGGGCTATAGCGTAAAAAACTGGGTTTCCCTATTTTTGACCAATATCTAAAGTTTTGCGATTTATTCACTTATTTGTGGAGCTTAAAAATTAATAACTGGGTTTACTGAAGTGTTGTTGTATGGCTAATGGTTACGGAGAAAATGTCCAAAATTTTAAGTTTAAATTTCCTATGTTATTCTTATGGAGAATAAATAAACTGTTGTAATTTTATTTTTTATGGATATTTATTTATCCAATTTGACAAATTTATTTATTTCATATTAAGTTATAAACATTTAAATGAAAAAACACACTTTATTACCATCCCTGTGGCAGACATCCTGATTGCTCATTAAAATTATTCTAATTTAACTAGGAAATCAATGTGAAAATTTTAAGGTAATATTCTAGTGGCAATACAGTCAGGTAAATGTAAATTCCGCTTAGTCTGTAGGTTTGCTGCGGCGGGGGCATATATTTTTCGCTGATCTCGCTCTTCTTCGACCCCTGACCTAGATGACTCCTAAAGTGCCAGTATCCAGATTACCAGAAACTCAATTCTCGTGTTTAGAGCTGAGCTTTCCTTATGTATGTCACTGACGCTGAAGGCCGCGTTTTCTTGCTCCACAACTGGTCACAATTTACCTTAACACGTACTACAGTACTACTCTGCTGAGCCATTAAAGACCAATCAACTAATGAGTGTAGCATGGCTTTAACGGATTCCTCAAAAAAGTTGTTTACAGTTCTAAGTAATGTCATAAAACGCACTGAAGTCGTTATATTTTCAAGTCGTTACAATTCAATGTTTTTTGTTTCCGGTGGCTAACAAATAGTGTGAGTGGTGGTTATTTTAATTATTGTATTTTAATATTGGCAGTTTACTATTATGATAAATGGTTGCACACAATCTACCTTATAACTTTATATACTTTTTAGTAGGTAACTTTTATAGAAGGTATTTTTAATAAACGCTGGCTTTGTGTTCTTAGTTTTGCTGAAAAAAATATTTAAAGTCCTGAAATTAAAGCAAATAATAAAATGTTTTATCAAATTTTAAAACTATCTTATCTTCAGGTTCAGGATATAGTCAAGATTTAGTGTATAGAAGGAAATGGATATAATTATTTTTATATCTGTATTGAATTTTAATTAAACCCATCAATAGCTTAAAATAAGAACAATTACAGAAAAAACACTTGCGTAAAAGCTGTATTGGAATGTTGAAGCACCATATTAGGTCTATGATGGACCCGGTTTATAATGTTTTTTAAGTAAACATTATAGTGCGGTTTGGTGTAGTAAGTAAAACATTCCATGAATGTGTTGAAATCATTTACAAGTTTCCAACTCGTAAATTTAAGTGCTATTCCAAGTTCAAAATGCAAATTGAGTTTGCAAAAATATACGCAATCTATTTTCTTATGGGCTTTGGCTATTAATCGTCTTTCGAAGAATAAATCATTATTTCACTCACTAATTTGTACTATCTCAGGGTTCAGAGACTCGTAGTAGAGATTCTAGGGCAGACTATTGGGTAACCACAGTCATTTCAGCCTCATAGACTTTATGGTATCGTGACTTGCGTTGCAGTGTTTAAGTCTAACTAAACCTAACCATAATCGCGTAAAAATTACACCCACATCCAGCTTGTTATGCAAAAGAGGACATTATACAGAAGGCGTTTAAAACCCATTGACCTCAGATACTACAGTTAGACTTCTAAGCTATAATTCATTTTACGTCACACTGCACTGTTTTAACGAACTTCCCACGCAAGGATTTAGCCCAGAAAACAGCTACTTGCCGCCAGCTTTACTAAATTGTGTTTCATTACGTAGGCTACTAATGTACTGTACTGAGTTTTTACCGGACACCAGCTAATTATATTTGGCAATGAGTGGTTATGAACAAAAACTAACCTCTTTAGAGGTTATGGGTAGTGATAGTTAGTCCTTTAGTCGGTGGGAATATATAACGGATTTATACAGGTTTTTTTTATTGTTAGGTTAGTTTAGAGTACCCTATGGCAAAAAATACCGTACGTTACTAGTCCAAAATGTTTTTACTGGACTCGTATGGTAATCCCGCGCGAGACGTCTGTCCGGTAAACACATATTTTCCGGACTATTATCGTAATAAAATATTTTTATTACACTCCTAAATCTTGTCGTTGGGCCCGTATCATGTCCGGCACCTCTTGAAACATCGACATCCAATCAATGTTCCAATCGATTATTTTTAACGCATACATCGTACTGTTTACTGACATAATTTTGAAGGATTTATTGATTTACAAAACCGCATATAATGTTAGAATGTAATTCCACCTTTGTGAATAAACGAATAAAAATATTATATATTTGCAATATTATAATTATTTATAACTTTTATATAATATCAAATGGTTTTGAGTCAGGACCAACAGTCCTGACAACACAATTTTTTTTACATTGTGTCTTTCGCAATGAGGGAGAAATATAAACATTTTTTTAAAAATTGATAGCCTATATTTTTTTTTTTGTACTTTTACGAAAATGGTACTGAACATGAATTAATCGCGTGTCGTAGTTTATTACTGTAGACTTTCCTCGTCACAAGCGGTATCCTTCACAGGCTTTCCTTGGCTTCGCTCCAAGAAAGGTCGATTCCAGATATCAAGTTGTCCACATCATGTTTGTTTATATTCTCGCAATCACAATCGTGTAAACAGACATTCCTTGTATTTTCCTGGTTCTACCTGGATCTCTTTTGAAGCATATTGCCTTGTATCCCAGTTTTCCGAAACGGTCACCGATTTCGCTTGACATGTTTCCGTGTTTCGAAAAGGGCTCTCGGAATGGTAAATAGTCCTGGATTTTAAAATATACGTTAGATATATTTTACAGGTGTGTAAAAAATGTTTTTGGAATAAGTTACAAAAAGAACTTTGAAGAGGTCTCTCTAAAAATAATTTTACGTAATTTTAAATTGAATATTTAATCTATATTATTAATACGCTACATGAATCTTTGTGAACAATAAGGTTTTTTGTTTTAACATTTAACCCCACATATAATATACCAAAATGTTTGTCTAGTTGTGTAGATTTACAAACTGGCCTTACAGTTTGGAAAAGTCTGGGCTCTGCCCCAGTGGCTTTTAAAGTTCCCATGTTAACCTTATGAAGAACATATTTGTTTACATTATGATTAGCTGGATAATTTAATTGCTGTAAATATTTTAGTTGCAATTTAAGGAAACGTGTGCGACAAACATTTACCGACTTGGATGAAATGAAATATTTACTATTTGAATTTGGGTTGGCGTAAATATTACAATGGATAAAACGAGTAAGCCTGGTCAATTTGATATACTAAAAATAAAACTGAATTAACACTGTGCTGCATTTCTTGAGCAATCATTGAAAGATCCGATTTGCAAACTATGGAAACATAGGAAAGTCATAGAACACCATAAAGTAGAAGAAATAGAAATAAATTTTTTTTTTTTCAATATTTGTTATCGTTATTATGTACAACCTAATGCGGCTATGAAAGGGAAATATTTGAAGAAAACACTAAAAACAAGATCAGCTTTTGAAAATTGATAAGATATTTACAAGAAATATTGATTATATCGATCTGTTATGTACATCCCGAGTATTTCCATAATTTTTGAGTCGACTTTTTAAACATTCATCGGAAATTATTACTGTACTGTTATCCGTTTTAAAATGACACCTGTAATACTTCGCAATTACTCAAATTTGAGCAACAGGTACAGTACACTATATAAATGAATACATGTAATAAGATATTATATTGCTTTAGTCAGAATAAATTCAATACATGCTGTAGTATCAATAAATGTGGTAAATAGTATGGAAAAGCGTAGTATGCTTTTAATTTCATGAACTTTGATCTCAACCTCTTCCCAAAGTGTTCATGTAAATTTATCTAATGTTAACAAATATTTACACGTTGACGTATATGTTTGAAGGTAAATAGACAGTAAGAATATTGTCTATATTTTAATCATGCAATAACATAAGAAGACCGCTGGAACATGTCACGCTGGCGAAATGTACGTAGGGTCGAACTAGGCCTACTACTCAAGAACACAGAAAACAAAGAACAAAGATAATTACTTGAATACAATTAAAGTTCTTGAGTCTGAGATAGCTAACACAATTAGATACTGTTTTGAAAACCAAACAGTTTTTTGTCATTGACATTTGCTTCAATATTTTGCATTTAAGTGTATTTTGAATCAAGGAACTATACTGAATTTGGGGATAATAACAATTTGTATAGCATAAAAAGTATTTTCTAATCAGCTTATTTCAATTCTTATAACAATTTCATATTTCACCACACTTCACATAGGTACTATACAATAAAAACACAAAAAATTCCACAATAAAAAATTTACTGTTGATTTTTTATTTGCTATATTAACGCATAAATATAGAAATAAAAAGTCTATAAAACCCGAAGTAAAAAATATTGCTAGATAAAAATATATTATTACTTATATAATTATTTTAAATTAACAACTAAACTAGTATTTTATAATCTTATAAGTAAATGCCAAAAATACAATCAAATAACAGTTATTACATCATCAATAGGTCAATACTCGTACTTTATCTTGGTTATCTGAAAGTCTACAATCCTAACTTAAATTGTTTAATATTATAATCCATCAAACCGTGCATTTAAGTCTCCGAATGGTCATGCAAATGCAGTATACAGTGTGATATGGTCCGCGTATTTCACCTATGTTGGTGTTGGTTAGAAGAGTTGATATAAAATATAAGTAAAAATGTGAATTTTCTTTATATTTACTCGACGTTCAAGAAATGTTCACCTCACTCACAATTTTTGTTTGGAGCCTAGTTAATTTTTTCGAGAAGAAGGCTTCATGGTTGTATAGAAAATTTAGGTTGTAATCTTTAAAATATATATTCTTTGACATTTTTAAAACTCTAACTGTCTCCGAAGTATCAGCTACCAAAAAATACATTTTTATTTCGAGGCCAAAAAATCTACTGTTAAAATCCATTAACTTAGGATGACTCGTATTTTACCAAATAATTTTGAATATTTTAAATGGAAACATTGCCTTTGAAAGGAATGACAATTATGTTAACAATCAATAACCTGCTTACACAGCCAAGATACAGCTGCAATCCAACCAAAGAACATTTTTATTTTAACAAATTACAGATTAATTAGTAAAGACTGATCATAGAGTAAACTAATGGATTATCATGAGCAATGCATATTCCTTATATTTCAAAACATAAGGGAAAAGTATGATTTGGTCCTTTGTCTTTCCATAGAAACTAAAATTATCGCCAAAGTTCACTAAAAACATGGATAGACGTTATACGAACAGTTTATAAACAATCATTAAGACTTAAGAGTATTGGTTTTATTAATACTAGTTGTTCTGTCCGTGCTTCACAACGGGGCAAGAATACTCGAAGATAATGAGAGATAATCAAAGATAAAGGCAACTCAAGAGAATAATGTAAGTCTTTTAACCAACTTTAAGAAAACAGTTACACACACTTACCATGCAAATTAAACAGGAAAATCTCAATCGTACTTATTGCTTATTTTAGAGAAAATCTCTTGTGTATTTGTATTAAACTGAGTGGCAGATTCAAAACTAATAACTTTATTGTAAGGTGAAAAGGTTAACTCAGAGAAAAGATAAACTAACAAATTATAAATAAAATATTCTAACATCTGATGCATCTTCAGTATTTTGAATGTGATTAAGTACAGCCTTTTAATTGAGGTTCGTGCCCTTAGGATAAGGTTTTTAAGAAAAATTATGTCTTTTTGGGAAAGTTTCACATCAATCCTTTCATTCAAGTATACGGTTGATTGGTGTGCTACTTAAGGATTTCTGAACAGTTTGATCCTTATTAGCTTTATAGATCAATTCAAAGACAGTAAAATGAGTATTTAGCTGAAGAAGAATCTGCGGAGAATGTGAATAAATTACCTCGTGAACGTTAATTTAAAACTCAAACAACGACATTCTTCTGTTTTTCACACCTGAGTTAGGGAAATGTATCCAGTTTTCCTGAATTGTCATTTGGGAAAAGGGATCTCGATAAAGACGTTATAAAAACTGCTTATTTGCATCATATACATTATCCTATTTATTTTTCACTACGAACAAAGTTTTCCTGGTAAAATTTTACATATCACTTTCAAACAGTCTTCAAAATAAAATATTTTTTGTTCATTATTTTTAATTTGTTTTCTTTTAAATATGTTTTAGTGAAAGTAATGCTCGGTGTTACCACATAATTTTAAATGTCACTTGACTCAGGACCAAAACTATCAGCTTAGTATTTATCAATTATTTAAAAACATAATACTAGTTTTTTTTAATTTGTTATCCTATCCTATTCCTATACTTTTATATGAGCAACTAGCAGAGTACCCGTCCTTCGTACGGGGTTGGAATATAAGTATAAAATGCTTATTGCAGTTATACTCAAGCTTTGCGATTGCAATGGGTGGAGGACACAGTTTGATAAAATTTGCTTTTTTAAATTTACAGTATTCTATAGTATTACGCATCTACCATAGCCATAATGTTCTACCATTTTACCTAAACAATAGAGAAAAATAAATGATCAATTCGCAAAATATCACAAATTATTCATGAAATGAAAAACATATACATAACTGTAAACAATCCTACTTTGACAGTTCTCATTGCGAATCACAGTTTTTTGTTGCTGCTTAGTTCAAATTAGCTGTTTTCATAAATGCAAAAAAAATATAGTGCTGCACCCTGTTGGTAAATCTTATAACTTTTTAATGCTTTTCCATATCATAGAACCAACTTTTTTAGTTGAAACAGCTGACTAAATTCTTTAATTCCCTTTAAATATGAATACTCATAAGGTTAACATGGGGAATTACAGAGCCACTGGGGCGGAGCCCGAAAGGATTTTTGAGATAAGAATATGCCTATATGTTAATCGGGAATGTAAGCTATCATCATGCCAAATTTCAGCCCAATCCGTCCAGTGGTTTATGCGTGATTGAACTTCAAACAAACAAACACACAAACTTTCACATTTATAATATTAGTAAGATGTTTGTTTGTATGTATGTATGCTTGCACAAATCCCTCGAAAACGAAGATTTCCTTCAAATATTGTAAATAATTTACGTGTGGCCTAAACACGTGTTTACTGCAGTTAAAACTGCCAATAAAAATATAATTCTGTTAAAAAATTTAATTGAAAGTTAAATGTTTGAACATTGGCCTTATCGGTTGCCAAGTAGGTGTTGGTTCAACAAAATAACAAGGAAAAAGTCAACAAAAGACTTGTAACAAGTGTTGATAACAAGCCACCCTTGCAGGTGTACTAGCAAAATACAGTATACAAAGGGAAAACATCAGTTGTAACTATTGAGCAAAGATTCCTCTGAAGATTATTCGATATAGGGGTACAATGTAAATAAACTATAACAAGCCTTGGCTCGGTCCCCAGGTATTTAGCTTGTAATTTTATGTAATAAAAAAAATGCATACTGTTTATTGATAGAAGTATCAAATTTTATTTATGGTTCTTGTAGATAGAAAGGCTAAATGATAAGAAGAAACACATGTAATTATCGTTTTCTATACAAAACATGTTAAAATAAATGTTGAATTGAACAAATAAACGAAAACCTTGTTGCAGTTTAAAAATGTTAATAAGATTCTTATGTATTCCATTTGTAACATTTGTTAATTTTACCTTTAGTTAATTTATATTTTATGATTTTAAATTGTTATTTATTTTATTATATTACATTTTATAAATGCAACAAAATACTACATGGCAATTTCATTGTTATAAAACATTTAAATAAAAATATAAAAAAATTGTAATTAAAAAAAAAATTTATTTGTAAATATTTCAAAATTTTTAAAACAAATATTTACGTCACATTTTTTTAACAATCCAAATCGTACAATTAATTAAGAAATTTATAAACAATTGCACTTACGCAGCTTGCTGGCGGCAGCGGCAAGGGCTGACGCGATCAGTGCTGAAGCTACGACGGCGACGAGGTATACTCTAGGGGTCATCATGGTGGACTGTGGGAGGCGACAGGGCGGAGTCCTTATATACCAGGAGCCAAGGTCACGGCCGAGCACCCCAGGATCAGCTGATAACTGTCACGTGACGTCGCACAGGGTATTGTACTAGGTCCGCTGATGTTTACAGTATATGTTACCGGCAAAGTGAATTATCAGGTAATATATACGTTAAAATGAGTCAGGCCAAAGCTTAATACTCTGCCTAGGGTTTTCTATAGAATACCCATTGGCACTACAGGTAAAGTAGAAAATTCCCATTTCCTAAAATTACCTAATCCATATGCAACAACATTACCTAAACAAAATATTGTGTTTGTGTAAAAAAAACAAAAAAGCAATTGAAAAACTACAATTGGTGGTTCCAAAGGTAATCCTGTATATTGATTCTGATTTTTTGTAACAAACATCTTCTATTCACAAACTATTTCAACAGTGTAAAGTAACTAATATTATGTTACGAACGATTCTCTTTATTTAATACACTGCTTGGCTGTGGGTATTCCATACAATATCTAGGTGGAGTGAATTCATTCAATTGTATTCCATGCTTCATACTTTTCTCAAATGATGCTTATTATAATTTACAACACGAAGTTATCAATGAGTTAAACAGTTTTAATACTAATTTTATTTATTCGGTCTTATTTTAAGATTTATTTGGAAAATAATTATGTCTGTTTATTGACTTATTTGGTGATGCCTCTTAGCCCAAGTGATTAGAGCAACGGTTTGTTTGTCACAGTCCACTTGTAGCATTCTCGAATTTGTAATAGGTACAGTAAATACAATTCCCGCAGGATATTTTCTCCAAAATTTTACTGGCGACTTTTTTTTATCGGTCTAGAAAAATGCATACGTAGATTTCAATCATCATGTTAATAGCAATTCAAATAACTAATCAGGTTTGTAAGAAAATACTTTTTATTGAACAACATTATTTAACTTATAATAATTGAAGATTTTGCAATATAATTACTTTGCTGAATTATTACCATGTAAATTAACTCCACCAGTAGGCACGTGTTTCCATTAAAAAATAATGGAGTTATTTTAACGATTATCAAGGATGACGTCATTAGGAAGATTATCCGTCAATTTATTAACAGATTCACATGTTTAACTAATTAGCAGTTAATGCAGTTAATTTGTTGTTTTGTTTTGTCTAATTATTATCAACTTAGGGTTGAGCGGAAAATGTGTGTTTTTTTCCTTCGCAAAAGGATAAAACTACTCTTAAAATATGATTCAGGAATGAGGAATATTTCCATGGTAGTGTCGTTTTTCTGGATTACAACAGAAAATGTTGCAATACGATCATGCGTTGATACCTCTATTATGGCTGGCTAGTAAATCTAGCCGTCTAGCGTATACCACAAATTAAAATGCTTTGTTTTAATTGGAGCATGACCCAATCGTGTAATTTTTAAGTGTTTTATTTTCATTAAATTCTTATGATACCCCGGAAGTGAGAAAATTGTAATCTGTTAGCACCAACGCTCCTTAAAATACCAACAATACATGACGAAGAGTAATAGTTTACAAGTAGATTTGTTAAAGATGTAATTTATTCATATTATAATGTCCATAATAGTTATGTTAGAAAAGAACATATGATGTTTCCTTGGCAACAGAGTTTAGTTGTTTGTTATATTTTGATGAAGTAAGATGTATACACAAATCTAAGTTTTTCATTCCATCAGTTTTACTATTAAATTAACTTAATTTTTGATCCACAAGACGACTTGTTATTTTAGACGATATTTCCAACAAGATTGTTTATGTAGCTCAAATAGTTGGTTAAGCAAAATAAATAACATCGATTGTTCAATTACGGGAAACATAACTCATAGTAATCTATAAGAGATAATATTTAATAAAGATTTCGTATTTATGCCGTGGAACAGATTATTGTGGACAGTGACCGAATTCCTTCGGCAACTTACAATTTATTATATTTAACATGGAGGTGAGTTGTAAGAAACAAATTCAGAACAAACCAAACTTTACATAAAGCGGAAATAAATCAATCTCTACATGGACCCCAAGCAGTGAAGACTCTCAACTCTGACCTTCCTCAATAATCCCATCAAACCATTAGACAGTCTCCCAAGCAAGTATTAATGTGACCAACAAATAAAGTGTTCTTTTTATATGGAAATATTAACCCGAAGGAAGCAACCAAAAAATGAAATTATGTAAAATATTGAACCATGCGGCTACATTGTTTATACCTAGTAAAGCCGACCAATTTTGGATAAATGGGAAAAACCCAGAAAGAACTAACCTTTGTCTCCAGCCGATCACAAGAATAATGCGTGTGTAGTAGGTTAAATTTAAGATATAATTAACTGAATCTGATGCTTCCCCCTTCCACCCCCACCCCCATAAGGTTCCTTTACGTGAGAATGTTTGAATGTCCTCGGTTGACGTCAGACTTTCCGGGTTGAATGATTCACATTCCGCCTTCCATCTGTAGCATGCAGCTCATCTGGTTTGGTGACGTCCGACTGTTTGTTTATTTTTCTACAGTCAATACTGACGTCACAAATTAAATTCAAATTGTGTTAGAAGTAGTCCTACTATGTATACTCTCTATGCCTGCCATATTTACTTTCCGTGTCCGGAAATCAGACTTCGCTTTTCCAATAGCTACCGATATGGCTTTGTCATTCGCTTGTAAAATGCCTGCCATTTGAAGATAAAATCATATGTTTTATTAATTATTTACATTTATCAGTTCTTACCAAACCATCATAATTTTACTACCACAACTTCTGAAGTTTTAAATAGGTACCCTATAGTTGCTTATCTTTGATTTTACTTTTTTCTTTGGATCCTACAATTATAAGTAGTCTACATTCGGAATCCTATTGTTAAACGTTTACTTTTCATTATTATAAAATCTGAGATTAAATTAAATGTAATCATTGAAAGGCTATTTATGACATAGTTTAATGATATAAAGGGGACACCCGTTCTTCGAAGCTCAATCTTCTTCCCGTTGCAAAGGACGGGTACAGCAGCTAGTCTTCTATGGTAAGCACGAATTTTGTCGTCAGAACTTTTCCGTGGATTCTCAACTGACTTTGTTAGTTTATGGCTCATTTGACAGATCTCATTGATTAGATGTCATATAATGTCTAACATGTTAAAAACAGTCCCTTGGGCTCTGTCCCATGGGCTTTTAAGATTCCTATGTTATTTATATGAAGAACAGATTTGTTTACATTATAGTCAGAAGTCATAGAACGCCACTAAGTAGAAGAAATTTAAATACGAATTTATTTTCGTTATCCAATATTGTGATGAACACAACATTGATTCCTACAAATGGTGAACGAGAATGTTGGCCGAAGTGCTACCATTTTTAGTAGGAAACATCATGGACTTGCTTTGTGATAATTGCAAAGGCAAGCACTCTAAGGATGAATAAAACTGGTACGTCAAGGACATTCAATCTGCGTTTCCATAAAGGATTTTATAAGAATTGGACTACACCGCAGACACTTTTATCAAAACGTTCTTTGAAGGATTCAATTATTCACAGTTAAGGGAAACCACCTGAACAACATCCTTTTTAACTCTGTATTTTCTCAGGTAAAATACAATTTATGTTATTACAGCAATAACCAAAATAATGTCAATTGAAGCAAATAAAACTGTGGAGACAGAAAAATAATCGGGTAAGTAATCCCCCCCACATTGTTATTGCCTTATTATTAGGTGTGTGTTAGTAATGTGAACAATGTGCTACAAATTAGTGACATTTGTAAACATACTGATACTGGCAACAATGGTGGTACCATGAAGGCTACATTATCAATGACGAAGATGCATACTGTATGCTGTAGCTGTGTAGATGTAAACTGTATGTGGATAAAGGTAAGTCGGTAAACACTGGTAGAAAACACTAAGAACAAGGTTATAGCTTCTGAAACATGATAAAATATTTACAAGAAAGTTTGTTTGTATCGAACTGTTATGAACAGCTCGAGTTCATTGCTTACATAAGCTTTAGACTTTTGTCTTTTATACGCATCGAATACAATGAGTTTTAAAATAAGTCCTGTTTACTTGACAATTACTCGATTGGGAGCAACAGGCACACTAGTTTTTTTTTTAACGAACAGAGCACCCGTCCTTCACACGGGGTTGGCATATAAGAATAAAATGCTTATTACAGTTAGTTATACTCAAGCTTTGCGTTTGCAATGGGGGAGGACACAGTTTGGTCAAATTTGGTTCTTTAAATTTACGGTATGCATAACACATCTACCATAGCCATAATGTTCTACAACTGCACCTAAACTATAGAAAAAAATAAATTATCAATCATTCGCACAATATCACACAATATGCTAATTAAATTAAAAACATAAACATAACTGTAAACAATCCTACTTTGACAGTTACAGCTTTTAATGCTGCTTATAGCCCAGTCAATAAATGCTTTTTATCGCAACTAAATGGTGGAAAGCTGGATTTTGTATATGTGATAGAACCACATGAGAAGTGTATTTTCCCAAAAGTCCCCACTTCTACCCCTTGAGCTTTCCCCCCCACCCCCCTCCAAACATAGAAATTGCAGTGTTTTACTTAATTGATCATAAGTCGAATACTATGTCAGCTATCGAGCTGCAATTTATTTTATTTTGTTTCTGATTAGTTTTCCTACAACTTTTGTATTTATAACATTTTTCTAAAACCAATACTTAGGGAGATATAAAATTTAAACTTCGTTAAAAGCTTTGTTTCAGAGTGCAAAATTTTGTTTTTATCTATGTATACTTTTAATTAGAAATAATACGCAAATATGGTTCAAACAAAAGTTTTAGTACGTTTTTCAAGGTTTACAAATATATTATTGGTTAGTCATCTAGGTGACCGGGTGAAATGCTGGGCGTCGGCAAAGAGAGCGCGTGCGGGCTAGTTGAACACCTCTGCGCTGCGTCATCGCATCTAGCCCAGCCAATAAACGCACAAACTGCCTTTTTTCGTAGCTAAATAGTGGAAAGCTGAGTTTGTTATATGTGATGGAACCACTTAAGACATGTATTTTCAAAAAGTGCCCGATTCTCCCCTTGAGCTTTCCCCCCTAATCCCTTCCAAACCTGGAAATTACAGTCGTTCACTTTACTGGATATAATTAAAATTCTACGCATTCCATCGTAGTGAAATTTGATTTGTATTATTTATAATTAGTTTATCCAAATTTTTTTTACTGAAAGGTTTCTTATAAGACTATATCCAAAGAGATATAGCATTTTAACTTTTTTTATGTTTATGTTTTAGAGTACACAATTTTGTTTTAGCCTCTATATATTTTTTCGAAATAAATTACGCAAAATGTTTTAGAAAGAAAATTTTTGTATGTTTCTTAAGGTATATAAATATATATTTGTTTAGTCATCTAAAAAAACTGATGTAGTGTGGGCGTCGGCAAAGACAGCGCGTGCAGGCTTCGCGCAGCGCAGCCCCGCCCGTCGATGCATAATAAGGACCGGCACCGTTAAGTTCTCAACTGTTTCATAAAAATCCTAAGACTCCCTAATTTGTAGCTTACTTTACTACCAAAACAATCTGTTTCCAATCGAAACAGTGACTAAATGAAGTACCTCGCGGTCAGTAAAAACTTTCATCGACCCACTAATCCTTGATACAAACTGCGTCATTGTTATGTCCCTCTCTTCACGCTTCCCGCTAGTAAGGGTTAGCTTTCTGCTCTGCCATGAGTTGTAAGCCTGTGCTAAAATAATATCACGAACAACGTAGAAAACTGTTGGTAATATTTATAAGCCATTTTTAATCATGGTAATGTATACAAATTATAACCAGTCAATGTTAAAAATAACTTTTTTATTAAGTTTTTAATTTAAGATAACATGAAAACAATCAAATATTAGAGAACATAACGTCAACCAAGATTCACAGTATAGAGTCTCTAAAAATGATTGATCTCGACCACGTATTAGTGCCGTAAAGCAGATTCGTAATACATTGATGCAAATGTTTACGAAAAAACCCCAATTTGATTGACACATCTACACAATATGTTTGGAAAGGAAATTTGAATAATCTATCTGTATGTATCCCGTAAATAGTCTTGCCTGCATGTATGGGGACACAAATATAGTTTTTTATTTACTTATTGATAACTTTTGGATATATGCCTTATTACATTAATTAATTGGAAAGTAAATAAAAGAAAATACGTCTAATAGCCTAACAATTAAAACATAAATTTACCCTTATAATGTTACTCACAATTCTGTAAATATACATAAAAGAAAAGATAAAAGAAAAAGAGAAAAAATGAAAGATGGTAAGTGGTGGAAGATTTCGATTCGACACTCTAATCATCCTCAGACCCATAGGCGAATTGGGTCATCTCATCATTGGGTTCAGTAGGTTTCTTACGCAGCTTTATGTAATGCAATGTTTGTATCCGTGTACATTATTGTCAATAGGTGTAGCCGTAGACAGAAATAATTAAAACTATTATTATTTCAAGTGAGAAACGCGTTAAAACTGACAATAAATTTAAAAAAATTACAAATGATTAGGTTTCATCTAATTAGTATTTTTTTTTTTTTTTTTTTTTTTTTTTTTTTTACTGTTTAGATCTTTACTGACCGCGAGGCGCAGTTAGTATAAATCTTGCGGAACAAAGCGAGTCCCATTGGTGGTAGATAATGGAAAGCACATTGTAATGCAAGGAAGAGCAAAGAGTATGTTTTTAAGTGATTTTTAAAGTATTTATTAGGCCTAGTGTTCTATACCTCAATCTATCAAACGTCTATTGGTCAAAGATGAAGAAATCAAGTATTACAGGTATTGCAAGTATAACAAGTAAGTAGGTAGAGATTAATTTACCTGAACCAAAACTGGTTATTATAAAGTAAATGATTGGGTTCCATCTAAATAATAATTGTTTTTGCAGTTCACGGTTAAGCTTGGATACAGATTGTTTTGATAGTAAAGTACAAAGTACAAAGCCTTAGCATTTGTATACAACCACAACCTTTGAGAACTTAGCGATGTCGGTGCCTACGACGCGATGCATCGACGGGCAGGGCTGCGCTGCGCGGATGCTTTGAAGAAGCCTGCCTGCACGCGCTCTCTTTGCTGACGCCCTCACTACATCAGTTCGTTCTGTCGACTAACCAAATATAAAAATATATTTATAAACCTTAATAAACATAGGTACTTAAATTTTGTTTCTGACACATTTTGCGTAATTTATTTCGAAAAAATATATAGAGGGTAAAACAAAATTGTGTACTCTAAAACATAAACATAAAAAAAAGTTAAAATGCTATATCTCTTGGGATATAGTCTTATAAGAAACCTTTTAGTACAAAAATTTTGGATAAACTAATTATAAATAATACAAATCAAATTTCACTACGATGGAATGCGTAGAATTTGAATTATTTCCAGTAAAGTGAACGACTGTAATTTCCAGGTTTAGAAGGGATTTGGGGGGAAAGCTCAAGGGGGGAATCGGGAACTTTTTGAAAATACATGTCTTAAGTGGTTCCATCACATATAACAAACTCAGCTTTCCACTATTTAGCTACGAAAAAAG
The DNA here is from genome assembly GCF_028750875.1 of Macrosteles quadrilineatus. Lineage (NCBI taxonomy): Eukaryota > Metazoa > Arthropoda > Insecta > Hemiptera > Cicadellidae > Macrosteles > Macrosteles quadrilineatus. Next base: position 55,660,725 of record NW_026542598.1, on the reverse strand, counting down.
GCAGTTTGTGCGTTTATTAGCTGGGCTAGATGCGATGACGCAGCGCAGAGGTGTTCAACTAGCCCGCACGCGCTCTCTTTGCCGACGCCCAGCTCTTCACTCGGTCACCTAGATGACTAACCAATAATATATTTGTAAACCTTGAAAAACGTACTAAAACCTTTGTTTGAACCATATTTGCGTATTATTTCTAATTAAAAGTATACATAGATAAAAACAAAATTTTGCACTCTGAAACAAAGCTTTTAACGAAGTTTAAATTTTATATCTCCTTAAGTATTGGTTTTAGAAAAATGTTATAAATACAAAATTTGTAGGACAACTATTTAGAAACAAAACAAAACAAATTGCAGCTCGATAGCTTACATAGTATTCGACTTATGATCAATTAAGTAAAACACTGCAATTTCTATGTTTGGAGGGGGGTGGGGGGGAAAGCTCAAGGGGTAGAAGTGGGGACTTTTGGGAAAATGCACCTCTCATGTGGTTCTATCACATATACAAAATCCAGCTTTCCACCATTTAGTTGCGAAAAAGGGTGTTTTATTGCATTCATTGACTGGGCTATTAGTAAAGATATTTTCCTACAGTCACCCGACAAAGTTGGCTTCCTTGTACTGTTTATAATACAGAAAGCTGCTAATTGCTGTATATTTATACTTTGTCGTACGGTTTATACTTTGGCGCACATCAGGATTCCAACGAAACAACACAAAACAGCGTGGTTCTATTATGCACGTAATCCGTGTACGCTTGGAAATAGGTTGGCAACACTCAAAGATAATAATACTATGAGTAGCTGATTGACTATTATAACTACGAGTTAACCTGTCATTTCTTGTTTATAGTTTCGGTATTTCTGAACTTTCTGGAATTTTCTTTTAAACGTTTTTAAAACATTCCTACGATCTTAATAAACAAGAAAATACATTTAAAGCATTTTTTTAGGCACGGAAACCACTTCAAATTACAAAAACATACGGAACTATTTTCTCAAGTCGCGGAGCACATTGCTTGCCGAGGAAAAAATAGCGGAGTGATACGGACAAGTGACTACTTTCTCTAGGGCACCTATTTGTGTTGCCAGCTGAACCTAAAAACGTGTTGTATAGTGTTTCAAAGACTAATTATTTATATACTTTATAGTGACTGTAGGAAAAATATAATGTGTAACACGAGTGCAAAAGGCCTTTGCTGCCCTCGAGATCATTCCGCACTCGCCTGCGGCTCGTGCGTAAACATTGCTCTCGTGTGCAGCAAAGTGCCACTTTGCCCACTAGTTACACAAATAACTATTTCCTGTAGATGTGCAGAATCTCTTTACAAATTAAAATAGGCTCAAATGTAAGCACAAAAAATGAATTTGAAAAAAAAAATTAACATGGGCTTTATGGGTTACCATGGGTGACGAAATAACAACCAAATATAAACAGAAAATCAAAACAAATTGAATAAATTACAATCACATGTTTTATTTACAGCGTGGGGTTAAAATAGAGAAGCCTGTACCTTTGACTTATAGTTAGACATTTCATCCCTATTATATGTTAAAGTTGTCGAGAGTTATATCATAGATAAAACATACTGGTTAGTCTATGGTTATATTTAAATTCTTCGTGGTTGATGTGGGCCAACAACAGATTGCGCTGATCTAAATGACTAATTTCTCGAGATAAATTATAGAAAGAATACACGATGATTTTTACCAAGTCAAACTTATGGAATGACTTATTAAGAGCTATAGCAAACTGTTATAACCCATCAACTGTGTCAGCAAAAAAAAATAAGATAGAAAATATAATTTTAGACACGCATACTGTAACTGGGTTCACACAACTACATAATAAAAATGGCGAAAACTGGTCCATATAAATGGAATGTCTACTTCAGTATCCAATATTCAATGCGGGTACATTACGTATTTTTGGTCGAGTTTTCGACCACTGGACGACCTCTAGTTTATTTTATACTAAGCTATTAATATTTTACCAAACACACTTTATTATAAACACACTTTCCCTGAATAGTACGGCAGATTACCTAACCTATTGTGCACTTTATGATAAAAGCACCAAATTTGGCACAGAGGTAAACCGATGTAATGTGATCAAATTTAGACGTGGAGCCATCGGCCAACTGCCCCCTAGTGGCCGTGGCGGCCATTTTTCAAAATGGCCGCTACTGTATAGACGAAATACAAAAGAAGTTAGATAAAATTGTCAAGATACGTCCGATTTTTATGAAATTTGGCACAAACGTGTAGAATAGCATCAGTGAGCTTGAACTTAAAAATCAGAATGATCGGACCATCGGATGCGATAGCACCGCAAGTTTTATGGGAGTTGACATTTTTCAAAAATCGGTTGTTTGCATTTTTTACAATAAAATCTTTGAATGATGAAACTAGGACTTATTCCATGTTAAAGAGCTTAAAAAACAAACAATTAAGTTTTTTGGATCATCAGCGTAGGTTAGATGGTTGCGGAAAAAATGTAAAAAACATAACCTTAAAATTCCTCATGCTATTCTTATGGATACGTTGTCCTATGTTATTCTTATGGAGAACTAGCTGCTGTGCCCGTGCTTCGCAACAGGAAGATGTACCATATGTCCATACTGCCTAATCCAAACACTTGTTAAGTAGGTAGATTGAATTTATAAACAAAGAGCCACCAAATGTTTACAAAAAAGTATGACCTAGGTACATTGTAATTGCCCTACTGTTTACATTAAAATGTATCAATAACATAATTTTCATAACTCATGGTTATAAAATTTTTCTTTATTTCCATAATCAATGACATAAATAAACCTACCACATAGTTGTGTAAAATATTTTATACTAGCAGAGAACCCGTCCTACGTACGGGATTGGCATTATACTCAAGCTTTGCGTTTGCGATGGGGGAGGACACAGTTTGATAAAAGTTGCTTCTTTAAATTGACGGTATACACCATAGTACCATAGATAAAACATACTCCCTTAGGGCCACAGGGGTATGGTGAAGAGAAGTTTATCATCCTCTTCGGAGGTCTTAATATCCAGATGGCAGCACTGAAGACCATTGGTGACTGTAAGGCAGATGGGTGCAAGCACTTGTTGAGTCAGAGATCACCAGTACTGGGACTGCGGTTTTTGTTCATGCGTGTATCACATGTCACTCGAACTAGGAGAGCGCATCAAAGTAACAGCAGCAGCCCTGTTCAACCTTCAGCGGAACGCCTACAAACACTATATTGACCAGTTGAGTGAGGCCAGCACCGAGCAGTTGGAGTTCGCTAATTGGTGCCAGCAAAAGGCGGAGACTTGCCCCCAGTTCCACTACTGGGCATCTATAGTGGAATTGGAGCTAACTAAGTGTACGTTCGTTCTCTGCGCCAAGCATAATTTGAAATGTACATTGATGCACTAACAGAACTAGTAGTGTGGTTCTTTGCCCTAGATCACACCAACTATGGACGCTGGATTCCGATGCATCTGCGAGACATGGTGGAACTATCAACGAAACACCCTCAAATGAATTCCGAGCAGGGAATTTTACAGTCCATAAAACGACAAGGCCGTTCTCCGCCATCCCCGTTGATCAGGCACACGAGCAGAACAAATGCAGCCATAAAAGGAGACGGGGGTGCAGTTGGCCTGAATGACAATTCCAGTGCAATGTGACGGTGGATGGTGGCAGGACCAGAGGTTGCAAGGCTCATTGAAGAGTTTAAGGAGTACTGTTAATACTGTTCTATGAAATGGCGACCATACAAAGTAGGTATTTTAAGCCAAGTATGAATGGAGATGAGTGTAGGATGAGTGGCGCGATCTTGTAGTCTTGTTGACTAAGGCCAACATTCCTTAGACACAGCTGTTAATTATAATTGCCCATACAGCTAATGGCAACTAAGGGACCTACAGTTTATAGTGGAATCCGAACCACTTGCCTTGGTAATTACGAATTGGTCTAATTATCAGGATAGTACTGCGGATAGTCGTAGTACTCACCCGTGCGGACGTTAATCCACACCAGGGAGTATCGCATCCACAGTGCATGCCTATAAATATCCACAATTCGTGACCTCCTTGTAGCTGGATTACAGGACGATGCCACCCGTCCCAGTCTAATATAACCAAGACCAGTCACAAAACACAAAGCATCACGACCAGTCCTCAAGTGTACAGATATCTTTCCAAAAAGACGTCCAGTCTATGATAAAAGTGATGGAAGACTTTGGGAATCCATTTAAAGAAGATAGTCAAGATCTATTGGTAATCGACACCAAGGAGATCGCACCACCTCAAGCTGTATCCGACCTCCGTTGTGCATATAAAGTGGGAAAGGCCCAGTTTGACAACTTCATCAGAGAACATCTGGTATAGAGAACAAAACCCATACAAGATACTATTAAAAGAAACAACCTCAAAATATTCGATCAGTCCGCCACAAATCCTCAGGCAAAAGGCGAGCAAAAAGTTAAATATCTCAAGAACGACGTGAACCTCTTATCTCGTCTTCACATCGGATGCCAGAACCAGGATGGGAATATATACGAATTCTTCAGACATGAAAACCAAGCTTTTCCTCCTACACTATCGGATAGTGGTAGCATCCGGTTTGGCGTGAAGAGTGATCTTCTCGCATGTCTAGAAGACTTCAGCCCGCCTATGTCTGAGATTCCTTCAACGCTGCATTGTCCTAGACGGAGCAGTCATAATCCAATCGCTGAAGCCTGCTAAGGCAAAGACCTTCAACGAATATGCCAAAGGTTTTTTCAAGCCGGTAGTGCTGCGGGATGCACTACTGAGAGGACGATCAGTAGTGTACCGATATGGGTTTCAAAAGCATTTTGCTTTAGTGTGAGCAAAAGCATTTTAATCTCCTAAAAAACTCATAAAACTGCACTTATCTTGGTCTTGAATATGATCACTTACAATAATGGTTCTTGCATATGACCGCACTGTTATTAGGCTCCTTTGATAAGAGTTAGAAATTTCACTTGTCATAGTGACCATTTCGATCATTCGGCATTTTAAACTTAATGGAGTTTCGTAATTCATATACACACATTTCATTAACATCTGATAAACGCGAAAGATCCCTGATACTTTAGGTGATAGGTTTCTCAGATGGAATGTCAAGTGCTACAATTTGCATGTATTACAAAGAATGATCAGCGTTCTCGTAGACACGTCCTGTATTATGTACGTGATCGAAGTGGCAGAGGCAGTGGCGGACTCTTCAGCTGATCAAGGACGATCGTGCAGAAGCTCGCAATCAGCTGTTCAGTACACCTCATTGTATCACATGCTAATGAAGACGTTCACCCTTGAAGTTTAGTCATCAGTGGATAATGCATCTTGTCACCTACATTTTAGACTCCCATTTTTTTAATAGTGCAATATAAACCTCGGAAACTGTATTATAAAATTGGAAAAGACTATGGTCTTAATTTTTGTCTATCCTGTGCCAATTACTTTTTTTATGGTTTCCTGTAAAGCAACGGGCCAAACCCTAGTTTTGCACCTTGTAAAAACCTCTAGGGGAACATTTTTTTATCATATTTTTTTAAAATTTGTGTTTATGAACTATTTAATTAAAATACTCAACTGATAAATGTGTTTTCGGACTAAATCTTTATTATTAGCGAATTTCCCATATTGGGGATAAGCTATTACCGTAGATAAAGTCAATGGTAGTACTCATGGTGAGACCTGGACGAGGGACGATTTATTTTCGTTTTGACCAAAAACACCATCCGTCAAAATTCACACACACACACACACACACACACACACACACACACACACACAGATACACGCCATCCCTATACTTGTGTGGACATGGGTTTTTAACCAAACTATGTGGACATCAAGGCACACGGCTGAAAAAAATATCCTAGGTTCTTTCTAACCTCAAATTGAAGATGAATAAAAGAACACTCCTTGTTTATTGGTCTAAATGTAGTAAAACAATTATAAAAATTGTGTGGACGTCCCCACAGTTAATGCAAGAGTTGGTCATGTCCCCACAGGTAATGCAAAAGCTAGTACACATGTCCACACAGATAATGCAAATGTTGACACAATCGAGTGTTTTTTTGCTTGCAGGTGTTAATGTCCACACAGTTTGGGAATTTCACTGGTTGCACTTTGACAGTATGTTTAGGTTATGTCTCCACTCTTCTTTATATAAACAAATCGTTGTATATTGGTCACATCCGAATTGCTATGTAGCATATGAAATAACAATATTCATGTATTAATTCATTGTAAAAAATATTTAATAAGTAAGAAATACAGTTTCTCGTCAGATTAAAATATCAGGCCAAAACACCAATGTCTTCATAAAGATATTGCTGGAGAACTATCGATATTTTTCAGTGATATACAATCGATTTGGTTCCATATTACTAATATAATTCAATATTATATATAAATATTGTATAATTTGATATAAATATTTTATAGTATTAATTTCATATTAATATTTTACAATATTGATTTATTAATTAATATTAATTGGATATTTTATATATTAATAATATATAAATTAAGTACTTTGCTGTATTTGGTTTTGACTTAATGTATGACACCAACTGACTTTGTCTCTGAACAGAAAGCCCTTTCAGATGAGGTACTCAATTCAGTTTCAAATTTGACTATAGCTTGACTATGTTGAACTGTAGCTCTAGTTAGCGCCTATAATCGACCATAGTGTAAATGGATTAATGCAGGTAGGAAAAAGATGATTCTGTACAGTAATCAGCGACCGATAGTACAAAGAAATAATATCATATGAATCACGTCTCCCCCCTTATGCTACATTACCTGTACTTATAGTCAGTAAAGTTAGCGTCCATAATCAACGGCAGTACAAAAGGTTTTATGAGAAGAAATAAAGCATATTCCCGTATTAAAATTACTGGCGGACGTAAGGAAAATGTACTATATATTTTAATTAATGACTATACTGTCGGTACGGCACTTAAATTGCAGCCTACAAGTCAACCCAACACTTCGGTCATCTAGATGGTGGCGTTTTGTTGGGGTAGCATCTTGACGACAACCCCTTACTATTAGAGGAAAGTTAAACATTTTGTCTTCTCAGTTTTTTAATTGTAATTCACTTTATTATTGAATTCTTTCTATTTTTTAAAATGAATTATGTCCGTACGAATGAATTTTAGGGAAACGGAATCTATCGGGAAAATGCAGCCGTTCGGTTCTAAAGAAAATGTTAGGATGATGTAGATGTTGAAACGCTTTGTCAACCAGGGCCGTCCCTAGGGTTGTCAGCGTCCGGGGAAAATGTAGTCGCGGTGCCCCCTCCTCCTCACTACTAGTCGCATTCGCATATGTTAGCTTCATACTACATTACGTTTACATTTTGATTACACCTATAGTATTACAAATTATTATTAACTACAGCCTCATTTTTCAGATTCGTATTTATTAACGCCATAATCTGATAACCTTAACAATTAATGAAAACCTACAATACCACAAACAAAATCTGCTCCGGCGCCCGGGTCAACTTGCCCCGGTTGCCCCCCCCCCCCTTCGGACGGCCCTGTGTCTAGCTGTGGTTCATAATTGTTGATTAAGCTCTTTTTTATGTCACAGGTGAGACAACAACGTTAGATAAACATTAAACCTTATAAATGTTAATTTAACAAGATTCACTGCCCATTAGGATTCAATTTTCATAAAATTTATTATATTTCTATTCTAGAATGGTTTATTTCACCTTTCCAATATTTATGTCGTGATATTATGTCGTGGCCCCTAGATCACCAGATTTTAGCGAGTGTAAATTTCTTCTGTGAGGCGTTCTCAAACTTAGCATCTACACTCACAAACCCCGTACTTAAGAACGCAATTAACCAGAAAGTATAGACAATTAATGATGGCCATTTAATTAATGATGGGACTTGTAATGGAAAAATTTAATAAGACAGGGATAAAAACTGTACTGACTAATTTTGTCACAACTTAGTGCATTTAATCAATCATCTTAGTACAACCGAAAGACCGAAAACTCGTCCAGTCTCGGGGGTTTGTGCAAACTATCCTGTTGCGTTGTGCGGTTGTTTAGAATCCACTAGAAATGTTTGATGTTGATAAGTTTATCGAAAATGTTCATGGCCAGCTATCCCTGTGGGACAAACAGACATAATAATATTATGATAGCATAGAATAGCATTCCTAAAATGCGTGTTTATTTTTGTTATCTGATGCCTCATGATCTGAAGAAGCTCATCGAATGACTGGACTGACATACGATAGTATAAAAACGTTCACGACAAAAAGGATGAATCCAATGACTTGTATTATTTGTTCTTAGTAAACCACTTTCTTTCTATTACACGCACAAGTTTTATTAATAATATAAAAGGATTACCTCATCCAACCACAGTTGCTGGTATGACGACTAGTTTCGTTCCTTAGAACTTCGTCAAGTCATTGTATGCAACCACATAATCAATGTATTAACATTGTGGTATGTCAAAAGATTCTTTAAAATACTGTCAAAATCACAATAGTCAAAACTAGTCATGTTGATCAAATTATAAAAAAAGAATAAAAAGTGATAAAACTGGTTAAAACTGTAAAGTCTGGCCAGCACTGTCTATTCACTTGCAAATTGATGCAAATGGATCCTGCAAATTGTTTTTTTTTTTTTTTTTTTTACTTACTAAATACCATATTGAATAATATATGTAACATTTAAATGTGCCTGAAAAATATAGAAAATATATACGTCTAATAACACTTGCAATAATATATTTACACTTATACTGTTGACTTACAAGACGGTAAATACATGTAAAAGTTGGTAAGTGGTGATCGATTTCGATTGGATCACAACTTACCAACTTTTACATGTATTTACCGTCTTGTAAGTCAACAGTATAAGTGTAAATATATTATTGCAAGTGTTATTAGACGTATATATTTTCTGTATTTTTCACGTAATTTAATAACATGTACGATGCTAATCAATAAGTTATTCATTTAAATGTGATAATGATTTATTATATCACACACTCATTATATTTATTTTGAATGAATGAATGAATTATATATTAATTCCAAAAAAGTGTTTACAAATATTGTACACACATATTTAATGGAGAAGAAAAACATAAATGAGAAATGAACTGTATAAATTAAATTAACTGTTTTATCTAATTCTATTTGATCAAATAGAAAAAATAAATAAATTAAAGAAGATGGGTGAAAATGAGCTAAATGGATCACAAGAACAAATAGTGAAATAAATAACTATGAAAAAAATATTAGGTGGCATAAAAAGTCAAAAAAATAACATTTATACCAAATAAATAAATATATATAAATGATAATATGCTATTTTTAACCAAACTGTAAGAATTATTTAAATAGTTGATTGGGTTATTAATTTATTATGAAATGTTGTTCAAGGAGTATTCTATATCAGGAGATTGGGAAGCCAAACACTCAAGTCCCATTGCTAGTAGCCGCCAGCAGCTTTCCTTGTTCACCAAAAAGTCTGTAGGAGCGCCACTAGTCAGACATCACTAAGTCCACACAGTTAATGTATTTCCTGTGAAAATTGTGTGGACGTGTGTGATGTCCACATAAGCGACCAGGTCCACACAGTCTGGTCACATTCACACTCATATCCCCACAGCTTATGCAGCACGAAAGCACACACACACACACACACACACACATATATATATGATAACTCGAGCAAAAATGATCCGATTTTGATGAAATTTGGTATAAACGTGTAAACCTACATTAACGAGTTCGCGAACCAGCATGATAAATTTCATATATACTGTATAGCCTATGTGTGTGGGTGTCCGGACGATAACTTGGGCAATTTTGTCCGATTTTGATAAAATTTTGTTTGAAGGTGTAAGGTGGGATAAACTTGAATGAGTTATCAGCATGATCGGCCCACGGGAACTGGGTTTAACGGGGGGTTTTATGGGGTGAAAATGGGTTTTTCTCATTTTTTATCCTTAAAACACAAAATTATCAATTTTTCTCACGACCTTTTTAAAGAGCTTAAAAAAAATAATTTAGTAAAAGTGTTTTGTACGGTGATTGGTTACGGAGAAAATTCAAAAAAGTGTTATTTAAAATTCCTATGTTATTCTTATGGAGAATATTGAAAAATGTTGTCTTGTTTAGGCATATATTTTTATAAATGTTGGCGGATTGCTTTATTTCATACTAAGCTATTGATATTTTAATAAAAAACACACTTTATTAGTTTCCCTGTATTAGCTAACCTAGGTACTCGTTAAACACAAATGTTAATTTAATAGATTAATAATTGAAAATCAATCCAGGCGCATATGGATATTCGCTTAGTCGGCAGGTTTGCTGCAGCGGGGGTATTATATTATCAGCAGAGGTTAGCCTATGACAGTTTTTATAATGAAGATGTTAACATTAATTTTATAGTTAAAAAGTTAATTTTATAACTACAAAATTATAAAATAAATTTAAAGTTTTTCTTTACGTGAAGGGCTCTCCCACAATACCCCACTCCTTCGCAGAAGTTTTCATTAGTTCCGGACGAGGATAATCAGACGCTAGTCAGCTCAGCAGACAGACCATTCATTCAGTTGAGTGTGGTTGAGTTCAGACTTCAGATTCATTCGTCTGAAGTGACTGGCTGACTCATGGTCTGCTGACTTGAGTGAGCTTTGAGCTTGCTCTAGCTTGAGTCTGACTCGGACTTCGGACTCCGACTCCAGTCTTTACCTTTTACCTTTTACCTTCGATGTCTTCACCACAATCCGTAGATCGGGGAATCGTCATAGTTCTTCCGTCTGGACGGGATTTTTCTGTATATTCACGAAGTGAGCTGGCGTATGTGTGTGTAAGAATGTTCCTCTATGTACTCGTTTATGTTGTAATATGGTCTATTGGTGAGGTATTTTTTTAAGTGTTGGACAAATGTTTGACTTGAGTCTGTTTGACAAAAGTCTGACTGAGGACTGAGTCACGTCACACTTTGACACTGATAAGAAGTCCGACTAGTCACTAGTCTGAGTCTGAGTCTCTCTCTGAAGCTGATAGCTGAAGTAGAAGTGAAGTGAAGAAGGAAGGACCGAAAGAAGGAGGGTAGAGGAGGAAGGAAACGATTAGGCTAAAGTTTATTTGCACTAATTTTTATAATCTATATTCCACATCAGCTTCTTACAGTGCTGTCTATTATCATTCATCCTTGCGTTTGATTGAAAATTAGTTTGCAACAATGAATATGTCAACCATGCCTTCTCGTGAATTTCTCTGGGACATTTTTCAGAAGTAAGTTGCCATAACCTAAGTGAAGTTAGGCCTAAGTCAGACCTCGGATTGATAATAATTAGCATAATTAAACCAGGGTAGGCCTTCTTCAGTTTCTTAACTGGGCTATGCTAATACTGATTGAAACTATCGATTCGATTAGTAAACCTTCATGCGATTTTTCCCCATCAGCAAGTTTGGTTGGTTAGGTTAGGTTATGATTAGTTTTATTTTATAATAGACTAGCTGGCCCGACAGACGTCGTCCTGTCCTATTGTGGTTTTATGTCACATGCTCGTTCATTTTCAAGATGAGCTCGTTCGCATGGCTCAATCACGTCCTGGTTGAAGTTCGTTCGCTACGCTCATTCACCTTTAGGTTGGAGCTCGTTCGCTGCGCTCACTTGCCTTCAGGTTAGCTCGTTCGCTACGCTAACTCACCTCCAGGTTGAAGTTCGTTCGCTACGCTCAACTGTTCTCATAAATTAAAAATAAATATAGTGCTGGTAAACTTATTAACTTTTTAATGCTATTGAACATTACAGAATCAAATTGTTTAGTTGCACCAGCTGTTAAGATTCTTTAATTCCATTTAAATATGAGTACTCATAAGGTTAACATGGGAAACTCCAGAGCCACTGGGACGGAGCCCTATTGACGGATCTGCACCAAACTTCACACAAACCATCCTTGAATAATGCTTAATAATGCCTGAAAGTTTCATTACAATCTGACGAGCGGTTTTGTAGTCCATAAAGGACAAACATATAAATATACAAACATACATTGGATTTTATAGATAGCCTAATCAATATTTTCAATTCGATAAGCTTAGTTTCAATTAATATTAGCATAGCCCAGTTGAGAAACTGTACCCATACTTTTTAGTTTACGGTAAGTTACCTCATGACTGAACTGAGTAATAATTGTGAGTTAAGTAAACATCAGCGTGAAACTGGCAATAGATCAGCAATAACCCCTCCCACTTCTCCTACCTCCCCTCCTACAAATATACAACACAGTAAAAGGTCGATCCACGCACATCAGTTACGGTTCGTCACAGTCCAGTCACTTCAGGCACGTCGCAGTTAACAAAAATATTCTTTAAGTTAATGAATGTTCTTTTGAGCTATCTACATTCATCCGTTGCAGTTCTGTCAGTCGCTCTCCTGGCGTCCGTCAGTCAATTTCAGATTTCTTGTGAATGATAGTTTTGGATTGTTCGGACGCCTGACAGACGTGTTTGAGGCTAGAAAATAGTACATTTTTTTATTTAAATGATCGAGTTTATATTTTAGGTAGGTAATGATTGTAACAATCAACAAGACAGACGATGAAAATTTGGTAGAATATTGTGTTTTAATTAAACAGTTTTGACTGTAACAACACTGTAAATAAACCTTAGGCTATAAGTTAGTAAGCTATAATTATTTGTACCTACACTCGTTGCTAGTTGGTTGAAATGTGTCAGAATATTACAATAAGTTGCTGTTGCTGGCGTTGGTGCGACCACGGTTCCATAAGAACCCAATTTACTAAAAATACATTTTTTTTTCGTTTAGTTAGGTAGGTACTTCTTAATAGGTAGCTTACCTAATTTTCACCATTTTGATAAAAGTATCAGTCTTTATCAATTTAAAGCATTATTTAAAGTCTGCCTCAAGAAAATAATAAATCACCATAATTCTATACAGGCTATTAATACCGGTACTTAGGCTAAGCAGTTTTCTTTTCACAGTCATAACTCGATAACGGCTTCATGGATTTTATTAACGTTTGAGGTATCAAATTAAAGGTATTTTCACGTAGATGTGCAAATACGTCTCAGAACATTAAGAAAGGGCATCGGAACTTAAGTACAGTTAAGTGCTAAAGTTTGGAAACGGCAGCGCTATCTGTTGACATCAAACTCAATTCTCTTTGTGTACAACTAAACATATGGACGAATAGTTGAATTGATTTAGGTACCTTACATCGTATTTTTCTGAAATATTATGTAGGCTAAGGCCTACCGGTAGTTTTGGTTACAGTTCGGTGTGATGAAGTGAATTATTTAAAAGTGATTGTTTACAGGGCAGTTATTCATTATATACCAATTATCATGTAATTTACCATATGTATCGAAATTCCTTCATAGTGTTTTCTGTTGTTTGGCTAACTTTCAAATTTTATTTAAATTTCAAATTAAATGCCACCGTAAGATGAAGAACTGTGAGTGGCTGGAGGGAACGCGATCGTAACTAACCAACATGCATCAACCTTCCAATGGAACATTTTTGACAGGTACAGAGTGGCAGTACCGCCACCGTGGTGATACATCCAACCTTGGAGAAATGAAAATTAAATGTTTATTGTGGTGGCTTACATTTTAAGCAAGAAAAGTCTGGCCGCGACAGTTAAATATTTACTTTTTGTTCTAAATGGAAGGTTTGTTTTTATGAAATTATTGGAGCCTCCCAATCTGAAAACAGGGTTGTGAGACCAGCTATCCAGAAATTAGTTTGATGAAATTTGTCAATTCAATTCCGCCTTTGTCATGTTTAACTCCAAAGCTCATTAGATGAGAGGATCACGCAGGGGATCCACAATTTTCAACATCTATGACACGTTTTACCACCGAGTAGTTCCTCTAATTCTTCAAGAAGGTGATGATCCTAAATACGCACAGATATACAAGTACCCGACGTTGGCACTGGAACCACAGACCACAGAGTAAACATTACAGTATTCAAAAGTCTGTGCTGGAACCCAACAGAGCATGAAATTCAATTCAAACAAATAATGCAATAAAAAATATGTGGGAAATAGGGTCACAATACCAACCCATTTGCCCAATCTTTTAAGACTGTGGCAGAAATTTGTAGGGAGGAGAGTTCCGAGGAGTAAAGTGAGATTTTTATGTACTTAATAAGAGACAATACCCCCGCCGCAGCAAACCTGCAGACTAAGCGAATTTCCATTTGCTCGATTGGATTTACACAAAAATGTCTCCTTAAAAATACCTTATTTATTCCCTATTTAAATAATATTAATTTAACGAGTACTTAGGTTTGCTGCAACAGGGAGGGTAAAAATGTGTTTTAGCGAATTTCCCTATAGGGAAGTAGCTATTACCGTAGGTCTCATGGTAAGACCTAAGCCCGGGACCGATTTACTTTTTCATTTTGATGTCCCCAGAGGCCAAAAACACCATTCGTTCAAATTTTTATATATCTATATCTATATAAATAAAATTAGAGTTTTGTCTGTACTTTGCTCAGAATTATATACTTTTAGGTTATTTTTACGTTTTATACATTAAAGAAGCAGAAACGAGTCTTATCTCTATTTCTGTCTGTCTGTCTGTCTGTCTTTCCCTTTGTCTGTAACACTCAAGATGACATTTTACGCAATCTTCTCCGTGAAAACCAGAGTACCTATCAAGATCCAAGTCATTTTAATGTATTCACTGGATTGGCGAGAGTGTCTTTAGTGATTTAAATATAGCCTCACTACTTTGTAAATAAAATTACGGACGTTCAAAAATGCAGTTTTGTGCGATTTTTGTCAAATTTACGTTCAATTTTTATCACATTATCGTCTATGAAATAACGAACAGCTGTTCGGATCAAGATTATTTTTTCTAGCTGTCAATGATATGTTTACAAAATGTTGTTTACAAATACCGCAACCATTTCGAATCTCGTTTTGAAAGCAAATCCCAACCAAGTGAGATTAAAAACGTTTTTCTTACATAACGGATTTAATTAATCGCAAGTGCAATAATATAGTCTAATAGTGTAACCGTAAATGAAATTAAATAACTAGACATCGTCCAAATCGGAACCAGAAATTCTTTGAGTATAAAATGTTTCTTGAGTTTTGACAACCAGAAAGAAGACCTTGAATCAGTGTTGTATAGGGCTGGACACTGAAATGATCGTCGCCAATAGCTTACAAAAAAGGTTTCCATTCATTGACGGCGCTTCAATGGCGGTTGTGTAAAGTGTAAAGTAAAAAATCACAACTGCAGTGGGTGATTGTAACAGAGGTTTAACAGAGGAAGAGCTAAACTCGCTTTTCCAATGTGTCACTTTCTGTTTCTACTCACCGTGTGATGCAATCGTTGGACCATACAGCCAATAGGCCCATAGCTCATATCTTGGGTACGTAAGCCTACATATTTATTCATAACAACCTTTTTGACGACGATCCTTGAATCCGGTACTTTTACATAGAATACATGGCCTACCTACTTAAGAAATATAATTACAAATGACCAAAACACCAACATTGTGTGATTTTCGTCACATTTCCTTCTAATGTTAATAGATATACTAATCATTGTTTAGAGAATGCGTAATCTATTAAATAACAAAAAGTTGTTTGGGTAAGGTTGTTTTTTTTTCAAACTGACACCGATAAGTTTACGCTATAACTTTTTACGAGAAAATCCAAAAGCAAGAGATCAATAACCTCGGGACCGGGATTAGATATTAATGTATTTAATTGGTCGGATGTACTATAGTTCTTAGGTAGGTTCTTACGTAGGTACTGGTTCTTTTCCTTAGAACCGTTGGTAGCTGCTAGAATCATTTTTACGTAGTACCAACACATCACTGTAGTTTATAAATTAGTTATCGTTGGTGTTGCACCTTATTTATTAGAGCCGTCCGTATTCAATTTAAGTGATGTCTTAACTCTGTATAAGTTTTGCTTTTTCTGTCTGGATTCCAAATCTTAGCTTACCCGGTATGCTAAGAAAATGATAACCTATTTGAGTAAAACATTTGTTGGGCAAACCATCATGAATTGTTTACGCCTTTATATTGTTTATGTATCAATAGTTCGTGGCCTTTTTTGGATTGTTGTGTGTATGTCTGTTGGTAACGCATTAATGTCCTTGTTTCATGGAATGGACAAGAGCACCTTTGATACTGAAAATGTCAACCGGAATAAAGTGTTAAATGGTGAGGTTGAGGTAGTACTATAAATACGTTTAAGTTAACCGATGTGGAAAGTAACTTTCAATTATAGGCCTACTTTAGGGCTACCCTTCATGGATCTATAAAACATTTTTTAGTTTAATCATTGGACATATGGACCATAACGATCCGGGTGACATTTAATTGCGAAGCATTTATTTTGGCTTGAACTGTCAGATACTGTATTTGCGAAGGTTTATATATAATAGTTTTGCCAGCATATCTGCAAAAATATGCAAACTAACTGCTGTTCTTAATCTTAATATAAGAAGGTGTCAACTGACTACTATAAGATCCCCGTGCGTAGAACGGGCACACAGCTAGTATAGATATATATATATATATATATATATATATATATATATGTGTGTGTGTCCATCCGCACGATAACTTGAGTAATTTTTGTCCGATTTTGATGAAATTTGGTTTGAAGGTGTAAGGCGGGATAAACTTGAATGAGTTCGCGAACCAGCATGATCGGACTATGGGAACAATTTCTTTTTAAACCATTTTGTAGAGCTTAAAAAAACAAATAATTTAGTATATTGAAGCGTTATTATGCGCCTAATTGTTACGGAGAAAATTCAAAAAAATTGTAATTTTAAAATTCTCATGTTATTCTTATGGAGAATAAGTCAACTGTTGTAGTTTGCTTGTTTATGAACATATTTTGATCAAATTTGGAAAATACATTAATTTCTTACTAAACCACAGTACCTTTCACATTTTACATAAAAAAAACATTTTACCCTCCCTGTTGCAGCAAACCTAAGTACTCATTGAACTACAGTAATTCTGTTTAAACTTGGAATAGGCTAAATGTGATATTTTTAAGGAGACATTTTAGTTTAAATCCAATCAGGCAAATGGAAATTCGCTAAGTATGCAGGTTTGCTGCGACGGGGGTATTTGTTATTTGTTTTTTTTTTTTTTGTAAAATGTTAATAGTTTAGAATGAAATGAATGCCTTTTTCAAATTTAATCAAAGTATGTTCATTCTCAATAAGAATAACATGGAAATTTTAAATTTACAGTTTTTTGGAATTTTTTCCGTAACCATTTGGCGCATAATGACGCTTCAATATACTAAATTTTTTTGTATTTTAAGCTCTATAAAATGGTTTGGAAAGAAAATGTAAAATTTTAAGTTTTTAGGGTTAAAAATTGGAAAAACAAATTTTTACCCCATAAAACCCCCGATATACACCTGTTCCCATAGTTTGATCATGCTGCTTCGCGAACTTGTTCGAATAAACGTAGGTTTTTTAGTTTGTACCAAATTTCATCAAAATTGGATGAGTTTTGCTCAAGTTGTCGCGCTGACGGACACATATATAAATATATATATGTATATATGAATTTGAATGGATGGTGTTTTTGGCCAAAGCAGTATGAGAGTGGATAGGCCTATATATTTAAATATTGTAGATTACTTTTAAAATTTTGTACAACATAATATTTTTAATATTTCTATAATCAGAGTGACTCTTTGAATGAGGTCTCGCTGTTTATGTTTTTGTTCTTTATTCTTTTATTACAAGTTGCAGTTTTGCTCGATTTAGAGCACCGGGTTATCTAGTTTCTATTGTTGGCCTATCCCTTTGGCACAATTTTCTTTTTTTCTATGGAAATATGTTTATTACATTGTTGTTTTGGGCTCACAATTTGGCAGCTTTTCCAAGGTATTATACAACTCGAAAATACCTTATTACAAGTCGTGATTTTTTTCAACCCATCCTACCACCCACAGTGCTATCCTTATAATTAGACCGATTCGTTAATTACAAGGCAAAAATGTGGTTCGGATTCTACTATAGGTCTCTTAGTTGCCATTGGCTGTATGGAATTAACAGCTGTGTCTAAGGAAGATGTTGGCCTTAATTAGTGACTAACAAGATTACAAGATCGCGCCATTCATCCTTACACTCATCCATCCCTCATATTTTCATCCTTACAAATTGGTTGTTGCACGTAAGCAGACAAAAAGAATTAAATATAGACCGTCAGCTGTGCTGCGGTTACCATAGGTTCTGGCGCACACCGCTGGGATCGCCACGGTAGTTACAGCGTACGCGCTAAGTAAACTACAGCGGTGTGCACCCGAACTTACGGTAACCATGGTAACCGCAGCACGGCTGACAGTCTATATTTAATTCTTTTTGTCTATGACTTAAGTTGAATCAAAGGTTATTGAAATAGATGATTAGATTAGATTATGTCTGATGTTTAGTAAAAGGTTCTTGCAGGTTATTGAAAGTGAAAACCTTATTATGTACGTTTGTCTAATAATATGTCTGCCAAAGCTCATTTCCACTTTTTTTTTATCTGTAACCTAGGAATTAACCAAACCATTGAAGTTACTGAACAATTAATAGTACAATTCTGTAACTGTAAATCCCCAGTTACAGTGAAATAGTAACTGTCCGGTGTGGTAAATTACGTTTTGGAATAATTCTTTTTTGAGAACCAGAATGGGAAAAAGTTTTAAAGAATATAACATATTAATGATTTTTTAGGAATTTTTAGTCCTCTAACTGCATCACAGAGGTTTAAATAGGAACATATTATGGTTCTAACAAGATAAAGCTATTCTGCTCGATGAATGTCCTGTGCAGACCCTTCCCGGGACATCTTGTTTTCTGACAGCGATGTTGCTCTGCTCAACAGATTTTATTTCTGCTTATTTATCAAATATTTCTGCTGCATGTAACTTCTGGCTGTGTATCATTGGTTGGGTGTTTATTCAAGAAACCCTCTACCTATTTGTAATACACACACACACACAACAGCGTCATTGATGAAATCTCTGCAATACCAATATCAGTGAATTGTAATCTGTTCGAGAATTTTCAAAAAAGATTAGAGTCTTGTGTGGACATTGGTGGAGGTCATTTGAAAGAGCTAATGACATAATAATATGACATATTGACATAATAAATCAAATTGTCATGTACAATTGACTCCAATTCAGTGGCGGATCCAGTCAGGGGGCGCCCCCCCCCCCTTGGACATCAACAATGTTTAATTATCGGGTAACTTGGGCCTAACATGTAATAATGTTGTGCCTGGCATACACTCTTACCAAATCTTACTTAACTGCCAGGAATTGCTAAACTTATGTATTTTCCGTCGTAACTTACTTAATCCTGCAAGTGTATTCCACATTAGTAGTTTTTATTTTGAGGGAGCAGTCTTATTTCACTGAAAAAGGGATATTTTGCTTACTTAATGTGTTGCACTAGATTCATTCCAGTCCACATGAACTAGATTGAATACGGTGTGACCATAAACTTATATCTTTTCCCCATAACCTGTCTTAAGATTACAGTTGTAGAGATGTATAATCAATGGTTTTGATATTAACTTTAAATCATACGTATGCAATCTTTTCATCCTAATATAAATTTTGAAGCTCGTTTTGAGTTTGTTTCATGATTGAACATATTCACCCAATATTTATAGTCAATGGTTTTTTATTAGTGAGGTTTAAGAGTGTTGACAAAATGGTTTTTCTCAATTTCTTATTTGGAAAAATTATATTATTTGTGCTCTATTCTTCAGTCAAAACATACAGTCTAAGTAATGGTTTTCTAAAAGATCGTTTTATTTGGATAAAAGTTTAAATAGGTACTTAAATGTAAATTTAAATAGGTACGGTACATAAAAGGGATGATAATCAATAAATTGCTCTCAACATAAACTGGTAGGATCTAACCTTAAATTTGTCTTCAACATCTCCCACGATCGCATAGACAAAGCTATCCTCTCTTATGATGGCGGGATGGTTTTAAACAATCCGGCTATATTGAAGTTATCATAATCATATCCCACGATCGCGGTGGATTTGTGAGCATCTCCCGTGAACACCAAGACATCATCAATCATCCACCCGTGGGTGCCAAGACATTATCATCGTCTACCGCAATTTCTGAAATATCTTGAACATCACCGCGAAAGCTATAAGACTCGTTATCGTTTCCTGCGATCCTGACAATAGTAATAATACACTGAACACCTCCTGCGGTTGCAATTTGGAAATATATCATTATTGTGTTTTACGATTGCAGCAAAATCTTTCATGACCCGTGCGATCATGGGGACATCATTATCGTCTTTCATGATCGGGGCAAAATTATTGCAAAACAACCAATAAACGGAACGTTTTTAACCAATTCGAATTTTTTACAAATAGGTACCATTAAACCAAATCCAACTTCAAAAATGGGTTCTATTTTTTGAGCCCTTATACCTATAGGGCAAAAATGTGTCCACACAATATGTAAAAATTTAAGTTCGCCCCCCCTTCAACAAATTCCTGGATCCGCCTCTTCTGGACTAGCTGTATTAATAAAGTAATTTGCTTTATTGTACTTTAAAATCTATTTCATCCTATGTTATTTACAGAGTTGACAAAGATCGCAGTGGTGTTATTTCTGCAGATGAACTACAAACTGCCTTATCCAATGGCACCTGGACTCCCTTTAATCCCGAAACTGTGAGACTGATGATTGGTAAGTAAAGTCACGGAGAACGTTGTAGGCCTACTGTACACCTTTTTTCATGATTTCAATCTAGCATTGGTGTGTGGCGTTTAAGCTACGATATTGGCGATTATTGTCAATTGATTGACTGTTACGACAAAACCATTTGTGTAGGAAACAACAACTGAACCCCTTAATTTAACCAGAGGAGATAATTTACCGTGAATCACAAGCCCAAAGAGCCAGCTTTGATGATTATTAATATTAATTGAACCATTTTAACTACAGAAGTTCATTGTCTTTGAATATGTGCAATAATTACTAATCAGATAACTGGACACAATGTGGACTAAGAATTTAGCAAAATATTAATATTAAAAGGGGGCACTGGAAATTAAGATAAGCATTTTTAACTACAGAATCTGAAAAGTACAATCATGGAGATTTAGAGTAATTACATATCTACCACCTTACCTCTCATGGAGCCTTACGCCATATCCCAACTCCTAGCACACGTCCATGTTCTTTGTTCCACGGCAGCACCAAGACAGCCTGATGGTACTCTACTCACCTTACGTGCACTGACGTGAGTTGAAGAGTGCCTTCTTGGCGGAACATTTGAGTTAGGTGGATCAGGCTGTGGATGTTAAGCTCCACAGGTGTAGTGATGATAACTCGTTACTGCCATTTGCTAAATTTTACAGGAGAGCAAAATCTTATTTATTAACTTATTTATAATTAAACATTTGGTTTAAAAATCTTGCATTTTTGAACTTGTGATAAGATGATACAGTGGAAATGTCCCTTGTATGGGGGGAGCAAATGATGTAATTCTGCTCACAAATGATCAGAGGCGGCTCCAGCATGGATTCTCGGAGGGGGCCATTGCTTGAAATCTTGGGTTGTAGGCTGTTAACCCCCTAAACACCGGGGGTCCGGGAAACTTTTGCAAATTAGACCTAAATCTCACGTTTTTAGATTTTTAGAGACATAAAAAAGATTTTTTCAATTGTAGTAAAAAATGTTTAACCGCGGCGTTTATTGTACAATACCCTCGAGGTCCTAAACCACGGCATAGTCGTAAATTCAACACTTTCTACCACCACTTATAATTCAGTAACATTGATTGAAAGTTTACATTTCAAGCTTTGAGTATTTAATTTTAATATGGAGTCAATAGCAAATTAACATTAAGCTTTGTGCCATCACATTTTTAAGGTCTTTATCAGTAACTGATCCTTATCAAAATCAGATCTCGGGATCAGTAACCTCACTACGAACAGTCAACCGTTGACTATCTGAAGCCCGGTCATCCGAAACGTGGCCGATTACCGGCCTTGACGTGATAGCGAGAGACGACCAGCGGTGACGCCGAGACCGCAGAATATGGTCACAGATGCTGCTACAATTGCAGGAGACAATCAAAACTAGTAAAAATATACTTGTAAATTTGAAAAAAAAATCTATGTTATCTTGCCTAAATAGGCCTACGTACAAAGATCCGTCTATTTTTATCAATTTGCTATGGGCGCACCTGTGAAAGCGGTTTGACAATATTTTGAAAGCAAATTATATTGTTAAAGTAATTGTTTTAAAGTATTTTAATTTGTAATAATTAATTATTGTAAATCAAAATCAAATAAACTTATGGGGACCGGGGACCAGAATGTCGAGCTGAACTCGATACTGGAAACTTTGGAAATTTGGAAGACCGAAAAAAGCTTGTTAATTGTCAGTAGACTACGTAAATTTTGATTGGGGCCGAGAAATCTACTTTATATTTTTAAAATCTACTTTATATTTTTAAAATCTACTTTATATTTTTAAAATCTACTTTATATTTTTAAAATCTACTTTATATTTTTAAAATCTACTTTATATTTTTAAAATCTACTTTATATTTTTAAAATCTACTTTATATTTTTAAAATCTACTTTATATTTTTTAAGAATCACTTCCGATAGCCTATGGCCAAGTGTCTTGTCCATTTATTACTATAGAGCACATGAATATTTTATGCGCCAAGTTCATTACCGAAAGGAAGAAAATCACGATCGTGGGAAATACAAAACTATGTTGCCGTGATCGCAACAGTTGCTCACGGGATGTTCCCTTGACCTCTTTGCTAATGTAGGTTTCGAGTTTTGGCCATAACTTATACCTAATGTACTAAGAAAAATGAATAAACAATGAAAGTAACATCCGCCGCATGCGCAATTCGTCCGATGCCACCGCACGTATTGTTTCTGGTCATCGTCAAAACAAGGCCGCATAAAGGCCCCTGTCCTGTTGGTATTGAAATACTGGTACTGTACTCCCATTTAACGTTGATTTTTGGCACAGATACTTGTTCTAAAAACCGATGGTGCCGAGATTTTCCTTTAGGTATCAAGACATAGCTAATTATAATAATATTAAATATTAAATGGTATGAGATACGTTTATTGAAATATTGAAAATTTTCCCCTGCTCTCGGGGGAAGGAGCCGCCCCTGCAAATGATGCCAGTAAGCGGCGAGGAGCCTCATCACGGCAAACTCGTGAACTACGGAACTATACACCAAACCCAAAAAACCCCCGCATATTATTATTATCGTATATTACAAGCAAAACCATCTTTTTTAAGCAGATTGGTATTTAGTGAACACAGAACTCCACTCGTATATGAAAGTAATAATTGCATTTCATAGAATCATTCTTATGCACCTCTTATGTGTACCTCTTAGTAAATGTTTTTTTTAGATTTATAGCAATTTTTATGTAAAATAAAAAACACCGCCACAGCAAACCTGCAGACTAAGTGAATTTCAATTTGCCTGAATTGATATACAATTAAATCTATAAATAACATTAGGTCAAACAAGTACCTTGGTTAGGTGCTACAGGGAGGCTAATAAAGTGTGTTTTTGGTAAAATATTAATATCTTAGTATAAAATAAATAAATTTGCTAAGTTTTATCAAAATATATTTATAAACAAGCAAACTACAACTACAATATTCTGCATAAGAATAACAAGGGAATTTTAAATGAAAATTTTTTTGAATATTCTCCGTTACTAATAACCGTACAAAAACGCATTGATATACTACATTATTTGATTTTTTAAGCTCTTTAAAAAGATCTGGAGAGAAATTGGGAGATTTTGTGTTTTGAGGATAAAAAATGAGAAAAGACATTTTTACCCCATAAAACCCCTGTAAAACCCCGTTCCCATTTTCCAATCATGCTGGTTCGCGAACTCATTCACGTTTATCCCGCCTTACACCTTTAAACCAAATTTCATCGAAATCGGACAAAAATTACTCAAGTTATCGCCACGAACACACATATATATATAAATTTGAACGAATGGTGTTTTTGGCCTCTGGGAACATCAAAATGAAAAAGTTAATCGGTCCTGGGCCTAGGTCTTACCATGCCACCTACGGTAATAGCTACTTCCCTATTGGGAAATTCGCTACAAAAGAAGAAAATAGCAGTGGAGCTAAGCTCACTGGGGAAATGTGCATTATCAGTGACAGTGACTACAAGACCCATTTAACGGCAAACTTAAAACTGTTTCATAGCTCACATTTATCATGGCTCAAGGTCTACCCGATAACGTGCAATTGACAGTTTGTGTCCGGTTTTAGAATATTGTAGTTGTATGCTGAAACCAATAAAGACTGGTTTTACCTATATAATACTGTACTTTCCTAGGTATGTTTGACAAACAGAACCGAGGCACTGTCAGTTTTGAAGATTTTGGAGCGCTGTGGAAATATGTTACTGACTGGCAGAACTGCTTTCGCTCCTTTGACAGGGACAATTCCGGTAACATCGACAAGAACGAACTGACACAGGCCCTGACAACGTTTGGCTATCGGTTGAGTCCTCAGACTGTGGACACTTTGCTGCGCAAGTTTGACAGGTTCGGGCGAGGAACCATCCTGTTTGATGACTTTATTCAATGCAGCGTTATCCTCTATGTAAGTACTTTTTTCTTCATTTGTTTGCCATTAAGCCGCTAATTAGGCTTCACTTCAGTCAAAGTATCTTAATTTCTCGGTCCTTGGCAATCATTTCATTTGATTTCCAATCACAAAATAGAGTACTTGCAAACAGTATAATTTGTTTTTTAATTTACAAGAGTCATTCTTCTGAATTGCTTTTGAATTTACTTATAAAACAAGATTGCCAAAATTTTTTTTTAATAGACTACTTCCAGCTTTTTGATTGTAACCACCCTTAACATTAAACACAAAATTAGACAGCTATTTGTATGTAATCAACCTTCTATTTGTGGCGTGTACTATAATTTATAGTAACGGTACTGGACTCATAAGGATCGTTAAGGCTCAATATAATCAGTTTATTGCTGCATCGACATTCTGAGTTGAATAATAATAAACTTAAATTAAATACTGAGCCAAACCACATCCATATCACAGCCATTATGATGATCTAATATTTCTTTTGCATCTAATTAAATATATTAAGCAAAAGAACAAGTAAAACTTCCTCTCGTACATTAAGGGTACGAGTGTGCTCAAGTTTAATTTACATACTAAGCTGAAATAGTTATTAGTTCCCTAACCCCTTAATCCCCCCCTTCCTGAAAAAAATTAGAACATATTTTAAAATTACTTAATCTAATGACAACTTATAAATTCGGCGACGATGTCCAGCATTGAACCGGCAAAAGTAGTCTCCAGAGCACAACTACTAAACCACTACTCTGTCTCCGCGCTTCTTACCCCCTCCCCAAGTTCTCCAGCAATCAGCTGATTTACGTCTGATGCGTCGCCGCTGTGATGCAGGCGTCACATATTACAAAATGAATATGTCATATAAAAGTTTAATGTCTGCAGCTTACTCTTAAAGTCTGTACCTATTGTTCTCATACGGTGAACCAATAAACATTTTTTTGGGTTTGGTACCGATACAGACTTCAATAAAATAGTACTGACACATCATTAGTTGTAAAACAATAATTGTAATGGAAATTTGAAACATACCAGTGAAAGTGTTTCAGAATCTTTAAACAGCTGATTGTAATTTTAACCGATGTATTCTCTAAGGAGATTATTGGTATTTGTTAAATGGCGTATATTATAGTAAAACTTTTGTCCCAATAATGCACAAAATTGAGTCTTTGATCAGTAATTATTTTACCTTAAAATAGGTTTGGCCATGTTTAATAGCTAAAAAGACCTATGACAAATGTAGGTTTTTAAAATCTAAGGCTTACCTTACAATCCAATTTATTTTATAGTGGAGACCTAGGTTTCTAGGTCAAAACGTTATCATTAGTTCTTTGTCTCATAGGTCCTTTGTTGAAATGATAACGTAGAATCCTAGGTCTCCACTATAAAATAAATTGGATTCTAAGCTAAGCCTTAGAAAAAAAATGCAATAACGATCCAGAGGCTATGTCTCCAAATCAAATGAAGAGTTTTTTTTTTGGAATTTCCTTTGTAACTTTTTAATCATACGACGTTTCAATATAATTTTAACGACAAATCTGTAATTTTATTTACTTAGGTAACTAGGTACAGATTTTCTATTTTTTATAGTTGTTGCAAAGTAGTGCAAAGGGTGTCTTACAGTTAAGAGTTCAAAATATAGCTGAGTAAAATATATAGTACCCACCAATTAATCAGAAGAGTACTGATTCAATTCTTAAACAATTTAGATGATTTTTTATAGTCCTGGAAACAGCTGTCCCTGATCACTTCCACTGGCCTTGTATTTACTCAGTAACAAAGGAACCATGCCCAGATGAGTTGGTGACACAAAAATCTAATATATTTTGAGATTGATTGATTTTCCAAGAATCATAGTGTTTAATTATTATTTTTTTTCACAACATTTTTCTCATAGAATCTTAGTTTTTAGTTAGCTCTTCACTGCTTGTTTCAGACACTCACATCAGCATTCCGTCAGCACGACACGGACCAAGATGGTGTCATACAGATACACTACGAACAGTTCCTCAACATGGTCTTCAGTCTGAAGGTCTAACCTAGAACCACCTAGAAGATCTTTTATGTATAGTTATCGGGGTTGGATTCATCAGACATGAATTCTACAAATCTGAGGTTCAAGCAATGTTTTTACTCTAGCAAGAGGTTGTTTGACAGATAGACATTTACCATTTACCGTTTTGACACATATTTGGCTTTTATCAAAGAAAGCAGTGGACTCTTGTGATGCTTGTAAGCGGAGACATTAAAGTATATAGTAGTTACTAACCAAATTTTAGACTTGAAGCTGTGAAAAATTAGTATTAGGACAAACTGTAACAAAGAAGAAACTAAACAGCGTGCCAAACTTTTGCTTTAACTCAGGTATTCTTTGTGTAATGGTGGACCTTTTCTGTGTCAGTAGGTCACTTGTTAGTTAAAATGATTCATCACAAAGTCAGGTAGTGACTTGAAAGTCATGTGTTGTACATAGGCTTAAATCATAAGGTGTATTGGTGAACTATGAAATAACTTTTCCATTTTACAAAAATCGGGGAAAAAGTTGTGTAACTAATAATAAAAAATTGTTTTGTAAATTTCAAGTGGTTCAAATATTTACAAGTTAGTTACCTTACACACACATAGCAGTTGTCATAAAGTGTATTAATAAACATTTTTTTTATCTTTAATGGTGGTTTTCTGATAAAAACCCATAAAATAACAGAAAAATAAGATTTTCTCAAAAATAGCCCGAACGATTTTGATCAATATTTAGTATATTGTTGCTCTTTAAATTATGAACAAACTGGTAGAAATTCCTGTAAAAATTACGGTTCAAAAGTTATTGCGAATTATGTTATTACCTATTTTCCCATTTAAAAAAAACCATAAAATAAGCGTAAATCGTATTTAAAAAAGGCCGGGTTTGATTGAAATTAGCATGTGATAATCCTTATGATTCCTAACAACATAGTGAAGCCACCCATTGCTGTAAAAGTTACGGTTCGAAAGTTATTACAACTTTTGTTATTTTCCATATAAAATATCACAGTTACTCCCAACGCTTACCCATGATATAGGTTGTTGACAAGCTAACGGGAGAAAGTATGTGTCAGATTGCTGATACCGTTTATTTCCTTTGGTATTCTTGGATAACATTTAAATTCCTATACAGTGTCAAATTGCTGCATATATTGAAAGTAATTAAGTTGTACCGAGGCCACACTAAAAATAACAGGCCGTAATGCTCGTCAAGCATGACGTCATGATAGAAGACGGCAATAACGTAGGTATTTTTTATTTATGTTCCAAGGAAAGATTAAAACATGCAGCTGATCACAAACGGCAAACATTACGTCATTGCCGTTTTCTATCGTGACGTCATGCTTGACGAGCATTACAACCTGTTTTTTTTAGTCTAGCCTTGGTTGTACCCATTACTTTTTCCCAAGCTAAAATTGTTCGTCTCTGGATATGTGATTGTTATAACATTCTTTGTAGTTTATAAACTACAAGGATATTACTCCTTATTTTTAAACTTGTCCGTTGACAGAAATTTAAATTAGCTTATGACTTGTAGTTTTATAATTTTAAATGATGATTGAAGTATTAAACAATATTGTTAACACTAAGCTCAACCATCACTAAGTATTTTGCTAAGGATTTCTGTGTTTACACCAGGCTTGCCCATAGAAGGTCTCCAACATACTCCCATCGTGGCCAAGCTAGCTAGTTCAAAACTGAGACAAGCCATGTGTTCAGGGCCAGATTTTGCATTTTGGCTCCCTTCGGCCCAATAACTTTTCCACCTCTAGTCTGGTTAAAGTTACTTTATTAAAAAACCTTTTCTTAAAATTCTATCAGACCTATATTTTAAATGCTTAAACACCACTCCACAATGCAATTGTATGATTGCAAATTTTAAAAGAATTTACTTGGATATTTTAAGTATTAAATAGAGAGCCCAAGTTTGTGCCTTGTGGGACTGAAACAAAACAATCTAAAGATCAATGCATTTCTGCAACAAAGCATGGCCATTGCTGCCGCCGCAGTAGCTTAAAAATTTCAGGTCATGAAAACACAAAACTTGAACTTCGGACAGTATGTGATACCATAGATTAAACATGCTCCCTTAGTCTTAGTAGATTTGTCAGCTGAAGACAATTCTTGTTATTTCAATTTCAGTTATTTAAAACCTCATTTACCAACTAAAAATATCTAATCATAAACAATAGCTCGTCCTCTGGTTTTATTACAAGAAATTAAAACACATATCATAAAATTAACCCTAAAGTAATATAAATAAAGTATTTAAACTGAGGCACCTGCTGTCACTACTAACATGAACTAGACAAGAAAAACAATCTTAATATTTTACAATGTGATGAGAAGACTACTTGATAGTTAGTCTATTGCGATACAGCATCTAAATTATATTCGAAATGCAAAAGAAAACATTGTAAATGGTGCTTTGGAGAGTACACTATTGAATTTTTTAACCTTTTGCAAACTCAAACTTTCATTAATTTGAAAGACAAACTAATAGTTTTATTTTTTTTATATTTTTTTATTAACACAAGGTATGATACATTTTTACTTGATCCTGCTCCTGAATGTTGTTGTAAGCAATTTAAAATATAGGTAATAACTTTCATTTTGCGAGGTGATATAGAGTAGTGTCACGACAAAAACTTTGACACGCTCACGCCTAATCACTCCGAGCAGTAGCGCCGAGTCAGTGGCTCGACAACATCTATAGCCATTGTCCATGTTCAAAACCAATGTTGTAACAAAGTTGATGCGTACATTGAAAAATATTTCTCAGATTTTAACTAGTTTGCTAGGCCAAGACAACTTCTAATTTTAGATGCTCTGTAGATACTGTGAAGTAATCTATATTTGCTAGAAAAAAGTATTTTGAAAAACAGTGTTTATATTTTGATAACTTTGTTTAGTACTGTAATTTCAAATGTCTTGTACATTTTGTACTCTGGTTATTTATTATAAATGCAAAGAATATTTAAAGCATTTGTTGTTTGAAAGTAAGATATTTTTGGATTAAGTATCATTGTTCTTAGTTTGTGTGTAGTTATGATGCTTTTGTTTATCTTTTTACCACTGGGACTAATATGTGATACATGATCAGCTAGTTATTTTTAAAACTTTTAAGTGTTTTTTTTTTTTTTTTTTTTGTTTAAGAGATAGTTGAAAAGTACTCACATTCCAAAAAACCCATCCTTTGTATCATGTAATTGATTTTTTTAAATTTTTGATTAAACTTGAATTTTCAAAATTTCTGTACAACAAACATAGTTAAGAGTACTATAATAAATTGAGGATTGTTTTCTTTGTTGAAATTAAAGAGGTCTTGTTGCACCAATAAATTGAACAAATATTTTTTGAGCATATAAATATTTATGTCTCTGTTAATAAAGTATTTTCAATACAATGTTTTTAAGTCCTTGACTTTTATCAAATACTAGCCGTAACCCGCGGGCTTTGTCCCGTTTAACTTCTTAATTTCCAAGATGATCTTGTTCGCATGGCTCAATCACGTCCTGGTTGAAGTTCGTTCGCTACACTCACTCACCTTTAGGTCGGAGCTTGTTCGCTACGCTCACTCACCTTTAGGTTGGAGCTCGTTCGCTGCGCTCACTTGCCTTCAGGTTAGCTCGTTCGCTGCGCTCACTTGCCTTCAGGTTAGCTCGTTCGCTACGCTAACTCGCCTCCAGGTTGAAGTTCATTCGCTACGCTCACTCACCTTTTGGTTGCAAATTAGCTGTTGTCATAAATGTAAAAGAAATAATAGTGCTGCACCCTGTTGGTAATCCTTGTAACTTTAATGCTATTGAACATCATAGAACAGAACCAACTTGTTTAATTGAAACAGCTGTTAAGATTCATTAATTCCATTTCTCATAAGGTTAACATGGGAAACTCCAGAGCCCAGAGGTCGGAGGGTAAAATCCTTTCTTAGTGAGCGTCTACTACCCAAAAGGAAGATGCCTGCCAAGTTTCAGGTTCCTAGGTCTTATGGTTTCTGAGATTTCGTGATGAGTGAGTGAATGAATGAATGAGTCAGTGGTATTTGAGCTTTATATATAGATTATCTCCTCTTAAGACAATGTTGTGTAGATAGCATGACTGGTTTTCTACTAACATAATATTCTACTTGAAAAACTGAATCATGTTCATAATTATAACATTAGGAGTAGGGAGCATCATGGACAAACATATCATTGATTAGATTTAAATTAACTTCCCTGCATCAAAATATTGGTACAAAATTTTATAATTTAATGTACTTCTTGCCTATTTAGAAATAACCAAACACTGTGATTCATTAAAACTCCCGCCGCAGCAAACCTGCAGACTTAGCGAATTTCCATTTGCCTGATTGGATTTGACTAAATTGACTCCTTAAAAATATCACATTTATTCCCTATTTAAATAGAATCAGTTTAACACATACTTAGGTTTGCTGCAACAGGGAGGGTAAAAGTGGTTTTTTTATTTAAAATGTTAATAGTTAGTAAGAAATAAAAAAATTTCCAAATTTGGGCAAAATATGTTAATAAACAAGCAAACTACAACAGTTTACTTATTCTCCATAAGAATAACATGAGAATTTTAAATTTACAATTCTTTGGAATTTTCTCCGTAACCATTAGGCACATTATAACGCTTCAATATACTAAATTATTTTTTTTTTAAGCTCTACAAAATTGTTTGGAAAGAAATTGCAAAATTTTATGTTTTTTGGGTCAAAAATGGGAAAAATCCATTTTTACCCCATAAAAGCCCCCATAAACCCCCGTTCCCATGGTCCGATCATGCTGGTTCGCGAACTCGTTCGAATAAACGTAGGTTTACACGTTTATACCAAATTTCATCAAAATCGGATCATTTTTCCTTGAGTTATCGCGCTAACGGACACACACACACATATATATATATATATATATATATATTAAAAATCAAAAACATATTTAACAAAGTACCCTTTTAGTAATTATTTTATTTTGTTAATAATTACTAAAAGGGTACTTTGTTAAATATGTTTTTGAATTTTACTATATTAGTAGCCCTAAAAATGCAAGAAAATAATAATAATAATAATATATATAGATGAATTTGAACGGATGGTGTTTTTGGCCTCTAGGGACCTCAAAATGAAAAAAAAAAAAATCATGATGGTATGGCCTCTGGATCGTCTGAATTAACGTATAGTGGTTTAAATTACCTTGTTCTGTCCAAAACGATCCTATGTAGTTCGTAGTGACTACAGCTGTTTCGTGCTGCAGGAGCACATCATCAGGTCGTGAGAATGTCAAGCAGTCATTAGATATTCCTCATGATGGAGTTCGTCAAAAGTTTATAGTAGTAAATAAATAACATAGACATGACATAAAAACACAAAAACACAAAACTGAACATTTAACACTGGTCGACCAGGCGGTAACGAAACACGTGATACGGCACCGGTTGAGGGCAAGTCGCGACTGTCACGTGTCGTCAGCGTTGACTCCCGCCCCTACTCCTATGATATCCTTATCTCGTTCTTTTGTTGTCTTTCTATTAAGGATATGAATGGCAGTGTTGTAGATAATGTTAGACTCGAATGATAATTTTTCGTTCAATATATGCTGTGGGTTTTCCTTTGACGCCTTGTAAATTTCATACTCTTCAACTGTATCCATGTATCGGCCTTTATTACAGAACTGTACTATTTCTAAATTATTGTGAATATCAGTGTAATTGTGGTTGTGGGAAATTAGGTGGTTTGCGTACGCTGATTTGGAATTTGCCTTAGGCTTGTGTTCCTTGAACCTAGGTTCTAGTAAACGAATTGGCTAAAAATGACGTTATTGTATCATTTAAAACTACCAATAAACTCTCAACCATCGTCAAAGAAAAGTGCCAACCTGAAACCAATAGAATGGAAAAAACAGGAATTTACAGATTGAAATGTAACGATTGCCCCAATTTTTACATTGGCCAGACTTCAAGATCTTTTTCTACCAGGTTCAAGGAACACAAGCCTAAGGCAAATTCCAAATCAGCGTACGCAAACCACCTAATTTCCCACAACCACAATTACACTGATATTCACAATAATTTAGAAATAGTACAGTTCTGTAATAAAGGCCGATACATGGATACAGCTATGTGGAATGAGTTTTTAGTTTTTACTATGATGTTGAATTTTTGCAATTTAATTAATTTTCCTACAGTTACCTAACAATGTACATGTTCTCTCGCTGATTTGAGAAAGCAAAGTGGTCAATTCGCTCATCAGTGAGACAATGTTAACATTGTCTCACTCTAATTACTTTGTCTCACTCCAGATTTGCAACGTGAAGGCACGAAATAGTGAGCGCGTAACATGCAGGCAACGTCTTTGATTTACAATTTAGCAGTTAATATTTGTGGAAAGCTTAATTTAATTTATGTTCCGACCAAAAGTTAAATGTTAGCTATAGACAATCTAAATATTTTATATTTACCTGTATTCCGTACTTCAATTAATGACCATATTGTAATACAGTGTGTTAAATTGTCCATTCTCAATGAGGCAATTTGAATTGACTTCTTGATTTTCAAGCAAGGTAACAACTAATTCAGGAGGTCCTAACAAGAATGTTTTGCAAATGCTTTAGCATTAAAGGAGGTTTAGTAGCATTCTTTTACGAAGATTTTGCGTTATGGCCACTGTAATGCTTATTGCTTATGAAATCTTCGGTTTTGTAAAAAGTAGCTGCTGTAGTATTTTATAGGAGGAAAATTTTTGTGTGAAAATGCTTATAATGTGCAATAGATAATATAAAACGTAATGCACCTTGATCAAGCAAATGGGAGTCAAGGGATTCAAAAGCTTCAAAGAATTTTAATCGAGTTTTAATAAATCATCTGAAAGCTATGCAACAAGAATGTTTCAAAGGTGTGCCCTCAGAGTTTCTTGCTGTTGTGCCTTTAGCAATCTTTTTTCCTGTGATGAGAATGATGATGTCCACGATTTCCATTTGCTTTGTCTTCACCACCATTTCCAGCTGTGGCGCCACCAGATTTTCCAGCTGTAGTTTCCTCATTTGCTCCTTTTATTGGTTTATTTTCACCGCTAACCTTTCCCTTTTGATCCTTTGATTCAGATTTTTCTGCCGCTGACTTCTCTTTTTCTTTTGATCCCTCCAATTTGTGTTCTGCTGATCCTCCAGAACTTTTTCTTTGAGAAACTGCCTGTTCTACTGTGGGATTTTTCTTACCATTTGCATGGCCATCAGAATTCCCAGCTGTGGTGTCCTCATCTGCTTTTTTTGTTGGTTTATTTTCACCACTAACCCCCTCTTGAACCTTTGCCTCAGATTTGTCTGTACCTGACACCTCTGATTTCTCTTCTTTTGATCCCTCCAATTTGTGTTCTGCTGATCCTGCAGAACTTTTTCCTTGAGACATTGTCCGCTCTACTGTTGGATTTTTCTTAACATTTTCAGGGCCATCAGAATTCCCAGCAGCTGTGACTTTATTGTTTCCAACTTTTGATTTATCATGCGCATCTTTTTTCAGTTCAGTTTCACTTCTGACCTGTTCCTTTGCTTCCAAATTATTTTTTTCAGATTCTATTGATCTTGGTGTGTGTGCATTTTCCTGTTCTACTGCCTTTGTCTTCACGTTAGCAGTTGTTTCACTGTTGGACATTTGGTTTAAAGCTTCCTGTGAGTTAGTGCCAGTTTCCTTCTTAGCGGTAACCACTGCATCCTCTTCCTTTTTATTCTGGGTAGTACTCCTCAAGAATTTCACTCCGGATACTGCACTACTCACTGCTACTTTTGCGGATTTCATTGCTACATTGACAGCTGATTTTGTCGCGTCACTCTGTGCTGCTTTAACTGCAAACCCTTTTGCAGTAATGATAAGGGTTTTTGATTTAGCTAATACTCTAGCTCCATCCTTTGCAAGAGGAATTAAAGTGTTCATGGACGGATTGTTAACTAAGTCGCCAACTTTTTGGACGAAAGAAGTAAAATCAGCCACACTAGGTATCTCAGTTCCTTCTTCTTTGGGTGTGTCAGGTGAAGCTTCTGTAAGATGGGATGAAACAGTAGATAGGAGAGTAGAAGCAATACCACTACCAGTACTGCTCTCAGCATTGCCGTCTGGCCCATCAGCACGAGTGGCAACATGCAAGTACAATATGACGATACTGATCTGAAGAAAGGAAAGAATTTCAGCATTAAAACCTTATTGATTACCTTAGTACCTACCTACCTTAGTACTGCCTATGTAGTAGTTTACCTTAGTAGTCTATGCCTACTAGCATGGTGAGGTGTGTGTATTAAAGACTATAGTCAGAAGTTAGCTAATAGCTGTCATTTCAACAGTTGCCGTTTTAGGTTGCAAGATATTCAATGAGTTAAGTCCTTCAAATAGTTTTTTGGTGACTCGAATTGGAGCCAAGTTCTTCTTGATCATTGGGTTTTCAAAATGGTGCAGGCTAAATAACAGTGGTCTTAAGTCAGTGATAACTTTTGGCAACTCACTCTATTCTATACTCATCCTTTATTATTTGGGTTTAAATAATCTCAGTTGTGGTCCCATCTCAATATTGGTAGTAATAATTGTTATTATATAGAAGTAATGGGGGATGGAGCCATGGCTCGCTATAGTTTATTTCGATTCTAAAAGCAATATAAGGGGTACTCACGTTTTATTTACAATTAATTTAGGCTTTTATAATTTAAGTTTCAGAGGAACTTCAATTTATTAATATAGAAACTTTAACTTTTCAATGAAATGGCGACCATACAAAATAGGTATTTTAAGCCAATTATGAATGGAGATGAGTGTAGGATGAGTGGCACTGGAGTGGCACGATCTTGTAGTCTTGTTATTGACAAAGGCCGACTTATTCCTAAGACACAGCTGTTAATTAATAGCCCATACAGCTAATGGCAACTAAGGGACCTACAGTTTATCGTGGAATACGAACCACATTTTTGCCTTGGTATATACGAATTGGTCTAATTTTCAGGATAGTACTGCGGATAGTCATAGTACTCTCTCGTGCGGACGTTAATCCACACCAGGAAGTATTGCATCCACAGTTCATGCCTAAATATCCACAATTCGTGACCACCTAGTAGCTGGATTACAGGTTGACGCCACCCATCTCAGTTAACTTTAAATTTAACTTGGCAATCCAGAACACATTAATTTGTTTACCTAACCCGCCATGTTAAACTTCCCTATCCCAAGCGTGATGTATACAACTTCCTTACTTCTCGAGTGATGTAAAGTATCAAAAACTCACTCGGTGATGTAAAGAAACCCATTTAAATAACATTGAGTGCTTAACTTAAAAAATATAACTCTATGGAGCCAACGACGTTCAACAATAGAAATCAGCTGTGCGCTTGAATGTTATTTTTATGCTTTAACTTATTTCCCAACCTAGCTTTTGCAATTTTGTTAGTAAAAGAACGTTACTGATAGAAGATGAGTGAAATGGATAGTGAAAAATATTGTACGTAAACCCATGTATATTGTCGGGTCAGGTAAAATCTTTTACGTTACACGTTACGCAAGGGCGTGTTTACATCACTTAGGTAAATTATGCAACTCGCTTCCGCTCGTTGCACAACATTCACCTGCGTGATGTAAAAACGCTCTTACTACACTTGTAATGTGAATAGCTATTACGGTCTATGGTAAAAATCACTCGTTTATAATAGCCTATACTTACATAAACATTGTTTTTACAGTTTGTTTAAATTAAAACAGCTGATTGAAAATGTTTGTTTGAATCCTAAGTTACTGTACATAAAATAACAGTGCGTAAATTAAGTATGGAAACAAATCTGTATTTATAAAACAGAAATGGATAGAAACTAAGTGGCTTGTAGGGGCAATAGCCCCTAAATACAGGGTGTTTCAAAATTGTCTGGACATATTTTGTGGACTTGTTCCTTAGGCTAATACAAACATAAAATGCCCTAAAAGTATGGGTCTAAAATGCCTAGATTTCTGTTTGTCGGTCTGTTTGTGATTTTTAAAAATTATTTTATATCTTGAGCATTTTTCAAGATAGAAATTTCAAAATTGGTATAAACAAGAGGTTCTACCCGCAAATTCACGGGTGTACAGAAGCCACCATTAAATTTATTCAATCAACTTTGACTTTATATTTCATTTAAAGGGCCCAAGTTCGAGAAATTGTCATCTGAAAGGATGTTAAAAGCATAAGAACCTTCATACCTTACGTCCTAAGGTGGCCGAGGTCGGTACAGTTGTACCTGAACTCGCTGCTCTCTTTCACAACGTCTTTTATACTTTAGTACTTTACTTTAATACTTTTCAATGAAATGGCGACCTGTTAAAGATCGGTGACAACCTCTTGGAACAAACAACATACAACAAGACTGGGACGGGTGGCGTCGTCCTGTAATCCAGCTACTTGGAGGTCACGGATTGTGGATATTTATAGGCATGCACTGTGGATGCGATACTCCCTGGTGTGGATTAACGTCCGCACTAGTGAGTACTACTACTATCCGCAGTACTATCCTGATAATTAGACCAATTCGTATATACCAAGGAAAAAATGTGGTTCGGATTCCACTATAAACTGTAGGTCCCTTAGTTGCCATTAGCTGTTTGGGCTATTAATTAACAGCTGTGTCTAAGGAATGTCGGCCTTAGTCACTAACAAGACTACAAGATCGCGCCACTCATCCTTCACTCATCTCCATTCATACTTGGCTTAAAATACCTACATAGTATGGTCGCCATTTCATAAGAAAGTATAAAGTATGGTTTATTAATCTCATATTCATCGTGTTTCAAACACTTTTATTCACTCACTTGTAACAAACAGCTAGAATTAGTTTCACTGTCCATTCACCGCACCTCTTTTAAGAACATAAAAGTAAATAATAAAATAAGTAAACAAAAATGTAAACAAACATACTATATTGTCAATTGCATTGGCCATCTGTTGTTCATTAAATTAATCGAATAACGTTAACTTCCAAAACATGCAAGGCGTAGCCCTTTTGAAATCAGCCTGTGGGGCAGAGCCCTTAGGGAGTTAGTCCACATCAATACTTTTCGGCAAATCTATACACTCTAAGCTTCATTTTGATATGCCATATGCCTATAATAATTGTTAGTTATAAGTTATTGTTACTTATAATATGACTAGAGTTGTTCTGAAAAGCAGTTGTACTGAGAAACGCTTGATCAATAAAGGCATTTATATTATTATTTGATAAATTACCTTAACTGTTTACATAAAATTTGATTGTATAACTTTAATAATATAATAGATGTTTATTTTAGTAGGTAAAAAGATCTTACAAAGTTTCGTTCCAATATCTCAAGCCATTTCAATATGGCAGCCATTTAAAATCTTTAATTCCAAATTTCATGAAAACCGTAAATATTAAGAACATTGTTTTTCAGATCAGAAAGGTAGAGAATTTAAATCCAAATCAAATGACACCTTGATTGTTAAAATCGGATGATCCAAACAACCAAGTTATCAGTTTTTTTCTACATTCGGTTAGATAGGTCGCAATTTGATAGGACTTCCATATTGTTTATTATTTGTTATTTTACAGAGCAGTATGGTAGTCCTATTAAATTGCGTACCTGAATTTAGGAAAAAACTGATAACTCGGTTGATTGTCATCCGATTTTTAACAAACACAAGGTATCATTTGATTTGGATTTAAATTCTCTATCATTTTGATCTGAAAAACAGTTTTCTTAATATTTACGGTTTTCATGAAATTTGGCATTAAAGATTTTAAATGGCTGCCATATTAAAACGGCTTGAGATATTGGAACGAAACTTTGTTAGCTCTTTTTACCTACTAAAATACACATTTATACAAATTTTGAAATTTCTATCTTGTAAAATGCCCAAGATATAAAGAAAATTATTAAAAAAACACAAACAGACCGACAAACAAAAATCTAGGCATTTTAGACCCATACTGTACTTATATGGCATTTTATGTTTGACTTAGCCAATTTGGAAACGCCCTGTATAATATTCTACGGTGTGTTTATAATATAAACTTTCTAATATTATATTTTTACATTTTATTATTTCTATATTTCGTTTTTACACTAAAAGACATAAAATTCTTAAAAAGTCTATTTCAGCTTTATAATAGTATACATATTACAGTTGATATTACATACTAGCAGAGTACCCGTCCTTCGTACGGGGTTGGCATATAAGTTTAAAATGCTTATTGCAGTTATGCGTTTGTAATGGGGGAGGAGAAAGTTTGATAAAATTTGATTCTTTAAATTGACGGTATACTATGGTATTACCATAGACAAAAAGAATGAAATATAGACTGTCAGCCGTGCTGCGGTTGCCATGGTTACCATAGGTTCCGGCGCACACCACCATTACCATAGTTTACGTAGCGCGTACGCCGTAACTACCGTGGTGCTCCAAGCGGTGTGCGCCAGAACCTATGGTAAGCGCAGCACAGCTGACGGTCTATATTTAATTCTTTTTGTCTATGGTATTACACATCTACTATAGCCATAATGTTCTACCACTTCACCTAAAAAGTAATAAAAATAAATTATATAAAATTCTCAAAAAATCACAAATTATTCATGACATTAAAAACATAAACATAACTGTATGTTATGTTATGAGTTATGTTATGTTATCCACCCAACTCAAATGTAAATATTTTTGTAGATAGACTAGGTATATTAATTAAGTATTTAAGTAAAAAATGTGATAAGCTAATCATTGCAGGTGATCTAAATTTTGATGTATTAAAAAATGATCGCAAACATAGGCTATTGAAAGAGATGCTAAAATCAGAGAACATGAGGTACCTGGTCAGTTTCCCAACAAGAGTTACGTAAAATTCTGAAACCGCAATATACAATTTTTTGATAAAAAATATCAACTTATCCAGGGTAGAGGTAGAGGGTCTGATTACTTTTTACTTTCTCCCCCTATACCATAGTATATGGAGAAAGTATTGTTTTCGTCAAAATTTTTGAGTTTGAGTTTTGAGTGGATATATTCGTTTTGGGTCCCCCTGGACCCAAAAAGTGGTTTTCAAAGTGATGTCTGTGTGTGTGTGTGTCTGTGTGTGTGTGTGTCTGTGTGTCTGGATGTGTACAGAGCTAGAGACTACACCTGTGGTCCGATTTCGATGAAATTTGGTATGTAGGTTCTAATCCATGGTATCTCCAGGCGTTTTTTTCATTTTTTTTGAAATTTTGATTTTTAATGGGGATTTCCCCATAAAAACCCATAAAATACTGGAAAAATTGAATTTTCTCAAAAATGGCTTGAACGATTTTGATAAGAATTTAGTATGTTGTAGCCCTTTAAATTCTGAACAAAATGGTACAAATCCCATTTCTGTAAAAATTACGGTTCCAAAGTTATAGTAAATTATGTTATTTTCCCATAAAAACCCCATAAAATAACAAAAAATGGAATTTTAGACAAAAATCCGGTTTTGATTTAACATGGCGGGCATTCCAAATTTGATTTGTGTGAAATGCACCCATTCCTCAAATTGGAATGATAATTCAAAATTATCCATGTAATAGGAGAGAGAATTGAGTAGACCTTAATTTTATAGCCCTTGTGACACAACAAAAAAAAATATTTGAATTGAGATACCCTTAGGCTATATTTCTACAAAAATGGTGGCCCAAAAAGTTAATTTTTATGATTAAAGTTATGTAAAACAAAGTCATTCTATAAAATTGTACGAGTTTTAAAATAAAAGGGAAATAGCTGAAATAAGAAATCATTTAAGTAGCTCTTGTTGTCTCAGCTCCTTCGGAATGCAAATGCACAATGTAGATTAAATGTAGATTGTAATGATGTAAATGAAGAAGTCTGTGACCACCATTTTGTTTAGGATCCATAAGATTTCAATTTATCTGAACATTATTTTTAGTGTTACAAGGACTATAAATTGAAGGGTCGCTCAATTCGGTCTCCTGTGACATTAAAAATTTTGAATTGGTGGATTGGGTAGGGGTGAATTTCTAATAAATCAAATTATGAAATGCCCACCATTTTGGCTAGGGGTGAGATATCCACATCGGGTTTGCGTCATTTTGTTTTGACAAACCCTTCAAAATAAGGGGTCACTCAATAGGGGTTGCTATTTGAAAAAATAAGTGTACCCTCTACTTCCCACCTTGTTAAGGGTGTTTAAAAAATATCTTTGATGTAAAAAATTGTGGAACCTTTGTTAACAATGAATGCCACAATCAGAATATTTCTATCTATTTCGGTTTAAAAATTCAGATTTGTTTCCATACTTAATTTACACACCTCAGTACTTCTGGGATTAAGTTTTAGTAGGAGAGAGCCACTAAAATAATCAGTATTTGGTTAGCACTATTTTCCCCTATATCCAGTAATCTTCAGTGTGTAATCTTTGCTTAATACAGTAGAACCCCTCATATCCAGTCTTCGCTACATTGGTAATGGCCTCCCGCGACCACCACAACACCCGTCAGTGTAATTTGCAGTCGCTGCAACTTTGGTAATCGTCTCTCGTAATCGCGACAATACCCGTGAGCATAGCTTGAAGTCTCCGCAACTTCGGCAACATCAGTTATTGGCGACAGTGGTTATCGTCTGCCGCGACTACGGCAACATCCTCAATCGGTCTTTTGGTTAACCGATCGTGCTCGGCGTTATTGCCCCCAGACATTAAACAAGTAGACGGCAGGCACTAGGTTGGATATTCCGAGGTCGGATATGTGGGTTTCAACTGTAGTAACAACTGATGTTTTTCACTTTGTACTGTATATTTTAAAGTGTACTGTGGATGGCTTGTTATAAAGACATGTTACAGGTTTTTTGTTTACTTTTCCTTGTCATTTTGTTCAACCAACATAGTAACTTGGCATGCCAATGTTAAAAGCATACATTTGTACATACAAGCAAACATTGATCATAAGAGTAGGCCTATAGGATAGAATACATAGCGGATCCATCAATTACAACATATCTTTTGATCTGATCTCAAATTAGGGTAGGGAACATGAAAAAGAAGGTAAATTTGAAATGTATGAATTAAGGTATCGTTTTAGAAAATTCAGACACTAGGAAAGTGTGATCTTTTTTTCTATTCAAGCCAAAGGTCAAAGTCCCTAAAAATAGCTACCGTAGTCTGAAAACTATAAAAGAAACAGTATTTCTTTTATTGCAGGGTTTATACCTCCATAT
Source organism: Macrosteles quadrilineatus (assembly GCF_028750875.1). Classification (NCBI taxonomy): domain Eukaryota; kingdom Metazoa; phylum Arthropoda; class Insecta; order Hemiptera; family Cicadellidae; genus Macrosteles; species Macrosteles quadrilineatus. The sequence goes on along the minus strand of NW_026542598.1, from coordinate 55,618,813 downwards.
TCAACTTAAGTTCTTAGAATTGGTAATTTGAATGAAAAAAATGTTACCGTAGCTGGTTTACAAAATAAATAGAATAGAAAATGTATTACAAATTGTTCTTTCATTGTAAGACATTTATTGTGTTATTGCTGTAATTGAATTTGATTTAATAACTATTTTTAAAGTTATCCAAAATCATACTTACGCTGAAGTAAATCTTCATCTTGAACGATACTGTTGTGTCAAAGATAAATATTTCCTCTATTCTATGGCAATATTAATTTGTATTTAGTGTTATTTTACAGAAAAAAACTTGTGAAATATTTTAAATGTAAGAACACTACGATATGCCACGTCTCTTTCAATAATCCAGAAAAAGTGACAGATGTAAGCAATTAGTGCAATCAGTGACGTTTTTTGAGTAATGAACATCCATCAATATCAAGAGCAAATTACTATATAATTTTGCATATGTTTCAGAGTAGGCCTATGTAGTAGCTTATAATATTTCAACATATCTCTCTTAGACAAAATTTTTTTTATAATGTAAAAACAGCATTTGATGTCTTCATTTTCTAACTTCGGTCTAAAAAATAAAGCTTTTTTTGGAAGTACTGCAGAAAATACCCCCATCACAGCAAACCTATACACTAAGTGAATTTCCATTTGCCTGATTGGCTTTTCACCAAACTATTACTTTAGACTTTATCCCCTTTTTAAAAAACATTGGGTTTAACTGTATTTAAGTAACATTGAGTATTTAAGTTTGCTGCTACAGGAAAGCTAGTTATGAGGGTACTTTTTTAAGTGGCTTTGCGTTAAAATCTAGATTTAGCTTATCCGCGATGAAGCTCCACACCACTTACTGGCATCATTTGTGAACGGAATGACACCAATTTATTGTAGCTTGAATTGCTCTGTAGCAGTCATGTTGGCTTCACTGAATGTTAAAAAAATTGTTAAACGATATAAACTTTTGCCACGTTTGAGGTAAGGTCAGTAATACTTCTTTTTTACTACACAAAACATATCCTATGATAACATTCATCCCCAGATGACTTAAGGCAATGAATGCAATGCGAGGGGGTAAGGTACAGAAATAGGTTAAGTAAGGAGTGTAGAAATGGCCATGAAATCATTTTCCTTTATGGTCTTCTGTAAAAAAAAGCACAACTCCATCCGAAATGAACATTTTTACAGCAATTTTTAAACTCCCTAGCTTATTTCTGCGCTTTCTACGCTATTTTACATTGCATCAGGGTCATAAACTCCAGTCATCTGGCGATGAATGTTGGCATCAGATATGTTTATTGTAATAAATTACGTATTACTGAACTTACCTCGGATACGGCGGAAGGTTTGATTGTTTAAACAATCTTAAAACACACAGCGAAGCATACATAACAGCTAGAGAGCTACAATTTGAGGCGTTCTGTTCACAAATGATGCCAGTAAGTGGTGAGGAGCCTCGTTGCGGCGTACAAGCAAACTACGGAGTTATACGCAAACCCAGCCCTTACTTAAAAAACCGCCGTTGTAGTTATATATGTTTGTTAGTGAAATATTAAAATCTTGATCAAGCTAGACCAAATTTGAACAAAATATATCCATATACAAACAAACTACAACAGTTTACTAATCCTCCATAATAACATCAGTTTTAAATTCATAGTTTTTTTTATTGTTTGTGTAACCATGTGGCGCACAACAAAAGAAACAAAAACTATCATGGATATTATAACATAACAGTATGGATCATCATAATCACAAATGACATCACTGGCCCGATTGTAAACTAATATTAATTGTAACAACTGGTACTTTTTTGGCTATCAAATGTTTCTTTGTGACTTTCTAGCTCCATTTGTGTAAAATATAAACTAAAATAGGGTGAAGATTATTACCTCGTCTGCAGTTCCAAAATTGTAGTTTGTACTTACTTGTAGTTACATGTTTCGGCAGAACGCCATTGTCAAACTATCGTAGTACAGGAACACAAAATCCACTTATTTTAACTTCGTCAGGTAGACATTTAGTTCACATACACACGACGACACATACACGAAGACACATATTATTTTAAATGGATTTGAAAATATAAAAATGTTTATATTTGATCCAGTTTTCAATTGCAGAATTCAATCAATGGTCCTATACTACAAGATTTACGTAAAATAACAGCCTTTATACAGTCTTTGCATATTTAGTGCTTTTCCCCAAGCGTAGGGCCCTCCAGGTGTGGCCCCATCTTTTGCACATGCATAAGGCCGGCTCTAAAGGTAAAAAAAAGAATCAACTGGATTCGAGGACATCAGCCATACACTTCTCCCTTTAGTAAAACTCTAATAGGATTATTTTTTTAATTGACAAAGATCGGCTCATTTTGTATTGATTGGTTCACTACCTTACTTCTTGCTTTATGACAGCTAAATCCCAATGTGGCTAAGCAAAATGTGTCTTGTGTAAAAAAAATGTGAATTTTGTATTTCAAGTTAAAATAAAAAAAAGTAGTTCCACACCATTAATTTACTTAAAATAGTTTATTGAATAATGCAATGTCATTAATTAGACTGTACAATATGATAATAATACGTAGATATTAAACTCTCTACCGTGAAAGTGTAATCATAATATAATCTGCTCAAAGAGTGTCGCAGGAACAGCATTTTCAACCAATAAATGCAACCAAGCAAACTAGCTTGGTTGAAATTGTTGTCAGTAAACAATTTTTGTGTTAATTGTTTTGTGTTTCTTGCACTAGAGTTTTAAGACTGTTATGCTGACATAAATCTTTATTCCCTCAGAGTTCGTCCAACTACTGTAACTCTATTCACAGGGGCTACCGCTGCATTGCTTGGGCTTGCTCCTTCACCTCTTCTATGAGTGAACAACTACGAGCGATCGACTCCTGCTGCGACGACAGGTGTGAAACAATCAGTTGCAGTTTCTTAATGTTCTGTAAAAAAAATTAAATTTTTAAATATAATTAATTTGATCATTAATTGCATCTATCGAGTCTATGAGAATAATTTTATTTGTAGTCGGCCTATTTATAATAGGTATAGGTGGCTATGTTGTCAGAGATTTCTTCAACTAAGAAAACCCACTCTATCCCTTCATAGCTTTGAAACCAATGAAACCATAGTTTTACAACAGTTTTTAAACCCTTACAGCTCCAGTTATTTTTGTTTAATTTACTATGCAAATTTTTATCAGGACTACCCTTTATCTTACAAACACAAAAATCATAATTCTAGTGAAACAAGTTTTTTATGGACACACGCAAACGACACAGTAAGGAAAAGGAAAACAGTCAAACTATTTGACCAGACTTGCAGTCCACCCATCCGATCAAACACGAGCAATCCACCCATCTGTCAACCCAAACAGTCCACCCATCCGATCAAACACGAGCAGTCCACCCATCTGTCAACCCAAACAGTCCACCCATCCGATCAAACACGAGCAGTCCACCCATCCGATCAAACACGAGCAGTCCACCCATCTGTCAACCCAAACAGTCCACCCATCCGATCAAACACGAGCAGTCCACCCATCCGATCAAACACGAGCAGTCCACCCATCCGATCAAACCCAAGCAGTCCACCCATCCCGTCAAACCAGAGAAGTCCACTCATCCGGTCAAACCAAGGAGTCCAGATTTAAGTCATACTAGCTGTTACCCACGGGCTCCACCCCATTTTACTACATTAGTATTAATAAAACTATTGATTGGTTAAGTTAAGATGAAATAAACAAAGCAGAATACAAACAAATAATAACAGCTGAGGTATTTTTAACATTAGGTAAATGGAAAGTTCCCTTTGGAAAGCAATTACGACCTTATAGGGCAACTTATGAAATAATGGATAATTTTGCGCAAGGTTTCTCGTCATGACGAACATTTTAAGTATATGGTTTATGGGGGTGTGACTTGTAGTTTTCTCAAAAGTTCAAAGTTCATGGGTACTTTTGGCTTTATATATAGACTAGCTGTACCCGCGGGCTTTGCCCCGTTTAACTTCATAAGTATTCGCATGGCTCATTCACGTCCTGGTTGAAGTTCGTTCGCTACGCTCACTCACCTTTAGGTTGGAGCTCGTTCGCTGCGCTCACTTGCCTTCAGGTTAGCTCGTTCGCTACGCTAACTCACCTCCAGGTTGAAGTTCGTTCGCTACGCTCACTCACCTTTTGGTTGGAATTAGCTATTGTCATAAATAAAAAAAAAATAATAGTGCTGCACCCTGTTGGTAATCCTTGTAACTTTTATGCTATTGAACATCATAAAACAGAACCAACTTGTTTAATTGAAACAGCTGATAAGATTCATTAATTCCTTTTAAAAATGAAAAATCATAAGGTTAACATGGGGAACTACAGAGCCACTGGGGCGGAGCCCGAAAGGATATTTGGGATAAGAATATGCTTTAATGTTAATCGGGAATGTGAGCTATCATCATGCCAAATTTCAGCCCAATCCGTCCAGTAGTTTATGCGTGATTGAGCAACAAACACACACACAAACTCACAAACTTTCAGATTTATAATATTAGTAAGATGTCAACTGATTTTATCAAAAGGGTTGTACATGTAATGGCTCCTTTACTGGCCCACTTGTTTAGCTGCTGCCTTCTTGAAGACATATTTCCTGATGTTCTGAAAACAGCCAGAACTTTAAAACTTTAAACTGCCTGTTGTTTTAAAAGGGACCTAGAAGCTTACTAGCAAGCTATAGGCCGGTGTCCCTGATACCTGTGCTGGGCAAGATATTTGAAGCCTTAATGTTAAGTCAGATAAGTGAGCACTTTAAAACCCATAACCTACTAGTCCCTGCTCAGCACGGCTTATGTAAGGGTAAGTCCACAGTCACTGCAGTGGGCTGCCTTTTGCAGGTTAATGCTTTTGAAGACAAAATGTCAACCTCTGTTGTTTTATGTGATCTGTCATGCGCTTTTGATAGTGTGCCGCGACCTACTTGTCAAAAAGCTTTTAATGTATGGTGTTGGAGTCTGTCCGCTCAAAATGTTTGATTCCTACCTTGAAAATAGGTTTCAGGTTGTATACCTATTCAGGTGGCTGGGGATAAATCAAACACTCAAGCGGTTAAGCATGGAGTCGCCCAGGGCTCAGTTCTTGGGCCTTTTTTATTCATTGTTGCCATGAATGACTTGTATTATGGCGTCTCAAATGATATATTGATGTAGGCGGATGATACTGCTATTTTTGCGAGACATATTGATCATATTATGGCAAAAATTCTGTTAGCACATTGTTAAATGAAACGTCTCAATGGTTTGATGGAAATAAATTGGCTTTGAATGCAGCCAAAACTCAAGAAAGCATGTTTATTCTTAATAAAAATGTTTCCAGTGAGTCTGTAAGATTGCTGGGTTTCACCCTGAATTCGGAGCTTGCGTGGGATGACCACATAGATACACTTTGTGTAAAATTAAGTAGAGTAATGCATCTTTTGAGGAAGTTGACCTCTGAACTACCTTTTAACTTTCTGAGACTTGCTTTCTTTTCTTTTTTCCAGGCCCATATTGTATATGGCACACGCCTGTGGTGTCACTCCCCGCATGCTCAGAAACTACTGTTCCATCAAAAAAGGCTATCGGGGGTAATATGTCAGGTTCACTATCTGGAGCATTGTAGGCATTTGTTTGCTAAACTTCGTATTATGACTGTTGTGAATGTCTAAATTTATCAAAATCTATGTTAGCTATTAAGGACATGGGAGAGGATCTTGTTTGCAACACTGGTGCAACATAATAGCTGAAACAGCTGTGGCAATTATTATTGCTAACCTCAAAATCAAAATAACCCATTTATAATGCAGTGTAATGTTTATTTTCCTATCATAAACAATGTATATCAAATCGTTTTTTGGATGGATATATCCGTCTTTAACCCAGAAAAGAAATTTCTCGGGACAGATATTTCCATTTTCAGTCAGGAATTAAACGAAGATTGACGTCCCTGGAAGGGTAAAATTCCTGGATTTTACCACCACTATTGTCTGTGGCCACAATAAAATACACTAGAGGTCGTCCTATGTTCGAAAACTCAACCAAAAATGTTTAATGTACAGACTTCTCTATTTTCACCCCACACTCTAAATAAAATATGTGATTGGAATTTCTTCCATTTGTTTTGATTTTCTGTTCATATTTAGTTGTTATTTCATCACCAGCATGGCAACCCATAAGACTCAAGTTAATTTTTTTATAATTCTTAAATACAATTTTGTGCTTATTTTCGAGCCTATTTTAATTTATAAAGGGATTCTGCACATCCACAGAAAAATATTTTTCTAACAGTATGTATAGATTTCCCTGCGATGCACACAAGCTGAGAAAAAAAGTTTTAAAGAAACATGCTTGCCTATTATGAAATGAAATGAAAAAGTGCTTTATTAACACAAAAATAAACTGCATATATACATACAACTTATAACTAAACATAATCTTCTGCATAACAAGAAAGAACAAATTTAACTAAAAATAGCACTTTACAGCAATGGTCATAAGACCGTCTGCCGGGTTGACAACATTATCTTTTATGGCAACATTTTCTTTTAATACGACTAAAATGTAAAACTATTTGTAATGAGCTATAATATTTATATTGTTTTGCTGCTAGTCTTGTACGTTGAATTCTAAAACCAAATCCCATCTATACTTCCAAGCATCTCTCAGAAAATTTGCCAGCGAACGCCAATCCTTACCATTAAGGAAATCTATAAACTCTGAGCGAGTTAAAAGAGCTTTCAACAAAGAGCTCCTGATACGTATTAAGTATAGATGTACACATTATTTATAAACAGTGTGCACATGTTTTTGACCTATGGACAGTAACCAAAACCTATTTCCTGCTGGTAAGAGCTCTTCCCTCGAGCACGGACTTGCAGTCCATTCGGGGGAATACTATTCTTACCCTAATAATGTATTCCTGTATTTATAAAGGTGAATAAAATGATTTTTGATTTGATTTTGATTTGAATAGCCATTTATTTCTAATTTGGGTTAAAATTGGCCAACGAGCAACAAAATGATAAGTGTCCTCATTCTCATTTAGATTACATAAAGAACATATAAAATTAGCGTCTGTCATCCAAGGTTTAAAATTTAAGGAAATAGTCTCTGTCCGTACTTTGAATATCCATCATCTAGCCATATCAGGAACGTTATCTGATAGATATCCATTATCTTCAAGGTCAAGATTCAGTGAAGCATAAGTTGTGTGGTATCGTGAGGCCAATGCTGCCTGGACTAACCCCCGCCTGCTCTCCCCCTTACTGCCTCTACTACTGATAACAGGTGTCGCTGGGTATCCTCAATGGAATTCACATCAAAAGATAATTCAATTCCATGTTTACTTCCAAGACCCTTCCAATCTCTGCTCCAATTAACATTTTCACTTATTATTTTCTTTGCTAATTTATTTGGTAGACGATTCGGCGGCAGTGACAGAGCATGTATGATATAACGAGCATGCATACTGAGCGTATAAATGTACTCTTTTTCTATTCCAGTTTCGAGATACAACGCATAGCTTGGAGTATTTTTTGCCAATCCTAAAATTTTCTTTACAAAAAAACAGAGAGTCCCGTCTATATAATCACTTTCCCATAAACCCCATATTTGACACCCATAACAAAGAGTTGCTCTGACAATTGAAAAATAAATAGTGAATTTTTTGCTTAAAGGTACATTTTTTTTGTTATTTAGAAGTGTATTCCAAATACTGTTAATTGCTAATTTTGAAGAGCTGCGCTTGTTTTTTAAATGCAACCCCCAGGATAGTTTAGAATTTAAATTTATTCCCAAATATTTATAATCATTAACCACATTGATTCTTTCACCTCGAAAATACCATTTGTCATTTTTCCTCAGTTTCCCTACTTTCCTAAAAACCATAATCTTTGACTTACTTAAGTTCACAGTCAAGTTCCATTGTTGACAATATTTCTCAAGGTCATTTATCATTAACTGCAGACTAGTTCCCGTCGGAGCCATCAACACAATGTCGTCAGCATATAACAAAGCCTTAATTTGAACATCTTCAAAAATGCAGCCTCCACTTAATCTATAATGTCATTTACAAATAAGTTAAAACACAAAGGATTCAAAATATCTCCTTGTTTTAGACCTAGGCCTGTTTCAAAGTAGTCTGTAATTCCATTTATACACCAGACAGCTCAGCTCATCTCTGTCACAGCTGACGAAGTACCATTATATAAATCCATTAAAGCACTTAACATATGCGTAGAAATACCAAGGCATGATAACTTATAAAACAAAGCTATTGTACTGAAAGCTGCGGTAAAATCTACAAAAAAAGTATATAATTTAAGTTTGCCATTTATGATATTGATCCATGAATGTGATTCACCTACAAATTGTTTAAGATAAAATGTTATTTGTTATAACCTTATTTAGCTACGTAAATCAAATCTGTTAAATACTGTACCTCAGAAAGTATGATTTATCTATGACTGTACCTATTCGATCAGTGGTCGTTTCCAAATTGCAACTTAAATGTAAACCTAAGACTTTCTCTGTATTATTTGATCAGTTGTCATCATCCAATTTTTTCCTTTGTAGGCTACTGTGTTTAGGTCGTGGCTTGATTTGAACATATGCTATGATTCTTTGTTTTGTTTACACTTACGTTGTTATTTTGTAACCATCATGGCAACCCATAAGACCAATGTTAAAATTTAAAAACTTTGAGTTACTTTAAAATTATATAGGCATTATCAAAAATTGATATTGGTTACGTCTAAACCATCATAACATTTGACAAAACAACGTAAGTTTTGCTAAAATATGTTCAGCTGTTATTGAGAATAAGTGTTATAAAGATTGCATTGAAGTTTATCCCAAAGAGCTTCGCTTCGCTCCACTCAAATAAGCCTAGTTGAATTACAAATTGTTGTATTGATTTTTATTATGAATTGTAGTTATTTGCTTTCTTTAAAACAAAAGCTTATAATTATTCACTGGGTTGTAAAACGTCTTTTTTACGGTAAACTTTGACTTGTACATTTTGAATTTGGAAGTAGGGTGAAAAGAAGAAGGCTCTAATTCAAACAAAATGTTTGTGCCGTGAATACCAAATGCAGCCAACATAGAAAAATACTGTACTTTTCTGTTAAACTTAGTACTGTGCAATCCAGTAGTTGCAGTCTGCATATGTGTTGTTAAAAGAAGGTTTGAAACAAAATCTCTAATAAATAGATTTCAGGATATACTTACATTTTCAGTGTTTTCTATAGCATGCTCCTGTAGTGCTAATGAACGTGTACTCTGCATCATAATCTAAAAAAAGGGGAATTGTAATACAGTACATATTCAAAGCTTATTTGATAAATAAGTAGGCTATAATTAAAAAGCATACATTAGTAAAGCGTAAACTATACAAAACATTGTCATTCGCCTATTGGGTCTGATGATTATTGGACTGTCCAATCAAAATCGACCACCACTTACCTTCTTTTTTGTATATTTACCGTCTTGTGAGTAACAGTAAGCGTAAATATATGTTTTAAGTGTTATAAGACGTTTCTTTTATTTACTTTCCGTATAAAATCTTTAAATCTAGTTCCCATAGTACATAGTAGTATTTTTTTAAGTTTTAAAACTTTTTTCTTCAATAGCAAATTTGCTCAGAATAAAAAAAAAAAACATAATTTTTAACAACTCTAGTCCACGCACAGACCACTGAGTTTGAGGTCTATGTAGACTCCTTTCCATTAGGCTAGACATTAGTTATTATTACTTGCCAAAACAAGCATATTTCAATTGGGATGTGGAAAGCGAAAACCAATAAAATATCAGTTACCAAGTAATTCGGAATTTAATAAGGAATTCAAATATATGTATATATATATATATATATATATTATATATATAACTCAAAATAAAAAATTCCCGACAAGAGGTTCCTATTCGCTTTCCACATCACAATTAGTATTTTAGTTTATACAGTGGTACTATTAATAAATTTTTTAATTTAATTTTACATAAACAAAGTAGTAATGCTTCTAGACTATCTTCGTATTTTAATCTTTGAAAAATTGTTACTTTTCTGTATACTTATTGTGGAAGTAAAACTGATTTGATTTGATTCATTATTATTTTTTCCCTAAAGTTTTAAATTAAGACAATACTAGTGGAACCCCGTCGAAATCGACGGTTGATCTTGAGGTTTTATGTAAATTCAGCTAACTGCGATGGATAGAGTGAAGTCATTAAAATCTTAGCTAAATGAAGGGAGGATAAGCAATAATAAGTATGACGATTGTGTTCCTAAAAAACGTGATTAATGAATACGTTTAACACAATATTTCCTACCTTTTTATCGGCTTTAGGTTGCCCTAAGGGTTTTTTAGGAGTCTTATAATTGTTTGTTCATGAGTTTGTTTCATACCAAAGCCACTTTCACTATATGGGAGAATGAGTTCATATAATTAGTCTATCATGTTACGGAAAGAGTCAATTTTATTACTAACCACTAATTCCATCTGCTTTAGGAAAATCATTCAGATTGTATCCTGATTTATAAGTAATCTTCATCTTTGGTCATAAAAATACAGAATTCAATCAGCATATTAAATCAGTTTTTTTGTTTGATAAAAATATCTTATTCTCCAGAAAGCAGTAACATTCTTACATTCGATCTCTGCAATTTTAATTCCTTCTCTTGCCACATCGACCCATGTATTTAATCATCCTGTTCTTACTTGATAATTCATTAACTTGTGGGGTAGCTTTGCCTTGGCCATATAGATCACATAAAGCTGTGCATGTATTTCGTGGATTGGAATTAACCATAATTGTAGGAAATTTTATCACAAATCTTGAACATTTGCGGAACCAAATCCATAACCTAGTCCAGCCTTGGTAACAAATTATGCAAATGCGATGAGATGTGATGAAACTGTTGTGTTTCTGAATGTTTTGTATGTAGTGAGGTTTAGATACGTTGTTCGACCTCTACATGTGTACATCAAAGTAAAAACTGTGTACACATTTTTTTTTAAATACCTGAATTGACATTAGTTCACCTACTTTACCAAAACCATAAACTCCGTAGTTAGTCTATTCCAAAACTTGAACACAGCTCTCATCCTCAACGTACTCATCTATGACACAATTTTCAACCCTATTATCAAAAACTGTTATACCAATAAATGAATCTCAGATGTTCTTTCTCGAATTTAAAAATAAATGGTGATTGAAAGTAGGAAAAAAAGGCAAGTGCCAACCTTACAATATATATAAGCTAACCCGATAAGGAATAGTTATATGTTCCTTTGAAATTATTATGTCACACTTATTTCATAATTTAAAATTTTCTAAGAGCAATAAAGCATAGATTTTTGAACAAAACATTTAAAATGTATCATAATGTTATCATTTTGTTGAAACTATAAAAAACTTGCCATGCAGTGGAGAATCCATTTAAAATCATAAATAATAATGTAAACATTTAATTTTGACAGTTTCAGTAGACCTTTGAATACAATTTTAATATTAACAGCTGGTTCATTAAAAGTAGTGTAAAATTATCCATATGGTCGAAATGTAAACAAAATTGCAGAGTGAACTTTAAAGGCCTCTGGGGCAGAGCCCCAAGGAAATTTACCTCGTTTATCTTTTGAGGGCTCACCTACTGACCAATACCTTTCTTAGACACCCCTACCAAATTAATTTGAAACTGTTTTTCTTTGTGACAGCTAATTTGAGAGAACGGCTGGGCGTAGAAACTCGGTAGAGGTGTCTAAAGAAAGGTCTTGGTCTGTAGATGAGCCATCAAAAGAGAAACATGGTGAATTCCCTTGGGGCTCTGCCCCAGTGGCCTTTTGCCGTTCTCTCAAAATAGCTGTCACAAAGAAAAACAGTTTCAAATTAATATATAGATTTGTGTAGGTTGAGAAAATTATTATTTAGAGTGGTTTAATAGCGGCTACTATTAATGTAGATTGGCATAACCTATCTACTCAGATTTATTTTTTTAGACATATTTTGTGTGTGTTTTTTTACTACAGTGGCATTTTTTACGTTTTGAAAGGGTCACGGTCCAAGCCCTGGTCTTGTTACTACCTATCTAATAATTGCAATAAGTTCTTTAATAGGGTTAAAACTGCATCTAAATCAGTTATCTTTAGGCTACGAAGTCTTGCATCTTTGCATGAGTTAGTCCAGATAATCAAGTTATACTGAAATATGAAAACTTACATTAGGGTTTATAATGCTGTAAAAAAAAATCCCTTGCCATCCAAATAATAATGATTGTACAACAAGAATAGTTGTTTACTGGACTTTAAACCAGGTATGAATGCCTGTGAGATACCAGAGCCTCGGATCATAACAAAATAAACACATCTTATTCCCAGAAAAGATTTATTACAATAATTGAAACAAATAAAATAACAATTCTCCGTCAAAATATCTAACCAAATTTCAATGTTAGGCCTATTACCATTAAAAGCTTTAAATTACAACACACAATTTTTATCCAATCAATGAGTCCTTCTATCTAGACACCTAGGGGCTCCAACTAAATAAGATCCACTATGTGGTACTCATCCGAAGTGTTCCAAAGAGAGCTCGGTCCTGGAGTCTGAGGTAGCATCTGGGTAGACACCATCCACACAAATCGTCGACGCAGGAGCAGGACTGCTAGGATCAGCAACACCACGACTCCTCCGTTGGTAGACCAGCTTCCAAAGTATCCTTCGCCTCGGGCTGTAACGTCCAAGGACAAGGGCAGCATCTGATGTTACCGAAGCCAGACTAGTAGAGCTGCACTTCCGGAAGTAATCCACATTCCAAAGGCCGGAATCCTCAACTTGAGGGTAAAAAACTTGAAGATCTACTTACTTCTTTACAGAAACAAGAGCACAAGATAAAAGACTTTGCATTGGCTAGGGACCCGTACTTATAACCTCTGTTGCCAAAGGCACTAAGTAAAACGAACATGTGCAAACCTACACAAGTCTAACACATCCTCTGTTTTAGCAAGGACTGCCTTGGCACACAGAGATATCTACAGCAATGTCTCTCTCTCTCTCTCTCTCTCTCTCTCCCACACACTCTCTGTCTTTCTCTATCACTGACTATGTCCAAACCAAGGCCACACTAAAAAAACAGGCCGTAATGCTCATCAAGCATGACGTCACGATAGAAGACGGCTATGACGTATAAGTATTTATTTATTTATTTTCGACTGAAAGATTCAAACAAGCAGCTGATCACAAACGGCAAAATTACGTCATTGCCGTCTTCTATCTTGACGTCATGCTTGACGAGCATTACGGCCTGTTTTTTTAGTGTGGCCTTGCCAAACCCCAATAATAACCTGTCCTGCTTATACTGAACTAGCTTAGGCCTATTTGAAATTAAAACAACGCTTTACTTTAAATAGTATTTTAAGCATTTTCTTAAACAGTAGAATAGTGAAAAAGATTTCCTGTAACAAACCAATTGTTACAATGCAAACTTTATTCATGTAACAAATTAGCCTAAAAGCCATTCCAGCTAGCCTTTGAATAAGAAAACAAAAATGATCACTTGGTAGCCTACACACAAAACCTTTAGGCTAATGTGGTAAACAACTACCAGTATCTTGGTAAACCTTGGATGTAATCAGTCACAGGCTCTTTAGTACCTATAGGAATAAGCTCCGCTGTTATCAATTAATTATGGTACATTATTTATTAGGCTAATCAAAATAAAATGTGTTGATGTTAATTAAATCACTAAGCATTTAAAATTTAACATGGCCGTCACTGAACATGATGTGTGCCGGCCGGCCAACTATGTTAAATGTCTACCGTGTTATGTATGTGTGTTTAATGTAGGCCTATTTAACAAAATTGATGACATTTGATGAATGAAATTTAACGTTCCATTTTTAAAATGACTACTTAGTAGTCAAAACTAGTCAATTGAAGTTCGACTGAGGAATTGACGACGTCAAGGTACGTACAAATGTAACAAATGGTAACCGGTAAGTAATAGCTTACTTCAAGAACAAGTGATTACGGTACTCAACCTGGAGTTTGTGTTGGATGAGGCTGTGCAGAATCTCATTATAATCGTTAAACGTCCTCTCCCCGTTGAGAAGCAAAGGCAAATCTAAAAATTAGGCACCTAATTGATTCTATTTCTGTTAGGGTTTGTGTAACTGGGGCCTTTGTGCAGCAGTTATTTATCTTATGATAAAAACTGTACCCTATTCTAAGTTAATAGTGGTAAACAGTTTCAAATACTTTTTAATTAAGTAGGCTAGGAGGCAAATTTCGCATCAGTGTATTGATTGGACGGGTAGGCTACAGTTTCTTAACTGAGCTACGATAATATCGATTGGAACTTTTAATTGAAAATATTGATTATTAATCGCTATTTTTAACTACAGTATTTCAATTATAAAATGATACTGTCATGGACTTCAAGGACACGTGGCAACCAAACAAAATAACAAGAAAACTTTTAAACATTAGCCTATATTTGTTAGTTGATATTTTTTTAAAGACTGTGACTATGCAAGTCAAAACTAACATTGATTACCTCATTAGATTTTGAGCCACGTTGGATTTGTCTTGCTAATGAGGCAATGTTATTGACATTCACTTGGACTCTATCCGCCAATCTTGATTTAGATTCTCCAAAGAGAGACCTAGCACTGGTACTTGATGCTGAAGCCATGATTATGAAGAATTAATGATGACTCAAAAAATCTATATCTAAAAACATTGCATGTTTTCAATATTGACAACGTTTTGGCACAATAAACTTAGATAACTTATCAACTTTCAGTGTTAACCGTTGTGTTTGGTTTTGGTTTGATGCCGATTTCGATTCGATTTGCAAGCAGACGACAGATCCAACAACAAGCAGAAGCTAAATAATTGTTTCTAATCTGCTTTCTTTAGAAGGCTTGAATAAATATCACGTAGCTTCACTTAGTCAGTGCTGTTTTTCTAAATAATATTTTATGAATTATGTAATTCGTTCTCTCTAATGGTTAACTGGGACGGGTGGCGTCGTCCTGTAATCCAACTACTAGGAGGTCACGAATTGTGTTTTTTATTATTTATAGGCATGCACTGTGGATACGATACTCTCCAGTGTGGATTAACGTCCGCACGGGTGAGTACTACGACTATCCGCAGTACTATCCTGATAATTAGACCATTTTGTAATTACCAAGGCAAAAATGTGGTTCGGATTCCACTATAAACTGTAGGTCCCTTAGTTGCCATTAGCTGTACGGGCTATTAATAATTAACAGCTGTGTCTAAGAAATGTCGGCAAGACTACAACCAAGATCGTGCCACTCATCCTACACTCATCTCCATTCTTACTTGGCTTAAAATACCTACTTTGTATGGTCGCCATTTCATAGAACAGTATTAACAGTATATAAAAAACTTAGAAAGATTTCATTGGTCTTTAAAAGGTGGCCGTGGGATGACACCATACCATTTCTTTACATAATATTGATTATATCTCCTAAATGGATCCTTTATTTTAGGGCTCTGAGGTGCGAGTAGTTCGTGTTTGTCCCACCGCAGCGCTTCTACATGAAAATCGTTTCTATTCCAGGCTGCTTTTAGCGAAGGAAAGTAACTATCACTGATTTCCTATTGGCCAAAGGGAAAAGCTTTGCGCAAGGCGTGCATAACCTTGGGACAGTTTTTTTACTAACGTGGTAGTTCCAAGGGGAGCAGTGCGCGAAACTAGCGGCTAGTCCCTGCCCACCAAATCTGTTCGGGAGCGAAACTTCTACCCTCCCTCCAGCTGAATTTTTATTCCAGGATTAGTTTTGCCAACAGTGTCATTTGAAGGCTTCTGATTGACTATAATAAAGGTTTACTAATTGAAAAATTAATTTTTTAATTATAAAATTAAACTGTCATAACCAAACCAAACTAACCAGACTTGCTGATAATGAAAAAATCCGAGACAAAAAAATAGTGCCACGGGCGAGATTCGAGCCCGGCACTTTCAGTTTATCAGCCCGGCACTCTATCCACTTCCACTATACCCGGGGCTATAGAATACAACCGAGGCCGATGGCATCATGCCGTAGCGTTGCGGTAATGGTGTTCCCTCAGCCAATCAGAAGCCTCCAAATAACAGCTGGGCTGGCGGGAGGGTAGAAGTTAAGTTTCGCTCCCGAACAGATTTGGTGGGCAGGGACTAGCCGCTATAGTTCGGCCGCTTAGAAAACGACCTGCGCGCTAATGCTAAACCAATGCTGGAGGAGGTAGTTTTCTAAGCGGCCGACCTATAGTGTGCGGGCGAATACCACTCCCATGTTATTCTTATGGGAAAACATGTGATTAGATAGTTACATTTATTTTAAAAACCGTTAGAGTTATTGACTTAAATTTTTTTTTATTCATTCCTTAGATTGTTTTCTATTATTTCATGCTATATAAACAAGAAATTAGGTATAGTTTTTAAAATATAAAATTAAATAAATATTTCTAATTTTTAATTGTGCTTTTTTTTAAATAAACAATTTCTTTTTAAAGTAAAATTAATTGTAACATTCTAAAAATGCATGAAACTATTCACCATGGTAACAGGAAGTATTGTGTAAAATTTGGGCTTTATAAGTTACGTAATTTTCTTTAGAATGGTACCTAAACTTATAAAAGAGTGAAAATTTAAAAACGTACGTTTTCATGAAAAACACTTTGCAAATTTTTATCCCCTTTTTTCAAAACTTTTATTATTTTTTTTATTTCATTAACATTTGAAGTTTCATAAAATGTCCATGGTAACACAATATCTTTGGTAGTTTTTTTTTTTTAAGAGCATCTTTAGTGGAAAAACACAAAATCCTGTCACGACCATAACAGACGTTTAAATGAATATTAAAAATAGTCAATATTATTTTTATAACTATGTTTTGCTATAAACTAATTTACTTTTATGACCATTATACAATAAAAAGGTCCCTGAGCTTTTGGTATATTTGGTCTTTCTAGAAAAAAATAAAAAAACTCAAAAAATTGAAAAAAAAGCCAATAAAATCTTTTTAAGTTTGTATAACTCCGAAAAAACTTACCTGAGACCCGAAAAATCGTTGTTTGTATAGAGGTGTACTTCTTTTGTGTATAAAACATTGAAATATGACGATATTTTAATTTTTGAAATTTGTATGATAGAAATCGTAAACGTGATGGTCAGGGACAAGCGGTACGGTCGTGAATTTTCTGAAACAATCTAAATCTTTCCAAACAATCCTTCAATTATACTGTTAGTTATAATAAAAATATGTGTTTCAATTGAACTAAACTGTTCAATTTACAATTATATTAAAGTTATTGTCACGACCAAACACACTATAATCCATAAGGCTGGATTGGTCGTGAAAAATCGCGATGGTCGTGAAACTTTGGTCGTGAAATTACGTGTTATTTGGCTCTGTTCTGGCGGTAGCCCTGCACCTCATGTTCGAGGATACAAAGTGGACTTCTAGGTTAATTTAGCAATTGAAATATCTTATAAACAAAAATTAACACCATGTCTACTTCACCGAATGACTATGTACGGTCATGAACACACCAAAATTACAAAAAACACAATCTTTCCTTTATTAATCTTGTAATTCCTCCTTTCAACTCGAAACGACCGGCACTACAATCCTGACGTACACCCCGAACTAGTCTCTAAAACCAACTGACTCCATCGACGCCAGGCTTGCCACTGTCGTGCTCCAAAGTTGAAAATTTTTCCCAAATGGTGTGACGCCAAATCGAGGGACAGACTTATTTTGTCATGGTAGTCAGTTTGCAATGACAATAAAATTATAATATGCTCCTTTTTTGTAAGTTTAATAACCATTGATGACATAAAAATATGGCTTTATACAGGGTGTCCCGGAACTCTCTACCAATATTTTAGAACATTGATCCTGGGTAAGAAACGTACCTAAATATCACATTTAAATTGTCCGGAAGTCCTTAGTTACTCACACAGCCGCCATTTTGTTTTTTTAAGTTATTAATTTTTTTCTAAAGAATGGTTAAACATACGAAATGGAAACTTTGCACAAGCATTTACGACAACTAGACAAAGCTACAAAAAAATTATGAGGATTTTTCAAATTCATAAAACAAAATGGCGGCCATTTAAAATGTTCTTTCTTAAATAACTAAAAAACCATTGATTTTACAAAAATTTTAAATGGCCGCCATTTTGTTTTATGAATTTGAAAAATCGTGATAATTTTTTGGTAGCTTTGTCTAGTTGACCTAAATGTTTGTGAAAAGTTTCTGTTAAATATTTAGTAATTCACCTAAGGACATTTAATAAAATATTTAATATGAACTAAACCAAAAGGTAAGCACTGTGTACTGTGAGAGAGGTGAGTCTAAACTGAACTGACTAGTACGAAGTGCTGTAGTGAACTTTGGACAGTGATGTCATCATATCAGCTGTTGTATCCTTTCAATAACTGAACTAAAAACTTGACTTGAATGTTAAAACTACTTGATTAATTGTTTATATTTGACTGTATATAGTTCATATGTTATTAAATAAATATTTTATTAAATGTCCTTAGTTGAATTACTAAATATTTAACATACCGGCCCCCCCTGAACCCCTGGGTTCTGAAAACAACACAAAAAATGAGAAAATCAATAAAAAAGGGGGGTGGTAACTCCTCTTCACTATGCCATAGGAAGGACAGACACCTTTGTCACAGGACGAGAGAGGTGTCCACTTGCGGTCTTCAGGTGCACGACCCGTACTATTCCATCAGTACCAGGTGAAACGGAGAGAACTCGTCCAAGCTTCCAGGAGAGTGGAGGCAAGTTGTCTTCATGAATGACAACCAAGTCATTGACTTCAATATTCTTCTTGGGGTTGACCCATTTATTTCTCTCTTGAAGAGTGTACAGATACTCTTTCTGCCAGCGAGCCCAGATATGTTGACTGAACTGTTGGACTACCTGCCAGCGTTTTAATCGGTTGATAGGAATGCTACGCAAGTCAGGTTCAAGAGGTGTCATAAGAGGACCACCTACTAAAAAATGACCTGGCGTCAAAGCTTCTAGGTCCGAGGGATCAGAAGAAAGAGGAGTTATAGGCCTAGAGTTCATCATTCCTTCAATACGGGTGATTAAAGTCGAAAACTCTTCCAGTGACAGGGTCTGTTGTCCAATGACTCTTATTAGGTGAAATTTCACACTTTTGACGGCCCTCTCCCAAAGGCCTCCCTGATGAGGTGCATGTGGAGGTAAGAAGTGAAATTTAATATTGAAATTCTCAGCGTAGCATTGTACTGTGGAATCCTTGATTAAATTTTCAAAGTTGCGTCTGAGTTTTTCGGATGCACCTGTGAAATTTGTAGCATTGTCACAGTGAATATCTGAAACGATTCCTCGTCTGGAGACAAATCTGGTAAGAGCGGCTAAATAGGCATCCGCTGTTAGGTCGGTTACTACTTCTATGTGTACCGCCTTAGTAGAGAAGCAAATAAATATACAAATATAAACCTTGATAGGTTGAACTCGTCTTAGTAGATGTTGCTTCACAAAGAAGTGTCCTGCATAATCTACACCAGATATGGAAAATGGCCTTGAAGGTGTAACTCGATTCATAGGTAATTCCCCCATGAGTGGAGAAGAATGAGGAGGTTTACATCTGAAACATTTTATGCATTTAAAGATCCTAGATCTTATTAAGCTTCTAGCACTGAGAATCCTGTACTTGTTTGCCAGCATAGCCTGAGTTAGAGTTGGACCAGAGTGCAAATATAAGACATGATGGTGGTCAATCAAAATATCAACTAACCTATGACCTTTAGGTAGCAAGACGGGGTGTTTGTGATCTTCAGAGATATCAGCCTTGTTTATTCTTCCCCCTACTCGAATGAGGCCATCTTTATCCAGATAAGGAGCTAGGCGTCTAATGCGTACAGAGCAAGGTTTATTGGATTTCAAACATGAGATTTCTTCAGAAAAATATTCTCGTTGAACCAATTTACAAATCAGGTTATGAGCCTCTTTTATCTCCTGAGAAGTTAAATTCCCAATTTGTTTAACTTTATTTCTGGTGTTATGAATGAAGCGCAGCAGGTATGCGGAAACATGAAGTAGTGTTGTCCAAGATGAGAAGCGAGTGAGGAGAGAAAATGGTTCATCCGGAACAGCAGAGAGAGTGTTAACTGTGAGAATCTTAGTTTCAGGGATAGACTCTTCAGGTAAAGATTTACAGACAGACTTTGGCCAATTTTCTTCAGAGTTACACAACCAGACAGGTCCATTCCACCAAAGTGTGTGGTTAATCAAATCTTGTGGGGCGGTACCCCTTGACCCAACATCCGCTGGATTTTCTAGTGATGAAATATGTTGCCAAAATGAAGGTGGGATATTTTCCTGTATTTCTGCAACTCGATTTGACACATAAACCTTGAGTCGATAAGAGGGCATGCCAATCCATGAAAGCACGATTGTGGAATCGCACCAAGCTGTGTATGAACTAATCTTGCAGTGAGGTGAGAGAAGTTGTATACAGTAATTTAGGAGCTTAGACATCAGGTGTGCTCCGCAGAGCTCCAAGCGAGGTATGGAGATACGCTTCAGAGGTGCGACTCTTGACTTCGCTATCAGAAGATAAGTCGATATAATTCCTTGTGAATTTACAACTCTCAGGTAAACACAACTACAATATCCTGCTTCACTTGCATCAGAAAAAGCATGTAGCTGAATATCTTTAGCAGAAGAAAGTCCCACGTAGCGAGGTATCTTGAGCATTTCAATATATGGAAGTTCATTGGCGAACTTGTTCCAAACTGATATAACGCTGTCGTCTAGGGGTTCATCCCAATCGAGACCAAGTGTCCATAAGTATTGCATGAAGGATTTGGACCAGAAGGTTACAGGAGTTAACCATCCTGACGGGTCATAGATCTGTGATATCACACTTAAAACAATTCTTTTTGTAGGAGTTTCCTTAATATTTTGAGTTCCTACAGAATAAGAAAAAACATCTTCATTAGGAATCCATTTAAGTCCTAAAACACTATGAACTGGTTGTTCGGGAGCTCGAAAACCAATAGGTTTTTCTTTGTGATCTTCAGGGATCGACTGTAAGAGTAATGGATTATTCGAAGACCATTTTCTTAACTCGAAACCTCCTTTTTTGAGTAACTGAACCACATCATTTTTCAACAAAAGAGCGTTTTCTACGCAATTACTACCCAATAGGGCGTCATCGACATAAATCTGATCCTTTAGAGCAGTTGCGGCTAGAGGATGATTTTTTCCTTCATCAATAATGAGTTGTTGAATGACACGATTTGCCAAGTAGGGCGATGATGTGAGCCCATAAGTGACAGTCGCTAGCTGATAGATTTGAAGAGGCATTTTATCATTCTCTCTCCAGAAAATAAGTTGAAATATCTGATCAGATTCCTTTACAAGGACTTGTCGAAACATCTGCTTGATGTCGCATGAAAAAACAACCGCATGTCGGCGAAAGTTGAGAATGATGTCACATATGTTGTTGTGGAGTTTTGGTCCTTGATGAAGAATACTGTTGAGAGACAGAGATGTTGATGTAGGTGCTGATGCGTTGAATACTACCCTTAATTTTCCATCTTTAAAAATTCCATGATGTGGAAGGTAGTAATGAGGATTACTTTTAAGACGTGGTGACTGACAGAGTGTCATATGTCCCGAAGACAAGTAATCTCTCATAAAATCAACATAAGTTTCCTTGAAATCAGGATTAGAACGAAATTTATTCTCCAGAGACCAGAATAGGGATTTTGCCATTTTGCTCGAGTTGCCTAATGTTGACGGATCGTCTGAGAAAGGCAAAGAGACAATATATCTTCCTTCAGGAGTGCGAGAGTGCGTAGATACAAAATGTTTTTACATTTTTCTTCGGGTAAGGATTGCTTGCTTGTAAGAGGGGGTTCCTCTACAGCCCAAAACTGTTGGATAGAGGTGTGAAGATCCAAACTATTGGTGGTTAAGAGTGTGACTAATCCATGAAATGAATTTTTGCAAGTTGAGGCGACAGGGGTCGATCCTAAGAGCGCATATCCAAAAATGGTGTCAATTGCTACAGGCATATTATCACCAAGTGACAAAAACTGGCCTTTCACAGAGGAGGCAAAAAGGTCAGCTCCAATTAGAACATCAATAGGAGCGGGTTTATCAAAAGTAGGATCGCCTAACATTAAATGTTGCATCTGTGAGCGAACTTCAGGAGTGATCTTAGCTCGAGGTAAATCTGGAGTGATATTATCCAAAATGAAGACAGGGTGAGAGCTTGCCAATACATATCCACTAAGGGACTGGAGAGTGACATGAGTTAACCCTTTTGTTTTCACCTGAGCAGACGAGATGCCATTAATAAGCGTTTTATTAGCATGAGAGCGCTTAATCCCTAAAGACTGAGCACATCTTTGAGTAATGAAGGTAGACTGAGCAGCAGAATCTAAAACTCCCCTACAAACTAGGGTCTTACCTTCGCTTGATTTTACCACAATTAAAGCAGTGGCAAGAAGAACTGTGTTCTCTGTATTTGTCAAACCAACAAAACCAGATTCATTTTTATTTGAGTCAGAACTTGGAGCTCGTTTGTCTGTGTTACCTTTAGACACATTAGGAGAGGGATTATTTTCAGAATCCATAAAATGCAAAAGAGAGTGATGTTTTCTTTTACACGTAGAACATGTACGCCATGAATTGCATTCCTTTACCTTATGCTTATCGCCAAGACAGTTGGTGCACAAATTTTTGCCTTTAACAAAATTATACATTTCTTGTGAAGTCAATTTAAGAAAACCTTTGCATTGATAGATTTTGTGATCTGCACCTGCGCAAAATGTACAAACAGTGCGAGGAGTTGCAATAAGCGCCGATTTATTTGAGCGCTGAGGGGTTTTTACTTGAGTGTGGTGGCCTAAGGTACCCTTAAGAGATGATCCCACATTAGTAAGATTAGCTGCTTCAAGATTTACACAGTGAGACTCAATGTACTTGGTTAACTCATCTAACTTAGGAGTTACAGAGTTATCACTTCGACTCTGTTCAAAATGATGGCGAAAATCAGAATCAAATTTTCTTAACAAGTGAGAGGTCAAAATTAAATTTTCCTGAGAAATTTCTTCATCTAGAGCTTTAAGTGCTTCAATGTTTTCATTTAAAACAGACAAAAACCTTCTAAGTTGCTTCACTGAGGGATTGTGAAGAACTGGTAAGTCTAACACATTGTTGACATGAAGAGAGATTAGTAATCTTGTATTCTGATACCTTTTAAGTAGAGATTCCCATGCAATAAAATAATTAGCATTAGTCATAGGGATGTTTTTAACAACTGAAAGTGCCTCTCCCTCAAGACAGCTTAACAAATAACTCATTTTTTCAACACCAGAAATACTATCATTTTTATGAATAGTATTTTCAAACAAATTTTTGAACGCCATCCACTTTTCATGTTGACCTGAGAAGGTACCAAGTTGAAGTTTAGGAAGCTGTACACTAACCTTAGTTGTAGCTACTTGGCTGATAGCTGCATTGGAATCATCCAGGTTTGGCTGGCTCGACTGGTTAGAGCTTGGGGAAGGTATCAAGTTCACACACAAAGAGTGAATAGACACATAGAGATCACTTATTTCATCTTGTAATGTTGAAATTGTAGTGATATTTTCACTTTCATCTAATTCCTCAGGTAAAGGCACAGTGCCGAACAACTTATTCACTAATTTGTCAAAATCATTATTTTTGGCTGTAGCGGTGGAATCCAAAAGAGTGAGCTTTGTTATAAGTTGAGGAGTGATAGGTTCCTTTTCGATAGCAAGCACTTTTGCTTCAATTGACTTAAGCCTGGCTAGCACAAGCTCAGATTGCTTCACAAAAGTTGAGAACCTCATTTTGAATAAGTCTTAAATTCAATAAAATTCCAAAATAAAAATAAATGCAGATTAAAATAAGTTTATAATGAGCAAAACTTATTTAAAGACAGCCAGGATTCATTGTATTAAATATTAATATTAGTCAACTTGAAATCAGAGAGAAATATTCAGCCATAGTATAGGCCTATAAAAAGTTTAAGTCCCAGAAAATATCTACCTGCAATTATTTCCAGATAATAAATTTGAAATTCAATAAAACATGTTATTTCAAACACAAACTGTAATTAAATGTTCAATCCGTATTAAAAAACATTCTTCTGTCACTTTAATTTAAAAGTGTAAGCAAACAATTGAGGTTATGAAAACATAAACAAAGTCTTGCATAATGACATTTAAGTTTTCATTTCTATCCATCAGCAGCGCTAGTGTTGATGAGAAACTTGTTTCACATTACAGGGGGGAGAGAAGGGGGCAGACAGGATGCAGCCCGATAATGCACAATAGAGAATAGACAAACTATGCATGAAAATACAGGAGTTGTAGACAGTACAGTCTGAGAACAAAATTTTCTGTCTGGGACAACAAAACTTTATGTGTTATTTCACAAATTACTGCAACAATTTAATAAATTGATAATAATGTGATCAAAAATATTTAATCCTCTTGTTAATGATACTTAATGTTGATGACAAATTTATTCAATTAATTTATTCAGTTCAAATAAATACAAAACTTAATAGTCACAGTAGATTATTTTCCATAGGCTGGGAAACATCCGGCTCGAAGGACCATGTTATATATGGTATTAAGAGGTAAAATTGTGAGAAATACCTTTAGATCCTAAAACTGAAGATCCATTAGGGTTTTGGTAGAACAGGAACAAGATGAGCAGAGAAGCGATGGCTCTGGCCAGAGTGACGAGAATCGAAGGACCACAGATGAAAGATGATGTTGAGAAATGACTATTGTTGTGTAGTATGTAATTCTTCACTATTTTAATCTCTCTTTCTCTCTTACCGCTCCAAGTGCATTATTTCATCATTTCTCATTTAAATATGGATTCCAAATTTATAGTACCAAGTGTCAAGCTAGGATCCAAGAAGATATTTTTATTTAAAGTAGATGTGTTGTAAATTTTCGTGTACAGTCCAGAATATTCATGAGTAGTGAATTGCTTTCTTTTTATTAATGAAGAAGAGTTTTAATTTAAATCAGTGAAGAATTACATACTACACAACAATAGTCATTTCTCAACATCATCTTTCATCTGTGGTCCTTCGATTCTCGTCACTCTGGCCAGAGCCATCGCTTCTCTGCTCATCTTGTTCCTGTTCTACCAAAACCCTAATGGATCTTCAGTTTTAGGATCTAAAGGTATTTCTCACAATTTTACCTCTTAATACCATATATAACAGTTTCTAAAGAAATTATAGATATTTACTCAGAAAAGTGGACATGGTTTTCTCATTCATTTACTCACTCAACTCATTATTTATTTACATTTTTGAAAGTAAACACTAACATTTTAATAATTAGAAAACATATGACTTAAATAAAGAATTTATGGTAAAGTCTAACCATTCTCCGCCCCTTGAGATACCCTGTATCTCAAGATCAGTCCATTGGAATGATAATCAGTTTTGAGATTGATCGTTTGATTATTTCACTTGTCGTTTTAAGGTGACCACACGTACTATTCCATCAGTTCCTGGATGTACTTGTTCTACTCTGGCAGTGAGCCACTTACATGGAGGAATATTTTCCAATATATATACCCTCCTCAGGAATATTTTACCCTCCTCGTCCAAAAATGGAAATGAATTTTTCAGTTTACTCTTGTTTTTGACATGTCCATGTTTTTTCAGTTGCTTTATTTCATCCTGAAAACATTCTTCCTGGATAAGTTTGACAATTGTTTTTGTAGACTTCTCAATTTCACTGCTGTTTAAAGACTCCTTTTCTCTTTCTTCTTCAGGTTTTCTTGTGTTATTTGTAAATCTCAAGATATAAGCAACAATACATATGATCTTAAAATAGCTTGAGAAGTTCATCAATTTCTTAAGCAAAGTTGACTTTTCTTGGGAAAACAAAATTTGAGTGGATGTTTTTCGTAACTCTGGGATTTCTTTTAAGTTAACATTCATGTTATTTCGAGGCCAACTTGATTTCTCTTCCTTTAGCCATTCCGGCCCATGCCACCAAAGACTAGATTGTTTCAGATGAGAACCAGAAATGCCTCTAGTAGCCAAATCAGCTGGGTTTTCAAACGAACTAACATGATTCCAATTTGAAGGCGGAATAGTGTCTTGTATTTCTGACACCCTGTTAGCAACAAACGTCTTCCATTTATTTGGCAACTGAGACAACCAACACAAAACAATTGTGGAATCAGTCCAAGCACAACACTTATTTACATCAATATTCAGAGAAAATGCTACCTTACTTAATAATTGAGAAAGAAGCAAGGCACCACAAAGTTCTAATCGTGGTAAGGAAATTTGTTTGGTTGGGGCAACTTTTGTTTTGGAACAAAGCAAATTAACTTTTACCTCATGATTGGTTGAAATAGATCGCACATACACGCAGCTAGCATAAGCTTTCTCGGATGCATCACAAAATCCAATAATTTCAATACTTTCACGTAAGTAATTGTGAGTTGTGACTTGTCTTGGAATGCACAATTTATTGATAGTTAACAGCTCACCTTTGATTTGATCCCATTGTTTTGCTATGTCTTCACTCACCGGCTCATCCCAAGTTAGTCCAGTTAACCACAGTTGTTGTAGCATGATTTTTGAAACTATTACTTAGTCCCAGTGGATCAAATACACTTGAAATAGCTCTCAGAATTTCTCGTTTGTTTAAACTAGATTTATTTTGAGTTGTGACATTGATGTTTATTTGAAACATGTCTGATTTGGGTTCCCACGCAACTCCTAAAGTTTTAATAGGTTTACTCTCTTCTAAATCTAAGTTCATAGCACCAACCTCTTTGTCCTCTTTTGGTATCCTGTCTAGTACAGCAGAACTATTGGAACACCACTTACGTAGTTTGAAACCTCCTGAACGTAAAAGTTGATCAAGTTCTTCCTGTAACTGTAGAGCAGTCTTCTCATCATGACACCCGGTTATTAAGTCGTCCACATAGAAATCCGTTCCTGCAGCAGCACAAGCTGTAGGGAATCGTGTCTTTTCGTCTTCTGATAACTGTTTCAAACACCTAGTAGCTAAGAAGGGAGCACTAGAGGTGCCATATGTTACTGTTTTTAGTATATATACTTTGACAGGCTCATAACTGTTTGTCCTCCACAATATTTGTTGAAACTTACAATCATTTTCATCAACTAACACCTGGCGATACATTTTCTCACAGTCAGCAACCATAACTATTCCATGTAATCGGAAACGTGTTAGGATGGAAAACAAGTCCTGCTGGACGTTTGGACCTACCATAAGTGTATCATTCAAAGATACCCTTGTGCTTGTAGGACAGAATGCATTAAAAACCACTCTCAGTTTGGTTGAAGAGCTTGACTCCTTTATTACTTCGTGATGAGGTAAGAAACAATTTGTTACGTTACCTGTGGTGGTTACTGATTCACTGAAATTTAGCTTCCCTGTTAGTTCCATGTGTCCTAGTTTCAGATACTCCTGTAAGAAACTATTATACTGCTGTTTTCTCTCGGAATTTAATGACAATCTTTGTTCAACTTTTTTGAAACTACCCAAAGCTATGTGTTGTGATTTTCCTAACTCATTTAGACGTTCATTGAATGGTAGTTTTACAATAAAGCGTCCAGATTCATCTCGTTTGACATTTTCCTTGAAATGCTGCTCACAATATTGTTCCTCTTTAGTGAGAACCGGATCAGTAACAACTTGCTCGATTTCCCAGAATCGCTTAAGTTGACTCTCAATAGTCAAATTGCAAGTTGACTCAGTCTCATTTGGGCACTGCCCACACCTACCAGCAACAATCCAGCCCAAAACACTATTGTGAAGAGTAGGTGTTTGTTTGGTACCTGATATCTTTCCTTCAATGATAAGGTCGAAGTAAACTTCTGCTCCCAATAGCATATCGACTTCACCTGGTTTGTAGAACTCCGGGTCTGCCAGGACAAGTGTAGAGATGTGATGAGACCAGTTGGTATGGTTAATAGTCTCAGCAGGTAGTTTAGTGGAGATGGTTGGCAAAACTACTGCTGAAATGTTGGTAAAATACTCGCTAACTCTTGAAAAAAGATTTAATGATACTCGTTTTGATGCTCTTGTTTTCGATTGCCCTATACCATTAATAGTTATTGAAGAGTTTAAAAGTTTTAAGCCAAGTCGATCAGCGCATGACTTAGTTATAAAGTTAGATTGTGCACCTGAATCAAGTAGTGCACGCACTCTTACATGTTCTCCTTTATTATTCTCGATTAGGACTATAGCAGTCGACAACAAAACTTGTGATGATGATATTGGTTCCTCTGCATTACTTAGATCAACAGATTTAGATGCAAACCCTTGTTCAGACGCATTATGACTAGCCGAGATAGATGTTACTTTATTCTTGTCACATGCTTTGCCGTTTTCCTTTTTCAATTCAATATGAATCATTGTGTGATGGTTTCGGTTACACAGTTTGCAAGTAGAACCATTGCAATCAGTAGCAGAATGATTGGGTTTTAAACAATTAAAACATAATTTACGCTTTTTGACAAGATCTATTCTGTCAGATACACTCATGCTACTAAATTCGTCACACTGATAAATTGCATGATTAGGTTTTTCACAGATTACACAAACATGAGTAAAAGAAGACTTTCCCCTTGCTTGGTTAAACGTCCCTTTACTTTGAATACCTCTATTATTAGAATGACTAATGTTAGATGCAGATGTCTTAGATATGCTTGAGGATGCCAAGGCATTAGTTCTTTGGATAAGAAACGATTTTAGCTGCTCAAAATTAGGACTATCCTGTGTAGTTAAGGACATTTCCCATTGTTTTCTAGTCTCACTATCTAATTTGCTAGTTAGAATGTACACAAGTATGCTATTCCATTCACCTACATTTTCACCTAACGACTTTAGAGCCCTAATATGGGTTTCAGATTCATCAACTAATTTTCTAAGTCCTTGTGAAGACTCATTTTGTAAAGGTACTTGACTGAATAATCCTTTTAGGTGAGAATTTACAATCAGCCTTTTGTTGTCATACCTGAGCTTTAGAATGTCCCAGGCCTCTAAATAGTTTTGATCTGTAGACGGAAGTGACTGCAATAGGTGGTGTGCCTCCCCTTTTAGACAAGATTTTAGATAAAATAGCTTTTGGATGTTTGGAAGCGACTGGTTGTCATGGACAATAGATATAAATAACTCGCTGAATGAAGGCCATTCCTCAATATTCCCATTAAATGATGGTAGATGTAAATTAGATAATTTGACTTGAGAAATAGGGTCAACTGAAACACTTTGTTGAATAGAATTAACCGAAGGAACAGGAACTAGATTAGGGACATTAGTTTGATATTCACTTAGTAAATTTAATAATTTAGCTTTAGTTGCAAAATAATCATTTTCGAAAGCTCCTAAAATGTCATCATTAGCTTGTTCCTCATCTATACTGCTAATTTCTTCATGAATTTGAAGATACAGATCAAATAGTTTATCAAGCTTTTCTTGCCTTACAATCAGGTTTGCCTTATCTGTACTGGTAATACTCACATTTTCTAGGTATGTATTGATTCTGGTAAGGGCTGATTTCACTGTACTCCTCTGTTTTAATAATGTTGTTACTCTTTGCTGGCTCATATTGCGTGGCGTAGAAGGACCATAAAGAAATTATAGATATTTACTCAGAAAAGTGGACATGGTTTTCTCATTCATTTACTCACTCAACTCATTATTTATTTACATTTTTGAAAGTAAACACTAACATTTTAATAATTAGAAAACATATGACTTAAATAAAGAATTTATGGTAAAGTCTAACCAGTTTCCATTTCGTATGTTTAACCATTCTTTAGAAAAAAATTAATAACTGAAAAAAACAAAATAGCGGCTGTGTGAGTAACTAAGGACTTCCGGACATTTTAAATATGATATTTAGTTATGTTTTTTACCCAGGATCAATGCCCTAACATATTGGTAGAGAGTTCTGGGACACCCTGTATATTTCGGCATGAATAATTAGTCTAAAAACAGCGTAAAAGTTGGAAAATGTACCCTAGGGACACGTCATGGTCGTGAATTTAGAGACTTTAAAAATACCTAGAACCTATTTAAAACCAAATAAATGTGTGTAACATGTTGCCCCCATCCCAAAAAATATTAAAACACATAATAATAAACTACAAATCCAGTATCTACGAAGTAAAAGGCCAGAGACATGAAAACGTACGTTTTTAAATTTTCACTCAAAAACTAACTTTCGGATATTCACATTTGAACCCTTGAAGGGCAGGCTCAGTAGAATCCAGAAGGGCCCTCTTTAAAAAATCCGGGAATATTATTTTTATTTACAATATTAGACTATGGGTACTCAAATTGTTCAGTTTTTTTTTTCCTAAATGCAAATATGCAGTTTGATTTAAGATTCAACTATTACAAGCTTAGTAAATCTGGAAAACCCAGGAAAATGGGTAGTTTCCTTAATTTATCTTAATGGAGGATTAAAGATTCCTTCTTATGTAAGAAAATATCCAAAGTATAAAGTGTTATGTATGTTCTTAAACAGCACAAAATACACAATATTTTGTCATAATTTAATAAACATTTATTTTTTGAGTATTTTCACGCACTGCTCCCCTTGTTTTTTATCCAGCCATACTCCAAGATGTTTTATGGCCTGGGCATCAGGGCTCCACGGTAGAAATTTACCATACATTTGAATTTCGTGGCAAATGTATGTTTTTTCAAGGAAAATATGTTGGTAGTTTCGTTGTTTAAGTTTATGATTAATGGCTCCATGGCGTCATCCCTTACTATTTCCTTGGCCCAGTCATCCTCTTAGAGTTTCTCCGCATGCCGAACACACTTCTCTCAGTCACTTGCACTTTGCAGTTACTTTGTCGAGCGTCGGAAGTAAGTTTCTCAACATAACTGATTTTAAACGTTGTTTTTTTTTCAGAAACCTCCCGTTTGACTTGAGCCCAAATCAACTCAATCGGATCGTATTGGCAGTGATATAAGCTCAATGGCTCATGCCGGTTTGTTGGTACTGTACTCACTGGTGGTACTGGACATAAACTTATTATTGACCACTGTCAACGCAAATGTCATTTAGACACAATATTTTTCGTTCATACAAACAATTGATAGTCATAACGGTGATTTCAACAGAATATTCGGCGCAAGTTAACAAAGTTAACAAGAGTTTACAATATCTACAAGAAAATAATAAATATAAATGTTAAATTTCTGAAACTATACAAAAGTGTTGGTAAATAACCCTCCTATACCTATACCTTAAAAATTTGAAGCTCGTATGTTTATTATAGATTTATATAATAGGTTACGTACCTTGTTCCGCCTTCAGTCTTAACTTAGTCTATGGATGACTAATTTCAGGTACAAAGACCCATTATCAAATCCTTATAAAACATCATATTGAATATGGTCAAACATCCAACGTAAGTCTTCATCAATGTATACATGCAGGTCGACACGTAAAATTTACACATTTAAAAAAACAAAAGTTACAAATACATTTTATACAATAGGCCGGTCACATTGAA
This sequence comes from Macrosteles quadrilineatus, assembly GCF_028750875.1. NCBI lineage: Eukaryota > Metazoa > Arthropoda > Insecta > Hemiptera > Cicadellidae > Macrosteles > Macrosteles quadrilineatus. The sequence continues at coordinate 55,587,212 of NW_026542598.1, read as the reverse complement.
TGCGGGACAAACCGACGCAGGATACACGGCGGACACGACAGAGTTACTTTTGTTTTTTTAAATGTGTAAATTTTATGTGTCGTTGACCTGCATGTATAAATTTATTACATTTACGAGCTTTATTAAGCTTTATCAAGGGGCTATTTACCAAAACACTTTAGTATATTTTCATAATTTAACATTCATATTCATCATTTTCTTGTAGATTTTTTAGACCCTTGTTAACTTTGTTATCTTGCACTTCAGTTTCAGAGTTAGCCAATTCCTACGTCTCTTTAATTATTGTAGTAAATCATTATTAGGTGGGGGTGAAGAGCAGATAAGCAGAGCTGCCAACAAGACAAACCAGTCAGTGTGTTAAATCCCCAGTCAACGTTTATGACTCCAGGTTCCAGGTAACTTAACGTTTCAAAATGTTATTTGGTTGGAGACATAAGCAGTATACGAAAGTAAGATAGCATAATAATTAATGTCCCACATTATAAAACGTTAAATTTGTTACATTAGTGTGTTATCACTGAATAGGCCTAACAAAATTAAATGATAACAACACATTTTTAGTAACATTCATGTTATTACTTGTTTAATACAATTATTGAATGATCAATAATAAATTTCAATAAGAATTAACTCCAATTCTTCTGTCCCACTCATTTCGCCTAAATCATAAACAATTTGAAAGACCACCAAAATTAATTTTTTAAAGCTAAATATGAATGAATGGTGAGTTTTAACAACTTTTAAAATTAGCTTCATATAAAAGAGATTACAAATACAAATATCAAAATATATAGATAAACAACATGTTTTTACTTTCTCCCCCTATACCATAGTATATGGAGAAAGTATTGTTTTCGTCAAAATTTTCGAGTTTGAGTTTTGAGTGGGTATATTCGTTTTGGGCCCCCCTGGACCCAAAAAAGTGGTTTTCGAAGTGATGTCTGTGTGCGTGTGTGTGTCTGTGTGTCTGAATGTGTACAGAGCTAGAGACTACACCTGTGGTCCGATTTCGATGAAATTTGGTATGTAGGTTCTAATCCATGGTATCTCCAAGCATTTTTTTCATATTTTTATTTTTAATGGGGATTTCCTCATAAAAACCCATAAAAAACCGGAAAAATCGGATACTCTCAAAAATGGCCCAAACGATTTTGATAAAAATTTAGTATGTTGTAGCCCTTTAAATTACAAATAAAATAGTACAAATCCATTTCTGTAAAAATTACGGTTCAAAAGTTATTTGAAGTTATTATCAAATATGTTATTTTCCCATAAAATAACAAAAAATAGGATTTTAGAAAAAAATCCGGTTTTGATTTAACAAAGTATGTTATGGTCCTTACAATTTTGATAATTTTTTAGAAATTTTTATTTTTAATGGGGATTTTCCCATAAAACCCCATTAAATAATGGAAAAATAGGATTTTACCAAAAATGGCCTGAACGATTTTGATAAAAATTTAGTATGTTATAGTCCTTTATATTCTGAACAAAATGGTACAAATCCCATTTCCGTAAAAAATACGGTTCAAAAGTTATTGTAAATTATGTCATTTTCCCATAAAACCCCCATAAAATAATAGAAAAATCGGATTTTCCCAAAAATGGCCCGAACGATTTTGATTAAAATTTAGTATGTTATAGTCTTTTAAATTCTGAACAAAATTGTACAAATCCCATTTCCGTATATTTACTCTCACCGCTTACACATGATAAAGGTTGTTTACAAACTTATGAGAGAAAGTATGTGTCAGAATGCTGATACCGTTTATTTAAGTATTTTATTAATACTTAGCACTATTTAATAAAGAGTTTGTATTTTTAATAACATGATTCGTGACTTTAAAGTTATGACTAGAATCAATTATGTAGACCTACATAAAACAACAAATAACAAAAATTACTATTTTTTTATAGTAAATTTGTCAGCAAGGTATTTACATGTAAAACAGAAAATAAAAGACAAATTACAAAATAAACTATGAACAGTATAACAAATTGTAACACTACGACAATGACAGTTTAGGCACTATCATAAATTTGGCTCAAGAGAAAAAAAGTAATTTTATTAAATTGTTCTTTTGTGAGTATCACTTTTTTTTCTATTTGATATTTGATATCATGGAGCAAAATTGTGCCTTTAAGAAAATGTTACCAGTGGTCCAGTCTACAATAACTTGCGTTAATTAATAATCTATTATGTAAAGGAACTATAACAATTGTGCTTATTTGTTTTAAAAAACTACTACGGCAGAGGGTTTTATCATCTAACACCACTACTTAAAGTCTCCACAAAGTCTTTAGCAAACTCGTAACACCCGAAGAAAACCCCACCTCCAAGGAAGATGAAAACTGTTCTAGGAACAAAGCCAGCAAAGAGTCTGAAATGAATTCAATATACATCAATATTTTTAAATAAAAGAATACTAATTATAAATAGGGTAAATGTTTTATGTAAATAAAAACTATCTAATGTATAACAGGTTGTGTTTTGTCAGTGTCTTCCAGTGGGTTTCAATAAAGAATTTAAATTTAAGCCCATCCAAGGAATTAGAGTAAACATTTACAATGAATAGTTCTCAGGTACCGGTACTTTTCATTTTTAAAACCTTGAGACATTTCAACATCATCCAAGTAAAATAATTTGCTCTATTTAATTTTGTTCGTCAAAATAATCTTAACTATGCGGTCGAATGGCGAGTATAAGTCGCCGCCCACCATTATCCCAACTGCTCGAAAATAGCGACCTATACAAAAAAAAAAAAAAAAAATGAAAAAAGTTTATCTTTGCGGTCAAATGGCAAGTATAAGTCGCCGCCCACCATTATCCCAACTGCTCAAAAATAGCGACCTATACAAAAAAAAAAAAAAAAAATGAAAAAAGTTTATCTTTGCGGTCGAATGGCGAGTATAAGTCGCCGCCCACCATTATCCCAACTGCTCAAAAATAGCGACCTATACAAAAAAAAAAAAAAAATGAAAAAAGTTTATCTTTGCGGTCAAATGGCAAGTATAGGTCGCCGGGCTCCTTTTTTCCCGACTGCTTGAATGACAACCTATACTCGCCGAAAAATTAAAAAAATTCAAAAAAAGGGTTAGTTATAGATAGACATATAACATTTCTTAATCATAATTAAAGGTAACTTATTGTTTGATCTGAAATCTTAATATTTTGTGGCTGTTTACTGTTTTAGCCAATCTACAAAAAGTAAGGTTAGTTTTACATTTAATTTTAGTACTTTTGGCAGGTACACCACATCCAAGTGAAAGAATAAATCTGGCAAAACCCCTCAAATGTTTGTGGACATGTTAGAGATCAAACACGTCCCCCTCAAGTTAAAGTCAGAGATGCCAAACAACTAAGATAAACATCTACACACCTAAAAAATTTAATTTTTTGCTCGTGTCTACGCCAGTGGCATATTTCTAATGAAGTTAATTCAAACGCTTTTAAGAGAAAGCGGTCCAAACCCATCAAAGTTTTGTGGATGTGCCGAAATTCGAACCTGTCCCTCTCGCACCGAAGTCTGAGACGCTAACCACTAGGCTAGCAACACACCCAATATGTAATGTTTCTTAAAAATAACAGCAATGATAAGTGGAATGTGCATAATTTTAACCACCTTCATCTTAAAATCAATTTTTTTATCTTGGTCCTTAAGACAAATAAATATCATGGATACTTCCACTATTTTTTTAACAGTTAGTTAAGACTCAACGAATACTGATTTGGGCTTAACAAGATCAGTGTGCCAAAGCCTGGCACCAAAGCAACAGTGTTTTTTTTTGGGGGGGGGGGATTTCCCATTTCTTTCACTAGTCAATCCCCATCAATCAGTTTTATAAAGCGTGGTTGCTATTTTTTCAGTTTTTAATTTTAGTGTGGAAGACTATATTGTGAACTTACCCTTGGACACCCTTGGTCCTATATATCTGCTGCAGTACTGAGCCCATGGTGGTGGAAGGATCTTTAGCTAACATAATACGAGTCTTGGCCAGGTCTAGGGGTGTTGTGATGGCCCCAGCTATAGCCCCTGTAACACAGTTATAGATGTCTTGAGAAAGCTCCAAAGGCTCGATTCTGAAAACTTTCAGGTATCTTTAGAAGATTTGAAAGAGTGTGATCAGCTGCCTTTACATTTGACCTTTAAGTAGTTATCACACAATGCTTTCACACCATTATTTTAATTTTAATATAATTCTTTATTCAATTTCACCTTAAAATGCAAATTGATGTGCCAATGCTATAGAACTAATAATAATATCTGCCTCAAAGTACACAATACAGTAGACTCCCTCTTATTTGGACTCCTCGGGACCAACGCCAGCCAGGATAATGGGTTTTCCGGTAAAACCGATGTCCCCAAAAACTCGATAAAGCGGACTGTTTCAATGCATACTGTATACAGTATTTGACTTAAATTTAGGAGAGCATTGTATTTAAACACGTGATTACTGATCTCAAATCTTTCCCGCGAGAACGGTCGTTTCAATACCGCCCTCTTCCTGCCGCTCTACTCTGGTTAAACCGATGTGCTGATAAAAATTGTCCAGTTAAAGAGATGTAATTTCTGCCGAGTGTAGTCTGGTTAAACCGATGTCTGGTTAAAAGGTGTCCGGATAAGAGGGAGTCTACTGTAATGACAACTAGTGGTCATCCAGTGGTCGAAACTCGACCAAAAATTTGTAATGTACACGCATTGACTATTGGATTCTAAAGTAGACAGCCCATCTGCTGCCGTCATTTTTTAATTATAAAACATTGTACAGTAGACCCCATATAATCGGCACTGTACCACTCTGGCACTCCAGTAATCCAGCGTCTTTTGGCGGGAGGTCTTCCGCGATCGTGTAGATATCATCATTCTCTCCTGCGGCCATGAAAACGTTATCGTCGTCTTGCGCGATCGTGGCAAAATCATGAACATCTCCCGCGGACTTATTGACGTTATCATCGCCTCCCGTGGTTACGGAAACGTCATCGTCATCTTGAATGATCGTGGCTAAATCATGAACATCTCCCGCGGTCATGTAGACATTTTCGTTATATTCCGCGGTCGCGGCAAAATACTTTATCATCTCCCGCGGCTGTGTAATCATCATTGTCTACTCCCGCGGTCACGGAAACGTCATCGTCGTATTTCGCGATCGCGGCAAAATCATGCTCATCTCCCGTGGTCATGTAGACATTATCGTTGTCTTCCGCGGTCGTGACAAAGATTTTATCATCTCCCGCGGCCGTGTAAACATCATTGTCTACTCCCGCAGTCACAGAATCGTCATCGTCGACTTGCGCGATTGTGGCAAAATCATGATCATCTCCCGCGGTTACGGAGACGTCAACATCGTTATGCGCAATCGCAGCAAAATCACGAACATCTACCGCGGACGTGTAGACGTTATCATCATCCCCCGCAATCACACGTCATCGTCGTCATGAACGATCATGGCAAAATCATGATTATCTTTCGTGGCCATACACGTTATCATCGTTTCCCTCTATTACGAAAACGTCATCGTCGTCATGCCTGATTGCGGAAATAGTGGTTTCCGATCGCGCGATCTTCGGAGACGTGTTTTAATTGTTTTTATTGATAATATTCCCGTAATCCAACATTTTCACTAATGCAGGGCAGTATCACGGTCCTAAATCTGCCGGATTACTGAGAGTCAACTGTAATTGTTCGAGCCATACAGAATGCATGTGTAGAATTAAAATTATATATTCTATTTTCGACCTCATTTTTTGTTGCTGACACAGTTGATGGTTCATAACAGTTGCTATAGCTCATAATAAGACATTCCAAAAGTTGACTTGGTAATAAACATTGTTTATTCAACAGAAATTAGTAATTTAGATCAGCGCAATTTGTTTGGTGGCTCACATCAACTACGACAAATTTAATTAAAAAACTGGTGACAACTTTAACATGGGGATGGAATGTGTCTAGTTGTAAGTCAATGCTACAGGCTTATCTATTTTCACCCCAAGCTGTAAATAAAACATGTGATTGGAATTGCTTCCATTTGTTTTGATTTTATGTTTATATTCCGTTGTTATTTCGTCACCAGCATGGCAACCCATGAGGCCCATATCAATGTTATTTTTAAAATTTCAAATTCATTTCTTGTGCTTATTTTTGAACCTATTTTAATTTATAAAGGGATTCTGCACACCTACAGAAAAATATCTTTCTAACAGTGTGCGTAGATTTTCCCTACGATGCACACAAGCTGAGAAAAAAGGTTTTAATTTAAAAAATTACTGGGACGGGTGGCGTCGTCCTGTAATCCAGCTACTAGGAGGTCACGAATTATGGATATTTATAGGCATGCACTGTGGATGCGATATTCCCTGGTGTGGATTAACGTCTGCACGGGTGAGTACTACCACTATCCGCAGTGCTAATTAGACCAATTCGTATATACCAAGGCAAAAATGTGGTTCGGATTCCACTATAAACTGTAGGTCCCTTAGTTGCCATTAGCTATATGGGCTATTAATTAACAGCTGTGGCTAAGGAATTTCGGTCTTAGTCACTAACAAGACTACAAGATCGCGCCACTCATCCTACACTCATCTCCATTCATACATGGCTTAAAATACCTACTTTGTATGGACGCCATTTCATTGAACAGTATTAACATGCTTGCCTATTAATATATAGATAGATGTAGCAATCCTCAAAATATGGAGTTAACAGGACTTTTTAAATAACACTTACTTTTACTACGCTCTTAAGCCTGGTTTACACGTGTCGAGTATGGCAGGCCTGTTGTCGGCCCAGCTGTTGATTTGTTCAACTCGCCCAATACTTGAGTAGACAGTCAACATGCATCCCTATTTCTGACAGGGACAGTGTAGGCACAGGAATTTTATAATGATTACTTTTGTTGTTATTTTTATATACCGACATAACTAGTTATGTCTTATTGCTTTAATAAAAAATGTTCTTTAGTTCAAGACATTAGTCCAGTAACTTTGTTCTATGAAGGGGGGGGGGGGTACCTTGCTTCAAATCTGGTAGTTCTGATTTATTGCTTACTTATTTTCTTATCTAATGATGTTGGCCCAATGAATAATGCAAGTTTGAGACCTCAAGCGCCAAATGCAACCTTGTTAAAAATTGAAAAATTAGTGAATTTTTTTACTTTAATTTAGCTTTTGGTGGTTGTAATTCTGAAGGACTTAATTGTTCAATAATGCTTATAAATACTGGGTTTGAAGTAGACTAAATACCCTACACTTTGACACTAAATACGGTTTTAGTGTCAAAGTGTAGGGTATTTAGTAGTCTAATTAGTCTATTTAGTCTGTAGTCTAAATATATTTACCGTGATGCAGCCTTTCAAACATTATTAATATTTTTGAACTTAGCAATTTTTATTAACAGCATAATTTGTAAACTAAACATGTTTACAATAAGTTGTCACATCCACACACAAAGGTTTTAATATTCAATGTTTGAACAATAGAATATTTAATTGACTAATCAGCTTATTTCTATTTTTACATTTTTCCTTATAAATATACAATTTTTTTAAATAAATAGATTATCCTCAATTTTTTCTTTTGAGTGGCCATTTTGTAACAGGTGTTGAGCGACATTTACACTTTTATTGTAAACTCAATCCTTATGTCACAAACCTGCTACGGCACCACTAAAGGCACCCTCGACTGGTGTGGTGGTGTGGCCAGTTGCAGAGTGTAGATACACCTTGATTGCCTCCCAGATAGGGAACTGGATTACGGAGAATGGAATGTCACGTATGATAGTACTAAGAAAGCCCCGGTACAGTCCCGGCAGACCCTCAGTCTGCACTGCGTGACGGATGATGGAGAGTGGCCGAGTACCGGACGTCTGGCGTCTCTGCTTGACCACCTCCACTGGCACCTTCACTAGGTTTACCACCTGAACAGTGATACAACTTTAACTTTATAACTACTACAACTTTATGGTATTTGAGGAATTATTATGGACATTTAACAGTTAGTTAAAAACGAGTTTTCACAACGCTACAACCAAGAACTTAATAAACTTTTAAACAACTTTATTTTCCAATGTAAAGAGGTGGCAAAAGAGTTGTTTTAACACATTTTTTTCAGTGTACAGCCACACAATATATAGAAATTAATTTGTTAATGTATCACGACCGTCTATACTTCTCGTGATAATAATACTTAGGAATGATCTAAATTGGTAACATTTTATTTGAACATGTCTTTTGTAAGAAGTCTCTAACACTAATAACAATATTTGTTTACATCTGATCATAATAATATAATATCCTAAATAAAACATATGTTTTATTTACAGTCTTGAAACATCCCCCTCCTTAAAGGTCGAGTCTCCTTGGAGGATGTACTTGACGTCCGTGTCTAGTCTTGTAACTTGAGTTGTCCTCTTGTGGTTTTGGACTTCTGGTACAGACACTTGTTGAATTTTGTTCTGTCACATTGTCTCGTGATGGTGTACTTTTCAAGTCATCGGGAAATGGTAGAAGATGGAAACGGTTTCTTCTTAGGTCTCTTGTATCAGTCCTGACAATATATGATCGTGGCTCAGTTGCTGTTTTTACAACCGTTCCAGGTTTTCCCACTTCAGATATCCAAACGCTGTCTCCAGATTTCAAACTTCCAAGAGATTTGGCACCATGTCTGGAGTCATAATTTCTCTTGTACTTTTCTCTATAATTCCTCTCCCTTTGTTTCAAGTCACTCAAATCTGGCTTTTCTGTTAAAAGTCCTGGCAAAACTGGTAGGTTGTCTCGTAAACGTCGTCCCATTAGTAGTTGTGCAGGGCTAAACCCGTTCGATATTGGAGTGTTACGGTATGATAAGAGTGCCAGGTAAGGGTCTTCTTTATTTTTCTTTAGGATGCATTTTGCTACCTTCACTGCAGCCTCTGCAGCTCCATTACTCTGATGGAAGTGAGGGCTACTTGTCTTTAACTTGAAATTGTAGTCTTTGGAAAACTGCTGGAATTCCGAACCTTGACGCATGGGGAATTGGGTTCCGCTGTCGGTTCTGATTTCTTCTGGAATTCCATGACGACTAAATACTGATTTACATTTTTCAATGACTTGATGACTTGTCAAAGAACGTAAGGTTGCAATTTCAAAGTATCGTGAGTAACAATCTGTTAACACGATGAACCATTGACCACTTAACTTGAAAAGATCCATTGCTGCAATCTGCCAAGGTCTTGAAGGGAACTCTGCTGGAATAAGTGGTTCGTTTTTATTTTTCCTGTGCTGAATACATTGTGGACAACTTTCAACCATCTTTGCAATCTCACGAGATATTCCTGGCCACCAAAGACTGTTGCTGGCTCGGAGTCTACATTTTGTTATTCCCAAGTGTCCTACATGGATTCGTTTTAGCATTTCTTCTCTCAATGCTTCTGGAACATATATTCTTGTTCCTCGTAATACAAGATCATCAGCAACAGAAAGTTCTTCCTTTACGTTGAAAAATGTCTTTAATTGATCTGGAATTTCAGATTTTTCTGGCCAACCATCAATGATTAAGTTCCGTAATTTCATACAAATTGGATCTTGTCTTTGACAATGTAGGATTTTCTGTATGTTTTCATCAGTAGTTGGAACATTGGAAATGACTTGTCTCACGTAGTAAGTGAGTTCCTCCTCTAAGTCATAGTTTTCAGTGTCCTTTAGAGGGTTACGTGAAAGACAGTCAGCTGTTATTAGGTGTTTTCCAGGAGTATACACAAGATTGTATGAGTAACGCATCATTCTTAGTCTTATTCTCTGTAGACGTGGAGTTAATTCATCTAAGTTTTTTGACGTCAAAATCTTCAAAAGTGGTTTATGATCTGTCTCGATTATTATGTCCTTACCAACTATATAGTCTTTCAACTTGTCACATGCCCAGGCGATTCCCAGAGCTTCTCGTTCTATGTTGGAATATCTTCTTTCTGCTTCAGTGAGAGAACGTGAGATGTAGCTTACTGGTTTGAATGTGCCACTTTTTTCTCGTTGCAACAATACTCCGCCGATACCAAATGATGATGCATCAGATGAAATCATTGTTTGGAGATTAGGGTCATAGAAAGCTAAGTGAGGAGCCGTAGTAAGAAGATTTTTGATAGTATCGAAAGCTTTTTGTTGTGGTTTGTCCCATATCCATTCATTATTTTTGTTGAGTAGCTCGTGAATAGGCTTCAAAATCTCAGACCTATTTGGAATATATCTTCCACTAAAATTGATCATTCCAAGATATCTTTGTACACCTTTCACATCAGTTGGAGGCTCCATCGCAGAAATAGCCTTAACTCTCTCCTGATCAAGAGAAATGCCATCAGCACTCAGTTCAAAGCCAAGGAACTTAATTTTTGGCTTTGAAAAGACTGTTTTCTCTTTATTCAAGGTAATGCCTTCATTTTGAAGCTTTTCCAGAACCTCCATCAAAACCTTGTCATGCTCGGCTTGTGTGCTTCCCCATATTAGGATATCATCAATGTAAGCTTTTACATTTCTTTGATCACCAAGAGCAGCATGGATGCGTTTCTGGAAATACTCTGGAGCTGATGTAATGCCAAAGGGGAGGACCTTGAACTTAAATCGTCCCCAAGGTGTCAAAAAAGTGGTGAGATCTTGTGATTTTTCTTCCAAAGGTATTTGCCAAAACCCGTGATTGGCGTCTAGTTTAGAGAACACAGTAGCTCCTTTGATCTGTGCTATTGTGTATTCTATCCCTGGAATTGGATGTAACTGGCGCCGAACACTTTGGTTTATTTCGAAAGATCAACACATATCCGGACGTTACCGCTGTCTTTCTTTGGTACGACGACCATCGGAGAACACCAAGGTGTAGCATGGTCTACTGGAGTTATGACCTCCATATTTACCATTCTTTGAATCTCTTCCTTGGTTTTTGACCATAATGGTAGAGGTATTCGTCGAGGCACTGTAATTGAAAATGGCTTTGCTCCCATTTTTAGCTCAATTTCATAAGCTCCGTTCATTTTACCTAAACCACTGAAAAGAGATGGACATTTTTCGTACCAGTTCGTCGAAGTTGAAGACACACTTCGGACAACTTGTAGAAGGTTTAGTTTTTCAATGGCTGGTTTACCTAGGAGTGGTGTTTTACATTTTTCTGCTACATAAAAATGCTCAAAACAAGATTTGTTCTTATAGTCTAACTTTACATTTACCATCCCTCGTACAGCTAACTGAGTCCCATCCGGTCCTGAAAGTCTTTTACACGTATGTTGTAATGGAACTTTTTTGTTTAGCTTTATATTAGCTGGCAAAACTGAAACGTCTGCTCCAGTATCGATTTTAAACTTAATAATGTCAGAATCATTAAACCTGAGGTCAATTTCCCAAGATTCAGGGTTTAGAGCACTGTTTTCAGTAATTTTACCTATGAATTCTTCAGAATTTGATGAATTTGTACAATATTGATTAACAAACTGTGGTTCACTACTGACTTCATTAACCTTTTGCTTAGAACAAACTTTAGCAAAGTGACCGTTTGCTTTACAGTTGTTACACCGAACATTTTTGGCAGGACACAAGCCTCGGCGATGGGATGGAGTATTCCCACACCATTTACATAGGTTTTCTGGATTGTATTTTCCATGGTTATTAGAAACTGTTTTCTTACAAAAAGACTTTTTAGGAGTGGTAAATTTTACCCGATCAACGGAGGGATCAGCTAGGTCAAGTTTTTGCCTAACTAATGCCTCTGAACTGCGAAGAGCATCAACTGCAGTTTCTAATTTTAGTGAGCTTTGTAACTGTAAGCGATCACTAAGGTTTTGATCATTCATTCCAACGATAAGTTGCATGAGAATCATTTCATCCCTTAAATCTCCCCAGTTGCATGGTTTTGCAAGAGTATGTAAGTCTGTGATGAAATTTTCAGCAGACTCTGAGGATCCCTGTTTTCGTCTAAGAAATTTAGCACGCTGATAAATTATGTTTGTTTTAGGAACGAAATGGTTTTCGAATTTTCCCATAATCAATTCATAATTTTCCAACTCATCAGGGCTTAGATTAAAGGAATCAAATATTTCCTCAGCCTTATCCCCCATACAGTAGCAAAGAATGTCAACTTGCCTTTTCCCAGGTGCTTTATGTAGATCGCTGACTAACCTGTACCTTTCAAAGCGTTTCTTCCACGCACTCCAATCATAGGGGTTGAAGGAAAAATTGTCTGGAGGCTTGACATGGATTTGATTTCTTTGAAGTCTGTTCTCTTCAATTTCCTGTTGGATCTGTAGGTTTACATCAGACTGCGCCATGTATCACGACCGTCTATACTTCTCGTGATAATAATACTTAGGAATGATCTAAATTGGTAACATTTTATTTGAACATGTCTTTTGTAAGAAGTCTCTAACACTAATAACAATATTTGTTTACATCTGATCATAATAATATAATATCCTAAATAAAAGATATGTTTTATTTACAGTCTTGAAACAGTTAATTGTCAACAAATAGAGTAGAATAAAACAGAGTACCGGTATCAAGTAAAACAAAGATCGGATGGTCGAGACTCTACTGTACTTGCCCTTTAGGTTTTTAGTTGGTGATAATTATTTGATATCGTAAATTTTCCAGATAGATTATTACAGATATATTTTTTCAATCACATTTAGGGGTTGTAGGTACTATTCTGATAGGGCCCATTCTATGTGGAATTTGTTAGTAAAATAACTAATACAAGCTTTTTTAAGAAAAAAAAATGTTGACGAAGCACTTTAGATTATAAGATTTAACTATAACTTACATTTAACTTAACAGCAAATTAACTAGTTTAAGTTTTAAAGCACACATAGGCATTATCCTAACTTACCAGTTCGGCAACAGAAGCACTCGCCACATGACACACGGGGCTCCAAGCACCATAGAAATACGGGGAGAACCAACCCTTAGACTCATTGTAAGTCAGGAAGAAAATCGAAGCTGAAAAATAGTGAAAGCATTGACCAATGACCATCTTATACAAATTAATTACAATACAATCATTACAGTAAAAATTTAAAATCCATGGATTATTCTGTTGCAAACATTTAACCATACATGTTTCTATCTGAGTAGTCTCTCATCTCATGGACACAAATATTTTAAAACAGGGCTCTTCTTTTAGATGGTTCCCAAAGTGGTAAGAAACTCATTGATTACAAAGTGGGAGGAAGGTATACAGGTATACTATAAATTCTCTACTCAAATACAGTATTAGTAAACTAGAGCTGATCACTGACTTACCACAGGGTGCAGACCCTGCTGCAGTCGGTCCTAAACCTTTATAAATCTGCTTAAAACCTCCAGCCTTCCAAAACCCTTGTTCACTTTGGATTCTCGTTTTCAAAGTATCCAATGGGAACAAAGTAACATCAACAATTAAACCAGCGATCGCACCAGCCTGTAACACAAACACTTTGGTGGGATTTCTTCAAACAATATCACAACAATATTGATTAGTGGTAATATGACGTGTTTGTTCAAACAATAGATCAGATACAGTACATGATTTAGCTAAGCAAATTTTTGTAGTTGTGGACAAGCTATAGTGAGGGTTGGGTGTATGTTCTAAGCTGGCAGCTTCAAGTCAACTTGTCCACTGTCTGACCTGAGGTTTGGAGGTGCCAATCAGCAGTAGTGTGTCCATGGCGGTAGACCGTACATTGTTTTGGAGACTTTTTACCCTGCACGCGCGCTCACGCTATACATTCATAGTTCGTGAATTGGGCGAATTACTAATTATGTATTAGTTCGAAGATGAGTGTGTTATTTGTGCATATTACACTAAGGCATGAATTGCTGTTGCCTTATCTTCAATCCAGAAGTCAAATAATAACGCTATCTCGTGACTTGAAGGCCAGAATACAACTCGATTCTAGGTTATCCACAGAGAGAAAATATACGACAACTAGCAAGAAAAAGTTTGAGATGTGACTTCTGTCCATGACTAAGATAAAAAGACGACAAAAATCTGCAACAATCTTGTGGAAACTGTTCTGTGGAGGACTGTTTTTACGTGTGAAAACCAGACTTTTTAGAGATAATTAAAGGTTTAAAATTTCATTTATTTGTGTTTTGGTATTTAAATTCAAAGTTTAAGATTTGAATAAAGTATTATGTTGTTTTTCATTAAAATCCTAAAAAGACACAATGGGGTAAAAAATTACTCTACGCGCGTTCTCGTGTTTTGACGGTAGGCGCGCGCTCTCCAGGGTTAATATTACAATACAACTAAAATGATGTGATATTGTGATTTATGCGCTAAGAATAGTATATGACGTTACTAGTCCTGAAAATAAGTATTACCGGACGAGTGTGGTCGTTCCCGTGCAGAATTACCATTATAGTCCGGTAAACACATTTTGGAAGAGTGACGTTCAATATTTTACGCCATACTACTCTAAGCTAACTTAACAATAAAAATTATATTATACCCGCCGACTACAGGACTAACAATCACTACTCTTTTTGTTTATAGTCATTCATTGCCAAATATAATCAGCTGGTTGGTGTCCGGTAAAAACTTTTTACAGTACAGTAGCACGTAATGAAATCCCATAAGATTAAGCTGGCGGCAAACAGCTGTTTTCTGAAATAAATCCTTGCGTGGGAAGTTTGTTAAAACAGTGTAGTGTGGAGTAAAATTATTTATTTTCTAGTGGGCAGTCAAGTGGCAGTAATAAAGGACCAGCTGACGCACTAGTAAACAATACACTTAGGACACAGACTCGACCCTTGGTTTGTCTTAGCTTGTCAACAACTGTAATACATTGAGCTTCTCATATTATTTTTTATGTCAATTCAAACAAACAAAATAATCTGGTTTTCTGTACACGGGAAAGATGTGTAGCCCTAGCACATCTCTCAGACTCAAGATGGAATGCCACTGTTAGGGGTTTAGATCTAACAAACTAATAAATAATTTTAAAGTACCTCTGTCGGCGTTTCTTGTCTATGACTGTGCTTCCAATGAAATAATATCAGAATAATTATGGTACGGTAGTGAATAGTATGGTAACTATGGCCTGATATTTGACCATGATAGGACCGGGCTAAGGTCGGAACGGCCTAAAAGTTGAATATTGGGAGGAGCATATCTTGCGCTCTCCTCGGCCACACCGGTAATTGTCTCTCTGTACAACAGCAAAACCCAAAAGCATTTCTTGCGGTATTGGCGACACCGAGGAAGAGTCTTCCGAGACAGCATTGATCGTGATCGCATTTGGTGAACCGAACACGCTTGGCATTATCACCCCAGACAGGAAACAAGTAGACGGTCGGACACTAGGTCAGATATTCCGAGGAGTCGGTCTTGCCGAGATAGGATATAAGGGGTTTTACTGTACCTAATAAGAGAGCATGTGCCTTGAATTTCAGCATGCATCTGCTATTGCACTAACAATTATCTGGTGACAGTAGTGCAACGGACTTCGGGCCCAAGGCAGTGATGTTGTAGGTTCAGATCATGATATCTACCACTCCCTAGGAACTTATTATCAGTACAGTACACCATTGTACTTTATGCGCTTACCCCTTGCTTTGCTGGATATGTTCAATGCACAGGCCTCTGTGGCTCAAGTGGACAAACAAATGCAAGGAAACTTAAAATAGGTTGCGAAACCTCTATAAAAAAATATAGCTGGCCTATAACTTAAAAATGTATCTGTTACTTTAACTAACAAGAAGAAAGTGCATAGCCAATTAACATCATTTGACATTTCAAATAGTGATGACAGTTAACTTAATGATCTTTGAACATAGCCTAAGCCTATCTCGTTGAATGTAGGCTATGGCATATTCAATCATGCCAAAGCCTAACTTGTACCAATTTCTTAAGCTGGACCCCAAAGTTAAAAATAAAGATCTCTTAAAATATATTAACTTAAACCTACTACTATTATATAAAACATCAAATTATTTTCTATATTTTAATCTGACACATTAGCCTATTTACGAGTTTACAGTCTAGGTTAGGTTAACTTACTCCTAAAGAGGTTAGGGGAGTTGGAATATCTGGATTAGCCATTTAAATTGTTAATTTAAAATGACCCCTAAACAGTTCTTGAGAGAATAATATTTTTCAATTCATCAGAAAAGAGCAGCAAAACAATTTGGTGGTATTTTGGATACTTAAAAACAACTTCCAAAATCAAAGAAAACAGTTAGTTAAAACTCTGCAGACGCTCCATCACGATCACGTTGATGATGAAAGATGAATGCAAATTGCAAGCAAGCAAAACGAATTAAAAACAAAACACAAAACGAAAACAAAGCCCGACTGCCCGAGTGCCCGAGCACGCGAAGCAAAGCGAGGCCGGCTTCCTAAAAACAAGCAGCTGTTTTGGTGTCGTCTGCTCAGCTGTTACTCCAGTCATGTGTTCAAGACGTGTTGTTGTTGTTGGTTGTTACTTGTTGGTTGAACTTGACAAAAATGACAACACCATCAAAAATACTCAGACTCACCCACCACACACACATTGATTTGCAATCTTCGAACAAAGGAGACGAGGAGTTAGGGAAATTAGTGATAAGTATTTGTCATGCCTGTAAGACACTAATGTGGATGATTAATTCCCTAACCATTAAAAAAAAGTACGTGGACGTGGTTTAGCCATAGTGGTAACTTACGTTTATGTTCACATTATGGCCAAAACAGATTTTATGTTTCATCACTTAGGTACAGGTTAGGAAGGTTCCGTTTTTGGAGTCATTTTCAGCATTACCTGTCTAGAATAAAGCTATTTTTAATCTTACAAGTTTATTACTGTACTAAGAGAGTCCACCGCAACTATGGCGAAAAACTTCCTTAAAAGTAGTTTGCAAAATGCTTCGTTCAACATTATTTTTCAGGTAAGTTAGGTTATAGTGTTAATAGCATTTATTTAATTTTATCATAATAATTAAAATTAAAACTTACCTAACATTTTATTTTTGGTACAGTTTCTTAACTGAGCTACGCTAATATTGATTGAAACTATCGAATTGAAAATAAGTTATTGATTAATAACTTAATCAATATTTTTAAATATATCTGTTATAAAATAAAACTAACTTATCATAACCTAACCTAACCAACCAAACTTGCTGATGGTGAAAAAATCGCATGAAAGTTTACTAATCGAATCGATAGTTTCAATCGATATTAGCGTAGCCCAGTTAAGAAACTGTACCCTTTATTTTCAAACCCCCGACATTATTAAGCAGTAAGTTAAGTATTTACTGTAAACCTCATTACAGGTTAACTTAGATAATAAGTTTCACGTTTGAAGTTAAAACAAGCAAGGTAATTTAATTTAAATTGTGATTGGCAGCCTAAAAAAATAAAGTTATTTTCGGGCATCAAGTTAGTAAGTATACTTATAATCATTGGCTTTTTAATTTCTCTGGGGTACAGTTCCGAGACAACCTATGGTGTATTATCAGATGGAATCAAGTTAGGCCTATCAGTTAAAATATTTCAATCGGTAGGCCTATATTTAGATAGTCAATATAAATATTAATTATCTGCTAACTTAATGTATATTAGATTTATAAGTAGGCCTAGTTGAGTTGTAAGGCTGCATAATTTAAGCCTAGTTAGCCTACGTAATTTAGTAGGCTAGGCTAATACATAATGTAAAATGCAAAAATGATAGGATTTTGTGTTTTCATAGTAAGTAATGTTCTGGTAAATTCAATAAAAATATGAATTCATAAAAATTCCCTTTTTACTTTCTCCCTCTATAGGTACCATAGTACAGTAGAACCTCCAAGTAAAATATGAATTCATAAAAATCCCCTTTTTACTTTCTCCCTCTAAGTATAGGTATCATAGTACAGTAGAACCTCTTTAATCCGAACCCCTGTAATCCGAATGTCCACTAATCCAAACGCCTCATTGCTGTACCCTATACACAGTACAGTAGTTCTTTATTGTAAGTTATACTGTATTTATTGATATAATATGCACCGTAATTATTTCAATTGTAACTAGGTGAAACCCGTCGAATTCGACGGTTAGGGGCCTCCTCGTTTATACGGTCGTGTGGCTTCATTGGCAACAAATAATGCAAATGAAATAGCAATGTGCCATTTCCAAAGAGAAAAACATACTGTAAATTGGCTGTTACGTAAATATTGTCGTTTACATGCATTGTTAATCAACGTATCTTATAAACGATAATGTGATCTAGTTTAAAAAGAATATGACCTTTCTGTCGTGACAGTAGCTGCTTAAATAGTATTTACTCTTACAGCCAAAATATTGTGATACTTTCAATAATGTTACCAACGCAGTGAGCCACGGTCCGTAATATAGGTCACTGCAAATAATTAATTTGTCAAGATAGGTACCATTTTAGGCAAGGTTTTTGTGTTTGGATGTTATTAGACGCGATAAGAGCACACTGAACTTCTTCTGCAGATGAAGTTGGAGAAATATAAGCCGAATCATAAAAAATGCGACAATGCGAGTTTGAGCATTTTGTAACTATATGAGGAAGCTACATAGTATTTTTTAGGCTGCTGCTTAGTGCACTTAAGAATAAATTTTTTAGAGATGAATTACATTGTTTTTGTTGCTGAGTAGCGCTAGTAAAAATGCACAACCCTTTTCGTTAGTCTAATAAAATTCAAAGGCTCCCTCAGAGTTCAACTTCTTATTTGTATACATATCTATATTATGTTTACACTAAGATGAATGAATACATCAAAGTAACCTCTCTGAAAAGTCTGCAGTATATTGCAGTTATCCAGCTTAATGACTTTCTAAATCATGCACATATTTCAACATAAATATTGTAAAATATTTTATCCAGTGCTGTAAACCACTATTAATTTAACAAAATATGGACACGGCTCAAATGGGCACCGTGCTCTTCTGCACTTTTATTATTTTGTATTGTATTACGCAATCGATGATTTTTCCAATGATTGAAAGCATGTATGACAATAATCTCATGAACCTATTATGATCTGTCTAGAATAATATGATAAAATATAGGGAAAAGGTGTGAAAAAGGCAGACACAAACCCGTAAAATACATATAGGATAGTTCAATAAGAAATAATTGTAAGAGTTATTGTGATAATAGGATTTTCCACTGATTTGGTAATGGAACTTTATATTGAAACACATAACATGATACAGAAGAAAATCCAGTTTAAAATCAGAAAATAACATTGTAAATACTTCTTTTGGACTATTCAGTAACTCCCAATAAATGTTGTTTAAAATACAATTTTAAAATTAACAGCTGTTTTATTAAAAAGTATTATCCACATGACCAAAATGTAAACAAATCTGTGGAGGGATCTTTAAAGGCTTCTGGGACAGAGACCTAATCGAATTTACTTCGTTTTTCTTTTGATAACTCATCTACAGACCAAGACCTTTCTTTTGACACCTCTACCAAGTTTCTACGCCCAGCCGTTCTCTCAAATTAGTGGAGACAAAGTTTACAATTAAATATTTAGACTCCCCCATGTTAATCTTATGGGAGAAAGTCCAACTTTGATGGAAGATCCTGCCCAAACTAATAAAGATATCAAAAAACTAAAAACACTTTGCAAAACTACAGATCAGGGCAATTTTTTTGACACTTTAATCATCAAAATCGGTCCAAAAATGAGGGAGGAGTTCTGTTTACAAAAATCGGCTTAGCGTATTATATATATAGATAGATGTACAGTTCTGTTTATTCCCTATGTTTACTACTGTATTAAATAAACACTGTATTTGACTTAATAAAAGCATTTTTCACTTTTCCCTAGCTATTGTTATGTAAAAACAACAATATGTTCTGTAATCCGAACTATTCAATAGTCCGAACTACCCCCGGTCCCAATTAGTTCGGATTTAAAAGGTTCTACTGTATAGGGAGAAAGTAAGTTTTTTTTGTCAAAATTTTAGAGTTTGAGTGGATACTTAACTTGTATCCGTTTTAGTGAATTCAAGTAAAATATGAATTCATAAAATTTCCCTTTTTACTTTCCCCCCTATACCATTGTATATGGAGAAAGTAGGCTAAGTTATAGTTTTTGTAAAAATCTTCGAGTTTGGTTGGATATATCGGTTTTGGGTCCCCCTGTACGCAAAAAAGTGGTCTTCGAAGTGATGTGTCTGTGTGTGTGGATGTATACAGAGCTACAGACCATTTACCTGTAGTCCGATTTTGATGGCATTGGTATGTAGGCCTGTACTAATCCATGGTATTCCAGGCGTTTTTTCTTCATTTTTTTAAATTTTGATTTTTAATGTGGATTTCCCTATAAAACCCATAAAATAACAGAAAAATTGGATTTTCTCAAAAACAGCCCAAACGATTTTGATAAAAATTTAGTATGTAGCTATGTTAGTCCTTTAAGTTCTTAACAAAATAGTAGAAATCCCATTTCCGTATAAATTACGGGTCCAAAGTTATTGTAACTTACTTAGGGCCTAAATGTTATTTTCCAATCAAAATCCCAAAACATAACGAAAAATCTGATTTTAGAAAAAAAACCGTTTATTTAACTTAGTATGTTATGGTCCTTTAAATTTTGAACAAAATGGTACAATTCCCATTTCCTAAAAAATTATGGTTCAAAAGTGTAACTTATGTAGGGATCCCCATAAAAAAACCATAAATAACAAAAATCGGATTTTAGGAAAAAAACGGGTTTAATTAAAACTAATGTGTTATGTTCCTTATAATTCTAAACAAAATAGTGCAACCCCCCCCCCCCCATTTTGTAACAATCACGGTTCAAAAGTCATTACAACTGTTGTGATTTTTCACTGTATAATACCATAGCTGCTCCCACCAACTCATGATAAAGGTTGCTAACAAGTTTATGGGAGAAAGTATGTGTCAGATTGCTGATAGGCCTACCGCTTTTTTATGCATGATTTTACATTGTATTGGAAAATCAAATTAGGCCTACAAAGTTATGTTCAGGGTTTGCTTGAAAAATTACAAGTCATTGAAAAGTATTAAAGACATTACGATCCATTGGTTTTCCATTGATTTTGATAATCTTTAGATTATCACGTAAAAAATAGATAGGCCTAATTTTCAACTTATTTCAGAGCAACAGAAAATTGGCTAATTAAAATATATCAGGGATTTTGAAGTCACAAAGTGACACTGGTTGCTAGTTATAACTAAATCAATATTTTTGTTGTTAGATAATGTTCCGATGTTTAACATTCCTGATGAACGCATTTGTGCTGCGTCACGTGGAGCAAGCTGTGATTGGAGTGATGAATGTGAGACTTTTGCTGCTTGAGTCAACCATCTTGTTTCTCAGTAGAGAAGCCTTCCGACGAGCCTGTCTGACCAACACCACTTCCCACAACTGGGCTCAAGTTATTAACCTGCTTTGGTTAATGTAAGTATAATTTTTTTAATGTAATAACTAGCCTATCTAGTTTTACAACTATTTGTTCCCCTATATGGTCTAGGATTTAGTAGTTAATATAATAACTCATATATTTTGCACTACAGTAGTTATTTTTTTTTCTTACGGCCAACAAGCGTTTTGACTACAAATAAATCTGTTCCTCATTTATCAAACACAAAGTATGTTGACCTTTAGAAAGAATTTCCCTTAAACACTTGGTATGGAATAACTGACAATTAAGTGGGCCCTATTAAATTGCTCTATTTATTCAAATCAGCTGATTTGACTCTCAAATCAGTTGATTTGATTCTCCCTTGCTCAGTAGGAGAGTTTCGGGTTGATGAGGCAGACTGTATTGGTTCAAGATCGCCTCCTGAATACATCATTGTGGCCCCCATTGGCTTACCCATGTGACTTATACCATAGACAAACCAACACAAGTAGACTTCTCATCCCATTGTAAATTTTGAAGCTCGTTTTTCATGTCTAGTTCATGTACGCCACACTAGGCGCTAGTGTCGACGAAATTTTGTTTCTATTATTTTAGGGTTAATTTCTTGATTTGTGCTTTACTGTTTGGTTAAATAACTAGGGGACAATTTATTGTTTATGATTAGATCGTATTATTTGGTTAAACGAGATTTTAAATGACTGTATTAACGGGAAACAAATTGTAAAAAAAACACGACCTCTACATAAACCGTACAGAACTAACAATAAAATTGTCTTCAGCTGTTCCATTAGGATGAGAAATCTACTAAGGGAGTATGTTTTATCTATGCTTATACCTTGGCGACTCTACATTCTTTAGACCACTGAAGGCTACTGTAACAAACCAGTATTACATGAGTAGGTTTCATCATAGGTTTCATTCATGAGTAGGGGCCATCTGCCCCTGCAGATGAGGTTTATAAAAAACTAGGATTGCTTTCAGAGCGGTGAAAGCCAGTTGAGCGGAGAAAACTTGATTTAATATTTGGGTAACTAACTAAATAAAAAAAAACAATATATGTACTAATGCTTGTTTTATTGATTGAAATTTTAATAATTTACCTCTTGACTACATCTTGATGTGATTCAGATAGGCTACCTCTTGCAAAAGTAGATTAAATTACAGTAGTTGGGACTATGATAATAATATGGAAAACGCGAGTAAAAAAAGTTAAAGTTAAAAGTTAAAGTAGAGTTAAAAGTTAAAGTAAAAAAAGAGGAGGGAAATTTTACATTTAAACTCAACTGTACAAAAAAACCGTGGACTTCATTATGACCCTTGCAATCGGTAAAAAGTATTGAAGTATAAAAAACAATAAGTATAAAAAAACGAACATTTAAGTATAAAAACATGAGGGAAAATTTGAAATTTAAAAGTCAAATGTGTGACATAAACATTAAATTTGTCTTCATTTTAACCCTTCCAATCGATTGAACTCAGCTTTCTTTGCAGGAAATAACTTATGGCTGTTTATGCCAAGTAGTCTTGATGGAGGAAATGAGTGTAATAAAAGTCCATCCAGTTGTCGAACTCTAGATAATGCTACATACGTCAATCCAAGAGCAAACTCTTTTTGGCCAATGTCAACAACACATTTGTCCACTGTTATCCCTTGACTCCGGTGGACGCTGATAGCAAATGCTAGTTGTAATGGCATTTGTTTTCTGACACATGACACTCCATTGTGTTTAAAAGAGACTGTTACAGGGGTAATGGGAACTACACCATTAAAGATTGTGGGACCTTTGTAATTGTCAAAATGAACCAAAACACACAAAGGCATATCTTCTAAGTGGTTTGCAAAATCTGAAGTCTTGTAAATTATTTCATGTACTGTCCCCAAACTTCCATTACAAAGTCCTTTTGACGTCCACAAGTTCTTTTTTAAAATAACCCTGCAACCAACACATAGCTTGAGTATATTTGGGAGTCCTTGGCAGTCGTCAGTATCAGCTCTGCTTGAAGTGTTATTGCTGTTTATAGCGTTTATAATCGTTACTGGGTTTCCAGTATTCTTCAATCTTTCCAGGTTGTATGTTTCAATTTCAGAATTTGTGCTTATAATTCTTAATACATTTTCACAACAGTGTAGTTGTTCTCGATTTGTCCAGGTGAATCGTGTTTCGAGGAAATTATAATCATCCATGGTTATCACACCATTAGCTATATTGTTGAGCACATTTTTGAAAGCATTCTGATCTTCTCCAATCTGTCTCATGATTGTTTTTAGTTCAAATACCTTGTCAAAAGTCATAAACATTGCTTTGCCATGAATTGCTAGTTCGCTCACACCAGCTTCCATGTATAATGCTCGGTCTTTAACTGGCTGTAATTGGTTAGGATCGCCAAACAAATATACGATATAACCACCAAATGGCTCGTTAGATAATTCTGGATTACCTTGACGAAGCCTTTTGTCCATTGTTGCGAGCATTCTTTGGCCTATCATGCTAAACTCATCGCATATTACGGCTTTTATACTTAACATCATTTCTTGAAAAGATTTTCTAGACTCTCCAGATAATTCTCTGACTTCACCAAATCGATTCAAATTAAAACGCAAGGCTGAATGAATTGTCTCTCCCTCAATATTGTTAGCTGCAATGCCTGTAGGAGCTAATAAGAGTATACTTTCTTCACCATGCCGTACTTTACACATCCGAATCATTTCCCGAATCACACAACTTTTTCCGACTCCGGCAGATCCACATACAATTGTACGCTTTTGACTAGTTTCATTATTCAACTGACGATTAAAATGATCGAGGACATTTTGCTGATCAAGGTTAAACACAATTTCTTCGTTGCCATTATTTACTGCGTTAATCTCCTCAGCATTTTTTGATTGCTTTATGAAGTCTTTTGCCTCTTCAATGTTTGGAAACTGGTCATATGCATGGTACCAATTGTGTTCTCTGTCGAGTGCACGCAAACCAATTTCTGTTTCAGTTATAGGCACTTCAGGATGAGCTGCAGAAATCTCCATCCAGTCATGTTGGTCAATATCGCCTTCATATTCATATTCATTGTTTTCTTCGTCTGGAGTTCCTTGTAAGTCCCAAACATTTAATGTAGGCCTACTATTTTCATATGTCTCTTTCCAGCTCCGATGAGTTTTCACATGTTGTTCTATACGAAAATTTGAATGAAGCAACACTTTTTGCCTGAAATATATTTCATCCGTGGATTCATTCATACCCAATGAAACATAAGGGACAACTTGTACTACATTTTTTTTATGAGATGCTACTAACCTAGATCCCACTGTTTTGAAACTACTTACAAACTCAAATAGAGTCATATTTTCATATTGCACTGGACGGTTTTTGTATGTTTCCAAAATCGATTTAGTGTTTCGGTTTGCGGATGTCGTCGTCAATTGAACATACTCTTCATTCCCTATAAACAGTTTTACGAACTGCCTACTGCAGTGGTACAAAGGATCACCATTTAGTAGATGGTGAACTTCGCATGCACTATAGTCACGGTTTCCAACGATTTTATTTAGTAGTTTTGTAAAAACGGTTCGAGCGGGAGCAGTTTTTGATAAACTTGATGCTATTTCAGTGATCATTTCTTTATATGTGTTTGAATGCGGTTCACCTTTTGCAGCATATTTTGACAGATAATTGATTATTATTTGTTTGGATGTTACAACCTTGCAGTCTGTATTAGCTCTCCAAGAATGGCTGACAAAACGATTATGTTCGTCAAGTAATTCATCATTTCTTTTTGGAGTGAAGGTCCATATGCCCTTTTCATTTTTCTCGAGAGTAGATGTCTCCACAATTTTTTTTGGAAACTTGAACCTACATGTCTCCTGGTTACCTTCTTTGCGTAAGCAATACTGTGAGTGCCTAGTATGTCTTTGAACGCGATTGAGAAGCTGTGCAGTTTTTTCACTATCATTAAAATCTATATCAGTACACCACTCACGTGAAGGGTGTTTTTCAGCAGGAATCGCATTGACATTTGGATTAACAGCTGTAACAATGCTGTCATAATACTCTATATACCTTTTAATATCATCTGACCCAGCATTATCAAATGATGATACATCTGGCGCTCCTTCTAACCAAGCAACCATATGAATATGGGGAGCTCCTCTATGCTGCCATTCAAAACGATACCAAAAGTCTTTAATTTTTAGCTTTTCTTTTAGGATGCCCATGTAACACTCTACACGTTTAGAAAAAAATTCATCAGCTATCATGGGGTTTTCAATTAGCAATTTTTGCATGAATTTTGAGAGCTGACGATCGTTTCGGAATTGTTTGACATCAATGTCAAGTATGTTTGAAAGGTCGGGAAACCAAAAGTCTGCAGAACTCAATGTTAAGAAAATTGTTGGGACACCCAACTGTTCGACCATACACTGTAATTCAAGTCTCCTTTTAAACCAATATGATGATGATCCACGGATTTTTGCTCCAAATGACAACAGCTTATTTAGTAAATTTGGGCGATGCTTAATTTCTTGAATAAGTTGCTCAACAGAACCATTAAAATCGTGTTTTTTTGCAAATATTTTGCTAGAATTAATGGCGTCATGCCGCTGGTCTCGATTAAGGACAAAAAACCTAAACCGTGTGTCTTGAGCAAAACGTTTATCATGATAATGCATGAGAAAGTACAACCACTGTTTAAATGTTGGGCGATCTGCTGGATTGCGGCGATTGTCCAGAAATGTTCCTTCACCTGTGGGGAATAAGTGTGGAAATGCATGGACGATATATGATTCAGATGTAAATTCGTTGATTGGATTTTGGTTAGCGGATGGCCAATTCAGAACGGCTGACACTAACTCAGAGTCCCGTTGTTCTGGTAAAATTGGAACGCAAGTTTCGGTTACATGGTCATTTTCATCAATGATTTCACTGGCACTATTGTCATTTAAACTTGGTAGCTGTTCTGTAACAAAGTCGTCCTCAGGTAAACTGGCTATAACGTCACTGTCTATTTCTATGTCACTATAAAAGGGATTGTTGTCTTTCAAGAAGTGAAGAGCATCTAGTACTTTTTGACGCCTAACACGAAAATCCACATATGCAGTTACTGACTTCTTTCGTATGATAACGATATCAAGATTCGTTGGTGATTTTGGGAGAACACGAGCCACTTCACTTATATCTTGCTCAACATTGATTATGTTTCCTTTGTATCGGAAATTTCCGGGTTGACCTGCTAATTTTAGCTGGTAAACACACAGTACTGGCTGTACCCTAGCAATTAACATCTGTTCAATCTTAGTCAGATTTTGCAATTCAGGTGGAACTAAGCCTGGATCCATATGGTTAGCCGATGTAAATTTTAACGACTTACCAGCTTTGCAAGAATAGCAACGATAGTTTTCCTCGTTCTTATTAATGAGTTCTGTCTTCTTACATTTCGTACATGTTACATAAGAGAAGGATTTCATTTGTTCAACAAACCGTCTTCTCAACACATCGTCAGAATTTGTTTCACTCCTACGTTTATTTAGGGCTTGTTGTGTTTTTCTTGACCTTCTTCCAATATTAGATCGTTTTTGGGCCGGCATTTTAATATTGGCCTTAATAAAACATAACACGAAAAAGGTATGATGCCTGTTTTAACTTTAAAACACAACCGTAAAATACTTTATACTCGAACTAATTGAAACACTTCTAAATGACTAAAATGGACTAAATTATCAATTGTATTTTTGTGTAAAACAAAAAACTAACGAACTGCTAAAAATACTATTGAACAATTAAACATGGCTGAAATGTAGGCATAATAATAACAAAAGTAAAAAGTAAACATCACATCAGCTGATTTATGTGAAAACATAATAATAATAGAAGGGAAGACATGCCAGAGACAATGTAGATTTGGTCTCCAATTACGTCATCTTATTTTGTCACAACGTAGGCCTTATCTAAACAACTCAAATTAATTAGCCTAATACAGAAATTTCTTTACTATTTTTAGCGTATTCTTCGTTTTTATTGGGCGTTTAAAGTATATTTTTATTTATCCACGCTGTAATAATAATTATACGTCATAAACATATTATTTCGTTTATTAGTCACGAATACTCATAAACCCCGACCTACATTCCCCACATGCCTAAATTAGATCAGTGTTCAATCTGCGTTTTATTAACAAGTGTAATAACTTACTGCACCGTCGATGTAATTCAACATAATACAACCTGTGATGTATTATCGGATTAAATATCGATTTCGATGCGGTTCGATATATCGCTTATTAAATCCTGATTTCTAACATTGGCTGTTTCTAATCAGCTGGCAACACAAATAGGTTCGCAAGAAAGTAGTCACCGGTTCGTATCCCTCCGCTCCTTGTTTATGCTCCGCGCATTGAGAAAGTAGTTCCATATATTTTCTTAATTTTCAGTGAATTCCGCGCCCTTAAAAAATGTTTTAACGGCATTTTCTTGTTTATTAAAATCATAGGAATGGATTAAAAACGTTTAAAAGAAAAGTCTAGAAAGTTTAGAAATACCTTATTATTTTCTTGTTTACATTGTTCTTGTAAACAAAAAACTGTCATATGGCTACTTTAGTCCCATAAGCCTAATGTTAAAAATTGGAAATTTTAAGTTCGTTTTAAATTGCATTGGCATTATCTAATTGAAATTTGTTTGTTTAAAAACCATCTCACTATTAGTCTAAGTAATTTTGTTAAGTTTGGCTGAAATGCGTTCAGCCGTTATTGAGTGATGTTTCTCTATTTGTTGCATTGAAGTTGATCCAAAAGAGCTACGCTCGCTTCGCTCGCTCCGCTCAATAAATACATATTTACTCCTGTCTTGCAGCTCATAGCTTAAGATTTAATGCAAAAGTATAAGAACAAAATATTTTGTGACAACTAACAATATATTATTACCACTTATAAAGTCTATATATTTAATACACTAGGCATATTTTTTTCATAATTGTTTTGGAGTGGTGGTGTTACCGATCACCATGTTCAAGGTGTCTTTAGAAAGGTCTTAGCATGTAGTTTTGCCATCAAACAAAAAACTTTGGAATTCCATCAGGGCTCTGCCCCAGTGGCCTTCAAAGTTCCCATGTTATTCTTCTAGGGAGAAAATGTTTGTTTATATTTGAACAGATGAATACTTTGAAATTGACACTTATATTTGAAACAGATGGTTATACTAAAATTTTGCACAAAATCAAAACATAACAACAAAAAAAGTTTGACATAATGGAGACTATAAGACGTTGACCAGGACGGCAAATGGGAAGAGGCCGACTATCTTTAACTGGTAGACGGTAGACGTGAACGAAATACAAATAATACTATTGTCGTTGATAGCCGAATCCAGCAAGCACCCTTCCGTGTTGGGTTTAAGTGTGCTCTCCAGCAGTCACCTGAAGATTTCATATTCAATTTAGGACTGTTGTATAATCGCTGCATAAGCTGTTGATTTTGGAAGAAAAGGAGGAGTGTAAGACTAATTTGAAAACAGAAGAGAGGAGATATTAGATGAGTGGCGAATGCGTTGGGGAGCAGAGTGTTTTATGTTAACGTTTTAAAGGTTAACGTTCGTATATATACCTAACATCAGAAAGAGACTGAAACAAGATTGGGGGATGGGCCATTATGAAACGCAGTTTGTCACAGGACATTGAAAATTTCAAGGCGATTTTGTGAAGATTTCACATGGTGGAGGAGGAAGTATGTAGATGTGGAGAAATAAAAACCACGAGTGTTGTATTTATAAATTGCTCACTTCAGGAGACAAATAGGAGAGAACAGGAATAAGTCTTGGATAAGACAGGCCTAGAGATGAGAAAATAAAACATGATGAGTGACAAGGAAGCAATTGTGATGTTTAGAAAAGTAGATAGGGAAATAGGAAAAGACAAAGGATACATACAGGCATTAAAATAAAAAAAAAAAAAAAACCTAAGAAAGAAAAGGGATGAAAACTTGCCCATGAAGGGGAGAGGAAAGGTTAGAGCGAATCTCAATGATCCCTATCGCTCAGGGCGGTATGGGGAAGGGAGTCGTGCTGGCTTTTGGACACACAATGTGTCACCCAATGCCAGTTTACAATAAATGTTGATTATATTGATCTATTATGTACATCCATTAGTATTTCCATAATCTTTGAGTCAACTATATAGTGGTTTAAATTACCTTGTTACTGTCAAAACGATCCTTTGTAGTTAGTAAGACTACAGCTGTTTCATGCTACGAATGGAGCACATCATCAGGTCAGAAGAATGTCAAGTAGTCTTTATATTCCTCGCAGTGGAGTTCGTCAAAAGTTTAATAATAAATAGAGAACAAAACACATAACACACGGAAACACGAAACATTTAATATTGGTCGACCACACGACGGTAACAACACACGTGATACGGCGCCGGTTGAGGGTGAGTCGCGACTGTCACGTGCCGTCGGCGTTGACCCCTACTCCTACTCCAATGTTATCCTTATCTCGTTCCTTTGTTTTCTGTTTATTGTGTATATGAATAGCGGTGTTGTAGATGATGTTTGGTTCGAATGATAATTGTTCATTTAATATATTCTGTGGTTGTTCTTTTGACGCCTTGTAGATTTCAAACTCCTCAACTGTATCCATGTATTGTCCTTTATTGCAGAGTTGTACTATTTCTAAATTATTGTCAATATTTGTGTAATTATGGTTGGATGAAATTAAGTGGTTTGCATATGCTGGTTTGGAATTTTTCTTTGGCATATGTTCCTTAAACCTGATGGAAAAAGATCTTGATGTTTGGCCTATGTAAAAATTGGGACAATCGTCACATTTTAGTTTGTAAATTCCTGTTTTGTCCATTGTATTAGTTCTAGACGGTTGTCGTTCTTTGCTCCAAATCAGCTTACTCCAGGCATACTTAAATAGATTCCACAAAAACCTACAGTTTACCCTTGAAATTGAAGAAAATAAATCCATTAATTTCCTAGACGTTACCATTACCAGATACAACAGCCAATTGCAATTTAAAATCTACAGAAAACCAACCACCACAGATCAGACGATTCATTCATTATCACATCATCCACATAACCATAAAACAGCTGCATACAATAGTTTTGTCCACCGCTTACTCTCCATCCCAATGAGTGCAACTGATTACAACGACGAAGTAAATACGTTAAAACATATAGCAGTCGCCAATGGCTATAACAGTTCCTTGATCGACAAACTGATAAAGAAATGCAATAGAAATGATAATAAGCCACAAGATAAGAGTAAAATATACGTAAGTGCGAACTACGGTGTCGTACTGAACCACACCTTGACTAAAGAGTTGGCTAAGAATGATGTGGTCGTATCTTTCAAAACTAACAATAAACTGTCTACCATCGTCAAAGAACGACAACCGTCTAGAACTAATACAATGGACAAAACAGGAATTTACAAACTAAAATGTGACGATTGTCCCAATTTTTACATAGGCCAAACATCAAGATCTTTTTCCATCAGGTTTAAGGAACATATGCCAAAGAAAAATTCCAAATCAGCGTATGCAAACCACTTAATTTCATCCAACCATAATTACACAAATATTGACAATAATTTAGAAACAGTACAACTCTGCAATAAAGGACGATACATGGATACAGTTGAGGAGTTTGAAATCTACAAGGCGTCAAAAGAACAACCACAGAATATATTAAATGAACAATTATCATTCGATCCAAACATCATCTACAACACCACTATTCATATACACAATAAACAGAAAACAAAGGAACGAGATAAGGATAACATTGGAGTAGGAGTAGGGGTCAACGCCGACGGCACGTGACAGTCGCGACTCACCCTCAACCGGCGCCGTATCACGTGTGTTGTTACCGTCGTGTGGTCGACCAATATTAAATGTTTCGTGTTTCCGTGTGTTATGTGTTTTGTTCTCTATTTATTATTAAACTTTTGACGAACTCCACTGCGAGGAATATGAAGACTACTTGACATTCTTCTGACCTGATGATGTGCTCCATTCGTAGCATGAAACAGCTGTAGTCTTACTAACTACAAAGGATCGTTTTGACAGTAACAAGGTTTAATTTAAACCACTATATAGTTAATTCAGACGATCCAGAGGCCATGCCACCATGAAATCTTTGAGTCGAATATTTTAAAGTCATCAGAAATTATGACTGTTAATCGTTTTAAAATAACGCCTGTAATACTTAGCAATTGCTCGAATTCAAGCTACAGGTACACTAGTTACTTATTAATTGAGATGAGGAAGCCTCCTAGGTGCGTTTTTAAACACAAATATGAATTAAGGATGAGTTTAGAATGAAGTCAGATGCCTTTGTAGCTTTGTTACTGACAAAGACCCGTTAGCCAGAACAATTTATGGAAAGCCTAATGATCAAGGAAAGCTGAGTCCATTTTCATACCATCAAAAAGTTGAGTACTGGTAGTCATTAGCCTATGGTCAGAAAGAAGCAATTAAATACAAAATCAGTTTTTGATGTACACTAATTCGCCCTAACTCTTCAGATTATATAGGAGAAGCACGTTTGGAAGACTAGTGCAATACCTTGAGAATAGGGCATAGTATTCCCTGGATAAATATTTTGATGACCCTTTTTTGGTCCTAAGCTTAATTTGTACCTATTAACAGCCAAGTTTAATAAAATATTTGTTATAAACCATTTGCTACCATTCCCCCGTGAGGTAAGATATGTACGTCTGTTTCCAGGGTCCCACTATGCAGCGTCATGTGCGTGTTGTTTGGCTGGGTGTGGCTCAACGTACTAGAACTACCCGACCCTAAGATCACCCGCCACTACACCATAGGAGTGTACGCAATCGCCATCAGCTGTGTCATCGAGATGTGTGTCGAGCCGTTGTATCTTGTATCTCAAGCCTTCCTCTTTGTTAGGTTTAGGGTAAGTAAAAAAATGTATTTAAGAAGGCTAATACAATGTGTGTCAATTCATAAGGCCTATGCTAAATCACAAAATGTAGTTAGAACAGCCTATTTTAGATTATTTCATGCTAAGATTACTTATGGCTTGATCGTCTGGGGCAGTGCCTCGGCATTAAAAGATGTTTGTATCCTACAAAAATGTGCTGTCCAATTAATTGTAGGAGTTCACTAAAAAACTCACTGTAAACCATCGTTTGTTCATTTGAAAATTTTTATTTTTTACTCTGCCTTTGTTCTGCAAAACCTGTTTGTCTTCAAATCAACAAGATTTTATTCATAATAATGACGTGCAAAACTAGAATAAGATATGGCTTACAATTGCCTTTTGTTAGGCTAAGCAAATCAATGAAAAAGCCATCTGTGCTATCAATAAGATTATTTAATAAGCTACCCCTTGTAATTAGGGACATGAACATTATTCAATTTAAAACTGTTGTTTAACCAGGTTCTTGCTGGAAAATTGGCTTACAATGATTTTGTGTGAAGATGGGCAAGCCCTTTTTCATTTTTTCTATTGTATAAAACATGGACATATCCAATTTATTCTAAAGAATATCTGTGATGTGGAAGTTTAAAAGGTACCTCATGTACGCGATACAAAACTTTCAGTACAGCCGATATAAGTGATTAAGGTTGAAAATATCAAAATTTGCTCTTTTATTGATTGTTATACCTCTTTTAACATAAAACAGGACAGTATTGGTTAAAATATCGAATCTAAGATGTAAAAGGTCGAAATAAATCATTTTGTTAGCAGGCACAGTCTGAGAAAAGGTACCTCTTGTCGCTCAATGTTATTTCGCCATAACGACAAGAGGTCCCATTTCTAATATACACTTTATAATCAGAATTTAGTCCAAAAAATGAATTTTCTTGCATTCAATTGGACATTTAGAGGACTACAACAAAGTTCAGTTTACGGAAAACAAAATATCTTAAAAAATTTTGCCAGTATAGAATAGGTTTACGTACCTTATGTCATCAATCCTTGAATAGTCTTACAAGCGACTAGTTTTGAAACTGACATTTCATTTTCAAGCCTTGTCGTCTAACATAAAACTATTGGAACATGATGTCGTCGTCAAAATAAAACATTTTACACGCACAAATACATTAAATTACAGAAAGATGCGCGGCCTGCCATAATACGCACGACGGACACTACTCAACTATCGACTGAACTAAAGGGCAGTGAACCTAAGGCAGGGAACTGAAGGGCAGTCGGTACGCAGGGGGTGCGATCTGGGGGGTTCGGGGTACCCCCCCCCTGTAAAATGTGTGTAAACTAAGTCTCAAAAATGGCAGTTTTATACCATTTCTTTGTCCAAAGTTAGTGTGACAAATTATTTTACTCAATTTGTATGCACTACTGTATTACATGCAGTAAAAATATATATGCAGTAAAAATAGATAAAAATATGTATATGTATGCCCGAGGGGGGGGGCGGTCACCCCCTTCGCCCCCTCTGGATCTGCCACTGGCTTTAAACCGTCACAGATTAGAACTTTACAGTAAGAAACCAAGTTATACCGACTTCAAAGTTTACAACAAAATTCCAAACAAAATAAAATCGGCAAAAAGCATAGTAGGATTTAAGAGGGGTATTAAAACATTTCTCATCAACAAGGTACCGGTATTGTATTCCCTTGATGAACTGTAGAATTTTAGAAGGAGCGTTAATTTTTAATTTGTGTAAACTTATGTTAGATTTTAAGATCTTTGTATTTATTGAATGTAAGAACATTGTAATGTAAGGTCATGTAAGAATGACACTATTCATGTACTTAGGTGCTTTAATGAACAAAGAAATATTGAATTTAATGGAATAAATAGTCCCTGGGGCTCGTAGGGTTAATCTGCAGTGCTGTCTACTTCAGATAGACTGTTAACGTTTGTTACTTACTAGGTGCTGATGGACACAGTAAATGTTATTGTTCGCACAACCGTTTTTACTGTTCTGGTCCTATGGTGGCCGGAGGGAGCCGTAGTTGCGTTTTCCGCTGCACAGATAGCAGCAGTGGTGGTATACACAACCTGCTACTATCTTTACTTTGCCAGGTGAGCATAGTTTCTAAATTTAAAGAATATTAAGAAAACTTTGCTAATTTTTAACAGCTATCCCATAGACTAATCAACACAAGTACACTTCTTATCCCATTGTAAATTTTGAAGCTTGTTTATCATGTCTAGTTTATGTCTGGTGACACTGATCGGTCGACGAAATTTTGTTTCTATTATTTTAGGGTTCATTTAATGATTTGTGCTTTAATGTTTGGTTATACAACTAGGGGACGAGTTATTGTTTATGATTAGATTGTTTTATTTGGTTAAAATAACTGAAATTGTAAACAAAACACGACCTCTACAGTCCACCAGACGGAACTAACAATAAAGTTGTCTTCAGCTGAACCATAAGGATGAGAAATCTACTAGGGGGTATGTTTCATCTGTGGCTATACTTGTAGGCATAGGCTATCATCTCCCGTGATCACATCTCTTACTACAAAGCAATAAAAAAGAGAACCAACAAAACATTGTTCTAGGACTTGCAATGCCATCTATGGTACCTATAGCTTATTCCCTAAAAGAGAAATATGCTAAAATTAACATAGTTGACTTGAGCCACTGATTTCTCACTATGTCACTTTATTTCTCTAGAATACGCCAACTTTTTGATTAAGCCAAATTCAAACATTTTTTTAATCACATCAACTATCAGAGTAACAAATATCCCTTCTGCAGCAGACCTGCAGACTAAGAAAATTTCCATTTGACTGATCAGATTCCAACTACAGTAGACTCCCTCTTATCCAGATACCTTTTAACCGGACATCGTTTTAACTGGACCAGACTCTGTAGAAGTGACATCTCATTATCCGAACAATCTTTATCAGCACATCGGTTTAACAGGACTAGATCGGCAGGAAGTGGGCGGTACTGAAACGACTGTTCTCGTGGTAAAGATTTGAGACCAGTGATCACGTGTCGAAAAACACTGCTCTCCTAAATTTAAGTCAAATCCTGTATACAGTATGCAAATGGGATATTCTATGTTTGTAGGCTCAAAAAAGAGAAAAACCGATTTTCATTCCATAAAACCCCATTCTTATAGCCTAGTCTGATCATGCTGGTTCACAAAGTCGTTAGAATAAATGTAGGTTTACTTGTTTGTACCATATTCTATCAAAATTGGATGAGTTTTGCTCAAGTTATCTTGCTAACAAACTCATATAAATAATGTTCTTCTTTAATATAAAATTGGCTGCAACTCTTACTCATCCATATAGACGGGTTGTATTGTATACAGTAGACTCTTGATAATTCGAAATTGGTGGGCCAAGCATATAAATTTGAATTATCAAGAGTTTTGAATTATCAAGAGTTCGATTTATCGGGAGAAAAATAAACCATTCGAATTACAGAGAGTTCATTTGTTTAATACATACAAAGGTACAGCACGTTACAATAAAACATCATACCGTATTTTAGTACACTTTTAAACAATCAACGGCTTATTTTTCAGTTCAAGAAATCTGTTATTTAACGCTACAGTATATATTTCGCCAATAGCTGAACTATCAGCTGTCGACAACTACGTTTGTGCTCAAGGAGATGACGCGCAATCTAGAGATCGGATTGCCAACTTTGAAAAACAAGTCAGCGAACTAACTACTAAACAAACATCAAAACGTCCAACACTAGCCTACCATGGGAATAGGATGTACTGTACTGTATAGTTTCCTGATATAACAGGGAGAGATCACTTCGAATTATAGAGTGGTTTGCCGACTAAACTTCGAATTACTGCGTGACTTTGATTTATAGAGTGTTTTTTCGACGAAACTTCGAATTAAAGCATGACTTCGAATTATAGAGTGTTAACCGACAAAACTTCGAATTACTGAGTTACTTCGAATTATAGAGTGTTTTTCCGACGAAACTTCGAATTACTGCGTGTTACAAATTGACCTGCCCTCTATTTGGACTTTGAAATACCGAGTGTATCAAAATGCATGGTAAAAATTTGAAATATTGAGAGATTCTCTAGGGACTGAGCCTTCATTTTGAATTATCGAAAGTTTTGAATTATCAAGTGTTTGAATTACCAAGAGTGGACTGTACTTTAGTATCCAAAAATCAATGATACAGGATGTTATTCAAACTCTTTGCTGTAATTATTCTTCAGGTATCTTGAGGAGAGAAGATCCAGACCACAGGCGGCCATTGGTTCCCCTCGTCACTTGCAGCGACCTACATCATCAGAGGACGATTTTCCATTCACACACATGAGCGAGTTCCTTCCTCGCAGACTTGAAAACCAGGTTTGTAAACTATTATTGACCACTCTTCAAAGGACAGCGAAGAAACGATTAGTAGAAACTGTACTGGACTATGTACCATATATATATATATATATATATATATATATATATGACATGCCGATAGGGCCTATTTAACCATGTAATTTTTGTCAGTAGGCTTAGCATGTAAGGATCCTTCTCCCAAATAGAGAAATATTTTTACGTGCATACACAACAATGTTGTACAAAAAAAACAACTAAAAAGAATTATATGTATGTAATATAAATGTTGTTAACGTAGGCCTAAGAATGAATACAACATAACCTAAATATTGCCAAAATCTGGCAAACTACGAGGGGTCCTATACCACAGTTCTGGGCCAGGTGCACCGTTCCACTAACTGCAAAAATCGCCATGATACCACTGTTAAGCAAGCACTTTAATCATTCGGCTACCTAGCACTGATGTGAATATTACAACAATCAGTCCATCTCAATTTCGGCCTTCTCAATGGACGTTTACCTCCAGGAGTAGCTCTCCAAACTTCATACAGTCTTGTTCCTTTCTCTCCTCTTAGCACATGCCCTATCCAACTTAACCTTCTTCCTTTAACCATTGCTTAGATCTCTGCACTGATCCAAATATTTTTCTTAGAACTTTATTTTCAAACACCATAGGTTGATTTTCATTTTTCTTGGACAATACCCATGTTTCACTACCATATAACAGAATATGTAGGCCTAACAGTATATATATATAGGGGTCTTGTAAAGTTCATTGCCTCTATGTCACTTGGATCAAGAGGCATAGGTTGCCTCCAAATTATATAGAATATCTTTTATTGAGGGGACTAGGGATGCAGCCTACTGCTGGTTGAATACTAAATAGCAAGTCTATAAACATAACCACAAAACAAACAACTTTATTTCTCTCTGTTTTAGCCAGCAGTGGACTGGAAACTGTGTGTCCTGACATGGAGTTTTTTCAAACAAGGGATTCTAAAGCAGATTTTGACGGAGGGGGAACGATACGTGATGACATTGTTCTCCGTTTTGACATTCTACGAGCAAGGAGTGTTTGATGTTGTCAACAACCTTGGATCTCTGGCAGCAAGGTTTTTATTCCGTCCGATTGAGGAAAGTGCCTACTTTTACTTCTCGCAACTGGTGAACAGGGATAAGCCTATTGATGATCAAAACCCTGTAAGTTTTGTTTATTCTTAGATGTTTAATGACTAAGTTTTATGTGTAAGTACTAAGTTATCCGCGATTTATTACTAAAAATACGTTATTAGTTCGTAGTGTTAGTGTTCGTGAAGATTGTGTGTGTGTATAACAGTAATCTTCATGCATTTTATTATGCATAAATATTACTGAATTGTGTGAAATAGTGTTCATAAAAGGTTGTATTTTGTTAGCATCATGTCCAAAATTGACGGTTCTGACATTCAGTGATTGTTGTAGGCCTACGAGACGGACCTTAGTTTGCCGTGCTATATATGCTATATATACCCAAGGTGTTATACATTTTTATAAAGGTAAATGAAAAATGAAAATGAATTAATAAATAATAAATTAATAAAAAATGAAATGATAAATGAAAAAGTTACTCATATTCACTGTAAACTCTGCACCAAAAATGCTTAATTTACAGAGATAGATACATTGCTAACTTAGGATTTGTTTGTGAGGATAGCCAGGCTTACCTGAATGATCAGGGGTCCAAATCTGGCACCAGAAACACAAAACTTGTATTATCTGTTTCTTGTACCAAATGATCCTCTTTACCATTCAGTCAAGGCTGCGAAGTTCAAACCTCTCACAAAATTCTGTAACCCAGGCCCATGTGCTCTATGTTACATCCTTGACCACAATCTTTAACCTACAAACTGCTGAGTAGTTAAGCAAAGTCCTTATTAATGATAGTTTACTCTCTCTTTTTAGTACCAGATGAAGGAGGCATCACAGGTGTTGCAGAGGTTGCTACGTACAGTTGTTAGTCTTGGGCTGGTAGCTCTGTGCTTCGGTCAAGCATATGCCAGGTTGGTACTACTGCTGTACGGAGGTACATCACTTGCGGCTGGGTTGGCCCCACTGCTACTCAAGGTACACAGTCTCGCCATACTTCTGCTAGCTATCAACGGCACTACAGAATGTTACGCACTTGCCACAATGGACACGGCTCATTTAGACAGGTACGTCCAAATTATATAGAATATCTTTTATTGAGGGGACTAATCTTTTTGTAGAGTTGTGCTTAAATTGAGGTCTCAAACGAGTTCCAGTTGCAGCCAAGCAAGTGTTAAGTCTGTCACTAGCTACGTTCTTTAGGCTATCTAATGATGATGTGAGAGAAAGTCGACCCTACTCTCGAGTATGAATGGTCTTAAAGTATTTATCGGGTGGTCAGTTAGACAGTTTGGAGGTAGTTTTGGCGTACATAAATTTGTATTGTACTTCTGAAATATTAATTAAGTTATTAAAAATAAATTAAAATCACAGTTGCCTATTTTGGTTTGTATGCAATCAATGTGAGCCCTGATTGCCGCGTAGGACATGATATGAGCGACCCACCCGACGCGCCGAGCCATCGAGTAGCAAGCGCCTGAATTTTTTAATACATCAGGACTCAAGGGACTTCTTAACTCTCGCCTACAGTATGTGATGTTGTGTATTGCAACAATCAAAATGTTACTCATGACAACAGCTGAGTAGTATCTCTTTCAATACCATCCGTTATTTATGGACCACCCGTTACATATCCAAGGTCTACAAGGTCAACCCAGTCAGATTTATTGATGTTGCAGGTACAATAGAGTGATGGCCGGTTTGTCTGTAGGCTTCATGTTGGTATCTTGGGTGTTTACTAGACTGTGTGGAAGTGTTGGTTTCATACTGGCCAACTGTTGCAACATGCTGGCTCGCATAATACACAGGTATGTCATAAAGATTCTTTTGCACACTACACTGTTTTAATGGACTTTCCAGACATGAATTTAGTCCGGAAAACAGCTGTTTGCCGCCTGCTCTATCAAATGAGGTTCATTACACAAGATGTTACGGTTAGTGATTGTCAATTCCTTTAGTCGGAGGGAATATATAACAGATTTGTACAGTTTTTTATTGTTAGATGAGTTTAGAGTAGTATGGTGAACTTTTAGACATGTTCACTCATCTAAAATGTGTCTACTGTAATCATATGGTAAACACCTATTTACCGGACTACTAACACAATCTAAATATATGTACTATAATTTTAAACTTAAATACAAAATATTTCTTTCTTTTTTTTTAGATGAATTCATGAGGTCTTTGGTATTAATTTGTAACCGTTAAAGGGTTTCAGATAATCAGTTTTAGTGATGGTCGAATTCAGGAATTTTTAGTCTCGAATCCGAATCCTAAAAAATAAAATCTCGAATCTTTGAATCTCGAGTCCCAAAAATAATTACAAATGGGCTTATGGTGATTAAAAGAGCAAGATGGAATAGGATAGGAACCATTTGACACTTATAACTATGAGGACGACAATAACCTCTATGGTTGGTTAGGCAATGTCACTGTAGCCTACTGTATATTACGACATCAATAACCTCTATGGTTAGTCAATGTCAAAGTACTATATTTCAATAAACCTCTATGGTTATTGGTTAGGCAATGTCACAGTATATAGTTTCCAGGATCTGAAGGGGTTGAGTATGCATGAAAAGCCTGATGCAATTTTATTTCTGATTGTTGTTATAGGCACTATAGTGATCATGAAAACGCATATTGTCAACATCCCTGGAGGGAGGGGGGGATGCCGTTTACCTAAACGCTTTAACTCGAGAACCATTTTAGATAGAGTATTAAAATAAATGCCAAATTACTCATAAAAGTATGACCTTCAAGAAAGGTTATTATATTTAAATCCATATCTAGGTTGTTTTTTTTTTTTTTTTATCAAATACTATATTATACTGTTCAATAAACAGTATGTTAAAAAAGTCCCGGATCGGCTTAATATTTTTTTAACCAACAAAAACATATACGGTGGTACAATTTTGTATCTAGATATTTAACATAAAAACCTACCTTTTTAATTAACTATCAATTTTTCCTCCCCTCCAGGGGGACGGCCCACAAGGAGTAGACTAAGAAGAAAATATTAATGTAAGCATAGGTTGGTATGCACATCAAATTAAAGGTCTTTACTAGTAAAATACAATCCCGCAAATTTGAACTCAAACGGACAACCGAGTCAAAAATTGCAGTCGTTAAAATATATTTTGAATCTTTGAACGGCTGCAACTTATTACTCAGTTATTATTTTGAGCTCAAATTTGTGGCATTGTGTTCTACTAATTAAGACCTTAAATTTGATGTGCATATCGACCTATGCATACGTTTATGATTTTCTTCCGACTTCTAGCGGGCACCTCCCTGAGGAGATAACTTACTTATTCTGTAGCAATGCAAATTTATGCATCTTTGAATAGCTGTCATGTATGACTTGGTTGTCCGTTTAGTTCAAATTTACGGCATTCTACAAACTTCTAGCATTGTTTGTTGTTTGTTGTAAAACAAATATACTTAACAAAACAATTCCTGGTTGACTGTGCAGTACAGGTCTTACAAAAGAGATAATTTATTACCTTGGTGGAAGGAAAATACATAGGTTTGCTAGCTATCCCCATCATATGAAGATTCCTTGTTATACTATCTAGAATCTATGGCCCTTTTTGGCACCTTTTTTTGTTAACGAGGTCTATTGTAACATCTGTTATTTAATGACCAATAAAGATTTATGATTTAGACAACATCTAAATTTAAAAACAACTAAACTTAATTTGCTTCTTGGATCTAAATCAAAACTTAGTACACAAAATAAATTGTTACTGTACAACACAGTTCTAAAACCAATTTGGACTTATGGTATTCAGCTTTGGGGATCAGCAAGTACCTCAAATATTGAAATTATTCAACGTTACCAATCAAAATTATTACGTAAAATTGTCAACGCAAATTGCACCTTGGTTTGTTACCAACAGAACACTTCATAATGATCTTCAAATTCGAACAGTCAAAGAAGAAATTACAAAATCTAGTGAAAAATACATTATCAAATTGGAAAATCATTCAAATCATCTTGCACTTAATTTATTGGACAATCACAACACCATTTACAGACTGAAGCTACATACGATATTGGACCTACCATTCAGATTCGGCTAAGTGTTATCATAATTCTCTTTGTTAGCTATTGTTGACAGTGGTCAATCACTAGCTCATGTTCTTCAAGTTATTGTTGTATTACTATTTATATCATTTGCTTATTGTTCAAGTTGAACAGATTGTAAATTAAATAAAGTAAAAAAAAAAAGATTTATGCTGACGTCACTCAGATTGCAAACACCATTTCACCATTTAGAAAAAAATATATAAACAATAACAATCAAATCAAAACAAATATATACTTATTATGGCAATACAATCAGGTGATTTTAGCGCAAATTTTTATATATGTATATATATTTATTTATATATATATATATATACACGTCCGTGAACGCGATAACTTGTGTAATTTTTGTCCGATTTCTCTTTAAACCTTTTTAAAGAGCTTAAAAAAAAAAATAATTTAGTATATAAAAGTATTTTTGTTCGATTATTAGTAACGGAGAAAATTAAAAAAATTGTAAATTTAAAATTCCCATGCTATTCTTATGGAGAATATTGTCAAATGTTGTGTAGTTTGCTTGTTTATGGATATATTTTGATCAAACTTGGCAAATTTATTTATTTTGTACTAAGCTATCAATATTTTACTCAAAAACACACTTTATTAGTTTCCTTGTAGCAGCAAACCTAGGTACTCGTTAAACCTAATGTTATTAAAATATATTTAACTGAAAATCAATTCAGACAAATGGAAATTCGCTTAGTCGGCAGGTTTGCTGCGGCGGGGGTATTTTGTTTGCAATCTGGGTGACATCAGCATGTGACGGGAATAGCACACCTACGTATTTTCCTTCCACCATGAAATA
This sequence comes from Macrosteles quadrilineatus, assembly GCF_028750875.1. Lineage (NCBI taxonomy): Eukaryota > Metazoa > Arthropoda > Insecta > Hemiptera > Cicadellidae > Macrosteles > Macrosteles quadrilineatus. The sequence goes on along the minus strand of NW_026542598.1, from coordinate 55,544,616 downwards.
TTACTGTAAGCAAACATTAGGTTTATTGTCATGCATGTTGCATCAATTGTCCGTATTTTTATTTCACTCGTATCTATTACTGTATTTGTTTTATTAGGATGGAAATATATCATAACTAAATAATTGCCTATTGAAATCATTTAATTTTTAACTTTTTCAGTGTGCTGTTTATACGCCGGCGCTATCAAGGCACAGTGTTCACACCACTGGACGGCCTCGTACCTGGACGTAAGTTCCTGATAAGTGCACTGTCTTCAGCTCTCATTACTATGGCTTCTGAGGTAACGTTAACATATTTTTAATTAATTAATAAAATTGTGTCTTTTTTATTCAACATGACACATGCTTCACAGTACTTATATTGTCCCACAGCAATAAAGACTGCTTAGTTCTGATACTAAATTTTTACAGGTTGCAATTAGAATAAACTATTTGTAGAAACATTGTTTACATAGCGTTTGGAACATTTTTCTTCTGTATTTTAGATTTTCACGTACGCCAAACACTTTTTAGCGAATTTCCCTATAGGGAAGTAGCTATTACCATAGGTCTCATGGTAATACCTAGACCCGGGACCGATTTACTTTTTCGTTTTGAGGTCGCCAGGGGCCAAAAACACAACCGGTTCAAATTCATATATATATATATGTGTCCGTTAGCATGATAACTCAAGCAAAAATTTCCGATTTTGATGAAATTTGGTATACACGTGTAAACCTACATTTATTCGAACGAGTTCGCAAACCAGCAGGATCAGACTATCAGAACAGGGGATTATGGGGAAATAATGGGGTTTTCCCATTTTCACCCTAAAAAAAGAAAAAATTAAATTTCTTTCTAAATTATTTTGTAGTGCTCATCAAAATAAATAATTTAGTATATTGAAGCGTTGTTGTATGCCTAACGGTAATCGAGAAAATTCCAATAATGTGTAAATTTTAAATTACCATCTTATTCTTATTATAGAGAATAAATAACCTATTATAGTTTGCTTGTCTATGGGCGTATTTTAATGAAATTTGGAAATTTTTACTTCATACATAAGCTTTCAATATTTTAATTAAAAAAAAACACACCTTATTGTCTTCCCTGTATCAGCAGACCTAAGTACTCTTTATAATTAAGAATATTTAAATAGGAAATAGATCTGACAATTTTAAGGGAATAATTTTGTGGAACCCCAGCCAAGTAGATGAAAATTCTCTTAGTCTGCAGGTTTGCTTCGGCGGGGGTATTTAATTATATGTTTTCCAAATTGAAAGTTATCATCTATAATGATCCCAGTACAATAAAAAAAACTACCATCGTTTAGGAAGTAGAGATTTTCTATGACAGCTGATGTCAATGAAAATTATTGGTTCCTAAGATCTAAATTGAGAGCAAGCTGATTTTCGCTTGTTCCTAATTAGTTTACTATTTGCCCACTAGTTTAATTTCAATGCTTCAATTTGAACCATATGATTTTTGTTAAGAATCTATATTATTAAATAGCTTATTCCCTAAAAGTGTTGGTTTTTATTTTCTGAGTCAATTCGGCTCTTCTACCCGACCGATTTTCATCATTTTAGTCTAAAATGAAAGGTATGCACGCACAAATTTGCCATCTAAGAACCTAAGAACCTTCAGTGAAATACCAGCTTTCATTTGAGATATTAATTATTAAGATCGGACATACCTGAAGCACGCAGCTGAATCACAAATCAACAATAATTATAATTATTTTGGGACTTATCCGCAATCAAAGATACGTAACTCCATTTATATTTTAGTTATTTTATATGTCCTTGGTCTTAAAATACTCCTAGAAATAAAAGCTTTCATTTGAGATACGTACTAAAAATATGTACGTATTGAAAATATTCTATTCTATGTTCATATTTGGTACCGAACTTGTCATAAGTAGAATGTGATTTGACAAAACGTGTCCATAGGTATATTTCTATGAGACGTCCAAACTGGCTCATTTCCTGGTGGGTGCAACGTGTCTTGCAGTTACTTGTCTCACTTGGCTTTTTGAAGAGCGTGATCTCGTGACCTTCGGGGTCGACCGGTGGCGCAGACAGTCACTCAAAGTGGATTGATCACACAACATTTAATCAAAGTTTTATTTACAAAAGTGTAATATGCTGTATATAGTGTACAGAAAGTTCAAGCTGTGACATTGTTCTTGAAAATGGCGGCTGTGAGAGTTGAGCTTTGCTGGATCAAACATTTCCTGAAACAAACCGGTTATAGGTTAAAAGTATTAAATTTTTTCCCATACTGCAGCCAAAAAGGCTGTTTTTAATCCTTTAGGTTGCAGGGCTAAATTAGCTCTTTTTGTTCCTGGGCTGGAGTCAAGGATATTTATTAGATGTTCATTTTTCCTTTTATAACTTGGTCCGCTGATTTTGATTAATAGTTCTGTTTTACAAATAATCATATCGTTATTTGAGTTTATGTTGTGTTTATCATCGTGTTACCTTGTATATTTTAAAACAATAACTAACAATCTCCCTTTATCCAGTTATACTGTAAAATTCAGATTTTTAGCTCAACTAGTTTTATTGAAATTTAAAGTTGTATACCTTTCTGAGACACTTTTCTATAGCTGGATTAAGTTATTTTAATGTCCTTAAACAAATTTTGACATATAAATATCAATCTTTAAGTTTAAAATTTAATATAACAATATTTTAACCCAGTGAGCTTAATTTAGTATTTTGAATACAAGAGAGCTTAAGTTTTTATGCTCGGTGAAGTTCCGGTAGCTGAATGATACAGATTACCAAGCCAGTGATAAACTACAATCCGTGGTAAAAAACTTGTGCCCACATCCTTCTAGAAGTAACGTAGCCTTTTATAGCAACTCATACACAAGATTAGATCATATCTTCACATTTGTTGTCCCAAACTTTCTTCTTGTAATCTCATCTGATCCCAGCCAGCTTAAGAATCTGTAACCTAGCTAATTTAATGATTTAGTCCAACCTGAATCAATTCCTGAGCAAAAATGCTTTCTTGAATGGTTGAGTTTATGGCATGCAGGCAGTTGAATATGTGCACCAACCATACTCCTTTTGCTCTCTCAATCTCTTTTCCTCTCGCTTCCTTTTCTCACAAGTGTTATCCCTCCCGACAGCATGCACGGTTTTAGTTTTTTACTCAATGATCTTTACTGAGTAGGCTCATAAACAGTATCTTTACAAAGTCTAACAACTGTTTTAATCGATTAAAATGGTAAATTGCTGCTAACATTTTGCCTAATCCCCCAGCACTAAAGAAGGTAATATAATTTGCCATAAAATACATAGTTTACTGGATTATAGGCTGTCTGTATATCAACACCAGATAATAATTTTCTTTAAAAATAACAACTTTTAACAAAACAATTATTATTTTAAAATGATTGTTCAACATAATTTTACCTACCTTAGTCTTTCAATTATAGGTGTACATTATACTTTTCTGGACTGTTTAAGTTTAATTTAGATTTTTATAGTTTAAAGATATGAAAACACATTTTTTTAGCGAATTTCCCATATAGGGAAATTACCTTAGGTCTCATGGTAAGACCCGAACCGATTTACTTTTTTGTTTTTGACGTCCCCAGTGGCCAAAAACACCATCCGTTCAGATTCATATACCTATATATATATATATATATTCGTGTCTGTTAGTGCGATAACTCGAGCAAAAATGATTCGATTATGATGAAATTCGGTACAAACTTACATTTATTCGAACGAGGTCGCGAATCAGCATGATCGAACTATAGGAATAGGGGTTTATGGGAGGTTTTATGGGGTAGAAACAGTTTTTCCATGTTTAACTCTATAAAATAAATAAATAAATACTTTATTGTCTTGACAATATAAATTGTATCGACAGTACAATTTCTTTCTAAACCATTTTGTAGAGCTTAAAAAAGAAATAATTTAGTATATTGAAGCGTTGTTGTATGCCTAACAGTTACAGAGAAAATTTAAAAAATGTTTAAATTAAAAATTCTCTATGTTATTCTTATGGAGAATAAATAAACGTTTGTAGGTTGCTTGTTTATGGATAAACTTTAATACAATTTGGCGAAATAGTATATTTCATAATTAGCTACCAATGTTCTTAGTAAAAAAAAACACACCTTATTACCTTCCCTAAGTACTCATTAAAATGAATGTTATTTTAATAGGCAATTAATCTGAAAATTTTAGGGGAATATTTTAGTTGGAATCTATCCTGGTAAATGAAAATTCAGCAGGTTCGCTGTGGTGGGGGTATTTCTTTTATTTGGTTGAAATATCAATTATATTAAGCATTAATGAAAAATCCACCATTTAATTTGTGAAAATAAAAAGTAACTTAACATAAACATTGAGCTTATAATCATCAAACAAATCAACAAATCTCTGAAATCTTCCATTAAAAACTTAATCAGCCTCAAAACTAACCCTAATAGTTTTACATTTTTACAATATTAAGGTAAAATACTGCCTCCTAGATGTCTAGATTTTAAAGTTTACATGTTTCTGCATTTTTGTGATTGTAATATCAGGGATGTTTACGTGTGTATTTTGTTTTTATGCCTAGTGTTGTGAGTGTTAATTCATTTTGTAAAAGTGCAATGACCAAAGTTTAGGTGTAACATGTGTACAATTTTACAAAACAACAATAGCCTGTTGTTATGTCTCAGCATTTATGTAAAATGATAACTTATCATACAGCACAACTGACAACAGACCTATTCAAAATTAATGTATCATGCTTAACAACTTTTTAAATTCAATTGTACAAATTCATAACGAGACTGTTCATCACAATTTTGGTTTTATTTGTTCTGTTTTAATTTAAAGTAATGATACACCAAGTCAAGCTTTAGAAAAATAAAACTACTTAAGTTGGATATAAGAATTTAACAGGTTTAACTCTTATAAAACTAAAGCCTTTTTAATCATTTAAGTTAACAAGGGGGAAATGTTGCTGCTAGCTAAACTTAAATGTAAAATGTACAGTTTTTGGAAAATTTTAAAAGCTGATTAAAAAGTGCATGTTTTTTAAAGCCAATGATATCAGAAATATAATGTATGGTACTTTTATTTCTCATTTTGATGTGCTATGTGTACATTAGCTTGGACTAGTCTTTAGTTTATATAGTCAGCCATTCTATTGTAGGCCTACCTCTTAAAATTGTTAAAGTAAGCAGAACTCTGTTGAAGATGTATATATAGTTAATCTATTTTGCCAAACTATGTTGATACATGAACACATATCTATTTGTAATATATTTTTGTATTTATTGTAAAAAGAACAAAATAGTGTGGCTAAAAAAGTTACAAGCAACAATGATTGAACCTTTAGTATAATTGAGCTTGTCTACAGAGGTATTTATTGATTAAGAATAAGAGTATGCTAGTTCAAAGAACTAAAATTTTAGCTTAGAATTTTTAACCGAAACAGCACTTTTTCACTAATGCATTGAAACCTCTACCAATCAAATTCTCCAGAAATATCACATTCCGATTGTCATGCCTTTTAAAATTATATGTAAAATATCAGCACAATCTGTTATGTACTGTTATGTTCCTTGAAAAATAAATAAGTAATTTTATTTCCGATTTATTTAACCACCCATATATCTTGATACTTTTAGTTTAGGGCCTCATTCTCATTATCTTTGTATAGTTCAACCAACCATTGTTATTTGTTCAACCATATGGCGAGTCGGTGGCTCAGCCAAAAGCAGCGGACTGTGAAACCAGGACTACAATGTCTTGGGTGCCTATTCCTATCCTGTCTCCACTAATATTTACCAGTACAGTTAATTGATTCCTGTGCTGAACCGATTCACCCCATGATTTCTTTAACATGTTGACTGCTAACGCTAGCTCTAGTCGGCGTCGCTAGCACTTCAATGAGGCGCACGCCGACAAAAGTCGGCACCAGACCAACAGAAATATATTGAGTCAGTGTGAGCTTAGCCTCAGACAGAGACGTTATAATCGTTGCCAGCCTGCCAGCTTAGAATGCGAGCTTTACTTTGGTGTAGGTTGGTACTAAAATTTCCCGTAAAATCCTGCCTGGCAATGCTTTTGTCCCGGTTTCGGGTATTTTTTCTCTTCAACCCACATTACAAAGACACTGGATACGGATCCGTGCAGTGCTGCTACCTTTGGGTGTTATATATCCACTTTACCTTTGGGTGTTTCAGTGAACTACATCCACTCTCGGGGTAACGAAGCACAGTCACCACTGCTCTTTTGTGATTCGTCAGACTGAAATGTTTGAATGCCAATTGCGTTCGCTGATTCGGTTGCGTGCCGGGACTTCGCCCGCCACTGGGGAGCGCCTCCCGCCTGTACGTTGTTTTCAGCAGTCATCGTGTTAATGCATACTGGAACGTCAAATATTAATGTTTACCTTCTGGCGTTCCTGTTTGCTGCTAATTTGGACGAAGCTCCGGTGGTTTCCTGATGTCACCATGTTGACGCAATGCGTCACAAATTAGTAGTGAACAGGAACGCCGGAAGGTAAACATTAATTGAGCGGAGCGAAGCGAAGCTCTTTGGAATCAACTTTAATGCAATCTATATAACACTTACTTAATCTCAATAACGGCTGAACATATTTTAGCCAAACTTACCAATATTGTTTTGTCAAATGTTTGGATGGTTTGGACATAACCAATTTCAATTTTTGATAATGCCTATATAATTGCAAAGTAACTAAATTTTTTAAATTTCAACATTGGTCTTATGGGTTGCCACGATGGTTACAAAATAACAACGTAAATGTAAACAAAACAAAGAATCATAGCATATGTTAAAATAAAGCCACGACCTAAACAAAGTACAGTAGAACCTCACTAATTCGAACCTCGATAATTCAAAAACCTCTATAATTAGTAATGTTTGTCTATTACCCTCAGAAAACCTCTAAAATAAAAAAAATAATATACCGATAATTCAAAGTGATTTTTTCTATTATTGTAGCCTCTACAATTCGAATTTGTACATACTTGAGCCTCTAAAATTCAAATTTTGTTGCCATAATTTGAATTGTTACCTCCAAAATTCGAAGTCAACCTCTACAATTTGAACTGTGTCACCGTACGCCTCTGTAATTCGAATTTAGAACAACAAATATGCCTGTTGAAACATGAACTGACACTCTTATTGATGTTCCACAACGTTTTCATTAGTCTCCGTTCTCTCAAACTCTCTACACTTGAAACTGGAACCTCCATAATTCAAATTTTATTTATTCTGATCTCTATAATTCAAACTCTCTATATTTCAAACTACCTATAATTCGAAATATATTGTCTTTCGTCTGAAATTCAAATTAGCGAGGTTCTACTGTACAAAGGAAAAAACTTTGACGATGACAACTGATCAAATACCACATAGAAAGTCTTAGGTTTAAATTTAAGTCCCGATTTGGAAACAACCACTGGTCGAATACCTAGGTACATTCTTAGATAAAACATACTTTTTTAGGTATAGTATTTAACAGATTTGATTTTTGTAGCTAAATAAGGTTATAACAAATAACATTATATCTTAAACAATTGTCGGTAAATCACATTCAGGGATCCATCTCATAAATGGCAAACTTAAACAGGTCCACGACGTAGGAAGTGTGTAAATACATGGAAGTAGTATAGGTAGAAGTGCGGAGTGTAGGAAACGTTTTTGGCGTGGCAGTTAGATGATTGTATCTAAAATAAAAATGCTATGGGAAGGGAGGGAAACAGTTCCACAACATTGGAAGTGGTGAAGGAAGTAGTAAAGGCTAGCAAGGCAGAATGTGGGAACATTTATATTTTGCATTATATCTCTTAACATTTTTGTTTATTGCTTTATTAAAAACTATGAAACATGATTTCTCCGCTCAACTGGCTTTCATCGCTATGAAAGCAATCCTAGTCTTTATTTAATTAATACTTCAAAGGGTTGGACTTAAGGTGGTCCTTCTTTGTTCTTTTTCATTTGAAGGGCTGCATCGATACAATTTTTTTTTTGATGTGGTAGTAAAACAATAGGCCTAAGTAACATAAAATAAGTTGACCAGGCACTTACACTGTTAGGACACTTAAATAGGAACAGAATTTTTAAGTATTACTAGTGAACTGAGATGAAGCTGACAATGGTTACAATATAAACTCTGAAACATCCCCATCTCTATCATCTGAGTTACTCTTTCACAAAATAACCTGCATAAATTGTTTGTTTACAAAATTTATTAATTGAAAAAAAAGTGTTTCTGTCATCCTACAACTGGGTTGTCAGATACTAAATTACAACAAATTGGCAACAGGGGAAACATCTTCATAAAAGTGCTGAAGACTTGTGTTGTTGCATACCTGTTGTCAGCCTCTAGCAGGATGACAGGTGGAGGGAGAGAGGGTTCTAGCTTGGCCACTTGATGAGCCACTGCGGCTACAAGGCCAGTAGCCTCCGGGTGTGCCTTTCCTGCCGCTGCAATATAATGTAAACCATGAGACCATTCATCAGGCTCTGTGAGCTCAAAGGCACATGAATGTAATACAAGAGTAACATAACCAAATTTCAACTGACGATCCATGCAAGTCTAACTCAACTCAACTAAAAACAGATGGGGGATAATGTTTGTTTCTGCAAATCTTAAACAAGCCCAAGTAGGTATTCAGTTTTCAGCTCTAAGGCTGATAAATCTGTTATAAGAGTTAGTTACATAACCAAATTTTTTACTGACAGTATATGGGAGTCTTGACTCAACACAAAGCTGGAAGATATACCTGACATGAGTTACAGCCTGAGAGTCAAGTTTATATACTACACTTCTACTATTAATGGTTTTAGATGATCAATCTTGCTGTTATACTCCGTTCACAAAATTTTGGCGGATTGAGTTAAAGTTCCCCCACCACTATTTTATATGTTATGTTAGTTTATTTACTTATTATATGTACAGAAGCTTATCGATGTTTTGGCAAACATCAAAAATAGCTGAGCTATTATTTTAATGGTAGGATTATTAAGTGGAGGGCATAGATTTCTCCCCTTAAAACCGCCTAAATTATTTGAACTGAGTAAAGCACAATAGACAGTTAGGTCTGATCAATTACTGAGCGGTATAAGTTGTTGTGTCTCCAGTCGGAGATAGGACTGTGGATCAACAGTTTGAATCCTGGTGTGCAAGTCACAAGTTTACCTATCTGTGGGAGAGGTCAACAGGAGGGGTAAATTCTGGGTCCAGAATACAGTGCGGGTGGGACGGGTTTGATTGCCGGCTCATCCACAACAAATATGGGTTTGGACCCCTTTCCCTAAAAGTTTTATTTCAGTACACACTGAACATTGTCTACTGTCTAAAAATGCCACTGGCACCGTAACCAAGAAAAAACCAAATTTGCTAGAGTACAAAAAAACGTCAATCTGTAAAGTATTTCAATTTTATGAGAATTGTTCTAAAGCAACTAAAAAGTATTTTGAACCACTGGCAGCATCCTTTGCTAAGTGTAAAATTACTTTCTTTAATAGCTTAAACAAATGCTGCAAAATGAACCAAGCATTGAAAATGTAGATGACATCTTGAGGGCTCACACACTTTTCTCAGGGTTGATGAATGATGATTACTAATAAAGCACTGTAACCACTCAGCTACCCTAATTTAGTGTTAGTATGGACACTACAACATTTAGTGTGAATAACTTGTATCAAGTCAAATCAAAATATTGTTCATAAGTAGAGTGATAAACAGGAAGATAGAGATGAGATAACTTATTTAGTTGTATTTAGGGGGTTTTAAATATACCGCGACAAAGTGGTATTATAAATAACATGAGTTTCAATACCTGCTAAACACAGTCCATGTTTATCAGCAAGCATGCATCCAGTAACATCTTCATCCTTCATTCTGAAAATAAAATTAAGGCAATTTCAATGAACATGGAACTGTACAAAACAGGCTAAGAAGTGTGATTGCTTCTGTCAGTATCAGACACATTAAGGTCCTAGACATTTGTCACAATTGGCTGATAACAAAATTCAATTTACATGGTTTTTAGTATATTTTCCATGGTGATCAGCCATCATTATGATAATCATGTTGAGGTACAAGGCCACTTAATACCTGAAATAAACATGTTTTTAATTTCAATCGGTATTTGTTTACTTTATAAAAAGGGGCTTCTAAAGAATTTAGAAAAAAATTCACATTATTTGGCCTATTTTGAACAATTTTTACATTTGGCACTTTTGGGGCAAACGCCTATTACCCTGAAAATCTCGTTTGAAAATCGCAAAAAGTGCTAAAAATTTGCGTATTTTTAGCAAATTTCCCATGAAGGGAATAAGCTATTACCGTAGTAGGCCTACTCATCATAAGACCTGGACCCGGGACTGATTTACTTTATTATTTTGACGTCCCTAGAGGCCAAAAACACCATACATTGAAATCCATATATATATAAATGTGTCCGTTAGCATGATAACTCGAGCAAAAATGATCCGATTTTGATTAAATTTGGTACAAATGTGTAAACCTACATTTATTCAAACGAGTTCGCGAACCACCATGATCAGACTATGGTGGTTTATGGGGTAAAAATAGGTTTTCCCATTTTTTACCTTAAAAACATAAAATTTTGCAATTTCTATCCAAACCATTTTGTAGAGCTCAAAAAAAACAAATAATTTAGTTTATTGAAGCGTTGTTATGTGCCTAATAGTTACAAAGAAATCTACAAAATATTGTAAATTTAAAATTCCTATGTTATCCTTATGGAGAATAAGTAAACTTCATGGATAGGCTTCCACAGTCGTCACTTATATATATATATATATATATATACAGTCTTGGTCTTCGGGGTTCGACTATCACTATCGGGTGATAGTGCTCACTCGCCCTGAAGATGGCTGACTGTTATGTGGCCGAAACGTCGGTAGTTTCTGTACATAGTGTACTTAACCTAAGGACGCGGTCGAATGTGATAATGATAGTTTTAGCGAATTTCCCTATAGTGAAGTAACTATTACGGCAGGTGGCACGGTAAGACCTAGGCCCGGGACCGATTACTTTTTCATTTTGATGTCCCCAGAGGCCAAAAACACCACTCGTTCAAATTTTTATAAATCTTCTATATTTATAAAAGAGGAAGTTTGTATGTTTGAACGTTATGAGCTCGGACACCGTTGGACCGATTGCCACGAAACTTAGTAGGCCTACATAGGCATACGTATAGAATTTCATGGAATAGGTTTAATACACCATCAATTTCGTGATCCGTCCAATCGGCTCCGCCCCAGTGGCTCTGGTGTTTCCCCATGTTAACCTTATGAGTACTTTTTAAATGGAATTAACAGCTGGTGGAACCAACAGGGTGCAGCACTATTATTTTTAAAATTTATAACAGCTAATTTGCAACCAAGAGGTGAGTGAGCGTAGCGAACGAACTACAACCTGGAGGTGAGTTAGCGTAGCGAACGAGCTAAACCTGAAGGCAAGTAAACGCAGCGAACGAGCTCCAACCTAAAGGTGAGTATGTAAGCGTAGCAAACGAAATAATCTAGCCTAGGATATAGATATTTTTTATTCGAATGAGTGTAGGACAGATACAAACGTGCAGCTGAAAATTGATATTTATCAAATGAGAGATTTCAATTGATATTTAACTTATATCTAATACAAATGTTATCCAATCATAGACTAAGTTAAGGTGTGGAACTACCCTTCCCAAGAAAGAGATAAGATATTTTCCCTAATCCCTTGTATTTTTATTTAGTTCTTATTATAGATCTACTCTAATTTAGACAAACAAAAAATTCCACTTACAAACTCTGCAGGCAAGATTCTAGTGGTGATTCCATTATTCCAGTGAGAAAGTTAGATGAGATTAGGTTTATTTGTAATCTTGTCTTGTAGGCTAGATCTATGTAGTGGATGAAAGTTGCAGGTTTAGCTTACAGTTCTATTCCAATGTTCATAGCATAACACTCATAGCACTATAATGTAAACTATTTCTGAATGATTCAAAACTTTGTTGTAAGCCTAACATCAGTTTGCTCCTGCTCCTGCTGGTGACGCGATGGCTTGGTTGGACTTGACTTGACGTTCCTGTTCCTGCTTCCTGTCTGTACCTTACCTTCTGCTTCTGATTTGACAGAATTCCTCTCTGTCTGAATGTGATCATGTGATCAGCTCTTCTGTCATCTGCATCACAAAATCAATTGGTCAGCTGATTCTGTCTGTTGTGCAAAGTCTTTGATCAATACGCCTTGATGTTTAACTAAGTCATTGATTATAAAAGCATTTCTACAATCTATATATTAATACGCAAGCAGTTTTCTTTTCACAGTCATAATTTGAAAACGGCTGGACGGATTTTAACATTTGATGTGTAAAATTAAAGGTATTCTTACGTAGATGTGCAAATACGTCTCAGAATGTTAAGAAAGAGCATCACTTAAGTACAGTTAAGGGCTAAATTCTTCGAACAATGGCGCTATCTGTCATCATTAAATCATTTACCCTGTTTACAACCATAGATTAAACATACTCCTCAAGGACTTAAAAAGTCCCAAACTTGGGCTTTAGGGGGGGGGGGGCAGGTCCACTATTTCGGCAGTGGACTCCCTCCTCCAGGTCGTGTTGGGTTCCTTTGAGCAGAAGTGTTCCACAGCGGTTCTCCTATGTGATCTTTCACGCGCATTTGACTGCGTTTCTCATAAAATGTTGGCCGAAAAGCTTGGGAGATATGGAATCAGAGGTACTGCCTTGAATCTATTAAAATCGTATGTGTGTCAAAGAAAGCAGGTGGTGGATTGGAGTGGTTGTTTTTCATTCCCTTTGAATGAAATTGATGGAGTGCCTCAAGGGCCAATGCTTGGCCCTTTCTTGTTCATTGTAGCCTCAAACGATCTGTACTACTACAAGGTATCAGGTAATATTATATTTTACGCTGATGATACAACTCTTTTTTCAAGTCATTCAGACTGGGGAAAAGCTAAGTCCTCAGTTCGTAACCTGCTTGATACTGCTTCAGCATGGTTTCGAGTAAACAAATTGTCTCTTAATGAATCTTTAGCTTCTGTACAAACTTAGATGGAAATAAACCTGTAAAGCTGTTGGGTTTCACCCTGGACCCTCAGCTCACTTGGGTGAACAATATAGACAATCTGTGTGTGAAGCTTAGCAGGGTCATATACCTTCTGAGACGCCTAAAATTGGACACTCCTTCTGAAATTGTCAGGCTAGCATTTTTTGCTTTTTTCCAGTCCCCCATACTCTACGGCACTAGGCTGTGATACTTAAATACTTAAAAGTTTAAATGTGATACTTAATAATAAAATGTTTCAAATTAAATAAAAACAGATATAGGAAAATCAATCATTCTTAATAACTTCTATATTCGTCTAGGGGGTAAAATCTGGGGGGTAAAAATCCGGGGGTAAAATTACGGGGGTAAAAATCCGGGGGTAACATTCCGGGGGTAAAAATCCGGCCCGTACATCTTCATAGTGTCTAAACGCTAGTTATATGGACAGGAGGTAAAATTCCGGTTTTTATTGCTATTCTAATCAATCACGCTCTGTCTATTTTTATTAGACATCCAAATCCGCGGGGGTAAAATTCCGCCCACGAACAAACTTTTGAGCGCTCAGGTTACTACGTCATAGTGACTCCAGCTTTGACCAGGGGGTAAAATTCCAGGGGGATAAAATTCCGGCGACCCGTTAAAGGTGGCCGTGGCCTAGGTCTTAGCCACATCGGTAATAGCCACAGCCACTTCCTACAGGTAAATTCGCTAAAAGATTGGAATTTTTCATGTCTTTATAGACATTTCTTTTAATTGGTTTGAACCTAGTTTGAACCAATTTGAACCTAGCCAAGAAGCATCATTCGTCTTTCTTGAAAGTATTTCTCGCCATTAATTAAGAATGTAATTAATGTCAAGACACATCTTGAAAAGTTAGAAAATAAAGTCAAATTCTTGGATTTTCAATAGCATAATATTAGTGGATATCTTGCTACATATAAAATCAGTTTGTATTAATGGGTCGATTGTTGAGGGGCCTTGATTGGAACCCACCCGATGGAGCATCCTTTTCATTTTTTACTATCTATAGATAGATAGGTTTTTGTTTTGTTGATGTTGATGTGAGATGTTGATTTTGTGAAGTGAAGAAAGTGAAGTGACGTGAGCGAGAGTGAAGAAGAAATGTCCTGTGACTTGAAGATTCGCTGATTAATTGTTTTTTGTTTGAGTTCTGATAAATTTAATCAGTTTAATCAAAATTTATTGATACAAATTATCGTAACTTATTTACATATTTCATTGTAACTGCAAAAATACGTGCTGACAATGATTAATACAGGGTAATATTTATAGGTTATGATAACCTAACCTTTTTGTCATTGTTTTTATCGTATATCTGTAGGCTATTTTATGATTAGTAGGCCTAGTAGTTAGTAGTTATTTTATTTTAGTATTAATCATATTTTAATTTATAGAATCTAGAAATACTTATTTTATTAACTTAAAGCTCAAAATTAGGCCTATGCCTAATTTGTAGATTTTTTGTAGAAAATGATTAGGCCTAACAATCTCCCTACCAACATTAAAAAAAATCCTTTCTTCAGACCACGTCATCTATGGTTAATGTGTAATGACTTTTGCCACAGACTGGTGTCAACTAATTACTTGTTAACGTGTGGTCTGAACTCACTGGACCGATGTCAACTAATGTTGACACCAACGTGTAAGTTAACACTTTACAGCTTGTCGCAAATGTAAGGACTATTTGATCGACTTGGTTGTTAACTTAGTTGTAGGTCTAATGGAATATAACCCTTAGGCCTAAATACATTAATATAGGTACTGTTGATGTGGGTTCCACGTCGGTGATTTGTTTCGGTAAAATTAGCAGTTTCTTCTTGAAAATTCTTGATTCGTTAGTTGATCCACTCCTTTAAAAAGAGTTGGTGTGTGTTTATTATAACCCTTTTTTGGTTTTTTATATCATGACATAAGACATAGGTAAGACGTGACGTTTATTTGTCATTTTTACATGCATGGTCTAGTCAAGTTGTTTTCATACAATTGTAAGTTATGCGTCACATATTCAATGAATACCTGGATAAAGATTGACATAACTACTACTAATGGATAAAGACATCAATAATGTAACCAAAGTTATATCCTAAGTTACGAAGTAAGCCATGGACCAACATTAACAAGGCATAAGTTGGCGACAAAACTAACTTAATTTTTTGTTAAATAACTGAGGCTAACATGATTGAACTTGTTATTGCTTGGCCTAAGTCAAATAAATATGGTACCATAAGTTAAGTTACTTTTAACCCTCCGAGTGTTATTTGTCGCTGCAGCGACACATAACACACTTGGTACTCACAAACACTGTTTACGGCGAAGGCTCTATGACTGACAAAATCGGATTGAACTGGATCGAGTTAGGTAGCCTATCGTTTTATTTGACAGATTCAGAGCTTTCTCCGGAGGTCTGTCTCTAAGCGCTATTCATTTTAGTTCCGAAAATATTGTAGCAGACAGCTGACGTGCGTATTTGTAAACAGCTTAGTTAACCTCGGACCGATGACTGATGTGTTTTATTACGTTTATCATTGTTTTAGTGTTAAAAATCATAAGTAGTGATATACGTGGTGCATTATAAGAAGATTTAAGTGATTTTGAAGGGCTGGTTGATGATCCTGAAGAAGTAGGTAGTGATATTGATGTAAATTATCAGCCAGATTCCTAGCTATGGTTAGGCTATGCATTCTTAGCTAAACGCTATGTACTGAAATCTGTTTTTTGCCCATAACTTATTTATTTGCAAATCTACTTCCTCATATTATTATATATTTGTAATCCTCATAAAATTTAGAACAAAGTGGCTATTTTCAAATATTTATAGGCCTATAATTTATACAATTTCATTGAGCGCAAACTTATTTTTTTTTTTTTATTTTCCAAAATTTTTTTTGAAACAAATGTTCCTTATGTTCTATGTATAATATTGAAGCCCATGATTTTCCAAACAAAATGGTATATAGAACAGTATAATTAACATTGTTTTCAAGCTTCTCAGATCCGTTTTAATAAAACCTTGCAAATGTCACTAAATGTCCGTGGGGCTCACAGAGTTTGTTACAGAATAAACTAAAATTTTTTACATTACTGTGGTAAGACGGCTTGCATACCCTAGCCTTCCTAAAGCTGCTTGGGTAAAAAAAAAACATTTTAAGTTATACAAAACAAGCTTTTGCGCCACAGGTAGCCTACACACAATAGTTATTTTTGTAACTAGTGCGGGAAACTTTACCACTTGAGAAACTTTCCAACTTGCCCGCGGCTCGTGAGTAAACATTTCTCTCTTGTGCAGCAAAGGCACTTTGAGGTCAAACACTTAACTACCCTACACATTTTAGATTAGGTTTAATCAAAGCATTAAAGGAAAATAGAATGTTAACACGTAACAACAGGTTAAAGCTCATTCCTGATCATTGGGCTTTAAATAAATGATCCTGACTAATGAAACCGCTGATCTTAGTCAGTAACAAAGCTACACAGGTCATCACACACCATTCTACACTCATCCTTCACTCATATTTGGGTTAAAATACGCACCTAGGTGGCGTCCCCATCTCAATAATTGATTGATTGATTGATTGATAAAGTCGTAGTCTATCAATACACAAAGGCAGTGAAATGCTGAACGTAGTCGTAGTATCTTTAAGTGTTGCAAACTTATTTTCAAGCGTACGTACATATTACGTGCCATATAAGAGCACATTGTTTGTGTTTTTTTGGTTGGAATACTGGAGTGTGGCAAAGTATATTGTTTGCGGCAAAAGTAAGTAAATGCAGCATTAGCTACTTTGCATGCTAGCCTGCCTTGTCAGGTAACTGTAGGAATAAGACTTAAGTATCCCAACAAATAAATCTTTCCAACTATATCTTCAACAGCAATCAATCTTTGTGTTTAGGCTTTTACATAATCAAAAATAAATGACAGTAGCTTATCCAATATAAGTTGCAATTCAAAAGTTGTTTCTGAACTACCTGTCTTACACTTGAAAAGTTTGTTTAAAATTCAGTTAAGCATAGTTCCGGTATTTCATTGTTTCGTTATTTTTGATATTAGTTTTACAAAACTTGTTATAATTAAAAGAAAAATGTTTACATTCAAGAAGGAAGTGATGTGTATTGTTTGGTTTTAGAATAAAATGTTTTGAAGATTTATTGCAGGAGATAACTTAACTAATTTGTAATGTTTTGTTGAACAGTATCATTTTCTATTATCACAAGCTGACCTTTGCTTCAAAGTTCAGTTTCATTGCCAAAGGTCACTTAATTCAGGAAATAATTGTCTTAAGTCAATAAATTTTGCATTATAGTTTTGTTGTTCAAATGTCAAAGGGATTCGACCATGAGTGTTGTAAGGTAAAGATAATCTCATCTGCCAGGACTAGGATAGGTTATATATAATTTAAATAATGTTCATCACCAATGCTGGATATTTAGACATTTTTGTTAAGTCAAGTAGCTAAAAAATATATTAAATGGTCAAATGTATTAACCCCAGTTACCTATAATTTCAAGGTTAAATTAAGATTCAAAGTCAATTTTAGTCATTAAGTATTTTAACCATTGATTTTAGGTAAATATTTTTTATTTTGCGTAAAAATCCAGACTAATCTACTGAATCCATAGTTAAAACATTCCAAATAATAATTTTACCAGGCCTATCTTACATTTACAAACAAATTTTCAATATAAAAGGATACAAGGTTTGTATTTAAACATTTATTTATTTACTTCCTGTTCTAATATTTCTGTCAATTTAAAAAGCATTATGTAATCTGATTAAGAAAAGCAGAAAGAGTAGAAAGAACATTGTAAATTGTGATGTGTCAAAACCAAATCTCAAAACCATCAAAACTTTGGAAAAGTTTCGGTTTTGAGATTTGATAGGGGACTTTCGAGATTCAAAAGTTTCGAATCAGGAAGTTTTGGCACTTATATTTTAGAAAATGATGACATTTTTTGTGTCATTATTATTGTTTATAACATTGTTTACACACAAGCTGGTAGCAATGGAGCAAACACATCTCGATTATATTAACACTAAATGAAACTGTTCAACCTCTATGATTATTTAATTATTTTTTAACCATATGTTTTTTATTTACTTTCTTTAATAATATTGTCTTGTATTAATGTCTTGATTAAAAACAGTTTAGTTTCTTTTGATCTTTTAATTTTAATCTAAATAAGAAATAGAACATGGCGCAGTCGAATGAAGAACCCGTATCCCTGAACATTAAGCCTCCTGAAGCCTTTTCCTTCAATCCTCACGACTGGAAGACATGGAAGACTCGCTTTGAGAGGTATTATTCCCTTAGCAATTTAGCTCTACATTCTGGTAAGCATCAGATTGACATGCTTATATACTGTATGGGGGAAAAGGGAGAGGATATACTTAACTCATTCAGGTTAAATGACAATGACAAATCTAATTACAAAGTTGTTCTAAAGAAGTTTGACGATCATTTCCTTCCAAAAAAGAACCTAATTTTTGAACGGGCTAGGTTTCTAAAACTTAAACAGGGTTCCATGCCGATTGAGAACTTCATCACAGACCTTCACAATCATGCAAAAAACTGTGATTGGGGTCAGATTGAAGAGGAGATGATTCTGATGGTTTTGATTATTGGTATGCAGGACGAATCACTAAGTGATCGTCTTCAACTTGAACCCGAATTAAAACTTAACACAGCTATTAACACTATCCGTAGATCTGAAGAACTAACAAGACAGAAACAAACACTAAACTTGGCTGACATAGCATTAATAAACCAAAACACTCAACATTTAAGTAAATCAAACATTTCTCCTGATAAATCAAACAATAATCGATACTTTAAGCCAATTAATGACAATAAAAGCCTGTCCAATGTCGAAAAGAGATGTTTTTGGTGTGGCTCGACAGTTTTACACAAAAGATTCAACTGTCCAGCTAAACAATACAAATGTGGGTTTTGTAAAAAAGTCGGTCATTTCCCAAATGTTTGCAAATCAAACAAAGTCAGTCAAATTGAATATGATGATTCTCCCCTTGAAAACCCCACCGAAAATGTTTGCTCTCAGTACATAGACCCTCAAATTGGCTCTGTTGACAAAACCGTACGTGATGATCCTTGGTCTGTAGTGTTAAATATGAACGACAGTGATGATGTTCTTTTCAAAATTGATACAGGAGCAGACGTAACGATTTTGCCTTCCGACATTAAATTGAACAAGAAAATCAAACTGAATCCCACATCCAAAACATTTAGCGGCGCAAATGGCCAAGCTTTGTCAATTTTGGGAACTGCTACAGTCAAACTATCCCATAATCACAAAACATGTTATGAGACTATATATGTTTCAAAGGGCACTTCCCAACCCCTTCTAGGTAAACCTGCAATAAAAAAATTGCAGTTACTTGCTCGAATCAATGAAATACAGCCATCCTGTAATGACTGGTATAACAGACACCCTAAATTGTTTGAAGGCTTAGGTTCTATTGATGTTAAATACAAAGTAGAACTGAAAAATAACGCCAATCCATTTGCAATCAACACACCTCGTCGGATTCCTCTTCCTCTTTGGGAATCTACTAAAGAAGAGCTTGAAAGAATGGTGTCAATGGGGGTGATTGCTGAGGTACACCATGCCACAGACTGGTGCTCTCCAATGGTTGTTGTACCAAAGAAGGACTCTAACAAAGTTCGCATCTGTGTGGATCTTACTAAATTAAACAGATGCGTCAAACGAAGATACTATCCTATTCAACCCATCGACATAACACTTGCCCAAATCTCAGAAGCAAAATGCTACTCTAAATTGGATGCTAATAATGGATTCTGGCAGATCACATTGGACGAAGAATCCCAAGATTTGACAACGTTCCTGACACCGTTTGGACGCTTTAAATTTCTGAAACTACCCTTTGGAATAACATCTGCACCAGAAGTATTCCAGGAATGCGTGAATCGAACCCTTAAAGGTCAAATGAATGCACTTGCGCACATGGACGATATAATTGTTTGGGGGAAAACTCAACAAGAACATGACTATTTCTTAGAAGAAGTACTTACCAAACTTGAACGTGCAGGCTTCACCTTAAACAGAGACAAATGTTTGTTCTCTCAAACCTCCTTAACCTACTTAGGTCACCATCTATCCGAATCAGGAATCAAAGTCGATGAGACGAAAGTCGAAGCTATAAGAAAAATGGCACCTCCAACAGATATTTTGGGTGTACAAAGGTTACTTGGCATGGTTAACTTTATTGGCAAATACATACCTAACAAAAGTAGATTACTAAAACCCATTACCGACCTTCTAAGTAGAAAAAACGAATGGTGTTGGGGGTTTGAACAACAGAAAGCATTCGATGAACTTAAAGAATTATTGGCATCTCCACCTCAACTAGCATTCTATGACAAGGATAAACCAACTATGATTTCTGCTGACTCATCAACACAAGGCTTGGGTGGAGTACTTTTACAACAACAAACAGATGGAAATTGGAAACCTATTTCTTATATTTCACGTATTCTGAGCGAAACTGAACGAAACTACTCTAACATTGAACGAGAAGCTCTATCTCTAACATGGAGCTGTGACAAGTTTAAAGACTATATTGTGGGCAAGCACATCACGTTGGAAACAGATCACAAACCTTTAGTAAGTATTTTGACTACTAAAGAGGTCAATGATATGACACCCCGTCTTCAAAGGCTCAGACTTCGAATGATGAGATATTCCTACAATGTTACATATACTCCTGGCAAACATTTAGCAACTGCTGATTGTCTCTCAAGAAGCCCTGTAGCAACTAATGAGAGTTATGATTTGGATGAGGAAGTTGAACTGGCCATCCACACAGTAACAAGAAACATTGCCTATGTAACTGACATGGTTCTTGATAGAATTGCATCGGCACAGCGGGCTAGCTCAGAACTCAGGGTAATTAAATCTTACTGCTCAACTGAATGGCCTGATAAAACTAAGATTCCCGATAATCTTAAGCCATACTTCACAGTTCGGGATGAAATCTCTTTTTGTGACGGACTATTGCTTAGAGGAGAACGTCTCATAATCCCGACAACTCTTAGACAAGAAATGTTGACAAGAATACATACAGGCCACCTAGGCATAACGAAATGTCGACTTAGAGCCAACAATAGTATGTGGTGGCCAGGAATGTCACTTGACATTGAGAAATTTGTTAATGATTGTCCTAAATGTACTGAACATAGAACACAACATCATGAACCCCTTTTGCCCAGTGAGCTTCCATCTCGTCCTTGGGAAAAGGCAGCGATTGATCTCTTTAAACTTGAAGGAACATGGTTCGTAGTAATCACTGACTGTTTTTCACGTTATTTTGAAATAGCTACATTAAAAAACCTGTCAACTGCTGAAATAATCGAAAAATGTAAATCTGTATTTTGCCGTCACGGTATACCAATTGAGCTACGATCTGATTGTGGTACACAGTTTGCTACCAGATACACTGGTCTTGAAAACTCTGAATTCAAAAAGTTTGCTCAAAGCTATAACTTTAAACTTGTGACGAGCAGTCCAAGCTACCACCAAAGTAACGGTGCAGCTGAAGCTGCAGTCAAAATAGCGAAGAGTGTGCTAAAGAAAAACAAAGACGACCCATATTTGGCCCTCCTAACCTACCGCAATACACCTCTATCCACAAGTGGATACAGTCCTGCTCAGCTAATATACAACAGATCACTGCGAGATAATCTGCCTGTTTTACCTAAAAAACTTGAAATCAAACCCGATCTCTCCCAACTACAGGAAAAAGAAGATACTTACAGAGCATCTTACAAGAGAAACTACGATAGGCGCTACGCTACAAAAGAACTTCCATCGCTGCCTGTAGGTAAAAAAGTATGGATCCAAGACCTAAAAAGAGAGGGGATTATTATCAGCTTAGGACAAGAGCCAAGGTCATACTGGGTTAAGACAGGAAACACTACGTTGAGAAGGAATCGACACCACCTTTTGCCTTACAAAGGTAATACAACCAAACCGAACAATCCTATTCCTTTATCCATTAAAGATACAATGCCAGATACTCTGCCATTTACTACTGTTACTCAAACCAACTCGTCCCTATCAAATACTACTGAAAAAGCAACTACTACTCCATCTAGAACACCCCAAGATTACAGTAAATCTTTTTCACGATCAACAATTCCCAATCAAGAAGCTGCAATTAAAAAATCATCAAGAGGCAGAATTATAAGACCAACCAAACGATTTCCTGAATAAACTTTGAGAAAAAAAAAAACTCAAAGGGAAAGATGTTCAACCTCTATGATTATTTAATTATTTTTTAACCATATGTTTTTTATTTACTTTCTTTAATAATATTGTCTTGTATTAATGTCTTGATTAAAAACAGTTTAGTTTCTTTTGATCTTTTAATTTTAATCTAAATAAGAAATAGAACAGAAACAAGTACTGTCAATTGTATTCTGAACTGCAAAAGGTATCTTAAACAACTTACAATTCAGTTTTATATCGATATTCGATATTTATTAAACACAAAGAAATATTGACCACTAAATGTTCTAATTAATGTAATATTCATGTTTATTTCAATGTCAAAAGTTTCATTAATTTAATGCTAGTTGTTTATAAAAAATATATGTTATTTTTAAATTGAAGTTTATCTCTCACATTTATGTTATTATGTCTGGATCAGGAGTCAATCTCTTTCAGTTTCGATCGCATAATCATAATGAAAATGTTATCATTTCCTGTATTTTTATTTTTTATTTTTTAGCAACCTTGACCTGGTAACTAAAATGTTTCGCATTCAGGTTTTGAAATTCGAGATTCAGGATTAGGTAGATTTTTTAAGTTTTGTTTTTGTTTTCGAGATTTGAAATTTCTGGTTTTGACGATCACTAATTGCAAATGTTACAATAATTTATGGAGAGTCTGGGTAGCTTAGTGGTTATGGTGTCCAATACAAAGGTCAGCAGTTCAATCAAGAAAACCCTTTAGCTTGTTGGTGGTTTGTAACCAAGATGCATGGAGTTTGTAACTACTGTATTTGCAGGAAGCTTGCTGGTCGCACCATTTTCATCACAGGAGCTAGTCGAGGAATCGGCAAAGCAATTGCACTCAAGGCAGCAAAGGATGGTGCGAATATCGTCATTGCTGCCAAGACAGCGGAACCTCATCCAAAACTGCCGGGAACTATCTACACTGCTGCCAAAGAAGGTCTGTGTTTTAGTTTTATAGACAAATTAAATGTAATATCATTGGTTTCCTTTTGTTAGTGTTACCATATGTAGACCTGACAAATAACTGGTTAGCCAAGTGGATATAGTGCACACCTAATGATTGGAAGGTTGCTGCTGGTTTGATTCTAATAAGTCACCAGCTTTTAAATGGTTTTAAGCTGGGCCCAGCTGTCCTTATCTGATCTTAGTTAGTAACAAAACTAGACAAATAGTCCCATTCACCTTCCAATTAAATAACGCTTGAGCTGCGTCCTCATCTCAAAATTGTTACAGTGATACTGCTCCAAATGAAAATACACAAGTCTTACTTGTGCTTATAGAACCAGTATGCTTGTGTTTTCTTCACTTTCAGTTTGTTCCAGATGAAGATTTTGTAGATTTGTATTTTCTACAGTTTTTTTGTAGCCTAGTTGAATAAAGATTTAGTCGACTGAAGATGTTCAGGTCATCTAATAATATTATCATTACGATTAACTAACATAAATGTTATAACCCACTAAAAAATAAACCCTTGACCTTTATTTGTTTTTAAAACAATTTCCCATTTTATAGGCATTATTGTTATAAAGAACACATCCTGTATTCTTTGAAAATTAATTGAATGCTAAACAAATAAACCGGATCAGCAATCTGACACATAGTTTTTCCCATTAGCTAGCCAACAACCCTTATCATGGGCGGTGGGAGAAAGACTGGTATTTTCTATTTTATGGGTAAAATAACAAAGAAAAGTTGCAATAACTTTTGAACTGTAGTTTTTGCAGAAATGGGGGTTGTACTCTTTTGTTTGGATTTAAAATTAAAGGACTATGACACAGATAAAATACTAACTTTTAATCAAAATCAAATAGTTTGGGCTATTTTTTAGAATATTTTATTTTCCGTTATCTTATGGGTTTTAATGAGAACAACACCATAAAAAATGCCCAAATACCAAATTTAATCAAAATTAAACACATTTATTTACACATACAGACACAGAGAGTAAATAAAAATATGTCTAATAACACTTGAAACATAATATTTACACACTTATACTGTTTTAACAAGATGGTAAATATGTATAAACTATAGTATTGGTTTATGTTTCATTAGATTAGAGAAGATGATAATTTATAACACAGATAAACACAGTCAAGTCAAACAATCTAAACAATTCAAAGAGTTAATGATACAAATTAAATACTTCTGAAAATCCTTGACACATTTTGCTTAGATGAGTTATTGATATATAATTATTTTCCTTGCGACCGGTAGTGGAAGCAGCCGGAGGTGCTGCGCTGCCATGTGTGGTGGATGTGAGGGAGGAGGCACAGATTGCCGCGGCAGTACAACAGGCAGTGGACAAGTTCGGAGGGATTGACATTCTCATCAACAACGCCAGCGCCATCTCCCTCACCAGCACTTTGGACACAGATATGAAGCGATACGACCTCATGCAGAATATCAACACTCGAGGGACGTTCCTAGTGTAAGTTGCTATTCTTATAGAATGGATACAACTAGACATTCTTTATATTGATCTGGTTGCAGGCTCTGTGTACAAGGGACCTTTAAATACAGTAGTTCCGTTAAATTTGTTTCACATTTAAAATATCTTTGTAGTGTTTGTTGAATTCAACCATGCCATAATGCCACACCTCAAGATAGTTTTACAATTTTTACATTGTGCTAGGCCTAACAATATTATCGTTTTCATTGTAAAACATTTGATCCTCATTTTTGTGAATGATGCATAGAAACCAATTGATATTTGGTGTAATGCTATTTATAGCCAAATGTAATCGATAACATAAAATTTAAGATGCCCTTGAGCTGAATCGGATCACTTAAGCCTAATTGATTAAGTTTTATGTCTAAGACTGTAAACAACAACAAGTGGTCCCCAACCAGTCACAATCTACAAAACATGAAACATCACCAAATACTTTTTGTTTTTAAAATTCTTATGTTGGACGGAAATATTTTAACTATTTGATAAAATATATTTTGAATGCATTTTTGTTTATCTACTTGTACTGTATCTCTAATTTTAGGGGATTTAAACACCTCTTAGATGTGTTTGGATTCCTTTTAAAACAGTACAACAAACTCTAAACTGCTTCAATGATCTTTCTTTGGGTTTTTAATGTAAATTTAGAAGCTACGTTAAGCTAAATAAACATCATACCGGTATATGAATGAATGAATGAAATATACGTTTATTTCCACATAATGTATACAGAAAGAAACATACTTTTTAATACAAAATATAATCACAATTACAAAATATAAACTAAGGCTAAGAATAAAAAAGAACATTTCTGTATTAATTAATTTGACGATTTTATGAAATACAGCATACATAGGCAGGTGCTGCCTGTGCGTCTGATGGGTTGCTAAGGTTACCAAATCATAATGGAATTATTA
This sequence comes from Macrosteles quadrilineatus, assembly GCF_028750875.1. NCBI lineage: Eukaryota > Metazoa > Arthropoda > Insecta > Hemiptera > Cicadellidae > Macrosteles > Macrosteles quadrilineatus. Next base: position 55,518,903 of record NW_026542598.1, on the reverse strand, counting down.
TACAAAAGATATTAATAAATGGAATGACTCTTGCTTAAAGAGTTATTAGTTTAGGGAAAGAGATTTATAAATGCGTTAAAATAGAATATTAAACTAGAATAAATACAGTTATGATCAGAATGGTTTTGGTTTATTTTGTTTTGAGTTTTGACTCTTTTGATTTTGAGATTAATTAAGTACAATCTTTTGTAACTATTAACAAAGTCATAGTAAAAGTCAGTTCAACTGAGAATCGCTTGAAAAAATAATTTTTATTTATAATTCTTGATGGCATTATTTTGTAGATTTTTGTTAAATGGAACTAGTAAGTAGACTTCCTTTAGGATAAAAGATTGATGGGTCTGTATCATTGTTCTACCGCATATTGCAGATCCAAAGTATGCATCCCCTATCTGAAGAAGAGTTCCAACCCCCACATTCTGAACCTCAGCCCCCCGTTGAATTTGTCCCCTCACTGGTTCCAGAACCACGTAGCGTATACCATGGCCAAGTACGGGATGTCCATGTGTGTGCTCGGCATGGCGGAGGAGTTTCGGGCTGAAGGGATCGCTGTCAATGCTCTCTGGCCAAAGACCGGTATTTTTACACATTTTAGATTTCATTATTTATTATTTAGGTTTAAAATAATTATGTTGCTTGAAAGAAAATTGCCAACAAATATTTAACTTTATTAAAGGGGTTTAGAAAAGATAGACAGCAAAAAAATGAGTAGGCCTAATAGGTTTTTATAAGTTTGCAGTTTAGTTCCTCTTAAAAAATAACAGAACTACAAGAATGGTTCATTGGCCTACTTTAGTTTTACGTTTGTAAAAAGGCATAGGAGTTTAGGAGATGCCCTGAACATAAGGTTAGTGATTTTTTCTTGTAGATCTGTATCATTCTTCTGCAGATCAGAATGCTATGGGAGCCTATGGTGTCCTAGATTTGATATCGACTTGCAGATCTGCCTCATGAACCTTCAAAACTACCTTATTAGGCTGATAAGAAACACCATTGAACCATTAGTGGCAAGAGTGAAAACTACAATGTAATCATTATGATTTGTATTGCCACTGATGTTAGTAATTTCTAAACCGCCACTGAACAGAATAAATCAAAGAGGAATGTTTTTGGGACACACAGATTACAGTTTTTGATTACTGGCTCACTTTTCTACAATTTAAACCTTGTAGCAATTACTGCTTCAAGGTAGCTTACAAAACAAATTTTCTAATAGGCTACTCAATGCTTCAAAGCGCTTAAATATTCCTAAGGTGGCACTTATAAGTTGTTACTATCTAAATGTTGTTACTAATCAAAATCCCGGTGATTAATATATTAATTTTTTTACTACAAAATTTTACAACTCATTATTGGGTTTTAAACTAAATTTCATTTTATAAATTTGAAAAACTATGAACCCGTTCATGCAATTACAATGCAATAGCCTAGAATGAAATTAATTTACTTTCTGTTCTGAACAATGATCTTTGACGTTTGTTAGGGACCACTATGTAGGACATGAGTACCACCTTTGACAAAAGATAGTTTAACCTATGATTCCTTTAATTAGCAAATCTGTTAAGATCATGATTTTAAAGCATTGTTGTGTTCCAGCGATCCTGACAGCAGCAATAGAGATGTTAACGGGTCAGGAGTCTGCGCGACACTCACGCAAACCTGAGATTGTCGCAGATGCTGCGTACGCAATACTCTGCAAGGACTCACGCAGCTTCACCGGTCAGTTCTGTATTGACGAGGATGTGCTGAGAGCAGAAGGTGTCAGCCAGGTCCAGATAGACCAGTATGCCTGTGAACCTTGTAAGTTGTAAGCCAGTGTTCAATCAAAGACAATCCATTTCTTAAACTCCATGTGAATCCCCAAATTTTTAATCTTAAATCTCGGTAAAATTTGTATGATAATAAAGAATCCAATGTAAAAATCGATTCTCGCCATTGTATGCTTTCTTTTGAATAACTTATAGTTAATTTTCAAAACTCTACACTAGAATCGTAGTATTGTCATGCAAACACCATCTCCTGTGATCGTAATCATTTCCTACAATTGTGGCAACATTGTGATCATTTCCTGTGATAACAATAATACCGTGAGATTTTTATACTAAAAAATCCTTAATCTAATGTGATCTTGCCTGAGAACCAAAAATAAACTTCTGAAATATTCAAAAACCTTTGGAACTTGAACATGGTACCTTTATCGAGAAAATCCAAAATTTAAATACATATACCAAAAATCATTGTTATTACTACTAATCATTTACCCAATGTAGTCAGTATTTTATCATTCGACAAGATCTGTGATCTATCTCTACCTTCTTTTGATTTAACTTATGTTTGCAGCAAATAAGGACAATCTGATGCCGGACTTTTTCCTCGACACTCACCCAGACACAATTGTTTCATCACACAATGTAAAGATAGATAAATCCAAGACGGAAGCCAAACCAGCTGGGGAAAAGTCTGACGTTGATGTGGAGAAGATATTTACTGCCATATCAAACAGCCTTAACGAGGAATTAGTGAAGAAAGTAAGTCTGATGGTCAGAAAATATAGGACTAAGGAAGCATGTAGAGTTTCTAAATCCATAACACGCTTAACTACCTGGACCATCTTTGTTTATTTTCTTGCCATGTCTTCCAGACATAGAAGTTATTATCTTGTGCTTTTACTGAATTGTCTGAAAAATGATTAGTTATGGCATTCTTTATAATGTGAAATTCAAGACACCTAGGAGTTGTTGATGTAGGTCCAAGTATTAACAACAAATTTTACAATGGAAGCAGTAAATTATTAATTATCTTCTGGTGCGAGCTGCTTAATCGTTAATTTCAAATCTTTTATAAATCTCACCTGCTATCTTTGCAGGTGTTTTTTGTGATCACGATACCATCACAAAAATAATAGCTCGACTGAGCTCAAAAATGTAGTCACTCACAGATCTCTAGTTGGCATATATATAATAAATATTTACTGGTAATAATGACATAGTCATCATATATACTTGTAGTAAGATTGTAATGATGATCAAAGTTTCTAGAATGTGGAATGGTGTGTATGACAGGTGCAGTCCATTTATCAGTTCAACCTGACTGGTCCTGAGGAGAGAAACTGGTTTCTTGATCTCAAGAACGGAGTCGGGTCTTGTGGCAAGGGCAAAGCTCCTTCCACTCCCGACGCAACCCTCGCAATGACAGACGTCAACTTTCACAAACTCTTCTCTGGTTTGTATTAGTCACGAAATTTACTCTTGAATATGACATAATAAAAAATGCAGTTTTTTATGTAAAGATTTATACACTTATATCTTTGTTCTCTTAAAAAAATTCATTCCTAGAGAAATTGTTTCTTTGCAGTTATTGTCTCATAAAGGAATCGCAACTCAACTGTATTACCTAAGAAGTAGTTTAGTACCAGGTATTAAATTACACCCAAAAAGTGGCATTTTTGGTGTGGTGGATTGGGGTATGGCCATACCTTGCTCCTTGCCAGTGATGGTTCTAGGACCTTGTCAGGGTTGTTCCACATCAGGGATCCTGCCCAAAAAAAACACGCTATTTCTAAAGCCATTCAAAGGTCTAGAATTGTGACCAAACACCTCCGTTACGTATTTATGGTGGAAATATTTCTAGGGTCCAATGGGAGGGGCCAAAGCCTTCCTCCCCCCCCCCCTATAGCACCCCACGTGGTCATTTGGCATTTTCTAGGAATTTCATCCTTTTCTGGGCTCGAGTTAGATAATCTAGCCACAAATATTCAGCAAATTCTACCTCTGTAAAAGCACATAATATGCATCCGTCTTTTTGGCTGAGTCCTTTGTTTCTAAGGTGCTTGCTCTTTGGTCCATGGTCTGATAACAACCCTTCCAGTATGCTTATAACTTGTAGGCCTAGCATTCTTTTCCATTCCTTTCTTGAGGCTGTTATCAACAATTTAAACTGTCTAATTGCTAGTTGGTTCTTATACACTTGAGTTTAGAGGCCCTTCTCCAAAGGATCGATAGTTTTGTATTGTATCTGATCTGTGTATCAGAGTTGTAACCTAAGTGCTTTTACTTCCTTAAAACACTATAAAGAATTCATGAACTTTCAGGCAATTTGAAACCAGCAGCAGCGTTTATGACAGGAAAACTGAAGATACACGGAGATCTGAAGAAAGCAATGAAGTTAGAAAAACTCATGTCGTCTTTAAAATCCAAACTGTGATTTGGAATTTGAACATGGTGCACGCTCTACTCCCTTTTCTTATAATATTCAATTGTATACTGAAGGTGCTGTCACATTTGAGGTTGATTAAGCATAATTTAATTAATGCCAGGTTAAATTAAAATACTTATCCATGCAATGAATTAGAATTTAAATTGAAAAATCAATAAAATGTGGAAGCAAACAAATAAATAATTAATGTTGGCTCAACCATTCAATCTTATAAGTAATTGACAAATCGGATCCATTGTGTTTACCATATTACTAGTGTTCTACTTTTTAAAATAAACTACCAGATTTTTTATGCTGAAAAAATTATAATCGACCACTACAACTCAGTAATCTATTAAAGTATTTTAGTATTAATTTTGTGTTTTGTTACTATAAGTAAGTTAATTCTTATATAATTTCTCGATTTTATTACTGCCAAATTAATCAACTTGAACCCAAAAATCAAAGACTGATGCAATTAATTTGTAGCCACTTGCTAGTGAAAGTCTATTCATACAAGCATAACATGCGTTTGAAATTCCAGTTTAAAAATGTAGCCATGCAATTTGATGCTTGCAAGACAAAGGGGCGTAAGTACATATGATAAATGTACTCACGCCCCTTCAACTTGCACGCGACGAATTGTTTAGCTAGATTCAAAAAAGCTACTTATTGCATTTTATGAAACTGGAAATTCTAACTCACCCTTTTTGAGCCAAGTTTGAGTAGGTCCAGGTGGCGACTTTATTGATATGTACTTTGTATTAATTAATTTACGATTTGTAAGTACGGTAATAAAGTATTTATTCATATTATTAAAAGTAACAATTTTAACAACTGTAAAATTATAAATGTATTCTTTTGTTATACGTAATGTAGAATTAAATATCCTTTTGGTACTGAATATTGTTGTATACTTTTATATCACTGTTAAAAATAAAGTTTATTTTATTATAACTTTTTCATTATACATACCTACAAATATATCCTTTCCTTTTCATTGATTTTGTACGTTGTATTTTTTTAATTGAAATGGCGGCCATACGAAGGTAGGTATTTTAAGCCAAGTATGAATGGAGATGAGTGTGGGGCGATCATGTAGTCTTGTTACCAACTAAGGTCGACATGTTACTTAGACAGAACACGGTTGACCTCTGATACAGACAGCTGATACAGCGTGTGCTTGTGTGTGCGTGGGCGTGTGTGTGTGGGGGGGGGGAGGGGGCGTTTTGGGTGGTTAATGGTAGGGAGAAGTCAACGAGTCAACCTGATATCATATTATCAATGTTCCAGGTGATTTGCCAAAATTCCACTAGCGCTTTGTAATTATGCCAGTAATTAGAAGTTTTATTGTATTTACTATGTATCAAAGTTTCTTATTAAGGCTAAATGTCCCTGAAAAAGTTGTGTTTCTAGTCCGATAGATAGCAGCACCTCTGCGGCAAATTTGCACGAATAATTTCCGTAATTATTGTCCGATTTTTGTTTTGTTAATAATTTAGCCTAAATAAAACATTCGCGATAGTGTGATGATAAAAAAAAAATATATTTACAAAAAAGTTTTATAAACTTTTGTTGCTGTGATATTTTTTTTTAATCGCAAGTAGTCATTTTGTAAAGAATTTTGCTGTTTTCAGATATTAACTCGGTCAAATGGTCGTATCGGAATCGTTTTTTAAAGATATCATCATCATTTCTCTCACGCTCCGGTCCCCTCCCCCCACCACCATCCTGCCCGGCCCTGCAACTGTAGCGTTCGTCAACTCACTCACTACTCGCATATTCTGGATGTGTACAGAGCTAGAGACTACACCTGTGGTCCAATTTTGATGAATTTAGGTGTGTAGGTTCTAATCCATGGTATCTCCAGGTGTTTTTTAATTTTTTTTTAAATTTTGATTTTTAATGTTGATTTTCCCATAAAATAACAGAAAAATCTGATTTACTCAAAAATGGCCTGAACGATTTTGATAAAAATTTAGTATGTTGTAGCCCTTTAAATTCGGAACAAAATTGAACGACTCCCATTTCTGTAAAAATTACGGTCCAAAAGTTATTGTAAATTATGTTGTTTTCCCATAAAAACCCCATAAAATAACAAATATTGCATTTTAGAAAAAAGGCGGTTTTGCTCTTAGTATGTTATGGTCCTTAAAACTTTTGAGTTTTTTCATTTTTTTTAAATTTAGATTTGGATTTTCTCATAAAACCACCTAAAAAAACGGAAAATTGGATTTTCTCGAAAATGGCCCTACCGTAACGATTTTCTTAAAAGTTTAGTATTCCTTTAAATTTTGAACACAATGGTACAAATCCGATTTCTGTACAAATTACCGTTAAAAACTTATTGAAACTTATGTTATTTCCCCATGAAAACCATAAAATAACAACAACAAAAATCGGATATTTGGAGAAAAAGCTGGTTTTGATCAAAATTAATATGTTATGGTCCTTACCTTACCTAGCTGGCCACTCAAACCTAAGCAGGTTTTTGGCCTCTCCAACAGCTTTGCGCCATCTTTCTCGGTCTTTCATCATCTCCTCTGTAACGGACATCCTTCTCATATCCCTCCGGACTTGGTCCCACCATCGCAGCCTTGGACGTCCTAAAGGTCTTCTTCCTACAGGTACAGCATCCGTCACTGTTCTCAAGACTGACTCTTCAGGTCTCCTGTAGACATGTCCTGCCCATCGAAATCTTTGGCTTTTAATTAGTGCAGTAATATCCGGATCTTTGTAGACCTCACGTAATTCTTTATTTGTTCTAATCCTCCAAATTCCTTCTTCTTCAATTGGGCCATATATATGTCTGAGAATTTTGTTTTCGAAAATTATTAGCTTCTTTTCATCTTGTTTGGTTAGTACCCACGTTTCAGATCCGTAGGTAACTATAGGCAGTATAATAGTCTTATAGACTTTTAATTTGGTTTTTCTGGATAAAAGTTTACTTTTCAATAGGTTTTGCAAGGACCAGTAACATCTGTCACCACTGAGCAGTCGTGATCTAATTTCAGTTTCTTCTGTGTTATATTGATCAATAATCATTCCTAGATACTTAAATTCTGTACATCTTTGGAAGGAGTAGGATTGATTCTACTGTCAGAGGAAGATGTGTTATGGTCCTTAAAATTCTAAAAAGATGGTACAACACCCCATTGCTGTAACAATTACGGTTCAAAAATTATTGCAACTTTTGTGATTTTTAACTATAAAATATCATATTTAGGCCTACTAATAAACTAGTTTACCTTGTGGTTGCCAGATTCTTGAAATGAGTATATATCTTGCTCGATGTACATTTCGCTACATGTGTAGCATCGTCAGGAGCACAGTTTGTCACATTAGGCTATTTAACACAAACACTATTTACAAATATTTACATTTTCGGTCGGATGACGATTTACGGTACGTAAAGTCATAGGAACACAGCGCGCGAACGCGTGCGCGGACCGGAGGCACTACATGTGTCACTATTTGACTGACAACTGGCTTGAGGAGCTTTGTTTGGGGAGGTTCGGTCAGGGGATGGGGGTGAGTTTATGATGTTAGAGCTTTCTCTTCTTGGACTGCGACGTTGCCAAGTCTCTGCGCTGTTGCCACATTGATCTTCTAGATGGTTTATAAGTTTGAAAATTATTGAATTGTTGTAATCTTCTTTTTTGTTTAACAGGGTGTCTGCATTTGAACTATGGGTATGTTTATATATGTGGTAGCTTTCTTGGACTTTCGCTATTGACTTAGAATTTGTGCGTTTGAGGATTGTTAATGATTCTGGAAATGAGATGTGGTGGTTCTGATTACTTTTCAGGTGTTTGGCGACTAATGATTCTGGATTGGCGTGGTGGCTGGCATTATGTTCTTTGAATCGCTGTTTAAATGATCTGTTAGTATAGCCAATGTATTCTTTTTGACATGGTGGTGCACATGTTATTTTATATACGCCTCTTTCTTGTTCTATTGGGATGTCAGTTTTCTCAGCTATTCTGTAGTTTGGGACGGGATTTGTTTTTACACTGTATGCTGGTTTATATCCTGCATTGTTGAAGACTTTTCCAATTTTCTATGTTATTTGATCAGTATAGTTGATTGGTATATATTTAGTTCGTTCTATTGTCTTTTTGTCATCTATGATGTCTGTTGGAGGGTTAGGTTTTAGTTTCTTTAGTATTTTATTGATCATTTTATCGATAATATGAGGGTCGTATCCATTGTTAATTGCTATATTTTCTATTATTTGTTTTTCTTTGGTGTACTCGGCTTGGTTGAGGTTGTAGTTCAGTAAATGTACATCGAGCAAGATATATACTCATTTCAAGAATCTGGCAACCACAAGGTAAACTAGTTTATTAATAATTTGTTCTTGAAGCTGGAATAATACACAACTTAGGCCTACTATTACCGCTTACCCATGATAAAGGTTGTTGACGAGCTTATGGGAGAAAGTATGTGTCAGAATGCTGATACAGTTTATTTTCTTCACAACTGACCAGCAGTTTATTTATGAACAAGCCTAGTACAACTCAGTGAATGGAGAGAAAAGTATTCACCACAGGTGATTTATCTGGCTTCAAACCAAAATTACCGGTAAGTTTAACAATTGCAATGTATAATGAAATTAGCCTACTTTGATCAAAATAACATAACAAACTTAAACGCTGCAGAATAAATTTTAAACCTAATGCAGTAGTCAATCAACGATCCTTCCTTTATGTGGTTTTGCTTTACATGGATATTTTCTGGATTGTGTCTACCACTTTATACCAAGGCCACTAAAAAAGCAGGCCGTAATGCTCGTCAAACATGACGTCACGATAGAAGAAGGCAATGACGTAGGTATTTATTTATTTATTTTCCAAGGAAAGATTAAAACAAGAAGCTGATCACAGACGGCAAACATTACGTAATTGCCGTCTTCTATCGTGACGTCATGCTTGACGAGCATTACGGCTTGTTTTTTTAGTGTGGCCTTGTTTATACCGAGGACATGTGAAAAATCTTAAGTAAACATCAGCCTCAGCACAAATTAATTATATTTATTGATGCATTACTTTACACTTTATACAAGACAATAACTAATAACAATACCATAACAAGTACTAGAAATGACTATCCCCCAGTCAGGTCGGGGTAATCCGATGAGCTGAAACAAACATCAACGAGTGTTAGTATCTGAAGTTTTAGAAGTCAAGTAAATACTCTAATCTATACAAATAAAATTACAGTTTTGCCTGTACATTGCTTAGAATCATGCAGTTTTTGGTTATTTTTAGGTTTCATAGCCTAAGAAAGCCGAAACGAGTCTTATCTCAATTTCTGTCTGTTTGTCTGTTTGTCCATTCTGTGGTTGCGTCTGTAACGCCAAAATGTCATTTTACGCGGCCTACTCCTAGAAAACTAGAGTACCGATGAAGGTTCTAATCATTTGTCTGTATTTACTGGATAGGTGAGAGTGTCTTTGGCTATAAAAACCTGGCCTCGCTTCTTTGAAAACAAAATAACGTGTTATCAAAAACCCAATTTTGTTCGATTTTTGTCAAATTTTCTCCTAATGTTTACTATTACATTTGATGAAATAACGATCAGCTGTTTGGATTAGTTCTCACTTCTAGCTGTCACTGATTATGTTTACAGTAAAAGTTGTTTACAAATACCGCAACCATTTCCGATCAAGTTTTGTTAGCACATCCAAACCAAGTGAGATTAAAAACGTTGTGCCTTACAAAAAAGGTTTCCACTCATTGACGGCGCTTCAAGGACAGTTGTGTAAAGTGCAAAGTAAAAAATCACAACTGCAGTGGGTGACTGGGTGATCGTGGATGTTGCTGCGATCTTGGAAGATCTTTCTGATTTTGCCGTGATCGTAACAGAGGTTTAACTTACAGATGTAGCTAAACTCGCTTTTCCAATGTGTCACTTTTGTTTTTTTACTACTTACATTTCGACAACGATATCGGTACTTTTCCTACTTAGGAAGTATAACTACAAATGTCCAAAACCCCAGATTTGTGCGTTTTTTGTCACATTTCCTCCGAATGTTTGCTAGATATATGTACCAATTATCGTTTAGAGAGAGATTACGTAATCTTTTACATAAGAAACCTTTGTTTGGATAAAGGTGGTTTCTTCAAACTGTCATTAATATGTTAACATTGAAAGTTGCTTACAAATAATGCTATTAATGGGAAATAACTTTGATTCTTGAAAACTTAAAAGACATTTAAAACCAAGGGAGATTAATAACTTCGGTACTGCACCACATCAAGTGAAAGTTTTTTTTAGCAAACCATAGTGAGTTTTAAAGCTTTACGTTGTTAACGTTACATGTTACATGTTTTGTGGCCTGTGTATTTATTTATTTATATATTTGCCAACGGATTAACACCTATATAAAACAGTTTGATTAGAAGGACAGTTTGAATTGGTTGTAAGTACTATAGTTCTTTTCTTAAATGTAAACGTTGGTTTATGGTACTGCTACTTTTCCTTAGAACCGGTGGTAGCAGTAAGAATCATTTTTATGTAGAAACACATCAATATTTAAAACTATAGTTATCGTTAGTGCTGCACCTTATTTCTTATTAAATTTAATTGATGTCCTACTGTATAATTTTTGCATTTTCTGTCTGGACTCCAAAATGTTAGTTTATGCTATGAAATGATAAAACATTATTGAAAGATTTTTTAGCAAACCATCATGAATTTTTAAAGCTTGGCGTTGTTAACGAATAAATTGTTTGTGGACTGTGTATTTATTTACTCATTTATATATTTGCCAACGGATTTACACAAATTTTACAGTTTGATTAGGCCTAAAAACGATTATCATAACATTTGATGACACAATCAAAACTTTCAAATAATTATTTTGTTTGTAATTTGCTTTGGTTAAAGGGTAGCGAATCCCCTAATTCAATTCTGCTATTGTGTGTGTATGTCTGTTGGTAACGCATTAATGTCCTTATTTCTCAGTGTTTCTTGGAAAAGAAAAGAGCACCTTTGTTAATGAAAATTTCAACCCGAATAAAGTGTGCAGTAGTGAGGTTGAGGTAGTTTTTTAACTACTTTTAACCAGTGTGAAAAGTAACTTTCAATTACAGGCCTACCTTAGGGCTATGCCTCATAGATCTATAAAGCAATTCCTTTTATCATTAGATATAAAATATGGACTAACACGATCGGGTAACATTTAATTGCAAAGCATTCGTTTTGGCTTTGAAACTGTCAGATATTGTATTTGCGAAGGTTTATATGTATTCCTATACAGTAATAGTTTTGCCAGCATACCTGGAAAAATGCACACTAAATATGCAAACCAACTCCTGCTCTGAATATAAGGTTTCAACTTACTACAAGATTCCCGTACGTAGAACGGGTAAACAGCTAGTCATAAATAATAGAGGATGTATAATGATAAAACTGTAGACAATACAGGGTTAGTAAAAAGTGTGGAGAACCCCTGTATTTTTTTAACGGCCCATACTAGAAAAACTAAACTCGGCACACCATTATGACATGTTATGAAGTACTTTTTGGGCATAACCGCCACTTGGTGTACATCCCCAAAATGGGGGATTTTGGGGGAAACTAAAAAATTTCAAATACAAAGACCCATCGAGTGACCCCTCATTTTGAAGGTCCTGGTAAAAGAAACCCAATAACGCAAATCAGAGGTCTTTATCTCAGTTCAGTACAAAATGGCAGCCAATTGAAAATCTCATAAGTTCCCAAACCCAAAATGGGGGATTTTGGGGGAAACTAAAAAATTTGAATGATAAGCCCCATCGAGTGACCCCTCATTTTGAAGGTCATAATAAAATAAAACGAACAACGCAAACTATATGTATCTATCTTAACACAGTAAAATATGGCAGCCAATTGAATATTATATTGCAAGTTATTTCCGATTTCTAAAGATTTCAATCAGCTTCCATTTTTTACTGGATTGAGATAGAAACCTCTAGTTTTCGTTGTTAGTTTTCTTTTACCAGGACCTTCAAAATGAGGGGTCACTCGATGGGGCTTATCATTTAAAACTTTTGAGTTTCCCCCAAAATCCCCCATTTTGGGTTTGGTAAGCAAGAGGCTATTAGGCTTAAAAAGTACTTCATAACATGCCAAAAAGGTGTGTAGAGTTTAGTTATGCTATAGTGAGCCGCTACAAAATTTACAGCGGGTTTCCAGACTTGGAAAGCTGTAAGTTAAATTTAACTTCTGAGAATTTCAATCAGCTGCCATTTTTTACTGGATTGAGATAAAGACCTCTAGTTTGTGTTGTTGGTTTTCTTTTACCAGGACCTTCAAAATGAGGGGTCACTCGATGGGTCTTTGTATTTGAAATTTTTGAGTTTAACCCAAAATCCCCCATTTTGGGGATGTACACCAAGTGACGGTTATGCCCAAAAAGTACTTCATAACATGTCATAAAGGTGTGCCGAGTTTAGTTTTTCTAGTATGGGCCGTTAAAAAATTTACAGCGGGTCTCCAGACTTGGAAAGCTGTAAGTTAAATTTAACTTCTGAGAATTTCAATCAGCTGCCATTTTTTACTGGATTGAGATAAAGACCTCTAGTTTGCGTTGTTGGTTTTCTTTTACCAGGACCTTCAAAATGAGGGGTCACTCGATGGGTCTTTGTATTTGAAATTTTTGAGTTTAACCCAAAATCCCCCATTTTGGGGATGTACACCAAGTGACGGTTATGCCCAAAAAGTACTTCATAACATGTCATAAAGGTGTGCCGAGTTTAGTTTTTCTAGTATGGGCCGTTAAAAAATAACAGAGGGTCTCCACACTTTTTACTAACTCTGTATAACTAGATACTGCCGAAGCTTGCTGAATTTCAATATCTGTAAACTTAAATTCAGAATGGGACGGTGGTGTTGTCCTGTAATCCTCCAGCTACTAGGAGGTCACTAATTGTGGATATTTTTATAGGCATGCACTGTGGATGCAATGCTCCATGGTGTGGATTAACGTCCGCACTAGTTAGTACTATGACTATTTGCAGTACTATCCTGATAATTAGATCAATTCGTCAATTACAAAGAAAAAAGTGTGGATGAAGAGTGCAAGTGATGTTATATTTAGTACACTGACTCCCATAGTCCTAAGTATGATAACAGCTGAGCTATTTTTGTAATTTAGGGGTAAAGTACAGGAAATGCACGCAAATGTGGTAAGTGCTTCACTTGCACTCTTCATCCACTTAAAGTTTAACTTACACCCTTCATCCATAACTCTTTGTGCTTCACTTGCCCCCTTATTGTTATGTAGCCTAATACTAGCATAATGCAGCTTACATCATATCCAAATCAGCTGATAGTGGAAATTACCTTGAAAATTTTCAATTTGCATTTTAGTGTGTTTTAAAAATGTATTGGATGTAATGTATTATTAACCTAAAGTACCTATACATTGTAGAAAAAAAGTCTGGGGATGGTTAAATATTTCAAAAAGTAACAAAGATCGATCTTCAAAACTTGGTATAAAGTCACTGGGCATTGAGGTAATTAACAGATTATTCAAAGATGCGGTACCTCTTCAGGGGTCAGAAGAAAATCTTAAATGTAAGCATACCGTTGATATTCACATCAAATTAAGTCTTTGTTTGTAAAATAAAATGCCTCAAACTCGAACTCAAACGGACAATGGAGTAGAAAATTAAAGCTATTCAAAGATGCATTGAATTTGCATTGCTTTTATACGCTTCCTCAGTGAAGAACGCTAGGAGCTGGAAGAAAATCACAAACGTATGCATAGGTCGATATGCACAAAGGTCTTTAATACTGTAGTAGAATATATTGTCACAAATTTTAACTCAAGAGAACAACTGAGTCAAATATGGCAGCCGCTCAAAGATTCAAAATGCCAAATTTAAGAAATCTTTGAACGCCTACCATTTTTGACTCGGTTGTCCGTTTGAGTTCAAATTTACTGCATTGAAATCTACTAGTAAAGACCATTAATTTTTCATGTGCATATCAACCTATGATTAAGTTTAAAATTTTCTTCTGACTCCTAGCGGGTAGTCCCCATGAAGAGGTAGTGTATCACTGAATCATGTGTTAAAATTATTTTAATGCCCGGTAACTGTGTACTAAGTTTTAAGGCTCTACCTTTATTACTTTTTGAAATATTTAACTGTCCTGAGACTCTTTTCCACCCTGTATACTTTGGCATAGTCCACAGTACAGTGACTTACCTAGCTTGGGTATCCTGAGGGCCTCAGTATCACTACACAAGACCTCAGAGACGTGGCTGTGGAACAGATACTGTATATAGAGACCCTTGTCTTCTCCCACACACGGATCATAGAACCCAGGCAACTGGCTCTGAACAAACACATTTCAATATACACTGGAGAACAGTACAGGTTCACATCACACATGTTATTTAGGTACTATTTTACAAACATAGGAAAATTCTAAAAAGTTTTAAAACCTACCTGTTATACTTAGTCCCTACCACTATGTTTTCAGGTTGAAATTTTACTATTTACAAATACTGTTATTATATGTAGAATAGAACAGATACGCTTAAAATAGAAAGGCAAAGTTTAATAGGGAAAACGCACTCTATAGCAATAACACACTTAAGTAACACCTTTTAAAAACATGATATAGGCTACATGTTAAATTCTGAATTTTAAACTTGGGGTATGCACCAGTGTGTTTTACAAGATGCGTGCAACTATTCAAATGTCATGCTTTTTCAAGTCGACAACAGACGGTATCATTTCATTTCAAACAATCTTTATTCTTTTAGTACATATTTACAGTACATTGAACAGTGTTGAAAAGTGATTCTTTATTATAACTTAAAACTGTTTTCTATCTTATTCCTACCGTTTTTACCATTTTTAAGTTTTTTTTACAATTTTTTAAGCTTACGTCTAAACTGCTAGTTTAGGTTAGTTCTAGACCTAACTCTTACCCATTGTGTCTTAAAATATAGCCACGCGGGTTGAGTGTTCATTTTGTAAATGTGTGTAAAAAAAATGACAACCTTCATATGAAGCAAGGTTTCTGTCCTTCTGACGCCTAAAGATGGTTTTACATGAACCGAAACTTGTATCTACCAACATCCACAAAGGATTACCAATAATACAGGTACTTAAACCATTTCTCTCTCAAATTGTAAAAAAAGGAGGATAGCAGCTAGCTTACCTTGAAAGTGTGGGTAGGCCATAGAACAAGTAGAAAAACACTATGCACACAATAATTCGTCCCCTAAGGGACTTTGTCAAGTGTAGGAGAGAAAGAGTTACAAAATGGCTGCTGTCATGGCTGTTGTCAACTATGCAGACTGTGTTTATTAATCATAGAGTAATTAGGTTGTCATTAGGTCATTCGGTTGCTGCATAGTTGACAGCAGCCATTTTGTAACTCTTTCTCTCCTACACTTGACAAAGTCCCTTAGGGGACGAAATATTGTGTGCATAGTGTTTTTCTTCTTGTTCTATGGCCTACCCACACTTTCAAGGTAAGCTAGCTGCTATCCTCCTTTTTCTACAATTCAAAATCCTGGCCTAGAGCCTTTCCTTAAACATTTCTCTCTCAGTCATCTGGAGGCCATCTACCTCAAAATTGACTGTTTATCTTTCTTAAAATACACAAACTGCCTGTCACTACAAACTCACCTTTGAAGCATCATGCAGTACTAGAACAGCGTCCTTGACCAGACACTGCACTGGTATTGTAACGTCAATCAAGTCTTCTTTAACATTCCTCTCTCCCTCCGTCAGCGTCGTCAGTCGGCCATACAAAGCCTTAACAATCACCACTCCTTTGTTAGCCTCCTCTGTCGCACGGATACGTGAGAACGTCACTCCCATCAGGTTAACAGCTGCCATTGCCTCCCGCTTCATCTGAGCCATCCTGTGAAAAATGTTCATGACTTCATTTAATTGTTAGGCCTACATACCAAAAATATTTATCTCAGCAGAACATCTGAGCCATTAGAAATTGGTCTGAATAAAAAAAAGGAAAAGGAAATCCTTAAAACTGCCTTATGTATTTAAGTGGTAGCAGTTTGGTAAAAAATCAAATCAATCCTTGATGTGCATAATTTTCATGTAAGTTATATTTAATTAAAATTGTTTACTAACTACAGTATAGTTGAGTATGGATAAATGTAACCTTTTAAACAAATACCTGTTTTTATTTGCCTCTTGTTGTTTCTTTTTGCTCTGTTGCTCTTGTTCAGCTACAATCGGGTCGATGATCGTGTATTTGATTATGGTGTAGGCTATCAGAGGCACAACAGTGGCGTAGAACACTGGACTAGGCAGGGGCTCCTCGCAGAGATGGATGGGAAACACAAACGTCTGTCTAGCTCTTGTCACTCTGGATATGACGTCAAAATAAAATTAATGGTTTATTCATATTGTTTATTTTTACAGTCATATTTGCACATTTTTGTAACTTTAAAAGGGATAAAGGGTTTAAGGATGGGTACAGGCAGAAGCCTAGCAGCATCTCAGCGTGTCCTAGCGGACCGCGACAGTGTAGGGACACTGCATTGGTGTTGGTTTATTCATATTGTTTATTTTTACAGTCATATTTGCATATTTTTGTAACTTTAAAAGGGATAAAGGGTTTAAGGATGGGTACAGGCAGAAGCCTAGCAGCATCTCAGCGTGTCCTAGCGGACCGCGACAGTGTAGGGACACTGCATTGGTGTTGCTGCTTCTGATATGATTGATTACAGGATATGATGACGGCCAGATTGAAGGTAATTCTGCTGAAAACTTAGTGACCGAGCGCCAAGGCATACAATCAATCCAAACAGAGCTTTTATTCTCATGATAGCAGAATACATCTGAGATCAAAATTCAAGATTACACAATGATCGCGGAAGACCATTGATGTCTTTGTGACCACTGAAGTTGAAATGAACGTTTTATTAATGAATAATGACTCAATTAATTTCAAATGTAACTGATTTTTTTTAGGTAGATATTTTGAAGACAGCAAATTAAAGGAATCTTTATTTATGTTTTGGGGATTTTAGTAATTTTTAATACTTTTTTGAAGCGGAAATTGTGGGATATTAAAGCCATTGCAACGGCCACATGTGAAATTCGTAAGATTGAAAATTCTTGATGTTACTGAAACTGAGAGGGCAGATTATTAATACTGTCATGTCGCCACGATTGAGTCATGTGATCTTAATTTTACCGTGAATCTAACGTCTCAAAGTATCAAGAATCGACATCCCTTCGATATTGTCGATAGGCTATTGAAAAATTGCTGAAATCAGCACATCCCTATTCTAAGGTTTGGGTGCAAAATTCCCAGTTTATTCCGCGAAGTTATCAAAATTCGTTAGAAGGTTTTCAGTTGAGTGGGTGGCGCTTAACAACAACACATCACAAGAGTGTATGATGATGGTGTAGGCTATCAGAATGTAATATATGTGCATTCTTGATCCTAACTTGTATTCAGTTACTCTATGTGGCTACGCTTTCCACCATTCCTGTATATTTGCTAATGTTAAATCAACTATTTTTGTGCTAGCCACAAAACAAAAACATACTTAATCAAATACTTGTATCTCAAACAGTGTTGATATAGTAGAAGAGATATCATGAACTACTAAACCGAAAAAGTATAATACTGATTCTGTAACTCACTTGATCCTCAGTCTCACCCCCGAGGGCACTCCAACACTGACCATAGCTGACATGGAACTTTGCTCAGACACTTTCTTCTCAGCCGAGTACTCCAATAATGCACCAAATGTCCCACCTCTGCCAAACACGACATAGTCATGAAAATGTAATATTTTTAAATTTAAAATAATTCAAATCTTACTCGCACCTTGGCTATTAATTTATGCGCTAGAGGATATTTGGGTTAATTAACTAACTGCTTCTGCTGGTCTCAAATGTTTTCTTTCCACATTTTTAAGGGTGTCCAAGTGGTCACTTCGTATTCAGTTTTTCTTTCATATATATTTTTATCGTAGCTTTATCCCTCCTCTCTATCATATGTTCAGTTAAAATAACACTGAAGTATAAATCACTTTTTACTTCAGCCAAAGTAAGTAATCACAACATCAGGCAGTTTAGTGTTTCAATAAAACTTTTGGATTCAAGATGAAGACAAGACCAAGATAATTGTCAAAGCTTTTATTAAATAGTTAAATCACTTTTATTAACTTCTTTGACTTAAACCTTTACCAATGGTTTAAACTATTCATAATATAGTTTCTAGATACTCCATTCTTGTGTAAAAAAGTTTAGCCAGCTTTAAAATTAAAGTGAACTTAGTTACATTGAGCCAACGACAGAATGAGCTGAAGTAATCTACTGATTTTTTTAGAATACTTCAACTTTTTAACAAACCCAAACTGAAAGAAAGTAATTTAAAACTATTATTGTTAATGTCACATTTACTATTACATCTAAGGACAAAAATATAACTTTAGACTATAGCACACTTTGTGGATGGCTCATTCAACTATATTTTTAATAACAAATCGGCTACAGCTGGTCTACGAGGGTACTAAACGTGAATTCCAAAAACAGATATTTGGCTACTAAAAATAAACCCATACTCACTTAATTGCCGAATGCACCTTGAGCTTTTTCTGTTTGAAGTTATAAGAGCAGTTGGCTGAGAGGAAGGAGTGAGGTATTCCTAGCGTGATGCCGCAGCCTGCACTGAGACGGTCCGTGTTGTGAGCGATGGAGGTCGTCATGGAGCTCTGTTGCAGATCAACGCGGTATGTCAGGTAACCCATCGTGTTGTCGCTCAACTGTGTGGCCAGAGCTGGAACACACACTCAATATCTTGAATGACATTTCAAGGGAAAGCCGAGAGGTTGATAGAAGTTAAAAAGGGATAGAATTCAGCTAGCTTAAGTGAGGGAATTAAGAGTCCGAAAAATGTTTTGTGACCTTTTATTATTTATTATCTCCTGAACTCTATCCCTAAAAAGCCCCTGGCAAAACATTTTTAAATCCTACTACAACAATGGAACAAGAACATTTCTCTATCAGCTGACTATTGCCAATCAGTTACCGGAGATAATTAGACCAGAAAGCTCTGACTTGAACCCACCAACCACTAACAATTTTCTTCTAGGGATTTGGCAACGTTATTTTCCAGCAATAGGATTATTACAAGAAACTATTTTATATCCATATCATTTTAGTACCGCACCTTTACTAAAAAATAAAGATAAATAGGCTATGTCACTAAAAACTCTAGTTAACAAATATTTATTGGCCTTTGAATGTTGCAGAACAGATTCAAAAAAGTTCCCAGGATGTAGGTAAAGGTGCTATAGGGAACTTCTATCAACCGATAGCATTCATACAAGGGCCCCATTTTGATTCTCTCAGTCTATGAAAAATATTACAAATACGCAATCCACAATACGGTACATTATTAAAAATATCATCTACAGAAGGAGTCAGTACAATTTTGTATTGCTGAAGAAACAGAGAAATGAAGAAGCAAAACATCACATAGAATAACGATACTCACTGGCCTCGATCCCAGGTTTGATGCCACTATCTGTGAAGTGCAGTTGTAGTGTGCCAGTGCCGAAGATGCGACGTGTGAGGTAGCGGAAATGCTTGAGTCCGAGCACCACTCCGTTGCCTACTGACAAGTCAGCTTCGACCCACTTGTTGTCTTGCAGCAATCTCTTAGCAGTCAATGTCAACGCTCCTGAACCTGCACACAGATCACACCAGTCTTACCAGCTGAATCTCTTGACACACAAACAATACAGCCTGCTCAGTGGTAGTATAAGACAGACATTGCTGGTTCCCTGCACTACCTTGCCAATGTAAATTATAGGCTACTTCACTGTCTTTAAACCATTACACAGAACAGTAGTCTAGCAGTTGAGGTTAAACAATCCTTACATTCCAATCAACGATTGCTTTTAATCAATCAATCAAATCATTTATTGTAGTCAGACAATATACATTGTATTACAAACGTCAACTTAAATTACTTCTAAATATAAACAATAATATAATGCAAATAATAAAATAACAAAACTGGTAGCCTACTATAACACTGATAACACATATGAAAGTAATAATTACAGAGCAGGTGGACTTAGCTTCAGACTTTTTTTTTTTTTTTTTTTTTTTATAAATTGGGCTGTTCAAAAAATTCAGCAACAGAGTAACATGCACGTTCTAAAAGGTATTCTTTTAATTTAATTTTGAATTTTGCTTCTGACGTTAAGGATTGTAGATTGGCTGGAAGTTTGTTAAGCAGTTTTGGCCCGAGATTTTGAGGTAATGATGCAGCTAATTCCAATCTATGAGAGGTTTGTCTATGATGGTGTCTTTGCCTGGTATTATAATTATGGATATCTGCACCGGTTACTTTTGTTGTTGATTTAAACCTATAATATAATAGAATTTCAATAATATATATCGAAGGTAACGTTAGAATTTCAAGGGATTTAAAAAAATTTCGGCAAGGTGTTCTTCTGTACACACCTGCCATAATACGAATGGCTCTTTTTTGCAACCTAAAAACGCGTAAAAAATTTGATTGTATCGCAGACCCCCAGAGAATAATTCCATACCTTAATCTTGACTCTATGAGTGAAAAATAAACTAATCGCATAAGTAATAAATTTTGATACTTTGCAAATCTATTCATTAAAAATAATTGAGACGACAGCTTGGAACACAGTGCATCAATGTGAGGTGTCCAAGAAAAAGTGTTATCAAAAATCAATCCTAGATATTTAACTTCTGTTTCTAAGGGTAACTCAAATTCGTTCATAAATATTACTGGGCTGGGCTCAGAATGGTTGGCTTTTGAAAAATGTATACAGCTTGATTTGCTTGGATTAACGTGTAAATTATTGCTATTAAAGTATTGATAAAGGTTTGATAGTTTTACAAAGCTATCAATTTCTAGTTTATCTAATGATTTATTTTCAAACAAGAGGGCTACATCGTCAGCGTACATAGTTATGTTTAAGTTAGGGAAGGTCTTAGTTATACTATTTGTATATAAAATGTACAAAATAGGCCCCAAAACTAATTTTAAGTCCATCATCTACAGAAAAACTTTTGCCACTTTATTTTGATAATAATTATGATCTGGCTTTATGAATGATTTTTTTTTTACTGTAGACTTGTTAGTACCATCATCAAGTCTTAAACTAATTCTATAATTTTCTCAAATTTAATAGAAATCCAGCAAACAAATATGCTCAAAAGAGAAACATAATTATGTGATGTAAGAAAAGGCACGATTTTGAGCAAGCAACTACTACTGCTCCGATTTTATGTATCACTGAAAATAAGGCAATAAACAATAGTTTATTTTTAGTTTAAATCATTCAAAAGTTGTTCAAACAGAACAAAGTTAATTGCTGACATCACAATAATTATAATGTAGCTGTTTGAAGGACACCTGTACAACATACCTGTCCCATTGTGCGTAGACATCTCTCCCCCAATTGTCATGAGGTTGCGGGTGGTGAGGGGAGCCTCCACTGACTGGGATATAGACATACCAGAGATCTCCACCAGGGGTATGCTGTACATAAAAAACCTCTAGATTAAAAAAATGACAGTATTTAGTTTAATCATGAGGTAAAATTAGCTTGAGATCTTGGCGACATCGTAAATTCTTTTATCGCTCAATTTTCACAGACCTATTCAACAATCACAATAGTATCATAAGAATAAAAGATTGGCTTGGGCCAATTTTCTATATAAACTATATAAAAGGCTAGTCTTGACTTTGGCTTTGGTCTAGCCTATTCTTGAGATCCTCTGCACAAACACAACTCTACTGCAAAGGACGCAAGAGGGCTGGACAGTACAAGCACACACTGTCATGCAATATTTCTATATATAAAATATAAATTTAAAAATCAATATCTCACACTAGCACATCACTGTACAGCCAATTGCAATGGTAGAAAATTATAATCACGCTGGAAATTTACTAAAATGTACTTTAAGACTATTTCCCAATAGTACTGTAATACTAGGCTGATAAGGAGAAAATACTCACTCATATTCATATTCATCTTCATCATATTGGGCGAACATCTCAGTGGCATTAATTTTGACTGTAACATTTCCCCGAGGATTGGTTCGCGATTGTAGTCTCCGTTCTTCTCTCTCCCTACAATAGAACAGAGCAACTTAAGACACAATACAAAATTGGAAATGGGATTTGTACCAACTTGTTTAGAATTTAAAGGGCTATAACATAATTATTTATAAAAGACGTTCAGGCCATTTTTGAAAAAATCATTTATTTTACGGGTTTTTATAAAAAAATCACCATTAAAATACAAAAAAGTTATAAAATCGCCTAGAAATACTATGAATTAGTACCTACATAACAAATTCCATCAAAATCGGACTACAGGTGTGGTCTGTAGCTCTGTACACATTTATACACCCAGACATCACTTCGAAAACAATTTTTTGGGTTCAGGGGGACCCAAAACAGATACATCCACTCAAAACTCACACTCGAAAATGTTGACAAAAACAATACTTTCTCCATATACTATGGTATAGGGGGAGAAAGTAAAACGCTGTCGACAAATTGTAAACTTAATTGTGAAGCATGTGGAAAATCTGTATTAGACATGCTATTACGAATACAACTCATATGTGGACTTAACGACAAGGACGAGGACATAAAAACTCAGTTGCTACAGAAATGTGACCAACATCAGTGTCGCTTTCATCGTAAGGAGTAAAGTTTAAATTAAAAGTAGGAAGGACTGGAATCGGTACATTAGTTGGTGGATTTGCATTGATACAATAATTTTGATTAGGAACAGAGTTATGTTTTATATACTTGCCGTAGGACGCATTTGTGCATCCATTAATCTCGCTTTTGTATCAACCAGCATGTTTTAATAGTACTTTGTCTAGTCAGCCGTGTTTAATATCAAACATCTAACTGTGTTCTGTATACAAGTCAATATTTTTTTAGTTAGTTCTTACTTTGATTTAATATTAGCTAACATAGCTAGTTTTAATTTCATTGATAGAAAATTTTGTTCCCAAGTCTACGTACTTCTTTACATTTCCAAGATCAAACTTGACTTTTTTCGCAATGATTTTGATTTCTTTGCTTTATCTACATCTTCTGTTATAGTATCTAAATCTTCCATTATTCTAGTTGCGATTGGATAGATAGTTTTACATGGTTAATGTTGTAACAAAAACAACATAGAAATTAACATAATAGATTAATAACATAGAACTTTAGAAATTGTAACAAAATAGTTAATTGTTTTGTAGGCTATACCTGCAACATTTTGTCAGTCTCATAAGATTGTTAAAAGTACATAAAATTAAAGTTGATAGGTAGTCCATAGAATAAAACCATAGATAAAACATACTCCATTGTATAGATTTCTCATCCTCGTGGAATAGCTGAAGGATCGTGTTTTATCGTTGGTTTTGTCAAATACACTGTAGAGGTTGTTTTTTTACAAATTTGTTTTTTTTGTCATTTCAGTATTTAAAACCTAATCATAAAAAAAAATTTGTTCCCTAGTTAAATAACCAAACAGTAAAGCACGAATCATGTAATCAACCCTAAAATAAAAATAATAGAAAACAAAATTTTTTCGCAATCAGTGTCACCAGACATAAACCAGACTCGAAAAACAAGTTTTAAATTTTACAATGGGACAAGAAGTCTACTTGTGTTGGTTAGTCTATGATAAAACATAATGGATTTCTCATCCTTATAGATCAGCTAAAGACAATTTTATTGTTAGTTCTGTCCTACCTTGCGAGTCTTTCATACTCCTCACGGATCTCTTGAGGAGTTTTGGTGCGTTGGACAATCTCCCAGCCTTCAGTTTCTAGCCCCTTTGTGCCCAGACTGTCATAGATCGCTCTTTTGTGTGGGTCGTTCAAAACTTTAAAAATAACAGGGAGCCTAATTAATAACCAAATTAATTTATTGGAGATTCTACAAAATTATCAAATAAAACATTAAAATTAAATATTTCTGTTTCTTTTTGAAAAAAGTAAAAAGGTTAAACTACCAATTGGCTATTAATTTATTATAAAGTAGATTCACATTGAAGAAGTTGACAATCGATCATAATTTAGTAGACAGTAAAATAATTTATAATGGACCATCTGTAGCCAACTTCCAATGAACCTCTCACCATTGTGACACTGACAATATTATTTTTTTTTTCACTTTTAAAACTAGGTGTTTAACGTGACATGAAAATTCTATAGTTTATAATAAGTTGTCCATTGCTTGGTGTATTTGCTAGAAATAAGAAAATGGCAGCACTTTGTTGGCAGCTCAATTACATCAATTCCTGTTCAAAAACTAGTTACAGCCTTTAGATTACCTTGTATGGAAAATGGGATGTCTACTTAAATGAATAGTGAAAAGATTTTGAAAGGCTTGGTATAGAAAACAAAACAATTTATATTTTAGTATTTTCACACTAAAGCCCACAGTAGAACTCCAATTATCGAACCCCAACTATTCAAATTGTCGAATATCCGAATCGCTTACAAAAATTTAAACCACAATTAATGAAAATCTTTATCAAAGAAGGAAGAAGTGATCACGGAATAATCCAAACCCCCTTCCGCGGTCTTGTAGACATTATCATCTTCTCCTGCGGTCAAGGAAACATCATCCTAGTTTCCGTGATTGTATCAAAATATAAAACATATCCCACTGCCGTGTAGACAAGATCATGGTCATAGAAACATTATCGTCGTTGTCCGGTATGGCGTAAAATCTTAAACATCTTCTGTGGTAAAAACCATATTCGTCTCCCATGGTCATGGAAAATGATAATCGTACTCTATGATCGCGGCGAAATAGTGAATATTTCGATTGTGAAATCTCTGCAGACGCATACTGCGATCACAATTATTGTTAAAGCTAGGTTTAACTCTTCATCTGTAAAATATCCCACATTTTGATAAAAATCCAATTTTCAGAATTTTTGACCATCCGAATGTGGTACGGTCCTATTTGATTCAGATAATTGGAGTTCTACTGTACTACACTTTCCATCTATCATTATACGTTACTTAGATATCAAAAATGCTAAACACAATACTTTAATACTTTCCATTAAAATGGCGACCATACAACACATTGTCTATACTTTGGCGTATAGAGAGTAAATCAACTGCAACAGACTGCTTGTTTGTAGCCTATATCTACAGTTTTTGGCATGTCTTAATAAAAAAATTGCCATATTTATTTACATCATTGTTATGAGATTGTTTACTCAATGTTAGTAGGTCACTTTTTTGAGGATTTTGAGAAGGTTGCCTTTCCTAATTCTTTATTAAATGACTTCTTCCTCAAGGTGTAGTTGGAAAATATCAACTTTTCTTTTAGGTTTTAATAAATGTATTGTTTGGCCAATGGGAAAATCTTTTTCCAACAATCATCATTGCAATTTTTAAACATTTTTTTTGCTTCTTGCAGCAATACACTTGATATTTTAGATGAAAGTGGTGTTATTTTTACCTAGGGATTTAATCTAGGTAACTTATCAAATTTTTATAGAAAATATAAAAATGATGGGTTAGCCTCTGGATCAAGGTAATGCAAATATAAGAGGTTTAATTTACCTGTTGCGTCAATTGATCCTTAAGTTATGAAATAACTAAGGGTTAATCTTAGGGTCAACTGTTTCACTACAAGGTTCAAAGAACATCTACCAAGGAGAAACTCTAAGTCTGCTTTTGCCAATCACCTCATTAATTCGAACCATAACTACACCGACGTACACACTAATTTAGAAATCATGCATCTATGTAATAAAGGCAAACAAATGGATACTATAGAAGAATTCGAGATCTACAGAGCATCAAAACAACAACCCGACCATATATTAAATGAACAGCAGTCTTCAAATCAAATATAATTTACAACACTGCTATCCACATTATCAACCAAAACAAAAGAAACCAGAGCAAAGATAAAGGAAGAGAAGGGGAGGGGGTCCCAACTCCCGACACGGGTCAGTCATGACTCATCATCTAACGCTACCGGTTACACAACTCTCGTGTTCGGACTACTTGGCCAAGTTTTTAATTGTAAATATTTTAATGTTTCGTTATGTGTTCGTGTTATGTGTCCTAAATGTGCTGACGACTCCACCCACGGATGAGAAGGCCGTATTTTAACGTTCATAGACAACCTGAAGATGTACTCGTTTAGCAGTACGAAACGGCCGTAGTTATTTCATAACTTAAGGATCAATTGACGCAACAGGTAAATTAAACCTCTTATATTTAAATATAAAAAGCTTAAAATATTTTATAAACCCAAAAGTAACAATTAATTTGCCTTGTATGCAGATTGGCAGTGGTGGTATTCTGTATTCATTCTGAAAGTAGATTTACATGTTTCATAAATAATTTGTTTGAACAAAAGTGAAAAGCACAGTACCTAATCTGGCTTTATTTGCCTTAACAATCAACTGTAAATCGAATACGATTCACCAAAGCTGCAATGTTTGGAAGTATAGCTGCAAATTTCCAAGTTTTTTAAAGAAAAGTCTTAAACAATAATGCATTTCCTAAAGAGATCTTTACTTGGAACATGCTGGAAATTGTGGGGAAATATATCATAGCATATACCTTCATAAGCTTTTTTAGTTTTATGGAACAAAAGTTCAGCGTCATTCTTTTTCAAGGGATCACTGGTATGCTTGTCTGGGTGGTAAAGCCTACTGAGTCTGCGATAAGCATAATTGATCTCTTCACTGCTGGCCTAGAAACAGAATACCTTTGCTAAAAGAACATTAATTATTAAACACACTTCCATATTGCTGGCTATAGTTAAGTCGGGAGTTTGCAGGTAAACCCAACATCATAATACCTACAGTAACACGAATGTACTTTGAAATGGCGACCATACGAATGTACCTATGTATTTTAAGCCAAGTATGAATGGAGATTAGTGTAGTATGAGTGGCGTGATCTTTTAGTCTTGTAAGTGACTAAGGGTAGAAACACACATACACCGACTGGGAGCGGGGCGGAGCGGAGCAATTTAGAGCGACAAAATCAAACCTATACAATCAAGTAGTAACGCGCACACAAACAGCTGTTGTGAGCGTAGCGCAGCGGTTAACTTTGGAACAATCTCGTTTGTTTTTCTAGCGTGTGGGAGCGGAGAACGATCTTGTAGACATTTTTAGTTCCACTTTCGCCAGTAGGCCCATTCTACCGGAAAGGGAACTTACCCAGAGCATTTTGCAACCTTCTCTTTTTGAATGAATGTATTCAAA
This sequence comes from Macrosteles quadrilineatus, assembly GCF_028750875.1. Taxonomy (NCBI): domain Eukaryota; kingdom Metazoa; phylum Arthropoda; class Insecta; order Hemiptera; family Cicadellidae; genus Macrosteles; species Macrosteles quadrilineatus. The sequence goes on along the minus strand of NW_026542598.1, from coordinate 55,491,449 downwards.
GGTCGAGTTAGACATGTATTCCATGAATTGCGATTAATGCTAAGAACTGGAAACAAATTGTGAAATTCACCTCCCAAGTGAATGCATACCTAACTGCCACATCACTAGCCAGTGTGTGAGGCAGCACCATAATCATATAGGCCAGCCTAAACTTCTAAAACAAAAATGTTTTTTTTTTATATTAGACCCTATGTATTTTAATGTTTTTGTATAAATAGAGTAGGTATCCATACAGGGTGGATGAAAAGTAACTTGCACCCCTCCCTAACTTTATAACCATTTGAGAGATTTAAAATCGGTTTGCAGCAACCTTCTTAGTTATGGGGGCTACAATAATATTAGTTGATTTTGAAAATGTTGCCCCCAGTTGTAGTGTAAGGGTAAGCTCAAAAATTCCAATTGGGATGGTTCATTTTGAAAATTTTGCCCTTGGGGATAATGGGGGTAGCGGTAAGCTCAACAATTTCAAATGGGAAGTATAGTCGACTTTGGTACCCATCATTTTACAGGTCTTGATGAAACTAAACAATTGACATAAATAAAATTATAATTGGCCCACTAGTAACAAAATGGGGTAATTATTGCGGCGAGGGTGACCAAGAGTACTATAGTAATTTATAGGGGCCTATGTCATTAGAAACTAGATTTTTACCTGAAAACAATGGTGCAAAAATTTGTATGCTGTCACAAAACTGAATTAACTGACGATTTTTGAATTTTATTTTCATGTTGTATTAGGAACGTTGAATCTGTACTTAAAATAAAATTAAAATTTAAGTTAATAGCCCAAGTCACATTTATTGATTGATTATATGCCATTTTAAAGTAAATATTACCCTCAAAACCCACACTTAGAATACTTTTACGAAGTGCAAAAACAGGAGATAATATAAATCAACAACTCGATTCATTATAACCTAAACTTTAACTTCCTAATCTAACCTAACCTAAAACACTTACAGTTTAACTAGGAATCCAAATAACACCCAACCTATCATCCTCACATGTCTAAATAAGAACTGAAGTACGGTAGTTCATAATCAATGTTCAGTTTAATTTACAAATGCCTCTACCTCTTTGTATAAACTTCTTGTTTGTCATCTTAGGTTTCTTCTTCTTCCCTAGACGATAATTTCAATCATTCACGTTTGTGTTAGTCAGTCAGTTCACAGTAATAGCGACAGAGACCAGCCGACAAGAGGCATTACAGTAATAAAATTCAAAAAATGGTAGTTAATTTAGTTTTTGTGACAGCAGACAAATTTTTGCAACATTGTTTTCAGGTAAAAATATGGTTTCTAATGATATATAAATTACTATAGTACTCTTGGTCACCCTCGTCACAATAATTTCCCAAAACGGTGCCCTAAAATGATTCGCCCAAAAACGATTACTGATATTAGTAATTATCATGGGGAGTTGGGGATTTTCCAGGCACTGTTACTTACCATGCAAATGATATTAGCAATTATATGAACTAAACAATTTTTTGCCTTGATACAAATTGAAAGTTAATAAAATAAGTTTAAGCTGATAATAATTTTTTATCGACCACAGTGCTTTATTTTTTTTAATCAAGACCAATAAATAGGTACATTACAGTATTTGAATAGATATAGGCCTAACTAAAAATTCATTATTGTTATCAAAACAACACAATTTCATCATGGGCTAATATAGAAGATATTTTATGGTCTTCTAAAGATTAGACAACAGAAGATTATTATCAACATTAATCTTAGTGACAGTTCTCATATATTGCCTATCAAACATTTTTCTTAGCATCTTTAAAAATTTAGTTAAACTAGGTGTACAATGCAGTTGTCTGCTTTCAATATTGAGCGGAGCTAGCATATTAATACAAAGTCCTTGCTAAATCTGTTTCTCGTAAATGAGATTAAAAATACCTTGCAGTTTCCAATGTCAATGGTATATTTGGTTTATATAAATGGAATGTCTATTTGCAGTATTCAAAGTCAATTGTAAGTCTCTGGTTCATGTACAGTAGATGAATTCCCTACTAGCAGGAACTAAAGTCTATGTTTCATCTAGTTAAAAGTCTACTTGCAGTATCCAATATCAATATAACATACCTATATACTTTACTGCTGGGGCGCTACAAATCGCAGTCGATTCTTCGCCTCGTAAACATACCTATATGGTTTGCATAAATAAAATGCCTATTTGCAGTATTCAAAGTCAATGTCACGCATGGTTCACTTAAATGGAATGTCTATTTACAGGTTCTAAAGTGAATGGCACGTCTGGTTCACGTTTAATTGGATGGTTTACTTGCAGAGTCCAAACTTAATAGTACATTTGGTTCATGTAAAATGATTTGTCTACTTACAGTAAATCAATGGTGCACCTGCTTCACATAAAGATAAATCTACTTGCAGTAGGCTATATAAGATGCATTTTCAGTACCCAAAGTCAATGGTAGCCTTACGTCTGGTTTACTTAAATGGACTGTCTATTTGTAGTACCGTATCCAAACACAATGGTACCTTTGGTTAACGTAAATGTTTTGTCTACTTGCAGGAGCTAGCATATCTCCAATAGGTACTTTTCTTAAGTCAATGGTACATATTTTAAATGAGATGTATACTTGCAGGATCCAATGCAATCGTTCATTTGATTCACATAAATGGAGTGCCTACTTGCAGTATCCAGTACAGTAAGATAATGGTACGTCTGGTTGACGTCAATGGAATGTCTACTTGCAGTCTCCCAAGCCTGCAGTATTGAATGGTACGTCAAGTTCACATAAATGGAAAGTCTATTTGCAGTATGCGAACAGAATGCATTATTGTAGGCCTATATTGGTTCAGATAAATGGAATGGCTATTTGGATTATTTAAAGTCAATGGTGCATCAGCCTTATTCCGGCGTCCATAATTATTGGTTGTGTATTTTGTAGTAAATTATGTTCAATGATATCAATCCAATTGTTCTTCCCCTTTTCATTGTAGGCCTACCTACGGTATTTGTAATGTGCTATTAGATAATTCCTTGACCAACATATAATTCGACTCTTGTTTACATTTTCATTGTTCTCACAAATAATGTCATGGAACCAAATAACCCATAAGACCCAAGTTAAATTTCCAAAAGTTTAAATTCACTTAGGAAAAAGCCCTGTGGTCCAATTTGTACCATACCTTCCCATGGTTGGTTACTATGATTGTGCTAAATTTCGTGCCGCAGATCGCTTCAGCCGTTCAGGAGGAGTATTTGTAAAACAAAAGCAGGAGTGTATTAATTCAGCAGAGCTTCACTTTGCTCAACAAGTAAGTTATAAGTTTACTGTCTATAAGCATTTTTAAAATAGTGTTTTGCAGTGCCTTACCATAGATTAACCCTCCGAGTGTTATTTGTCGAAGCTTCGACTCACAAACACTGTTTACGACGAAGGCTCTATGACTGACAAAATCGGATTGAACTGGATCGAGTTAGGTATCGTTTTATTTGTCAGATTCTAAGCTTTCTCCTTAGGTCTGTCTCTAAGCGCTTTTTTTTCTCGAGCCGATCATAATTGTAGCAGACAGCTGATGTGCGTATTTGTAAACAGCTTGGTTAACCTCGCACCGATGACTGATGCGTTTTATTACGTTTATCATTGTTTTAGTGTTAAAAATCAAAAGTAGTGATATACGTGGTGCATTATAAGAAGATTTAAGTGATTTTGAAGGGCTGGTTGATGATCCTGAAGAAGTAGGTAGTGATATTGATGTAAATTATCAGCCAGATTCCTAGCTATGGTTAGGCTATGCATTCTTAGCTAAACGCTAAGTACTGAAATCTGTTTTTTGCCCATAATTTATTTATTTGCAAATCTAACAACTTACTTCCTTATATTATTATATATTTGTAATCCTCATAAAATTTAGAACAAAGTGGCTATTTTCAAATTAAACCACGTATATCACTACTTTTGATTTTTAACATTAAAACAATGATAAACGTAATAAAACACATCAGTCATCGGTCCGAGGTTAACCAAGCTGTTTACAAATACGCAAGTCAGCTGTCTGCTACAATATTTTCGGAACTAAAATGAAAAGCGCTTAGAGACAGACCTCCGGTGAAAGCGCTGAATCTGTCAAATAAAACGATACCTAACTCGATCCAGTTCAATCCGATTTTGTCAGTCATAGAGCCTTCGCCGTAAACAGTGTTTGTGAGTCGCGAGTCGCTGCATCGACACAAAACACTACACAAAGTGTGTTATGTGTCGATGCAGCAACAAATAACACTCGGAGGGTTAACATGTATTGTTGGGAGGGCGGCGTCCCAGAGTCCTTATGGGCTAGCTGCCACTGAGTGACAATTCAAATAACCTAAACCCAACTTTTTGTATAGATATCTATCTTTAATCCAAAGTAACCTTAAACTTCAAATAAATATCGAAAATTGTCTTTATTTTCGATATATCGTTTGGTTAGTTAGGTAAGGTTAACCTAACATAACTAACCAAAGGATATATCGAATTAAACAATTGAATAAACAATATATTACTCATTCAGTTGTTTGTGCCAACAGATATGGAAGTGTACCTGCAGTTTGATTGTCATTAAAAGAAAAATTCAAAACATCTAGAAATAACTTAGTACTAGGGTAGGCCTACCCCTGAACCCTATTCCCTGTTAGAACTAAATTATAATAAGGTAAATTATATTATTAAATTGAAAGTCAAACTTACATTTCTTGGGATATTCAGAAAAGTATAGTAATCCTCTTCTATTACTTTTTCTTCGTCATTTTCATCCTCCATTCTCACACAGTTACTTGACCAAAAGGTCTATCTAACAACAACAAACAACTGAACTTAGTTTAGTTACTGAAAATGTGAAATAAAAAATAGGTAAATTAAGTAGATGTAACCTAAAATTGAAGTTACCTCATCCCTCATCCATCTCACTCAGTCAATCAGTCACAGTCAATCTACTCAATCCATACTCCTACTCCATTCGTTCGATTCGGGTCTCGGGATTTGGGCATTCGCAGCGCAGTGGGCACTCAACTCAGTCAGTCAACCTAGGCTAGTCTAGTCAGTAGTCACCACAACAATGGCCGAAGGTGGCCGTGTTACAACCATCCCTCTAAAAAAAGTCCTCTGACTCACGGCACGGCCACCTTTCCCTCCCTTTACCTTACCTTTAACTCCGGACCGGAGGCCGTGCTGCCTGACTCCTCCCGAACTACTTATACTATACGTTCATAGACTGGGACAGTGGCATCGTCCTGTAATCCAGCTACTAAGAGGTCACGAATTGTGGATATATTTAGGCACGCTGGCATGCACTGTGGATGTGAAACTACCTGGTGTGGATTAACGTCCGCACTATTGGGTCCTACGACTATCCGCAGTGGTATCCTGATAATTAGACCAATTCGTTACGGTATCAGCAAACTGATTCTTTAAAATCCATGTGTGTAGCCCCTGAGCAGTTGGACATAATGTAAGACTAAATTACTTACGTTATCCCGTCACAGCTCAATAAAATATGTCAATTCAGGACATGTTTCGGTGTTAAAACACCATAATATGTAGAGTTGATCAGTAGTACAGGCCTGTTCTAACAAAAAACCACCAAGAGAGCTACAGCCAAGTTGCAGATCTTTATAAACAGATGTCTCCGAAAAATTTTCAACATCCATTGGCCACAAAGAGTAACACATGAAGAGCTAATGAGAAGAGCGCAAGTAAACCCCTATTGGTGAAGTCCTCAAGAAAAGGAAGTTTGCTTGGATAGGCCACACTCTACGACCAAATGGTAACATCAGCAAACAAGCTTAAGAGTGGAACCCCCAAAGGAAGCAGATAAAGAGGAAGACCAAAGATAGCTTTGAGGAGGTCCATCGAAAAACAGGTAGAGGAGGAAGGCAAGAACTGGAGAGAAGTACAGCAGCTGGCCCAGATCCGTGTACGGTGGAGAGCTTTTGTTGCGGCCATACCTCCCCCACGGGAATACAGGAACTGGTCGTTTTCCCTGTACGTAGTTGTAACAGGTCGTGGTAGCACCCAGATGGGGACAAGAGTGAACCCGTCATTACGTCAACCCGCTAACTCAGATACAAATTTTGTAAATGGCTTTGTGTCAAGTTGTGGTAGTGACACCTAGTCACCAGCGTGAAAGGTGGTGGGAAGGTGGCATGTTGATCCCCATTTTGCATTCTGCACTATGTTTTTTCATAGATTTTGAGTCCTCCTCCTCCCGATTTCTTTCTTGTAAATACGATGAATACATATACTTATGTTTCTGCCCACTAAATGAAGAGAGTGTTCAAATGTTTGGTTATTTTTATTTCGCGATATTTAAAACCAACGTGTACTATTTAACCAAACAAAACTAAATTTGTAAACCATTGCATATAAGTATGTTTATAAGTCGAATGTCTGATAACCTGATATTCACGCACTTTTCGTCTCCCTTGGCATTGAAACCCCTCTATTGCCACATCGTCAGATCCCATCTAGAATACTGCTTAGTTAGTGTGGACCCCCTACCAAATTTATCTTCAAGAGAGGCTTCAGTCCATCAGTCCAGTTTTGGTTTAGCCTCCTGGTGGGTCTTCGCCTTGGACACCACTATCAGCTGACATGGATCTTCATTCCCTGGTGACTAGAAGGAAAATCTTTTATCTAATGTTCCTACATAGACTGGTAAACGGGGAGGGTCTCTGCCCGGAGCTGCTTGAGTGGATTAGCTTTCATGTCCCTACGCACCAGATCGAGGGAGCTGTTTGACTGGTCTCACCGCGCAACGCTATATGAGCAGCACAGGGTCATTGATCTCTTCATTCTCTTCAACTGCGGTGCCACATGTTTCAAGAAATTGGTCAGCTCGCTCCCACAATCCTGAAACACGAAACACGAAACATTTAATATTGGTCGACCAGACGACGGTAACAACACACGTAATACAGCACCGGTTGAGGGTGTTGTTACCGTCGTCTGGTCAACCAATATTAAATGTTTCGTGTTTCCGTGTGTTATGTGTTTTGTTGTCTATTTATTAAACTTTTGACGAACTCCACTGCGAGGAATATGAAGACTACTTGACATTCTTCTGACCTGATGATGTGCTCCATTCGAAGCATGAAACAGCTGTAGTCTTACTAACTACAAAGGACCGTTTTGACAAGTAAGGTAATTTAAACCACTATATAGTGATGTCACCTGTCTGCCATGTTATCTTATGGGACGTCTGACACTAAACAACCCTACTTGCGACGTTGTCAATTCTACCAGGCCGTTGCCTGGAGTTTAAGGTGGCCGTACCTGAGACCTGTCTACTCCAAGACTACTACTTTAGCTAGACAATACTAATTAACAAACTGAATGAGAGAGTATAATAAATTAAATCCTTGTTATCCATATAAAATTCCCAAAGTACCCATGCACTTTTGAGAAAACTACAAGTCCCTTCCCCAAATCACACACTTAAAATGTTCGTCATGACGAGAAACCTTGCGAAAAACTATCCATTATTTCATAAATTGCTCTTTAAGTCGGTGGGTTTCTTTGTAAAATAAATAAATAGAGATTTTGAATAGATTTGAAAGATGGGTAAAATGAAGCAAAAATGAGTTTATATTTTGGAGGGTTAAACCACAGATAAAACATACTCCCTTAGGTTAAACCCATTGAGACCTTTTCAAACTCACTGCTTGAAAATAAGAAACCGGTATTTATATATTGCAATCGTATAAAGTGCAAGCCATTGGGTTTCTACGATTATTTTTATTTATCATCACTCAGTTGGCCCTACTGGAACAAGCAGAAGAGTTTGTTCGTTCATTGTCGTTCATTCATTATTATTGTCAATTCCCTCAATTGTCACTCGGTTATATAGGACATAATAATGTAAATTGAATTGAATTCCTTTATATTTATTTACCTATTTATACAAGTTTGGGGTTTTTATCGGCAATTTGTTTTTTGTGGGTATTTCACCAGTTGTTGTAGTACTCATGCTAATTTATTTAAGCGTTAATTCACGTTTATAATGCAAGATAGTGCTGTTTAACCTTTGCCCTTTAAAGGCAGCCCAAAATAATTGATTTTAAGCCGCCCCTGCATTTTACATTAGGTAAGGAAAGTAATGCCTGAATAAATGTTGATGTGTCCTATCAAACTATAAATATTATGGTTTTTGGATTGCAGGAAGACTTTCAGAGGTCTGTTAGACAAGCAAACTAATAATTTACAATTTCCTGGTCAATGTTTACATAACCTTTTATACCTAGACTAAGTAAGTATACTCTTTGCTAGTGGCTTTGCATTAGATAGCTGATGATAAAAATACACGGATAGGTGTTATCTAAGGGAGTATGTTTTATCTATGGTGTTATCTACCAAAAACATAAAAATGAATGGGTACAGTTTCTTAACTGGGCTATGCTAATATCGATTGAAACTATCGATTCTATTAGTAAACCTTCATGCGATTTTTTCACCATCAGCAAGTTTGGTTGGTTAGGTTATGTTATGATGGTTTAGTTTGATAATAAATATATTTTAAAATATCGATTATTAATTAATATTTTCAATTCGATAGTTTCAATCGATATTAGCATAGCCCAGTTAAGAAACTGTACCCAAATGAACTTTTTTTCCAATATCAGTTAACAACACTAGGCTACTAGGCCTAACTTACATGACATTCTTAATATTTAAGGTATCGGCATTAAGACCTACCTATCACATTTATTTCATGACTAACTTCGTGTTTTATTATTCCAAGTGATCGGAACTCATATTTTAGTACGTATCAGAATTTTGGGCGGATACAGTTCCACAGAGAACCTGTGATATGTTGTAGAATGATAACTATCAACGGTCGGGTATAGTTCTGCAGAGAACCTGCGATATGTTATTGGGTGAATAATGTTATCTATCGATAGTTATCTGATTCAATGTAGGCCTATCGTTCTTTAGTTTTTTTTTCACTATGTTGAACATTCTATTCGGGTTATGATATGTTTACGATTTTATTGATAATCAACGAAAACAATAATATACTTAAGTTACAAAAATTGGTACTTTCCTGTTAAAGGGAACATTCATTAATTAAGTTATCAATGATTTCTTTTCAATATAATTGATCAATATTATTTTATTCGATAACTTATATTGAAATTAACAAATTGAAACCTATCAGCTGACAACTACGATAAATAAATATTGTTCAGTATCAACAAAAAATAAAAAAAATTATATTGAAATTGAAATGCTCGGAATTTTGAAACGGTAATTTAGCCTACAGCAAGTTTGGTTAGTTATGTTAGGTTAGTTTAGAATAGTTTCATTTCTTAATCCAATATACTGGTATAGGCTATTATTTTTGCCTAAACAAGATTAGTTCTTAATCCTATTCTCTAATTTGAGCTATAACTCATTAAGTTAACTAGGTTATTGAACCAAGTATAACTAAGCGAATTACTATTTACCTGGCTGGATTTGTACTAATACCAATAATAATAATAATAATAGTAATAATTTGTACTGGCTGGATTTGTGTTTGGATATAAGTCCGATCATTGGTTCCCTGAAAATTGTCAGATTTATTTCCTATTTAATAACATAAATTTTAATGAGTACCTAGGTTTGCTGCTACATGTAATACTTGTTGTCTTAATCCTTGACCAAAGTATCTCGGATAGATTGTGTCATTATTTATAAGTACCAATATTTACAAAATTTACAATTTACAAAACATGCAATATACAAAATTTCTAAAAATTTTAAAACTTAGGCTGTGGCATGCGTGTCTGTATACTCAACCTGACGTTAGAGGATCGTTAGAAAACTCTTTAAGACTGTTGTACAGGGGCTTATTTGTGAGCAAGCGCTTCAACTCGGTCTTAAACGCTGTACAGTCGAGGTACCTTACGCTATTTGGCAGGGAGTTTTAGATCTTTATTGCCAAAAGAGGGTATCTCCTTAAGGTGTGGCTTAAGCAGCAGCATGGCATATCGAGGTCATGGGCCCTTCGTGTTTCATATTCATGCCTGTTAATGATAGATTGTAAGATTGATAAGATTTTACTCAATAAAAGAGATGAAAAACAACAGATGGTTTATTAACATAGTTGAGAACAAAACTGATTAAATGTAAACAAGTAATATAAATAGATCATAAAAATTTATAAAATATATGGTTTTATCTTCAAATGGCAGGCAATAGAGAATATACATACAGTACTTCTAACATACTCCCCTCCAAATTGCAACAGGGAACTGGGCAATTTTATTCTGTGACAGGAAGAGAGCTTGGGTGTTCCAGTAGCTGTTGTTACCCAACAAATGAGGTTGTCAGTTCCAGGATTTTTGGCATAGGCCTACTCTTTTAGTGGGAGTTTTAACAACATATCTTCCTCTTTGCGTTGATTGAAAGTGTTCTTCAGGAGATAAAACCTGAACTGGATCTTTGGCAAAATCCCCCTGTTCCCAAAACTTCTGAATTAAATCATATACTTTGTTCTCCAGTAGGCAATGATACATTGGTGATTTATTGTCATTGATGATAAATCCACTTGGCCCAGATAACACCCAACCAAAGATGGTTGATTGAGCAATAGGAGTAAGAGGCGGACCCTTGATACGTCCAGGAAGGATGATACTTCCATAAACATCAGCTCCAAGTATCTAATCTACAGACCCAGGGGTCATGAAATCTTCATCAGCTAGTTGAAGCTCCTTGATATGATGGCAGTTAGGTTCACCTGGTGTCATAGTAGGTAACTTACGATGTCATTAGTAGTAACTTGAGTTTTGGCAGAATATGTGCTGTTAACGGACAGATGAATTTGTCATTAGATGGACTCCCAATGTTAAGGGACACTACTCCACGAGTAGTTGATGATTGATTTCCTCCGATACCGATAAGAGAAAGTGAGGATGAGGATCGTTCGATATGAAGTGTCTGGACTAGATGCTCGCTGATGAAGGAAGTTTTGAAGCCTTGTTCAATTAGAGCTCTACATACAACGTTGTTACATTTCGGGCCGATTACTCTAACTTGAGCAGTAGCTAAATGAACTGTGTGTCGATTTCCAGTGGGAAGAGAGTGATTTGAGGACACTTGTGGTATGTTTGATAGCTTTCCGAATTCGGTGGATTTGGGGGTCGATTAGTGGTTTTATTTGACTAGATGCGTCATGAATCAAACTATGGTGGCGATTAACAAATTTCACACATGATTTTTGAGATCGGCATTCTTTGAGCAAGTGAGGGCCAAGACAGTTGAAACATAACCTTTTACTTGATAAGAAGTCCTTACGTTAGCTGTGTTTTAGCATGGAACTCTTTGCAATATGCTATGTAATGAGCATTACTACACAGTTTACATACATATTTTAATTTTCCTTTAGATTCAGCTACCAAAGCTATGTTGATTTTTGGATAATGCTGAGGATTACCTTGAGGTTTTGGTAGATTCACCATTCCACTCGAGTGAGACACTTCCCTGGCTTCAAAAGTTTTCCAAAGCCCATACATGTCCCTCGATGAAGGTCTGTAGGTCTTGCAGCGATGATAGTTCCGTTGAGACGCCTTGGTGAAGCTCCCATGCCTCGTGTGTATCAGGATCTAGACGATGAACAATCAGGTATACTAAGATGTGATCCCATTGATCGATCGACGAGCCAAGAGATTTAAGTGAACCCAAACTCTCATTTACAGATGATTCAGATGTTTGGCAGATTTTTGTTTTAAAGGTTGGAGATTGAAAATGTCATCTAGATGTTTGTTAATCAAGACCCGTTTTTTTCATAACTAAGTTTTCCCCAGTGGTTTGAAAATTAGATATCAACTGAGCAGCCTCGCCTACCAAGCTATTTTTGAGGTAATGTAATCTTGTTACATCAGTTAAGTCAGGATTAGAAATAACCAAAGAGTTGGAAATGTCGTTAAATGGTTTCCGGGATTGATAATCTCCTGCAAACTGTGGCAAAGATATTTGAGGCAATTTGAGTCTGAGAAAAGATTTAAGTTTATTACTTTCAGTAACACTTGCGTTTTGGTGAGATGATGTTGAGATTATGTCAAGGAGGTCCAGCATTTCCGATTTGCTTACGAGGTAAGCTTCTTGTCCTCGGCTGTGTAGTGATCTTTATTAATATATTCCAGATTTTCCAGCATTTCGGCCTTTGATTCGCAGATCATCTCATGATCCTTGTCAAATTTTGTCCAATTTGCTTCCAAAACTTCAATTCGTGTTTGTAGTTGAGCCTACAAACAATCTTTGTTTTTGAAAAAAAGGCTGAAGCATTTTCCAGGTGTTCTTGATTTTTGGAGTTTGAGTTTTGATTTTAATGATGCCATGATGATTATGAATGTTACTATTTAGGTAGACATAAAAGAATTTTTGGTAAATAAAATCCCAGTGATATAGATACACACAGTTCTGTTTTGATATGCTGTTGTTCCGGCTCGATTTAGGACCAATAATGTTAATGATAGATTGTAAGATTGATAAGATTTTACTCAATAAAAGAGAAGAAAAACAATAGATGGTTTAATAACATAGTTGAGAACAAAACTGATTAAATGTAAACAAGTAATATAAATAGATCATAACAATTAATAAAACATATGGTTTTATCTTCAAATGGCAGGCAGTAGAGAATATACATACAGTACTTCTAACAATGCTTATCACCTCGAGTCTCAAAATCACCCAGGTTCTCCTTAAGCAGGACCAGAGTCAGACTATTGAGCACATTCTGGCTCACCACTGTGTTATCATCCCCTACAGGGAAGGTATTTAAGGTATCCCCCCCAGTACCAAGTGTAATTAAGCCAAACACTTTTGATGAATCCTTATTCTTTGTTACGTTGTGTTAATTATGTTTCTGGTGTTGCAGGATGACATATATTTAGCCTACACAGTCTGAGAAAACCATGACAAACATTTACAACGAACATGTAATATTAGCAAGTAATAACAATGGAACCCATATCGGCTAATATGAAGAAGAGCCCTGCATGCAATCGTAGCAAACCCCCACCTGTTCGTAGCTCTTATCTGTGTGGCAAGTTGAGAAATCACCTCACTGTTGATAGACCTGGATTTCATGCTGCGTCGGCTATGGATAACAGTAACAGGTTAGTATTGCATTTGATTTACTACTTGTGATTTTAAATTTAAGAACAAAAAAATCCACTGTTATTTAGGCTAAAAGTTAGAAGGTAACCAGTAAGTGTTGAGCACCAAGTCTATAGGCCTACCACTTTAAAAAGAACCTGTGCAGAACCACAGCTGTCTCGGGCACGTAGGGGTGATGGCGGGGAAGGGCCTGGAGCGGTGGTTGGGATAAGTCATTGGCGAGGGGTGAGGGGTCTTTTCCCACCACTCTGACTCTCCTACCTGCGCGACTCAAAAAGGTCCGTGGGTTTTTTCTAAGTGGTAGGACTATAATAGGAATAACTTAAGGAAGGCTACAGTCCGGTTGACTTCCCTGCACCAGCAACAAAATGTATTATAAGTTGTTATATTTGTTATGTATTAGATAGGTTAGAATACTTATTAATCAATGTGCATGTAAACTGAGCGGTGTTGTTTTCTTGTCTTGTCAAACTCTTAAAATGTTGATTTATATATTTATCTGTTATTTATCATACATTTTTTGTGTGTTAAATAGCTATTTATTGAATTGTATAACTGCATATTTATTTATTAGTATAAGATTGTAATAATAATCATTACCTATCATTTTTATAATGATCTTTGGCCGGTGGAATGGAAATAAAATAAAACAGAAAATTATTGAATAGGCCTACAAATACTTGTACAAAGACTGTCACAAATTTTAACTAGCCTCTGTAAAGTATTTTACCAAGTTCGGTCCTCATTTTTGGTTTGTTTAAAAAAATATTCTTGTTTAAAATGCTCAGAATTAAATTACTCTAAGAACAAGGTATATGCAATAGGCCCTATACAAAAGCTGTAACTTGTATATTTTTTTATTCAGGGGGAGTTTTAATTTAATTGTCCTCTCCTCCAACCTTTTTCTACATTTTTTCAAATATCAATCCCAGACCACTTCCAAATATTGTTGGGTAGTAACTTCATTTTGACAAGGTGGTCATTTCCAGCCGCCATCTTGGATTCCCCATATTGGATGCAAAATATGTTTTTCAAATGTATAGGTGAGGCTGCAATCCATTATTTAAAACTAGATTTTTACCCTGATTACAATGACACAATCCGTTTTTAAAATCTTGATCCATTCCATAGTTATGAGGACTTTTTATAAATTTATTTTTAGCCCATTTTAACATTGTGCATTTACAAACTAAGACCATAATCTCAAAATAGTGCTGGATACAGATAAGTATGCACCACCAGTCAATGTCGACCTATTTTTACTTGGTTATGATGGATGTAATTATTTCGAACGCTATCTTGGATCCACTATTTTGAAATGTGATCAATTATTTTTAAATATGAGGGTGGTGTTGTGATTTTTTAAGCTGAACTCAATGCCACTTTTGTTATCAAGTTTTCTTTATGAAATATTTCAATTTTTTTATTTAAAATGTCAATATTTCAAAAACAAAATATTAAAATGAAAAACTGATTGATGCATTGAGGTCAGCTTAAAAAATTCATTCAAAATTATGTGTCACAACACCACCTAAAATAATTGATCACATTTCAAAAATGGCGGATCCAAGATGGCGGCCGAAAAAATTACATCCGTCATAACCAAGTGAAAATAGGTTGACAATGACTGGTGGTGTATACTTATCTTTATCCAGCACTATTTTGAGATTGTGGTCTTAGTTTGTAAATGCACAGGGCTAAAATGGGCTAAAAATAAAGTTATAAGAAGTCCTCATAGCTTTGGAATGGATCAAGATTATAAAAAAACGGATTGTGGCATTGTAATCAGTGTAAAAATCTAGTTTCAATCAATCAATCAATTGAAACAATGGGTCACAACCTCACCTTAACATTTGAAGAAAAAAAATTTCGCATCCGATATGGCGAATCTAAGATGGCAGCTGGAAACGACCACCTTGTCAAAATGAATTACTTACTACCCAACAATTTTTGGAAGTGGTCTGGGATTGATAGTTGAAAAAATGCAGAAAAAAGTTGGGGGGGACAATTAAAACTCACTCTGTATGTATACTTTCCTAAATCTGGACCTCTAAAATATATGATACAAATTCCAAAGAGCCCAACGATCGAATAAATGTCAACAACAATTCTTTCATATTGCTGTGTATTAAACAGAATAATTACAACTTAAACTTTTAATTATTAATTTTAGGTTATTAAGTATGTCAGAAAATCCAGAAGTTCCTGATACTGTGGACAGCATTTGTGCGTTAAAGGCATCATCGAAAGAAGTAACTGAGTGTATGAGTGGATGGCTCACTTTTATTCAGGTTAGTAAGAAAATAACTGACCTATTAGAGCAGTTCTATGATTTATTCAGTTTTATCTATTTATTTCCCAACGGTTTACACCAGTTTACAAAAATGGATACAATGTAATTAGATGGCTCATCATACAACAGTAAAAGTGGTATCAGCAAGAACATAATAAAATGAATAACAAGTAATAAATTTAACAGATATTATATCAATATTAACAAATAACAATAACAATAACAGTGATAACAAAAGTGACAAGGAATAACAACAACAATAATAATTAGAAGCAGCGAAAGATTGTTTTTGATAAATTAATACAATGTGGTCTGGCAACAAATTAAATTTAACAGATACATAACCTAAAGCGGTGATATTTGCCAACAACAACAGGAATGATTAATTGACTTGAGCTTGTGAAAGGTAAGATTCTACTGTAATGACTAGAGTTATTATTACTTTAGCAGGGAGGCGACCTTTCTCCGGAACAAGGACAATGAGTCATGAAAGAAGTCCAGGTGCATTGCGAGATCAATCCCAGTACGCAGAAGTCGCGATAGGCCACTGTTTGATGCATAGTAGGTGGGTTGGTAGCGTCTGCGGAATATCGTTTTGGAAAGGATTCCTGTCGGTATATGCAGTTGTGATCCCAAAGTATTAAAAGCCAGCAATATAAAACTGGAAATAAAGCTACATCATATGTAAAATAAACTCAATTTTATTTAATGCAGGTCAATAATTAATAACAATTGCTTTATTATAGGCTTATTCTAATTGTTAGTGAAATCTGGATTTGCTTATAAATTAGGCCAACCATAAAATTAGCAGTGTCCATCAGCAGGAGGTTAGATCAGCAACTATCCTCTTGCTCATAATACATTTTATTTAATACATTATTTTACTTAAACCTTTTTTTAATGTAGATGATCCATACCAGAATCGCAAGTTGTAAATAATTTTGAAAGAAAATCATGACAAGCTGCATCAAATCAAATCACATAGAATTAAAAAAAAAAAAATATGCTGCATCGCAAACCCCTAGATGTGGGCTTATATTTTAGATAAATAATTATCTTTTTCAAAATATCATATTAAGCTATTTACGTTTTTTTACATGTTTACAGAACCTCTTTGAACCCCATTGTTGAAGGAATAATATGGCCGTATAAGATTTTTGTGTTGATGGCTTTGTTTTTACACAGACATAGTTTTCACTGAAAAAGGGCACCCTTGACGAAGCCACAAACAACTAAATGTGTAAAAAAAAACTCGGTCTGGCATGTACAATCCTTCCTTTGTTAGCGTTTGTCCATGTGCCTTATTTAAAGTCATGGCAATGGTAAATTAAGGGAAATTCCTTCTTAGACAGTTTGACTGGAGTCAGCCAACTTCGCATTGATAGTGTTCGCAAAATGGGGTGCCCAAGTGAGCTACAACCAATCTTGGACCATGCTTAGGTTTCTCATAAACATGATAATAGAGTTCTTTTTAGCATGGGTTTAAACCCTTTCCCTGTCAGTAACAGATTTCTTACAAAATAACCATTCATTGAAACCTGCTTTAAAGAAAAGATAAGAGGTGATGATTGAAGATGGAATTCTTAAATATAGATAGAATAGTTGGTCATGTCAAAATGAAGGCTTTGTCTTAAATAAAGAAATATAAAAGCTAAAGATTCCATGCGGTACTTACTTTTGAGTTGTTCCTGTTTAGACTTCCTTAAAGTCAATAATCTGATTTCACCTCTGGTTTTTACATCATGGATGAAGTAAAAACAAAACACTTGGATTTGAGAAATAAAGATTTTTTCTGTTGATTAATGTAATTTACATGTATCAGCCGATCGAATAATGTAAATACAATTTTTTCTAGTCTAAATTCACTTACAAAATCAATCAATATCAATTATTTAAGATGGAAACGCCGCCACTATGTGCGTATTTCAACTCAAATATGAGTGAAGGATCAGTGTAGGATGAGTGGCGCGATCTTGTAGTCTTGTTAGTGACTAAGGCCGACAGATTTCTTAGACACAGCTGTTAATTAATAGCCCAAACAGCTAATGGCAACTAAGGGAACTACAGTTTATTGTGGAATCCGAACCACATTCTTTCCTTGGTAATTGGTATTAACGAATTGGTCTAATTATCAGGATAGTACTGCAGATAGTTGTACTCACTAGTGCGGATGTTAATCCACACCAGGGAGTATCGCATCCACAGTGCACCTGTATAAATAATTCACTATTATAAATGATACAATAGATAGTTTTTACGAAAAACTACTGAAAAATTAGTATTTTGTATATCTTTCCTGATGGCTTAAATGATCAATTCTGTTTCTCGTAAAACAATCCTAACACATCCTTGTTTAGTATGAAAACAGACTCACTATTGTACATTTCATGAAAATGTTCGAAAACATTAAAATACCTCTTATTTGATAGATGTTGAAGGGGCTGTGTAGTGCCGGAGCACAGTTGTCTGGTTGTCTGGGAGAGTTGGCAGGGCAGTCCACGGCGTGTCGGGCACGTGCGGCACAGTGTCGTGCCATCTTTGAGCAGCTCAGCAGTGCGACACACGCAGCCACTGCGGTGGTGAGGAACCAAGCCATTGCTAGCCTGCAAGAGGCGCACACCGGGCCGGACATAGACACTGACCAGGCAGAAACTAATCAGGTCAAGGTTTCAATGAAATATCCTAACCTAAACTGGTATAACCAGCTTGATAATGATGTAACCTATGTACCACATTAGGTTACCATGTAAACAAGTAACAGCATAAGTAGTAAATGAGTATACCTATATATGTTATAACTCAACCATCTCAACTTAAATCAACCTGATCTTCAATGATCCAGATCACCTAATGGAGACAATTAATGAAATTGGCAAGAAGAATAAAGACAATTTACATATTTTGTAGTTTGCAGTACTGTAATCCATTTACATATTATGTGTGCAAATAGTGTCCATCATGAGGTGAGTCATTTGCCACCTATAATGAAGACCGCAGCGTTCGAAGCAGTAGATGGGATGGATCTACTACCCTACACCGCTCAATGCTCACACCGCAGAGGAAGCACGAACCATCTATTAATTTTGATGTTTCATATCTGACAACACCGATCTGTAGGAAAGGGAAAGGAAAGAATAATACAAGAGATTTTTCAAATAATAAAAAATATTTATATATAATATACAAAAACATTTTACAGTTCATTGATTATTATTATCTAAGGAAGAATTTAAATTTCCTTTTAACTTTGGAATAGTTGTTGAACTAAATATTGCTCATTCTCAAATTAGTTATCATCTCAATCCCCTTCACATTTACTCCACAATATAAACTTACCTGCTTAGTAACAATTTAGCTGATTGCTACATTTCAAATAAACTGTATCAGCAATCTGACACATACTTTCTCCCATTAGCTTGTCAACAACCCTTTCACAGCGGTTGGAGTAAAACTGTGATATTTTATGGGCGAAATCACATAAGGCTATAGTATAAACATTTTTTAAAAAACTGGATAGTTCAAAGGATAATTATTGGAGTTCTACTGAGGTACTGGCCTGATAGTCAGAATACCACTGGTTTTATCCTGAGAGAAGTCATTAATTTTTGATATTTTTAAACTGGAACTGGTCAGCTTTCCTTGATGAGTGGGAATTAATAATAGAAACAGCTGGTATTTATTAGTAGGCTTAACAATGCTAACCCGGTGTTCCCGTCTCTATCTAATGATAGTGTTGTATGTACAGCAAGTGGTGTGCAGTGGGCTGGTGACCCTGGTCAATCTGCAGTACCAGTTGAGTCTGGCCTGTTGTGAGTGTCTGAGTGGCCTGGTCGAGTGTCAATGCCAGCCTCCGCACCCTGAGCCGGATACTCACGCTGTGGCCCGCTGCTACACCCGGATGCCACCTCCACCACCACCCCAGCGGCGGTAAGTGGTGGGCGAAGAGTTTAACTGATATTCATCAAAATCCTAACGCCATACAAAACAATACATACAAAAAACCTGACTCGGGCATTGAGTCAGCAGTTACGTCAGTGCAAAACAATTCTGTCGCACCAGCCAATACTATATGCTCCAAGTACAGTTATTTGAGGCTCCACACAAACTGAGGACGACTATCAAGCTTATCCCTCTTTTATTTTTATGGAAAAAGAAGATTGTCCCAAGACTGTAGATGGTTAGTAAAAAAGCACCATCTAATGCTGTACTCCACGCACAATGTGGAAGATACAGTGCATGGGCTGCTTATACTTTTACTTGAAATGGTGACCATACAAACTCCAATATGACTAAATGAACCATAGATGTTGGTATTTTAAGCCAAGTATGAACGGAGATGGATGAGTGTAGGATGAGTGGCTCGATCTTGTCGATGAAACGCTTACTTTAAATCAAACATTTACGAGAGTGTGTGACTCAATTGTTTTATCTCCTGTAGCTGATCATGTTCAATAGTTGTTGTACTGTATTGTTGATCTGTGTGTGTTTGTTGTAGCTGGTCGGAGGTAGGTGGAGGGGCAGGAGGGGAAGGTAGAATGGGGGAAGGTGCCCGAAGGTGGTCAATGCCTTGGAAACTATCTCTACCCACCAGCTCTGGTAGCGACAGAAGCCGTTCTACCACTCCAGGTTAGTAGCGTCATTGAGTAACAAACACAAGTAGACTTCTCATCCCATTTTAAAAACATGTCTGGTGACTGATTGCTAGGTGTCAACAACATTTTGTTTCCATTATTTTAGGGCAACTTCATGATTTGTGCTTTACTGTTGGGTTATATAACTAATTAAATCAAATCAAACTAGGGGACGAGTTATTGTTTATGATAAGATTGTTTTATTTGGTTAAACGAGGCTTTAAATTACTGAAATAACAAGAAACAAATTGTAAACAAAACACAACCTCTACAGTGCACCAGACAGAACTAACAATAAAATTGGCTTCAGCTGTTCCATAAGGATAAGAAATCTACTAAGGGAGTATGTTTTATCTATGGTAGCGTCTACTTAATAACTATTCTTAGAGAGATCTTTATTAATAGGTTATGAGATTTATAAATAATCTGGCATCAGTCAAAAGAGGTATTTTACACTGAATATGCCTTTTGAATTAGTTAGAGGCAGAGTTTGTAGCGCATTCGGCTGAGTTGGGACGTACTTGGAATAATAGGTAATCAATACATACAAATATCATTTTTACTTATTATTTTAGTTGTACCTAGACAGATAATAATTAGCCATTCATTATCGTTATCATAATAATAATAAATAATAATCATGATAATCAGGAGTGTAATTTGGTATTTTTTTGCTGTAACAAAAATAGCTATGTGCATGGGCTAACTCTTACGCTTACCAGCTTCCTTTAGATTATTTATTGATCAAGGTTTAAAAACGATTTTCCTCACAGATGCAGTGTGGCACACGGCTCTAGCCAATCAAGAAGAGTTGCAAGACGTGATTGCGCTGTTATCCATAAAACAGGGACCTCAGGGACATCATTTACCAGGTATGAATGAAATGATTGTCTAGATCATTTAAAGCTTACTGGTGGCTTAGTAATATAGTACCAACATATACAAATCCTCCTTTTTACTTTGACGATAAAGATTATGTATTACTAGCAGACCTGTGAAAAGCATTCACACTGAATCCTTCTCAAATCCCACTGATTGAAGTACACAACATACAGTTAATACTGCGTTGTAAGTGCATCGTCGATTTAAGCATGGGTCCTTTCCTTACTACAGAAATAGATGTGGATTTACATTTTAGATCAATAATTGTAGTCAGAAAACTGAATGTGTAAAAAAACGGGGTCTGTCACAAACAATACTTTTTCGTCAGCGTCTGTCCATGTGCCTTATTTAAAGTCATGGCAAAGATAACTTATACAGGAAATTCCTTCTTAGTCAGTTTGAAAGGATTGTGGACTGTAGTGTGGTTTGACATTTTTACCGGAGTCAGCCAACTTCGCTTTGATAGTGTAGGTGCCCAAGTGAGCTAAACCCAATCTTGGACTCGGCTTAGGTTTCTCATCAACATGATAGTAGAGTTTTTTTTAGCATGGGTTTATGAGGTGACGAACTTAAAGGGCTTAGTGAGTAAACAAATTTGGATACAACAGAGAGTTATACCATTACGTCCCTTGCTAAAAAAACCGAATAGAAAATTAATATAAACCATTTCCTGTCAACAAATCCGACATAACATTTTAACCATTCACTGTAACCTGTAATAAATAAAAGATAAGAGGTGATGTTTGAAGATGGAATTCTTAAATACATAGAAATGGTTGGTAGGTATGTCAAATTGAAGGATTGGTCGTAAATAAAGAAATATAAAAGATAAAGAATCCATGTGGTACTTACTTTTGAGTTGTTCTTGTTTAGCGTTCTTTATAGTGAATAAATTGATTTCATCTCCTGGGTTATTTATCGTAGAAACCACTGACTAAGAATGTTGGTCGTTATGGATGAAGTAAAAACAATTCACTTGAATTTAAAAAGTGAATATCTGTTTGTTTTGATGAAATAAAGGGGGAGAGCTGTTTTGGGTAACCCATTTTTCGGTTAATCCGTCATATGCTAAATAGCATATGTATTACAACGATGTGTAGGAAAAATGACTATGACACAAAAGAAATTTCTGTCTGTTCAATACAGTGTTTTATTTCAGCTACAGAAAATGTTACAATCGGTTAGAAAATACTTTAAACTAAACAACTGAGGTTACATACTTCTATTTTAGCCTTGTACCATTTTATGAACCGTTTCGGTTAACCCAAGTTTCGGTTAACCGGGGTTCTACTGTACATATAATAGATTGTGCTTACAACTCTTAAGGAGGAAGCTGGTCTAGTGGTAGAGCACGAGACTTGGGTCTCCAAAGTCCAAGTTTCAAATCATGCCAATCATCAATAGATTTTCATCTAAGTGATAATGACGTAACCCTCTAGGCCTAGAAGAATTAATTTAGCAAACGTTCCCGGCCAAGAACCTATGTCCTAGAATGTAAAAGTGGGCCAAAAAAATATACCTCCCAGATTATCAACGCTATTTAAAACTTTGCAATGATAGAGGTCAAATACAAAGTCTCTTGAAATTGTACATAGTTCCATTGTCAAGTAGTTCTTCTGAATTAATTCTCTCCTAAAATCACTTAGGTGAAGGTAGTCTTACCTTGAAGTGAAGAAACTTGAAGCAAAACTCGAATTTGTGATTTTAATCTCAATAGTCTTATTTGATTTATATATTTGTAATGAGCAGAGTATTGGATCAAAATAATTGTAATTCAGTAAGTTATATTGAGTATCGTATTTATATATATTGGATCCAAAATTCAATTTTTAAATACCTGAGTTCCAGATTTTTATCTCTTTTTTTCCCCTCACCATCGAAGCCTACAGTAATGGCTAAAAACCTTTTTCCCTGCAGGGAAATTCACAAAGTTATGGTAGACAAACAAATTAACTTCTGTTTAAGGATCTTCAAACTTTTAATAATTACTTTTGATCATAAAACTATTACACACGTTTTTAAATATTAGATTTTGATTTCATGGTATAAAATTAAGCATCAAAATATAAATTTTTATTATATCAAAGATACTTGTATTGTTCTAGGAGTGACGCTGACCCGGGCAGTGGAGCCGATGCACAGCCGATGTTCCAGTCATAGAGGAAGTTGGTAAGAAACATTGCCAATCCAAACAAATTTAAAAAAAGTGGAAATTGGTAGGATTAAGTACTGTATTAAAAATGTCCTGTCATTTTATGATGTAATGGCATTCTGTAAATAAATAAATAAATGTATTGCAAGCTAATAAAGGGCACGGTATGTCTTAATCACAATAAGCAATTAGTGTAAACTGATTGAGTTTGTTTAACATTTTCAAAAGGTTTTACAAATTGTTCATAACTTGCTATTCAAGTTTAAATGTTTTTAAATTTCTTGAAGGACAGACCCCAGACCCTCTCTGTAGGTCTGGCACCTTATTTCTAATACCCTGGTTACGTCTATGAGTACACTGAGCACTGGGCTAATTTACGAGCTGTATATAAAAACACTGGCTAGTAGCGTAGAGGGGTGCTAAATAACATCCACTAGGTGGTGGTAGCATGGTATTTTACGAGTACCACTGTTGTGTGCAGGTGGGGTGAGGGTGAGGAACCTGATGTCGGGATGCTGGCGTCCCGTAAGAGCAGCTCTTCTACTGACTGTTCCTCCTGTTACTCCCTTCACAGTCGCACGTCCACTTCTGGCTCTGATGTGAGTACTTTTCATTTTCAAGTTTTGGTTTCATATTTTAGAAACATAATTTCTGGTTTTGACCACCACTATTATGTATTTAAAACCAGTCTTCTAAATCGTGTTGGCTCTTAACGACTTTCCCCTTTGTTAGATTTGTTTTAGGTAATCATGAAAACTAATAAAAATGTTTTCCAGGAGTTGACCCATGGTCAGAGGTCGCATCTGTACTCTATGTGGAGTGGCAATGATTTGCCATTCATCAAACTACCAGAATCCACAGAGCCACCGAACCCTGACACGTGATTCTGTTAAGATCCTCCTTGGCTCTTCCAACCAACGTTCCTCTTGTCTTGTGTGGAATGAAACCATTGCATTTCTTTGCTGTTTCACCACCGAATTTAATTTCTTGGTTTTGATGAAAACCGATCAAAAAGTCTGTGTTGTACGCTAAGTATTTATGGCAATAGTGCTAGTGATTTAAAACACTGTTCCCATCAAAGTACCAAAGATAATTCAGAATCAAAATGTTATAAGCATTTTGAATCCAATGGTATTTCATTAAAATCTTCAATGGTATTTCATTAAAATCTTATCTTCAGGTAGTTTAACTATTCAATAACATTTTTTCCTTTATTTAGATATTCTGTGGATTTATCTTAAAGAAACTGTTTATGTTATGAGTCGTTTGTTCCCATAAAATTAATCTTGTATTGTATTGTGGCTGTATGAAGAGGGTAAAAAGTAAAAAAGAAGGCCTTAACAAACATTTAGTGTACCTTTACACTTTTTTAAGGATTAAATAAGAATATATTTTACAACCTGTTCAGGCTTGGCAGATTTGAGATTTGAAATTTAATGTCATGGTTTGATTAGACAGCAGCCCAGGTTAAAATGTGATATTGTTTCATCCCAACCATACGGATTTAAAGTTTGCCTTTTTATGCTCTTCTACTCTTTCCAAAGACAGTTTTGGTGCTCAAAATACTTCTAATGTTAATTAAGATACACCCCAATAATATGCTGCTTGGATTATTTTTTCAATTTAAAATTTAGTGCTCTCTTCTCTTTCATCTTTGTCTTTGGTCAGTGTTTCTAACAATCTTTATAATTTTAATTACTATCGTAAGGACATTGGTTGGACTCTAATGTATGTTAAAGAGTAAATAAAGTAAACGTTTCAAGTATTTATAGACCAGCGGTTACCATTTAAAAATATATATAGTGATGTATTATTAAATCTATAAACGCTAATAAAGATCACAAACTTTTGTAAACCCCGTCAGCCGTTCAACTTCATACAAGGTCAGGGACATCAATTAAAAGGCTGTAATTAATCACATATTTAAGACGTATCAGCTGTTAGATTTGTTTTAGAAAATTTCCCATATAAGGAATAAGTTATTACCGTAGGTCTCATGGTAAGACCTAGACTTGGGACTGATTTACTTTTTCGTTTTGAGGTCCCCGAGGCCAAAACCACCATCAGTTCAAATTCATATATATAAACATATGTCCGTGATTGCGATAACTTGAGCAAAAATTATCCGATTTTGATAAAATTTGGTACCAACGTGTAAACCTACGTTTATGGTATCATTTATTCATTCATACAAATCCCATTTCCGTATAAAAAATTACGGTTCAAAAATTATTGTTACTTATTTTATTTTCCATTTGAAAAATCCCATAAAATAACAAAAAATCTGATTTTTTTTTAGAAAAAGCTGGTTTGGATAAAACATTTTATGTTATGGTCCTTATAGTTCTAAAAAAATAGTGCAACCCCCATTGCTGCAACAATTAGGGTTCAAAAGTTATTGCAACTTTAAATTAAGCTCTAAGTTACAAGATTTGCCTGTATAATTTGCTTGGTAAGTGTGTGAAACTGTTTTTTTTTTTACTGTAAAGAACCACATTAATCTTTTAAGTGTATTCTTGCTTTGTTGTGAAGCTTGGGTAATAATATTTTATTATTGTTAAAATAAAATATAACAATTAAATCAAACACAAATTAAAATATAACAAAGTTGAAAGTGTAAATACTGTCAAAATTATTCTTGTTGTTTGCTTTAGCGTTGGATAAAGTATTACCATCTTTTGTTTGGCAAACAAACACTTGATGAGTCAAGACAATCATATTGTGGCTTAGTTTTTCTAACAGTAGCTGTATTTTTAAATTTTGTACTGTTGGAAGATTGCTCAGAGTTGCACTACTTTTTGCAGCATATTATTGGTTTGAGTTTTAATATTTCTGAAAAGGGCTGGACCCAAATAATGTAATTTTAGATAAGGAGATTAGTTAAGGGCTTATTTGTTTATAAATATATGCTTTACACAATTAGTACAGTACTTTGACTTATGATAACCACGCTTAAAATTTGTTTATGCTCAAAACTCGAAAATACTGGTACAGTTTAGATGCTTTATATAATGGTAAATAAAAATTCAATCACTTTTGTCACCCAGTATTACTAATAGTATTCCTTGAATGTTTGTTTATTTTACCATCTGTGGCAGGCAGTACAACTACAGTAGACTCCCGATTATTCACAAGTGGATTAACCACACCGCGGATTAAACAATATTATTGTTTTAGATTATGCGTGTGAGATAAAACTAAAAGCAATGTACACTAACTAAAAATGTATTATTACCTAAACCTGTATTGAATCTTAAATGTACATAAATGAGTTTAAGCAAATTCCAAATTTAGTCAATGTTAGGTTATTTCCAGGGAATTTTAGGTTAGGTTTGCACTATTCAAGATCTCAATCATGGATTATTGAGAGTCTACTGTATATATCATTATATAGGCTAATTTGTATTGCGTCTTCAATTTACAGATGTTTGGTAAACCATCTTGTATCAAATAGTAATTTACAACCTAAAACTTAAATATAGATTAAGTTAAAACCTCAAAAAGTTACCAATCAAAAGGAAAATTTTAATTTTTGTTGGAGTTGTTGATTTGTTACATCCATATAGTTTGATCCAGACCTACACCTTTTTGTAATATTTTTTTTCGATAAGCTAAACTAGTTATTATGTCCTACTTTAGAAAAGTAGTAATGAGATGTATGATCTAAGTGGGAATTTTACTTGCAATTGTGCACTCCAATCAGAAATGTAATAATATAATATTGTGATTAATATTTTAAATAAATATTACATTGTAATAGGTAATATCATTGACTTTTGGAGACTTCCGTTATTAGTTCAAGATAATGTTAAGATTGTAGAGGACAGACAGTAAAATCTACATAACTCCTAGTTATAATCAATCATCAATTATAACCAATGAAGTGGCATCCCTTGTTTTTGTTAACCTAGGGTTTACTATTTGTGCTCCATTGTCCTGGCTGATGCGATTTTAATGGACGCGTTCTGGGAATATGCACCAACTTAACCTGTGCATTGTTCTGTCACAATGTTTTACTCGGCACAAAAAAGTGGCCAAACACTTGAGTGTAGTCATGCTGCCAGTATTTCATTGGTGTACAAACTTTACAACTTTGCAGATTAAAAGTCACCAGTATACCAGAACACTACAGACTTTACATTGAATGTTCCCAGTACGCACTAACCGTTTTCAATATGACTGGTCAAATAAATGATACATGTTATAAATGTGATGTTTACGTTTGTATAAATAGTTGTAAATGCTATGTTTTGATGTTTTATGTTGTGTTACCATTTGTTATCTTTATTAATTAATTGGTGTTTACATATTTATAGTTTACCAAAATGTAAGCGTTTCCATGTATTAATCACCTTTCATCGACTTGACTGTTAACATGTTTATGGTGTTGGCAGTGATATTTATACAATGTCTTAGAAAGTTTGTTGCCATTGGAGTTATATATTGATATTACAAAAATATTGATAGCTATAGTTTTATCAGTGCAACGGGCATTTTTGTGCAAGTAGTTTTTGGTGTGATGTATTTTATTTTTAAGCACCTTCACTGTGGGTTTAACAGAGCACTAAGACAAAAATTAATATTTATCATCCTTTGTTACTTGCATAGTTAGGTTCCTGTGTAGTGAATTGAACAACTAGAGTTTCTCTGGAATTGTGAATTCAGGTTAGCTGTGGTGATTGATTAGGCATAGACCTGGGACATCAAGCTTAAGAGTTCATTTTATCACTACCACCTAAAGTGACTGTTTTTGACACAAGTTTACCGATCGAGGCAAAACTGATGCTGGGAAATGAGCAATGATTAAAATACCCTTTGGCCCTTGTGGTGGATTTTTTCCATGCAATACTTTAATTTAACCCAACTAATGCGGAAAACAAGTTGTACACTGTGTATCTTTATAATACAGCTTCCCTCTTTAAGCGCTACCCTATAACCCCCTATATTTTGTTTGTGTTGCTAGCCTAGTGGTTAGCGTCTCGGACTTCGGTGCGGGAGGGACGGGTTCAATCCCCGGCACATCCACTAAACTTTAATGGGTTTGGACCGCTTTCCCTTAAAAGTGTTTGACTTCATTACAAAAATGCCACTGGGGTAGATACAAAAAAAAAAAAAAAACAAGTGTTTACTGGTGTACCTATTTATTTTGATGTATCTATTTCCAAGGCAATAAGAATACAAAGTTAGTAAACAACTTTTTAATTATTTTTGATCTCGATTAAGGAGTATTGGTTATGTAAAATATTCATGTAGGCTTAACTCAATGATAACACTAAAATATGAATTTAATCCAAACTATTTTCTTGGTCAAAACAATTTTACTCAAGAAAAAATTCCACCTGAGAGAGATTTGACCTTAAGCCTCAAGAATGAAAGTCCCTCGCTCCATAACCACTAAGCCAGCCGCATCATACTTTGCTATCCTCAGTGAGACTTTGGAGCAAAGAAATATCAAATATATACTAATATCATTATTTTTAACACACTACATTTCTCTTTATATGATTCAAATTTCAAAACAAAAACTAGGCTCTTGTGTTTAGTTTAATTGCACTTTATTTGGACTTAAAATCTTGTTTTAAGCATTTTGTCCTTTTTTTCAAAGAAAGACGGTTAAAAATAAAAGCATTAAGATCGCTTTAATACTACAAATATCGCGATTTTTTCAGTCCAAACAATCTAATCTAGTTGTAGGAAATGCATGCTTCAGTAAGTCTGACGAATTCTCCTTGGCTTATAAAATATGACAAAAAAATTACAATTAGCTTCTAGGTGAACTCTTTTTATAGAAGCTTAACTTCAGGAACAGGAAGAATCTAGAATACTTACCAAGTCCTTAAGAGTACTCTGATCCGTATATTCACTTGTAACAAATTAAAACTTTGGTTTGAGTAATTGGGTAGTTAATCATATGGTTAATCGGATAAAATAGGTATTTTGTGAAATTTTATCCATGAACTTAAAACTGGTTGAGGTTTAACCATCTGGTAATTTAAATTCTATTGGCAATTGGCAGGATTTCAGGATTATCTGTACAGTCTTGCGAAAGTGAAATTCCAGATTTTATTGATTCAATTATTCAGCTAGTTTAAAGTTTTTTTGAAAATTCATTTGTCGACTTTGTATTACTGAACTGATGTTTACTAATAAAATTCAAATGCTTTGTCTATGCAAGCACCACCAGGATCCGAGTGCTCTTCTAAGCGTAGTCTTTGTACAAGTTTCAACTCAAGTAGCATAGGTTGTAAAGAAAACACCAATGTCACAATTTTGTAAAAAAACTGTGTTTACAATGTATAATAGGTATTTCATTGACACTAGTTTAAAATTGTTTTACAAATTTTCATGTAATTAAAAAAAAAACTTGACAACACAAATCCTGTTTAACGATTGTTGTAGGTTGGTTTCTGTTCTGCAGATTTTTAAATTTAGATTCTCTTACAAAATAGGTTAAACTTTGCAATTGAAGGAGGAACAGACATTGTAGGTAAATTAATAATCCAACACATTAATTTGAAAAAAGAAAAAAAAGGATTTATAACTGACAAGCTGCTATTCCTGTGCTTCGCAATGGGAAGAGAGAATAATAGGGTTCTTTAAACCTACTGTATAAAATAGTTAAACATCCATAATTTTAAAAACAAACTTAATTTTAGCAGATTTCTTATATATGGAATAAGCTATCACTGTAGGTAGGTCTCATATTCAGAAAAACGTGTTCTGCTGAAATGCATATTTAGATCTGTTCATTAGCAAAATGTTACAACAAAAATTACTAAAGTTATCGTGCGGATGGATACACACACATATATATATAAATTTGAACGAATGGTGTTTTTGGCCTCTGGGGACATCAAAATGAAAAAGTAAATCGGTCCCGGGCTTAGGTCTTACCATGAGACCTACGGTAATAGCTACTTCCCTATAGGGAATATCGCTAAAACAGGATTTGTGCTAATGAATTGCATAACATTGTGATTTATAGTGTTTAGAATACCATTTATGTGAATATTTATTGGCTTGACATTTTTCTGATTCTGACTGAGAAGTATTGATAGTTAAAAAGACAAGCATATCACTGAGGTTATGTTGCTGTGTTGTATAGATGATTGCATGTATAACCCAGTGCTGTTTACTATGGATTGCATGTAAGCCTGAGCACAATTAAATGTGGTTGTGAGTTTAAGTTTGTTAAATATGCAATTTATTGGAATACTTAGTTTCGCTGGTCGAACAAACTAGGTGCAATTTTATACCTGAAAATTATCTCTACAATTTGTGATATATTTTTATCGGTTAACTTAGTTCTGTTTTATAACTGTAGAGCCTCTACCTTATATATTTTATTTCTAAAAGTTATGAGAGTTTGTAATTTATGTGCAGGTCACTTTAAGAATTTGAATATCAATGTTGTCTTGAATATGTAGATTTCGGAAAGTAAACTCCAGGATACAATTAGTGTGTCTTATTTACCTTTACATCACTGTAGCTTATTTATTGGTGTTTTTGTTAGGAAATTAATTAGGTAAATCAAGGTAAAAGATGCTGACGTGATTGATTAATGATTACCTTAAAAATATACCAACATACCAGTTTTAATTTATAATAAACTTTTCTAACTAGATACAATGAAATCCTCCATCACCATGTACTGACGGATATGATGTAGAAAATGTGTGTAAAAAGTGTAGGGAATTTGGTCCTTACAAGTCTGCAGACGAGGCTGTCCACTATAAGTTTGGTAATTCACACAGTTGTTTACACAGAATTTCACACAGTCTCAAGCTGATACTAGACTTGTCTAATAAAAACTAATTGTAAATACAGTATGCCCTTTTTCCTTATACAATAAAATACCCCCCAAAAAGACAACCTTTTGAAAGAATAGAACATACACTACTATCAACACTTCACATTGGATTTTTAATCTTTTTAATTTTTAGGTAAAAACAACTAAAGGTAAACAAGTCAAATACAATAAGAGTATAATTTATTTATAAATTTAATACAATTTATATCACAAAAATAAATGCAAAATTTAATTTGTTATTGCATAAAATAAGTAGGCCTAGCCTTTGTTAGCATAAAAGTATGTGGGAAACTAAACCACACTTAAGCTAAAAATCTCTCTGCTTTAAAAGACACTTAACACGTTCGCTGCTGACTGCTAGATGCCGGGACGGCGCCAGGAGCTGAACTAACGCTCGCCGCTGCGTAACTTTGCCGCCGATGCACTGAATTACAGTAAAAACAACAGTAGTTATACTGGATGGCAATGTTCTGCAATAAAACTGGCTTTGGATATAGTACTAAGTGATTCTGATAGATAGCAGCACTACCCAGGTTGCAGTCGGTAAAGTAGTGTCGCTATCTAGCAGGAAAGAGGTGGGACAAAGCCCTGTTCTATTGACCCTGGTGGTGATTTTGGGAAACAATATTTTTTATTGTCAGAAAAATATGTCCCCACGAGCTGTAAAGAAATATAGGACGCTCGTGACGAGCTGGCTGATCCATGGAAACGTTAAACAACAATGAACGGTGACGTTCCGGAACGTTCCTAGCTCCTGGCGCCGTGGCACGGCTGACGTTCCGGAACGTCCGTAGCAGCGAACGTGTTAACTGTATTTTACAATAAATGGAACAAAATAAAATCTCTGCGTTAAGAGAAGACACTTAACTGAATTTTACAATAAATGGAATTTTGCATTGTTGAAACGCATGGTAGTCCAATCATCCATTGGCCAAGTAATGGAACCAAGTCTATTGTTTCATTAATTAACATGACACTATTTCAAGAAAGATAAAGCTTTGGTGTGAGGTAGACTACTATCTCATGTAACCACAAACAAATTATCTTATGCTAATATTATTAGCAAGCAATAAATAAAGCACATTCCATAAACATTCCAAAGTTGCCAGTTGGCATCCAAGACAAACCAGACTAAGCTTTGACAGTTAAGTAGTCAAATAAAAACTTTAAAACTTTTTAAAATTACAAAATAAAAAGACAATTAAAGAAATATTTTAAAATCTAAATAAAAAAGGTAAAATAGAATAAATGTACAAACAAGGAGTAAAGTATAGGCCTACCAGGTAATTAAAATTAAACTAAACTGGATAAGGTGAGTACCTTGACATATACTTATTCTCAAAAATAAATGGTGCCCTTATTACTATCTAGGCCTATCCCTAAATATTTGTTCCCAATTAGGATATAAATATAAGTGTAGGCTAAGAATAAAGCATAAAATTAACTTAATATAAAATGTCATGAATTCATAACTTACGATTTTAGTTAGCATGGCAAGGCTGAAATTGTAATTCCACAGAAAATCAATCTGTTTTTTATACAAACTGGAGGAAACAATGTAGGCTAGTTTAAAGCTAACTTTAAGGTTCAAGACAGGTTTGTAGCAATTTTAGAGATTACACACCTTTGGTAGGGGTTCAGAGTATGAATTCATTTACATTTTCATCGCATGTTAACATGTTCTAAACTGCTCAGGACTAATATTTATAGTATTTACCGATAAAGTGATATATAACTACATTCTATACAATATTAGTAGCCTATAAACAACTATAAAAAAATCTATAAATAAAAAATAAAATTCCTAATAAAAATACCATTTACAAGGTCATGTCTGTTAAAAAAGATTATCTATTCAGTCTTTGTTTTGTAAAATGTGATGTCATAAGTTTCTTTACATATTTGTACAATATTCATGAAACTAATCAAGATTTTATAACGTGGTTTTGTCGCCTATTAAGGAATTTATAACTCTCTTCTTAAGTCATTTGGACGGAAGACTTGTTTAATCTAAAAATAGAAACTACTATGTAATCAATTAATTTTCCTTATGGCAAGAAACAGACCTAATATATTTGATAATGCTATGGCAAACACTAGTAAAATAGTTTAACAGATCTGGAGTTAGTAGTATTAAGCGCTTTGATATATATTATAGACATGGCACATAACAACTATCTTACTAAGGCACTCGGTCAGAGAATCCTCGGGTTGATTACGCTTGAAAACCTTCATCATCTTCACCATAGTCTGCCTCTTCTTCAGGCAACACTTTTGTTTGAGGACACCTCGCACACCTTAAATAGGTCAAGCAAATACATTTTTAGATTTGTATGCAGTATGTGTGGTTTTCAGAAATATAAAACTAAATTGATACTAGTTATATTTTCCATAATGAAATGTTAGTATCGCTGGAGCAATAAGGATTTCAATGAAATGTTTAATTTTCTATTAATAGAAATACGGTGAGCCCCGCTATTTCAAAAATCCGACCAATATTATGTTTTTTTAGGATTTTTGTACAAAGTTAACATAAAATTAGCAGTCATGGCAGGAAAGAGAACATCAATTGTGGTTATGTAAAAATCGTTAACATTGACGTCATCATTGTCTCTTGTGACAACCCCTTACACGGCAAAATAATCAATCACATATCTTTGTAGACACTATGTGTTTTTTAACCCTGAATAACAAACAAACCATATATCAACAACATCCTTGATTTAACAGATTTTGACGATCCCGGCTGAAATAAGACACCTCAATATAACAAATTTATCATTGTTAGAAGAACAAAGAGAAAGAATATTAACATCGTTATCTTTATTCTTTTTATGGTTGTTTTTATGATCTTCAAATAGGCTATGATTTTTTTTACACTGTTTGATGACTTGTCTACTGTTTTTATTGCTTTCAGTACAATTTAAACTTGGCAGCAGTAGTTGATTATTAGTAGGCTAGTTGATGATTATTATTTGACATTCCTCTGTTGTGATAAAGCAATACTGTAGCCTATCTGATAGGCTACAATCCTTAAACAACAAGACATTCCTATAGAGGCTGGCATAAGTTTGTGATTAACTTTTTGTGTAATCACAAGCAGTAGCTTACACAGCTCTCTACTGTTTTGTTCTTTATGGGTTTTTTTGCTATACAGTGTTTGGCTAGATTTTAGGTGAGTTTCAGTAAGCTGTGACTTTAAATGTTACAGTTTGTAAAGTGAAACAATGTCAATGACTTAAAATGCCATGATTGCTCAATATTATGATTGTGTAATATTGTATTTTTTGATGATAAATAAATTTAAATTGTGATATTAAAGGAAATTTTTGGTTAAATTACACAGTATAATTGTCTGGGTAGCCGAGTGGTTATAGTGCTCGCCTTCAAATCTTAAGGTCGCTGGTTCGAATCCAAGTGAGATCGTTCCCAGACCAAGATGCCACTTGTCATTGGGTTATGAATTAATGATGCTATCTAACAAAAAAGGTCCACGTTAAATAGTAACAAGACCAGGGTTTGGACCGTTTCCTTTTAAAACATAAAAAACATTATTGGTGTTAAATCACACTCAAAAACAAGTGTCTGTCTTATTTTTCCCATACCATGATGGATTAACGGTGGTTTTCACTATCCGTGGTATCGCTCCCCCTTATAACACCGGATAATCGAAGTTCTAGTTTACAATGTCAATCCAGTACTGTAAAGTATTGTAGCCTATGCTACTTAATTGTGTTTTAATGAGAGGTTATCTCTCAACGTATTTTGATGCTGTTTCTAAACCTCGAATTAGCAAAATCCCGGCAAACCTAACCTCAATATAACGAACCTCATTTTGATGAAATCCTTGATATAGCGAATATTCAGTTCGGTCCCTTTGGATTTGTTATAACAAGGCTGGACTTTATACTCAGCTAAAGTTCTCAAATCCAACTGATTCTTATTTACGCAAGAAATATAGAGCCCAGCAATGCATGGAATGAAAAGAGCATTCAAAATTAATTATGGAAAACTATTGATAACATACCTGCTCTCATTGATGCCGTACTTGATGCAGCGATCCCCGACACATTCACAACATCCGTCGTGGAACCACCGGAAACTGGCGGCTCCCATTGACTGACACGACACGTGGCACTTGTTAAGGCTCATACACTGAGACAGGTACGCCACGGAGCAGTTGAGTGTCAACACGTCCTTGATAGGAGCTACCTCCTGCTCCACACTCTCTGTCAACATCAATAAACAGTGTTTCATAAATCTATACTAACCTATAACCCAGTCCAATGCTTGGTTGGAAATGTTGTAAGTTCCAGTAAAATATTAGAATTTTTGTGAATACAGGAGACGTCCTCATAACTAATATTTACAGAATATTTTAACCAGACATCAGTTTAACCGGACTACATTCTAGCAGAAGTGACATCTCTTTAACCAAACAATTTTTATAAGCACATATAAGTTTTTCCGGACTGGTTCGGCAGAAAGTGGGAGATACTGAAACGACTTTTCTTATGGGTTAGATTTGAGACCAGTGATCACGTTTAGGGAAAGAGTGGTATGATAATCTTCTGTCTCTCTCACACTACCCTACACGCCATCCCCATTTACACAATCTTTAGATAGAAATTAAAGACCAGCTATAAATATAAAAAAAACCTAGTGGTGATGAATTATCCGCAGAAAATGCTATTTGAATATACAGTTTCTTAAATTTGAGGTTCAACGGTCAATACTCACGGGTTCTGTACTTGTACTCCTTCTCGAGTTGGGGCTTGAACATGGAGATGTCAAAGTCCACAGGGAAGGTAAAGGTGAGCCATCGCTCATCAGGGTCTCTCTCGGCCGTCAGCACTTGGAACAAGTTGGGAATGGCTTCAGGAAGATCAGCCACCTGACTGGCTGTGCTAAGACGGAGCGACGAGTAGTTCGGCTTTGGACACATATCTGCAAAGTCATGTTTTCTTAACCCATTCACTTATGATTTTTTTTTTACCCGCCTAGGCCAAAACAAACGAATTTGTTGTGGCTAGTTTCATTCATTTCTGATTTAATTTTTTTTCAGGCAACATTTACTATTTATATGCAAGATATTATTATTTTCTTATTCAAAATTAAATGTAGATTCAAAATATATAAATATTTCCCAAAAAAATATAACTATAATTTTTTATTATACCATATAAAAATAAAATAAAAAAATAAAAAAAAAACTTTTTTATTGGTAATTTTTAGCTACATAGGGCTCATATATGTTTTGGAACTAGTCTATAATACTGTATGACACTTATAAAAACTCACCAAATGTCAAGCAAAGTTCATTTTGGTGTGGTATGCCTTGAAACACTCTGGCATGTGAAGTGCGACAAGGCAGAGCTCACACTCCCATCGGCTGTCACTGCGCTTTCCCTGGGCACTACACACCTTACATCTTCTTGAAGGTGTTTGTTTGACTTCATTTGGAGGAATAGGCCTAGGAAAATGTCCCCAAGTTGCTGCCTGGAGCCTCAGAGGTGTTTCTGAGTTGGATGATCGTCCTCTTCGATTGTACGGTGGCAGTTGTCGCGACTCAAACATTTGCTTGACAAACCTCTCCTTGAACTCACTGAACCCCAATTTTTTTCTGGTTAATTTTTTGAACAGTACATAAGAGTTAAAAAGGCCAATGTCCATTATGTAAAAGAAGATCTTCTTGTATCCCTTAGCATACCTCCTCATACTAGGAAACGACGCTAATTGCTGATCCTCGCGGTCAATTCCACCCATTGAACGATTATAGTAGATCACTGGTTCTGGCTTTGTTATAATTTCTTGGGTAACTCTGTCTTTCTTGCCAGTTGATCTTTTGTCAGCTTTTTGATGAAAGGTAGACAAAATGCAAACTTGCTTCTTGTCCTGCCACCTTACTGCTAACATATCGTGGCTATAGGCTGTCTCGTAGTCGCCCAACTTAAGTTTACCCTCTTTGAAGCTCTCTGGCATGTTTGATCTCCACCAGTTAGCTGTTCCAATTACATTGAAACCTATTTGCTTAAGTCTATAGAAGAGAAGAGGTGAGGAGTACCAATTATCAATTGTCAGAGTATGTCCTTTTCCTGCCAAATCTTTTGTCATTTCAACGACTATCGCCTCACTCGTTAACAGCTTTTCCTCCTGTGTAGAATCCCCACTTCCTTCTTCAACCGGTACATTTTCTTTGACTTCAGCTCCAGTATAGATCTTAAATTTAGAACAATAACCACTTCCAGATTCACAACACTTGTAAAACTTTATGCCAAATCTGGCTCTCTTCTTGGGATTAAATTGGACATAGCCCAACCTCCCTCGGAACTTCATAAGACTCTCATCGACAGCTATGTTTTCATCAGGTATGTACAGATGGGAAAACTTCCTGTTCATGTACTCAATAACGTACCTTAACTTCCACAGTTTATCATTCACAGGTTTCCTATTATTGTCTGTAAGGTGGAAAAATGTGGACAGTAGCAAAAAACGGCGGAATGGCATCACTTTACGAAAAAAAGGGGTCTCAGTTACAGCATTAGGCGACCAGTATGATTGTATGGTTCTTTTTTTTACAAGCGACATAAGGACACACAGTGTATAAAAACAAGCCATCTCATCTGCAGTTGTGTCAAACCATTCTGAGTATATAGTTTTTCCTACCCCGCCTGCTTCGTTCTTTTTCTTAATTGTTTCTTTGGCATAATTATTAGTCTCTGTTGCAACATGTTGCCAAAAGTCATTATCAAGAAACGCATTGAAAACATCTAATTCAGAGGGAGCTGAGCCTAAACTTCTAGCCAAACTTGCTCTAACACCAGGACAACCAGTAAAAGGGATTTTATTTATTATATTACTTTCTATGGTACTGGTCCACTGCCAACCCTCCTTTTTCTTCTTTTTTGGTGGAGCTGTATCGTTACTAGTTTGAGTTTTGGACCTTTTAGTAGGCTTAGATGGTTGTGAAATAGCTTTTTTTCCTATAGGCCTACCTCTTCCTCTAGACCTGCCCCTAACAGGTTTACTTTTAGGCCTAGGGTCAGGAAAGCTAGGGTCGTCAGCTTCCTCACTCGGTGTAGGTGAGAGGGCAGGCACGATTGAAGATGCAAGCTGGTCAAATAATTCAGGCCTAATAGGCAAATCTAAATCAGATTGGACATTTGGAGGGGTCATAGGCCTATGCCTGCCACTATCTATATCATTTATAGGCCTAGAGTCAGGGAAACCAGGGTCGTCAGCTTCCTCACTCGGTGTAGGCGAGAGAGAAGGCGCGCTCATACTACCGCGGTATAACCGATCAAGAAACTGGACTGATTTAGGCAATTCTTCATCACGTGATGGAGAAGATACATGCTGATCAAATATTTCAGGCCTACTAGACAAATCTGAATTATATTGGACAGTAAGGGCATCTGGAGGGGTCATAGGCCTAGCATAGCTGCAAGAAGGCTGTTCAAGCAACAACTGGTCACTTTCTAATGGCCTAGGCCTAACACAATTAGTATTATGTTCTGGGGAAACTGTGGTCTCATAATCAATAGGCGTATTAGACTTATTACTCACTTGAATTCTGCTCCCTTCCAAATCATCATCATCACTCCAACCACTCTCCTCAAACAAGTCACAATCACTGTCACTGTCACAATCCCCTATAAGTTTTATGATGTCACTTTCATCTAACTCTTTTCCACATTCATCCACGAATACCAAGTTATTTTGAAGACTCATCGTATTATACAAAAGCTTTTCAATTGAATAATATAGTAAAACAAGATACTGTAGCTCAATCTTTATCACGACGAAGTGAAACACGACATGATAGGCCTAATAACTCAGTCATTATAACGACGAAAAAGTAAAATACTGATAAAAACTTACACTAAGTAAATTCTATAACTTATTTTATAAGATAACTACACTTTTCAATAAAATAATAAAGTAAAACAAGGCTCTAACACAATGTTTACATCGTCGAAGTAAACACAACAACGTATCAGCTGTGAAACCAGAGTAGACGTCGTCAGCTGCTAAGTTGCACCATTTCAACTTCAGTTTTTTTGCCGATTGGACTGGACTGAGATGACGAAAATATAACCAAAAGAAAGCCTGGAAATCATAGAACAAGAAGCATATGCGATCTATTGGATTTCTGGGGAACTAACTCGGCCCAAACAGGTTTTAATAGCGGACGGCGATTCGCCGTCGCTTCACACAATGGCTAACGGGAGCGCGACGGCGGATCGCCGTCGTTGTAAGCGAAGGGGTTAAGCCTACAATGTTGTTAGGATCTTGCAAAATGTTCCTATATAACCTTAACAGAAAACTCAATCCCATTGTATAGGCCTACCCATCGATTTCATATTATTTTGTTATTTTTAACAATATATAGACATGTTTGATTTTAAAATAAGCTGTACTTGATATTGATTTGTGTTTGCAAAAGATTATCTTTTGTCATACACTCCACCATTGTAGAACTCTCCTTATAATGCAAAGGTGACAGATTAGAAAGGATCTACAATAAAAAATATAGATAGATATTCATTTTTTCAGTCTATTGAGAGCCCATACGTACCAGTATTGAGACCTATACAACACAGTTGGCCACCAGTTTTTATGCTGTACATGTGCTACAATGTTTTGTGTCGTACCTATGTTATAACCGTTGACTCAATGCAAATGAAGACTGTTAGATGTAAAAACATTCAACATTTAGTTTAGTGTACAAATATGAACCCGACTATGGATTAATTGGACCCGTAGTACCATATTACCCCTGGATTACAAAGACGATATATCTAATTATGTAGGCCTACACGCAATCAGCCAAACTCAAAAATTCTAAAAAAGTCGAAAATAAATTATTAAAATCTTATCAATTAGACACTGACCGACACAAGAACAGCATTCAGTGTAGAGGTAACTGAGACAGTTTGAACATTCCTTGCAACAGGAACAGTTTTTGAGGTCACACTTGCAAGACTGAGTTATCATACACTTGCTGACGACGCTGGCACAGACCGCTTCATTACACGTCTCCACTGTCTGACTGAGCAGGATGGCACACATTGCCCCAACTGCCACTGCCATCACTGACAACCGCAGCATTTTGGGTCCAAAAACTTTCGGCTCCCCTAAAAAAATTTAAATATACAAACTTACACACTGCGTTAAAAATTATAACATTTCAACTTAAAATATCAACTTTTTTTACAATTATATAAACATGTTTATACTTACGGTATAACTAAGCTCTGTGCCAAAAATAAGTTCTAGACCAGTGGTATAGCCAGGAAAAATCCATTTTCGCCATAATATGAGTACAATTTTTTGAAAAATTTACATGGGCCTCATGGGATGCCATTCTTTTTATCTGTTTACTTTTTAAGACTTTCAATTTTGTAGTGTACTTGAGACAAAGAGGAAGAAAACCGACTTCGCTCCTGTTCATTCATAGAGGAATGGTTTTCTGCATAAGAGTTTACATTATAATTCTAAATTTTCCAGGGTATTAAGTTTCTGATCCATTAAAAACCAACGTATAAAAACCAACACAAAGGACTGCTAACAGATTCAAGAAATACAGAGTTTCGATAGCCTACAGGACTCAGAACACCATGAGTAAAATACTGCATAAAAAAATAGAAGATTGTAACAGATTCGATGCATCGGGCATCTATAAAATCAATTGTAACGATTGTGATAGCTTCTACATTGGACAGACTGTGAACTTCGTCAACCGCTTCAAAAACCACATATCTGCATGGAGAAACAACAAACCGGAAAGATCAAATGTCGCACAACAAATGTTACAAAATGGACACTCAATAGGAAAAATGGAGGATAATCTACCTAGATGTATTTTGAAGAATTGTAAGAAGGGATATGTGATGAATGCTTGGGTAGAATTGTATATTTATAAGGAAAAATGTAAAAATAGAAATAAGTTGATTAATGAACAAGTAAATTTCGATTCCAGTTGTACTTATAAAAATGTATTGGCCGGTGTTTCCGGTAGCCAATAGGGTATAAGTAGGGACGCCATTAAAGATTCTTGTCATTCGCCTATTGGGTCTGATGATGATTGGAGTGTCCAATCGAAATCGATCACCACTTACCATCTTTTTTATATACCGTCTTGTGAGTAACAGTATAAGCATAAATATATGTTTTAAGTGTTATAAGACGTATATCTTTATTTACTTTCCATTTATTATTTTAACTAAAAAAAAAAAACTAGGACGGGTGGTGTCGTCCTGTAATCCAACTACTAGGAGGTTACGAATTGTGGATATTTATAGGCATGCACTGTGGATGCAATACTCTCTGGTTCGTAGATTAACGTCCGCACGAGTGAGTACTACGACTATCCGCAGTACTATCCTGAAAATTCAAAGACCAATTCGTATATACCAGGGAAAAAATGTGGTTCGGAATCCGATATAAACTGTAGGTCCCTTAGGGCGAATGCATTAGCTGTATGGGCTATTACCATACCACTATGCCACCTTCCAGAGGTGGCATCACAGAAGTAATCTCCAGGGATGTTTTATTTTTCGCGATCATATTATTTTGAATGGTGTCGGCAGTGCGCGTGTCACTGTACCTCACGCATTTCTAGAATCGAGTGAAGGTCATAACTCACCCCTACTATTTTATATTTGTTAGTTTTGTAAGAGGCTGGAAGTACGATAGCTTCTGTGTGCGCTCTGCCGATTCTTGTATAGCCTGGAGGTAACTTCCGTGTGCAACCTCTAGTTTAGTGTGAGTGTTGATTATTGCGTGTAGGCTGTAAATAGTTTCTACAAGATGAGTGAAGAAGTTAAATTTCGAATTGCAGCACTCTTAGCCAGTGCTGAAAGAGAGATTCACGACATATGTACAGAGTCAATTAACTTAGTATTGATACGGGTATCAATGTTAATATGGGTCCATAAGTTTAATGTTAAATTACTTAAAACATCAGGTATTGTGAGTGTTATCATCTAGAACCACGTTATAGGACATTTTTGGTAAAATTTATATTAACTACGGTAACTTGGATATATTCTTGCAAAAGATTTCTTCATATAGGCCTACTTTTATGTTAGAACATTTGATAAAATCTTAGTTCAGTTTTATATTTATAAAATATAATTAAGGTAGCCTAAGTTATCTTATAATTAATAACTTAGTTCACTAAACACATTTTTATACGTTTAAAATTAAAAATAAAACTTAATTTCAGCACTAACTTAATATATACAAGTTTTACTTCATAAATGTTTGTTTTTATGGACCTGGAAGTAACCTCCAGGTGCGCCCTCTTCCGTTTTGAAACTAATGCGCCCTCTGAAAGGTTAATTAACAGCTGTGTCTAAGGAATATGTCAGCCTTAGTCACTAACAAGGCTACAAGATCGCGCCAATCTACACTAAATAGCCTACCGAGTCAACTTAATTATTTCCTGCATGAGGATTTTTACAGTTACATAAGTTAGGCATAGCATTAGACAAGTTTAGGCAGTTAAACAGGATTTAAAATTATTGCATTTAAACATTTAAAGATAGCCTTTCTTCGAAAAATTCAAAACTGACTAACTTAACTCATCAATATTCTTACCTTTTTAAACCATGACTAACTTAGGCAAGGAATGCATTCCAAACCATTGAAAAACTTACACATCGCACAGTCTTGCATCACTAATTATTTTGGAGTTGAATAGGTAGTAAGTAGGCCTAACTTACTTACTAAGAACTTGCGGAGTAACAAGTAACTTTACAACACGAGGCTCCAAGGCTGTAGACTTAAAAACATAACCTAGCATATCTAATCAAGTTAAGTTAGGCCTATCTTACCCTAGGTAGCCTAAGTTGTGCTTGCACTGACATAGCCTGTAACAATGTTGTTGTTGATTGGCCAAATAAATTCATTGTATTCATTGTAGTTAGTTAAGGGAGTCCAAGATTTCATTTTAAAGGAAAGGTTATCTGGTTTTGGTTCAAAAACTGGTCTACGATTTTGTTAAGACCTAACTTAAATTGTGTAAGGAAGTTTAATACTTAAGTTAGCCTATGTAAACAAGAACTTACCTAGACTAGGCCTAAAGAAATTTTAACAGGAATGCATAGGCCTAATATTATCTTAAAAATTAATAGAGGACGAGTGCAAATGCAATGTGTATAATACCTAGTCCTGTCCTGTCCACTAAAGTGTTGAAACTTTTCAACCAAAACAAAACGAGCAGTCGAATTAAAATTAGCCAGTGTTTTACCTTATTATTTTAGTTGAAGCCTGCGAGTATACGACGAGACGAGAATTATAATGACTGATTGATTTGGAACTGGACTGGAACTGGAACGGAAGTCGAAGACAAGACAAGACGAGACGACTAGCCTAGCCTAGACACGACGATTCGGATTCAGATTCATTATTCTTTTCTTCAATTCTTCCTATTCTACTATTTCGTTCCATTCTCTTTCTGTGAATTTCAATTTAGATGCCTTTTAGTTTTAGGGGTCTAGTTTACGCAAGGCTCACGGGACGCTCCATGACGGACAATTCTATTGGCTCTCATGCCGTTTCGGTTTCGTCTTATGTCTTCACGATCGTGTTGAGTGTGTGGTGTGAGAAAAAACCTATGAGGCTGCGGCTCCACTTG
The DNA here is from genome assembly GCF_028750875.1 of Macrosteles quadrilineatus. Taxonomy (NCBI): domain Eukaryota; kingdom Metazoa; phylum Arthropoda; class Insecta; order Hemiptera; family Cicadellidae; genus Macrosteles; species Macrosteles quadrilineatus. The sequence goes on along the minus strand of NW_026542598.1, from coordinate 55,447,924 downwards.
CCGTAAATTGTCGCGCTGCAAATTGTAGCGCGCTACACGCGACAGTTGGTGGCTCCACTAGCAGCAGAGTACGAACTACAATCTGCAGCGTCCTCTCACATGCACCGTGGCTCCACTAGCAGTTAAGTGTAGCGCCGAGGTAAACGTGGCCCTGGATCATGCCGCAAATTAACATTCTTAGTGTTGTTATCATAGTGTACTTTATCAAGACGACGCCGATCACAGCAGGAAAATGGTGGATCCATCCAATATTAAGCAACGTAAAGTCCGAAGGGATGTTCCACACATTGCATACTGAAAGTATTCAGACAAGTTTTTTGAATATTATCGAATGTCCCAAAACTTGTTTGCTTACTAGAATCAGTATCAACACGTTTGTGTGCAACTAAACTAAGAGAAACAATTGGAGTATAGGAAAGGCTTTCAGCACAGACAATGGAGTAAACATTAGAGTAGACATTAAAGTAGACATTATGAGTATTATATTGTCTGTGCTTTCAGTGACATTAAGGTAATTTTAGTGTACTGAATTTTAACTAATTAATTTTATACAGTGAACCCTCGCTTCAACAATCCTGGGTGTGTCGAATTACTCTACTCTAATGGACATTTTATCTCTATTTCTATTTTATTTTAATTTTATTACAATCATTCACCCTCAGAAGTAATATTTCTAAGTAACCAATGTAAGGTGAATATCACTATGAGTTTCGTGAGTTTTTGTTGTACCTATTAAAAATAATCTAAAACAGCCATTAGGAGCTTTTTATTATAGGGCTACTTCCACCATGAGGGCTAATTATAACAATTGTACGATTTGAATGTTTTCACGTATTTGTTTCTCCAATCACTACTGTTTTACTTTATAATATAAAGTAGGAAATCCCTACACAACCTCTATAAAACAAGATTCCCACACTCCCGATGTAATAATTTAATAATTTCTAATATAATAATTTCACAGTCCAGTTCAGGCTCCATTGATTACAAATCAATCCACAAAAATAAAAATAAACTAAGGACACTAAAAAGTCTAAACTGATTGTAGCGTGTGTGTCTTGTCCACGTATGCCTGTCGGCTGTACGTACACTGACTTGGCGCGGCACTACAATTTACAGCTAGTGGAGCCACCTGTTGGCTGCAAAATGTAGCGCGAAAATGGTCCGAGTTCCATTCCCGCGCGACGCTACATTCTACAGCGCGCTGTAAAATGTAGCGCGCTGCAGACTGTCGCTAGTGGAGCCACCTTCGTTTGATCGCTGCCTTCCCATTTTAGCCCAGTCAATCTAGGTTTTTACCCGGAAATGCGAGATATAAAGCTAATTTTTTGCACAGATGTCCGTTATGGTATGTAAAATCACACCCTACAAGTCCCCGCCCGTCCCCTGTTTGCTTCTTCCGGTATAAAGAAAAAAGGGGGGGAGGGGGCGCAACTTATTTAAACGCACATTGAACGCGATAACTTGAGTAATTTTGGTCCAATTTTGATAAAATTTTGCTTGAAGGTGAAAAGTGGGATAAACATAAATGAGTTGCAAAATCAGCATAATCAGACCATGGGAACGGGTGTTTACGGGGGGTTTTATGAGGTAAAAATTGGGTTTTATGTTGTAAAAATTGAATTTTATCATTTTTGATCCTCAAAACACAACAATTTCTAATTTCTCTCTGAACCATTTAAAAAAGCTTAAATTATAAAATATTTTAGTATAATGAAGTGTTTTTGTAAGGTTATTGGTTAGGAAGAAAATTAAAAAAATTAAAAATTCCCATGTTATTCTTGAGGAGAGTAAGCTGTTGTAGTTTGCTTGTTTACGAATATATTTTGATCAAACTTGGAAAATCAACTTAATTTATAATAAGCTATTGATATTTTCTACAAACGCACTTCATTACACTCCCTGTATCAGCAAGCCTAGGTACTTGTTAGGCATAATGTTATTTCAATATATTTAATAAAAAATCCAATCGGGCAAATGGAAATTCGCTTAGTCTGCAGGTTTGCTGCGGCGGGGGTATTTTCATACAAAGTTGCACTGTCCTAGATTTACTTTATCAATGGTTTTTGTGAATACTACACTCTATTTTTCCCTTAAAATGTATATTTAAGCTGGGAATTTAATAAATAAACTCCAGAATAAACGTGGACAATGGTGTAAAAACATAACATAAGCATGGTATTCAATAAATAATATACAGGATACAGTGATATTAAAAAGTTTTACTATTACATTTTTAAGTACAATCAGAAAAGATTACTAACAAAAAATAATATTTGTACAAAATATTGGATTAACCACCCTTAATATGAAACCCAATTTTTTAAGAGTTACAACAGTAGGTTAAGCAATTGTATTGAACAGTGTATTTTATACAAATTATAAAACTGAACATTACTAACTATCAACGTCTTCTTCCTCTAAATCAATTGTCTGCAGTGTGTTGTTGCAGTCTCTACCTCGGCAATGAGCACACATTGCCGAACAAGCTAATCCTGACCTTATGCAATCACACGATCGGGCACACTCTTTCTTGCAATCACATGTAACGAAATTCAAGAGTTTATCAGGTGCCGGTGGCAAAGTCATAGATTGAGGTACAAGAACGCCGTCTTTTTCAAGTCAACCCCATGAACATGGATCCAGATCCTTCCCAAGCCATTTCTGCACATGATAGTAAACCCGCAAAGTGTGTAAGCGTGCGGCATCCGAAGTAGGCGGTAAAACTGACAAATCAAAGCTTGAAGTAATTTTCTGTCTAGCCATTACTTTATTGAACATAAAGTACCTTAGTTCATTTAATGTTTTGCACTTTGTATCTCCGTATATTGCAAGAAAGTATTGTTCTCCACATGATGTTAACTTGTCAGGCTGAGCAGTTGAATATTTAAAAACATCTGACATTTTTTGAAGTTCCACACTTTTTTCCAACACTTTCCAGGGCATTTTTTTCCCTTTTCTAAACGTTGCGGATGTTGTATCACATCCAGAAAATGCGTGTGCAAACAGTATACAGTCTTTCATATTGCCTAAGTTATTACTAATTTTAGTTGCTGGGTAAACTTTGTAGGAACCTTTACTGCCTTCTGGTTTGATGAAGAACAATGTATCTGACCTTTTAACTCAATGGACAAGAAGTGCTAGAAGATCAGTGTCTGTACCCACCACAGCTGTTTTCATACCTTCAGAACACTGCTGAAGAGCTGTTGAAGCAATCAAAAAGTCAGCATCTGCTGCAGCTTGTAGAACTGAAAAGCCAGCTCGATCAAAGTGTAATTTTAGTTCACTTATAAGTCGGATTTTATTTGCAGCATTACCGAGAAATTCAGCCTGAGTCACTGATGTTGTCATGTTTGAGTCGAAATGTATTGTTCTTGATGGAATTCGACAAGCTCTTCTATCTTGCTCTTGATTCTTTGTGGTCGCTGGTCCCTCATAGCCATCAAACAGTATTGTTACATTTGAACCGTAGTGGATGCGAATAAATTCAACATATACTGAAATTATTTGTCCATATGTGGCAGGCTTGGGCCAAACTACATGATGAAGCAAATGTCCTCCGTCCAATACATAAACACAGTCTTGAGGCCAACTATGAAGGGTAGGTGTGCTTATCTCTATAATATCACAAAGTGCTGACTTGGCTGTTTTTCTCATCGCTGCTCCGTTAAAGAGAGAAGGTGGCCTCGGAGCCAATTCAAAGGCCATGTAATCTTCGTAATCAGATGGTGATTTTAAAAAACACGATATTCTGAGAAACAGTTGATTCGGATTCACTTCTATAACATCGTGACCTCTTACTCTGATAGTGGCATAAACAGCAGCAAGTGGAGTAGCTTTACTTTTCTTTTAAGTTTTACATCACCAAAAGTTTGGCCAGTCATTTGAGTCATTGCAAGAAGTCCTGTTTCTGTGGGGCTTTCCGGGTTTATTTTAGCATCAGCAACTGTTCCAGTTGACAAAGAAATCAAACCTCCATTTATGTCAACACTGAAATGCGAATGGGACTTTAGCCAATAAAGTAGTTTGTATAAATCGTTATCATCTCTTGATTGCCGATTATCTCGTAGCTCAACATGTTGTTCTGTAGTTCCAGAGTTTATATGACATAATTTTTCAAAAGCATTCGTGACAACAGAACAGGCTGGACGTGCTAGGACAAATTTTGCCAAGTTACTGTCAGTGACGTCCACCTGATACTTTCAAAGAACGCATGAGCTCCTTATCTCAATCACCATATCTGTCCAATTTCCACTCCAGAACCTTTCTGTCCTACGAACCGAAAAGAAGCCTTTTCTGATTGTACTTAAAAATGTAATAGTAAAACTTTTTAATATCACTGTATCCTGTATATTATTTATTGAATACCATGCTTATGTTATGTTTTTACACCATTGTCCACGTTTATTCTGGAGTTTATTTATTATATTCCCAGCTTAAATATACATTTTAAGGGAAAAAATAGAGTGTAGTATTGACAAAAACCATTGATAAAGTAAATCTAGGACAGTGCAACTTTGTATGAAAATACCCCCGCCGCAGCAAACCTGCAGACTAAGTGAATTTCCATTTGCCCGATTGGATTTTTTATTAAATATATTGAAATAACATTATGCCTAACAAGTACCTAGGCTTGCTGCTACAGGGAGTGTAATGAAGTGCGTTTGTAGTAAAATATCAATAGCCCTTTATAAATTAAGTTGATTTTCCAAGTTTGATCAAAATATATCCGTAAACAAGCAAACTACAACAGCTTACTCTCCTTAAAAATAACATGGAAATTTTTAATTTTTTTAATTTTCTTCCTAACCAATAACCTTACAAAAACACTTCATTATACTAAAATATTTGATAATTTAAGCTTTTTTAAATGGTTCAGAGAGAAATTAGAAATTTTTGTGTTTTGAGGATCGAAAATGATAAAATTCAATTTTTACCCCATAAAACCCAATTTTTACCTCATAAAACTCCCCGTAAACACCCGTTCCCATGGTCTGATTATGCTGATTTTGCAACTCATTTACGTTTATCCCACCTTTCACCTTCAAGCCAAATTTTATCAAAATTGGACCAAAATTACTCAAGTTATCGCGTTCAATGTGCGTTTAAAAAAGTTGCGCCCCCTCCCCCCCCCATTTTTCTTTATACCGGAAGAAGCAAACAGGGGACGGTAGGGGACTTTTAGGATATGGTCAAGGATATCATAAAGAGCATCTGGGCCAAAATTCAGCTTTATATCTCGCATTTCCGGGTTTGCACGATTTTTTACCTAGATTGACTGGGCTATTTCCTCAACTGACAAGCTACAATTTGCAGCGCGGCAATCTACGGCAAGTGGAGCCGCGGCCTGAGCGAGCATGAGGATAACAAAAAAAAAACGGATAACAAAACGAAAACAATAACAAAACAAACACAACAATAACAAACTACGTAGAAAGAAACAATCTTACATTTTAAAATAGCCTTAATTATTAATTTTCATTAGAAATATGTTGTTTTAGATGTGATCCTATCAACACCAAAGGATTTTTGGACAAATTATTTACGTGACACTGATCAAGACTCAAGAGAATCTGGATATGAAATGGATTCTGACTCAGAAGGATCCATAATACTTTTGTGTAAGCGAACAATATCTAAATATTTTACCGTCTGTCAACAGTTGTTTTATTTTGCATGTTAGAAGAATGAAGTCAAATTTATAATTCAAGTAATAAGTTTATGCCTTGAATATTAAACCAACAACAATGTGATGTAAGTCTAGTAAACATTCAGGGAGAATCAATCCATCCCTATTAGGTTAACTTAAGCTTATGACGGCCTACGCCAATCTCTGTAGCACAGCCTTGGCCCTATCTTAAAGGTATCTAAAGTAATTACAATTAATGTAACCTTCGGTGTTTTTTTTCAGATGACACAGACAGTGAAGATGTTTTTGGTCAGGCAGAGTCAGATCAGTCTGAAAACTCTGAAGAGAGAAGCCAAGACATAGGAGTTCAACAGGCTTTCAACATGGATCTGCCTAGCATGCATTCAGTAAGGTTTTACAAGTTACTTTAACTAAGCTTAAGTTACTCTGACTTTTGAGTGGCTCAGTCAATGTTGCCAGACTGGCTATGAGGTTTTAAGTTACTTGCCATTAGTCTTGAAAAACCCCCGACTTTAAATGTCAATACCTGCATAATCCGTAACAATGTTCCATGTCCTTAAAACCGGTTATTCCTGACGAAAACGCAAATAAACCAAATAGCTTATATCTAACTTATTTTAATTAGTGCCTGGGGCCGAACTTTGATCAGGGAACGCCAGTCAGTGTGTTTATATGACTTAAAGGGGTAATATTTCACCACTTCCTCTTACTGATAATCTGATTTGTATTACTCATTTGGCTCTTTTCTACCTTTAAGGCCACTCCAGTTGTCAACCCTAGAGCTGGCATGCGCCCGATATCGGGCGAATTAGGCTGCGGTCCAGGTGGCAGCGCCCGAAATCGGGCATATTAACAGCATTACGTAAAACGCCGATTTTAACCTCGTATTTCATCTAATCTCACTTCATATAGTATGCATTCGATTCAGAAATAACCGGCGTTTCGATTGATATGTAGGCGTTATTTCAAATACAGTAGACTCCCACTTATCCGGACTCCTTGGGACCGAGGCCAATCTGGATAACGTTTTTTCCGGTTAAACCAACGTCCCCAAAAACTTGTTAAAACGGACCGTTTACTGTGATATTTGAAATAAATTTAGGAGAGCATTGTATTTAGACACGTGATCACTGGTCTCAAATCTTTCCCACGAGAACAGTCGTTTCAGTACCGCCCACTTCCTGCCGATCTAGTCTGGTTAAAAACCAATGTGCTGATAACAATTGTCCGGTTAAAGAGATGCCATTTCTGCCGATTGTAATCCGGTTAAGTAAACCGATGTACGATTAAAAGGTGTCCGGATAAGAGGGAATCTACTGTAACAGTAATAATTTCCAATGACTTAAAACAGTTGACTCAAAGATAATGTAATCAATAACTCCACTCCAGTTATCGAAACTGAAAACGAACTCACACAGAAAACGAACCCTTTTGTGTGTATCATGTATTTACTATGAACAGCTGTACTTAACACAAATTATTCATCAGTTTAAGTAAACAAAATCTTTTCTTCATAAGAAATACATTGGGATTTCAATAGCCTGTGGGGCAAAGTCTGAGGACTTTTATTACAGGAATTGGTGAAAGGGGGCTTCTACACAAAAAATACTTTATTTTGACACATCGTTTGTAAAAATCCGTCCATTATTAACGGAGGAGTAGTGTTTCGTAGAAATCGCCTTTACGTATTATATATAAGGATATAGATAGATAGATAGATAGATAGATAGATAGATAGATAGGTAGATAGATATGCACAAATGTTTATAAACATTGGAGTTTTTCTTATTTAAAAACCGTCAGGTATTTCTGCCGCTCCTTTTGTATATATATGTGTGAGTGCGTTAGTGCGATAACAGAAAAGTGCGATATGAAATTCCCCAATTTCATATCGCACTTTCATATCGCACCTTCATATCTAATTTTCTAACTTTAATCTTAAGGGGAGTCAAAGTCGAAATTTTTTAATTTTTTTCAATTTGTACTTTTTATGTTCTTTTTATAGCACAGAATTTTTTCTTAAAAATGGTATACTTACATTTTCAATTACTAACCTAGAAATGTACCTATAAAAAATATATTTTCCATAACATTGCAGTGACGTTTTAAAGGTAAAACTAGTAGATCCTTGGTTGACCTTTGGAGGCTTTTCTTGCCGATTTCCGCAACTTTATTTTATAGAACTTTAATGTCATTTTTTTCAGGACTGGTAATACATACAGCTGTGAAATTTTTACCATGTAGTCTTAGTGACTTATTCTAAACACAGACATAAGGATTTCATCATATCTTTAGTTGAAGCAGGTAAAAAAAAAAATATAAATTTTATTTTTGAATCAAATATTTTTAAAATCTATAAAAACCCATAAAATAGTTATTTTTAATTTTAGATGAAAAATCTTGTGTCTGTGACTAGTTAATTAGTTAATATAAAAGTATACCAAGTTTCACTATCCTACCTGTTCTAACTCCTGAGAAAAGTGACATTTAGTTAACATCACTAAAGATAGGACCTCAGACTCCCCTTAGTAGGTACTGAAACAATTTCTGACCCACGCTTAATCTCGAATACCTTTAATGATCATTTTAATTTGACAGTGTAAAGCACTCAATTTTATTACAAAAATTACAATCTTTAGGAATATCAAAAAATTCTCTAAATTGGTTTCAGTCATATCTTTGTGACCGCAGTCAGTATGTCGAAGTAATGTTTCTATCAAACTCAAATAAACTTATTAGTATATCTTCAGAAACTCGCCCTGTTAAATTTGGCGTCCCACAAGGTTCAATATTAGGTCCTCTGTTATTTTTATGTTATATGAAAAACATTGAAAATGCCTTATTATTCCAACCTAATTCAAAATTAATTTTATATGCCGATGATTCAAACTTGAAATTATCATCAGAGACTTTGGAAGAAACTGAAGTAAATTGTAAACTAGAATTAGAAAACATCAATAAATTTCTCAAGGATCATAATTTATTTTTGAATGTAGGAAAAACTTATTGTATTAATTTTAAAACAAAACAAAACAGAAATAAGAGAAAACCAGTGATAGATTTGAATTCTCAGCAAATTATAACAAAACCAAATGCTCAGTTTCTTGGCTTAACTATTGATCAGCATTTAGATTGGAATAACCATGTGGACAAAATTTTACCAAAAATTAGTTCTGGAATATTTGCTTTGAGGAAAATGTCCTTTTGTTGTAATATTGAAACAATGCGTAAAATCTATTTTGCATACATACATTCCCATATTGCTTTTGGGATTTGTTTATTTGGAGCAACTTCAAAAATTAATCTTGAAAATATATTAAAAAAACAAGAATATGCAATTAGAATAATGCTAAAACTACAGCGTGATGCCTCTGTGAAAAAACACTTTGTTGAACTCAATATTTTGACAGTCTACGGACAGTATATTTTTGACTGCATTTTAATGGCAATTAAGAAAGCTGATTCTCGTCCTTCAGATTATATTTCAACCCTTCATAAATACAATACTCGACATAAAGACTCCATAATAACATATAAACATCAAACAAACTTTTTTGAAAAGAAACCTTCCTACATCGGTCAAAGATATTTAAATACAATTCCAAAAGAAATTAAAAAAGAAAGTAATAGAAACAAATTTAAAAAAAGATTAAAAGAATATCTGATTAAAATAGCTCCGTATTCTTTTGAAGATTTTTTCCACCCATCACAGTCATAATGAATATATAAACACTTTTTCAGTCTCCTGCATAGAGTGGATGAGATTGTCACTTAGGCTAGTTTGAGTTGTTGTACAACCTGACACTATTCGATGTATATATTGTACAAAATAATGAATAAAGAAGTTTGAATTGAATTGAATTGAATTGAATTGAATAATAGTGTAACAGACATAGACAAAAGTAGTGACAGTAGCTTTGTCAAGGAAGATGTAATGATTAACTCAAACTGTCATCTGACTGTAAAAACTGAGTTTAGATTTAAACAATTAAATGAAAGGGAGGTGGAAAAAATTATAGAATCTTTAAAAAATAAAAATTCATTTGGTCATGATGAATTGCCAGTGACAGTAGCCTAATTAAAGCTGTTAAAAGTAAATTAAGTAAAGTCTTGTGTCATCTAATAAATTTGTCCTTTGTATCAGGCATATTTCCAAAACAGTTAAAGCTTGCAAAAGTAATTCCATTACACAAAAAGAATGATACAGCAGATGTTTTAAACTACAGATCAATATCTGTACTATCATCTATCTCTAAGATATTTGAAAAAGCAGTGCACTTGCAGTTATCTGAATTTTTGGAAACAAATAACATATTAGATTTGGGAATTTTGGAAATTTGGGATAAATTTGGGATAACCAGCATGGGTTCAGACATGGTAGGTCAATTTTTAGTGCTGCTGCATCTTTCATTGAGTCTGTTATAGACTCAGGAGACAAAGGAAATTTTACAACAGGAATATTTATGGACCTTTCAAAAGCTTTTGATAGTGTTAAACATTCAAAGCTAATAGAAAAACTTCAGATTCTTGGTTTCTCTCAAAATGCTTTAAATTGGTTCAGTTCTTACCTCCATGATAGGTCTCAGTATGTAGAAATTTCCCACTTAACAAAAGATAATAAAATTACTAAAATATCATCAAATTGTAAGCCAATCAGGTTTGGAGTACCTCAAGGATCAATTCTAGGGCCTTTGATCTTTCTTTGTTACCTGAGAGGAGTAAACAGCGCATTAATCTATAAGCTGAATAGTAAGTTGTGTCTTCATATTATGTCTACCTATGTCTAGTTATGTCTAGCATTATCTAAAATGTCTTATTACTGTGATCTGAAAATTAATGTTTTCAGATCACAGAATATTTATTTTGCCCATATTCACTCTCATATATTGTTCTGCATAGCGCTGTATGGTTGAACAAAAAAGTTAAATTTGGAAAACATATTAAAACAGCAAAAACGAGCAATCAGGATCATGCTTAAGTTAAAGTATGATGCATCAGCAAAAGAACATTTAAAAAATCTAAATATTTTAACTGTTTACGGGTAATATATTATTGAAACTAGGCCTACTCTCATTGCAAAGAATTGTACAACTATCAATTCTAAGTCCCTAGCTCATTCGTATAGCCTAATACTAGAAAGAAAAATGAGGTTATCCTGCCACATAGATTAAAGTTTTTTGAAAAGAAACCAACCTACGTAGGATATACTTTTCTTAAATATATTCCAGAAAACATAAGAAGAGAAAATAATTTAAATAAGTTCAGGAAATTGCTGAAAGAATATTTGATACATCTGGCCCCTTACTCCATTAGATAATTTTCCACCTCCCAGATATAACCTACTGTAGATATAAATATTTTGTTATTACTTTTCATTTTTTCTTGGTAAATTGTAAGTAGTAGATTTTAATTAGATTAAGTATTGTATTATATATGACGCTATTTACTGTACAAACTATGTACAAAAAAATGAATAAAGAACTATGACTAACTTGTGCAAAATTTATCCGATTTTGATGAAATTTGGTACAAACGTGTAAACCTAAGTTTATTCGAACAAGATCGCAAAGCAGCATGATCACACTATTTGAATGGACTTATGGGGAAAAAATAGTGTTTTCCCATTTTTTACCATAAAAACACAAAATTTCAAAATTTTTTTCCAAACCATTTTGTAGAGCTTAAAAAAATGTCCATATTGAAGCATTGTATGCCTAACGGTTTTGGAGATAATTAAAAAAATTGTAAATTTAAAATTCCCAACAGTTCCTACAATGGAACACTAATCGCACAGTTTGCAATGACTCCACCAATGAGACTGAAGCATCATGGCCGACCAATCCGAAACATAGAGACAACCGGAAATGGCGTCTGGTCCCTGGAAAAGTAAAACGAGCAAAATGGCGGAGCGATGTACGATGCCGCAAAAAAGCATGTTAATTCTGGTAATTCCTATCACGAGCTCTACCACGAGTTAACATAACATGCGAATTTTGAATTAAGAGAAATCACGAGTTCTCCTCAAAATTTTGGATTAGTTTGAGCAAAAGCTTTGGCTTCAGCTCGGCTCAATCCGAAGATATGGTGGAGGTACGTCGATGACACTTTGTGGTTTTCCCTCATGGATATGATAAATTGAATGAGTTTTTTAACGCACCTTAATAGCGTTTCATCTTTCATAAAACCAACCATGGAAGTGGAATAAAAAACAATCGTCCAATTTTGGAGTGTGCGTAGAAAAGCATTTGAACAGTCTTAGAACACCTGTTTATAGAAAGAAGACACACACAGGGCAGTATTTAAACTTTCAATCTAATCACCAAATCTCTGTCAAGGAGGGGTTGGTTACTCGTTGTTTGACAGGGCTTAGAGCATTTGCTCCAATCAGGATGAGTTAAAGGTTGAAATAAAAAAAAGTAGAATAGGATTTGGCTAGTAACAGATACCCTCGATTCATTATAAATAAATGCAAGAAAGATAGGGCTACGCTAGAATCATTACAAAATCGCAAGGAAAAGTTCGTCCACATGTCAATCTCGTATTTGTCAGGGTTATCGGAGAAAATTAGAAGGGTTGCTAGGAAATTTAAAGTGCAAACAGCGTTTCGGACACAAAACACAACGGCAGAGTCTCGTCAAAACAAAACCCAAAAATGACCCTCAGGATACTTTTCCAGGGACCGGACGCCATTTCCGTTTGTTTCGGATAGGTCTGCCATGATGCTTCAGTCTCATTGGTGGAGTCATTGTGAACTGTGCAATTTGTGTTCCATTGTGTGAGCTGTTTTTTTACTCTACACCGTTTATATACTAGAGTGTTTTGTGATTGGTTATTATTTGCATGTTATTGTATCATGACTTGACTGCTTATACAGTGCATATTTTTTTACTGCTACTCTCTGTAGTGTATTGTCGTTTGTTGTAGTACCTGGGCCAGGAGTTAGAGGTGGTTCGAGGCAGGACTGTGTTTGAGGAGGGATCAGTAGTCACTCTACATCTACTACAACATGCTGATGTTGTGTTGATGCTTGGACAGACACTACCTGACTATTGTTGTTTGTTGTAGTACCTGGGTGAGGAGTTGGAGGTGGTTCGAGGCAGGACTGTGTTTGAGGAAGGATCAGTAGTCACTCTAGATCTACTACAACATGCTGATGTTGTGTTGATGCTTGGACAGACACTACCTGACTATTGTTGTTTGTTGTAGTACCTGGGCCAGGAGTTGGAGGTGGTTCGAGGCAGGACTGTGTTTGAGGAAGGATCAGTAGTCACTCTAGATCTACTACAATATGCTGATGTTGTGTTGATGCCTGGACAGACACTACCTGACTATTGTTGTTTGTTGTAGTACCTGGGCCAGGAGTTGGAGGTGGTTCGAGGCAGGACTGTGTTTGAGGAGGGATCAGTAGTCACTCTAGATCTACTACAATATGCTGATGTTGTGTTGATGCCTGGACAGACACTACCTGACTATTGTTGTTTGTTGTAGTACCTGGGCCAGGAGTTGGAGGTGGTTCGAGGCAGGACTGTGTTTGAGGAGGGATCAGTAGTCACTCTAGATCTACTACAACATGCTGATGTTGTGTTGATGCTTGGACAGACACTACCTGACTATTGTTGTTTGTTGTAGTACCTGGGTGAGGAGTTGGAGGTGGTTCGAGGCAGGACTGTGTTTGAGGAGGGATCAGTAGTCACTCTAGATCTACTACAATATGCTGATGTTGTGTTGATGCCTGGACAGACACTACCTGACTATTGTTGTTTGTTGTAGTACCTGGGTGAGCAGTTGGAGGTGGTTCGAGGCAGGACTGTGTTTGAGGAGGGATCAGTAGTTACTCTAGATCTACTACAACATGCTGATGTTGTGTTGATGCCTGGACAGACACTACCTGACTATTGTTGTTTGTTGTAGTACCTGGGTGAGGAGTTGGAGGTGGTTCGAGGCAGGACTGTGTTTGAGAAAGGATCAGTAGTCACTCTAGATCTACTACAATATGCTGATGTTGTGTTGATGCTTGGACAGACACTACCTGACTATTGTTCTTTGTTGTAGTACCTGGGTGAGGAGTTGGAGGTGGTTCGAGGCAGGACTGTGTTTGAGGAGGGATCAGTAGTCACTCTAGATCTACTACAATATGCTGATGTTGTGTTGATGCTTGGACAGACACTACCTGACTATTGTTGTTTGTTGTAGTACCTGGGTGAGGAGTTAGAGGTGGTTCGAGGCAGGACTGTGTTTGAGGAGGGATCAGTAGTCACTCTAGATCTACTACAATATGCTGATGTTGTGTTGATGCCTGGACAGACACTACCTGACTATTGTTGTTTGTTGTAGTACCTGGGTGAGGAGTTGGAGGTGGTTCGAGGCAGGACTGTGTTTGAGGAAGGATCAGTAGTCACTCTAGATCTACTACAATATGCTGATGTTGTGTTGATGCTTGGACAGACACTACCTGACTATTGTTGTTTGTTGTAGTACCTGGGTGAGGAGTTAGAGGTGGTTCGAGGCAGGACTGTGTTTGAGGAGGGATCAGTAGTCACTCTAGATCTACTACAATATGCTGATGTTGTGTTGATGCCTGGACAGACACTACCTGACTATTGTTGTTTGTTGTAGTACCTGGGTGAGGAGTTGGAGGTGGTTCGAGGCAGGACTGTGTTTGAGGAGGGATCAGTAGTCACTCTAGATCTACTACAACATGCTGATGTTGTGTTGATGCCTGGACAGACACTACCTCTGGCTGTATTTGATTCTCGAACCATCAACATGCTGGAAAACTGTATTAGCAACGATAAAACATTTGGAGTTTTAGCCTGCTGGTAGGCCTACTCTATACAGGGTGGCTGAAAAGTAACTTGCACCCCCCTTAAGTTTGGAACCTTTTGAGATATTTGAAATCGGTAGGTTGATCAGGTAGCCCTTCATATCTAAAATGGTTGCTGCAAACCAATTACAAATATCTCAAATGGTTAAAAAGTTAAGTGGGGTGCAAGTAACTATCAGCCACCCTCATGGTTATTAGGATTTGAAATGTTTTAGGGTGCCATTTGGTTATAATTGGTCCGATTTTGGTTTTCTTTATGTCAATTGTTTAGTTTCGTCAAAACCTGTAAAATGGTACCAAACTATAGGCCTACAGTACTTGCCATTTGAAAATGTTGAGCTACCTGCAATTAATGCTAAGGGCAAAATTTACAAAATTAACCATAATTATTGTAGCTCCTCATATCCATTAAGGTTGCCTCAAACTGATTTCAAATATCTCAAATGGTGGAAAAGGGGGGGGGGGTGCAAGTTACTTTTCAGCCACTCTGTATATTACACACACTTTTATTCATGGTACAATAGTTTATGTTTGTGTCTTTAATATAGGCTATTGTTAAGCAAGGTATTGTTTCAATTAAAATATAATGAAACCAAAATCCCAACAATTTAATGCAGTTTTTCCATTTGTTATTTTAAATATTATTTTAACTTAAATAAAACTTTAAAAAAGCCACAGGGGGTAGCTGTGACTTTTTCCCCGAATTTCCCTTAGGCTACAGGGGAAGTTTTATTGCTGTAGGCCTCATAGTTAGACCTGGACTCGGGACCGATTTACTTTTTCACTTTGATGTCCGCTTGGAGCCAGTTAAAATAAAATAAACTGGGACAGGTTGCGTCGTCCTGTAATCCAGCTACGAGGAGGTTACGAATTGTGGATATTTATAGGCATGCACGTCGATGCGATACTCCCTGGTGTGGATTAACGTCCGCACGAGTGAGTACTACGACTATCCGCAGTACTATCCTGAAAATTAGACCAATTCGTTTATACCAAGGCAAAACTATGTTTCGGATTCCACTATAAACTGTAGGTCCCTTAGTTGCCTTTGTTTAGCTGCATGGGCTATTAATTAACAGCTGTGTATAATGAATAAGTCGTCCTTAGTCTCTAACAAGACTACAAGATCGCGCCACTCATCCTACAATCATCTCCATTCATACTTGGCTTAAAATACCTACTTTGTATGGTCGCCATTTCATTGAAAAGTATTAAAGCCCAAAAACAATGTCCGTTCAAATTCATACATATGCATATACAGTAGACTCCCTCTTATCCAGACTCCTCGAGACCGAGGCCAGTCTGGGTAACGGTTTTTCCGGTTAAACCGACGTCCCCAAAGACTCCTTAAAACGGACCGTTTGCTGTGATATTCGACTTAGATTTATGAGAGCATTGTATTTAGACACGCGATCACTGATCTCAAATCTTTCCCACGAGAACTGTCCTTTCAGTTACCGCCCTCTTCCTGCCAATCTAGTCCGGTTAAAACAATGTGCTGATAAAAATTGTCCAATTAAAGAGATGTTATTTCTGCCGAGTGTAGTCTGGTTAAACCGATGTCCGGTTAAAATGTGTCCGGATAAGAGGGAGTATACTGTACTGTGCTCTATTTGTTAAAAATTCCAATATTGGCTATTTATGCCAACATTTTTATCTTTCCTGAAGAGAGGTACCGGAACTCCGTTCTGCCGAAGTTTTCCTGCAAATCGAGCACTGTATATTTATGTGTCCGTTGGCACTATAACTCAAGCAAAAATCATCCGATTTTGATGAAATATAGTAAAAAAACTGTAAACCTACTTTCATTCAAATGGGTTCGCGAACCAGCATGATCGGACTACGGGAACTTGGGTTTATGGGGTGAAAATAGTTTTTTCCCATTTTTATCCTTAAAACATAGTATTTCCCAATTTCTTTCCAAACCATTTTGTAGGGCTTAAAAACCAAATAATATAGTAAATAGAAGTGTTTAACCGCACAGTTATTATTATTAGAGAACATTAAAAAGAAATTAAATTTAAATTCCAATGCTATTCTTTTGGAGAATAAGGTTTTAAGAGAAAGGGCTTATTGCCTGAAAATAGGGGAGAGAAAGGATAGGATAAACAGGTTAAGAAATGTAGGCATCCCACTACATAAAAAAACAGTGTTTATTTTTTTTTTTGTGTTTTCTTCTGTGTTCTGTAGTGAATGAAGTGGGATGCCTACGTTTCTTATGGTAAGCCTGCTTATCCTATCCTTTCTCTCCCCTACTTTCGGAGAATAAATATTGTCTTATAGTTAGTTTGTAATTTAGTTTTAAAAATTTTAAAAAATTTAAAAAATGAAAAAAAAAATTTAGTTGGGCAGGCTGGGATTTCTGCAGCCCTCCTCATCTTTCTGCTACAATGTCGTACTGTCGCCCGTAGTTATGCTTTGGGCGCTCAAAAGTCATTTTATTTTATACGTTATAAAGAGAAAGACCCAAATCAATTCAATTCAAATCATCTTTATTCATCAAGTACATTAGGAATATATACATGAATAGTGTCACTTCTTAATGATAAAGTTATAATAAAATATAAATGCTTATAGTAAATAAGAGAAAAATAAAAGAACAAAGAACCAACAGAAAATGATATGAATAAAGTTAAAACATAGGTACGGTACTTTGATTAGTAGGGAAAGAGAAGTAAATTACAGTTCATCAAATGAATAAATAGCCCTAATGAGAAATTTGTTAAGTTTGTTTTTAAATGTTTTGACATTTACTTCTTCTTGTATGTCCTTTGGAAGTTTATTATAGAATTTTGTACCAGTGTATTTGAGTTTCTTTTCAAAAAGGTGCAATTTATGAGGACTTAATGCTAAGCTAACTCGATTTCTTGTAAGATAATCATGTTTCTTTCCAACTAGCTCTATTTCATGAAATCTGTTTTTTACTGATACCACTGTTTCAAAAACATACATACCGAAAACTGTCATTATATTTTCTGATTTAAACTTTCTCAACAGAAGTTCTAGGTGGAAGGTTGTAAATTATTATTATAGCTTTTTCTTTTGCATTCTTAATATAGATTTTAAGTTTCTCAAGGTTCTATTGGTTGAGCCATAAAGGGAAATCCCAAATGAAATCACTGAATGTATGTATGAAAAGTAAACTACCTTCAAAGTTTCTCTTTGGCAATAGTTTTTTAATATAATTAAGGCATATAATCCGGAAGAAACTTTTGAAAGTACTTTTTCAACATGACGGTTCCAATATAGTTTTTTATCTAGTATTAATCCTACAAATTTAGTATTATCCTTAACTTCAATGGTTTTGTTATTAAATCCAATAATCAGAATGATTCCTGGTCTCATTACATTTTAATCCGATTCAACGGCAGATTTTATCTCGGGTCAGTAATCAAATCAAATCAGATTTACTTCCAAATAAGTAAACAAACAAAATAACAATTTTTCAAGAAATAAAATACAACGATAGTATTCTTAGAAACATTACATAAATTGTTTATGAAGAATTAAAGGTAAAGTTGAATTTAAAAAGTTATTTATTAAATGTATAAACTACTTAAATCCAATTAAATTATATTTGGTTCGGCTAGTAATAATAATTTAATGGAAATGAATCTTCAATGAATTGGTCTGTCCATGAATGTGGCAAAAACCCAACTAATTCAGTTTTCTGCATCCAATATTAACCAAGAAATCTGTTTAAATACAAACTTTAATTAAATTCACTCACAAAAATCAATAAATTATCTGGGAATTGATATTGATTCACAATTAAATTGGCAAAATCACATTAAAAACCTATCTAAAAGACTACGTTCAGCAACATTTGTTCTTACGATAATCAGGGATACTACTAATTTAAAAACACAAATAGCAGTATATCATGCATATTTTTCATCGATTATGAATTATGGAATTACTGTATGGGGCTCATCAAGTCAGGCCAAAAAAATATTTGTTCTTCAAAAAAGAGCAGTAAGAATAATGGCCAGAGTTCCCAATAGAACACATTGTAAAGATTTATTTATTCAGTTCAAAATGTTGACCTTTTTTAGCTCTCATATATACAAATTTACAAATTGGCATTAATGGTTAAAAGTGATTTCGATACATTCATGGACTGTCAACGTCAACCATCTCATACACATAACACAAGATTCAAAAATATTATAAAACCAATTCAACATAGGCTTAAAATATTTCATTTATCTCCTCAGTATATAGGGCCAAAAGTTTACAATAAACTACCTGCTGGGATAAAAAACATTGCCTCAGTTTCTAAATTTAAATCATCTTTAAAAAGTTTCCTTTTGGAGAGGGCATTTTACTCACTAGAAGAATATCTTGGAGATGTGATTACAATTTGAAAGGTATTACTTCTCCCATAGGTTTGTATTGATTGCTTTATTTGTTTTGTATTTTATAATGTAGATTTTTCAATGTATAATTTTATTAGACTTAATGACAAATCACCTGTCAAGAGAATTGATGTAATGTGATGATGTTAAATAAATAAATAAATAAATGACCTCAGTGGTCTGTGCGTGGACTCGAGTTGTTAAAAATTACGAGTCTTAAAATTCTGAGCTGGATTACTACAGTATTTAGAAGAAAAAAGTAAAAAAAAAAAACTTTACTAGGCCAATGTGCTATGGGAAAGTGAATTAAAGATATATAATACAACTTGAGAAGAACCATTCATTAACATTTTTATCAACAGAAGATTTCATTGTGATTTAGCCTCCGGATAACCAATATTTCAATAAAGTGGTTTAAATACCTGCATAAAAGTTATCCACAATGTTGCTCACGGCAACCGGTTTCAATCCACAATAGGGATCTTCATCAGGCCGATCAGGATGTCAGAAAAATGTTTTGACATCCTGATCGGCCTGATGAAGATCCCTATTGTGGATTGAAACCAGTTGCCGTGAGCAACATTGTGGATAACTTTTATGCAGGTATTTAAACCACTTTATTGCAACAGAAGATGTTTAACAGGGAAGCCAATTTTAAAAGAATGATGTTAGTTGGAAGTAATAAAAAAACCAATTTGTGTATTTGAAACAGCTGGCAAAATTCTTTAATTTCTTTTAAATATGAACGAGGTGTTAGCCCGTCCTACGTACGGGAATTCAGTAGTCAGTTAAAACCGTGTACAATTCAGATCAGCTAGTTTACACATACAGTATAAAGACAAAGTTTCTTGCAGTTTTAATGTGAAAAATCATCTTGTAAACAAATGTTGTGTGACCAAATATGTTTTTATTCCATCGTAGGCCTATACGATATGCATTTAAAATCCGATAATTTAACAATAAAACAGCAATTCTGCAATTTTTACGACGTTAAAAGCGTTGAAGTGAGATTTGCAGCCGATTCGCACACTGATTATAAGTAGCCTACAGTAGAGAGAGTAATAGTCAATTGAGAAGTGTATAGACCTAGTCAACGATACCACCTTCAATAGCATACCTGCCTCTTCCATAATTATTATCACCACAATACAACTACTATACACAATTTCCAGTAAGTCTGAATAGAAACGACCTAAAATAAAACGATAATATCCAATAAAATTCACAGTACACATAATTTAACTTTGGTGTCCTAACATCAAAACTAATCGTCACACCTATCCTTTATATCAATTTCACTACATTAATTGCTAAATAAATAAGTGTAAACAAAGAAAAGTAAAAACAATAACAGTTTGTTTTGAAACAGCTGTTTGGTTCAAATAACATTCATTTCAAAAAAAGAACTGGTCACATGTAGCAGGAATGTAAAAAGTAAACACGCTAGTAAAGCTAATGACGTAATTGTCAATGTTTATTATCCATACCGTTATCAGTTCTATCCTTGATAATTACCCACCCTCATTGAATAAATGTACATCAATTTCCCATATTAGTTAAATTAAACTACAATATATTCATAGTTGAAATAAAAGTGATATTTTCACGTTTGGGGGCGCTGATATAGGCACCCCCAAACAAAACCACAACTGAACACGATTTCATAAAAGGATGGTTTGTCTAATTGCAGTATCCTAGGTCAATGTTGACGTTGTGTTCAATCTATGTCATCCATCTGTTTATCTTTGTATAAAACCCGGCTGAGGTTGTGGTGGTAATTTAAAATCGTGATTCCTGATTATTCTTGATCTTCTTTTTATGACATCAATATTTCCGGGCCTAACAAAGTTAAAGCAGACAAACATTAATTGTAAACAAAAAGCTACCATGAAGAATTAAAACATGTAAACATTGTTATTTTTCTATTCTTTCCTTGAAAAGTGGAGTAGTAAAATAATTTGCATTTATCCTTTTTTATTAAGACTCGTGTACAGAGCCTCGATTTGTACTGTGGTTTAATTAATTTTGGTCTAAACTATTTTAAACTGTGGTCTAATTATATCTACTAATCTTACTTATTTCATATAATCAATGACAAAATAAGTGTAAATAAAATAACCTCATAGTTCCATAGTTTATATTTAACCAGCTGTTAGTTAAAACAAATTATATTGCTCTAAAACAAATCGAAGATTACAAAGATTGCTTTAAAAAATAATTTGAACATCCTAGTATTTTACTATGTATAATTTAATTAATCTGTCATCCTCTTACAGAAGAATTGAATGTATCAATGATTAGCATTACACATAGTATAAATACGTCAACCCTAAGTATGTCTTTACATTTTTATCCAAATGCTGAATTTGTGACACAAAAGCTGAATGTTTACAGCTGTTATGTTAAGCAAATTATTTTATGCCAAAAGCTAGTTTAGAATCTTAGCGTCGGCTGCTGGACTTTTTAAAAATTAAAACTTAATTTCTAAAAAACTGGGATCCTAAACTAAATTTATGGCTTCGACATTCCCTAGTTCTCAAAATTATCTTTCTTTCAACACAAAAATCATGAAAATCCGTCGAGTGGTTGATTCAGAATCGTGAAATAAAAAATCACTGTTTCGTTTTAATATTATAGATACTGAGTAAGGTTAACATGGGAATCTCCAGAGCCACTGGGGTGGAGCCCAAAAGGATCTTTGAGATAAGAGTATGTCTATATGTTATTCGGGATCGTAAGTTATTATACAAAATTTCAGCTCAATCAGACCAGTTAACCCTCCCAGTGTTACTTGACGAAAATTCGACAAGCAGCACACTTTGTGTAGTGTTACTTGTCGATTTTTCGACACGCAGACATCGTTTACGGCGAAGGCTCTATGACTGACTGAATCGGATTGAACTGGATCGAGTTAGGTATCGTTCTTTCCGTAATATTCTAAGCTTTCTCCAGAGGTCTGTCTCTAAGCGCTATTCATTTTAGTTCCGAAAATATTGTAGCAGACAGCTGACGTGCGTGTATTTGTAAACAGCTAGGTTCCCCCGGACCGATGACTGATGTGTTTTATTACGTTTATCATTGTTTTAGTGTTAAAAATCAAAAGTAGTGATATACGTGGTGCATTATAAGAAGATTTAAGTGGTTTTGAAGTGCTGGTTGATGATCCTGAAGAAGTAGGTAGTGATATTGATGTAAATTATCAGCCAGATTCCTAGCTATGGTTAGGCTATGCATTCTTAGCTAAACGCTATGTACTGAAATAAGTTTTTTGCCCATAACTTATTTATTTGCAAATATACTTCCTTATATTATTATATATTTGTAATCCTCATAAAATTTAGAACAAAGTGGCTATTTTCAAATATTTATAGGCCTATAATTTATACAATTTCATTGAGCGCGAACTTATTTTTTTTTTTGAAAATTTTCGAAATTATATTTTTTTTACCTAAAATTTTTTTTTTTTGAAAAAATGTTCCTTATGTTTTATATATAATATTGAAGCCCATGATTTTCCAAACAAAATGGTATATAGAACATTAGAATTAACATTGTTTTAAGCTTCTCAGATCCGTTTTAATAAAACCTTGCAAATGCGCCAAAAATAGGTGGACATTAAGGCCTAAACTATGGACACTTGGAGGGTTAATGTGTGATTGACCTTCAAACAAACACACAAACTTTCACATTTATAATATTAGTAAGATAACTCATAAAACACTATTTTATTCCTTTCTCTTCAATACATTTCTACGTCTATGACGCTAAATTTGTCTTAAAAATCAAAACTAAAACAAACTAAATAATCTATCATTAATGCTGTGGAGTAAGTGCTGTTTATTGTTAATACTGTTGTACATACTTTGTTGAACAGGAGTAGTGAACGAAACACAAAAGTTGATTGCATTGGAACAACAGCAGAGAT